>NC_088859.1:46215921-47549671 GCF_963853765.1 Magallana gigas | reverse complement strand
CACTAATTTACCCATCTGATGTCATAACTGTCACAGAAAACTGGTGAATGACTGTACAAGAAAATGGATGCACAAAATGGAAATCATATTACCGGTATTTACAATAGGGTCTTATTTACAGCATTCATGAGAGGAATCAGAAATCAATTCAGGAAGTACATGTATTCAGATGTTTTACAAGACAGACATGCCCATTTATGATTTATGACAAAATTTTGTTTAAAACTCCCCTCCATGGCTCAGAAAAGTGAAATGACAAATGCATAAAACACTAAAACAAACCATAAAGTTATCAAATATAAACTTTAGGATTTTAAAACTACCTTTTTTAAGTGCTCCTCTTGAATTTTTTCTTTATATCTCCTTTCTTTGCTTTCATACTTGTTTGGGTCAATATCAGAATTTTCAGAATTCCCTGCAAATAATACATGAATCATTATTTCTCCCATTTGTAGAATTATAGGTATATTACAGTTTTGTGTTACAGCAGATTATTAGGAGACACACAATCCGATGTTGTGCTTACTTTTGCTTTGCTGCCATTTCTTCAGCCATGATGCTCCATTTTGAATGAAAAAGGTGGCTACACCAAGGAGTAGAATAAATTTCACAAACAGCTCCAGTAATGTGTAGGGATTTGGGAGACCTACAAATAGATCATAGGTTCAATATGTTTTAACCTTTCCACAACATAAACCACAATTAACATTTGTTCACACCTTACACTGATCTGAAACATCATGTGTGGAGACTGGACCAAGCAGATTCTACACTATACATGTCATGTAAAAACTGTCTACATAATCCGAAACACATTTAAAATAAGCAGACCCTATAAACTCCATTATACAATTTATACCGAGATTATATTATTCATATTACAACATACAGACCGTATTAATTCACTCTTTTTTTTTTACAATCATAATTGACAGATCCTTTAAATGTCACATGATTGAATGTACAATATGTACAGTGCCTACTGGTATATTTAAACAATAAAATGCTTTCTTTGGTGATTCATTCGGGATATGAAGGTAGCGACATTGCAGGAAAAATACATAACCCGCATTAGCGGGTTATGTAAATTTTTCCTGCAATGATCGCTACCTTCATAACCCGCATGAATCATCAAAGAAAGCATTTTATTGTTTATATTAACATCTATCTTTAACTAATTAATAAACTGATTATGAAAAGTTAGTAAAATTCACTACATTACTGTTAATGTACAAAAGTATGTTAGCTAAAAGAAACAGCCAAATCGTCTCCTGTGAGACTTTGAGTCTGGCATCGTCATGATTATTTCGTGCAGTCTGGGATTTTACTAAGGTTGCAGTAGGTTCAGACCAATCGATAAACAGGGCGTGTCAATTTCAGTCCTGTCACTTTCAGCCGCTGTAGAATTCGACCAATCGATAAATAGGGCGTGTAGATTTCAGTCTGGCTGTTTCTATAGAGCTATGAATTAGCTATAAGTTTCCGTAAGAAATAGAAGAAATTGTGCTTGGTAGATGTAAATATAGAGCTATGAATTAACTATAACTTTCCATAAGAAATAAAGGAAATTATATTTGGTATATATGTACAAAGGCATTCTTTTATGTTATAATAAGTCTTAACAATCACTTACAATTAAGTAAACCTTAAAAGCTCATATTGATTTAAATGTTGATAATTTAATTAAGAATTCATGAGGTGCTTATGACCATGCTCAAAGGTTTTATGGTCAAATGTTGAATGTGAAATTTTTCTCTCCATAAAAATTGATAAAGAGTGCTAATATAAATCAACAAAAAATAACCAATAACCTATTAATGAAATGTAATATCTATTACTCTATTAAAAATAATTGCTGCATAACATTAAAAAAAGATTTTTTTAAATCTTAAATTTCTGTTTTCTGTGAAAATAAAATAACTATCTATAGCTTTTATGTCTAGAAAAATAAATAAATATACAATTAACAAGCAAAACATTTCATTGTACTAAAATGTACTTGACAATACTAAACAACATTTTAGTGAAGTGTTATTTAAATATTAAAATAGTATATATTAATGCAGAAATCAAGCCATTGTGACAAGGATTTTGTATTATACTGTAATGTAGTGTTGGAACTGTTCAACTCTTTAGTGAAAACCTTTAATCCCCATTAGTGTGCATGTAGACAGATAACCCACACCACATTACACATCCTGGTCAGATAACAATCCTGAATGATTGACTATTGACCAGCTACAATTACCAGCATGTCCTTTTACCATAGCCGACAGAATATGTGAAATTTGAGCCTTTGCTTACTGAGAAGGGGAGGGGCAGATGATCAGCATTCAATAGCTAGAGGATAGAATCTAGAACAAATGTTCTAGAACATGTGGTTTTCCTTCTTATTTTTGTCTTATTTTGTTAGAAAAATGTATAGTCCAATACTTTTATTTCACAATCATTTTAAACACAAATATTGATAACATTATTAACATGTTATTAATACGCAATGTAAATTAAATCAAAATACTTGAAAAAGAACTTTTAAAAAGTTCAATTCTTCTCTTTCTTTTAAAGAAATATAATTTTATTAGTCTGCTTTCAGCAACATAGGATGTTCCATTTTTACATAATATAGTAGATTCTTAAAGTCATTATAAATCTTACAATCCTGGTGTCATGTTTTTCTAAAAATATTGATAACATTCAGAGAATCTCAGTAAAAAACATTAATTTTATAGGATTACAAGCTGAATTCTGACAAAAACTCACAGATGTATGATATTTTTTAACAGAATTTTGAGTAGTGTTTGAGACAATCAATGTTATAATTTTCCAGGTCCTTATTTACAAATATTTTGATTTACTCATTGTATTGATCAAAATTTCCTTTTATCAGCAGCATTTTGGGCAACTTTTGAGATACTGAAATAATAATTTTTTTAGTCCATTTTACTATTCATTGATGTCCGTTGAATCGTGTTAAAAAATTGCAATTCATAAATATCTTCATTCTACTTTAAAGAGTACATAAATCCTTGATCTTTTTATTTGTAATCAAACAATGGAAAAGTCTGTCAATATAGATAGCCATGCATTCTGAGTGATCATCATAAAGTCCATGATAATCATGATGATCAAATACTGTAGAAGTGTTTGTTTAACCATGGGGGAAATTTACACTACACTGTACCGTAGAGTCCAAATTAAACGCATGGAATTAATATTCACATAAAATCACAACAAACACATCTTCTGTAATTCAAATTCTCAATATTATTTTTCAAACGGATGTAAACTACAGGAAACTATCATAATGAGAAAAATTTGGCAAATTTATTTTCTTGCAAAACAATTCAATAGCAGAATTAAGTACTCGTGTAAAATAAGGAATCTATGGTAGTTGCATGATACACTTAAATCTGTATAAAATACCCCCGCATGTATGGTAAAAAAATAAAAACTTTCATGTGCATGGTTTCAAGCAACCGCGTAGGTAATACCCATGCGTTTTGTTTGACTATATAAAACATGTACTAATGACCAGTGTAAGTAACCACTTTTACAGTATATACACCTCTGATATCAATATAACATTGTGCAGGACATTTGTGGGGTCAATATAATATGTCCAGTCTTTTTTTTTTTGAAAGAAAAATATATATCTATAAAAAGATCAACATATCAATAAAATATTTCACAGAGCAAATTAATTGATATGCTTTGCCAAAGTTTTAAGACATAGATAAATGGCTTATTATTAATGAAAAATTAACGTTATGTCATTTTCACCACACTATGTAGGTTTCTCTGGCAAAAGAGCAGTACCACATTTACCGTGAAGGAGTCTATATAAGCAAGCCTTTACTTTTCCCCAGGTCAAATAATTTAAGGCAAACTTGGTAAATTAATGCATGTTGTACAATTAAAATTAATATTTCTATGACACTATCTATTTAATTTTCGAGACCAACAAATAGTCTGTGTTATATTGCATGATATATATATATTAAATCATATGTTGATAACATATATGATAAAGTATGAGACTGTCACATAAATGTATTAAGTTTGGGTCTAATAAGCATATTTCATCTTTATAACGGTCATGCCTTGTCAGTAAACAAAGTATTTTGAACAGTATTAAGAAAATTGAATATTGTCATAACTATGTACATTTACTATGCTTGTATGGATAAAAATATGTATTAAAAGTAGGCATATACGTATGTACAATATAAGCGTTTGGGCTTTGGTATATTCTTCCATGAGTTACATGTACTGCAATAGACATATTTACATCTCTGATTTATTGAAACACTAACCTAAAAAATAAATGCCAGCAAAGGCGGCGGAAACTAGCAATAAGGTAACACCGTAACTGTCCATTCTTTTCAACCTTTGTCCTCTGTCGTACGCGTTTTTGTTTTTTTTTTTAATCCCGATATTATTTGCCAATAGTGTTAAATCGTAGTGTAACTCTTCTATGTTATGGAGATAAAAATTTAGAACGTTCATACGATTCACCAATCATATGCTGAACAGGAATCATGTGACTTAGAGCTTCCTATATATTGCGTTGAAAACTTCACTGTGGCCTCTTTTCCACTCAGTAGAAAATTGTGTAGGATCAAAATGACTACGCCAGCAGTCAATGGCCTCAATGGCAACAGCCATTATACTGAAATAAACCACCACTACGCAGAGGAATGCAGCCAGGATGACATTGGCAGCTTCTTGTTTACATCAGAATCTGTGGGAGAGGGACATCCAGGTAAAGAACGCAACATAGCAATCGTTTACTGATAGTTGAAGCGTTTCTTGTTTATTGTTGCATCATGGTCTCGATGAGCACGTGTCTTTGTTTACAGGAACCGACTTGCTTATTTTTGTAGCCTGTTTCGGCTAGTGACAATAACCTGGTTTGTGTATATGTAACCTTACGACATTGATCCAATTGTGTTCACGGGTATTGCTCAATATTGATCCTTTATTATGTATCCATAAACTAGCACGATGACTAAAAGTACATTTATGTCTCTTGTTTCGCCGGAGTCTGCAGTTTTCTCCATTCTGTTTAAACATAATACATTGGAAATAGATATTAATGGTTCTAAAATTTACACTGAAATACTTACAGTACTTTCAACTGACATTATATTAGACCTAATTGACTGAACAGTCTTCTGTTTTTGTGAGAAGAGTTGTAGCAGCAATTGTAAAATAGAAAAAAGACTTTTTTCAATATTTTTGAACACATTGCCAAATTTTTTTTAAACAGATGTGTAATCAAAATAATGAAATATTCCAAAGCTAAACCAGTTTATGTTGTTTATTTTATGTCACCTTTAGGCTTAAAAATATAAAATATTTAGATTTATGGTAGGATTTCAACACAGACTTCTTTACATTAGGCAAAACATTCCAATTTGATAAATATTGATATTCAGGGTATGTGCCATTTGAAAGCATATAAAAATGAAACATAGCTTGTATTGAGGAGAACATGGGATATCATGTAGACTTGTATTTGTATAAGCTATCTTTTACGGAACTGTCATTTTGTCTATGCAGAAAATGCAATCAAGTCAGAATTGTAATCTTCTCTAAATCATAAATGGTCTGCAATGATGATTTCAGAAGATTTTTATTACTGCTTTTATTTACAGACAAAATCTGTGATCAGGTCAGTGATGCCATATTGGATGCTCATCTGAAGCAAGACCCTAATGCCAAAGTGGCATGTGAATCTGTGTCTAAAACTGGAATGATTCTGGTCTGTGGAGAAATAACATCCAAAGCTAATGTAGACTACCAGGATGTGATCCGTAGTACCATCAAACAAATTGGATATGATGACTCCAGCAAAGGTAAAATATGGTTCTTAACTGTGAAGGAAGGAGAGTTTTAAATCTCCCAAAGTTGCCCATTTTTCTTACTTCTTTATTGAAAGTTTTAAATTATTGCTTTGTTTTCTGATTGTAGGTTTTGACTACAAGACTTGCAATGTTTTGATTGCTCTGGAGCAGCAAAGTCCTGACATTGCCCAGGGTGTGCATGTTGACAGAGACGATGACAACATTGGAGCAGGAGACCAGGTAAATGACCTACTTTGTCTATATATAAACCACAACGTCCTGGATTTTAAACATTAAACTTTTTTAAATGTCTAGTAGAACATGACTTATATGCACCGCAGCCTAAGTCATGCATGCTAGTTGCATGCTTAAAATCTATACAATACTTGGATGTATTTTATTTTTCCAGGGCCTTATGTTTGGGTATGCTACAGACGAGACGGAGGAATGCATGCCTTTGACAGTTGTGTTGTCACATCAGCTCAATGCCAGAATTGCTCAGCTCAGGAGGTCCGGAGAGTTGAAATGGGCCAGACCAGACACAAAGACACAGGTAAGGAGATAGAGGGGTTTAAGAGGGCTCTATGGTTAGACCATTTTTAGACTATTTTAATCTCCTTTAAATAAAGAGTTCTGTTTGTAGATATAGGGGATTGTTCAAATTTTTAAAGATTAATGTTTTGATTTTTTCTTAACTAAATGATAGTTTATGGCCATAAATATCATGTCGAAGTTAAAGGCAGGTCTGATGATTTATTTAGGCCTATAAAAAAAAGTTGTGTGTTTAGGGTAACACTGATGAAAAAATTAGGTTAGGTAGGTAGGGATTATTTTTTATTTTATCATATTTTTTTCTGCATGAATCCTAAGAATGTTTGTTTGTGTCATATTTAAAAACAGATTTTTTAATAGAAATAATATTAAATTCACAATCGGATAAAAACAGACATCTAAAAATGGTAGGATCGGGGTTATTCTAGGTTAGGTCGGGTTACACTAAACACACTTTTTTTTTTAGGCCTTATTGATCATCCAGCCTCCTTAAGGCAGTACTTGATGTGTTATTTATCATGCATGAAAAAGTTTCCATTAAATGTGCTTCTTTCATTCAATGATTGTATTTTGTCATTTGACAGGTTACAATAGAGTACAAATATGACAAGGGAGCTTGTGTCCCTCTTCGTGTTCATTCAGTTGTGATCTCTGCCCAACATGATGAAACTGTGACATTAGAAAAATTGAGGAAAGAATTAATGGAAAAAGTTGTGAACTATGTGATTCCTCAAAAATACTTGGACAGTCAAACAAAATACCATATTCAGCCGTCTGGGAAGTTCATCATTGGTGGACCTCAGGTACAGTTAAGATTTTATCTCTGAAAAAGTTATTGCCTGTTTTAATCTGAAAATATCAAGGAAGTGGAATAAGAACTGATGCTAATATTTGTCTTTTTATTAAATTTATCTATAAGAGACTTCCAGCAAATTTGTTTGACATGTATAATTATAGTTATTTACAATGTTGTCTTGAAATGTAGGGTGATGCTGGTTTGACCGGTAGAAAAATCATTGTGGACACGTATGGAGGCTGGGGCGCCCACGGGGGAGGGGCCTTCTCTGGGAAGGATTTCTCCAAAGTGGACCGTTCCGCCGCTTACGCATCCAGATGGGTGGCCAAGTCACTAGTCAAAGCCGGTCTGTGCAAACGTGTGCTGGTTCAGGTACGTGGGGGTGTTATTCTTGACATTTCTGAGAAAGATCTCAACTTTATAATGTATATCCTTGATTTTCTGTAGAAAGAAAGAAGAAAAATGAGGTTTGATTAGGGAGAGATGTTAGTTCAAGTTTGATTCTGGATTTAAATTCTCTGTGATTTTTCGTTGACAGGTATCCTATGCCATCGGGATTGCTGAACCAATCTCCATCACTGTGTTTAGTTATGGTACATCCAAGTACTCAGAGAAACAACTTCTTGAAGTCATCAACAAGAACTTTGACTTGAGGCCAGGAAAGATTGTCAAGTAAGTCAACCAAATTATTTTTTCTTCTTTTAATTCATCATCAAATTTTATTTACATCCTTTGAATCTGTACTTGTTATCTATATCAAATCATTCTTTATTTTACAGGGAATTGAACTTGAGGGCGCCAATCTACCAAAAGACAGCTTGCTATGGACATTTTGGCCGTCCTGATTTCCCATGGGAAGTCCCCAAGAAGCTTATTATCTAAGCTTCAGATGGGAGTCCTACAGATTTATATGTGTTATTGACATTTTGTAAATATAGGTACAACCATAATCATTTGTGATTCTGAAGGGGTAGCCACAGTAGTTAAAAGACTAGTCTAACCTGGCTTGGAACAGTGAGTCTGATATTATATTCACACTTGACACAAATTACTGACATCAGCATATAATGTAGTATTGTATGTCATTATTTTGTGCCATCTTCTGGAGTCAATGTGGTTCCCAAGTACAGCTCAGATTCCGTCTTTTAATTATTGCAAATGTGTGATTTTCTAGCTGTCTTTTTATATGCACACATTTGTCTTGTGTTTATGAAAATTCATAGGGAAAAGAGCATTCTTTATAAACACTCGGGCCTCCCATAATCATTATTTATATGAATCTATATTGTTATATATTTAAGAGGAACTGCAATTTTACCATTGTAGGCATAGAATTGTTATCAGTATTTGCAATGAAATGTTTTATGTCGTGACTTTTTATGAAGTATGTTTTTTATTTTCTCATGTAAACGTTTTAATATACAGTTCACTAACCATGTTCAATCCAATTTATGATGTAACAAAAGGTAACTACTACAGTTTACCTAAGAATTCGAAATGTGAGTCAAACTTGATGTTTATTTAAAGGACTGCATTCCATCACATATCTCTGATATAATGATTGAACATCAAGTGCAGACTTGATGCTAAATTATTGTAATGCCTACAAATGTATGTGGGATCAATAAATTTGAAAAGATCAGAATCTGTTTGTTTCCAAACTATAAGAGGTACATCAAATTGATGAAAAAAAAACTCTTTTGGGTGTGTGTAAAAATATTTTTTAATCTGTAATTGCTTTGACTGGTTATATCCGATGTTGCAACAGAGCTAAAGTTTGTTCATGAAACACAACGTGATCTAGATCACTCAAGTTGTGAGTCGGATAAGCGTTAAAAGTGAAGGACAGTAGGATATACATGCTGTCTTTAATAGGAAACAGCATGTATGCTGTAATCAAAGGAAATGAATAAGGTCTGTTGGTTATAAAATATCCTTGCTAGTCTCCTACGTGACATCTAAGTAAATGGGGAATCTCTACCAAAAATCCATGGTCCCAGGATTAGGAGTGGAGCTCAAATGGTCATATAGTGAATTTGTATGAATTGACTATCTTCCTGTCTGCTGCAAGGCGTCTATTAGACAAACTACGTACAATTACATTGTTAACTGTTAAAAGAAGTTAACAAAAAAAATATGAAAGCCCGTCACAAGTCGTGTCTGTGGATTTTGCCGTCGCATTTAATTTGTTTAGGTGTGAAGTACATTTGAGTTGAGTACAAGACTTTTATAATAAATTCTTTGAATAACTTGAATACTGTTCAGATCGCCAATCACGAACTCTTTACATATTTTTTTTTGGTTTGCATTTTGACAGATCTGATAGTGCATTTAACCAACTAAATGGTGAGCAATAGGATATAATGTAATTCCGGAATTGCAATTAATCAATGGATCCTACAAAGGGTTTTATTAGACGGCTAGCCCATTTGACCCAGATGACCTTAAAGGGCCCCGAGTTTCTTTTCCCCTAAAGGCTGGAGATGTCTCTTTTCCATCAAATTTGCCTCCTCCATATATGTAATAATCGGTTTTGAATTTGTTCATTTTCATGTGTATTTTTGGGAGTTGATTTTAATCAACTCTCCTATGCAGTTACTCTGGCAAACCGAAAGTGAAACAGTGTTTGGACCTAAGCACAAATCATCACCGCTGACAAAACTTAGTTCTTGAAAATAATAGAAAAATTCGATGTAATGTAATATGCTCAAGCATTGTTTTTCAAGGAAACTTATCTATAAACATTTTGAAAATAGTCAGATTTTATATGATACGAACAATTTAGATATTTTTTTAGTCTCATGTATTCCTACGCCAAAGTTTAATAAAGTCTCGTTCAACCAGACGCTCGGCTGTCTCCGTAAATCTCCGACAAGCAGAGAGGTTCTCTTGCTTGTCAGAGATTAACGGAGACAGTCGAGCGTCTGGTTGAACGAGACTAGATTTCGATATCAATAGTGCTTGGATCCATACGATTTTTAGAACTGTTTCGATTATTAATACATAGTTTGAAATCTATCTTTTAAAAATATTACACAACATGATTCATATGGAGTTTCTCGAAATTCTTGTCGGAAAAGTCTAAACATTCATGTAATAAAAAAGTGCGTAATTCAAATACAGACTAGAAACTAATTGCCATGCAAGATAAGTTGATTTTAAGATAAACGATTATCGATAAAATCAACTTCTGTCAGTACTTCAGTACTTTGATTAATTTTTTGCTCTCTTCTTTTAGGTGGCTTTATTAATATTTATGCAGACTTGGTCATGAAAAAAAAGTAAAATCGTTTGTGAATTATTTATTCTGTCAGTTCGAAGTACATACTAATATTCTCGACTCTTCTCCCCCTCTATCAATGACTCACTCCAAAAGTTCCCTTTTAAAACATCACTGGTGCACGGTCCGAGCTACATATGTATAATGGAGATATCTTCGCTAGTAATTGGGGTCTTCTATATATACTTAATTATAACAACTGACATTCGTGTCATGGCCACAATATGAACACATATGTCTTTTACTAATTAACAATTTTTAATTGCCAATAATTAGTCATGGACTCATTGGCAATTAAAAATTGTTAATTAGTAAAAGACACATAGGAACTTCTGTTAGTGCCTTCAGTGCTTTAAATTAAATTCAGGCACTTAGCATTGGGGGGGGGGGGGGGGGGCGGCCTACACTTTTCTACAAAGCAAACTTTTTCTTAAATTTACATACAGAAAATTACATTATTATGGATCATTGAGTCTCCCTCCCCCCCCCCCCCCGCCCCCACTTCCACTTTTTTTGTAAATTTATTTATGTAAAAAATTGAAGCAAAATTAAGGAAATTATTAGTGTAAATGAAGTTTTATGTAAACTCTCTCTCTCTCTCTCTCTCTCTCTCTCTCATGGTTTTCATGTTGTGCGATTTTCTATTTTTGTTTTTGGTTGTCAAGATTTTTTAGACGAAACTGGTCCCCACAATTTCAAAAACGTAGCTACCTGTCTGAAATTCACAAAGTAAAATTTTCAACAAGATAAATGACTAGGACATTCCTTCGACCTCTTTAAGGAAAATCTGGAACTGCGTATGCTATGTATCTAAATTGAAATTAAAATTGATTTTTAAAATTAAAATAACATTTTTTGATCGAGCAACTTTACTTAGTATGTTACTTGAAATGTGAAAGGAATTTTGATGACAGTCCCTCCCCACTTCGCTTTTTGCGTGCAGTCTCTGAATTTTGAACATTTTGTATGTACAATAGCTGACTTGCTCTTAAAATGAAAAAAAAAAAGATCCATAATTATTGAGAGAGCTGTCAAATGAAAGCTTTTCCTGTCTCCTTATCTTCTCTTACTAATTAGTAAAAATTGTGTATATCATTGTATATTAACACTGTTTCGTCTTTTTAATACCTGTAACACTAGATTTTATGAAAAACTTATATTCGATAAAAGATGGCGATATATGTATTTTAGAGAAGAAAGTATCGATCCATGATATGAACTGAACGCTTCAGAAACATTAAATTACTGGATTGAAGAGACGTTTAAGTTTCACGGACTGATGCACGAGGATAATGGTATTTTGATAACAAATAGTACATGTTCATGAACTCTCTCCGACGCGTCTGTTTTTAAAGTACCCGTGCCCTGAGGACTCTGGAATTTAGAAGTTAGCTTGAATGTACATTTAGCCTAATGAATAGCTTAACTTTTTATCTGTCCCATAAGGGACTGATATGAAACCACCACCGGGTTTTTTTTGCCTGGATTGTTTCAGTCCCAATAATTTCTCATAGAGTTGTCTTTCTTTGAACCATGTTACCCTAACACAAGCGGCATAACTCAGTAGTGAAACATGCGCTGAAAATTGCTATTGTTAAAAACATTTTATTCAATTGAATATGATAATTTATATCAAAGCTATTCGAATAAAACTCATAGAATCAATTCTGTAAAATGTTGAAGAAATTCACAAACTATATAGCCTACACAAGATCCTATGATTGATATTACATCAACTTATTGATGCTTTCTTTTGCAGAGGTAAAGCTTGACAAAGAAGAATAAATATGTACAGTAATCACAAAGGAAATGTTCATAAATCTAACCGAAACATTTCCCTCTCGGGCACGCTGTCCTTCCAAACACTAAAACACAGTCACCAAAAAACATTGTCCATTGAAACACAGCCACCAAAACACTGTCCACTAAAACATAGCCACCAAAAAACACTGTCCACTGAAGCACAACCACCAAAACACTGCCCACTGGAACACAGCCACCAAAAACACTGTCCACTGAAACACAGCCACCAAAACACTTTCCACTGAAACACAGCCCCCCAAAAACACTGTCCACTGAAACACAGCCACCAAAAACACTGTCCACTGAAACACAGCCACCAAAACACTTTCCACTGAAACACAGCCACCAAAACACTGTCCACTGAAACACAGCCCCCCAAAAACACTGTCCACTGAAACACAGCCACCAAAAACACTGTCCACTGAAACACAGCCACCAAAACACTTTCCACTGAAACACAGCCACCAAAAACACTTTCCACTGAAACACAGCCACCAAAAACACTGTCCACTGAAACACAGCCACCAAAACACTTTCCACTGAAACACAGCCACCAAAACACTTTCCACTGAAACACAGCCACCAAAAACACTGTCCACTGAAACACAGCCACCAAAACACTTTCCACTGAAACACAGCCACCAAAACACTTTCCACTGAAGCACAGCCACCAAAACACTTTCCACTGAAACACAGCCACCAAAAACACTGTCCACTGAAACACAGCCACCAAAAACACTGTCCACTGAAACACAGCCACCAAAACACTTTCCACTGAAACACAGCCACCAAAACACTTTCCACTGAAACACAGCCACCAAAAACACTGTCCACTGAAACACAGCCACCAAAACACTTTCCACTGAAACACAGCCACCAAAAACACTGTCCACTGAAACACAGCCACCAAAAACACTGTCCACTGAAACACAGCCACCAAAACACTTTCCACTGAAACACAGCCACCAAAAACACTGTCCACTGAAACACAGCCACCAAAACACTTTCCACTGAAACACAGCCACCAAAAACACTGTCCACTGAAACACAGCCACCAAAACACTGCCCACTGAAACACAGCCACCAAAAACAATGTCCACTGAAACACAGCCACCAAAAACACTGTCCACTGAACACACAGCCACCAAAACACTTTCCACTGAAACACAGCCACCAAAAACACTGTCCATTGAAACACAGCCACCAAAACACTTTCCACTGAAACACAGCCACCAAAAACACTTTCCACTAAAACACAGCCACCAAAACACTTTCCACTGAAACACAGCCACCAAAAACACTGTCCACTGAAACACAGCCACCAAAAACACTGTCCACTGAAACACAGCCACCAAAACACTTTCCACTGAAACACAGCCACCAAAACACTGTCCACTGAAACACAGCCACCAAAACACTGCCCACTGAAACACAGCCACCAAAACACTGCCCACTGAAACACAGCCACCAAAAACACTGTCCACTGAAACACAGCCACCAAAACACTGCCTACTGAAACACAGCCACCAGAAACTGTCCACTGAAACACAGCCACCAAAACACTTTCCACTGAAACACAGCCACCAAAACACTGTCCACTGAAACACAGCCACAAAAAGCATTGCCCACTGAAACACAGCCACCAAAACACTTTCCACTGAAACACAGCCACCAAAACACTGTCCACTGAAACACAGCCACAAAAAGCATTGCCCACTGAACACACAGCCACCAAAACACTGCCCACTGAACACACAGCCACCAAAAACACTGTCCACTGAACACACAGCCACCAAAAACACTGTCCACTGAAACACAGCCACCAAAACACTGTCCACTGAAACACAGCCACCATAACACTGTCCACTGAAACACAGCCCCCCCAAAACACTGCCCACTGAAACACAGCCTACTATAACTATAGGCAGTGTTATAAGGTGAAACTCTCTTCTAAAATTCCTTGCCCTCTGAAATATTTCCCACAAAAACACAGTCCATAAAACATTACCCACAAAAACATTGCCTACAACAACACTACTCATTGCCTCCAAAGACACTGCCTACTAAAACATTGCTCATGTACTGAAACACTGCCCAGGGAAAAACTGTTCACTTAAACAGTGCCCCCCCCAAAAAAAAAAACAAAAACAAAACTGCACTTAAACATTGTCCTGTGAAAAACTCCACAATAATACTTCCCAGTGAAACAGTGCCTACTATAAAATTCCCAGTAAAACACTGTCCATTGCGAGTATAACGTTGCCCGTTGAAAACCCCACCATTACACTGTCCACTGAAACTCTGCCCACTATAACTATAGGCAGTGTTATAAGGTGAAACTCTCTTCTAAAATTCCTTGCCCACTGAAAAAGTTTTCACCCAAAACACTACCTAATGAAACGAGTTCCACAGAAACACTGCCTTTTGGATCACTGCCTGCTGACATGTAATACCCAAGAAGGTGCCTATTGACACTGCCAAAAAAATTTACCAATTGAAACATACACTTACCTTTGGAATATTTAAAACTTTTTTTTTCTTTTTTCTAAATAATATACATTGATCGGGATTCCAGTGTGTTTGATCGATTACTCCAGAGCGATCGGCCGCATGGCCAACATCATTTCAAATACTAAAATACAAAATTGTACAAAATGTAGTTGCTATTTCTTTTATAGTCTCTAAAGTTGGTGGTATTCGTAATTTAGTGCTAGATTTTTTTCCGTATGGGAGAAAATCCAAAAACTGTCCATTCTGTGAGAGAAAGAACTGCTTGAGGCCCGAAGGGCCGAGGACAGTTCTTTCTCTCACAGAATGGACAGTTTTCGGATTTCATCCTACTTAAAACATTTTCTCCATTGTTAACTTAATAAACTGTCTCAGGTGTTGGCTTGAATGATTGCTAAGATTACGTAACACTAGTGATTGTCCATTAAAAAAAACAACAAAAGGGGTGAAAATAATGATGTATTGTTGAACTTAATGGACAGTGCCAGGTAAGTTTAAATTTAAATGATACCTAATGTGATTTTTGACTACTCTCTTGGTTAAACTCAATGAGAAAAGCCATCTTCATCAGATGGAGAAAGTATATTTTTGACGCAGTCAAAATTTAGAGATCCGCCGCAATTCGATCGTACAAACGCACCAACAATGAACAACAACAAAGAGTGAGTGAAATAATTCATGGAAAAGGGGGAGATTCAAGTGATGGAAAAGGGGAAAATTCAAGTGATGGAAAAGGGGAAAATTGAAGTGATGGCCAGTGTGAAAAAAAAGATGAAAATGTGCGATCCCTGTGATTCCAATAGCAGTGCACCTAGTGAAATTAATATTACCTCTGGAAATATGTCTTTCTCATTCAAATTCTAATATGTTTTTGGAGTCACTTTTACAGAACCATTCGTTGAAATGGTCGGCATATTTGTTGGCATGTATGCTTTTCTCCGGAGATATTAAATTCATATTGTTGTTAAATAATATTTTAAATACTAATATTGGTATTTATGTCTATATTTAAGTTACAGTAAATTTTCCTAACTGTTGAGGACCATGTGTGTGTATTGCTTTTAACATTTAAAACCTGTAATATAATGTACCAAAAACATAAAGGATTACATAACAAAAATGTTTTAATTGTTAGTATTCTATGTAATTAATATATGTGTCCAGAACACCCTAATCATCTCTCAAGCACAATTACAAGTTATCCTTTAATAGTGTTTAATGGATCTTCGGGCGATGAACTCTCACACGGTTCTTAAGGGTGCATGGTCACAATTTTGGACTAATTTTATTTTTCTATTTTTATAGTTTACCGGTATAATGCTTTAGAAATGCATTTCTAAAGATCAACCACATTTTGAGCGTCAGTTAAAGAGGAATAGATCACAGTTCTTTGTCATTTAAACAAGGCCCTTGCCCTGTTTTTGTTTACATTGGTTCAATATACCGGTAAAGGCTCTTTTCAAACTTTTTTTTTCTAATATATTTTAATTCGTAAGTTTGAAGCATAAATAACAGTTCCAAGCGTTTATCGCATTCATTTAAGGTCTTTACCTGGAACTTTTACTTCAACGTTGAAGATGTAAATGTTTCTCAAAACAATAAGAAAACTTGATTACTTGAAATACCTAAATGAAGCATTGTAAACGTTAAAAACGGGAAAAATGTTTGGCCAAGGTCGTGACCATGCCCTTTTAATGGCCATATATATAGACAGACTTAAATATTTTCATTAATAAAATGAATACAAAGATTTTTAAAAGCTAGTTTGTGCACCGACGGCCCAGTAAAGAGGGTCGTCCAATGTATAAACATTTCATATTGTATACGAATATGTATCCAGCTCCTAATCTCTTTCTTTATTGAATAAAAGGTCATAAGCTGTAGGTGATCAAAAAAAATAAAATCAAATTAAGACGGCCGTTATAACAGGGTGGGTGGTCTCTCTAAAAATTCATAGCAATATCTACAACGAATTTACGTTCCCCTAACGTTTTTTAACGGTGACCTGTTACACTGATAATAACATTGTTTTGAGTGTGGGATAGTGGTTTTGAAAATCTGTGAAATCAACTGTTGAACGTGTTAAACCGGGTATTAATCTAAAAGAAACATTCCGAGTTTAAAGATGGGTAATATGTAAATTTTCCTCTGTAACTTGAGAATGATCTCCAAACTGACTATATATAAACTTACGTCAATGTTTTATTGAAATTGTGTGCACTTCCATATTTAAAGTATAAGAACAAGAATGTTCTTTAAAGTTTTGTTATGGACTCTTTTTCTTGACTTTCATTTTATTTTATTTTAGATTTGAGTAATAATTTACGCAATATATTAAGCCACATGCATCCTTTGGGGTGACTCTGGTGTTCAGCATAATTATAATCATTATGCATTGATCAAAAAGGGGAATAAAGGGGGCACATAGAGTCCAGAACCTACTAACCCCATCCCCGCCCCCAGTTCAGATATTGGCCATTAACCCAACCCAACCCCCCCCCCCTCCCCACCCCCATGGATATTCCAAGATTTCACAATAGTCTATTTAATATCCGTGGATTTAGTAGCAAATACAAAATAATTTTCTTCGTCGAAAAAGTTGATATTTTCTATACTTTGTTTGATAAGAAATGGTCCTACGAATATATACATTCCCGTTTTTATTATCAGTACACATCTCGCACCTGCAGGGTGTACATGTAAATGCCTCTGTACGCCAGTCTCTGTACGTCCTCGGTGGTCTGTTTACACCCTTCATCGGCTGACAATACACCCGTCTCTGATCAAATGACAGAGCGGAGAATCGGAACAAAACCCAATAATTGACGCACAGATAACATCGCTGCTCTATCTTTCTCTCGGTCAGAATTTTGTATAGAAGACTTTGTTCCTTATTTGGCTTTTCTTCAAAATATTTTCTTTTGTATCATATTAGAAAAATACACAACAAACGAATTACTCATGATGAACCGCGAGTTCAGTCATCCCTTTAAAATAGTCCTTAATGTGAATTAAACTTCCTGTCGACCCAACAGAGTTGACACAGCCGTCTGTCAAGTGGGGTAGAAAGTTACACACAGATTTAAAGAGAAGAAAGGCGTGCTTATCATTTGAGCTCGACGTTTAAACATCCACGAAAGGGGACCGGAAATAACCTCAGTGTGATCTTCTCGGAGCACATGTTTGTGTATTTCATTCATTCAGTTCAACTTGTTCAGGGAACAAATCGTTTTACACCGCTGGAACACATTTACCTGTAGGTTCCCATGCCGTCACACCTGTAATTACATAGCGAGGGAATGCCAGCGCTAAGAAAGTGTTGACAGTTTATGATATATATTTAGTACAGTACAATAACAACATAGAAGAATGTTCATGGATCGGCCAGAATGACTGTGCTGTGTTACATTAGGAGAAAGATCCTGGTGGTTCTTGGGGTGTTCACGTCCCTGGGACTGATCACGGGAATGGTGACCCCCTGGTGGGTGGTGCTGGTCACCCCCGACAGTCGACTAGTGAACGGACTGTGGTACTCGCTGTCCTGTGATGTGTCGTCTGGACTATCTCTCTGTCGGAGTCTTCTTTTGGCGTCGGAATCAACCATAGGAAGTAAGTAACCCATCTCTCTCTCTCTCTCTCTCTCTCTCTCTCTCTCTCTCTCTCTCTCTCTCTCTCTCTCTCTCTCTCTCTCTCTCTCATATTTGATAATTTGTCGTTTGGAAATCCTGGTCACAAGTTCATGTCTTCCTTTATTCCCTAAATGTCGTCTATTTTAAAGTGTTTATGAAGTATTTATAAAGTGGTATGTATATGTTTGTCTCATCTTTCTCAAAACAATAAGAAAAAAGGCGACTGAGTCATTGTTATGTCTGTACGGTATGAAGTGGTTTTATGAGATATGTCACCATTGCGGCATGAGAGGGGCCATGGGTCGAGTAGACCACGCGTGTCAGATGATGGTTTTACGGTCCGACATCAGCCCAAATCATATACATCTTGTCAAAGAAGACAGGCGTATCCATTATGAATTTTACTACAACTTTACCAGATTACTTTTATCGCTTTATGATTAGAAGTATTTATTGATGTCATCTTCTGATCCAGGTATCGAGTCACTGAAAGTTAAGGTGTGATACTGACTGTTATATATATGGAGGAGTTATCTGTTGACTATAATTGAAGTTCTCTGATGTCATTTTAAACGCGTTACGATCTACAATGTATTTGTTTCCTTGCCTTTTGACCACTCCTATAGACTTTAAAATGCAGTTTTATAGAAAAGTTATGACCGAAAAGTAAGAAGAGACTCCTTCGTTTCTGTTGAAGTTCTCTCATCTCTTGTAGATTAATTTATATTCGCACAAAGTATCCACATCATACAAATACAGTCCAACAGATATACACACGCTGAAAAAAAGGGGTAGTGTGTAAGTTTTCATTTTTTCAGAAAAACTATCCTTTAAAATAATTTATTAAGAAAGTCGCTATCAAACAGTACTTTCTAGAACACACCCCCCTTCCTGCATAACACGTCTTATAAGTTAACGTCTGGAATAATTTTTTACCAGAAGGAGTGCATGTAGGGTTCTGTTCTGTATATGTAATGCATGTTCGGAACCAATGATACGGGTGTTGACAGCCATGCAGGGTGATGATTTGATTGACGTCTTTGTGACGTTTTACAGGTGCGCGCCTGGAGTACGGACTGCTGACGCTGTTTGGGACACTGATCTGTATGCTGGCCACTGTGTTCCTCATTTTGTACAACCCCCGGGTGAACACGGTGCAGTCCACCATCACGGGCGCCCTCACGGTGACGCTTTACGTAATATCAGGTACGTCAATCTTATAAACGTCCATGACAGTTTAATTCTTTTGAGAAGAAGATTATTTTTCGGTGATCTTTGTCGCTGGTATCATATATTACACAATTTAGTTACATTTTATCATGAAATCTCTTTTCTATAGTACGTGAGATATGGCTTCGTAACCACAACGGTCGGGGCGAACTAATCCTATTGCAATATTAACCTTCATTTAAATTCCTTAATTGATTAAAATCTTATTTTTTAATTCGTACCTTTGTACACAAACTGATTATGAAATTTAATACTGAAATATGCCTGGAATTTAATATAATCGTAGTTCCTATAATCTCGACAGATCATTCTTCGACTGTTTATCTACCCTTATTTGTACGGCTTTTAAAAGATTGTGTAAAGACCCTTTACAAGATCCTCGTTCTTTGTGTTGCAGGAATTCTTTTTGTTGTAAGATTCCAAAGTCAGCATTTTTAGGGCATACAGATTGAAAAGTATATTTACATTTCATAAAGTAAACCACCGTTCTTTTCGTATATTCAGAGCAACGGGTGAATAGAATTTACTGGGGTTTTTTGTCTGTGAATGTTGAAAGGTGCATCTATTCTTCAGTTATTTCACTTGTTGCATGTGTTTATTTATAAACTAAGACATTTATTATTTCACACACAGCGAGCGACTTCCCCCTTCCCTTAGTTCGATAATGACAG
The DNA here is from genome assembly GCF_963853765.1 of Magallana gigas. Lineage (NCBI taxonomy): Eukaryota > Metazoa > Mollusca > Bivalvia > Ostreida > Ostreidae > Magallana > Magallana gigas. The sequence continues at coordinate 47,529,356 of NC_088859.1, read as the reverse complement.
TGAAGTGTTTTTGGCAGTTTGTCCATTGCCGTTTCACTTATTGTTCTCTGTTTCAGCTATCTTGACGTGGATTGCGGTAGGTAAAGCCTGCGCAGACAACGTGCGCCTTAGACGTAACCAGGATTTAGATGGCCCCTGGTCCCTTGTAGTATCGGCAGTGGCAGGAACCATGCCAATATTCCTGGCGGTGGTAATCTCGTTTAGAATTAACAATAATGTTACAAACATAAAAAAAGAAAGACGACAAAAGAGGAAGACCCGTCAGTTTTATGAACAGCGTAGTTGCCATAGCAGCATGACGATGCTGGGTAACACGGGCACCTTGCAGTCCAGTTCCTTACATTCCAGCGTTCACTCGCTGGACATCTCGTTTGCCAATCACCAGGAAGTGAATTCTTTAAACAGTCTGACCATGGAGTTCAAGGAGAATACAAGTATTTCCAAAATGTCCAAGTCCCCGATCATCATGGACAATACATCACCTATCTTCCCTGCTGATATTATTCCTTACAAGTTCCCCAACAATCCGCCATATTGAATTCCGAGTGTAAATACACGCAAACGTAAGATATTCCAAGTTCAATGTCTTTCACTCAGTCCCGTGTTAGTTTATGAAATTGCTATTCGGTGATCTTAAAGGAAAATAAAGAAGTGATGATGCTTTAATTGTTGACATTGTGAAAATGACACATATGTACATTGTTTTTGCTTATTACATGTATACGCATTTAAATGTAATCGCATTTAAATGTAATCGTGTACATATTGTTGCAATATTTACAAATGGTGCTATTCATGGAATACATTTCAACAGCCATTTCATCTGACGTTTTTTTTTTCAGCCGTCCTTTTCATTACATTTTGTCGTATAAACCATTACGGATTCTTTTCATTTTTGATTATGTTTTCTTTGATTTCTACATTTTTAGTGCTTGGTATTTGTATAAATGAAATATGTAAAATGCCATTAAACGAAACAAAGTACGTGTACATGTTGATTTTTGGGAGTTGATTTTAATCAACTCTCCTATGCAGTTACTCAGACAAACCGAAAGTGAAACAGTGTTTGGACCTCGGCACAAATCATTGCTGCTGACAAGACTTAGTTCTTGAAAATACGTAATTGATAAATTCGATGTAATGTATGCTAAAGCATTGTTTTTCAAGGAAACATATTTATAAATACTTTAAAAATAGTCAGATTTTAAATGGTACGAACAATTTAAATATTTTTTGTAGTCGTATGTATTCCCACGCCAGAGTTCAACATAGTCTCGTTCAACTCGACACTGGACTGTCTCCGTAAATCCTTGTCGGAGATTTACGGTGTCAGCCGAGCGTTTGGTTGAACGAGACTAGAGTTTAATATTGCTTGGATCCATACAATTTTCGAGAAATATTTCTATTACTGATACATTTAATTAATTATATCTTTAAATATTATTTAACATGATTCATATGGGGGTTTCTCGACATTCTTGTCGAAAAAGTCCAAAAATTCATATTATAAAAATGTGCGTAATTCAAATTAGAAACTACGTGTACTTGTCATGCAAAATAACATAACATTGATTTTAAAATAAATAAACATCCACAAAATCAACTCCCGTCAGTTCTTCAGTACTTTGATTAATTTTGCCTCTGACCTCGGTCGGAAGTCGTCTGCTGTGTACAAAACAGCAAAGAATTCCCGCGTTAACCATGACTATTTACTTGATGAAAAAGCACTTATAGGGCTCTACTTAAAGACGAGGAAATTAACTTCTGTTCGTAGTACATTTTGGTCTATAATCTTGCAAAATACACAGTATGCTTATGTAAATCAATTCACGAAAACAAAGAAACTAGTGTATTGTTACATAACATGTGTGACCAATGCACTTCAATCGGAACTAGATAGTTGACACAAAGCGCATTGTAACCCTATCCCAAGAGAATGGATGGCAAGCACATTTATTTTATAGATATTATTGATTCCAATTGCATTTTTTTTTACATATGTGACACTAGAGATTTTTAAAGAATTTACTATTTTGACTTGTTTCAAAATACAACACAACATTTACGCCCTGATTCGGGTTGTAGACAATCCATTTAAACATTACAGTTATCAAATTCGAATTCGAATGAAGAAGCCATACAAAAAATAACGAGAAGTTTTCCCCATCGCTTTGTTAGTGTATCTCTAGAGAACTCAAGCCCATTGCATCTCTAGAGAAATTATCCCTTAGTAATACATTCCTTGGTCATATTTGCCTCATACCTCTTATACCATAGATAATTAATTTAAGCTAATTGTAAAGTCAAATGCTGCGGATATTTGCTCTGTAATCTCATATATTCTAAATATCAATGACATATAACGTGTGGTACATCGTTATGGTAATACATGTGGTAAATTATCAAAATTAAAGTAACAGATTTACTGTAGCTAGCACCAAGGAATCAATAATAAAACAGCCGAACTTAGAATTCGTGTGATTTTATTTTGTACATGATATTCCAATCGGAATAAGTTTTTTTTTTATCAGGAAATGCAGGTTGCTGTCAATCTGAGTCATTATTTTTCTCTGTGTGCTACAAAAATAACTTCTGGGAGAAAATGACCAGGGACTATGGAACGAGTTTTCTTCTTCTATAAACAACTTTAAAACTCATTCCTTTTGGTATCTGATAAACATTGTCGAATAACTAACAATTCATACAAAAAAAATTAACCGAACTATTAAATTTAATGCCGAACTGTTCATGTCACTGCCATGGAAAACGCCAACTATATATATACAATGAATAACGTCAACATGTCGTCATTCATAGATCAATAATGTCATGATACATGTCAATCTGTAGAAAATGTCGAATAGCATCAATAAATAAATACGGAACATTAATAAATTAGTATGTACAAGCTTTTACACTAACAATTGTTTAGGATATATCTGATATCAGTCAGCGCCGTAAGAAAGTAAAGCCGGGTTCCGGAATATGTCCAAAAAATAAATGGATGTCGAAGATTTCAAACAATGGAAATAACGTCGCACTCTCTGTACAAGATGTGACCTAGTTTGAACATTGACACTGACACTGACAAATTCAAAACCGCAAGATGGACGTCGCTGACGTGGTGGTAGTGGGCGCCGCAGTACCAGACAACGCTGACATGGTGGCGGCGGTGCGACCGAACCGCAGGACGCGGCGACTTTTACCCTGTCCGCAACATATGACGTTGACGAGCACCATGAATGCGGTGGTGAAGGCGGCGAGACATCCCAGGCCAATCAGCACCACCGAGTAAGGAGTGTCCGTGTCGATGTTGGCGTCTGCGTACTTGTAATGGAAGACCGTAAACTCCGAGTTCATATTCTCCGTCACTTTTGCGAACTTCCCAACCATGTAGAAGAATAGTCCGCCTGCAGCAAAATACACAATTTTATCAAGAATTAATTTGTCAATAAATGGGTTTCAGAAATGATATATATTTTAAGTAAAATACTGCATTATACATTGTTGTACCTCTATACCTAATTTGAACAATTTCAACTACATTTATATTACCGTTTCTCGCATACTATTAGTTATTCAGGTCCAATCCACAGGCACCTGACGTTATATGTTTTTCTCATAATAAAAAAAATATCCTATATCTAATAAAACACATAGAATTGATAAAAAAATTAACCTACCATTTTTTTCTGATAATGAGAATTGTGACCGATATGACATATATTTTACACGCACCTGTTGAGGTCCACGTTATCAAGGTAACGACTCCAGACGGACAGTTGTTGGTTCTGACGTGAGCCAAGGTAAAGAACATGGACAGAATTCCCAGGATCAGGGAAAAGGTCCCCACCACCTTGTAGCGAGTCCATGGGAACTCGTGGGCCACTGCAACAGAAGGCAATAACAGGTACTATAAAGCATCATCTATTGAGACAGGCCTACCCGTCAATAGCAATCCCCCCCCCCCCCCTCCACACACACACACATACACATTAAACATATTCGACTTCTCTAATTCTGCCAAGGTAATTTCGATTAATCTCGAAAATAACTTTTAGTATAAAACTACTTTACGCTTATTAGCATTCATTTTTTTCCATTCTGTATTCACGGAACAGTTCCATTTTTTCCATATTACGATTAAGAAATTGATTGCATACCGTGTTATCAGTTACATCCATTCTGATCGACCTGTTCATTATTTACTGCAGTACTAGCGTCGTACATGTTTAAATCATAATTTTTTAAGTACTTGTAATAAAACAGCATATGTCACGGTGTATTGCATCAGATAGACAAAGACAAACACATGAAGCTGTTATCTCTCAACATTTCTGTCGCTATTCACTTTAATAACTGTAACTTCTTTTAGGGTGGCACGGGACACCTCCATATTGTGATGTACCTCCTATGGAATATTTTGGTCTTTCCCAAAACTGTACCCTATAACAGCGTAGCATAATGTGTTAGAGCGTTAACCACGAATCTTTACGTCACGATCGAGTTCGATCAGTTGGTCAAATACTCGTATTGATAACTTTGAAAATTCTAAACCGTGAAAATATTTTGATTATAATGTAATTTTATCGGCAAGTATCCCATACCACCTTCAGTTTTTGCTATGTTCGCATACTGCATTCCCGTTCTATGTGTTTAGCAACCATCAATTGTGTTTATACGTCTATATATGTATGCAATTGTCCCAAACAAATTATTTCAAGTTAAAATATATGAATCACTTCAGTATCCCCTTGCTAAGACTCGCGTTATTTTTCCAGCAGAAGAAATGGTAGCTCATATTGTGATATTCAATGAAAAAGTCGTTTATTGTGTAAACAGTAAATGAATACAATTGATTGATCTGGTTAACATTAAAATGTTCCTGGCAACTAATGAATTTTAACTATAACAAACATGTTACTAATTGAATTGAATTCCTATGAATTCAGTTGCATTGCAGGACTGTTCGTGAAAAACTGCTGAAGAGCATGATTAACTAGTCTTTGCTGGGACGCGAGGTAAAAATAGTCACAATCACGTGATCTCTTAAATACGTACACAAGGCTTTATATTCCTAATACTGTGTCATTCACGGGAATCTGAGGAACCTGTTAGCCCCACCCATTTCTTTGTTTTTCACCCCCACCCCCCGTTTTTGCAGTAATTGTTGATACATGTATACCTCGCTCAGGTGAGCGGTGTGGGCCATGAGCTTTTTGTTTTCTTGTGTAGTCGTTTAAAATAGTTTCATGATTTATTATTTTTTTTACATGTATTATCTCGAATTATATGATCTTTTTATTATGTTATGCCCAGGAAACTTATTTATCTTTTATATGTTTTAAAATAAAAGAAATTTTTTTAAATCCTAAAACGCGCCAATTTAAAAAAAACCCTCAACTTTAAAGTATTTTTTTTTAATGCAATGACTGGTTGTAAAATAAAGTTTTTGATCAGCGTTTATCAAAGACAAATCAAAATAACAAACCACCGTGTTCGGTTTTCTTGTTGACAATGTTTCAAGCACCAACGCATATATTTATCAGCTCATATCACCCGTCTTACCTTTATCGTAGAAAATAATTCCCGCAGTCTGTGAGTAGGAGAGGTCTGTACATTTTGACATCACGCATGCTTTGCCTTTCCAGAGACCAAACGTAATGCTGAATTTGAGGTTGGCCTTGTGTTCGGGGTGTTGTTGCCAGTCGTGGTAAGGCACTTCGCCCGGGGTGGTAGCGATCGTCATCTCATATATGATCCATCCCCGTGTGGCGAACCCAGAAATTAGGAATATTAGCGATAGAATGGCAAAACCCAGAATAATTACGTGCATAAGGTTTAGACCTCTATCCATTTTTTTTGCTACGGGGTTGACACCTCACTCGAACACACTGACCGCTCATACAACTGATACGTTAGGTGCTAAGGGGCCCCGAACATGTGAAGTGATTGTTCTGAACACTCTTTACTTCTTGCGTGTATTTCATTGGCTAATAGCATTGGAGCGTTATTTAAAGTAAAGAGATATTGAAGATAAATGTGAATTTTACTCGCTAGTCTGAAAAATCATTCAGTGATTGTGAGTCTATCAACCATCAGTGAGTGATTAAATTTGATAGTTCATGTTGATTTAATTTCTAACTTTCAACGACTCTCGACCCTGAAACCATTTTTCAAATTACCAAACAGTCGGCTAAGTTACCTTGATTTTTGTATATTTTAGCTTAATTTGTATTGTTCGTTGGATCTTAACCCCCCCCCCCCCCCCCCCATATAAGGAAATGAAACGTTTCTTTTATTTCTGCAATACAGGAGCTTGTTCAATCGTTTGACTATTTTTAAAAAAAAGTTTTAAAGCAATATTTTTTATCTTTATCCAAATCCTATAAAAAATGAGTTTCCTCAGAAACTCACTTAAATAAATAACAATAGGACATGCGGTCCTGAAAAATTTGCATATCCCCAAAACAGTGTATTTTACTAAATAACCGACAGGAATTTTCATTTAAGGTTCATAAATACTCTGATAAGAGATATAACTTTTTAAAAAAATTCTTAGGTCCTGAAAATAATTCCCTGAAGATGATTTAGTGACGTTTTGAAGCTCCTCAGAGAATTGTTTTAATCACTTGAAAATAGGGTTTTTTTCACAATGCACAAGATTAATGCGCTTGAGGACTGCAAAGTGTTGCAATAGCTCACAGAACTGTCAGTTTATGAAATACAGTTTCATGTTAGAAACAAACATTAACTACTAAAAGTTTCTTTAATACTCTTAGTCTTCAGATGGCTGCAGAGCATGCCGCCACGGGAAAAGGTTGACCGTCTGTGGAGTTTCCACTGTCCGTCAACTCAAACTTCCCGCGAAGCTATGTTCTGCAACTTAGTCTTCAGTGTGACAGGAAATTGAATTAATTATGATATATACTTGATAAACCTTGTTTCATTTTTTTGGTCATTTTCATAATTTATAAGAAATGATTGAAGTGGTATTCATAATTCTTTGACAGAAAAAAATATCTTTGTATTTTAAGGAGAGGTAACCCCTACAAAACGTAAATTTCCTGGGAAGATTTTTTAAGAACTTTATTGTGATTTCCCTACTTTTTATTGAATGTTTAATGTTCTCTTGATACCATGCATTGCTATTATATATGCAGTATATATTTTAAATTGCAATCTCTGATAATGAATTATGGTATTTTGTAAACAGTGTGTGATCTTTTAATTTCTATAAATCAATTTTTGATCATATAAGAACCACTTGAGGCATTCAACATAAGGATGTTATATTAATTTTTTTTTTTTTTTTTTTGGGGGGGGGGGGTATACCAGAGGGCTTACATGCGCGGAACAAGATTTTTTCCCATGGGTGGGGTGGGGGTTCGAGGGATGATCGAGAGTTTTTACTATGTGAATTTAATTAATTCTAATTTTTAACTGGGGGTGGGGGGGGGGGGGGTCACCCACCTCTATATCCCCGCATGGCTGTTTATAATCCTTTACTTCTAATATATATAGTTTTTTTCAGCCGAGATACACTAAATTAAATGACATAAAATTACTCTTTGTATTAAAGTTTATCTAATGACAAATATTCGGATGAATTTTCCCTGGACTGAAAATTTTTATTTTATTATTTTAGCAACCACTTTATTAAAAAACTTTAATAGCTAACCCCCCCCCCCCCCCCCAAAAAAAATAAAAGGGGGGAGGCAGGGATTACACCGCGAAGCACCTGGCCCTCTATACACCCCATATATATTTCAAACGTAACTTCGATCCTTCAGTCATTGTTGTCACACCTTGCACAAACTTGAATTTGTTTGTTCATGTGTCGTCCGAGTTGTTGATTTAGCCACATCTATTCAATGTGCGTTGAGTTAATTTACTATAAAATGGAATACATCGTCATGCATTTGTTTTATCGGAAGGTATATATGTGTATATTAGCAAAAATCTTTTACGTTTTATTTGTAATTGTGGTGTCTACTTTACAAAAAATATTTATGCTAATTTTTGATCTTGTATTATTTTTCAATTTTTATAGGATCGGGCTCGGCATTTCGTCAGTCAACCGGACTCTGCTAGTTTGGAGACGTCAGTTGCAACAACTTGAACAAAGCTTAAATTCTTAAAATTGAGCGACTGTCGTTGGTGCTGTAGGTATGGTATAATAGTAGATTTTTAAGTTCAGTTATGTTCAGTAGCTTGTCATATGATATTTGTCTTTAACATGTTTAATATGCTATTCCGACTCGGATTATGTCGGCACTATCTTGACCTATACATAACCAGCTGATTACATCGTCATATTTTTTTCAAATTTTGTGTAATTAAACCATTGCTGCTGAAACAATACTAAGCAATGTTTACTTTATGACTTTCTTTATAACTAGGGTGAAACAGAGCTAAATGCCTGTCATAATACGTACAAGTATAAAAATTTGCCCAATAGAAGTGTCCTTGATATAAGCATTAGTCTAGAGCCCCGGTTTTGCTCTCTCTGTATATAATAAATTATTTCTAATATATTTATGCATATATCTTAATTTTTCCTCAATCGGTTATCTACAAAAGAACTGTTTATTTTCATGTCAGAGTAATGCAAATGTAATGGGTTTATGTAGACTATGCCTGTCCAATTCTTAAATGTAATGGGATGGTAGAAATGCTGACAGACAAGACCGGGATTCAAACCCAGGTTCCTTGAATCACAAGTCAGGTGCTCTACCCACTGAGCTATCTGGCGCCGATATTGAACCAATCAGACTGTCACACAGACTATACTCTCCCAAAATGTTTTTGCAGAAAACTTTATTTTAAATTATATGGTTTTTATTGTTCATATATATTATAATTACCTCAGATCAAAAAATACTTATTTACAAAAATGAAAAATAAATTTCAGGAACCAAGATTTTTCCATTGACAGGCCCTCTCTGTCTTGTAAGATTGAAAATAGTTATAAATTCAATCATGAATGAAGAAATCTTGGACACTTTCTCATTCATTTTATGTAGATTTTAATCGTAAATCACTAATAGGTATAATTTCTTTTTTAAATCATTAAAAAAAAGAACCTTGGACAACGTGATTTGCTCATTGTAATTATGTACATTTGGCATATATACCTGTATCAAAACTGTAAAAAAATGTTAGTCAGACAAACTACTGATTTAAAAGAAAACTTGAAAAGAAAGTACATTTTCATTTTAGGTCACCAAAAAGAACGTCAAGATGAGATGACAAACATTTAAAATACCTGGCGCAGGCTTGGTTTTTTGTATTAATTGAGCATTAATATGGAAGAGGCAGCATCAACTAATGAAGTGAGCGAGGACACAGATGATGCATCGTAAGTACTTCTCAAGTGTAGTTTCTGGCTAGGCCTAATTTTTGACCCCTCTGATGCTTTCTTCTGATTTTGTTATATTGGACCTCTATGGGTTGTTGCATCAGAGTTGCATGCCATGATGGAAAGTGGGAATTCTGTTAATGTACTTTATATATCCACCAATAATGATATTTTATCTGATCGGTTGCATAGAATAAAACATTGACCCATTAATTCTTGATAATTTATCTACCAAAATTGAGCTATAATTTACTTTGGACCATGTAGCAAGTACACCATTCTTTATTAATTAGAAACTAAAACATTACTGTCATTGAAATAATGTGATACTAGTATATATAATAGATTGATTTATTATACATGTTTTAAGATTAAATCTAAATCTCATATTTGAACTTATGTCAGGGAGAAGCATGAGGAAGAGGAGCTGACATTTCTAGATATTCCTTGGGAGGATGTGATTTTCAAGTACATCATGCCTTGTCTTCCTCTTCAAACCAAGTTCCAAATGAGGAGAGTCTCCAAACAGTGCCTGGAGATGATGACGCTTTATTTTAGCATCAGTAGGACTGTGAACACATGTCGCATTGCAAACAAAATGACGGCAGGGGCACTGTCCTTAATGACAAAAAACAACACAGGTCTCCATGATCTAGTGCTGAGGAACTCCAAGGACTGGCTTACTGACCCTGTACTGATTCCTGTCCTGAAACAAAATCAAAAGCTGCAGCGACTGGACATCTCCAACTGTTCCTTTGTAACCAACAGCTCTCTCCAGGTGTTAGGAGTTAATTGTAAGAACGTCAGAACGGTCTGTTTGACCGACTGTCATTGGGTCAGTGTGGAGGGACTGACAGTTCTCGCCTTTCATTGTGTCAACATAGAGAGCCTGGACCTAACAGGATGCTGGGGAATCACTGACGAGGCCATCACACTTCTTGCCATGCAGTGCAAGAAGTAGGGACATTCATACTTTGTTTCTGATTTAAAGTGTATGACTTTAAAAACGAAATGAGATATAATGCAGTACATTGTATTTGGGTTGTTTAAATTCAGGTTGCAATATCTGTCCATGGCCAAAATCTACGGACTCACCGATTATGCCATGTCAATTTTGGCCAGAGAAGCCACTTCAATACGACATCTAAACATCAGAGGGTGTTGGCGGCTTTCTGATGACTCCATCAGGCAAGTACATTTTCAATACACTAACAGCAGCTGGCTATCAGTGTGAAGAGTAATTTTAAAGTTTTTATATTCTATAGGATTCTAGCAGAATATGCCACAAATCTGAAAGCTTTAGAGGCTCGTGAATGTAGAGATATTACTGAAAACAGTCTGTATAAACTCAGAAACAGAGGAGTGAAAATTGATGTCCGTCCACCCCAGCCTCCCCGAGGACTAGCAGGGCTCCGACATCGATCCAGGAGACTCAATGTGCAAATATAGACCCCTCTGACACCTTAAAGTTCTGATTTTTTAAAGCATTTGCTTAATACTTCAGTTTTTATATTCTATAGGAGTCTTGCTGAACGCAGCAGAAATCTGAGAGTGTTAGAGGTGCGTGAATGTAAGGACATTACAGAAACGGCCCTGATTGTTCTACGAATGCAGGGTGTCAGAATTGATCGGCCACAACCATCTAAACTGGGATTTGGTTGGTTAAAAAACAGGAGTAAACTGCTTAGGTGCAGAGAATTCAATATGATTGGGCTTTTCAGGAAATAAAATTCTAATTTTAAAAAGGGAAATTTTTACCCCCATTGAATTTTTTGCTCTAAAGACTTATTGACTAGTGGTTAAATTAAAAATAAGTCTAATTAAAAACTCTTTAATTTTAAAACAAGTTTGAGCAAATTTAAACCAAAGTTACAAAGTGGAATTTTTTACAATTCTGATGGGCAAAACTTGTATGGGGCGAAAAATATCCTGTATATTGAATTGTGAAGCTACATGAATTGTGAAGCTATAAAAAATAGATTGTTAATTAATGGATATTTGTTTTATTGCTTACAATTTCAAAATATTTTGGACATTTTCATTGATTTTTTTATTGAGATATTCGACATCATTTATGATCGTGTTCTTTTTTAAGGTGCTTAGATATTGAGTTTAGATGTTGAATGATTTCATCAAGACTTAGTTGCTGATGTACATTAAGAGTTTTGGTACATGAAGGCATTTTATATGTTGTTAGTGTAATGTTTGAAATGATGAATAGTTAGAGGACTCTTGAGATAAGGTTGTAAGTGAATCCTTAGAAAATGGAAAAAATGAAACTTTTTTTGTGAAAAAGTGGATAAGCAAGAGATGCAAAATGCTGATTTCCTACAATATTTACGGTATTTACAAAGAATTACTAGGTAGGACACCTTTTACATGAACTAAAAAATCATTATTATTATTATTATTATGCAGATAGTTTGTTAGATTCCTATAAGCATTGGTTTATAAAGCTAGCTGCTTTAGCTTTCAGACTTTGCAAGTAGATCAGGTATAAAATTTTATTTGGATAAATTGTTCAGAGTTTATAAATTCAAGCTCCATCTGGATATTCAAGAAAATTGATGTCAATATTACATGTAAACAGTATCAAACTGTTGTAACTTTACTTTTAACCTATTGGATTTTATTTCAATTTTAAAATAGATTACAACATACATGTATTATATATGTGCAAATATTAAAGAGGAAAACTACTACTTCATCTCTTGAACATTATTTTATATTAGAGGAAAACAAGGTATCCATTTTGGTACTGCAATTGATGAATGAAAATTTTGTAAGTGCACTTTGAATTTGTAACTTCATTTAATAATTTGATTCTGTACAGTTGAAGTTGTTTACCTTTTGCATCACTTAAAACACAAACATTCAGTTACATACTTCATGCACGAAAGTGCATTTTTTCCATTTTATAGTAGGATATTTCCCTCGTGCTGGTAGAATGTTAATTAAATGTAAAATGTAAGAATGTAAAATGTTCGTTTATCTGAGAATCAAAACATAACTTTGAACAAGCAAAAATTTTTGTGGGTATAGTAACTGTCTTGGAATAATACATCTTAGTTGATTGCTCTGATTGCACCAGATTGATAGGGATAAAAATTAATTGAAAGATACAATGTATTGTGTTATTAAGTTATCACGTCAAGTTAAATAAGTATATAACAAGCCATTTATGATGTATAGTCCTTTAATTTGGTTTTGTTAACCCATTACTTTGAAGATTGCTCTTCATTTTAGGGTGTCAACATGAGAGTTTATATATTTTATTATTTCATACATGTATTATCTTTTTTCAAAAATAAAGTTAAAATTTTTGCAAATATGATACCTGAATCAGAAGCTTAAGAACATAAAAAGCTGAGGTATAATTTTTTTTAGAAACATAAAAAAAGAGCAAGTTGCAGAAACATCATTGACACTAGATTTTTTAACCTGAGTATTTAGCAAGTTAAAAGCTTACTCAAAAGTCCCTGCACAAAATCCTGTCAGCTACGTGTACATTAAGTTTTAAAGGTTTTTTTTTCGTAAGTTGATTCAATTTAGATACTATCAAGATATTCCAAACATGCCTTATTTACATGTACCATTAAGTGTAATGTGTTCCCTTTAAATATTTAATTTGCTATCGCGTGATTTTTGTATTTTTATGTGTCAATTAGAAGTGGATGTTCAAGTAAACATTTTGTGAAAGATTCAGACTCAGGTTGTAGTATGTTTGTATTGTCAAGCAAACTGACTTTAAAAATTGTAGATTTACTTGTATTTCACTTTTTAATTGTATGAGGAATTAATTATCTTTAGTTTTGAACATCAACAATTCATTAATTATTTTTTGTACATGCATATCTTGTAAGAAATACAATGAATTCAATTTAAACATGTCCGTGTTTTTAACATGAAAAACAATAAAAATGTTAAAAACTACAGAATCGTTTTAAAGAGAAATACTGGTATATAAATATAAACAAGGAGGCACTATTTCCTTGACATTTGCAAATACAACAAACTAGTAGTTTTTCAAAGGTGTGTTATTGTAGCATGTGTATGATTTGGATTTAAAAAAAAGAAAATACATAATTCTAAAAAAATGCAAATTTGCAAAAAGTCCTGGTCTTACTCGAAATGGATATCTGTGACAAATCAAAAATCTGTGCAAGTACATGTATATTAAGGTACATGTATTAAAAATTTGGCACAAATTACTGCAGATTTTTGTGTGCAGTATTTAGGTTTTGACATGTATGGCACTATAGTACATTACATCTATGCAGCAATAATCTAATTAAAAGCCAACTCATAATATTTTTCAAACTTTATATATTTTGAAACTTAAGATTAACATTAAAGAAGAGTATCACAAATTAATGATACATGTAAATATTCCATTCTGTCACACTGTATTTGATAGATATGCTTTCATATCTATAACACCCATCCATTAGTTTTTAACAAGTTTGATGAAAAAGAATTCTTGTAATGTGAATAGTTAAAAATATAAAGCAGTACAGATTCGTATCACATGCTCTAGGTTCAAGTTCTGATTCCATGTGAATCAAAGGTTAAACGCTGGTAGCTCTTCATCCTCGCTGTCTTCTTTTGCATTTTCTTTGTCGCTATCGAGCTGTGTGACATCTATCTGAGGGAATTCACGCCGCCTCTTTGACTGTTTTACAGGGGTCGTCTCTTTGAAGCTTGATGTGACTGGACTGTTGTCAATCGGTGTTCCTAAATCAAATTAAAGGTGTATCTTACAAAGTTGAGCACTACTAAACATTGGTTGGAAACTGAAATATTTACGCATTCATTGTTTAGATCGAATCATTTCATGTTCAACTAAAAATAAAAAAAAATTCACTCTCATTTCCGTCTTTAAAGGACTACTGTATACAGGGTTATTTTTGCCCCATGATATTTTCGCCCTTCTGCACTTGCAAATGATTTCGCCCCATCTTACATTTGCCCAGACATGATTGTGTACTAAATAGATAACTTGGAACATTGGTATTTGCCCAGTCTTAAATTTGCCCGCTGACAACAAGGTCGAAAGACGATCTTCATAATGTCATTTCTACCATAGGCGTCGGAACCGGGGGGGCTTAGCCCCCCCCACTTTTTTTGCAAAGTTATTCCTAACCATTAGAAACATAGCATGATATTGATTATTGTTCCTAAATTGAGAGGTTAGATTTAGAAGCATACTAGCCCCCCCCCCCCCCCCCCCCCCCCGGATTAGGAATTTCATGAATTTGGGAATTACTTTTTTCTCAATATTTCTGAGGATAGGTCTAGCCCCCCCACTTTCAATTTGCTTCCGACGCCTATGTCTACAATGTACATTATGGCGCCACTGTTGTGATAACCTTTTCCACATATACTTTCAGTATGACTTAACTATCTTTAACCTTAATTTTAAAGCTTATTATATAATTTTAATTTTGGGGCAAGAAATGCCTAATACCGCACATAGTCCTTTCCTAAGCTAGTTTTGTGGCTGCCCTTCATTGTACCTGACTGTCCAGACAATGACATCGGAGGGCTATCCCCCTCCTCCTCCTGTCGTTTTCGTTTCCCCTTTTTCCCTGCCTTGGGTGACCTACTTCTTGGACTGAAGGCAGATTCCTGAGAGACTAGGTCATTGAGAGAACACAGTGTGTGCTGTGCTGCCTCTGAGCTCTGAACACCATCAGTGCGAGCTACAAGAATCAGTCACATCACAGAATTAATATTATCAGACTTCTTTCAACAGAATGACTATCTTAAATACTCAAATCATGTCACAAATGATAATTCTTTGGTATATGATAGTGACTTTTGGTATGTATATTAGAAGGATTAATTAATCTCTTAGAATTGTCATTTAACGATCTCTGATCCTCACTCCCAAGCAATGTTCAATAACTCTTAATTTATATCCAGAATTTTTTTATTTGTACCATAATTCTGCCTTTTATATAGACAAATTTAATAAGTCTTGTAGTGTTTATATTATGCCCAGGTAATCAACAAACTCCTTGGCTTAGAGGCTCCACGGAGACCTTTTATATAAAGGTAAAGAAGTTCGAGTCGCTGATGCACTGATACAACCATTTTTTTTCTTCCCTAATTTGATCTCAACTTGTTTATTTATTCAATTAAAGGGGAATATAGATTTCTGCACAATGTTTTACATCAAGTTCTCAAGTACAAGTACTATGTATTTGAATTACCAGTTTTTAATATACAATGTAACACTTAATTTTCATTGGTAGATACCAGGTACATGTCATTCCAGCAGTGTTTCAATAACTCACAATTACAGACTATCTCCTGCACAACATTGACTAACCTTTACACATAGCAATGACTTTCCCCCACAGCTGGTTTTTCTCTAGATTGCGCATATTCCCAACAATAAACAAGTGGTGCCTGGCTCTGGTCAATGCAACATTAGTTCGCCTGGTTAATACAGAGAAGAGCACATAAATAGTTAATAATCAGATGAATGAAATGCAAATAAGAAAGGACATGTTACATACCGTTAGCTTATGTAAATTTGATAAAGTTTTGCATTGATTTACTTTCAAACTTCATTTTGTTGTTGTAAGTTTTGTAAATAACAATTAATTAATTGTATGATTGTACATGTAATAAATTACCTATTGTTGTTGTTGTAGCGAAGGCAAACATAGCCAATCAAATTGATACAATGCTATCCAATACCGGTAGTAACATGCAAAATCAAATTATTAGGGGGGTATAGTTTAACTTCTAGTGTACTTAGATGTGTGCTTTCTGGGTAAACATGCACATGTAACAGTAGTTGGCCTTGCAAACATTACATAGTATATGATTGTGAGGCTTGTCATGTGTGGTGGATTACAACATACATGTATGGTACATGCACCCTGGGTTTTCATGTACATCTTTGATGATCCCAATCATTAAACACTTTGCTTACTTGTGGTTGTCTATGAAGCCTGTGTTATTTGTCCGTACACAAGACAGTATAATGATGTCCCTCTCTCCTCCCTGGAAGGCGTCCACTGTAGACACTAGTACTGACTTTGTGTCCTTCTGACTGCAATTTCTGTTGGAAAGAGATGTATAATACATGTGTTAGTTATTTATGTGAAAATGTGTGGAGCACATGGCTCAGTGGTCATTGGTGTTAGGCCAGAAACCCAAAGGACACTGGTTCAAGCCCCGCTGTAGTTTCTTGATGTGTGTTGTACCCTTAGACAAGGTACTCTACCTACATTGTGTCAGTGCAACCAGCTGAAATTGGGAATCAGCATATGCTGGGAGTTAATGGACTGCTGTTTTATCCAGGGGGCTTAGCTCGCGATGAGCACCAGCCTTCTGGGCCTTCATAATTTGAATAAGGATTTAACAGTTGTGTTGGCTGAATACTACAAGAAACTTTCACAGTAGCAGAACTTGAAACCTAACTGTCAGTAATAGATAGAATAAATGAATGAGGCTAGTTACCTGCTTGTGCCCAGTTTGACAAGAATGCTGTACATCTGTGATTTATAGAGGGTTATTACTCCTATAGAAGCTGCATCCACCCCTGCATTGAGTAAGACTTCTATCAGAAATGATACAAAGTCTGCCTCTTTCTCATTAGAGAAACTGCCACTAGAATCACTACTTTCTTGTCCATTAGATACATCATAAAAACAAAGGGTTGGCAGAATATCCTGAAAAATAATAAACCAAACAAAATTCAGGATAAACTTGTGCTGGTACACAGTCTAAAGCAACAAAAGATACAGTGTTGTAAAGTGTTGTCTGCAGCAACAAAGGTATAGAATTGTGGTGTTTTATCTGCATGTAGGTATACAGGAATGTGATGAGTTTTTACCAGCACAGGTTCCCTGTCGGCTCCTTGAATCCCATCCAGTAGCTGGCCTTGGTAAAATAAACTGTTGGCAAGGTCACTGATGACGGGGTGGCAGCGGTACTGTGTTCTCAGCATGGTGGGGATGTGACCCTGGAGACAAGAACATCTCAACAGTTAACATTATACTCAACTACATGTAACAGATATCAATATTTTCTTGCAAAGTTAAATTCATGTCCATGTAATATTTAGTACTTCTGGTGGTTAGGTACATGTATGGACAATGGTAAATCTTCTTGTTTTTATCCTTTTATCATAATGCTGTCAGACGTCAGACTTGAACAATTTGAAAAGGTCAAGGATAACAGGGGTGTCTTTAATCACATGCTGTGGAATCCTCATTGTTGTGGACTTCAGGTTGTATGGGACACTTCCATATTGTGACATATTATTTATCAAAATAAACAAGAAAACGAAGTGTAATCATATAAGTAGTTTCTTTCCCAATATTGTCACCTTACAGCGAGCACAGTGGGTTAGACGGTATACTACAAATCTGTAAGTCATGAGTTCAAATCCTGCTACAATTTTTACCTCTCCAAATATTTTTTAAAAGCTATTTTTTTGGTTAAATACATGTATTGTAAAATTTGAAAATTCTAAAACTTTATGAAAGTAATTCAATGTTATAACATTTATACATTCCAGAATCATTTTCCTCGCCTTAAGAGTAACCAATGAAATTATGTCTCCATGAAAACACAGGCCCTAGTGTATTTAATGATTCAACAGTTCTACCAGATATATGTATAATTATGATTGCCCTGTTGGTGCCCATACCATTTTGATCAGTCTGTCAAACATGGTTTGCTCCAGTCCCTCTGTGTGACACGCCTCTGATCCTTGGATCGTCGGATCTAATTGCTGTGGAGTGTATAATGATATATATGAAATATTTATTCTTATGTTTTTTTTTAACTGTAATCATGCAAGCACTATTTTAATTTAGCTACTTGTAAAAGAGCTTATGTTTAACTTACCTTAGGATCGCCTACTAGCACCAGTTTTTCACAGGCAAACTTTGACACAGGTAATAGTGATGCTGGCTCTGTCATCTGACTGCATTCATCCAATATAACCACCTAACAAAAGTGACATTTCTGAATTATACCTCTACCTTGTACATGAGTGTTCAATATTTACATTTATTACATATCTAGTAATAAATACAGGGTTTCTGCATATGTGATACAGCTAACTTTATAATGCTCGTATCAGCCTCCACGGCTGATACGAATTCTGCAGGGCTGATACGTACAGATCCATACAGCACCCTTGCGGAACTCCTCTGATTTTTCTCCTTCAGAATTATGGAAAAAAAGACAAAATTACCAATATGAGCCCTCTGGCTGATATTGGTGTCTCGGGCTGATACAGGGTATAATGTGGAAAATGGTATGTATTATCTCTATGTAAAAATATCTACGTGGCTGGATGCTATACTCACAGGAAACTTGAGGTCTTTGAGACTAGGGGCCCCACAGGAAGCACAGGTCACCCCGACCACCGGCACACTGCCAAGCTTCTGAAATAACAATATTTCAAGATATCAAACAGCACAAACACCTTTTTTAGACAAGTGTAGTAAAGACTCAGTATTGTGTATATCATGTTATCTCAAACTCAATGGAACAAAGAAGAAACTTCAAAACATTCATAGACTCAAGATATAGAATCTGAAGTTAAAATACATAAAAAAATTACTGATATTTCAACATATTCATGGTACTTGATATGCTGATGTTCCAGATATCAAAGCTTCACTGTAAAAAAAAACCTAATCAAAGATTGGTTGAACTGAAAAACCATTAAGGAGAGTGGTGTTATAAAATGAAGAAATGTATCAAGACTTCTTACAAACCTTTTTATTTTCTCCCAATTTATGTTTCTCTATACTTTGTCGCACATTGCTGAAAAAAGAATAAAAGGTATACCGGTATATAAGTAGTGATAAGCATTTTATCTTATTCAGTTTTTGATATGACCACTTTTTGACAAGATGTTCTTTATCCAAATTAATATAAATCAACAGAAACAACCCCTGCTTTGCTTTGCTGATACATGTATTAACAACAGTAACCATGTTTAATACAAATACCTGACAATTTTATGTGCATATCCACTGATATATCATTTGGTGTCATAACATGGAGATACATGTATCAAGTTTAAGTGCAGCTTATTGGAATGAGCTTGGGTGCATGTACAGTGTATATAATGACTTTAGTTAAGGTTGCCTACTAGTACATTTCCAGTTAGATGTAGTGTATAATAACAAATCTAGGTAGTATAACATTTTGGATTGAGCTTTAATTAGTTCATGGTGATTAGTTAAGGTTGTTACTGGGTTTTGGATAAAGATTTGGTTTACAATATATAGGTAGGAAATAAGAAATCTGGTATATTTTTCAATTTTCTGCAATTAAAACCTCCATGTTTTGGTGGCTTCCCTGAAGAAAAAAAAAAGAGAGAGATAATTGCTCACTGTTTTTCCGACTGACTGAGGTCTCCACTTCTCAGCATTTCCTGCAAGTCTTTCAGCTCCTGGCTCTCTGTCCCAGTAGCATGCACACTATAAATTTAGTATATGAAATACATTGTACATTAATACATAATAAACATCACTTGCTTGTGAAAATTACTAGGAAAAGTAACACATTTTATATAGTACTAACCTGTATGGTAATACTGGTTTTGCAATTTTTTTCATGCTTCCAACTCTGACAAAATCTTCAAATCCAATATCCTGCAATCTACAACAGAAGTAGTGGTAAAGTGGTAATTTATAATACATGTGTAACCATTTTCAACAGGAGAGAGAGAGAGAGAGAGAGAGAGAGAGAGAGCACAGAACTTACCCCATGAGGACTCTGTCCACGGCAACATTTGTGGTGGATGAAATGAGAATCTTCCAGGGGTAGGGCAGCCCTGGGGTGTAGCTTCCATTCACTTCAAACACTCTCACTAGGAACTGGATCATCACAGACAGCAGAAAGCTCTTGCCAGCACCAAACACGCCTGTAGTGTAACAAGATGTCGTGAGAGTACAGACATCACATTACTAGTATCTCCCACATCCCTTCCTGACTTTCTAAAGAACATTGTTACATATGCAGGGTTATCCATACAAAGATATTTTTTTACACCCCTAATCTTCGAAGAAGCATTGAACATGTACCAAACACCAAACATTCTACCTAGAAACTAAAAAGAAACATTTCAAATGGTTTCAACTGATTGCTTTGAACATAACAATATGTTCCACATTTCCATGTAAACTCCAGAAGTTGACCTGGCAATGAGAGTGCTTACCATGTATCAGGAGAATGGATGACAGATCACTGTGAGTCCCATCACAGAACATGGCTGCTAGTCTCCTCAATGCTGTACCCTGATCCACATTCAGAGAATACATCCCCATGAACTCTTTAACCAACTTATCCTGTAATAGAATTAATGGTCATGCACTTGAGTCATGAACTTATTTACTAAAACAGCTTATAAAATTGAACATACAGAGCAATGTTAAATACAAGCTTCATGTATCATCTTTCTGCTTTGGTCTGAACATTTCTGTAATTTACTCTATTTTGAATTTTCTATTTTGAAAAAACAAAAGGCCCATGAGTATCTGCAGTGCATCTTTGGCAAATATTTGGTCGATATTACAGCACCCTACCCTATTTAACCATTAGAGCCCTGCCCTAACACCAGAACCCTTGACCTAGGGGCTATGAAATTTACAGTTTTGGAAGAGGACCTCTTCCTTATCATCACTATGTACTAAGTTCATTGGATTAATACCTAGGAGCAGAGGAGAAAATTGTTCAAAGAATTACTGCATTCTTTAAGAGTCCTACCCTAACACTAGAACCCCTGACCTAGGGGCCATGAAATCTACAATTTTGGAAGAAGCATTTTTTCTCATCATTACTATGTACTTAGTTCATCTGCTTAATATCAAGGGGCCGAGGAGAAGATTTTTGAATAATTAAAATGAATTTTCACTATATAATCAGTAGAGCTCATCCTAACACAAGAACTAATGACCCCGAGACCATCTTAACCCATATATACTATATGAAAAATTTAGTTGAAATTGGTTCAGTGGTTCCAGAGAAGAAGTAGAAATGTTCAAAAGTTTCTGACCCACGAACAGTGACGTTGGCGACCTAAAAATGGCTATTAGTTTGAAAAAGTTTTTCACCTCCTCCATTTACGTACAATACTGTTGCATATACCAGTATTAGAGGATGTTTTGAATATGTTTGGTTTCTAACCATTGCATGAATTGGGACATGTATGTTGGAGCGCTTTGGTCCAGACAGTCTGGGAGGTAAAAATCCTCTCTTTCCTTTCAAAGCATCAGCTTCCTCTCTAGAAAAATCAATAATAAATACTGGTATAGCACTAAATGTCACTGAAAAAGTACACACCTAATGACACAACTAACTCATTAGTACACACTCAGTAACTGGGTGAACAACATGAGTACTTACACAGTAATTACTGGTAGCTAACATTAGTACTTACACACTCAGTAATTGGCTTAGTATTGGGACACTAGAGGGCTGTAGGTTGTCCTGTATATTGTCAAGGTAACTCAGTTCAGAACTGACATTCCCTGCCAGTATAGCATGACAAGGAGCTAAAACAAAACAACCCCCAACATTACAGAACAGTTTGAAAATGTTTCCTAAAAAACCTTCTTCCTTGGAGAAACAAGAAATACATGTAATTGGTAATTATTAATGGATATCATTAAAAAAATATATCAATAGAACATTAAATTGTTTGGTTTCATTTTTATTACAATTCAGGATTTTTTTTTTTTATTTTTTCATTTCACTATACAATGTATTACATATATTATTTAGTACTTATTAGAAAAACCTTCATTGTTCCAGTTGGATGGGGAGAATTTAGAAATTGGTTCAATTTCCACTTCATTTCCTGAGGTTGGTCCATAGTATGTACTTTTAGCCAAAAATGTAGATGTCAAATCGAAACTGAGGTCTGTTGATACAATCCACAAATCATCTGCAAGTAATAGCTGGTAGTGTCCCTACATAATTGTTGGTTACTCGATGCATATCATCTCAAGGTATGCTAATTGATTATTTTGGTCGGGTTCTAATTTTGGCATTAATGGCCAAACTTAAGCTCTTATCATAATTACATGGTAAACCTTGAAATCTATGTAACGGTATAGATGACTTGTTCAATATACCTGTATGTATATATATTTATATATATACAAAATATATTTTAAAATATTTTTCAAAATTTTTCCTATTGAATATTGATTCTGACCTTTGGAGAATAAAGTTGAGGAATCCTTCCTGGACAATCGAAGGAAGTATTTTCTCTGCATTTTACATTCCCTCTGATATTTCTGCCTTGCCCATGGCTGAAGAAGATATAATTTTTTAAATGAACCAGTATACTTTCTATTGACTTCTGAGGGAGATTATTCCATGACATGTTGAACTTACATTTTTGAAGTGGCCGAGTATATTCTCCAATGACTTCTGCAGGAACTGGCTTTGACAGTAAAACATGACGCGGTGCTGCCTGAGGTGGGCGGTCACTCCCGCGGGGTCAGTCAGTCTGATCCTTGACCCACCATGGTGTATTCCAACACTACTGCTAACATCAGCCCACTGGAAAAACTGAATTAAAAATACAGTAAAATCCAGGGTTATACCAATGCACAACAATCAAGTGATTTTGATTCAATTTAAATGTGATTACCTATATCCGATACTGGAAAAACTTGACGAAAAAGTCTCTTTTGAAATAATATATTGTAAAGCTGATATAATTGTAACCAATGACAAATGAAATTTTGGCATAGTAAACTTTAAGGTAATGTAAAATAAAATTTCTTGCATGGTTGTATAATTCTATTTCACTTGTTTCACAACACGCAAAATGTTCTATTTATTATTCCACATTTCTAGAAGTAGTGACCTTAAAGGTATAAAACAGTATGCAATATAAATCACCCTTAATATGAAATAAAATGTCATGTATAGAATAAGCTGATGCATGACACATTCTTTGATTTATACGGAGTTTATAAACTTTTTTGTGACTAACTCTACCTACCTTACACCTCTGGTTGGCTGGACAAGTGCAGGAGTAGAAGAACCGCCCCTTATTGGAGCCCTCCTTCCTGACCTGGACCAGTTTAGAGGGGACCCCACACAGACAAGGGGGTAGAGGGGTGCCTGCACTCTCACTCTGAATGCCTCCTGTGTTCTTAACTATTATGTAAAATCAGCAATATTTAGATTTAAGTTAATTACTACAAGGAACTAAATTTAATAATTAATTTTATTTTCTATATGCTTGAATAAAATCTTATTACAAAGAACACAAATTCTATGACTGAAATCTTCATATCATCAATCGTGTCAACAATTATTTGTATCTGCAGTCAGCACAGGATATTAGAGCTGTACACTCAGTAACATGTAATTGTATTTCATCTGTCACAAAGAAAAAATTACCTGAAAATGTAAGACTTGAGGTGTCTGTTTTTGACATGGCCTGGTGGTACTGCTTTGACAGAGTAAACAGAATTATGTTGAGATGCTCTGTAAAACAACAAAGAAATCTTAATCTGCTTCTCACCAGCAATTCAAAAATGAAGACATGTTTCTCACCAGCCATTAATATACATACATGTATAAATAGATCAGTCAATAGACTGATAAATAGATTATAAAACTATGGCATATACCAATACAAACCTCTGAGGGCAGACACAAGGATCTGCTTGTACTGTAGTGGTGATGAAAACATTGTGGGTATCACAATCTTTCTGACAGGGGTGGGGTTACTCTCTACCTCAGACAGTGAAGCAAACTGTAGATCATCCCATAGACTCCGCTGAAGAAAAAAACATCATATATACACAGTGCTAAAACCAAAGGGTTTGCATTTCATACATAAACAACTTTCAACTTTGAAAAGATTTACAAACCTTGGTTCCGAGTAGTAGGTTTGGCGAAGAGGTAGGATTTATTACGGGGGGATTAAACTTCCTCTCCAGGCTGTGTAACACAGACTCCCCTGTACTGTTGGTGGGTACCTCTGGCACTACTTGACCTGTAGGGGAGCTCAAAGTGGAGCTGTTCCATGAGCCAGTCTTCTCAGGAACTGTCTGACCTTCAGGGGTGCCAGCCTGACCTTGAGAGGACTCTAGGGAGTAGATGTGGGTGGCTGGAGACTTCAGATCCGCCTGGTGGTAAAGACTGGGGGAAGAACCCAGACATATAACGTCAGGGGACATTCCTACACATTGAGTCACTGATTTGGTCACATCTTGATGATGTGAGGTACTGTTTCTCTGGTTGTAATTAGCATTAGGGCTAGAAAACTCATTGCGCTTATTGTCTTTATCTGTATTCCCAAAATATTCCATATTTGGAAGATATACGCCATTACTTTCTTGGCTGTCCAAATGAACATTCTCACCATTAACCACATTGGGCAGATGTGAAGTGACTTTAAAAGAATGCCTTGCTCTTTCTGAAGTACCTGTCACATTGTTTTCTGCGCTGGTATTAATTGTCTGTTTGGGTGTAAACTTTCCAGCATTTCTGAGAGAGTTTTTGTGTTGGATTTGGTTATAATTGTTTTGGTCACAGTCTGACAGAGAAGCATTGTTAGGTTTATGTAGAAGAGAGGAATTAAAGTCATAGGAACAATCAAAGATATCGTGGTCATTCTCATCTTCTACTGGCATATACTGCCCCCACTTTGAAACAGTTGAAATGGCACTGCCTACATGTAAATTATCTGATGCTGTCCCTTGATTCTGAACTGAGTCACTTGTGACCAATGAAATCTCTGGAGGTATGGAACCAGAAATCAGGAACTGGTCCTCAAATGGCTGGCTCCTCAAGGCAATCTTGTGGCCTTTCACTGAGTCATTAAAGTCTACATCAGGAGATGAGTCACACATCTTTCTGGGCTGTCCATATGCACTGTCTTTACAAATATCCTCGTCCTGTGAGTGGAAACCTGTCACTGCCCTTGATGAACTGTTATTTTTGCTCATGTTGGTCAGAATCTGGTCCTCAGTTTCCAGTAAGGAGTTGTGACTACAGTGTTGGATGGTCCTCTGAGGGTCACTCGGTCCTGAAATAGCTCCTCTATTGCAAGGACTCATTCCCACCCTGAAATTTCTTTCATTTCCCTGGTTCCTTTTCATGGACATAACCTCTGCAGTGTGCTGGCAAGGGAGAAGAATATTGTTAGGTTTTAAAGCCTTTAAAAATGACTTAAAATTGAGAATTTCCTCAAATCATACAAGCATTCTGCATACCTCTTCAGAACCTTTGTGTTCCCTATGCAAGTCATCCAGCCAATCTCCATCGAAACTTTCCTCTACGTAAAACAATACAACTATTTATATTCTTGTCAACTTTGATCTTGCAATTCATACAAGACAAGCAACGTAATTATAACATGTATTAAGGTAGTACGAAACACCCCTGAAAATAATTATTTGAAATATTTTCTCAAATATACAAAATAATGACCTAATATTATGTAAAAATTAATTTCAGTCCATTATCTTTAGAAAAAAAATATAAATCATACCCATCAATAACTCAAGGCCAAATAAATATAGGATACAACGTATTTCGAATATTTTGAAACATACATTTGGAGGGTGTTCATATGATTTTTGTGCAATTTAGCCTTATATCATTTAAAAATGCGTAACTTGTGTTCTTTTAAAAGTAAAGACCTGAAATTTGGACACAACCACCACCAGTATTTAAGCTTTATGTCAAACAAATTTTAAGGTCATATCAACAGGTCAAAGGTCAAATATGATGACGTCATCTAGAATTTTTATCAATTTATACCTCGGTCAAACATACTTAAACCTTAATTATTCTAAAACCAATGGTTAAATTTTCTTTATTTTGATATATTTTTATTACAGGGTCATGCCAATCATAATGTTAAATTTGAATCAAATTTGAATTATACATTATCTTTTTAGATACCGTTAAGTGCTGCAATTTTCGTCTTAAAAGAGGATTCACAAGCACTAGATTTACATTATATTGCATGAGAAATTTTCTTAAGTTACCAGTTGGAATTTATTTCAGTATTTTTAAGTAACAAGAAGGTTTCCTGCTTAAATAGCAGCACAAATATTTGTAATATCTTGAAAAATAACTTAATGGCATAGACAATTATAACAATGACTATCTCATTTTACACTACACTGAATGAAGATTCCAATGGTAGGTTATGGGCGATGTGGGCAAAAATTGTGAGGTCGGATTTTTTTCAAATTTTACGTATTAAACGATTTCATTCCAAAGAAAAAAATATAAAAATTTCAGAAAAATTGAATGATAGGAAAAATTTAGCTTATCTGTTTTGTACTACCTTAAAATAAATTATTGAAGCTGACCACAGATAATTAACAATAATCCTCAGAATAATTAACCTTTTAATTCTCCTTGTGTTGTCCTTCTCTGGGAATTCCGCCGCACTTGACTGAAAGTAATGTTTGGTGCAAAGTTATTGCACACGCCAGGCCTCTGAGAAAGCGGACCTTTTTGTCTCTTAGCAACCATACCTGTCACACTTCCTCTCATTTTGTATGACTCCATCTTCTCATTAATCTTTAAAAATTAGACAACAAATAAATTTTCAAAATGTTTCTTTTCGATTGCTTAACAGTTGAAATGGTGTAGAAAATAAAATTTTGTTACTTTATCTACATGTACATATAGCATACAATAAATAACTTTCATTTGTACATGTAACATTAGAACAATTTGTGACAGCTATTTGGCACAACTAACTATTTGTCACCAATAAACTCTGCATATGAATTAAAATTAATGGTTTGCAATATATAAATGAATTCAAAAGCCAGTAATTGGGAACAATTGTTGTCATTTAATGGTTGACAGTTCCTGCACATGAAAGATTGATGTGACCATAACCTTTTGTGAGAGGTCTTTATTTTTATGTCTGAGTTCTTGTGGATCCTTAATCAGTTGTGAGGGATGTGGAAGACTTGAAAGACCTGAAAAATAGGATAACTATCTATCAAATAAACAGTCTACAATTTCATTCCAGTCACTTCATCTCTTCCATTTCCTTTTGATTTGTCCTAACTGGAGTCAGTAAAAATTATAAAAATCAACTGAAGCCTTAATTTGTTTTGCCATAATACATGTACTACAAAATTCTCTAACTCAAAGAAGCATAACAGCTGTATAGAGGCTTGTTAAAAGAGTCTGGTATAAATTCAAATCAATGAAAAACTCGAGAAGTAGAAAAAGAAATGGATAAGTATAAAAGAATATTTACTGTAAACTGGTTCTGTCCGTGGTAAAGCTCCACTCCTGTATCTGTCATTGGTTGTCCTGTGTGGTAAACTGGTGACTTTGTTCTTGTTGATGGGCCTTTGATCTTCCACATTCTCCATCTTGTACCGGTACTTGTTCTCTAGGAGCCTCCATGGGTCTGCATCACAGTCAGATCTCAGTGGATCAGAATATTTGCCTTCAATATTCTCTCCTTTTTGGAGAGAACTGTACTGTGAATCACATTCTGTACTAAATCTAGAAATGTTAGAAACATGAAAGCTTGGTTTATCATTAGGCAGGGAGAGGTTTGTCAGCCCCACTGGAGATGTATCAAACAAAGAACTATCATCAGACCAACTGGTTTCAAACACTGGCAAGTTGTTTCTTTCTGGAAGCACATCTGCCGACCTGTTAAATTTCATCAGACTGTTCTCTACTGGAGTTCTAGTTGGTGAACAATAGCTAAAATTTCTGGTAGAATCAGGACTTAGCTGGAGACATCCTAGAGATTTCTGTGAGAAACCTTCATTGTTTGTTTGGTTGTCTGTAACATAATTCACCCCTGTACTCTGTGTATCATCTTCTTCTGCTCTATTTTCACATTGAAATTCGTCCATATTCTCATAACTTATGCTTGTATTAAGCTGTTCACCTAAATCAGATCCATGAATACATATGACACCCTTCTTCTCTTTTTCACCATTGTCTGCAGTTTTTACTATGGAGTTAATACTGTCTTTGAGCGATGTGTCTGAATTGATTTGAGTTGTTTCCTTGATAAAACTGGTACCTTCTTGAAATTCTAATTCTTTTTGGCTTAAAACTGGTTCATTTTCTACAGACTTTTTTGTCACAGAATGATTATTGACCTCCCTACTTTGGTCTGCACATGAATCAACATCGACACATTCAAGAAGTCCAGAGGGGGCAGAAGAACCAACATCAACATGCTCATGATTTTTTCCAACTGTACAAAGGACAGATGAATCAACATCAACACATTCATGACTTTCTCCAACAATAGACGTGATAGAACAGTCTTTGTTTCCCTGATATTCCTGACTCTGATTTGTCTGTTGGTCTTCCATGTCAAGGTCACTATCAGACTCTGATGGTATCACTGACAATGGTGAAAAAGATATGGAAAATGAAGCTCCTCCAAAGCATGCCATCTCATTCTCGTCCTCAACAATATCAAGTTTGGAGGAAGCAACTGAACTACTATTTTCAGTGTTCTCATTCACTGTGCAGGGAGAAAGATCATCATGTTCACACACTTCTTTATGTTCAGGAGATTTCTCCATACTATTCTGTTCAGCTTTATTTATTCTGGTGCACTGAATTTCTATCTTTTTATTATGTAGAGTTTCAGGTTCACATATTCCACTATGTGAAGATTTATTCATTTCACTATGCTGAGGTTCACATACACCACTATGTCGAGGTTCATTCATTCCTATATGATGAGGTTCATTAATGTCACTATGTTGAGGTTCATTTGTTTCACTATGTTGGGGTTCACATGTTCCATTATCTTGAAAAACATTTATTTCACTATTCTGAGATTCACATATTCCACTATGTTGAAGTTCATTTGTTTCATTATGTTGAGGTTCAACTACATGTATTCCAATGTATTCAGAATTACACACTACTTCACCTTCCATCTCACTTTCTGATGCTCTACAGATTTCCATTGTTGGCGTGGATATCAAGTCATAATGACTGTCATCTGGCTGATTTTTTGAATCGGCTCTAAATGAGTAAGTGTTGTGATCAGATACCAGTGAGGAATTTGTTAAATCAGACTGAACTAAATCTGATATCTGACTCAAAGAGTCATCCTGCACATTATTCCACTGATGGCAATGTTTCTCTTTCCCTTTCTGCACAGACTCCGAGCTAACTGCAGGGGCCTTATCCTTAAATGATTGTCTGGGTTCACCCTTGACATCATCAGGCTTGCCTGACAGGAAGGAAGGAGTTGACATTTGCAGTTGGCTTTTACATGGGCTAATTTTTCTATTGTTAGGTTTATTAACTGTCTTTGTTAAAAGTGCTAAAATTTGTGTACTACTTCTCTTGCTTTGTGAAGTTTTGGGTACCATGATTTCTGGTATTCTACAGTTTGAGTCATCTACAGGTGGTGCTCGAGTATCTTCACAAAAAGGGGCACTTCTCACTTCTGCATTTTTCAGTTCCAATGTATTTGAATCTTGGCATGACTTTAACTTTGAGCTAGCTGGTGATTGGGAAGAACCAAATGTACTCCATGGAGAGGATGCCATGGGCTTATTGTTTGTCTGACCAATCACAGGGGAGGATGAATTGTTATAAATGTTTCTGTCAGGAGTTTTTTGCAACACATTTTCTGAAAATGATGAGGCTTTCCTCATCAGATCAGAATTACTGGACATCGATAAACTTCTTTCAGAAGTGCATTGGTTTAATATATTATATCTCTGTTGAAATGATGCTACATGCTGTGGAGTGTCGTGTGAGCCCGGGCAGTCTCTGCTCTCTGACCAGCTGCTGTGGTCAATGGTTTTCTGTTGGAGAGGTTCCGGGTCTCTCGGTGCAATCATTCGAGGAGGGACGAACCCCTGTAATCAATGTTTACGACTTTATACAACCCGAGAAGTACCTGGTTTATAAATAACCTTTCAAGGACAGCAATTTAACACTTAACTTGAAAGAAAAACTGGGATCAAACTACCTTCAGAAGTACAAACCAAAAAAAACTGCAGGTAGATTAACAGCCAAATGATTGACATTGAGTGAAATGTGTATACACAGAATAGAGTAGATTAGTTCATAGTCATTGTTAGACAAGTCATATATATCTATCGATATGTAAAATAGTTCTGCATGTGTATCGTTTCTACATATCTGCATATTATACACTCAATGCATTATACTAAATGCTTATCTTTGTCAACTAAATAAATAATTTTTATTATTTATCATTATCTAACTGTCATATTAACGTAGATTTTCATATGGCATGAAATCAAAGCCATTGCGATTGGTACTTGTTAATAAACCATTAAATTTAAGCCTGTTGAAGTTAAAACAACTTACTGACAGTAACTCTGAAATTTATTACTTATTCCTTAACTTTGAACCCCCAATTTTGATAGTTACATATGTGCATTCCAATAAGAATTCATGATATATTTCAGCAACTTTAAACATATCTAAGAAAAGCAAACTATAACTTGACTGTATTGATGGGATGTTATACCTTTAGGAACATTCACTGATTTATATTGGTTTTACATTAAAAGCTTACTCCACGTCTCCTCTTTAGACCTGTCCTAATCTGGGGCTTCAAACTCTCAGTTCTGATTGGCCGAACAATTGCTTCACTCTGAGCTTCTTCATTCTGATTGGTTGCTCCAATTTTTGACTCCTCCTCTATCAGGATGTAATGCCTGTCACTCTCAAGTTGTTCTCCAATCCCAACATCCTCCGGGCGAACATGAATTGTATCGATGCGGAATTTCTTGTCATCATAAAGGACACCCTAGTCAACAAAAGGGTCTAATGTTATCAAAAAGTTTCAGTGGAATAGGAAAGTTATCACTATTTACGATCACATTACCGGTAGTTAGTAATCAAAGAAGTATTTCACATAACAAGAATTTTATTTTCACATAAATCTGATTAAATTCTTTAAAAAAGAAGAAAAAAACCACCATTATACCAATTAATCCTTTGTATTATCTAATGATTTCATTTTTTTTTTAAATCCCAAAGTTAAAGAGCAATAATTGGAGGACTACAAATCTGAGAATAAAGAACTTTACAGTCTTATTTCCCTTTATAAAAAGTAACACTTGATGAAATCTATTGTAAAATGTACTTTTAAACTGTAGTAAACCCACTTCAGGTGATGTTTTTATTTTAGGGCAAGCTGTAAAAGCAAACAATTTCATTGTCTTAACCATGTTGTATTTCAATGAGAATAAATTCAATTTTATGAAGCCAACAATAAGAATTGAATATCTTTAAAAAAGAAATTATGTAGAATATCTTATTAAAATATCAAACTAACACAGACTTCCTTTATGAATTTATTTCTATAGATTAAATAAATCCTATGAGGAAAGAACAAGATCTGCTTGATTCTCTCTGACTGTCACTTGAATAGGGAGCCTCTGTAGATTGAGCAGTAAATCCTCCAGAGTGGACTGATGTGCTGGCAATCAGTAAATGTGTTGGTTTTATGGTTCTATTTTTGGGACATCAAGGCAGCTTATAAAATCCTACTTGTTTCTGTTTTGATGTTTGTTGAGACTTCAGAGTTATAAACCTTGATTGTTTGCCCTGCACCTTTAGCATGGCTGTGTCCACCTTATATTGACAGTGCACCCAGCACTGATTGTGATAAGTCATTTGTTCACTGCTGTGTAGACTGACCAAAAGGTAGGTTACATAAAATTCTCATCTGATCAGACACCATATCATTCACTTCGTTGTAGATATTTTGTTTTTTGTCTTTTTTTAAAACAATTTTTTCATTTATTCAGATCAAAGAATAATTTACTTCAATTATAAACTTTGAGAAGTATTTTAAGAAGTATATGTTGGATAATTTGCTCCATGTATCATTCTGAATCTGATATGCATTAATTAAGTGTTCCATACATTCTCATGATGCTAAGATTGCATCTCCAGTTTCAGCAATCACCATGCTCACCTAAGCTTCACTTCATTACTGTATACAGGGTTATTTTCGTCCCATGTAATTTTTGCCCCTCTAGAATTGCAAGCAGTTTCGCCCTGTATTGAATTCGCCAAGACACAGTTGTGTTTGAACAGAAATAATTGAAGACATCATAATTCGCCCAATCTTAAATTCACCCGCTGACAACGAGGGCGAAAGGGGCGAAAATAAAACGGGGGCGAATATTTCCCTGTATACTGTATCAAACATGACCATGCTCACCTTCACTGTTCAACAATCATGATCATACTCACCTTAGCTTCATTGTTCTAACAATCATGATCATGATCACCCTCATTGTTCTAACAATCATGATCACCCTCATTGTTCTAACAATCATGATCATAACCTTCATTGTTCTAACAACCATGATCATGCTCTCCTATGTTACACCATTCCATAAATCTTGATCATGTTCATCCAAGGCCTTTCTGCTCCATCAATTTTCAATATGCATATCTAAGCTCTATTGTAGTAATCATGATCATGCATACCTTATTTCCAATGTAGCAATCATGATCATGCATACCTTATTTCCAATGTAGCAATCGTGATCATGCATACCTTATTTCCAATGTAACAATCGTGATCATGCTTACCTTAGCTCCAGTGTTTTAAGAATCATGATCATGCTCACCTTAGCTCCATTTTTTTAACAATTATAAATAGATCTTTTTCTGAATCCTCCTTAAGTTCCACTAATTCATTATACAATCTATAACTTCTGTTAAAATTTCCACAAAACCAATTGATTTGTCTATAATATATTTATAGAACATATTTGTTAAATAAAAATTCTTGCCCATTTACCATTCCACCAATCATCATTTTGGGCTATTCCTACCTTAGTTCCACCGCCAGAAAATTTTAGACTTCCATCATGCCATGTTTTTGCCTTCTTAGTTTTTTGGTTTGTGTACAACACCTGAAAATTTACAAAAATTGAATTTAATCCCATCTTAGATTAATCAAAAAAAACTATACAAAAACTGTGGAAAAATTTGGATATCAATAAACTATCTTAATTTATGTAGATTTGGAAATTTTTGCTTGTTGTAAAATTTTGCTAAAGCAATTTTTAATAAGCTATTATGCTCACTTTGTATTGAATATCTGCTTATATAAGGTACCAATCTTTCCAAATGAAACAAGTTTTATTAACAAAATTATCAGGAATTTCCTGATTCCAAGTTAATTGAAAATACAGTAATAGACTTCAAGGAGAACAACCATACCACAAAGTTTTTCTCTGTCATGACAGCTGCAGTCACAATTGCTTCATATGTCTTGTATACTGTATAATAAAAGTATGAACATCAATGAAATTTTTAAAAAGATAACTTAATCTATATCAAGGGTTGTATATTTCTGATTCTTAAAAATAAAAACTACACTAATAATACATTTGAATTTATTATCTTCTGTCATAGTTTTACCATTTGGAAATTATTATTAATAATTTTTACAGTTTCTTTTGTCTCATTTTTTAATCAGGAAGATGCTTGGAAAATGGCAAACATCCCTTCAGGCATGGCTAAGGTTAAGTCGTCTAAGTCATGATTCTGCAGCTTCACAAACTAACAACAGCGACTTACTCATCAAAGTCCACGCCAATAACTATATCCTAGCTCATGAACACTCAAATCCCCCGCTGGACTTACCCCCCTACAGAGTGGCAGGAATCATCATTTTGTGCTTTCTGACAGTTGTCATGGTGATAGCGAACCTTTTATCAATATGTACCATAGCAACCAATCCTATTTTACGACAGTCATCCTACTACATCTTTGTGTTTAGCCTGGCTGTTGTGGATTTTCTGATTGGTGTGGTTATAATGCCAATTTACATAATATGGGAGTACTTTGGTGAGTGGCCATTCAATGGGGTTTCCTGTGACATTGTGACAGCTCTAGACATAGCATTTAGTGACATCTCCACATACAGCCTGGTACTTATAGCTGTAGATAAGTACATCTACATCACTCAACCATTTATATATCACAGAAAGATAACTGTAGTCAGATCCTGCCTACTCGTAGCAATTGTCTGGATCGTCTGGATCTTGTTTGGCTTCATATCCATGTATGGAGGCATTGCTCTGGACAGTCAATCCAAATCTCTGTTTTCAGACCCCTGTATCTTCATCATGGAGGATATCTACAATGGAGTCACTGCCTGTGTGGCCTTTGTCATACCATTCACCATTCTGACATACACAGGGGTTAGAATCTACTGTATTGCTCACCTTCACCTGAGGAAAATTTCTCGCTGCTATCCCGTTCCTCCAGTCATTGACACAGCAACATTCGTCGAGTTGGAGACACATCAACCTCAGACACTTGAGAATTTACATGCTGGACATCTTCAACCTAAACAACATAACAATGGCTGCAGGTCATCAGATGCTTCCATCAGATCTGACAATCTGAAAAAGAGGACAAGATTCTGTAAACCACTTGGAACAGTAGTGACAAGCATTGTTTTCTTTTTGTTTATGTGTGCCCCCTATTGGATTGCCACAGTATCCGACATTTTCTGTCACTGTGTAGCTCCCTGGATCTATGAGGACATTTTAGCTGTTGTCTATAATCTGAACTCTCTAGTGAATCCTTTTATTTATACCATGACAGATCGCCCATATAGAGCTGCTGTAAAGAGACTGCTGATGAAATGTCAGGCTGCTTTATGTAAGAGGACAAGTTCTGATTCACACAACAGCCAATCTGGGGTGAAGAAATGAATTATGAAAGCCATTTAAAAAAAAGAAACATGAAGGAAAGAATGTGTATAATTATACTTTTGTAAAATCCATATATGATTATCAGTAATTGCAATTTGGGATTACTTTCTAAAATAAAGGTACATGTACAGTGAATAGCTGTCTGGATGGATGCAGTTTAAGAGTTACCTTAACTTTTTTTACATTCGTTTTAAGACTGTTCAGCTCTATAATTAATAGAAACTGACTTTACTGTTTAATTAAAGCATAGAAATAACAATTGTCACCTTTGTACCATAGTGCATACAAAGTTGTGTCAAAAAATGGGGGTTGGGGGAGGAGAGAAGGGATGGCTAATTAATACATGTAACACACAAGTTGTTATTTATAAAATACTCAAATTAAATTCCATTGACACAGAATTATCTTCATAAAATAACCAATGAAAATTACAAGACTTTTTCCTTCAGTCAAGACACATCCTAAAACCAGATCCCCTTAAATTGGGTACTGTAATCAGTTTGCCTACTCGATGCCCAATAGTGGAATAAATTTTTAAAAAACAGAATTTGTGAAAATTTACAATATTTTTTAATAAAACTTTCTCCCTATCAACATCTAAATAAGGGCCTTGTTGTTCATCCTATGATGCACTGATAGTTTTTCTGCTTGTCTTACAGTAGGCAATAAGTTTAAAATATTTAAAGCCGACATGAATTGAATTCATAAAAATGCATGATTTCCCTTTTTTATCTCCGACTACCGCCATATTAGTTGTCGATCTTTATTGTTTTACTCATCGCTACATCTACCCTATATAAGGCAGAGAGCATTATTTATGCTTCACCGCATTCAGGTATTTCATACACTCAAACACGTTACCTTGGACGAAAAGACGTGTAGAATCGCATTCTGGACAAAAATAATATGACAATCACTGCACTTGCACATTGAAAATTTGTGCAAGGTGTCATGAGTATTTCTGAATGGAGAAAAGATGTAAAGATTTCGCATTAAAATTAAGACTGTAAGAAATCTGATTTTTGTTCATGTTAAATACTCTCGGTAAAAACTGGTGAAGTGTCAAACTTCGATTTTTTCCCTTACAGTATACACTAATTTCAATTCTACTTCATTGACAGGTATGTGTATTTTTGTAAAAATAAACAGAAGGTGATGGAAACAGTGACCTGGGACGGACTGTAAACTCTGCACCAATTAACCATTTTTCGTCATTTTTTGATGATTTTTATTAAAATGACATCTGTCAGTCAAAGAAGTACATAAATACAATATAATTTAATTCTGGTTGTAACACGCTTTCTGATTGGCTAAAAAAATATTTTATATCGTATAAAGAATGTTGCCTACGTCATAGTAAGACTTACATCAAAAACGTATCAATACGCCTGACGTTGCGTTTGAATCTTGTACAATTTTACGTCATTTTAAAGGTCAAATTACCATTTTTATCTACAATGAAGAGAAAAAAATAAATAAATTATAAGCAATTTATGAATTCAATATTTATTAGTTTTATATCATATAAAATGGTTTGAAACAGTTTACGCTTTTTTATAAACCGCTTTGCGGTTTGTAAGGCGTAAACTGACCCAAACCATTTTATATCGTATAAAACAAATAAATATTGAATTCATTCCTTAAATAAAGTATCCTTAATAATAGTGATGTTCCAATCATCGATTATAATCGAAAATTGATCGATTGTTATCGCATTCTAAGCACTCGATCATAAAAGGTTTCCTAATGATTAATCGGTTGAGGTTTTTTCTCTTTCAACAAGTGCTTATCATAAACAAAATATTCAAGACGCAAATTATCTAAACCATAAAAAGGTGCGCGATCTGCAAATGGCTGACATGTCAGACGAGCTCCATATTCTTACTCAGGAAATAAAGCACATTCTCGAATTTGGACGCATTTTGGTTTTAAGAAAATAAATGTTGGAATGCCTACTAAAGAAAATCTTTCGAATATAATTTTTTATAGCTAGAAATACTAATTTAATCAAATTATGACAGCTTAGTAATGAGTCTGTTCATTGTATCTTGTTTATTTACATTATTTAGCACTACACTATAAAATATAAAAATCTCCGATTATAATCGATAATTAGTTAGTTGTGGAAAACCGATTATCGATTATGAAAATCTCACCGATTCCCATCACTACTTAATAACTTATTCATCGATGAGAATGATGTCATCTCATTTTTCGAAGAAAAATTAACAAATAATAAAAACTGATTTGGAATGGAAATTTGGGAAAATGTGTCATTCTTTTCCCTATAGAAAATTTCATGAAACATCTCACACATGTATATTTTTTCATGTCGTTTGTAATGCAAATCTTATTTAAAAATGACTGAAGTGTTTTAATACACTGCGTTAAAGTGTGCTTGCTTCAGCTGTTGCATCTTAAATCATATCAATTTTTACAACCAAACAAATGCATTCCAAACGATCTACTACTACATTACTGTATTTACCGTGTTAACCACTTTTCCCCCAAAACAGCAAAAACAGAAAAGTCCAAAAAATCAAAAATTCCGCTCAAACGTCAAAGATTAGATTGTTCGTATTCTATTCGGGATTTGAAAAAAAAATCCATTAAAGCAAAGCGTTTTTTCAATGATTTTGTGTTAAGATTGTATTTAAAGGAAAAATAATAGTTTTTCTAAACGTGAATAACTCGCCAATAGTTTATTGTTTATATAAAAGGCAGCTCTGTATAAAAGGTAAAGAAAATATCCATCTTAAGAACCAGTTGACTTCATACCCGAACCAGCCTAATGTGGAATAGGGCTGTAAAATTCATATATATGTCTCTGCTTTCCCAGATGAAATTTTCATAAAAAACGATAGGTTAGCCAAAATGGAACAATATATCCTTTTAGTTCTTTGTCTGTTTTTGACGGAGACATGTCAGACTATGAATTCCAATGTCAAGAAAGGTAACGTTCTCGCTCTATTTTCTTTCTTCAGCATGTCAGCATCTTGATTCTTGTTTTAAGAAATCATTACGATTCTGACATACTCAGATGTTTGAACTGTTGTAATTGTAACAAACTGTTAAAGATGATTGGATTCCAATTATCATGATATTAATAATATCAACAGAGGCAATAAATATCTCTTTTACTGGTAATTCATGCAGTATGAATAAAATTAACAGTAAGCATTGAATGCTTATTTTTGGATGCCTTCACTCCTACAAGGCTATATAACCAGGGACGTATATATACGTCACTGCTATAACACACCAAGTAGTGTAGATGAATTGAATACCATCCGTTTGTGTGGTATGATAATTTGTTCGCACCACTTGATGTGTTGTAGGACTGTCGACATCCAAAAATAAGCATTCATTTGTTATATTTATGTTCATAGTCACACTGATGTCTATTTGTATTAAATATATGTGAAGGCTGTAAAGCCATTATATATGTCCTAGTCAGAGTTAGGAAAAAAACATGGAACAACCATACTAACATGTTATTTAGTTCGCTTCCACGACTAAAATTATCGTGCCAAAAACTTTGTAGAGAAAAATCTTTTTTATTAACAAGTATATATATTTAATGATTATTTTGCATAAGTACATATCAAATTGGTTATGTAAGATTGAATGTTTTATTTAATCTTACAAAAATAAATATACTCAAAACTGATTTCTCACGATGATGTTTATATTTGTGCTCATAGTGCATGAAAAAGTTAATTCAAAGGAAATTGAATTTTGCAGATTTCCAATGCAAACATAAGGGGAAATGTATGAATGTAAATATTTACAATTAAAAGCGAAGGACACTGCATAAGATTATTTTTTTTATTTTTTTTAGATGATGAAGAACTTGCAGAGAAGGTTACCATGGTATCATCTGTGAACAAGAAAGCAAAACCAAAAGCAAATGATTTTTTAGAGAGGTTACAAACAAACTTGAACCTGAGTGAAAGTGCTTCCCAGAGCAACCCAGGGACTGAAAAACCAAGCAAGTCTGAAACAAAGTCAGTCACTATACCAGGCAAGGAAGTAAAAATTTCACCAAATCTTAACAATACTGGATTCAAATATGGGACAAAGGCACCACTGAGATCTAGTTTAAAGGATACTGGATTAGATATAGTGTTTCCTATGTCTAAAGTTTCTACATTAAAGCCTGTGTTAGAGATGGAAAGTTCTAGCATTACTAGTGCAATCATGGAAAGGAAGAATAAAATCATTACAGCAAGTGATAGTGAAATACTAGACACAGCTGATCATGTCAAAAATATTTCATCAACACCTTCACTACAGAAAGGAAAAACAGCTGACAAGAAAGAGAGTGAAGCTAAAAACAAGATAGAACCAACTCCTGCCGTGGTAGTAATCAACCCGGATGACAACACAGCAGAGGAAGATCTGTTCCTGGAAGAAAACCCAAGGTCATCCACCAAGGACACAGTCAGTCAGCACAATGATGAATATGGTATAGAATATGATACATGAAAAACAGTCCTCATTACAAAAGACATACATGTAGATCAGTAGATG
The DNA here is from genome assembly GCF_963853765.1 of Magallana gigas. Lineage (NCBI taxonomy): Eukaryota > Metazoa > Mollusca > Bivalvia > Ostreida > Ostreidae > Magallana > Magallana gigas. The sequence continues at coordinate 47,489,744 of NC_088859.1, read as the reverse complement.
ATTGAAAAAATAATGTGTACAAGATTTAATTTTATGAGTGATTTATAAAAATTATTTTTAGTTTTGAAATATTACTTTTTAAACAAGACCTAGCTATGATAGAGGGTATTAAAAGTATCTCATCAGGGTTTGAATTTTTAAAAATTACTGATATTACTGGTAAAGGGTTTGAATATAAAATTATATTTGTTATACTAGTACTGACTGAAATGTGCATGTAAGTATTTTTGGATGTTATAGATTTCAGAATGCTATTTTATATACATAGAACAAGAAGAAGACAATTGGTATCAAGATGCAAGCATCCTAGACAGTAAAGAGACATCATCAGAAGGTCTGCTTTCTGTTTTTTCTCTCTCTCCTCTCTCTCTTTCTTTCTGGAAATCTGTGGCTTTAAAAAAATATAATTTCTGGAAAATAAGATACGATGATAATCTGCTTATTTTCATTTTAATAATTTGATAGATGAAGATGAATGGGAGTTCTGGAATGGTGAGTTAATTAATCATTGCAATCAGATTCAGAGAAATTATAAATGACTATCAGTCACACATCTACAAGTTTATTTTAAATCAACAATGTGTCATTAACTTAATTGTCTCCCTTACACCAAGAGTGGCTCTAGCTTCGGTCCCTCTCTCCAGCACTATGCATAGATCTGTTTCTTTTGTCCATCCAATGCCTAACTTGTATTTAATGATGATCCTTTCATTCCTTTCTACAGAAGTGATACATGTATATATATTGTAATTTTACCTGTTCCTATTGTTTTATTATAGATCATCATGAAGTTGTTACCGATGAAAAAAGCAATGTAGCAGACAAATTTGGAGACTTTTGGGATGGTAAGTTAAATAAAAGAAAAAGGGGAAATTTTCGCATGAAGAAAAAAGAAACATTTCGTAAGGCTTGCAAAGATTAACTGCGGTGCAAATGCTGTTTACATGTACTTCTCATTCATGAATATAAATGAATGAAAATAATGTAAGTTTGTATTGTTTTCTTAGAGCAAAGTTATGCCAGAGGCCCATATTTAAAGAAAGCCATCATGACCTCCCCCTCTGAGGAGGACCAGAAGAACCAGGTCCGGAGGGAGATGAACCTGATGACATTCTACAGCTGGGTCCTCTTCATCTCCTTGTCTTTGCTGCTCCTCTACGTCTTTTACAGACAAAAGAATGTGGTAAATGTCTGACCCAGATTATTAAGTAGTTTTAGACTTAATTCAAAATTTCTTAAAATGTCATTCTTAAAATGTATTTTTTATTTAGTTATCAATTTCCACTCTGTGTTAGAATACACACTAGTTAAATCCTCAAGATAAGTTAACTCCCTTTAAAATTTTGAAAGTGTTTCTTTTCTCCTTTAATTCATTGCCATGAAACAAACAAATTTTCTTATTAAAAGGTAAAAAAAATGATATCAGTATATTGATTCCATAAGAAGAGACATACCGGTACATATTAAGCTTTTTGTTTCAGTTCAAGCCTTACTGGTCCTACCTATATCAGTCCTCAAAAACGAAAAGAATGCTGTCCTCTGAGGACACAACAGAGGAGAGGAAGGGCTTGGTTCGCCATGCGTATGCCTAGCCTGGGCTGTATCGGGAGCCCAGCAGGGCTGTCTCAAAAACTTGGTTGGCTCTACAGAGAGAAGCATAGAAAGCAGTCTCTACTTCTGAAGTCAAATTTTATTTATAAAACTGAATTTATTTTTTATATGTGCCATATTCAGCAGAGGCATGTTCAGCAGAGGAGATGCACAGGAACACTTGCCAAATTCCCCTATACCTGTAAAAAAAATGTTGGGTAGCACTCATGAGTACTTGCTGTGCTGATTTGCCTTCAAACTGGTTTGATTTTTAATTGTTTTGTTTTTGTTTGTTGACCACCGTGATTTAATTATTTAATCTTGTTGAATATACATGTATGCCAGTATTTGCATCAAGGATATTGATCTGATTGCAGCAAAGTCATAAAGTGTTTTTATTGTCTATAACTTGTTCCTTTTAAGTTTTCTCCAACCTTGATTTTTTTTAAGTCTTTGGAGACTTATTGTTTTTGTACGGTTTCTTCTTTTTCTTCATTCCAACTCTGAACTAGAGATGGCTGAACAGAATTGTACAAAACTCTAGGATACGATAGGCCTGCATATCTAGATGTGCACGCTGGTTTGATTTTACTCATTTGGGGTTGGCCAACCACTTTTCTGGGGGGGTCAAAAGATTGTGGGGTCAAACATTGAACCTTATGGGAAAAATCTTAGACTCTATTGTAAATGGTTATAACTTGAAAACGGACAAAGATAATGATATAGGGTTTTCAGAATCATATATTGACTGTTACAGGCAATATAAAGGGTTTATTAGATCTGACCCCTGGGGTCATCCCCACCCCCCAAGAATTGGAAATGACCATATATCTCAGAAACTGTTAGAATCCTGACCCCTAAACAATATATATTCTTGTTCCATGTGTTAAGGGGCATCAAATGGTATATAGATAATGAGCCCCGGGGGTGGTCCTGACCCCCTCAAACAGGAAGTGCACGAATAACTTGAAAATGGTTAAGATCCCCACCTCTAAACCATATATAATCTTGTTCCTTGTGTCAAGGCGCATCAAATGGTATGTAGGTCATAGGCCCTTGGGGTGGTCCTGACCCCTCTCAAACAGAAAGTGCCCAAATATTTTGAAAACGGTTAAGATCCCCACCCCTAAACCATATATATTCTTGTTCCATGTGTTAAGGGGCATCAAATGGTATGTAGGTCATGGGCCCCGGGGGTGGTCCTGACCCCCCTCAAACAGGAAGTGCACAAATATCTTGAAAACGGTTAAGATCCCTACCCCTTAACCATATATATTCTTGTTCCTTGGGTCATGTTGGTATACCTGATGTATAGTAAAGGACCTCTGGGGAACATCATGAAACTTCAGAAATAAAAATAATCAAGTTCTTAATCTTTTTGTCTGTAAAGTTTGACTCATGTGGGTCATCCCTACTCCCAATGATGGCCTCATTCGTTTGGGAGACTTTATAATTGCCCCCATTATAATTACATCTTGTTTTGTATTAAAATTTAAAGTTTGATGTGTAAACATTGAAATTGAACTAAAATATTTGTTTGTTGCAAATATTTTTCATGCAGTAAGAACTAATATGGATACACCAACAGAGCAATTATATTGAAGATTGCTACCTAAATAAAACATAACAATTTTTCACTGTTTTCTATAATTAAAAGCATTTTTAACCGAAATTAATCAATCTTTTATTTGATGTATTTTAACATTTTAAGGCCATTTGGACTTAGAAGTACATTTATATATATGCTTTCACATTTATGGTGTAGTTGAATACAATCTTTCAACCACGAAAAATTACTGTTTAGCAGCTTAAAATGTCAATGACTTTTTAAATGATGGTTCACACTCACTTAAAATTGATACATTTGTAATTTATTATACAGGTGAAAGTTAATTTTGAAGTAAGGCATTTTTATGATTTGCAATACATTCTTGATAAAATGTCTTCCAATTTAATAGATAAGTGTAAGTATATGTATAGTTGAACAGTAGCATAATAACAACGCCAATATCTTGCCATGAGAATATTTAGACTCTTTTCATATATGTTTTATTATTGTAAAATTTATTAACTTTTTACACAATATAACTAAGAGATATAGTACATGTTACAATTGTTTACTCAAATTTTATTTATTTTTTCACAGAAAGTTCAATATATTTTGCCTCGAGAGCAATTAGGCAACACCTATTTCATATCAAAATATGTTTCACTTTCTGTTGAACAATATTTGTACCACATATTAAGGTTTATCATAACAGTAAATTCTGCTACCAAACTGAGATATATAATGAAACTTGAAATGGATATTGGTTCTTCTTCTAAATTACCTATAGATATGGATTTTTAGCACGTTTTTGACTTGGAAATGACCAAAAAGATGTTTAATTTTGGGGGGGGAAATCAACTTTAATTTTAAATTTTACCACTCCCTGCGATTATTCGAACTCGGGACATGCGGCTTAGTAGACCAAAGCTAAACCCATTGTACCACATATATAGACACCAAATTTTAGTGATATAAACTGTTTCACAATGCGTTAAAATCGCCATGTTGTAACTAACTGTCATCAAAAGTAAAAGTCAAGGGGTGTCGAGGATCCTTAGATTTAACAGCTTTCAATTCTTTGTACTGCAATGAATTCATAATTTTTCAGAAACAAAGGGATCCAATTGATTCTCCCTTTGGCAATATATTACTGGTATCGTCATCAGTATGACAAAAAGTTTGTTATGAAATGGTCAAATGCATGACATATGCTTAGTGATGTCTTACAAACCAAATGAAGTGCTTGTGTTTCGGTTTTTGTTGGTTTTGTACAACTAATGGTATATTTTTAGCAAGTTAAATTAATAGTCAGTTTCTGTTATGTAATTTTGAATAATTTAATTCTTGTTGTAACGCGGCATTTGATTGGATAGAAAAATTTAGTTAAATTTGTATAACCTGGTTTGCATGTCACAAGACATGTCACAATGCACCAACGTCAAAAACGTACTAATCGGCTTGACGTTATGTTTGAATTTTGAACAGATTAATATATTTTTAAAAGTAAACGGACTCAATTTGTACAGCAAATTACAGAAAATTAAATTATAAGGAATGAACTCAATATCTACCCAAGTTATACTCGTATAACCTGGGTTGGAGCAATTTACGCTTTTTTATAATCCGCAGGTATGTTTGAAGTTAGGGCAAAATTAGTCACTAATCTTGTTTTTTTCTTACAACTGGTTTCATCTATTTTGTTGAGCACTCATTTTCATTGACTTCATAGCTGAGAAGCTCCATGAAATCATAAGTTCAACGAGGTGATAAAAAGACATACCCGGTAATTGGTATTTGTAAGAATTAAAATCTCTATGCTGAATGACGCTTATGTTAATAGATCTCAGTATGAAATCCAAAAATATTTGTCCCATATTTATTATTCTTACATGGCTGGTACATGAACTTTTTTGAATTATATTTCACTTTTGTGAAGAAATCCTATGATATATCTATGATCACTTCTTACAATTCAAGGATATGCATGTACCTGGAATTACAATATTAAATTTAATAACTAAACATGTCTTGTATAGAAATGTGTACTGCATAATCAGTGGGTACAAATTGTATTTGTGTTTTTAATATAAACCACTTTTGTTCTTGGTGTGCCAGTTATATGCATAGTTTGAATATAAGCATTGACTTAAATTGTTTTTTTATGTTCTTCACAGACATTCTTTTACCGGTAAATAAAATTTAAAATCTCTTTCAATTTGTTATTTATTGATTTACTTTAACTTTTAGCTCGGTCATCTAAAAATAACTTGCTGAAAGAAATATATCAGTGTTTTCAAGATACATGTACATTAATGTAAATTGATATTAGCAATTTTATAGAATTATTTTCAAAAGCAACTCTAGTGAAATTTTAAATAATTTTTGAATTTTAAATGTACAGCCTATTTTTGTGTTTATTGCTACTGCATGTGTATGACATACATATTTGCTTTCAGATTTAATGCAAAAATGTTTGTAGGATTAGATTTTGTAGTGTTCAATAGCCATAGACACACCATGGCTTAAGTCTAATGCAAAGAAGGCATTTTAGTGTTCTGACAAATTTATTTACATGGATGGAATGTTAATGGCTTGCCCTGTACAGTTTTAACAGCAGTATTGTTTTATGCCATTTATAGTTTCCTGATGGTATCTCATAAAGCTTTACAATGTGTCAATCAAATGAAACAGGGAAAAGATGTTTCTCTTTATTTATAAAATACTTTGATCAGTTAGTTACACACCTAGCTGTAATTTCATGTGAGATTTAAAAAAAATTAAGAATTGTTTACAAGTGTGGCGTAAAACTCTTTCACTTAATACACTCATAAAATCTTATATACATTGTAGATATCCATCACTTCACCTATTTTATGTACAAAGTTTAACTCTTCAGGTTTCACAAAATCATGTTTATTGATACAGTACAATTTTTTAAAGGTGAAATAAGATGAGCTTTAAGTTTGAGATAAAACAAGCTAATTAACATGATTTCCAGAGTTAGAATGAAGGAGTTCTTGGACCTAGGGACCTGAGGAAGTCTGTAAGTGAAGCTGATGAAATCTATGGGTGAACCAGATGAAGTTTTTGGGTGATGCTGATTAAGCCTTTGGGTGAAGATGATGAAATCTTTTGGTAAACCTGGTGAAGTCTGGGTGAAGCTGATAAATTCTGTGGATGAAGTTGATGAAGTCTATCAATAAACTATGGGTGAACTTGAGGTAGTTTATGGGTAAACCTGATGAAGTCTATGGGTGAACCTGATGATGTTTATGAGTGACCCTGAAGAATTCTAGTTGAACCAGATGAAATCTAGGAGTGAACCTCAGATGAAGTCTATGTGTGAACCAAAAGAAGTCTATGGGTGAAGCTGATGAAGTCTGAGGGTGAACTTGATGAAGTCTATGGGTGAACTGGATGAAGTCTGTGGGCAAAGCTGATGAAGTCTATAGATGATATTACAGAGTCTCTAACTTAACCAGATGAAGTCTATGTTGAAACCTAATAAAGTCTGTGGGTGAAGCTGATGAGTAAACCCGATGAAGTCTGAAGTTTGTAGGAGAATTTGATAAAGTCTGTTGGTGAACTAGATGAAGTCTATGGGTGAACCTGATGAAGTCTGCGGGTAAACCTGTTGAAATTGTTGATAAAAAAGATGTCTTTCGATGAACTAAGGGTGAATCTGATGATGTCTATGGGTGAACGTGATGAAGTCTATCAGTGAATCTGATGAAGTCTGTGGGTGAGCCCACTGAATTCTATGGCTGAACCTGCTGAAGAGCTTGTTTCTGGTCCTCCTGTTCCTGTTGAATTAGCTGGACCTCCCTCTCCAAGGCAGAGATTCTCTGCTCCTGGTCGGAAATCTTCCGGACCAACAACAGGATGTGATGATTGGCGGCCTCTCTGTAGTGTTCCACCATGTCACGCCGCTTGTCCTAAGTAGCACAGGAAAGGTTACAACAGAAATGAAAAACCTAAAATAATTTTTCTAAATCATATGATCATGTTATTTGTGAAATGTATTTTAGTACCTGGAATTGGCAGCCGAAAGAGGCATACTGACAGGGGATGACAGTGAGAGGGCAGTCACCAGTGGTGATGTCGATATGTGCGGAGATATCCTTCCTTCTTATCCCAGCCTGTCCACACAGAGTACACTGGACTGGCAAGTTCTGGCACGCCAGCACCTGGTGCTTCTGAAAAAGAACCCAAAGGAATGACGAGTTCAAGTGTTTACCTTACATTCTTTACGTACCGGTATATATTTATACCCTTATTTTTAATTTAAACAATATTTTATTCAATATAATATATTGAATGGGATTAGGCAGCAGGCACAACCTATTTTAGCCTTTTCTATTTACCTTATTCCGAAATTTGAATTAAATCTAATAATCCATCCTGCAGAGTTAATCCTATATGTTGAAGCTGTGATTTGACATATGCTAATCTGTGCTTACCGTGAGGTCAGTGAAGGGAATCTGTGAGTTACAGTGCTGACAGTCGACAGGACGGCGTTCACAGACGTCCGCATGGTCTGTCAGCTGGTGGCGGGGAATCTTCAGTCCACAGTTGTTCTCGCAATGTACAGAGACGTACTGGCATCGAGCGTCATGCTCCTATCATCCAAGAACAAAAAAAAATGTCAGATTTACAAGCGTCCAAAAGTAATAAAGAATGCCAGTAATACACATGTCCAAGAGTTAAAGAATGCCAGTAATACACATGTCCAAGAGTTAAAGAATGCCAGTAATACACATGTCCAAGAGTTAAAAGAATGCCAGTAATACATATGTCCAAGAGTTAAAAGAATGCCAGTAATACACATGTCCAAGAGATAAAAGTGTGTCAGATACTCAAGTAACAATAGTTAAAGAAAATGTCAGATGTGCAAATTTCCAAGAGTTTAAATATCAGACTTATACTGATTCAGATATAAGTATCCTATCACGTCTGGCAAGAGGACCTTAGCCATCAATGTTTTAAGGGTAGAAATGAAGTACCTGATAGGAGCGGAGTTCTCCGGTCCACGTGCAGCCTTTGTCATGGTTACCACACTTCACTGTTTGAGACAACACCTCTCTCTGGAAGGCCTTATCTTCAAAAAGCTGTTAAAATATATATGTTCGTGATCTTAAATGATTTGCAGTCTAAGTTACCAGGATTTAATCTCAGACGAGATTTGGCTCGACTATATAAGTACTCACACGACAATTTACACGACAACCCAAGCCAAATATCGGCTAAGAGTATAAGATTATTTGCCAATTCGATATGACATGCATCCTGGTGGAAAATTGACCAAATTAAATGATGCTGGTAATTAACATATACTTTCCACCGACTCACTCAAGAGATAGGTTCCTTTTTAATGTAAGCGCGCACGAAGACTCCCCCCCCCCCCCTCCCGAAAATCAAAATTTCTTAAGAAATGGTAAAATAATCTTTAAAGAATGCCTTGGACCCCCCCCCCCTCCCAAATACCTCGTCGTTACGAGAGTACGTGTTACAGTGTAACTCAAAAAATAGGTACATACCTCGTCATTACATTTGAATACAACGTTGTCCACTGGGCACTTGGCATTAGCTCTTCCACTGAAAAAAAATATAATGATGCAAGAATAACCGTCTTATGATTATCATGGTTGTATATAGGCCTACCCTCGAGCAGAATATTTATCATGAATAAATGGGTACTTACTGAGTAGAATCTTTAAATTGTATATATATTATTCAAAGTTAAAATTATCTGGTCTTTGTTTATGGTATACCATTTATACAACTTCTACCATTCACATGAGAGTAAAGATAGTATCAGGACTGAGGTTCATCATTTACTTCACGGATTCTGAGTAAATTCAGTCGCAGGACAGACACTAGGCACATACTTGATCACACCCTGAATGCAGGTTTTACAGAACCGGTGTCCACAGGAAGTCTGCATTGGTTCATGGAGGGCGGACAAACAGACGGGGCAGAGGTACTTCCGGTCAAGATCCGAGCAGAACGCAGCATCATAGCTCCGCGGGCTCTCAGTGGGAGCGGTCACCTGAGACGAACAAAACTTGCAATCAATAGGTGAGTTACAGAGGCAGCAGGGGCACCGCTTTTGATAAGGAGATGGGGTCAACAGTATATCTATGCACCCCATTTTAACAAAAAAATTTTAGCTTTCAGTTGAAGTTTTGTTCTATTGAATTACGGTATATGTTTCTAGTTCACCGGATCTTAACATTTCTTTTGCGTATCACATGCTATCCCTTTTATTATTTTGGACCGTGGCTACATACTGGCATGTAGCAACTAAATAAACAACTTGTTTTCTCCACTACCACACTTTTAAACCATTTTTCTGAAATTTACAAACTTAAAATAATTTTGACAAACTGAACCCTCCCTATGTATCAGTGTTACAACGCACGCCCCCTCCCCCCACCCTCACCCCTGATTATAAAATTATTAAAAGCTGGCAAAATTAGGGACATATATATATACGTCCCTGGCAAAATTAATATTTTCCTTTATTGCTTGTCAACATGTAGGGACGGTATGTCCCCCTTCATAAATCAGTGAATGAAACACAAATATTCTTATGCCCAAAATCAATGTTTATTTTTAAATATTTTTATAAATGCATCCCTTTAAGACTAACTGCAATAATGTAGCCCCCCTTTTTTTGTTTATCTACCCCCCCCCCCCCCCACACACACACACACACACACAAACACACAAAAGGGAGACGGTTACTTCACGAGATATATCTAGGAACCGCATTTATCTGAGTATTACTTATACTGAAAAAATACCAAACCTACGCAAATGTGACCAAATAGAACAAGAGGTTAGACAAATTAAATTATATAATTTTATTTCGATAATTTTCTCGTTCGACTTCTACACGAGTGTTTTATTTCTTTTTCATTTGATTTGTACCACAATTGCTATAAATGTTTACTATATTGCATTGTAACATATAAAATATAATTATGCAAGAAGGAGAGGGCTAGCTAAGATTTAAAACTTGTGTCCTTGTGTCCAATCCTTTTGACACCTTTATAGTAAATAAAACAAATTTCGTTTGTACTAAATTTATAATAATTTGCAGCACAGTCCAAGATTGTTTATATCTTACTTTTCCTGGGCTAAAAAAGAAAAAAAAATCCTTAAGAACGGAAATATTATTGGGTTAAGTGTTGTTACCTGATTTCTTCTTCTGTTTGACATCTTTGTTGAATCCAGTCATCACTATAGGCCTTTTAATATATTGAGCAGTTTTAAGATTGACTCATAATTAAGTATAATTATGTTACAGTATCATGACAGCGGCCTATAGTTAGTACTACTCGCCATTCTCCCGCCACGCTGTCAACCGTATCGATTTAATTGTTGATGGTTGCATAATCAAATAATAGATAATTCAAATCCATTCTAAAGAAAATATTACAAAAAAGTGTAATCCTTTCTCTGGAAAAATAAAAACCCACGATTTTATAACAATTTTTGGGTGGCAAAATAAAAATGTTGGTAATATTTTGATATAAACTTTTAGTGTTAAAACTGGAGACAGCAAAGGTCCAAATGCGTGGATCGTATAACGAAATAATTACGTCAGTAGGTTTTATTTATGATGAATGTTACTTTACGTGCTGACTGATCAGGTTTTTTTTTAAATCATCGATAAACTTTTGTAAAAACTAGCATGTTTATCTTCGTGTGTTTATGTAAAACCTTTTCATTTAACATGGAATCATAGTTAAACTCTTTAGATACCAAATGCACTTGGCTGTTTGGGCACACTATTAATATAGTAATAATAATATTTTAAACCATGTTAAAAGGAAATAATAACCATTATATAAAAAAATTACAGCGTTTTATTAAAAGTCAGTAGTATTGAGAACAGGTTCTAAAACTTATCTTGTCTCTTAGCTCACCCGACGACGAAATCTTTTGCGTGCAAAATAAAAAAGTATACATGTATACATGTATCAATATCAAAATACATGCAATATACATACACAAATGGAATTAACTGGGTTTTTATGTTTTGTTTGAAATATGCACCTTTTCTGGAGCCCCGTTATTGGTCTGGAGTCACAGTTTAATAAGCCTGGAATATACACAATTTACAATTTAAGATACCCAGGATTCTTCTCTCATTGTAGCGCTTGAGTTGATTTTCCTCATACATTACTATTGAGACCTTTCCAAATTGTTAGTCAAACTGTGCAAAATATTGCTTGTTTGTATAAAAAAATAAACTTAACATGGTTCTTAAAAACAACACCTAGAGGGAGATTTTAAAAAGACTGAATAAACAGCCTCCACTTGGTTTGCTCTAACGGAGAGAGCCCTAGAATCATACATCGAAAGTCAATTTTTAGATTTTATTACTGACATACTGTCAAGTTGGATTCATTTTGATCAAAGAATTTTACACGACTCGTGTCTGCTTTTAAAAAGACACCATCAAAAGCAAGGCTTATGTGAATCAAATATAGGTCTAGTAACATTTTCCATGCAATAATTAATAAAAGCACTTAAAAAACCCCAGAATCAATTATTCATGAAACATAATTTGTTCTTGATATGGTGCTAAGCCGTCTTTCCTGGTTTTTGACTTAATACTATACAGTACTATGAATTTGCCAAAAAATTGGCCTGGGGTCCCTTTGACAAACAAAGTTATCATGAATAAACCCCCTCTTCTGCATTTTTTGGATTAACGCATGAAATCTCCTGTAGAAGTTTTGTAAATTATTACTGATTATTCTGTTCCCCGGAAGATTTTACCCTACCTTCTTTTTTTTCTAATCATATCTTCTGGGCAGGTGCCGTATTTTTCATTACTGGGACAGAGAAGGTATCATAGGGCCAAGTTCGGTTCAGGTGAGCGAAAACAGAAGGTAATTGACAGCGATATGCATGTAATACTATTAGGGAGGGATGAGCACGTGAAGGATATTGTGACAGCACCGTATCTCGTGATTCATTTCCTATAAAAACTTACAAACGTTATCCATATTTGTTCCAAATATAGACACAAAATCTAAAAATTCTCGAAGATCTTGTTTATGTGACATATTGCCAATATTAAGAGTAGAAACAGGAAGACGCGACACAGTATCACTGAGGAGTGCATACATCATGTTCATAGCAACTGTGTAAAAAAAAAAGTCCACGAAGCGTGAGGCACGCTAATTCATGTATAGAGCGGAAGAAAGATCACAAACCGATTAATATTCAGATTCAATGAAGAAGGTGACATACTTATCATATTAAATTCAGGTAATCTGTTAATATTTTCCGAAAATTGCTTTAACCAACGCCTCAGTAAAAGTTGGTATTTGTGGGGGGAAAGTTTCAGCGAGAACGGCCCTCATATGAATGATCCGTGCATGTTCTCGGATCTAATGTAGAGCGGCTGGAAGCAGTGTTTTGTTTTTTATACGATTTTTATTTAATTAATTGTTTTGGAGTCAGGGTAAAATAGCGACAGGACAGGACAATTATCTTTATGTCACTCCCGACCAGGTAGGTATAATCGCTCTTATTTCTGCATTACACTGCAGAATCTCCACAGCGAAAGAACATCACTGACATCTGTCACTGGCAATCCAATCCGCCGCTTACCGACCAAAATAGTCCGGGAAACCGCCCCGTAATCAGGCACCAGGTCCTCGTCCTGATATTGTCGTCATCATTGGTCTATATTGCAAAGCCTGGTGTTATCTGTCCTCTCTATACACATTACTTACGTATTTTATTTTTTCTACCTATATACACCTGAACTTGTTTTCATACTTAAAATTAATCGTTATTTTTTTTTAAAGAAGTAAACACCCGGATCTGACAGTTTGGTAAAGTTTTGTCCGCCTTGTATAAAAAAAACCCCATCAACATGTTCTACTTCCCAAACAGGAGACGCAGTGAATGAGATAAGGAGGGAGGCGCTTTATTAAAAGGAAAGATATCGTGTCATTTGTTTCTTCAGGTTGTTTATCGATCGCCAGTGACGTCAGAAACATTGCCCGATTACAACGTGGAGTCTGCACAGAACTCTGACCATGTAACACAGGGGACGATGGGGATCCTCGGGACCACGGACAGGGGTGGGGGAACTACCCCACACACTACCACCCCCGGGTCAGCGCTGGACACCGACCAACCGTGGTATAAAGGTAGGTCATTTATAAACATTTTTTTTTTTTTAGAAAATCCAGATTTTGTCAGTTTTATTATGATTTCAATGGGAATATATATTTGACATTTTTGTTTATTTTATTAATTCATGAAAAATTATTGAATTCATTAATACCGATAAAAATATAAACACCAGTTTATCAACACTTTACAATATTGATATGCTGGTATTACCATTTCAGACATTTCATCTCTCTCTCTCTCTCTCTCTCTCTCTCTCTCTCTCTCTCTCTCTCTCTCTCTCTCTCTCTCTCTCTCTCTCTCTCTCTCTCTCTCTCAGAGGTTTATATTTACTGAATATCTGATGAAAAGCTCACATAAATATGTGAAATATATATACATATTTGATCACGCGGTATAGCTTTCCAATTTATCTCTAGTTCTTGAATGCAAATAACTTAATATAGTGTGAACCTAAAGTATCACGGATAGCCAGTTATACGAGAAGCGGAGGTTATAATCAAAGTTTGCTGAGTGTAGATGATCAAATTAAAGTCAAAGAAATAGTTTACAGTTCCTCTGTTGTTGTCAAGTACGCGAATAAATTGCCCGAGGACCCAGCGACAAATAATATACATACAGACGCCATATATTTACCGATGTAAGGCTGGCCTCGTCACCAAACTGGAACTTTAATTCAAAGTTTTATTTCCTTCTACAATTTATTTTCCAATCCCTTAAAAACAGCCTCAGGATATTATCGAGAGCAATGACGTCACAAGGTTGATTTCGGACTGACATCAATTTCCTGAGAATATTGTACAATCTGTTAGGGTTAATTAACTAATACTGTGCTCGCGGTGTCTTTACGGCCTTATTACAAAGTTTAAAAAAAAATCAAGTTATTTGTCGGGTAAAATCACAGGGGTTTGGGCCATATACGATGCTTGATTTGTGCGATGTATATACACTGACTCGCATGACTTTCCACCACTTGTGGATACAGTTTTTCGTAAAAGATACTTCTGATGACATTCTGTAACATCTTTCTTGATAAAACTTTCTATCAGAACTGGGCGCCAGCATGTAGCTAGATTTTGCAATTTCCTTTCCTACTCGTATTCGGAGAATTGCCAATACCACGTCTGGGAGCACTTTAATGCGCTGTCTAGTTGTTGAACTTGAGAGCTTTTATAATATTTTCTACAGATAAGAACCTCCTGGTAACCATAGGCTATGTCGCCGGGATCATCACATTTGTCGCCTTTTTGATTCTCATACTTTTTCTCTGTCGCTCATGGAAGAAGCGAAGAAAATGGAAAAGTGAATGGGACGAATCCAACCATATACTGGAATCCAAATCAGCTCCCATCTCAAGGTACCGAACTCAGTCTGAACGCCCGGCTCCTGAAAATTGAAAGCGAGAATTTGCTGTCAATTTTATTATCATTTTTCAATTTTAGAAATCCTTCCCCTAAACCAGTGAAGCGAAAGTCGTGTCCGGACGTTTCGCCGGATGCGCGTGGAATTGTCGTCCGGTCCATGACGATTGACAATGTTCCCGAATTTTCCCTTCCACCCGAGAGAATTCAGCCCCGGAGTGGATACGACAGCATTCAGAGCCCCACAAAACAACACTCAGCACACAACTTTGTGGGCCACGTGCAGCCAGATCTCTACAAGTGAGTCGCCTTGGCGGGAAATTTAGTGCTTTTTGCATATTTTAGTAAGCAACGTGACTTAGAAACATCGCCTTTTATTTCCAAAAAAAAAAACCTCATGAAATTTGTAAGTTCACTATACTTATTTAAGATACAATAAGTATCTTTTTACATTTAATGTGTTTTGTTTTAACAGGTACACCCACTGCTCCGATGAGGAGTCATTGTATCTAGCGCCCAGTGCTCACGGAAGACTCTGGTTTTCCGTGCTGCATGACGTCGCTGTGGAACAAGTTCACGTGACTTTGGTTAAAGTTCGGGAACTGCCGGGTAAGTGTTTGCTTCCGTTTTCTGCAAAGAGAAAATCTGGTCTAGAATATATTAATGTATGCTTTTTAACTGTTTTAGGTAGAGGAAGAGATAATAGTCCCAGAGACCCCTTTGTTAAGATGTTTCTCCTTCCAGACGAACGCTGCTGCAAAATCTCCAAAGTCAGAAGGAAAACCCTTTCCCCGGTTTATAATGAAACATTTACTTTTCAGGTAGTTGTATTTCTTGTTCATTGGTAAAAATGTATTTAAAAAGACTTGGTTTTGAACTCAGATTTTTGACGTGGCTTATTTGTTAAAGAAACATGCAAATGTGTCCCAGTGATAGATGGTGCGCGTGCCGTTTTGAGCGAAACACGCGGTGCGTTAAACTCCCCCCTCATCCTCTATTGTGCGGGATTGAACAGCTGGAGAATATGTCCCCTCTGGTCATCTGTATGCAAGCCTTGTTTGGGATTAAAATATTAATGTTCCAGAGAAATAGAACGAGTTATTTATTGATATAAACAAGTAATTTCAATTTCATACATCGATGAACACATGGCAACTCCAGAATATTAAAGTAAAGAGTGTAAGATATTTTATATGTTCTATTATCTAAATATTACTTTCCTGTATGTATTATTTTGAATGATTTTTTTACATTAATAAAAATAGATGAGTAAATAAATACTTTTCCCTTAGCTGATATGATCACTTATTCAAACCTCAATATGTACGGTATTGATTTTTAAACATTAACAAACTATTCACGTACATATCTTTTTTTTAATAAACATTAGCGGTGACTGTCGAATCTTTTGAACCTTTGATTAATTGATTTCCCTCAGATTAAATTCCAATGCTTGTATAATCTTTTTTGTTTATTTCCAGAGAAATTACTTCACAATATGGAGGAGTGCCATACCTCCTTAACAGAGTCACGGCCTTAAATAACTTTTGCAATATCGAAAAATTAGTATTTTGCTCAAGAACTCCGCACCATCTGTATTAATAATGTTATATTTCAGGTTTCTTCAGACAATATGAAGAACCGAGTGCTGCGTTTCTCTGTGTATGACGTAGACAAGCGAAGGGTACGTCATTCCCTGGGTCATATTTTGGTTCCTCTGCAAGACCTTGACCTTACAAAGGGCGACGTCATGTACAGAGATTTAGAGCCCAATTCACAGGTATTCACTAGATTTCGTAGATTAATGGAAAGATAAATAACCGTATCCTACTCGTTTTAACAACACCACATCTACCGTATAACACGGTCTCTTTCAGGTTTACTCATCCATGGGGGAAGTAAATATAGGCCTTACGTACATGCCTAGTGTTGAAAAAATAAAAGTGGTCATCATAAAAGCTAGAAATCTTCGACAGATCGACATTGATCAAAACAGACGTGAGTAGAGTGGGTCAGCCCTTACTTTTATTGACGTATGACACATAAAGCCGATCTAAAATATATGACGATTTTCTTTTTCAGATGTCTTTGTGCGCTTACAGATGTTACACGGTCGTAAAGTTTGCAAGACTAAGAATACGATGCAGCAGAGAGCCTCCACTGAGCCAACCTTTAACGAGTCCTTCTCGTTCTCTGTGTCGGGGAAGCTGGTCGACACATGTAGTTTTGAAATCTCTCTTATGACTACAACTAAGACGCCGTTCAGTCATGACGAAATCTATGGAAAGACTGTGATTGGTTCATTCATGTTCGCGCGTGGCGAGGAACTTCTGCACTGGCAGGAGATGGTGAACCACCCCCGGACGTCCGTGGTCAAATGGCACCAATTATCGGGTTCTACCCACCACAGTTAGAAATGATCAATTCAACCCCGTCACAAATAACACAATCAAACCCGGGTGTCCTGCAAGTTTACAAACACGACACCATTGTCCTTCCAAAGTTATCGTTTTGAAAAGAAACAGTTTCGAATTAAATATTATAATAGATTGTTCTTCCTTTTAATTTAAAATACAGGTTACACAGAATATCTGTAATATATTTATTTAAAATTTTGTGAGTATTTGTACAAAATTTGACATTGTCTTAGTACATTTAAATATAATTTCAATGAGGTGACAAGTGCATGGATACTCTACTCGAGATGATCAAGACATTTTGTAACTATCGAATTATGATTAATCAAGACTTGATACATAAAACGCATCCGGGTTTTTTTTTTAACTTTTGTTTTTGTAAATAAAGTTTTCCATGATATTTCTAGCGTTTGCCTTTAGAAAGTCAGAAGAACTGTACAAATGTTTAGTATATTACTATAAACCTCAATAGTCAGTTGAATATGACACCTTCATTTTAAATTTCTCATCAATTGTTAATCATAATTAAGGATCTACCTGTCATGATTTGGCAATTACAAAATTGATTTTTGGGGGGGAGGGGATGTACAATGGATTTAATCAATCAATTATCAACAGAAAATGTAAAACAATGAAAAACAATAATTTGAAAAGTTTGTTCATCACTCTATCAGGTTTTAACAAAATAATCTTAAAATTTTCATAAAAAGAATATAATATAACCACACAGCAAGTTTAACATTGAACAAATCAAACCATATTGAAAATAGACAATGTATATGGCCCCAATGCGTCAGTGTCATTCTGTTGATAAACTTATAAACTGGTCACGGCGTCCTCCTCAGCCTCGTATTCCTCAACGACAGGAGGACCGGGTTTGAAGGAGACAGACTTGGACCCAGATTTTCTTGCTTCTCCAGTTTCATCCCATTCCGGGTTATGTCCCTGGTCTGGCTGGGTCTCCCCTAATTCCACCCTCACCCCGTTTGCATTCCGTTTTTTAATGCCTCCTGGTCCCGTAGATTCATCATCGCTAATCTCGTCATCCGTCGTATCCCCCGTGTCCATGGCGAAGCGAAATATTGGTGCCTCATTACCTGGCGCGCCTTCAATGTTACCCTGATTAACCAAAATGTTTGCTCCCGTGCTTCCGCCTGAAACTAATCTAGATGAACTTCGTTGATCTCCAGAATCCATTGATTCGTCTCCACTTCTCCCGCCTTCTGATGTGTCCCCTGTTTCCATGTCGATTTGAAGGCCTGCTGTCTCTTGGTTTTGCGAGTCCTTCTTGCCACTTAGAGTTGATCCAGATGCCTCCGGCTCGTTTTCTGTTTGGATGGATCCAGAATGGCTGGAATCGGACTCGTCGTCTACACCGCTATCTGCATTGCTGTGGTTGATTTGGTGGTGACCATTGTCCTCCTGGAAGTCCAGCACCACTTCCTGGGACTCGTACGAGGGCGACCTCTTCCGGGTGAACTTTACTTCCGTGTCCTCTGGCTCCTCCGAGACAGCTTTTACGGAAGTCCTACAATAAGAGGAGATTTAGCGTTTTGCGTTACATTCACGCACATTGTACATAGATCTTTACCTATTTAATCATTTCTCCTATAATTTGGATGAAAATCCTAATGCCATTTATTCAAAACTATTTGTGACGTACTGAACAGATTTAGATTAATCTGTTAAAAATGAAAATATACATTGCAATTGATGCTATTTTCTTGGCCCATATGAATCACCAAAGAAGGCATTTATTGTTTTTTATATTTACATCTCTGTCTGTCTGTCTGTCTGTCTGTCTGGCTGTCTTTCTGTCTCTCTCTCTCTCTCTCTCTCTCTCGTAAGAAGAAAAAATTTATTTATTGTTATTGTTGATCAGTGCGTTGCGTAGAAGAAACAGTGAATTCTTCTTTAGATGGATCACCTAATTGGATGTCTGACGTCAGTTCGACCAGTATTTATTCAAATACCTATATAAATAATATGTTCATTATTAAACGTTGTCTTTACGTTGATTATGCGTTAAACTAATATTTCGTGATCTGTCCAATGGTACGGTAGCTACATTAAGTGTGCAGACTAACTGGACTTCAGCCCGACTTCAAAATAGTGTTGCAGTATAGTACTTTAGGTTATATAATCCATAAATAAAAAATATTAGCTGTTCCTTCTATGCGACGTACTGATCAACAATGACGTTTATTAATGTATCTTTGCTCACAGAACGATGTAAATAAAAAGAAAAAAACCAAACAAAAACAAAACAAAAAGCAAACACCCCAACACCAAACAATTTCTTGGTGGCGCGAGTTCAGATTTTTTTTGGCAATGCTCACTACCTTTGTAATATAATAAAATAAAAGACAGATAAGTTACACTGATTCCTGGATTGGATACAGTTGATTTAGATATTGTTAATTTAACATTTTTTTAACATTTAACATTCACACTTTATATATAAACAAGAATGCAATATCTCACAAAATGTCGTTGAAGATATCAATTATATTTGCTTAATACACAGCCTAATGTCAATAATGCTTTTGTTTCTTTTAATGTAAACTGGGCAAAGAGAGAAAGTGTAAATTATTGCAAGATAGTTAGGCCACAAAATATGGTCATCAACTGTGCAATAAATGATGATCGACTTTTGAAAAGTGTTCTCAAAATATGTGCAGTGATTTGTGTCAACATATTGCAGAGTACATGCCTACAGCTGACTGGTGTGCTTTATCCATGAATACAGAACAAGATGTTGTGAAAGTGAGATAACAAACAACAGTGGCAGCTGCTCCGAGTTTACTGGGGCCCTTGCACTGTGAACATTTGGAGCCCTGACCCTAACACCAATTTCTGAAGCCCCATATTTCAGGACAGAGATTTATCTATTAATGTTTGACAACACTTTGCTATCTTCTGATAATCAGTATATCATAAACGTGATAAATGAATAAAAAAATCAATGTCCATTTAAAAGGATATTTGTGTATTGCTATCAGGCAAGCATCACCTATTCGTAATACATCGTTTTATAATGTAATATGAAGCTTGATTTAAAATCACTTAGTCTTAAAACTCTTTCAAGGTCATGTATATATATATATATATATATATATATATATATATATATATATATATATATATATATATATATATATATATATATATATATATATATATATAATTTCATAGAAGTGATTTTTTGCTCAAAACAAGATGCAGAATGAAGTAGCTGAAGTACAGAGTAAAATATCTCAATAAAGAACAAGGTTAAGAGAAAAAAAGCAGAAAGTGGTTATAAGACAGAGAATGGTAGTGAATTTTTTTCAAAGTGCGTTAAATTTAGGACCAAGTTAACGCACTTTGAATTTTTTTTCCAAAGTACGTTATGAAAGTACATCAACATTTTTATTATTTAGACACTTGAAGCACTTTGCAAAAAATATGCATAATTCACAATTTTAATTTGTGGACAGTATGATGATTTGTTAACACTTGTGAATCTAATTTACCGTCTTTCAGAAAGGGGTGGGAGTTGGGGTTAACCAAAGATCCAGGTCAATTACCAGTACATCATTTAATTGAAATTAGGAGAAGGCGTAAACGTATAAGAACAGAAAAAGAAGTACCCTTTGTTGTAAATTATGTAGGGTGAAAAGGAGCTGGCCAAACAATAATTTCTCCAATGGCATGTAAAAAAAATCGTTATGTGTTTTAAAATAATCCCTCTTTTAAAATTCAAATTTATCAAATAAATCACTTCATTATGAAAAAGTGACATTGACAAACATTAAATTATTATAAAATAATAAATAGGAATTAATGAGGATGTGTTTTTTTTCTCGAATTGATGTTCTTAAAGATCAATTTGTTTTTGATAAACATATCTAACGAATCATTTTTTTTACATCATGTTTGTATATAAGCACATACAATTGAAGCCACTTGAAATATGTTATATATGTATAAACCATTTTCATTTTTGGCATAGCCCAATGTACAAGATAAGAAGTAAATTTGCTGCATACACTAAAAAAGAAAAGAAAAACAGTTGTTAAGCGATGCAGTTTACGTCATATTTGGATAATTTAAATCTCCTGAGTTGTTCTTTGTGTGTAAATTGTCAACATCATAACAACATAAGCTTACAGGAAAAGAATCAAAGGCCGGAACGGCCACAAAGGCATCGAGCTTGCATTTTTTTTTTATATAGAATGATATCAATATTTTGAATTTCTGTACTGTAATAGCTAATAGTCGTATATCAAATAATATTAGAATAAACAAGATATCTGTGAGACAATGCTCACTAGTGATACCCCCGCTCTGATGTGAATATGCAAAATAAGCAAAGTCGACATTAAACAGAAAGCTGGCATCTGATTGGTACAGAAATATATCCCACAATATGGCATGCCTAACAAATAGTGTTTTAAAATTTCAAGCATCTGCGATAAATAGTTGCTGAGAAATCTTTGAGGAAAATTTGTTTGAAAATTTTGCTAATAATAAAAACAAGAGGCCCATGGGGCCACATCGCTCACCTGAGCAACAATGGGCGTTCAAAAGATATTGTGCCATATGGTCCCTCATTAGAATAACAAAAAATAGATATTGTTAAGTATTCAAATTTTACACTTATTTTTGCATACACGTAATCTTTGACATTGTACCTTCATGAGATACTATTTTTTTCCAGAATAAGAAAATACTACGCAAGATATAAAACTACCAGTAGGGGTACACTGTTAAGTTGTTAACTTCCAATTCCCTATATTTTTGTTCTGCCCCCCCCCCCCCATTAAATGACTGTTATTTACTTCGCGTACAAACCAGGATAATTTTCCGCTGTGATATTTTCTTAGGAATAGCGATAATTACTTTATCCCCGCAACAGAAATGTTTCAGAACTATGGAAACTAGTACTGTTTTAAAAATGTCGTTTTTATTTACTCGTGTCTGAAAAACTATCAAAATTGATGTAGATTTCACATTATTTATTGTATAAAGAGGGGGCCCCAGAGAGTAGGTATATACAGAATATCATTCTTTCATTTTGTTTGTACAAGTATTTAACATACTCTAATTCATATAAAGTTTCTAATGTTCAACCAAAATTTCAGCGTCAATGGTAGATTTATAAGCAAGATACAGAGCTCACAGTTCGCCTAGGGTAGAGTCATATTTTGTTCACACGAGTTTATTACATTCAGTTTAAGATTTTTAACTTGGTATTTCCTATTCAGCATTTAAAATGGAAAAAAAGAATGGCCTACGATTTTCAATTCTTTTATTCACCGAAGACCAGTTCACTGGTATTTGAGGTTCAAAATCAGTTTATGCAAATGTACACAAACACAGTCAAGGATCACATGTACAGTAGGAGTAATAATGACAAAAAAAGGTTAAGTTTACAATACAATAAGTTGTTAAAGTTGGTTTCTGGAAGAAAAGACTTTGAAAATTTTCTTAATAAATATTGACAAATTGTTTACTTTTTTAATCTTTAGTTTTTAAGATCTGTGTACAAACATCGAATTGTAAGCAAATCTCTGTATCTTGCGTATAATTCGAAGCTTAACACTCAAATATGGTTAGTAAATAGAAATTGTAAACAATTAAACACAGGAAACATGCACTATAACAAATAAAGAACACAATTTATTTTTTCGAAATGAATCATATATATGCATGTATATATACCTACATATTTCCGTCAGCGATATCAAACTCTATTTAAACTGAATAAACTCGAGAAAATGCCGAGCATCTCAACAAAACCTATTGCATTAATCTACCATTACGCAAAAGATAATGCCGAATTACCGATAGAATGAATTGTATTTCAGTACTTTTTTGATACATCAGATTTTGTTAATTTGCACAGGTAAACAGTTAACTGTTTGATTTACCGAAGTCTCTGTTTGATTTGATACGTACAAATCACGAAATACAGACGATAGTTCACAGGTTACGAAGCATAAATAATGAAAACGAAACGAAAATCAGAACAAGCTAACACCAACGTCATATGTGAAAACTGTCAACGCATTGAAATATTTAGCCTCAATTTACTTCCACAAAATCGGCACCAATATATTTTGCATGTTTCAAAAATTTTCCTTCATACGCGAACTGTTGCACAACAAGCAAATTCATCACAGTCAGATCGACCCTTTTTGGTATAATGTCATGGCTGCTTTAAACAAAGAACCTCGTTTTAGAAGTATGAAATACGAGTCTTGGTAAAATGGGTATGCAAACCCGGGCCGTGGCAAAATAAAAGCCGGGGCAGATAGGCAATTCCAAATACGCATTATTTTGCAGCAATATTTACAGCGAATACAAATATACTGGTCCATCAAATATCCTGAAATTTTAATGAGATTGGCAGATTAATAACTGCCAATCTCTTGTTTTGCCCAGGCCAAGTCTTGTCCACCCGTTTTACCGGATGCCGAACCCGAAGCTATTAAACTGATTGAAACATGCATTTCCTTTATTATTATTTTTGTAATAACTCAGATTTGAAATGGAATTAGCCCTTAATTTTTGCAATTTATATTTTCCTTCCCATAAGGATAATTTATGCTAAACAACGTTGAATTGGAATCAGTAGTTCTTGAGAAGAAGATTTTTAAAGATGCACCCCACTTTTTCTACAGTTTCAAGGTTTTCTCCGCTTTGAATACAGATCGGACTTTTATTTCTGCAATTTATATTCACCCTCCCATAAGGATGCTCAGTTTCAACTGTTATCCTCCCAAACAGGCACTATTTATTTTGTTATACTGAATGTCTTTTTTAAAATTTTTAAGAAAATTTTACTGCTTTTATATAGGAATAACGTGAATTCTACAGCGAACCGTACGCGCATAATTTTCGCGCATGTAACATTTTTTAATGTCACCCGTTGCCAAGTGCGTTGCTAACGCTGAGGGTAATAGTAAATATTATTAACTGCGTCTTAACCAATCAGATTTCAGTATTTAACATGAAAGTATAACAAAAAAATATATCCCACGATATGGCATGCCTTGACAAACACTGTGTAAAAAATTCAAGCATCTGCGATAAATAGCTGGTGAGAAATCTTTGACGAAAATTTATTTGAAAATTTTGGCTAAAAATAAACAAAGTCATTATTAAATAGGAAGTTGACGTCTGATTGGTACAAAAATATATCCCACAATATGGCATGCCTATGCACATATTGTGTAAAAATTTTAAGCATCTGCGATAAATAGTTGCTGAGAAATATTTGACGAAAATTTGTTTGAAAATTTTGGTTAAAAAATAAGCAAAGTCGTCATTTAACAGGAAGTTGACGTCCGATTGGTACAAACACTGTGTAAGAATTTCATGCATCTGCGATATATAGTTGCTGAGATAAATGCGACAGAAATTTTTGTTACGGACGGACAGACAGACAGACACACAAGGGTAAAACAGTATACTCCCTCTCCTTTGGAGCGGGGGTATTAAAAGGAAATGAATTACGTTTTGTGCTGTTTCAAAAACAATAATTTCGTTGTAAAATAGGTAGTGATGCGTTTATAATACAATAGCTCAACATGGTTACAAAAAATCGAAGAAATTTCAAAGTTCCAAAAAAAATCATTTTCTTTCTGCTTTAAAAAGTCTTTGCACAATTTTCACAGGCTCATAATTTGAATACATTAACAGTGTGTCCCTAGTTATAATAAGAAAACATACTTTTATTTATTTCAATTCCCGTTTGAAACAAGATTACCTATGCTATGGTTGTTTACAAACAAATCCACAACACGTGCTATCTAAAATGCTCGACCAAACCAACTGCATTATCGTGTTTATTAGTTGCACCAAAATCTCTAGATAAGTTTATCGCTTACAACTATTTTGGAGACCATTCCCGATAACAAATAATTTACTTATCAAATTTTATTTCTATCGGGCACGGTCTTCAATCAAAATGTAAGCGATAAACTTAAATAATATTTTAGTGAATGTTAACATTGCACCTTATTGTATTCATCCGCCATTTCTTGATTAAGCAAATTTATACTAATGCAATGAGTTGTCAATAACCAGGGAGGCAAAGTTGGATTTTTTGTACACAATTTAGTTGTATAAAAGGAATTCAAATCTTGTAATACGTTTAATCCTTCAAGGAACTTATTTTTTATGCGCATTAAAAAGGCGGTGCAGAGCATGAATTTTTGGACAATTGCCAATCCAGACGATTGCTAGAAGGCTGCCGAGCATCAGCTCGACGCCTTAAAAACCATTCTAATCGAGACACTGTTTATCACTTTAGCTTATATCCTACTGAGCTAAATCAATCATTATATATGTATAAGTATCAATTATTTTGACCAAACCCTGAACATTTTTTTTCAAATTGCGATAATATCGACGATATCAAAGCAGTTTGAAAAAAAAAATCAAAGTTGGTCCCAAAATTAAATTATTCGCAAAGTGAGTTGTAACAGCGCCAGATGTACCAGTGTATCAGTATTTGTATGAACTGATGTAGCCCTATAAAGTTGAGCAAGATTGTGTTGTGCTACTACTGTATGGGCCCCTGACTGTAGCCACACCACAGAGTGCATGTGTAGGAAGAGTGGGTGGACTTACTGGGGTGTTTGGTCCTCTTCTTGTTTGACAAACATTGGATTTATCACTCCATGTCCTGTTGCCTTACTAAGACTGGATGATTTCATACTCTGAAGCTCCCACATGTCAACATTGCCAGTTGTCTGCTTCTCATTTTCTTCTTCATTACTGTATAATATTAACCTTTAAATCAACTTTAGGACAGTATCACAAAATAAGTTCTTAAATTTTGTTAATAAAATTTCATTCCAAATAAGCAAAATCTTAATACATCTTCAAAATATATTAAACTGTAACTCAACATCACATAAACTTTCCTAGTAGTAAATGTGAATGAAACTTTATGAAAAATTGAACATCCATAAGTTAAGAACATACTCTAAGTCTGACAATGACGATAATAAGGAGGAGTAATAGAGACCTTGAGGGTGTGGCTAGAACCACGGCGATAAGAGCCGCCGTCCCCACCAGCATGACAGCACCGATGGCGATCAATGCAATCTCTGCGAGGGACATCTTGCTGGAGTGGTTAAGGGGTATCTGTTGTACAGTGACGTCACCACACCCCTGACACTGAGAGGAGGCATTCAGAAACTGACAGAAGATGGCAGTTATTTCTTTAGAATGATTTGTTATAAATCTGAAAATATCAAGATGATTTTTGATGATATTTCAATGAATATAAAATTACCAATTTCTCTCGACAAAACTATCTCTACACAACTTTTATTCAAGTTTAATACTTACTCTCGTACAAAATTCATAGGAACCAGAGAATTTGTTTTGAGGTCAATGCAATGAAAAAATACATCTGTTCTATAAAACAAAAACAAAAAAATCCAAGGTAAAAACATATTCTGTAATAGAAACATCAGAACTAGACACAAAAATATTTTTGCATTTTAATTCAACATTGATACATCTATAGGTTCTATATGCCAATTGCGAATTGTCCATTTCCAAATCAAAAGTTAGTCTGGTACAATCAATGTGAAAATTAATCATATACTACAATGTTTCAAAAATAATACAAATGTACTACATGGAGTTATATTTTTTTGTGTGAGACGTTTTCTTTTAAGATAATGGTAAATGCGGCATTTCTGAAAAAATCACATGAACAGAACACTAAAGTTAAGTACAATACTATGATAAACATGGGAAATAATTCCAGATTGATGTCTAAAGTCTCCTCCAGATTGATTCTGTCTCTCAAAACAGGCAAGGTAATTACAGTAGTTATAAATCGTAGCATTGAATTTCTTCAAAAATGTTCTTGAAAGATGTCTCTTATAAAAATGCTTTTGCAACTATCTCGTGTCCTCTTTACTCATTAAGGGGTCACAGTATACTTCTTGCTGTGAGTACTTAAGAAGAAAAAATATTAAAATTTTCCGCCAAAAATATCCAAGCAGAATTTTGTCCCATATCTGTGGTCTGTTACCGTAAACACATTTTCAGAAATACTGAATTTAATCTTTAAGATGAAGCAGTCTTAAGAATATACGTTGGCAAGAAAGGATGATGCAGAATAGGACCCCAAGTAAATTGCCAAATAATTTGGAATTTCTGTTTAATCTATTTACTCTTATAGAATCCTTTTCTTACGTAAGATAAAGCAATCACATGGGAGATGTACATCATTAATTTTGATGAAGGTACAATGTTTACATTCAATTCCCGTAGGTTTTTAGCTCTGCCCCACATTTGAACGTTTTAAAATAAACGAGCACAATTAGATACATTTTTATCTTTCAGGTAGTCAGTATATTGCGCCAAAATATATATTTATGTGGTAAAATGTACATCACTGCGTTTATATGTAAATTTCATTAAAAAACCCCGCAATAATCCAGTTTGCTTTCCCCATTCTAAACTGATATTCCTGGTCTGAACTCGCTTAACCTTTCATAATGATACTCGAGTAAACTGTGCATGCCACGTGACTTATATTTTGGTAAACGTGTTCGACGTGACAATACATGCCATTAACATTCATTTATGTGAATACCATTTTTGTATTTTCAATAGATCTTATTTTTTATCGAGAAGTTTTCCCTCATATGTTGATATTTTGGCGATTAACAAAGGTCATGATATATGTAAACTCTGCTTAGTTTCACTTAAACATATCGTCTATTGTACTGAGGTCCATCCATTCTATTCATTTTTATTCATTGAAAGGACAAGATCAACAGCTAGAACAAAGAAGATGGGGGAATAAGATGGTGCAAATGCCCATTCGGTTTAGTAATGAAATACAATTTTGAATTCATTTTTCCTAGTTTAATCTATTTAACAAAAGATAAGAAAAAAATGTTGCTGAAATTTTGGTGGAATCGAACCCATAACATAAAAACCCTAGATACCTAAGGTTAGCTTATGTCAAGTACCCTTACCACTGAACCATTTCAGACAAAACTATGTAGGCTGTTTAAACGTTATGGGTGACTTTGACCACGAATTTACGGACTTGTATTATTTTTTCAAAACGTTCAACTGTTGGGATACAAAATGCTATTTTTAATGTATAGTGGGTCATCTCTCCACGTTTTTGTTGATTGAAATCCGTTTGTTTTCCAATAGACCTTATTTAGACTATGAGAAAAATATGGCGCACAGACCCATTCTGTAAAAGAAAAAGCCTTGAAGTTCTAAAAAATGACAGTATTTGCAGGATTTGATACGTATACGCCTGTTTGAGTCAACCTATTACAAGTATTGAACATATTTATATGAAAAAAATCAATGATATGTTTAATATATATTGTTTTAAATGATTTTTGTTTAAAAAAATAGATTTGTTTATATCTTAATTTTTCAGTAGCTTGTCAGACCGTGTATGGGCATTTTAAACGCCTTATTCACCCATCTACTTCACTGTTACAGGTTTATAAAATCATCGATAGTGCGTGAACAATTACAATAAAAACGTAACTATTAACACTAATACTAAGATGTCATTTTTGTCCACTCTTATTTAACATCATTAAAATCATCATGGCTGATTTTCTATAAATCGCTGTATAAAAAGTGCCCGCTGATATGCTGGTATTTTTGAAAACATTTATTCACTGTCATTTGATTACTTTCCATTTGAAGGTGTATAGTCCTTCATTTGATAATTTGTTTTCCTAACAGGACATTAACTTTTGTAATTTTAAAACTTATTAGACGGGCTGATGCATGTACACCTGATGACAATGAGACGA
Organism: Magallana gigas; assembly: GCF_963853765.1. NCBI lineage: Eukaryota > Metazoa > Mollusca > Bivalvia > Ostreida > Ostreidae > Magallana > Magallana gigas. The sequence goes on along the minus strand of NC_088859.1, from coordinate 47,460,850 downwards.
GGAAAGCTAAAATGGAATCATCCAATGATCCTTCTAAACCGAATATTACAACTGCATACGTACAACGTTTTTACAAAACGGTAACACGGCATTTTGAAATATCTTTAGCAAAAGCAACAATGACAAAAATATTGCCACTTTACATACAAATACCTGCATAGATCGATTTGGTTGCCTTCTTTGTGTGGTGATGACTTTTCATACTCAAATTTGTACCCAATTAGTTTTCCCAATTTCCTGTAATAAATTTTAATCTTATTTACCATAAATACTTTACATGTTTTATTGGCCTCCGGTATCAAAAGAAAATTTTAACAAATTTTAACAATGCTAAGGAAAAAATTATTTTAATATTTAAAAAGATCAAGAAAGGACTAAGTGCGGTTTTATGCAATTTTTGCCCCCCAAAATCAAAGTTTTAGAAAGAGCTTTAAAATAAGGTGAAAGATAGTTAAAATCATATTGAAAATAAAGGTGTAAAAGGTTATCACCACAGTGACGTCATAATGTAGAAATGACGTCATGAATATTGCATCATTTAGATAAATTGATGTTTTGTAGCAAACTATGGGTGTTTTCCGATGGTTTTTCGACTGGGAAACATCCAGCGCAGGCTTGCTCAAGTACCATTTTTTTAGTATAACTATCTGAAGAAAAACATATGTTAAAATCGCACTTGAACAGACCTGCGCTCTATACTTCCGAATGCAAAATATAGAGCAAAAATGAGACTATCTTCATTTGTTTGCAAATTTGCGGAAATTAGGTCATTTAAGTGACGTCATAGATAAACAGCGAGTGAGCAATGATGACTAAAATCAAGATTAAAGTTATAGGCATCCTCTTTACAATGATTTGTGAAGATTTCATTTTCATACGATACTATTGAAAAATTGGCTGAAATCGGGGGCAGATATTTGACCATACCGCACATAGTCCTTTTATTTTTGGTATGAGTAAACATCATTACTTGTATCGCTTTTGCTAATGTCAAGGTTGCTGCCAGAATAATCATACTAAAGTGTTTTTTAATTTAAGTTACAGTAAAACAACCTTAGTACAAGGAATGAACTATTGATTAGTTCTTAAAATGTTTTAAGACTGAGGGGAATGAAACTTAACTCGTAATGTGATTGCTGTAACAATGATTTACTGAACAAAGTTTACAAAGAGAGTGACAATTGTTTCCTGAGTGAGTGTTTATGTGCAGACAAAGCAGTACGTACTGTATCCATTCCTGCTTCTCTGTTTCGATCTGGTCATTCATGCCAGGTACGGTCAGAATCATGGATCCAGAGCTGGGAACTACCAACACCTGTACAGAGGAGAGTTAACAATACGTTGTGGTCTCTAACACTTAGTATCTTTTCATGCACTAGTTTAAGACAGTATACATCTGATGGCTGAAGTATTGTGAATAGATAATTAGTTTGGGATATACAATTGTCAGTGGTGTGCCTTTACAGGGTACTTATAACTGGTTTCAGGTATGAAATATTCTAAGGTCATGTTTTAGTTCGAGTTCAGTAATACTGTGTATACATTACTAGTTTGAGATATGTATAATAGCCTTTGTTTTAATACAGTTTACTGCATCAAATACGAGGTTTATAATAGTTTGAGGTATGTAAAATCGTATAATTACTAGTTTGTGATAAACTATACTAACTGTGACTCTGGCCGTGTCCTCGTTTTTGTCTTGATCACTTGCAGACACAGTGAGCGTATAGTTGTCACGCCGGTCCTGGTATACAGTCCTTCGTAGCCAGATCTGACCAGATTTAGGGTTTATATAGAACGTATTTACATCTCCATCTGTGATGTTATACCTCACTTGACCAGCACTGCTGGAGTCCGGATCAGAAGCCTGATAACAGCAGAGGGAGAGGTCAGGGATACATTTTACTTTAGATATGGCGACCAATTAATATAATATGCTTAATTTTTATACACTAACAAATGTATATGGATTGAAATATTTGTATACATGCAAAAATTCGTTGAATTGTGTTTTCAAAATATGCATTTTAGTAATACGCACTGTATACATATATCAAGAGCACATTAATCCGACCAGTGGATAAAATGCAATAAATACTTTAGTACTACTTTTTGATGTTAACAACTATGAAAGGTCAAATATCAACAAACCCCAACAAATCTGACTGCGTTTTCACTTTTTGTAAAGCACTATTACACACAAAGTCTACATACTGAGGTTTAAAGTATTTTATTGATTTTATTTTTAACAAGTCTTTCAAGAAGAAAACAGTATTGTACCTCTATAACACCGATAAAATCTCCTGGCCTAGCGCTTATAGGAACTCCAAACACAAGGGAGTCTTCTGAGGAATTGGAGAAACAAGGAGGCTGTTTGAGGTCAGTCCGGAAGCATGGTGGATTGTCATTGACATCAAGTACTTCCAACTCCAATGTAATTGTATCTAAGAGACGACCATCATTAACATAAAATTACTTCTAATCAAACAAATGTAAGTACTAAAATAAAAAAGAACATGTAATTGTACAATACTATACAAATCAAACAAATTCGTAAATGCTTGACTGTTCTGGATCCAAATTATATAATTAATAATTTTTTTTTACTAAATACTGATTTTTATAAAGATTTAGTGAGATTTGGTCTCTTCAGTGAACGAGGTATCAATCCTTTTTGAAATTGATATCTTGAACTTGGAAATGGCCCTTTTCCCTTTTTACAACACGTTTGCGTAATGGTACGTCTAAGTTTTCAAACATCATGTGAACCTCGTTTTCGTAATGTATATGTATAGTGAAGTGTCAAGCTGCTACTTGAAGTCCATGTCACCATCTAATCATTTTACTTATATTGCACAATGAAGAGTTTTCAAAATACAAAAAAGCCCACACCCCTTTTATAAAGAAACGTGTTGTTATATGTGGATGCAAATGTCGTCCATTTATATTTTTTTCAAGATATTAAAGAATTTTTACCTGCCAATTTGAGTTTCATTGTGCACAGTATGTTTGTAGATACTTGTTGCATAAGCAGAGGCAAACATTAACTGTAACCTACACATTGAAGTAGTTTATAACAACCAGATGTTGAATTATCCAAACAAACAAAAAATAAATAAAAAATGAAAAGGTATATTGCCAATTGGTCTTTATGTTTCATTGTGAATGTTACTGATATTTGTCATAATCTTATCTTAATTATGAAGTCTATTGTTACATGACCTCTACATGGTATTACATTAGCAGTAGTATGATTTAAAGAATAAGGAACCATTCTTTGAGTATTATAGGGTGATTCTTATGGTTGGGGTGTAATCAAATTAAATAAAGTCTGAGAGAATTTTGTTAGTCCTGATCACATCAACCGTAATATTCACCTCATTATATTCAAAGAATGATAACTTATATTTAGATAATTTTCAGTAAAATATATATATGATTTAATAATGAATTATTCACAAATTTGCGTTATTTTCATATCGATTGATAGTGCCTAAAAGTACGTCTTAATTGTCATAATTGTCATTACCGCAAACCATTTGTTTTTCTAAACTAAAATAATATAGACAAAAGTATGTACACCGTCCTAATGCTTTTTTATGGTAAAAATTAAAAAAAACACAATAGTTTACCGATACATTTGATTATAATGATCTTTTTTAAGAATTTATTTGATAATTGGTTTCGTTCAATCTCAAACAACAATTATGTTAATATTTGTATTTATGTGTTGAATGCTATAGTTTTATTTGCTGATTTATTGTATTTTTCATGTTTACGTTTGATTAGATAAGTTGCATTTCTTTCCCAGGCCTTGTAGAGGTCGTTGGCCATATCATGTAATTTCCCTGCAGTGGTCACTGTCCATGTCTATTTTTAGCCCAAATTCCTAGTCTAAAAACCTCCCAGTGACCTATTATGTAATTGCTAAAAATTCCATAGTGTAATTCTCCCCAAATTTAATTTAATAGCCAATCAAACTAAGCGATACGGTCACGTGGTTTGATGCGGTCAGTATCTGACCAGTGAGAGTAGGGTCATTCTGTCTTCATCTATGAGAGTGTTAGCACGAGTAATGTTTTGATACACCCACCACCATCCCCGTTTCACCACTCCAATATTCGAAAGTTGCATACATGTACAAAATATTGTTATTTTGCATATGGCATATTTTATTTTTGAGGTGGCATCTTTTTGCTGTTTTATGTTTTCTCATGCTGCACAACCTCGCCGCAGCTCCGTTTTTGCTGTCTGATAAATAAACTCAACACTTGTGCATGATGAAATATGTCATTTATTAAAAATGACGAAAGTAAAGAAAAATATAAACAACATAGTAGGGGATCAGACCCAAAACTGTTCACACAAAATGTTAAATAACTTATCAATATGCTGATCCCCTCAAAATACAGAAAAACAATATTTTATATACAATATATACAAAACCAGCATATACAATATATACAAAACCAGCAAAAAGATGGCACCTCAAAAATAAAATATGCCACCAAATGTGAATTGCATAATGACAATTGGCAATGGCATATTTTATTTTTGAGGTGCCATCTTTTTGCTGGTTTTGTATATATTGTATATGCTGGTTTTGTATATATTGTATATAATTTTGAACCTTTTTGCTGGTTTTGTATATATTGTATATAATTTTGAACAAAATATTGTTTTTCTGTATTTTAAGGGGATCAGCATATTGATAAGTTATTTAACATTTTGTGTGAACAGTTTTGGGTCTGATCCCCTACTATGTTGTTTATATTTTTCTTTACTTTCGTCATTTTTAATAAATGACATATTTCATCATGCACAAGTGTTGAGTTTATTTATCAGACAGCAAAAACGGAGCTGCGGCGAGGTTGTGCAGCATGAGAAAACATAAAGCTTTTTTTAGCAAAGCTGTGTTGGTAGAATTTGGCTGAACACGACTTATTCATAGCTCTACAAAAAACGCACAGCCACTTTTAACTTCTACATCATATAACCGACTACCTCATGGCGGCCGGTAATTATTAAATGTTTTCTTTTACCCCAGGGACTGGAACTATTAATGAGATGCTGAAAATAATATATTTTTAAATAATGAAGTGATTTTTACCTGTGTTTTGAAGGCTGCTCCGTTTGACTCTGTTCATTGGTGTAATTGGCTTTTCTTTTGATTGTATTATAAGTACAATATGATCTGTTTGTTCTCTATCCAGGGGGTGGTTACAATACAGAATGGTTCCATTGATATAAAAATAAGAAGATATACCCGACTCTAGAAGGAAAAACAATATTTTTTCAGATATAATGAATATAAGAAATATTTTTTCAGTCTAGTTCTGTTATGAAATCATTGAAAAATCCTCATATTATTTGAATTTTAATTCCAGATTTAAGGACTATGTGATCATACGCTTTATAACAAAATTCAAAATGGTTAATTGTGGCATCTTAGGTATATAACTGTCGATGCCAAATTTGAACTATAGACAAATGTATTGTCTAGCAGCACAATATATAGCTCTTATGTAGCCATTTTGTCAAGTCAATAAACATATGATTATGAACTAATAGAATCGATTTTAATCCCATATTTGACATAGGTCGGTAAATGCTCAAGTACTATCACTTCATCCTAACGACTGGTTAAACCATTTTCTTGAACAGTATGATGAAGCTTCAAGAAAAGGCACAAAACAACTTTTGAAAAGATCTAGTGCTAATGCACTAAATTACCATAACCAAAACACATTAAAGAACATACTGTTTGGAGTGATACTTTCGATGGAATACTCCAAGCCATCTCCATAAGCAATTGTTGACAAGTCAACCACTTGTGTTGTTCCGTTGAGATTCTCCGTCAAAGTCTTTACGACGGGAGGAACAGAAGAAGTGTTTCTTTGTGTGTTGAAGTCAACCACATGGACCAGAATCTGTGAAAAATAATCTCATATATGATACAACTCTTAATCTTCTGATTAATTACAAAGGCAATCAAAATTAGAGTAATAGGAAGCCCATCCATATTCCCACTAAGAGAAGAACTGTTAAGCATTAGTAGCCTATTTGATCAGGTTACATGGTTTATCCCCCCTTTCAACAAATGTGCATTATTAGGTTCCCTTTCGCCCAAAACAGATTTGCATGATGATGTCCGTCAAATTACGTTTTTATGGTTTGGGTCTTTTGAAACTGCTTTACTTTGTTTGGCCCCTTCTAACATGTATCGATCCCAGTTTTAACATTGGTTTGGTTCACAGTATTACACTTTAATACAACTCAACACTCTTGGACGGAATAAACGATAAACAAATTTCATTGTTTACTACCATTGAATGATAACACGTTGAAAAGTATTAACCCTTGTAACTGTTCTAGGCCATTTCCATAAAATATCCAAAGTTCGCTTCTCTTACTGGTAGTCTGAGTTGGGCATACCTTGGTTGTTGCTGTTAAGTTTGAACTAGTGTCCATGGCCTCCACCGTCATCAAATACTCAGAGTGACCAAACCCCAACATGCGATGGATTGTGATCACTCCAGTGTCACTGTCCAATTTGAATCTCTTTTCTTGATTTCCGTCTACGATATTTGAAATCATATACATTTAATTGCAAATAAAAAAAAATTAATTAAAAAACTAATATTCAAAGTTTTAAAAAATTCAGTATTTATGGGTTTGCTTTCAAGTCGTTTGAACATCACTTTGTGGTAATGCATTAACTGTATATAAATTGGTATACAATATCTATAAATTGAATAAACAACTTCGTTAAGTTGGATTTGCATTTCATAATTACCATATACATTGATTGAAAAACTATGACTGTGACTATCATGTTATGACCTTAACATTAGATTTCACTATGAAAAGATCTGACATTGACTTTGATTCTTTTAACCCTAACCTGTAATACTGTAGCGGACAGTCTCCCCCGCCTGTAATGTCAGCAGATGATAGCCACTTTTGTCAGTGGTTTTTGCAGCCGCTTCGTACAAACTTTGATTAAATGTAGGTTTGTTGTCAGGTTTATCTATCACTTGAACAATCAAGTTTGTAGTGGCATTTAGGGGTGGGGATCCTAGGTCTACAGCTATGATTGTCACATTGTAGACAGACTTGTCTTCAAAATCCAGTGGATTGACACAAAATACTGTACCATCTGTAATAATTTCAAAAAATCCCCCGTATAATGATAATAGTTAAAAAAGAGGTTCTTTTTAAAGTAATATGATAAAAACTATAATTATAAATGTAATGCTGGTCTTGCATATAACAATCATTTAAGTCAATCAGAATAAAGCTAAAAGTATCAGACTCTCACTGCGAGAATCAATCTGGAATGGACTGTGTTCTTCCAATTCTATCATGTAGACAACTTCACCATTCAGCCCAAAGTCCAAATCTTCTGCACTCACATTAGCAATAATCTGGCAAAAGATATCAAATTATCATGGATACAAGAAGAAATTTTTAAATAGATTTATCACTTCCTCATTTCTATGGCAATATTGAAATTTTTACAAGATACTGAATAAAAAAGAATTTATTAAAAGCAATAATTTCTCCAATACTGAGAACATAGGTGTAACAAGTTTGTCAAAATTCCAACAAAGGGTTATCAAAATATTATCTGGACAATATTCTTTTCTGACCAAAGTATTTAATACTTGACCTCAAAATTATTGATTGCCGGAAACAAGAATGAACAATAAAAGTGGACATTGTTTATGAGGAGATGTTATCACTGAAATGGATGATTAACCCGTTAAAACTCTTTTCTTTTAAATTAAAATTCATGTAAAACGTGTTTTCATGATAATTTCTTTCTTATACAATATATGATTACTAGTATAATCAACTATTTTAATTCTAACACGTTAAAACATTAGATATTGGTCTAAATCAAGTTATAGACACACTTATATGTTTGAAGTGGCGTTACTGATAAAAGCAAATCTGTATTTTACCTCAATATCATGTTGATTCTCGAACACACTTGCTGTGTATTGGGATTGGTTAAACTTTGGAGAATTGTCGTTTACATCCAAAACGTGGACAGTGACATTGGCAGTAGAAGATTGTCGGGGACTACCATTATCACTGGCCTAAAAAAAATAAAGGCAAAATTTGTACATTAAAATTGAGATTTATGAAACAGGCCATATCACATTTGTTTTTAGGTAATATGTATCCCATAATCCAAAAGATAATTACGGGCAATCGTATCAGTAATTTCATGGACATATATGCATGCATTTCATTATTATTATAAATAATGATAAAACCACAAGGTACAAAATGATATTAATTAGATTCGAAAATGATAATTTCTACTGGGTATTTTAGGAGGCTTCTAGGTTAACAAATTACCAATCAGATTTACATTAAACTAAATCAAACAATGAATTTTCAGCTATAAACTATAATTAAGTTAAAAGCAATTCCATTTTATATAACGTTGAATAATATAAATTTGAATGTTTTCATATACTTTTATACACATCATCCTTTATAAGAAAATTACAATTGTCTTAAAATGGACAAGACCATTCAGCCATCTTAATATTGTTTCACAGGTTTGTTTTGCATCCATTCTACCAAAATACACACATTTGTGTTTAATTATAAGGGTTTAGATTTCTTACCGTAATCTGTAAGTGATAGAATTGAGCAATCTCTCTGTCCAGTGTGCCGTTAACTATCAGTGCTCCTGTTGTTGCATTGAGGATAAACTTCTCACCTGAAATGAAGCAGTTTGCCATGTAAGCTAATCAGTATCTTCTGTATGGAATGTGATTCCTATTTATTCCGGACGGAAACTAAATATTATTTTATTTGCATTTTGGCATCATTTATTTTAAAATAATTTCTTTATAACAAAATATTTTATGCCCCTCTTTTGTCAAAATGCACTGCAGTGTTTTTGCACTTGAGTTTGTTTGTAATTTTTCGATGGTGTGTATATATCTAAATATTTGAATTTTTTTTAACTTGTTGTTAGTTTTCAAATTGCATACATGTATATATATCAAATGAAAAACCCACATTGATATTTGAGTATTATTTGTGTAATATTCATACCAACACCCAATAGTTGAAATTTTACTTACTTCCAGTACCAGTTAAAGAGTAGAAAATTCTAGCATTCTCTCCAATGTCTTTGTCAGAGGCAAACACAGTTATAGGTGACGTTGGGTTATTGTTCTCTGTAATGTCAATCTTGTATTCACTCTCATTGAATTCTGGGGGGTTGTCATTAATATCTTCCAAAGTTACAGAGACCTGGAAAACAACCCCAAAAAATCTACTTACGAAACATTATCTAATTTCATGGAAAAACACATAAAAGAAGCACCTTCAAAGGTACATTTATTTTTTCAGTGATTTTCATGACAATTTATCCAATTTAAATTAATTTTGAACCACATAATTTGCAAAATAGACTCATATAAAATTAAATCATTTGCAATGAGTTTCCTCTTTTATATTTCCCAGCTTATATTGTTACATCACAACCAAATAAATCAGGTCTAACATTAATTAATCAATGTTGAATATTTCAATAAGGCACACCTCTAGTGCTGCAAAAATGACATTTTTAATAGCCTTCCTAGATATAGACTCTCTTCGCCGATGCCTGTGTTTTGGAGTGGGTGAAACAATTGAACAAATGGATACAAATAATACCTACTCTAAAAACAGCCCAAAATTAAGGTAAATCTAAAACATACACCCTTTAGAGCCATGACAACCATGAGCACTGAACATTTTACACATTTATAGAAACCTCTTAAGTTTATTACTAACCACAGTGAAGACATTTCTTTCAGGAACCATAAAGTATTATACTGGCACTCAACACTGAAAAAAAATCCTGTCTGAAATATTTTCTTCTGAAGTATTTTACTTACCACAGTGTAGGCAGTCCTTTCAGGAATTCTTCCATCTACAACTTTTGCAACAAAAGTTAAGTGATCTTTTGTTTCTCGATCCAGATTCCCTTTAGTGTGTATGCTTCCCTGCAGGTACATAAATACAGATAAATTCAAAACAGCCGGTCGATCCTTAAGATGTCATTTTGAAATCTGTACGAGTCAAGGTTCAGAAGTTAATCTAAAAAACTAAGTTAGATCTTTTTATTCATAGTTTGAAATTTGAACTTACATCTAAATTGACAGAGAAGTTAGCCGACACATCCGAATGATCTATCATAGAGTAAGCCAGGTGATAAAATGTCTCATTCATAACCTCAGCCTTGATCATACTGACCAGAGTATCTGTGAACGGAAGTTAAACCATAACTGCAGTGAATGATCATAAATGTTAAATATATATATATATATATATATATATATATATATATATATATATATATATATATATATATATATATATATATATATATATATATTGAAACACAATAAAATCCACAGTGGTCGGCGGGTTATAGATAGAAAGTAAAAAAGAAAACACGAAAAACGTTCAATATAGCTTAAGCGCTTTCATTTTAAAATCTTCAGAAGCTATATAATGGTAACTGTATCGGACATTCTCCCCCGCCTGTAATGTCAGCAGCTGAAAGCCACTTCTGTCAGTGGTTCGTGCAGCCACTTTTGTTACCATTGTATAGCTTCTGAAGATTTTAAAGTGAAAGCGCTTAAGCTATATTGAACGTTTTTCATGTTTTCTTTTCTTTTTTACTTTATATATATATATATATATATATATATATATATATATATATATATATATATATATATATATATATATATATATATATAAAACAACCAGTAAAAAAATTATTTCAACAAAAACTGAATCTAGTTAAACTTATGCAAATTAAGAGTTCCCATTTCCATTTACAAGTTAGTTATTTACATTCAGAAGATGTATTTTCATTTAGGGCTTAGCAATTCTAGATTTGAATGATCAAAGTGGTCAAAAAATCTTAATTATTACTCACTGTCTGTCGCATTTTCGGGTATGGAGAAGTTATAGAAATGATATTCGAATACTGGGGCATTGTCATTGATGTTTTCCACGGTGAGATAGAGAGTGAGATTGGTGGAGAGAGGTTGTGGTCCATTGTCTGAGGCTGTCACAGTGTATGGAATTATCACTGCATGATTACTTCCATTTACTATTTGTATTAAAGAACTCTCATTTGCATTTTGTAGCAAGACATTTAAAGATATTTGACTCTTGATGTAGACCATTCCTGATTTTGTGTTTATATCCAGCAAGTCACGTCCAGCAAATACTGGGCAGTGTAAGGCAAACGTTATACCTTTTGTTCCATTAGTTCCTTTGTCTATATCAAGACACTCAGGGACAAATATAATGGAGTTAACAGGGGACATTTCCAGTACACTGGCTGTAAAGTTGTTTATCTTCTTTCCATCCTGATTGTAGAAGATTGGGGAGTTGTCGTTGATGTCTTCCACCAACACTTGAATTGTTACAGTAGCAGACGTATTATCAGGTGATCCCCCTTTCTCCACTGCATACACACGTAAAGAGTAACTGTCACCGTTCAATATGTCTCGATCTAACTTGTTATTGAGATATAGTCTTCCGTTGCCTGATAAATTAAACGATTGCGGTATGTTTGAGTCTGAAATTATAAAAGAAACAAACATTATTCATAATGTAGCAATATTTATATTGAAGGAAGGATATTGTTATTTCTATCTTTTCAGTAAAAATTCAAAAAATGAAAGAAGGCTAATAGTCATATGATATTAAGACAAGTCGGGTAATACTTTTTTGCAATGTCAAAATATCAAAAATGTTTATATACAGATTCCGAACTTATATTTCTAAAAAAAAAACCAGCCTTTGATCAAGTCCCTATAGTAATTTCTTTATTCGTCAAAATTACAATATAAGTACTAAATCAGAAAATTACTCTAAGAAATCAACATATCAAAAAGTTTTAAAATGTGTAGAAGTCCAGTGAAATGAGTTTCGTTGCTCGTCTAGCTCACTCTTTTATACACTTTATACACAAAGAAAACGTATGGAAAATGAGCAAATATTTCAGAATTTCAGAATACCGGAGGTGTAGTAAATATCTTTATTATCCCCTTCATCCTGGTCTGTTGCATTTAGTGTATAAATCAGCCTAGGGTAGGTATCGTTATAGTTATAGCTCTCTTCCACCACGGTAATCTTCACTATTGAGTCTTTGAACTTGGGTGGGTTGTCATTTACATCTGTTAGCTTAATGACAACCTGTGTAGAAACGAGGTATTTTTGATCACTGACTGTCACATTCAATGTATAGCTGCTCTTTTTCTCGCGGTCCAGTTTCTTGCCAACAATAATGTTTCCTAAAATAGACCTTATTTTCAAAACAAAAATATACAAATGTAGAAGTATTTATTATTGACAAGGTCATTACAATTTTACTAAAAGTAATTAGATATTAACAGTATTTACTAATACCAGTTGTGCATAGAAATACAATTCCAATTATTTTATATTTTAATTTACTAGTCAATGTTTAATATTTCAATCTGAAACAAAGATATTAGAATAATTTTCCAATTAACATTTAATTAATTTTTTTTTTTACACTTTATCAAGGATCAAAGAGAGATTATATCTCCAAAGTTGGTGTTACAAATACTGTTGAGCTGTCCTAAACACAAATTGTAATAAAGATAAATTATACATTTGATGCCTGCAATATAATTAATGACTAAATGACAGCCTCAAACAGACATTTTAGTCAAGCTATATTTCAAATCTTTTGGCTTATACAAAGCGATTTATAGTCTTCAATGTCAGCTTTGTTGGTCTGTTTTAAAAATGCAGCTATAAATGTGAACAAGAGGCCAATAGGCCTTAACGATCACCTGAGTAGCATAAAACCCATACACAAACGTGTCGAGGAGTCTCATATATTCATTTAATTGGGTTTCATTCTGGAGTAGAAAAATTATAAATTTGTCATGACGACCACTTCCCTGCCTGAAATCTTTCAAAAAAGAACTATGACACTTATAATTTTATCCAAAAACTTAAAAGATCTGGTCTACAAATGATGAATTCAGTTTTCCTTTCAGGTGTTTGAGAGTAAAGAAGATAATTTTTAAACATTATATGCATTAACTCCTATACATCCATTTTGACCCTGCCCTTGAGTCAAAACCCATACTCCAGGGGACATGAAATCTAAATTTTAAGTAGAGGACTTCCTGGTAAACATAATTATGAAGTCACTTTTCATACAGATGTGTGAGAATAGAGAAAAAGATTTTAAAACATTATATGCATTAACACTATATTGCCATATTGCCCCCCCCCCCCCTCCCCCAGTGTCCTGAACCCCTGACCCAGGGACCATGAATTTCACAATTTAGGTAGACATCTTAACCATTTATTCAGTTTTTTTGCCCACATGTTTGCGAGTAATGAAGAAATTTTTAAAAGATTTAATACATTTTTACTAAATGGCCATATTGGTCCCACCCTAGAGCCTGAATTTCACAATTTTGGTAGAGGGCTTCATGGACATTATAACCAGTTATTTAGTATTTGACAAATATATATGGGAGTAGAGATGAATATTTTCTAAGATTTAATACATTTTTACTATATGGCCATATTGGCCTCACCCTAGAGCCAGAACCCCTGACCCAGGGGCCATGAATTTCACAATTTTGGTAGAGGGCTTCATGGATATCATAATTATGCGTTTAGTTTTTTAACAAATATATATAGTAGTAAAAAAGACGATTTTCTAAGATTTAACATATTTTAACTATATGGCCATATGGGCCCCATCCTAGAGCCAGAACCCTTGACCCAGGAGCCATGAATTTCACAATTTTGGTAGAAGGCTTTATGGACATCATAACCATGCAACCAGTATTTTCCTCACATGTGTGGGAGTAGAGAAGAAGATTTTAGAAAAGTTGGCTTTTTTTAAAAGCATTTTTGGCCCCACTTGTGGTGCCCCGGGGGTGGTAGAGCCACGAATTTCACAATTTACATTCTTCTTACCATAGAGATGCCTCACACCTGAGTTTACTCAGGTGACCTAAAAAGCTGGATCGATATTGCCGACTTTTTAGTAGTTGTAGATTATGATTATTTTACATTATTAAGGAAGGTAAATAAATTGCATCCATAAAGCTGACTCATAGAAATCCTGGTTACTTTTAAATAAAGTACTACAGTACTAGCTATAATAGTTCACTAAAACGGTGATGCTGAATGTTTGTTGAGCAAGTTCATTCCCTAACTTTATTATCTTATAAATGGATTGTATTTATATTGCACAAATCAAGGCCTGGGGGATTTGCCCTCCCCCTTTCCCCTGGAATATGTTTTTCAAAAGTTTAAAAATTAACTTAGAGGGAAAACACAAAAGAGAAAGTATCTCACCCAACACCCCCTGATTAGGATCTTGCATAACTAAATGGTTTGGTAGGGAGTTACTGTATGTAGTTAGTCTTGATCACCCATCCCATGAACTTAGAAAACATATTGCCAGAGATTTTCTCAACCAGTTCTTCAGACCCTTTATCTATCTATTTAGTGAGCAAATATATTACCTTGGGTTTTGTAATGCTATGAAGTAAAGCCGTAAGCTCTTGACCAAACATATTACCTGAGGTTTTTGTAGGCATACGGAAGTATCCATTAGCCCCTGCCTCAATGGAATAAGTGAGTGTAGGGTTCAAGTCTTTATCACGTGCTGTTACATTTCCAACAGAGGTACCATACTCAGCATCCTCTGGTATTGAAAAAGTGTAGCTGCCAGGGTCAACAAAGTAAGGTGAGTTGTCATTGATATCTTCCACTGTTATTTCTACACTTGTATTGGTGCTCCTAAAGCCATTCTTTCCCCGATTATCTTTGACAACTACCTACACAGTCAAGTAAATGTAATGAGAAAATGATAGTCTGATTACTAAGATATAAACTGTATTATATCAAAAGCTGTTAAGATGATTCATATTATATGGTATTCAGGTTTGTGATTCATCAAAAAGGGAACCTTAACATTAAAGCAGTCATTTTACTTTTTAATTTCAACTCAATGACTTTAACAAGTTCTAATGTTTTCAGATATATTTGTTTGCTTCATCTCATGGAGTTTTCTTGGTATACTTTTGATATGCAATGATCAACCCAAATTTAGTCAATGAAAAAACAAACAAGACACACACAGGAAAAAGTGTAATAAAAAATTACACATCCAAATGTGGCTCACATGAATTTTACTTGAAAAGAACATTCAAGGGAATTGCCAAAAAAAAAAGACTTCTTGTAAAAAGTCTTCCAAACATTACTTTTTGTGATATGTTTTAAAACTGAAAAACTATACTTAGCGTGTATATCATCTCATTTAAATATATCTAATAATACTCTTTAAAAGTTATGCTCATATGATATCTTTAGAAATGTATGCTCTTTAAAATGTATGTAAGTGCTCTTTTTATAATAAAAAAAACCATGTAAGATATAATTGCCTATTTTATAGATAAAGAAATTAAAATAAGCAATTGGGTCTTTTGTCCTAATGTAGGAAGACAATCGTTGAACAGATCGTTTGTGCATAAATCTCTGTAAAACACTACTGTTACCGTTAAATTATATTTCTTCTTTTTCTCCCAGTCTAATTTAGCTGAGTCATTGACTGTGATTTTTCCTGATTTTGGATCAATGGTAAAAGGAAGACCTGGAAAAATTTCACGAAACGAGTAGACTATTCCTTCAGTTCCAAAGTCACCACTGTCCTTATCTGTGGCATTAATTGGTGGGTTCTAAAAATACCAACAAAATCACCAGTAATTATTTTTTACAACCACACAAATTCAATCCTTCTTAGATATTAATTCTAAGAAAGCTGACAATTAATGTAATTTATGTAATGTAACACTATATACAGTGTAGGTAAAACATTTATCAAAGACGTAAGTTCAATCTTTCTAGCACATATTAAAAAGATGATGCTGAATTCCAAATCAGCAATGTAAACATACATATCATGGTCCTCTTAACAAAATATACATTATATATACCATGCGTTTAAACAAGCACTTTGAGTAAATAGATTGCATCAAGCTGCAACACCTCAAAGCTTTCACTACTTCATCAACTCCATCAAGGTTAACTGAGATACTTTTACCATTACATATCTAAATACTAATATAATTGTATTGCAAAATTGCAATATAAGATATGAGTTTAAAAGTGCTTCTTCATTCCTTTCCAACCCATACTTTAGGCAAATATTTCACAACAATTTTCTTAATTGAAATTCAAAAAATTTGAGATAAGTTAGTCTATATAATTGAAGTAAAAAATTGTTTTTAGAAATTATATAGATTGCCTAATTATCTAATGTATTCAATCTGCGCTTTCCTTAATTAAAAAAAATGGTAAGAAAATGCTGATCTACTTGTAGTTTTTTTCTCAGTAGTTCGTAGAATGTTTGTGATATAAAATGTGGCATAAATTGTGCTTACAATAAAGACAGGTGTTCCATTTCGTGAGTTTTCCTTTATAGATCCAGCATATGAAACTGCCTTAAACTTGGGATAATTGTCATTTTTATCAATGATGGTCACCACCACCTCAGTAAAGTTCTGAAAGACAGTCAAGACACGATTAATATATATATATCTCTCTCTCTCTCTCTCTCTCTCTCTCTCTCTCTGTTTATTTAAAAGCCTGTTTAGTCATCATACTTGAACTATACAAAGTACATGTAATATGTCATCCAAAAGATTTACTACCTGAGGCAGTTCAGTAGTTTTATAAAAGAAAATATTACCACATACATTTAGAAAGGATCAGTAACCTAAGCATATCATATTCTGGCATTCTTATAGAATTATAATCTAAAAAGTCTCAAGAGATTGTAAGCTGTCTAGATTGATACGTGCATGCATAAATCCAAGTTTTAAAGCTTTTCTTTTATTCTATTGCATTGTATAATATGGACTTTTTCAATAATTCTAAATGAATTTACAAATACTTAAATGGTACAATGGATTCTATAACTCATTTGACATCAAAATTCTAATATGTTTTTAACGCCTAACCATCCTCTTTGGAGAGCCGCCATCTTCTGCTACCACACTGAATGAAAACTGGTGAGAGGAACAACTATCATGGTCCACCACACCAATTAAATTGATCACACCATCCTGGAAAAAAAATAATCATGAATACAGCATGGATACGACAAAATTCAATTTAAAAGTTGTGAGTTTCGCTTTCTTTAATAAGGCCCTTGATCTTTAAGAATTTTTTTTAACAGAGGGATTTTTTTACAGGTTGCAAAAGGAAAACTACGGTATCCTTTTCTAATTACATTTGTATTACAATGCAGTAAAGAGTAAAATATTAAATAACTGTGAACATTTGTTGTTCTACAGGCAAAATTCAAGTACTCAAGACAGATATATTGTACAATTACACATGTATTAAGTCATGTAAAGAAAAAAATATAACTCATAAATCTCACTTGTGTCACGTTAAACAGGTTTTCCACATCAGAGGTTACAATTCTATACACTATGGAACTATGTTTGTCCTTGTCGTTTGCAATAACTTTGCCTAAGGATACATTGAATCTTCTCTTCCCATCATTGTCATTTTCTGAAACGTTGAAATTGTACTTTTTCTGGGTGAATATTGGATCATGGTCATTAACATCCTTCACTGTTACTGTTAATAAAGTCTGAAATAAAAGAAGACGGAAATATTCTAGCTTCAAATGACACATGAATAGGTTTACTGATAAAGATAAAATAATTTCAATCATTGTCGATAGCCTTTCCATATTATTGGTGCTAAATGCAATTTTAATATAATTGCTGTAAATTTAAATCTTCCTTTACACAGTCCACATGGTGAATTAGATTCTTGAACAAATAAACATATTATTTTTTTGATATCATGGTTGTCAAACTTTTCTAAGCAAAATCAATTATTAAAAAACATCACGCATATTTTATTTAACCATTGATGAACTTGAGTACACTAATACAAGATTAAAATATACATTTTATTAAATCAATTATGATAAAGATCAGGATCGATATGTTGACATGTAGATTGTGATTGTGATATTTAATGTGATAGTTGTGATAATTGATATTTGATCAATAAAGGATAAAAATAAGTGTCGGGCTTGTAATCTCTACACCCCGAGTTCGTATCTTGTCAAGGCTTTTGTTGTTAATTACTGAATTATTATTTTTTAGATATTCATTTTTGTTGTTGTAATTTTTTCCCTCATTTGACATATGTAAAGCTTATCTATACTACTATATTAAAATAATAGACTCGAATTTTTTGTCTTTAATACCGAGAAATCGGAAGAATACTGTCTTTTGTTTTATATATTTTAAACATCATTGGTACTTGAAGATTACCAATTTGTTTTTATTTTTTCTCAGTTAAGCTTCGTTAATTAAAAATCAACGAAAGTTCCTCAAAAAATCCCGGAAATCACCTGGATTTTTTGGATTTTACAATCTTGCGCTTGCGCAAAACATTCACGCTAACGGGATCTTTAGTTTATGTTTCCACATAATCACATCTGCATGAATAAACTCAGAAATACGGGTAAATTTTCATTGGACTTTTGCTATATATTCTGTTCATATATATTAATGATTTCTTTTGAGAGAAAGTATAAAATAACAAATATATATGTACATTTCAACTAAGTACTTACTTTTGTCTTCGTGATGACAAAAATATTTGATTACATGCAAAAGAGTTACATCATATTTGTTAGGAGAGTGAAGAAGATAGAATATGTTTTATCATTAAAAAAATGTCCTACGGACCCAGTTTTACAAAGAAAATACGTGTACATTTGTGAAAGGTGTTGAATTCTTCCATTCTATGGATTGAAATTTGTAATTGAAAGGTATTTGCAGTCTCAAAAAGGTTTGTTGTGATGAATTTGACTGTTATTTTCAAGGCAACTTCATTAACTTTCTCCAAAAGAGTTCCGGAGCGATTCTGCAATTTTCTGCTACACTACGGGCATTCTATCTGTGATGAGGGCCTTTCCCAAGACACAGATTATTAAAAAAAAAAAAGGAAAGTGTAGTGAAATTAATAGCATTATTGTAGGCTTATAGCTTCGTTATGTAAATGTCAATAATAAGGTGTGTCGATGTACCTATTTCGGAAATGTCCGATATGCAATGTCAACCCGTGCACGCACGGGTCAAAGTCTAGTTTATCATTATATCTTTATTGTCAATTTGAGTTATCCCAACTTAAAAGAGGAACCCACATTGATGCCATCTTTAAATCAAAGTACTGAATTACTGACGGGAGTTGATTTTATCGATTATTATTTATTTAAAATCAACGATATGTTATTTTGCATATATGGCAAGTAAATTCCTATAAGTATGTGAATAACGCACATTTTTTTATAATATGAGTTCTCATACAGGAATTTCGTGAAAATTCAATATCAATATTCAAAGAATTAGTCCTTCAAACTACCTATCAGTGATCGAAATAGTTATGAGAAATTGTATGGATCCAAGCAAAATTGAACTCTAGTCTCGTTCAACCAGACTCAGCTGTATCCGTTAATTTCCGATAAGCAAGAGAGACTCTTTGCTTGTCGGAAATTTACGGAGACAGCCAAGCGTCTAGTTGAACGAGACTATATTGAACTCTGGGGTAGGAATACACAAAATGTACGACTTCAAAAAATATCTTAATTGTTCGTACCATTTAAAATCTGACTATTTACGAGGTATCTATAAATTAGTTTCCTTGAAAAACAATGCTTAAGAACTCATTACATCGAATTTATTGATAAGAACTAAATGTTTTCAGTGGTGTTGATTTGTGCTTAGGTCAAAACACTGTTTTACTTTCGGTTTGCCTGAGTAACTGCATAGGAGAGTTGATTAAAATCAACTCCCAAAAATATATTATCAAAAGTAAGTTCATATAACAAGGTCATTAAGGCAACTATAAACACAATCAATTCATCCAACTAAACTTGTTTTAAATGCATCTGTAAGCACCCAAGTAAAATGAATAATTATTGTCCAAGATTGTAAATTGACTCCTTCAATGGCCATGATATGAATGCATACAGTATTGTAATTCACCATTTTTGTATTTTACCTGATTAGAGTTTTTCCCATCTGTGACAGTCACGTTGACTTTATATATTTCTTTGTTGATAACACTGATAGGTTTCTTAAGTTTGACAATTCCATCCTGCATGTCACCATGTACTTCTTTCTTAATGCTGAAGTATTCTAAACAAAGGCAATACCATACCGTCAGATGCTGAAACTCTTTTTAAAGATAAAGATTATTACTATGTTAACAAATAAAAGGGTTTCGATTGGTAGTTCCTATGCAGGTGACAGCAAAAGTCCATTTATAAACCATTGACAAAAATTGTCACCTAAAAGTCAAATTTTACGTTTAAAAGTTATGTCTGATTTCTTTTTTCAACATATCATATTATGACGTCTTAATTTCAGCAATGCCTGTTACTAGTATGTGTTTGATGTCTTAATTTTAACAATGCGTATTAAATTGATTTATTTCGAATTACTTGTTTTATGGTATTTGATGTACTTCATGTCTCGCATTTTTGTTGATTACATTTTATTTCATAGATAACATTGAACATGTTATATTGTGTAGCATGTATTACTGCAATCAATACATAACTTTTTGATCAGTACTTGCTATATCTCTTGCCACAGCTTACTTTGATTTATGTTGTATTGTATATCAAAGGTAACCTTAATCACCCGATTACCTGTTGTAGTATTGTATTTCATGTCTTACCTCATGTCTGTTGTAATACATTATCGCATTTCTTGTCTCACCATGACCCATATATATATTGTAGTAATACTGTGTTCCTTGTCTAAATTGATCCAAGTTTTCGGTAAAGGTTAGAAGTGCTGTATTCTTTGTCTTCACTTATTCCATATTTGGAATTAGTAGTACTGTGCCCGTTGTCTTACCTTGACCCATATATGTGGTAAGTAGTACGTTGTCCTTTGTCCTCTTTAATTTAAATCTGTTGTAGTATCGTAGCTTGTGTCTTAATTAGATCCTTATCTGCTTTAGAAGTATTGTGTTTTATGTCTTACCTTGAGCTGAATTTGCTGTAGTATTTTAGTCAATGTTTAACTTTGTTCCTGGCCATTGTATGTTTGTCCCATGTTTTACCTTGATATGTACCTGTCTTAGGGTTTGTTCGATAGAATGTCTTTCAGTGATCTGTACCTATTGTAAGTAATATTATGTTTACCTTTATCGGTGCCATTTATGCTGTAAGTTAAGTTTCTATTCTGTGGATCATAGTCACAGTCAGTTGCTGTTACCCTGTAGACAGAGAAGCCTTTTTCACTTCCCTCCATTATAGTTGCTGTCATGTTTAATTTTTCAAACTCTGGACTGCAGTCATTGACGTCTGACACATAAATATTTATCTAAAAAGCAAAACGTTGACAGATTGGATTTGTAATATTCTCCGAATTAAACGTCATTTAAAATTTCTGGAATTATAGATGAAGTTATTCTATTTTATATTCTATACTAATTTTTAATTTTTTACTACTGAAAAGATTGATTAAAGTGATATAAATGCATGGTATTTAGGCCCTTCTTATGTGGACTGTAATGCTGCAAATAACAATTGAATTACTGTACTGATCCCAATATCATAAACCAATTCTGACCCCAGCAACTGTTTGATTAGCCTGTTTAAGCTCAAGGGGCATGGTCGCGATTTTGATTGAGATTTATTATCCGTTTTTAATGTTAACAATGCTTCAGTGAGGTATTTCTGATAATCAACCAAATTTGAGTGCGAGTCATCGAGTTTTAAGCAAGATAAAGATCTCACATTTCTTTCTTATGTAAACAAAGGTCAGATCATGTTTTTATTTTCATTTTGAAAATTCCTGGTTTAGACCTAAAATGAATGTTCAAATGATAGGAACTGGTTTTATATCTTCAAAAGAAATTAGCAAATAGAAAAATCAGTTTGAAAGAACTTTTACTGGTATATTGAAGCAACGTTAACAAACAACAGGCCCAGGGGCCACATCGCTCACCTGAGCAACAATTGCCTTAATTCTGATCAAATGAGCATTACAGTATCAAAATATCCTGACAACTGAGTACAATAGATTTTGCTAAAAAAAAATGAAAATCTGCCAATTTTATCCACCTCTTATTTTTTGGTAAATACCAAGCCCCTTTTGTTGTTGTAACTGTAAGAAGATTTTTCTCTATTCCTATATATCCCCCTCCCATTTCGTGGCCCCACTTTTCTCTAGGGAATCATGGTTTCATCAAACATAAATCTGCATAACCTGTGCTTTCACACTAAGTACTCAGTTTTGGACTGAACACTTTCCCAGAATATTTTAAAGATTTTCTCTATATATTCCTATGTAAAACTTGATCCCCCAATTGTAGCCCAACCCTATCCCCGGGGACCATGATTTGAACAAACTTGAATCTACACTATCTGAGGATGCTTCCACTCAAATTTGAGCTTTCCTGGCCTAATAGTTTTTGAGAAGAAGATTTTAAAAAATGTTCTCTATATATTCCTATGTAAAAATTGATCCCCCAATTGTGGCCCCACCCTACCCCCTTGGACTATGATTAAAACAAACTTGAATCTACACTACCTGAGGATGCATCCATTTTAATTTGAGCTTTTCTGGCCTAATAGATTTTGAGAAGAAGATTTTTAAAGATTTTCTCTATATATTCCTATGTAAAACTTGATCCCCCTCTTGTGGCCCCATCCTACCCCCGGGGACCACGATTTGAAGAATTTCGAATCTACACTACCTGATGATGCCTCCATACAAGTTTAAGCTTTTCAGGCCGAATAGTTTTTGAGAAGAAGATTTTTAAAAATACCAACAAATTTTCAATAATTCTCAATTATCTCCCCTTTAAAGAGGGTGTGGCCCTTCATTTGAACAAACTTGAATCCCCTTCACCTAGTGGTGCTTTGTGCCAAATTTGGTTAAAATCTGCCCAGTGGTTCTTGAGAAGAAGATGAAAATGTGAAAAGTTTACAACAACGACGACGACAACAACGACGACAACGACAGACAACGGACAAATTGTGATCAGAAAAGCGCACTTGAGCTTTTGGCTCAGGTGAGCTAAAAACATGGCATGGGCCTTGTTTATATAACGAAGAATTGTTTATCTTGCTCATTACTGCGCATAACTTTACGAATGACACTCGAATTTTAGTTGATTATTAGAAATGCATTACTCAAGCATTGTCAACAATAAAAATGGAAAAAATAAAATTTTATCAAAATCGTGACCATACCCCTTCAAGCTAGAGATAGAATATCCATATAATACATCTAAAAAATAAGTTTGGAGCTGCGCAGTTGGACAACTGTTTTGAGTGATTAAAAAGGCATTGTCTCGTTCTTGTATGCATACTTTTCAAACAAAATGACATGTAGGACTTCGTATTTATTGTTTTTCTATCTTTTGGCAACCTTTTTGGCCAGAAACAAGCCAGTTCAAGAAATGTTTACATTCTTATCCTCAAATGTACAAGATGGCCGCACACCCCCCTTAATGATGAATGGGGACTACCATTACCCCTTGTTAACAAACAATATGTTTTTAATGATACATGTTACTGAAATCTGTAATTATTCCTTGGCATTCCCAGAATGTTATGTTGATTGTAACTTAGAACTCTTCTCATTTTATGGTTATTACCGTTGCTATTGATGACAGTTGAGGTTCACCATGGTCTGTTGCCACTACATTTAAGGTATAAACTGCCTTCCCATCAGAATTAATAGGAATTCCCTTTGCATCATGTCTAAGTTCCTTTACTATCAAAATCACACCCTGTATGAAACAATAGTTTTGTTTTGAACATATTTTATTGACTAAACAAAAGGATCAGAAACAAGTTCTAACAACTTACAAGTTCCTCTCCTTATAATATATAATATATATACAATAGTAGTAAGCAATATTTTATTTTAAACAAAAGATTTGAGTTTTTCAGAATATCTAAGAAATGTTTTTCAAATAAGTAAAGCTTAGTAAACGAGTAAAAAAACATGGTTGGTCGAAGTTTATATCACTTTCAGGCATTAAATAAAAATAAAAACCGCTTTTATAAAAATAACAAGCATTTAAAAATAAAATTTAGCTTTCACCAAACAATGCGAAACGTTTGTAAATACAAGCGTGAAGTTTGCAAAAATTGCAAAACTTTTGCGAATAAACGCGTTACTTTCGCGAATAAACTGCTTTTTAATGGAAAAAGTTTGAATTTTTATGCGGTACGGGTTAAATAGCGCATATTCAATCAATGTTCAATATTTTAGGATGGCTTTTTTAGAATTGGCTTTGAAAGAACACAAGGCTGATTAAATTATCTTAACAGTGTATTTCATATAACAATTTATATAAAAGATACTGCATACATAATTATTTTCGCCCCGTGTTTTTTTTACGTCCATCTACTCTGTCACCCCATTTTGAATTCACCAGATTCCATGGTTTTTTAGTATGTACGAATTGAATCTATGACATACTCTTATATAATCTCTTTCTTACCCAATATAAAACAATAACATGGGAGATATAAATCATTATTTATGATAGATGTATACTGTTTTTATTCAATACCCGTTGACCTTTAGCTCCGTCCCACTTTATTTGCTTTTAATTTTCATTAATGCGAATACATTATTTGCAAGTAACCCCACAGTTAAATTTGGCAGTGAAGTCTTGTCATATCTGCTTGATATCTTCGAATACATATCCTCTATAGTACTAAGGCCCACCGATACAGTTATTTTTATTCATTGAAAAGACAGGGTAACAATGATGCAAACCAGAACAAAACTCACTTTTAAAGCCTCTACAAAGACATCGAAAATGCAGCATATATTATAATAAATATCGGTCCAAAATAATCAAGATATGTCATATTTGTTTACTCTTGTTTTTAGACAATCAAAATCATTGTAGATTTGTTTTAATTTGTTGTATATAACATCTGTTTAGGGATATAATCGTTTATTATTGGAAAGGTAAACACGTGTTGCTGTTAATATCAGAATTATTATTAGAATAACGGTTTTGATTGGATTTGATGATTCTACGGCATTGAGCAGACTTGTGCGCAATAGGTACTTTACTTGTGACCAGATTTTAGACATTTAAAGTCATTTTATGTTTCGCTGCTAAACGTCAGACCACTCTTCCCTTCATTTCACTGTATATCTGTTTTTTTTATTTTTATATGTGGTATAACCAATGAATAAGAACAAAAAAGAAAGCAACTAATTTTTATGCAGTATGACTATAATTTTTTTTAATCAAGGCCTTTTGATGGCTTTTCCCACAAAAATATGACTAAAAGAAGTTTATAAATAAAACAACTTGTGATTCAAATAATAAATTACAATTTCACACTGATTTTACCGACGGAAAAGCTCATATTACTTTATACTATGATAAAAACATAGTAGAAAAACTTTGTATAAGAATTTTTATCTGATTACATTATAAAGGGTTAAAATAATGTATGCCTTGTTAATTATCGTCATATTAATAACCATTTGTGATTAATAGATATTAAAATATACCCATATTCATTGTATAATTACAATTACATGCATTTCATAAAAAACAACTTTCATTCTTTATACTTACTGGGTCTGTAGAATTCATTTTGAACAGACTATCATAATCATCTCTCATTGTATAGGTAACATTCCCGTTATTTCCAATATCCAAGTCAGTTGCAGTAAAACTAATTTTCAGGTTTTTACTCGTACTTCCTAATAAACATTGAAATACTAGTTAATGAAACGCTTTTTGTATCAATGTTAAAGATTTGACAATTACATAAAACATGTATCAATATTTTTGTTAGACTTTATGATCTTCAGCACGCAGCAAATGCAAAAGAACCAAACTGTCATGCTCATATGACTTGCAGTGCCTTAACTCAAAATAATCATATCAATTCAACACAATTTTCTAATCTATTTCTCCAATGTCAGTTAATGGTATTTACTCTGTCAACAAAATATATTCTGCATTAAAGGAGGCTGGATGGTCAACAAATTAACCACCAATTCTGCCTGAAACTTAAAGATATGATTTGTTTAGCTATAAACTATTATTAGTTAAGGAAAACTCCATATATTTTACCTTTAAAATATTTTGTTTTACACAGAGCTCTCTTTCTAAAGGAGATCAATACAGTCTTAAAATGATCAGGACCATCGTGTCCTCTTAAAGTGTCAACACTTTCTATTGTCAAATATGTCCGGAGATCGTCAAATGTTAATTTATAATTAAACTGTCAACAAAATTAATATTTTGCATAGTCAACATAATTATTCTATTATTTACATTGTCAACCAATGATTTTGTCCTTGTACAAATCACAACAATGATTCTTTCGTCACCTTTAACACATTAGTGCTCTTCTGATACATATCAATAATTCCCATTCCTTTACTCATTTAATTATATATCTGTACAGTGTCGACACAATCATTCTGCCTTAATGCTGGCAACACAAGTATTCATCATTGTGCGATCAACATGTTCCCTGACTTTGCAATAAGGTCTGAAATGTACACCTACCTTCAGAGGTGTTGTACGTCAATAGTGTGCCACCAAAGTTTGGCCTATTATCATTGACATCCAGCACAGTTACGTTAACTATGGCTCTTTTTGTCTACATTGAGAAACTTTGTCATTATTTTCATCTCTTTATCAAGTCTTTATGTATATCTAGAAGGATATTTTACACTTATTTTAATTTATCAAAACAGCAACATAAACACCCATCGTGCCCATAAAGGCACATTAATCAAATCAATACACGTGTAGATATTAGGTCAGTTTTCATTTTTAATACTTGAATAAAGCAATCATTCACCAGGAACAGTGTTAAGTATAATAAGCATAAAGAATTAGGCTGATTATATTGACTCTTGGCTGGTACCATAACAGGCTGTCCTTTAAACAAAAACATTTTATCTTACTGCGTTATTTCCATGGCTGTCATGTACCGCTACATGTAATGAATAACTTTGTTTTTTCTCTCTATCTAAAGACAGTCTTGTAGTTATCTGCCCAGTCGTGGCATTCAACTGAAAAGTCTGGTTCTGATCTGAAGTTATAAAGATGAAAAGTAATGAAAAGCTTACTTTAATATCCCTGTATTCAACTATTTATGTATGAATTCGCGAGAATATAAAATTTATTTCATATAAATATAGGTATATACGTATAGGTAAAAAATATTCATTGCTTTCTAGAATTAACATAACATTTCTAAACTCCAAAAAGCTTTTAATAAACAGATGTGAAATACAACAATTACATATACTGTCAGTTTTAAAGATAAATGAAGTTTGATTTTTCTAACATTTATTCTAAAAGACAGTGTTAAAGTTAATCTGGAATCAGGTACATTTACAATGTGTATAGCAGATAACATAAATATATATATAAGAGGTTATAAGGTTAAATTGAAAAAAAATAACACTTGCCACTAGTTTCCAATTGGTAATTAAGAGAGCTAGAATCTTTATCCTCTGCCTTCACTTGACCAACTATAGTCCCTGGAGGCTGGTTTTCAGACACATTGAAATTATACTTAATCTTTGGAAATGTTGGAGGTGTGTCATCAACGTCCTCCACAATGATAGACAGAGTACATGTACTGTAATAAGTAATAACATTTCTTCAGCATCACTAAGCAGTCATCATTACATGTAAAATGCACTTATTAAACATTTCATGATTTAAGATTCGTTACGCGAAAGCATTAGGCTATATGTGTATGCAACATACCCCACACCAAAACTAAAATCTTCAATATTCTCAACTATGTCTGGGTTCAAACGAGATATCATTTCATTAGAAAAAATTTGTTTTGAAATATTGCCTCTACTTTGTCACGATAAATAGCGCAGCTAAAACTACGTCGGTGGAGATTTTGCATGACAAATGATATTAAGTATCCCTATGATGACGTTGAAAAATTAAGCAAGGTGTTCGAAATTTCGAACTGACAAAATACGTAAGATTTAAATATGAATCAATATAAGGAATGTGTTTTCTGTCATTGTCAATTTCTTGTAAATCTTGAAATTTATATTCTACATTCAATTGTACTTATACGTTTACTGTAATGTAACAGATGTGTATGTTCATAAAAAGTAAACAGTAAAAAGTAACAGAATCAGTGACCAAATGGGATATACTTTAATACTTATATACATCAGTATCTGATGAAGCATGTTAGCTAGTACTGTTTCATTCCAAATATGCCGAATGAAGCATCAAGTATGAATATTCAAAAATGAAATTTGTTTCTTACATCTATTTTTCAGAGAGACATACCATTTAAAATGAAGATGTAGCCAGGTTTCATTGTGTATAATAATGCATCAGTAAAACGATGAGGTCGTACAATGACTATTGCAACATAGGATATACAATTTTTTGACCCCCAAAATTTTAAGTTTTGCAGATGTACTGTCACTGTACCACTTATCGGCTAAAATTTAACTGTTTTCTTTTTGTATCTACTTACTTCTTGATATTTTTGAGTAGAACTTTAAATGACGAACTCCTTACTTATCCAATTGTTAGATTATATAAATTATTTAAACTTATTATGTCACTTTCCCAATGCTTAAAGTGCATAGATAGTCGCATGCTACTAACCTGAACTCTCAGTTTAGCCGTTAACTGGTACAGTACCAGTAAACGTTATTATGTTAATAATCTTTAAAATTCATTTTCCTCAGGTGTCATTATTATGCCTTTTGTTACCATTGTACCTTTATCAGCCCAATAACAACAGATCTAGAATGAAAGTGATTAGCAACAAATATTTATATGTTGATAAATTGGAACCTTGAATGGATGGAGTCTGAAGCCTTTACAGTGAGATTAAAATCATGATCTCCAGCATCATAATCAAGGGCAGTCCTCACAGATATTTCTCCAGAAGTTTTATTTATCTTGAAATGATTCTACAAAAGAAAAACACTAAACTAGTCTAATATATAAAGATAAACATAATTGCAGTATACGGAAAATAAATGAATATCTAATATTCCTTGCTTAGTATTTACACTATTAAAAAATCCGTCTTGCAAACTCTTACTGACAGAAGGCAAACTCCCTGATTTTATTTTCACATTTTCATGAATGATATATGCCCTTTTATTTTCATAAAGGACACATTACCAAATTACATAGCGCTTATGCTTAATTATGTTTGCTTCAGTGCTGCTACTTTCAACGATTTCATCTTCAGACTTTGTATTCAAACCTCCAAAATTATTGGCTTCTCATTGTTGGATTGAGAATATATCTTGAGGATAACGAGAAAAATTACATGAAAGGCCAGCAGTCAGCATGCTTCGGCAAGACTGACTGTGGTTTTCCGAAGATGGTAAACGTCAGGGTATTTTTAAATAATAAAAACCTGAAATGAATGCATAAGAGCCTAATAATGTATCCCACACTTTAATTTCTCCTCTGACATTCCTTATTCTAGCTCTAAACTATAGTTAACTTAGTCGCTAAAGAAGGAATATCCATGTTCCCGTTAGATATTTAATTCACTCAGATATGTTACATCATATAAAATATCAGAAGTATAAGTTGCATGAATATACATGCATGTAAAATGTCTATTGGTAACAAATTGATTGTATCGCATAATTATTTTCTTACACACACTTTAAATATTTTGAAATACAGCAATTCCATATTCCAATAACCTCACTACTTTTCTTTATGTGTGATGAAACGTAGATGCTTGGCTTTGTAATCAAAAGCAACAAATAATTCAATTATTATTAAACATAGATACTTGCGCAAGTCAATAAGTTTACATCAGGGATTTTTTATTGGTCAAATTGTTGTTATATTGTCATGTCGGTATGGAGGGAGTAAGAATACAAATCGAGGGAATATTTATACTTTGCATTTTCTTGATGTAAAAAATGATTCATTTTAATAAGAATCATTCCTAAACAAACGTTTACATTGTCAATGCTTTTTTATAAACGGACAAATCAAAATACCAGTGAAGGACTACAGAGCTATGAAAGTCTGTACTCTGTACACTAATGTTAACTTGGAAAAAATACAAAGTATACAATAATAGCATGGCAAAACAATGACAAAACAGTTCAAGTTAAGCTTTAGGTAATAAAACTTGACATTGTTTTATACGGGTTTTTTGCGCAACTCATTGTGATTTCATAAAAAGTTCTTACAAGTGTACAATGATCATGTTACAAACAGCTATTGATTAAATGTTTGAATATAAATATATGAGGATAGTTACCTGCGATGAACCTGAACTATGTACAAACTGATAAATCACATGGCGGAAATTTTCAGATCTGTCATTATCTTTAGCGTTTACTTTGCAGTTAAAACTTCCAGTCCTGTTTTCTTTAACTTTACATATTTGTAAACAGTTGTCTAGAAAAAAAATAAAATTCATTTATGATACATTTCGTTAAATACACTCTTTGTGTGCAACTGCTTTTGGTTGTCTAATAAGCAATCTACATAACATTTACCAATTAACTCCTTTTATGAAAACATAGCATTACATCTGCAGAGAATTGATTAAACATATCTGAATTCTGAATTCTTGTAATTTTCATTATCCAACACTTTTTGTCCTTAACTGAAGTTACTACGACCGCCCTCTGAATTATTATATCAACACTTGAAATATACAGTTCAATATCATAAAATGTTGAAACAATGAAATTTATTGCGAGCAAATTTTCAAAAATAGATTATTCTATAAAATTTACACATCAATATTTAGATTAACAGTAGTATTATTAGAAAGAAAAGACGTGAATTAATGTTAAGTGGCTAGAAACCAAGGGAATCGCAATTTAAAAACAAATACACGTAGTTCTATTTTCTTGTCTTTCATGTCCTTTTTTAACATTAGTATCAAAATTTATATACTACATATACTACCAACACTATTACTACTACTTATGATATTAAGTAGAATGTCAAGTAACCAGAAATATGCTAAACAAGTCAAAATCTTATACCTTCCAGCCGTAATAAATAAAATAGTAAGCCCAGACCAAAATGACTGAAGTACAGGCCTTGTTGCTTTCTTGATAAAGAAGTCTAATTTAAATTCTTGAATATCAGTTAAACCCATGCACTTTCACCTGCATAAACGAAACAGCTAAATTTTGTTTTCACCAAAAGTTACAATATTAATAAAATTCTCAAAGATTTCAATTTCTGTCTATATAAATGTCTTGGGTTGTTCATGGAAGACACTGACTTCATGTGATTTATGGTCACCTGAATAAAATTAGATTCTTAAATATGTATCAGTATATTAATATACATGTTTACATTTTAATATAAAAAACTAATATAATAAACAGCTTGGATTTATAATGTCAAAACGAAAACATACCATAAAATAACTTTGACATACTCCACTCTAAAGCCAAACTCTCTTGCCAATGGATAATAAATTTCATAAACATAAATTTTTAACAGCTCTTACATGTTCAGTGACTTACTGTACTATACTTAAACAGCTTTTAAATGGTTAGACTATCTGACCAACTACGCCCAATTGTCACCTAACTAGTAAACTGTTGGTCGTTGGTTTGAAACTGTTTGAAAATCATATAATTACCGATTTTATATTTCCGACATTACTACTATCTAACATGTAAACTTATGTCTGATTGGTAGAGGGTTTTTTACTAGCTTTCGTGTATAAGAAAAAAATTACAGTACCATTTACAATCATTTAATTAGACATTGGTAACTGAAGATTACCACCCAGCTCAGCTACAGTGACTGGATCAACATGTAGGGCTAAGTACACATTTCTTGGTAAATAATTACCTGCAAATTTAGGGGCTTCATCATTTACATCCTCAACTGTTATTCTGAGTGTTGTGGAGTTTGAGTGATGCGAGTGTTTTCTGTCATTACAATCTGATGCTGTTACCTGGAAACAAATATCTTACTATGATCTTAAGTAAGAAAGGTGATACTTTCAAACATTATCACATTCACGGTGGAAGAATAATAAAAAAAAAAAACATCTTAAGCAGTAATAAATTCATCAGTCACATTTATTACACAGAATATTCAAAACTGATCTAAACTATTTGGTAGAGAATAATGAATATAAATACTCCATTTCTTGAGACTAAGGGTGACGTGGACTTAATGCTTTACTCACAGTGAGGGTATAGTTCGTTCGTTTCTCATAATCAACATTATCAGCCAAATACACGCTACCACTGAGTTGATTGATGAAGAAATGACGGTCTGTGTTACCATTTGTAATCCAGTAATACACAGATCCATACTCCTCGGACCAATCAGCATCTGTTGCTGTCACACTGTGTAAAGAAGTTACATAAGAACTGTATGGTTGAGGTTGATAAAGCTTTAAAATATCTCTTAATAATTAAATTTCAGAATAGCTTGATAAAGGTATAAGTTTTTCTTGTTATTATTTTGAGTTGTGATGAAACTTGATTTTGTCATCTTAAAAGTTATTCCTCCTAATTTCAATACTTGACTTTGGCTATTGTAAACAGTTTCTGTTTAAACATTTTGCTGTGATAAGAAAAGATAATTGTGTCGCTGCATAGCGCTATATTTGATTCTCCGTGCTGTAATCGTTCGTTATTTCATTGGTGCCGGGCTGTGTTGTTATTAATCAACCGGTATGTGTCATTGGGGCTTTATCTTCGCATCATTGGTGCTGTAATCGATCGTTTTATTTGTGCTGTAAATGATCTAATTTATCGGTGCTGTGCTATCATTGGTCAATGTGTCATGAGTAATGTTATTGATCCAAGCATCATTGATACTGGTATTGTTCTGTGTTTCATTCAGATGCTGTTTTAAATTACTCCTAACTTCATTGGTGCTTTAAGAAATGCATATGTCAAATCTAACTAATGTGTTGTTGTTCCCTTTAAATTAAAACTTCGTTAGTGCTGTAATTGGTGTGTCATGGGTGTTGTAATTGATTGTGTTATATTATTGATCTTTATCAATGCTAAAATAAACAATAATATCCGACTCTGGTCCTAAGAAATAATTAAAACCCGCTATCAATATACGGCCTTATAAAACATTCACTTTTTAAGTAACAGATTATTACGGGCCGCCGGAAGGCGGTCCGTTATTTGATATACATTTAAATATTGTTTCTGCGTTTCTGCGGGATAGTTCGTTTTAAATAGAATTAATATCGTGCTTGGCGCGTTTTTATCAAGACTATAATCTATTGGAAAAATTTCGGAGTTCACAATGCTTTGGGATAGGTATGCAGGACATACTAAAGACCTGAAATACTAAAGACCTGAATGTTATTAAATTTTATGTATATATTTGAATTTCTATGTGCCGTGTCAAATAAAAAGACTTTGTATGTGTATTTATTACATGTATATCTCCATGTAAAAAGTGGTAGAAAATATCATGAAATGACATACATATCAATTATTTACGCAAAAATATGACATAAATGATATTTTGAATTGACTGGAAAATTTGAACTAATCCATTTTTATTTTATCACGTGGTCCCTTGAAATCATATAAACTAATGCATAAAGTTTTAATTCAATACAATGCAACAACAAAAAACCAAAATGGTTTGAAATACATAATCTCCAAGAGAAAAATAATGAGTTGAACTTTGTATTAAAGTAATGTACAAATCAATATGTTCTCCGTTACTTTATACTATGGCAATGGTCATACAATTACCTATGGAACGCCATAGCTGTCTTAAGGTCAATTTCATATTATATGAATTGATATATCTTTTATATGCAAAAATAATAATATTATATGCACTTGTAACATCATTATATGCAGTGCTAACATCATTATATATACTGTAACTTCTCCATTATATACAGGGGGGAAATCTTTATACATGTATGAAGTGGTAACATCATTACGTTATGTCGTAAGATCATTATGTGCAGTGGTTTATTCATTATATGCTATTAATAAATCTTTATATGATATGATAAACTCATTTCATAAAGAGATGGACTCATAATGTATTGTTGTTCAATCCTTATGTTAAGTGGTACACTCTTCATGGGCAGTTGCAAAATTCTTTTATGCAGCGCAACTTTTTGACATAAGGTGACAAGTTCATTATATGCAGTACTAACATCATGTTATGGCGTGTTAAAATCATTATGTACATGCACATTTGTATGGTGGTAAAATATACAATTTTATTATATGCCGATGTTGAGTCAATATTTGATGTGGTCAGTTCTTTACTTGATGTGATAATTTTATTATTCTTTATATGCAGTCGTAACTCTATATGATGACGTTGTAAATTGGTTCTCGCTGAAAAGTTTTAATGGGGAAGAGGTCCAGTTTTATTTTGAAAAGATGAAAAAACATTGTGACAGTGTACATGCCGTATGTTTTGAATTCACGAGAGAGAGAGAGAGAGAGAGAGAGAGAGAGAGAGAGAGAGAGAGAAAGAGAGAGAGAGAGAGTGAGAGAGAGAGAGAGAGAGAGTTTGTTTATCTGTTTTGATACATCGATGTGTGATAAATCGAATGCATTTTTTGTAGAGTACGCGTTTAATTTTAAAAGTAAAATAAATTTCAAAAACTGATTGTACTTTGTAGAAATTTAATATAGCTCCTCTGTTTCTAGATCGGCGCATACAGTTAGGTAGATAACTTTATGTATCTTAATGTTAACATAGAGCAATTTGATTTCTACTTGCTGTCGTCTTTTGAATATACGTGCAATTCTTCGGAGCTTAATAAATAAATCTAATTGTCTCTTCACAAATGTTTAAATTGAGTTACTTTGCACTTGATTGTTATTTAAAATCATTTAAATAGCTTTCATATAAACCGTGGCGCTTGGAACAAACTTATCCATACATGCTGATTCATACATTATTACACGACTTGCTGGTAAACGATGTCGAAAAATATGTACATATTTTTTTGAAAACGACATATTTTAAAAAAAAAATACATTAACTTTATCAATTGATGCCTTACTTTGTTTTAAAATCCCTCGTTCAGCAGCAGATATTTACAATTCATGTTTATAATGTGAACAAAATCGGTAACGTTGAAAAAAATCAGCACACATGTAAAATATTACAATGACAAGCGTTTTGAAACTTATTTACCCCGACATTAATTTTTTTCAAAAATTAATTCAAAAAATACCAAGCAGTTAGTCTTCGTGATTATCCGGCCATCCTGCGTAACCACTCAGCTATACTAGACACGATGAAGTTTGCGAAGATTCAAAACACTGTTTTTTCACTTCGGAGGTTTTTTTTTTATCGAAGTTTAATTTTTAAAAATGTGCCTCTTTGAAACAAAAATCGGATATGCCATGAAACCAGTCATATTTTTACTGTAACCATTTTACAAATTGTTGAATGCATGGGGGTCTAGAACAGGGGTGGGGGGGGGGGGGGGTTGCGGGGAGGACCCTACCCCGTACCCCAGGAAAATTCAAAATTCTTGAATTTCCAAAAAATTACCAAAAATTTGCCTCTGACCCACTTTCCTCACCCCTTTGGCAAACTTCAGTATTCATCGCCCCCCCCCCCCCCCCTCGGGATCTGCGTATAAAATGGTCATATAGAAATGATATGAAGATATTTGCAACAGCTTTATGGAAAATAGCACAGGAACTGCAACACCTTCTTTGTAGGATTTAAAAAATACAAAAATACATGCATGGCGAGCTTAAATTTTATACAGTAAATGAAACAACCATAAAAAGAGGTTAAGACCAAACAATTTCTTTATCATTTCTTAAAAATCAAATTAATTTAAAAAAAATGAAAACGAATTTTTATTTATGTCTATGAATGAAAATCTGTCTTTCCCTTTTGTGTTGGAGGCATTGCTTAGCGAGGAGTAGCACCTTCCTGGTACATTGAAACAAAGGTCTTTCGACTTTGATTTTAAAACGCTTGCTTCTTTTTTTGTAATTTCTTTTACTCTTAAATTATCAAAGTACTGAAGTACTGACGGGAGTTGATTTTATCGATTATCATTTATTAAAAATCATCGATATGTGATTTTGCATGGCAAGTTGTATCAGTGATCGAAATATTTCTGAGAAATTGTATGGATCAACTAATGTTCAACCAAACGCTCGGTTGTCTCCGTTTTTCTCCGACAAGCAAGAGAGACTCTGTTTTGTGGGATATTAACGGAGACAGCCAAGCGTCTGGTTGAACGAGACTACATTGAGCTCTAGCGTAGGAATACATACGACTTTAAAAAATATCTAAACTGTTTGTACAATTTAAAATCTTATTATTTTCATGGTATTAATAAATAAGTTTCCCTGAAAATCAATGCTTCAGAATACATAGCATCGAACTTATCGATTATTTTCAAGAACTAAGTGTTGTCAGCGGTATTGATTTGTGCCTAGGTCAAAACACTGTTTCACTTTCGTTTTGCCCGAGGAAGTGCATAGGAGAGTTGATTAAAATCAACTCCCAAAAATCATACTCTACTAAAAATACATTCGATTTTTCACACAAAATAGGTTCAATGATTGATATTATGATATAGATGTTTAAAGGACAGGCAACTCTCTCTCTCTCTCTCCCTCTCTCTCTCTCTCTCTGTGAATTCAAAACAAACGACAAGTTGACCAGGAAATTTGCATCGTTAATGAACGCGGCATCTTTTTCAAAATAAAACTGGACCTCTTGTCCATTAAAACTTTCAGCAAGAACCAGTTTATAACCTCATCATAAAGAGTTCAACTGCGTATACAGAAGTTACCACTCCATATCATGAAATGGTCACATCATGTAAAGAACTGACCTCATAATATAATTACTCATCAACGGCATATAATAAAATTGTCGTATCATATAAAGGATTTACAATTGCATGTAAAGCTTTCACCACAATACATGAAGGTTTTATCACCATACATAATGGTTTTAATATACCATAACATGATGTTAGTACTGCATATAATGAACTTATCACCTTATGTCAAAAAGTTGCGCTGCATAAAAGAATTTTGCAACTGCACATGAAGAGTGTACCACTTAACAACAATACATTATGAGTCCATCTCTTTATGAAATGAGTTTATCATATCATATAAAGATTGATTCATAGCATATAATGAATAAACTACTGTACATAATAATTTGAAGACATAATGTAATGATACTGCCATTTCATATAAAGATTTCTCCCCTGAATATAATGATGTAATCACAGTATATGATGATGTTAGCAATGTATATAATGATGCTAACACTGCATATGATATTACTATTGCGTATAAATGAAATACTAATCCATATAATATAAAATTGACCATAAGGAAGATATGGCATTCCATAATTACCGTTAGAAATGCTTACAGTAACGAACTCGATTCTTTATGATAATAGTAAAATGTTAAACTTCAAAACAAGTTGCTGAAAGTATATTAAAGTTTACCATAAAAATAAGAACAACCAACTTTTATTTTCTTTGTAGTGTGTTTTTATGTAAACGACCAATGATTCATACAACATTTATTTTTTTTGCGGCCCATTTGACGCTTGCGTCAATCTGATTTCTTGTAAAGCTTTCTTTTATGCACTGGCCACCTATTAATATGAACAATTTGAGACGAGTGCAAGATATGTCTTACTTTAAAATCATTGATCCAACAGTTGTGTTCTCTTTAATTGAAATGTGGTACCCATTTTGATTGAACTGCGGAATGTTGTTATTTATATCCTGTAATTGTGAAAAAAAAATTACAAAATGACTGAATAAGAATATCAATGAGCATCCCAGTACTTAACTATAATACCATGATAATTGACTTTAAATTTCTGACTCAGTTACTTGGTGTAAACTTAATTCAACTGTAAACATTTGACTTCTTATTAAGGCATCAATGCCTTGAGTAAAATATTGTTCAGATTGATCGAGCTCATTATCATGATTGTAAAACAAAACACTATAAATAAATCAATCAATCAAAATACATTTTGTACAATTGATTTCCCTAACAAAACATAATTTACAACCCATACATTTGAGTGTATGGATTAACCTCTGCTTCAATGTTTTATTTCATTCGTAAATCAAATCACCTTTTTAAATAAAAATGTCATTTTATCTTAAATATTAGTTAAATTCATAATTTCAAGCTTAAGGTAAAAGGTAAAAGTTTTGTATTATTTGTTTAAAAATCCTAACTTTGATGAAGATGGACAGCGTTCATCACTGTGCGATTTGACTGTTTTCACACTGTTAAACTCAGCTGAACTAAACAGTTCGCAAATTAACTGAGTACATTGTGCATTGCACTCAAAAGGCTGGTGTAACAACTTTGATAATACCTGAGCTTTGACTTAGATGTACTCCTTGAAATAATAACTGAGCTTTGGCTGTGATGTAAAGTGTTCAATGTACGTGTAAAAGTTGTACAATATAAATATCTAAAGTTAAACTTGGGCGTAAAGTGTTCAATGTTTTTGGGATGCACTGTCTGAGTTAAATATCTAAACGTTGACTGAGATGTACAGTGTTCAGCAATACTTTGTGAGATTTTTATGTTATATACCTGTACTTTGACTGAGATTTTCTGGGTTTTGCTTGACAATGAGCTGTTTGAGTAACTTCTACTATTGTAAGCCATTATCATCAGAAATCCAGTGTCAGTTTTCGTAAGGGGTGTCTTCTTCACGGACAATACACCTTGTTTAGTTATGCTAAATGAAGAAGTCTCGTTAACAAGCTCGAACAAAATTTCATCTTGATCATCTGCATCCTTGTCAATAGCCTGCAACAAAAATGTAATGACAAAGTAAATAAAATTTCACGCACTGTTCATATTGAATCGGTAGACGACTTTACGCACATAAATTTTATGTTTATTTCTACTGAAGTGAATCCTTTAAAATATTAATTTTAACCTTTGCTGTATAGGTTTTATTTGTATCCAATTCATTGAACGTTAACTCCAGAGTCTGACCATTATTACAGAATTCTGGAACATTATCATTGATGTCGTTGATCGTGATTTTGATGAGAGCTGTATTGTAACAAGGGGGTGTGCCTCCATCTTCAGCAACTACTGTCAGCTCAATAATCCCCGAGGATCCCATAGTCTCTCGGTCTACCGCCTTATTGAGATTAATTTTTCCACTTGTTTGATCTATATTAAAGTATGAGTTCCTAAAAAACACAATTTGGAGTTTCTTAAACTTTACTCAATGTGAGGCGAAATGATAGCTCTGACAGACTTGAGAACAAGAAGCGTACAAGGCTGCATATGAATTTTGGATAACGTTTTTCAGGTTTATCAATAAATAAAATTCCTTTGTAATTTTCAAGTTAATA
The DNA here is from genome assembly GCF_963853765.1 of Magallana gigas. NCBI lineage: Eukaryota > Metazoa > Mollusca > Bivalvia > Ostreida > Ostreidae > Magallana > Magallana gigas. Next base: position 47,421,378 of record NC_088859.1, on the reverse strand, counting down.
CTCTTGATTGCAATTAACTTCTATTAACATTTCATCCGAAGAAAGTAGTTTTATAAAATAGATTTGCGATATGTAAAGTACTCACCATTTGGATGGAATTAATTTGTACTTAATCGTAGCATTTTCCCCAGAGTCGGAATCTTTAGCCTGAAATAGATAGCAAAATAAGTATGCTTAAGAGATACAGCTTCCAAAGTCAATCGATTGTAATAATATCAAGTGATTTTTTTGAAATCTGAAAATAATGCATATTTACATGGATTTGTTTGCCCCAAATCATTTTTACACGAATAAGCACTTTTAACACATTTCAGAAAATCTAGTGTTTTTTTAATTAGTTAATTGGACAAGAGTATTAAATAATTAATTCGAGAGTGTATGACAGCAGCGCCAAATAAAACAGGCACATATATGGAGTTCCTGTGAAATAAGCGACATTTTTTTCAAATAAAAAGTACAACAGAGTTCATTTGATTTTAAATAAAAAAAATTCCTGTCAATATATCTATAAAAAATAAAGATAGTATTCCAATAACTGTAAATTTATTATAAAAACTTGACATGTTGCATGTTCATGCCTATATTACACCGATATGTTTAGAAGTCATACCTGTACTGTTATGATGTTTGGTTTCGTTGTCTCCTCATTAATACGCAGACTGTAGTTCGACTGAAAGACGGGAGCGTTGTCATTGATGTCCTCAATTGTAATATTAAACCTCAACCATGTCTCCTGTACATCATATAAATCTGAATTGTTACACTGTATATATGTAATAGATTACACTAATAGATAAGTCATATGGTTTGAATGTATTCTTATAGTGTAAAGGGTCGATTTTATACTTTAATTATATTCTGCTCCAAATTAATCTTTTAAGACTCACAGGTTGTATGCCTATGAGTGAAGTTAAGGTGAAATACCCTACCTCATTATTTATATGACAAGTTATTTTGTCTCTTACCTACATGTGATGTGTATTGTATAGGTGCAAACTTTTCTAAGGGCGGAAATATTTCTTTTCAATTTGATTTTATACACATACTGAGATTATGGTGCCCATATCAAAATGTTACGGCAAAAATAATTTTCCTGTAACATTTGAAACAACACAGTGCAGTTGTTATAATCAAACAATATACATTTGTTTGGTAAGAAATAGATGAATTTAATGTTACTTTGTACAGTTATGTGATCGGCAATGTAAATATTTTCACCCAAATTCCTTGGTGTCTAATATGCACCACGTATCCATGCATGATACTGCTAATCGCAAGATGAAGGGTCTTCATTGGACGGTTTACTGTCCAAAATGTTGTTTAAGTTCTTATTTTCAATATACACTCAGTTATTAGAATTATAGATTTGGGAAAACATTAATTTTTTGTTAATACACTGAAAAAAAAAATTAAACCCAAATTTTTAAGAAACTTTTTTTTATTTGATGATTCTGGTTCATGTCAACAAGAAGCTTTTAAAATTATTTTTAAGGTACGTATTTATATCCAAAAATACACACATATAAAAGACAAGATAGAAAACAAATACCATCCAGCAAGTGGTTTATTAGCATACTGGCTTAGAGGTTGTAGGATTATACTTTATTTGTTTACAAAAAGTAAAATTAGATATATGAAGTCTTAGCTGAACATTGTCCCTAATTGACGCTGTCCGTCATATTTCTCTTCCATCCTTGGTTACCTACAATTCTTATAAAAGCGCAGACCTAAAAGCAATTTGAATTATTGTATTTCGCTCTAGGGGGCTTATCTTATGACGTACATTTTACCACGCTGTGTTACTCAGTCACGATGACATTATTAAACTTAAAATTTTTCCAAACCAGGAGAAAAATGACATCAAATACACATGTTAATGCATTATCTATCAAGAGACCAACAGGCCTCAACGGTCACCTGATTATGAGTACCATAACCCATACACAGACCTGTCGAGGAATCTCATATATGCATTTCGTTAAGTTTCATTCTGGAGTAAAAAAAATAATAAATTATTATAATAACGATCACTTATCTCCCTGATATCTTTAAAAAGGGACCATGAAACCTATAATTTTGGCAAAGAACTTTAAGATAATCATAGAGTAGATTACCTGATATTAAAAAAGAGCAAGACTCTGATAGGAAATATTTTTCCCATATTTGTTAGCTTTCAAGATAGGTTTATAAAACAAGATGCCTAGTAAACATGTTTCTTGGAAAACAACCGTTCATCCTCTATCCCCAGGGACCAGAAAGAAAATTGTGCAATGAAAAAATTATGTAAAGACCATTGGTATCCTTCCAAATATCCCAGCTTTTCAATTACCAATCAAAAAAATAATACATCACCATCTGGTATTTATAACAAATTACTTTACATATACCGCTTATTAGTTTTATTGGCAACCCAATTAGTGCTTTACTATGAACAAGTTTATTTTTATTAAGAAAAATCAAAAACTGATGTAGCTGCTTTGTTTTGAATAGTTAACATACTTGTATAACTGTATTAATTATACAACTTCTTAGTTAAAATATTTTTAATGCCTAATTACTAAATACGAACAAGCAAAGGAAGATAAAATATATTTATTTTTTTCTTAATAAGCTCAATTTCATTCAGCATCAGCAGAAGTAAAGAAAACGATGTTTTAACATATATGCATGACACTATATGACCATTTTGGCCCTTTCCTTGAGTCAGAACCTCTACCTCGGCTTGACAGGTAATTCATAATTTTGGTATAGGGCTTCCTAGTCTATACAATTTGGAATCTAGTTTCTAACAGACCAATAGCAATAGGTCACTTGAGTGATTCAGGTGATTTTAAAACACAAATTATGCACATAAAACATGGAATAACAGCATTAAAGACCACGAAAGGAATAGTTCACGTCGACCACTAGTTTCAAGTGTGCAATCGGCGAAGCAAAATCAAATGCATTACATGTACATGTGTGACGGTGCCTAATTATTAGATGCGTTGAGCTTTATTTAAATTAGCCAAAAAAGTTATTAAAACATATCTGACAGAATGCGAGTTAACTGGTAACTCTTTTTTATGGTTATTTGTTAACCATTGTGTTGTGAGGATAAATTTCGGGTATGAGTTAACTTGATATCTTTATAAACATTATTTACTATTATTTCTTATGTACATGTCTTGTTCATATTTGGTATATCTGTATTGTCTGATTCATGCATTGGCTATTTGATATCTGATATGTGTTTTATGTTAAGTGTTTCGTCTAGATTAGCAATTCTGTGGTAGGAATATGAGTTTGATTGCACTGTATACTTACATGTTTTGTATCACTGGCAATCACAGTCAGATTGTAGTGTTCTTTCTGCTCTCTGTCCAATGGTTTAATTAGTTGAATTAACCAAATTCTAAAAAATACATATGAAAGTCTTATAAGAAGAAAATTAAAACAATTACACGTGAGAAACGCTGGCTTTCAAACCTTGTTTATTATAAGTGAAATCTGTAGCTATACTACGTCCCTAGATATCCTCGCATCAGATTTTGTTTGAATATATGCCGTTCATAAATAAATAAACTAAATAAACTTAAATCAGTAGCATGGAATTCCAAGATTTTTCCTTTGAAACGCCCCTTCCTCCATTAGCATGTCAGGTATCAATATAGGAATTTTGCACTCCAGAATCAAAACGAAATGATCATGTTGAAAAATTGTGCAAGGTTTGTTGAATGACTTCCGCATGATAAAAATGTAAAATTTTCAATCAAATTGTGGCTGGCAAAACTCAAACAACCCTTGACCAAAATCAACGACGGGCCCTTGGCCCTCTGGCTGATATTGATGCATCGACCTGATACAGGGTGTAATACTGAAAAAGGTATGTATTATTCTCATATACATGCAAAAATATCAGTTGTTTTGAAAAATGAAATTCTTTGTCTTTGAGGTTAGATTTTCAGATATGTTGCACAAAAATGTTTTTTTTAAAAATGGTTTTCAATGAAATCCTTATAGTTTTAACAAAAGGCTAATGGGCCACACGAGGAACAAAAGGTATGACAAAATCAGGTAGAGTCTTAGTAAAAACTACATGGACAACGTATTTTATGATCATATCACACTGAAGATTGCAGTTCTCCAAAAGATGTTTAACATATTTTTATTTATGGGATATAAACCTAAATCAAACTCTGAACGCCTTGTGAGGCCAAGAATTGTCCAGGGGCCAAAGTCTAAACAATTTCAAAGAATTAGCAATATGTCAAAATGCTTGTATATAAGTAAAACCATATACATGTATTATAACATTTCATTACATACATAACACTAATATATATATTTATCTATATATACCCGTTTTCCTTCTTTTGCAAGCTAAACGTTTCGTTTTTGGTGATTTTACATGTCACATCAGGATCAGGATCTTCATCTTTTACCTACATTATATAGTAAAGTACTGGTAATAACAGTGTAATACTGTATAACTACATTGTGATAGTTTGCCATATATAGTGATTTACTAGTAATTAATTCATGTTTCATTTTCATGTATTGAATAAGGTACTTATAATAACAGTATATACTGTATAAATATAGAGATGGATCAGAAGCGTAGCTCTAATGGCAATCTCAGTATCTCTTGTATAATCAGTAGTTGTCATTATAAAAATCGTATAATAGACGACCTTCTCGTAGCTCATATCATCGCTTAAAATATCAGTATTTTCTATCAACAAAGAGAAAAGGCTTACGAAATAAATATGGTAACATTATCTCAAGTATGGATTATTAAAAAAGTCTCTTTGTTAATCGATGTAAAGGTTCAGTATTCAATATATAGGAATTGAAAGTAACCACAACAAATTTTTTTAGGTCACAGAAAGTTTGGACTTCGTTATCCTGCGTTTGTACTTGAACTCTTTCCGTTTATTTAAAAAAAATGTTTTAACTTTATCCAGGCAAAAAGAAATGTTAAAACTGTTTCAATGTTATTAATATATGAACCTTCCTTTTGTCTTTACAACTTACTGTAAGAAAGTATTGTACATACCTGAAAACTGGCCACATTACTTCCAATCTTATAGTCCTCTTGTATGGAAATTAGAACTGTTTGGTTGGATTTATTGTCTCCATACTGAAGAATTGTGGGTGGACACAAATTTGTCCTGACATCAACAGATACTTGAACAGTTGATTTCCTGTAAGCAGAAGATAATAAATAGATAAAATCTATATTGAACGATAGGAAAAAGACTTAATGCATTTTCTCCCGAACTTTGAGTAATATGGAAAGATTTAAAACAGTAAAAACAATGTGGAAAATAATATATGAAACAAAGACCGTGTATCCTGTATGTAATATGATAAGCTTTATACCAAAATATCAAACAGGAGCATTGAAAGTTTGTTTTTTGTTATACCAAAAATATCAAACCACAGGAGCATTGAAATTTTGTGCAAAAAAACAAAGTACAAAGATCCTAAACAAATGCTTAGAGAGAACGTACAGAGTCTCACCATAACATTGTTGACACGAATAAGGATAATATTTACTACACAGTATTACGTCAGATAATTACTAATTATTAACAAATCAAATTATGGTATTCATTTCCAAAAAAAAAGTTTGTTTCCTTATGATGTATGGAAAAATAGTCTGATTTCTTCGATGTGATGCGATACTTATTGAAATCTGTTATTGATAGGTTTAAGAAGGTACTCTTTACTCCCTCATTTTGAGTATTTCAAAGAAATTGATGAGATATATAGAGGATATCTATATTGTGTAATTTTATATTTGCTTTATCCAACGAGTAGAAATGGTGTATATATTCGCGAGGCTTGCCGAGCTAACATATTCATTTCAACGAGTTGGCTAAAGCAAATATAAAATCGCACAATTATAGATGTTCTTTTTATCTGATACAATTTTAAGTTATATTATTAAGCTTTTGAGACAGCCCCTTATATGACCCGAATTGAATTTAAACGATGATGCAACGTTGTGTTATGCGGTTATTGTGACCTTGCGCAATACAGTTTAGTACATCATTTCGGAGATAAATCTAACTGTTTTAATGTAACGTTTCACTGAAATAAACCTTGAAAAATATTTTTAGCTCTAAATAATTTTTCTTAGACCTTAATCACCTGATTAAATAGAAAAACTGATCAGAAGACTTGAATAATCAAGTTTGTTGACAACGTTACACAAAGTTGTGAATGCTCGTTAGTTTGAGTTGACTCGATCTAGAACGAGGAACAGTTGTTGATGTTTTGAAAAACAAACACTAGCCTATCGATAATAATGAATAAGGATGCTTACTGATGGCGGTATAAAAGTCTTAAGAAACATTATTTCGGTAAGTTCTTGTAAATGAACACAACCAAAGCGTTCTTTTTTCATCGGATCTTCAGAATGAACTCCTCGATAGTTAACGTGATTTGCAGCTTTTTAAACTACACAGTGGCGTCGGAAGTAAATTGAAAGTGGTGGGGAACTAAACTCATCATAAATCTTGACAAAGAGTCTTTGGTTATGGTTATGTTTTCGTATAACTTTGCACAAATAAGGGGAGGGGGTTGGTTAAGCATCCCCCCCCCCCGGTTCCGACGCCTATGCTACACAGTTATTTGTTTTCCTTCATAATTGTAATTCAGATCTTTGACAAGTTCTTATAAAAATCTTTTATCAATTTTTGGTACTATATACAGTTATGTTGAAGCACTAGGAAATCTTCGAAAATAGGTAACTGAAGCGATGAAGTGAGGGACTGTGTCAAAAATAGTTCGGACCGGAAGTATTTGATAAAGCATCACCCGTTTGATAAAGGAAAGGTTTATCACTATGGTAATAAATACCACATGTATGAGATATGTATGATATGTATATGTATGTATATGTATATGTATGTATGAGATGTTGTCAAAAAACCTCTAAAAACAAACTGATTTGACATAATATAAAAAAAAAATGGCCCAAGATATGTTTGTATAGAACTGCAATATAAATTTTAACTACTGTATACACGGAAATATTCGTCCCCGTTTTATTTTCGCCTCTTCGCCCTCGTTGTCAGAGGGCGAATTTAAGACTGGGCGAATAAAATGTTGCAAATAACATCTCTGTTAACACAACTGCATCTGTGCAAATTCAAGACGGGGCAAAACAAACTTGCAATTGTATAAGGCAAAATTTACAGGGGAGAAAATAACCCTGTATACAGTATATTTTTTCTCTCTTTTTTTTAATTATCATTAATATTAAATCTTCTTACAGTAATCAAAAGATTACAAAATTTGCAACCATTCTTATTTACCAATTTGTCGGAATGTCAAAGGAATCAAGAGTACATTAGTTGAAGAGATCAGTATAAACAAACTGAACAAATTCCGCTGGGTTAAAACAGTTGAGTAAGAAGTTGGTTCAAAATAATCTCGTCAACCTTTTCATGGATGAGGCAGAAGGATTATCCGATGCTGTGACATAGACATCTACATATCTAGGAAGATGGACACATCTCTTCCATTCCGCCGATTTTTTACTAATTTCTCCACTTGAAGAATTTATCTGAAACAATTTTGTATAGTTCCCTCGGCCTTGAATTATGTCATAGGTAACTTTTCCATTTGTTCTTTTATCACTATCAGCATCATCAGCATGAACCTAAAATTTACAGAGGTGAATATTGCATTAACAATGAGCTTCGTATCCATTTTTTAGCTGAACACTACTGATTGATAGGCACCACCACGGGTATATAAACCTTTCAATTTCGTTTCACCCGACTTGTGGACGACAAGTAGTATATTTGAATTATTTCTTGTTTTATGTATATGTTCTGATTGTAAATAAAGCTGTATATTTCATTTTACCTTCCTCCTTGCTTTTATAAAGTACGAAATATTTGATAATATTTTCGCAACTGAGTTACACTGTTATGTAAGATGTAAATCTAAAAAGATGAGACCACTACAGAGAAATACTTTAAATTGTTCAGATATCTTCGGGATATATAGGGTTTGTAGGGATATCGGCGATATAAAAGAATAAATAATTTGTAGGCACGCGTCTTAGCACGATGAGGTCATTGTTTGCGCTGCTTTGACTCTATTCTTTTTTAGTCATTCTTGCATTCTGAATCATTACCTTTCCAATGACTGTGGAATTGTCAGTAACGTGGAATAAGTATGGCGTGTTCTTGAATTCAGGGTTGTTGTCATTGACATCTGTCAACTGTATTGCTATTATTGTTGAATTCGAGTTCTTTTTTTCTTTAGTGTTAATTTCAACTGCATATACCTATGAAACAAAGAATACTTGTACGATCTTTCTTGATTATTCCTTCCTTTTCAAACAAGAGAAAAAATCATAAAACCATCTGAAGTGCTTTTATTTATAACTTTACCTTTAAAAAGCATGTTCCTGACTGAAATTATTAGTCAAAAAAGAGCATATACCAGTAAAATAGTTTCTGAAATAATCATGGCTCTAAACATAATTTACGATGCCAGAATGCGATGCTGTCGTAGGCACCATTTCAGAAATTAACCCGATTGAGGCCATAAAATTTAAAAAAATCAACTCTTAATTCATTCTTACAGATAATTATTTCTTTAAAAAAAAAAACACAATATAAAAGATATTTGAAAAAAGATGGATGAAAAAAGCTGTGCAAACCCATGCGCGCTCGAACTATTACACTTTGCCTCTTAATTAAATGGATATTAATTTTCCCAATTGGTCTCAAACTAAATTGATAATTGAATATTTCTATTTGTGATTCCTATTTAAAGATATGTTTAATTTAAAGCTGACATGAATTCATAAAAGCATTTTGTCGCCATATTTGTTTCGATCGCTCATCTAGATCTTCTGCCACTAGGGTATATTTACCGGTTGAGAAAGTTACAGTCGGTTTCTTTTCGATCAAGGCATTCAGGTTGCGCGGACTTCTAAATGAATGAACTACACATTGTAATCAAATGTTTGTAATAAAGAATAAAGGAAACAACAATAAAAAAAACTCAAAATAGATTTATTTGTAAAGAGATTTTCAAAGGTTCCCGTATACTTTGGCACAGTTAGTGCTGTTTTACCGGTACTTTGCATGCACATCGCATAGGCGTCGGAACCGGGGGTTCATTTGGAAACATAGGTATACTCCCCCCCCCCCCCCCCCCCCCCACGGATTAGGATTTCCATGATTTTGGGAATTACTTTTTTCTCAATATTTCTGAGGATTAGTCTAGCCCCCCCTCCCACTTTCAATTTGCTTCCGACGCCAGTGCATCGAACACGTGTGTCGTTCATACAGAGTGCATAGCTGTAAACAGATAGCCATGCTATGACCTTGAATTGCTAGTATTACATAATGGTCACTATGATATTTAAGTGTACCTAGGTACTGCGCACTGAATGGTGTTAATGATAATTAACAGAATGAACTCTGTGACTCTTGTAGCAATGCGTAGTATTCCTAAATGATGTTATGAAACCAGGTGCATAATACGGGCATAATAATATTCAAATTGAGAGTTTAACAACAAGTGACATATTTGGCGATTCTGTGTCTGCAACGATAGCTCTAGTACTCTATATTGACTCATGTATTGTGTATTCTATATATTAACCTTTGTAACCTTTTATGCCGTGTATGAATGAACGTATTATGAGTAAGTGATGCCTCATACTAGGTGGGGGACTCCGAGACCCAGGACTCGGAGACTCAAATCCTGCATCCAGACTCTTTGATTGGCAGTTTTGTCGGTTTTGTTACTTTATTTAGAAATAAAATATTAATCTTAATTTTGAACACTAAATGTTCACTCATGATCGTCGTAAATGGGCCGAACTAGTCAAAACTGTCCATCATAAGTAAAACCTTATATATACCCATATGAAATGAGATTGTGCAGACTCCTGATTTGGGCTGCTATTAGCTGATGTAATTGTAACTATACGATCACGCTTAATAAAACCGCTTGAGAAAGAAATACTGGACTTGTCATCACTAAGTTTGAGCTGACCCTCAATTGGATCCGCAGGACGGAAGGCTTACATAGCGGCTGAATCGTTTTGAGAACCCCGGCGGCACTACATCAAACACTGTAGCTAAATGATAATAAATCCAAGAAAGTAACAACTTATCTTCGTTTCCATCTGTTTAAACGAAAACGTTCCGTTTCTAAAATCCATGCGACATTGCTCGATCTGCCACAATGTGTGGTTTGCGCATGTGCGATGTTATAACATACACAGGAAAACGGTCTACAATTATCGTGGATTTTTTTAAGTATATGTGCCTGGATTTCAGTCTGTCTTGTTTGCGTTACGGAACGTCTTTTCATCCAAGGTAACGTTTTCGGGTGTATGAAATACCTAAATGTGATGAAGCATGAATAACGCTCTCGGCCTTATATAGGGGGTGTTTAGCGATGAGCAGGACACTAGAAATTGCTAACTAATATGGCGGTAGTCGAAGACAAAAGGGAAATAACGCGTTTTAATGAATTCATGTCAGCCTTAACCTATATGAAAGAAGTCAGCTACAAGAATGTTTTAATGTCCTAATGCAACATATTTAGCTAGAAGATCTTGCATGAATAAGTGTAATACTAAGAAAAAAACCCTTTAAAAAAAGTCTTCCTATTATAAAATTCTTAGCATTCTCTTCCTATGAAACATATATCATCATACAATTTGAAAATAAATGTATTTCATAATGCAATCATATATATGTTACAAATAGGTGTCTTACAAGGCATGGTCATGATTTTTTTCAAATTTTACTTTTTCATTTTTAGTGCTTATAGTACTTGATTAGGGTATTAGAGTATTTCTAATGATCAATCAATTAACCGTCAAATGTCAAGTTATAAGCGGCATACAGTGCTCACACTTTATGTTTTGTTAACATATGTTTTATATACTAATCAAAATTTTGTTTTCCATATATTTTTCTATCTGCATGTTTAGTATTACATGTATTTAGCAGTGCAGAAGTTTTTTGTGTTGCCACGTCTTAGTTTGTTTTATCTGAACGTATTTTAAATTTGGCAACCTAGATTTAACCATAAAAATGGCACAAATTTACACTCAGATGATAATCGGTAGAGTACACTTTGTACAATTTAATGAAAAACATGGGACCATGTCCCTTTTAAAGTTTCAGTAGGAATAAATTTCTGAATAAACATTAAATATGTATGTATATGTATCTATGTAGGTGAACCATATTGACATTTTGCACTCCCTACCTGACATTGAATTGATCGAGTTCTCTCCCTATCCAAAATGGCACTGTTCTTTACTCGAATATTTCCTAACATGTCGATATTAAAGGCATCCATCACAATATTGTTCGATGTACAATTCTTCAGCACAAACTTAAATTCAGCATTGACTCCCTATAAAAAAATTCATGTTTTCATGTTTGTCCTTTAAAATCTCTGAAAAATAAACAAACTTCATAATCCTTGATATCTCGAAATGATATTAAAAAGTATTTAACTGATATCATTTACCTAATTTTGAAATTGAGTGTAACTATTTACTAGCTAATTCTACTTTGCATGGTTACCAATGATTGTGGTCACGTAATCATCTCATTATATGCACTTAATTAAACACTGCTAATAAGGGTAACATGGTAAAATGATGACTCGAAACAAGACTTTAAGGTGACATGACCTGGCCGAGGCCATTAATAACACTCTGTAAAATAGGGCAAAGTGATGCCAATGTCATAGGGAAGGTCAAGGTCTTTAATTTGTTTTGAAAACTCAGACGAGAGGCGTGCGCACCTACTGATTTCGTTCAATACAATACAGTAATAAAATAAGATGTACGGTATATCGAGAAATGCATTTCAATGTCTTTTCTAATATGTCAAAACCAAGGTATTACATAAGGGTTGCGCTGTCGTATTATATTTTGACACGGTGAAAATCTAAAACATGTTCAAAGTATAACATAATATTTGAAACCCCCTACTAAATATTGAGCCTCAAAGGATTAAAAAAGTGTTCAAAATAATATGGTTGTGATATATACCATTTACCTTTAATTTTCAATTCCTATTAGAGAAGGGGCTCAAATATAATGTCATGAAATGTTTAATTTCTATTATATTTAATTTCTGTTGAAGATGAGGTTCAAATATTATGGCCATAATATAAAAAACATTAAGGATAAAATTAATAACTTTATGGCTATCAAACATTGACAACGTTTATTTTCCATTCCTTTTGAAGAGGAAAGAACAAGTGCACTTAAGCAATAGAGAATGGGCCCTTTTTCAGTGCCGTTTTTATGTAGAAAATATCAACAAATTGCTTTTTTCTCGTAATTGTTAAGCACAGATGGATACTTCTGATTTATATGCACGCTTAAATTTACCAAAATTAGCATACAGTTTAAAAAAATGAGGATTTTTAAATGCCTATAAATAATCTAAATCCGGAAAAATCGAACCGAACCTACTTGAATTGTGTCTATTTTAATCAGAGGGAGGAGATATTTAAATCAACATTGCCCTGTTGGTGGATCTATCGGCGCGTTTGCTGAATAATACTTTATGCATTATTTTACGTCTGAAAAAAAATCGCATAAAGCTTTGAAGTCGCATATTACCATTGTGACCAAACAAACATTCCTGACCATACAAAGATGATGGAAAGCGATTTAAAACATGTCAATGTTTTACAGTGAGCACATTTGACAAACGTTTACCTGGATAGAACCCACGTGATTGTTTGAAATGATTTATTCCATGCGTGGGTTCAAACATGGGTCACGCTGGTAATAGCTTTCGCTGGCTATAGGAACAACCTTGAAATTTTTATACTTTTTTCAATTTTTAGGTACCAGCCTATTGTAGTACAAACTTCTTACTTTCACAGGAGTTTTCTAAATGTATAATGCGTATTTTGTCTCTTCCACAAGTTTGTACTCGGTTAGGCTGACAGTAAACAAAGGCTTTGAAATGAATGCCCGTCCTCGATTTACTGTACAAAATCCCGAATGTCTGCTGACCCCTACTATGTTTTAAAGCTTCATGCTTTTTATAAACAATACATTCAGCACTTAAACTTGTTAATTCTTATGAAATAGATATCAATAGATAATGTTAGGGGGAAAAAATATGCTTAATTTGAATCTTTATTTTTTCACTTTTTACCGGGGCCCATAAGTGCACTCGTCCTTTCAAATATTATGACAGCAAACCAAAAAATACCTTTACAAATTTTATTTGGGAAAAGCGTCTCTCATAGATAATAAAATCTCGCTTTTATACTTTCGTCAGTTTTAAAGTACACTGTATATGATATTAAAATTAACCAAAGGCACATGGGCCACATCGCTCACCTGCGCAATTATAGCCATCAAAAATCAACTTTATAAAGTCACATAGAAAGTATATTGGCATTGTAGAAGAATATATCCTGTTTAAAAACATTTTTATATATTCTCCAGATATTTTTCTGTTAAAGTGGAATAATATAAAAGTCACTCAAATTAACAGTAAAATATTTAATTACAAAAGATATAATTATAAATGAACTGTACACATGTCAAATAAGCGAAAAATTTGCAGTTTGGGGATAAAATATAAAAATCTAAAAATTTCAATTCAGTAAGTAACAACAAAAACCCCTGAGGGATTCGAACTCGGGATGTACGGATCACAAGCCCGACACTTTATCCACTTGGCTATGGAGTAAGTAACATGTTTTAATAAAACGAAATGTCGTTTCGATCAAAGGTCAGTCATTTTCAGATGATGTGTTCTTCCACCATAAGCGTCGAACCTCTTTTGTGACAGGATGATTTCACAGCAATATAAAGCAGCCCATGTTTCAAGAGGATCTTAAACAATTGCTCATTTATATACTACTAAATTAGACTTTGAACCTTTGTGGGGCCCAATAATTGCCCAAACAATTCCATCAACAATATGTGCAGAAACTTGTACATAAGTTATACCATATATTATTACACTTGATCATGAGTTCTTGAGAATATTTCTTGGTAAAATTTGGCCCTCTCCATTGCGGCATCACCCTAACCTGGGGGATCGCGATTTAAACAAACCTGAATCTACACTACCTGGAAATTTCTTTCGCACAGGTTACAGCTTTTTTGGTAAAAGGTTTATGAGTAGATGAGTTTTGAAAAATACCAACAAAATTTCAATAATTCTTAACTATACCCCTTTGAGAGAGGGCGTGGTCCTTACTTTAACAAATTTGAATCCTCCAATCAATTATTCTTTAACCCATGTTTGGATGAAAGTGGCCCAGTGGTTCTCGAGAAGAAGTAGAAAATCTAAAAAAAACCCTGAAATACCGACGGACGGCGGACCAAAAATAATAAGAAAATCTCATTTGATCTTTCAGCTCAGGTGTGCTAAAAATCGTTGCTCGCAATTGGATACAAAACATCAGAATTTATAAAACGTCGATCATTACAAAAACCATAGGTGTTATACTGTCTAGCACATTATCAAATTGGTCATGATAAGGTATAAAGAAGTGAGCTAAAAGCATTGAAATAAATTGAAAATTTATGAAAAAGTGGGGTTTGGTTAAGGGTTTTGAAGTCAAGATATGTCTTAGACTACTATTAATTTTTCATTTTTCCTTTTAAGTTTGTCCACAATATCAGAAATTCATAGTGAACTCTTTGTTTGATTACTTAGGCTCATCTGGAAATGTCACCTGACACAAAAGCATGACTTTGTTAAATGTTTCTACAAACTGATACAGGCCCTCCATCAAGTTCAGAGGCACAAGTATGACAGGATCATAAACACTTCGGCCGTGAGGACATCTTAATCTAGCTTGAAGTCAAGCTACAAGCTATGTATTCTCAAACGGCAGATTCTCAAGCAAAGACCATTCCCCTTGGCCTAGTTCAGTTACAGAATTCCTCAGTAAGTCCTACATGGAAGCAAGCACTTGATTGATGGCCCAATTGGCCCCAAACTAATCAAGCTGTCATCATCTCTCATTGGGTGTGATACAAGTCTCGATAGGTTTGCCTCTCTTAAGACACTTATTCCCTTTTAGTCACATCTCTCTAAGAAGCATGAAACAGACATGCCATTAAGGTGCTGAGAATAAGGCACAAGCAAAAATCTTCCCAATCTTAGGGACAGCCATTTATCATTCATGCGCCTTATTAGTATACTAGTATATAAGCACAGAAAAGCTTCAGTCACTCACCCAACCATACCTTTTTACCACACCAGGTAAGGAAGCGTAAGACTACAACTGATCATAGATATTTTTGATTGAACACTAACTTCTGCCTCAACATCTACAAAAGTCTCTCTAGGTAGCCCCTGCATCTGTAATGGAAGTATGATCCAAAGATTTATTTGCCCTCACACAAATGGTACTTTTGCCATTGAACTGCAATTTCACCTGGAAATCCGAATCCTTTCCTGAATCATTGTCAAGAGCAAACCCAAAACACAAGAACTCTATTAGTCAGCTCAAATCTGACAACAATTGCTTCTTTGAAAACTGTGCACTAAAATTTATATCCCATTCGAGAACTCCAGGTTCAAAGATGGTCTCCTTAACCGCAGCCTATGCCTACAACCTACCAATTTCTTGTTAAATAGATGCATAGTAAATATTTTCGGAATCTCAGATAGGTGACAGCAGACTTTAGACTGCGAACCTCAAACAAAAGACTCCGTGGAACAAATCAAAACACGTTACTAAATCTATTAAAAACTAACCTGTTCAGTCTTCTTACTTTTTTCTAATTCTCTAATATCTATTTTTAAAGATGAAATCCAACAAATAAAACAGAAGTCCGTAATCATTCACTGTGTATAGTATGTGACAAAATTGCGTGTATCATGCATATTGAGTGCCTTTACGATAATTTTAATGTATTTGATTCATTGTTTTAATTTATTTGTATATAAACAATAAAATGTTATTTTGGTGATTCATGTGGGTATAAAGATAATGACAATGCGGAAAAAATAGTATGTATTATGTATTTTTTCTGCAATGATTTCTTCCCTCATAGCCTACACGAATGAATCATTAAAATCTAAATTGAAACTTACTTGGATTTTAATCATAGAAAATATTGAAATAAAAGTAAATGCTTTTACATGTATACTCCCTTACTTATAAGAAAAAATGAAGTTTACGTGGCTATGGTTAAAATCGTATTTATTTGGAAAAAAAATAGTAGTACATCTATTCTTATAAAGTCATTTTGTTTATAAACTAAAACATGCCTGCACAAGAGCAACTGCTTACGTCTTCTGGATTTCATCATGTGTAATTTTATGTCTTTTAACCATCTATGAATTTACCTGTTAACTTATTGTTGAGAAATAAATTAAAAACTAACTTTTATTTTCGATAAACTAGCCCGAATAGCAAAAATGAGGGTAATGCGGTGGACACGCTTTGGCAGATCAAAGTCATTGGGAATTAGCACCAAAGTATATGCTTGCAATGAAATAATATCGAATGATTACGTAAAGAGTGAATGTATTTACTGGGAACTATAACGTATACTTAGAAATTAAGATTTGGCAAATGTTGAATAAATAAAATTAGCTTATTCGTTTCTTGAATGCGCGATTTTAGTTTTGATGGATAGAACTTTCCAGAACGGGGTAAATAAGAGCAAGGGTTGACTAATAAGCGCCATTGTGGAAAGTGTAAGGCGAGTTAATCATTTAACAATTTACAAAGTCATTCTTGTTTGCAGATCCAGTTTGATAAGCTTTCAATCCCTATCTTAAATCTCTCGTGATATATATCCACTTGGCAGATACCCTGAAAAGACATGTGAGAGGGGGTTTACTAGCATTTCCTTTATTATTTGTTGGACATAAACCCCCTCTTATGTTGAACAGCTTTCTCCAAAAATCTCCTGTTTAATTCATTTGAAATATTGAATGGTCATTATGCACATTACCCATGTAAAGAAGGAAAGCATTAGATTCTGAAGCACGGCTTTGAAAATAATTTCCTTTATAGTCCTTTCCAGATGTTGCATGCAACTCGTCAAGCCCGGTATCTTGCTCTTTGCTTTTGATAACACTAGTATTTCATGCTTAAGGTGGAAGGCTACATCGTCACAAAATGTCTGACATCCGTTTGAAACGCCATTTTGTTCCGGATTGATAGGTTATGTTGTGGTACAAAATAGCTATACACCGTTCAATTGAACTCTTTTAACGAGGGAGATGAGATAAGAGTGTAATCACCAAAACGCTGAGAATATGTCAATTACAATCGTGATTAAAGCTTTCAACTAACATGGATTATCAGCTTTTATGTACAGAAAACGTGAAATCGAAATAATATACTGTTTCCCTGCTATTGGCAAAACATATTTGTCATGTCATTTGCAACAGACGATCATAAATATGTGACGGATTATCGATAAAGGTGAGCATATATATAATATTTTCACTTGAACCATATATGCATGATTAATTTAAAACTAAAGTACCGTAGTACCATCTTTTGTATTAATTGGTCCCAACTTTCAAAATTTAAAACATTTGCAGTATAAGACTTGCATTGAAAGTCTGACACTTAACTTATGTGTTTTTATAAAATAGATATAGTTCGGTAGCAATAGCAGTGGAAGCCCGGATTTGCAAGCCAAATAAGGGAACGACAGAATCTTGAAAAAGAGCATGTTTTTATTACCACACGTACATGCGTATCACTACGGACATTTAATGTATGTATAAATATGCATATGGTTGTTTATAATTTGTGTTGTATATAAAAAAAGTAAACGGCAATGTAACTACCAACATTTTGTTTTAAAGAGGTAAATATAAATTTAATGCATTCGTCAAAAATATAATTTTTAGATTCAAACATTATCACAAGCACTACTAACCTTATTCCTACATATTAACATATACTTGTACATTTTTAAAAATTTTCTTCGAGATTTTTTAAAATTAGAACATTGGTGCCAAGATATTTGAGACCAAGTAAAATCAATAAAGACAATTCTTAAACAGGATCTTTCAAAGCAAGATTTTTGCAATAATTCAGTAATTCTTTTAATTTTTCAATTTTATTCAATTTCTTTTTTTTTCATCTCATTAACCAACGAATATTGTTGGCAATCAACCTATTTTCAAAGGTTTTTGTTATTATATACCGTTTTAAGAGTCATAGTTAATTCACTAAAGGATTGGAGAACGAGCTGTGTTGGTCATTCTTATACATATACGAAACAACATGATCGTTTTACAGCTAATTAACTTTGACATAAAATAGAGAAAATTGAAAAATAAATTTCAAGGGGAATAATTCAAGAAAAATTGTCGATTTATACCGATGATTTTTTTTAAAGCAACATCACATAACATAATATATTTATCATACATTTAAAGATAAATATTTATATAGAGTACTAATTTCTCTATATTAACAACAATAAGGACATATATTGGAAACGGGAAATACTGAAAACTTCACAAGTTGATGAACATAGAAGTAGTTGCATTTAGGTACACATACATTTATCTAATTTTGTAATGGTATCAATTACCAGCTGAAATACCTATTTTACAAAATCAAAGTCAGAACTAAATTTTATGAAAAAATCTAGTCTTAAATGATGTTACTCACCTCGTCAGCATCAGATGCATGAACCCAAAGGACCGTCTGATTATTCTGCATGTTTTCTGGAATGCTGACACTGTAGTTACTTTGTGACATGACTGGGGCGTTGTCATTTACATCCGTTATGTTGATTTGTATTACTGCAAAATCTTGTCGGAGATCAGGTTTATCCTTCTGATAAGCCTTAAAGTTCAAAATCTGATATTTCTAATGAGCTGTTCATTTTAAGTTTTTAAATAAGTTTTATCAATAAATCTTAGTCTCTAACCAGCATTTTTGCATTATGACTAAATCATAAGTCAATTATTATTATGATTAAATGTTAAACATAAATTAATTTGCATTGTTGAGATCGACAATGTTGACAATATACTGCACTTGTTCAATTTTCAAGTTTCTCAATCTAGAATATCATGAATGTAGCATTACAAATTGATTTGAACATGTTCTTTTGAGACTATGACATAGAATATCTGACCTTCACAGCAAGATTGACCGTGCTCTGTTTTTCTCTGTCCAAACTCTTTGCAACAGAGATAACTGCAGGGGTGCAATTTTTAGTAATGACAAACGCTGCATCATAGAAATAAAAATATATTATTTTAGACTTAAGATTGCAAAGTTTTCATAATTTCTATAAGAAATCCTCAATTAAAAATTTAAGACTCCAATGATAATGGGCTTACTGTATTTTTACAACTTGAATAATATATAATGATTTGTTTGCAAAAATAAAAATACTAAAGCTATCCGATTTATTGCCATATGAGTGTCATGTATGCTTAATGGCTCCTAAAGACATGTAAGTACATGTACTAACACAATATCAACATGAAAATTGCTTTAAGCTAGATCTATTGAACACACTAATCTTCGCCAGCCAAGGGTGACGATCCACGGTGTTTCCCTATTCAATAGGTGAATAGAGAAACACCGTGGATTGTTACTCTTGGCTACCGAAGATGTTTACGCTTATGCGTATCGCTTGGGTTTGGTTTTTTCATCCATTTAAATCATTTAAATATGAAAATTTGAATAAAAGTAAAATCTACCAAAAATGAGCTTTTGAGATTATTATCATATTTGTTTTCATCAGTATCTAACAGATCTAAAATTTTCATTAAAATTAAACAAGATATTTTTTTGACATTGTGTTCTTTAATTGCTAAGTTAAAAAATAATCGAAAAAAGATATCAAAGAATAAGAATGTCTTCCTTTAGAGACATATCTTCTCGTCTTTTCAACCAAAACAAGTTCACTTCTTTGATCTTAATGTTGAAGAATAAAAACATTGTCCTGAGCTTGTTTGAAAATATAATTATTTATATTGACTATCCATAACTTTATAATGATAAGGTTTTTTCGAGTGTGTTGAACACCACACATTTGAGCAGACATTTTGATTCTCTCTTAAACAGATGTAATTACTTGAATTTAACGGATCCACAATTTCATAAAAGATTGTCTGGTTGATTCCAAAATCCTGATCAAATGCATTGATTTTTACCACTTCCGAGTTTATAGATGCCTAAAAAAGAAATAAGTATCCACGAACATAATAGGCAATCACATATGCCTCTGTATTATTAAAACATCTTAAAAGTTCCAATTTCAGAATTATATGCTAGTCAATATTTGTAAACAAACTTCTTGGATGATTTTTAATTCATACATAACTAAAGCCTCAGTCACAACTAATCTTTTGTGCTTCTATGGATAGTCTGCGTGTGATTCTATGATGGAAATCTTGCGAGATTTGCAAACAAAAGATTTGCGTTTTGCTAAGACCATCTACTTGTTTCGTTTTTATTCATTTACTTCTGTGGAAATCATATCAGTGGAAAAAATGACAATTTTAGGGGTACGTAAGTTTATGCCAAAGATTCTTTCAATAAAAGAAATTATTTATAACTAATTATACTTCAATAAACGTTTAGTTTGGTGGACCATCTCAATGATGAATTTAATAAAATTGTTTTTCAACAAATATCGATGAAACCATACTTTTTTTTTTTTTTTTTTTACAAAATCTGAGAAAATTACTAACTTTTTGAATAGCACAGAACGATATTGTTTCAACAACAAATCTTCTACAAAATACTGCAATACATCCCACAACTGTAAACTGTTATTGGTGTAGGGTTCATGCAAAAACTGGGCACATAGATTTCGATAAACTATTAGATGAGTTTGATGATTTAAAGTTATATAAGTAAATTTGATTTTAAAATTAAATAAAGAAAAAATGAAGGCACTTTGATAAAAAAAAAGTTACTTTAAATTGTCAAAGCTTTTTCGTAGGTGCCTTTTTTAAGTTCAACAAATAGTTTACAAAAATGTGACATTTTTCAAAGATAAAACAGCGAAACCCTCGTTTGATCAATTACTAAATTTAATTTTCTACAAGGACTTCCTCTTTTACATTAGCGCAAGCTATTATAAATCTTTACCAAAATAGTATGTCTCATATTCAAAGTTAATCTATGGACTGACGGAACCCTAAACTTAAACTTTTTTTGTAAAATCAATCAATCTGTCAAGGAAACTGAACTTACATTGCAAACTCCACTAATAAGAAAAAATACTTTATGTTGTTTTGTCTGTCGAGAGACCGTAATCAGTCTGATATTGACTCTTACAACTTTTAATAACTGAAACAATGTTAACCCTTCCTTTAAGTTCTTTAGTTTATCTTCATCAAAAATAATTACATTTTCAGGTATGTTTGCTGTATAGTGAATATGTGTAAACTTTGGGTTCTTATCATCCACATCTTTGATCTTTACAGTAACCTTCAAGGTTGCGTTAAACTCTGGGTGTTTGTCAACCTGAATAAGAACCAAACATTGAATTAAATGACATTTCAATGAATTTCATGAAAACTGTATCATAAAAGCTAAGTTTAAGGGCATTGGCAACGTTCCTGGTTTCTGGACAAAAATTTTCATAAATTCTTAAATGAATTTATATGTGTCTATATAGACAACAACAGACACTAGAGACCCCTCTTTCCATCCTTATTAAAAAAATATTTCCAAAAATATTAATTTTGCATTCAACATTGATTTCAATGTAATTCAAGGAACAAATCGCAATAATTAATATTTGAAAGGAGCAATTTTTTGATGAGTGAGATATGAGATTATAAATTAAATGATACATATTATTGTAAATCGATTTTATATGATATCCTACTGATAATGAAATATAGGGCGAATATTTTCAGAAAAGTGTGAACCTCAATTTGCTCTTTCCTATTCAAGAGTTACTGTCCTTGATTTTGTCACCGTACACACACAGTAAATATTAAAGATCATTAACAATTATCTATACCGGTTCTTATCTTTGAGGTATCAAGAAAGAAGAAGGTTCTAATATTTTTGAATTCCTAGTTAGCCTTTAGGCGTGCTCTAAGAGAGCAAAAGTAACTCATTATTTATTGTCAGAAATGTCTCTTTTACAAATTAATAATTAAAATGTGAGTCATTGATAATTCTGACTTAGAACTGAGGTCAGTTTAATTTAGAAATAATCTCATTGTCCACAAAATAAAGCAGCTATGAATAGTTTATGTGTATATGATATTTCATGCATATACATGTATATGTGTGTATTGTACTATAGTATCAAAACAATAGGTATGAAAATAAATGAATTTAGACTCTCGGTCTACTGTCTTTTGTTAAAGAGTATCGGAGTTAATCAATGTTTGGTTCACTTCTTTTTTTTATTTTGCTCGTCAATATCTTAAAGATGTCGCGGTAGGTCTGACCCCCCCCCCCTTTTCCTCGGTCGTCTGTCAATAGTAAATGTCTTTTAAAATCTTTCTCACAATGTTTGCCATATAGGAATTTGCTCCTCTCTTTCCTGAGGCCCATGTAACCTGCTTGTTGACGCAGAGCGATATATAAATATCGCTTCATCTTTATACATGACATATTTTGTTTACCTCGGAAACACTGCTTTTTTACCATAATATTAAAAAAGAGCTCATATTACGGGAGTTTACTCCCAGTTGGAAAACAATTCAAGAGGGGTAACTCTACTTCATTGTATAAAAGAGAAAATGCAGGTGCGGATTTTTTTAATCCGGAGCACTTCGTTGCCAATGCCCTTAAGATGAATGTATCAATATTACAAGAGGCCCATGGGCCACATCGCTCACCTGAGCAAAAATAGGTATGAAATAATCAGATCAATTTTTTTCACACTGACTATTCTTATGTTAATATCAAGTCCCTTTTCTAACAAGATGATTTTATAGTCATATCAACTGTTGAGCATTGCAGTTTTCAAAAAAAATCCTAAACAATTGGTTATATATGGGATCAAACTTTGAACCCCTTGTGAGGCCCAAGAATCGTCCAGGGGCCAAAGTCTAAACAATTTTAAAGAATCAACAGTATGTCAAAATGCTTGCATATAAGCAAAACCATAGATCATAACATTTTACACTCTATTTGCATTGTAAGTTTATGCAGATAATTAAAACATTTTCCATTTTAAAATTGAATCCCCAATGTGACCCTACCCTACTCCTCAAAATTTTTGTTTGAAAGAATTGAAATCTACATTATCTGAGCTTATTTTTAAAAACATTCTATTTTATTACTATGTAAATTTATGACCCCCACGCTGTGACCCCATCCTATCCCCGGGGATTTTTACATGAGGATGCTTTTTACAAGATTTAGCTTTTCTGGCAGAATGGTTTTTGAGAAGAAGATTTTTAGAAAAATTTTACACAATATATTCCTTTGGAAAAGTTTGACCCCAATTATTGCCCCATCCTACCCCTTGGGGTCATGATCTTAACAAGTTTTAATCCACACTACATGAGGATGTTTCAACATAAGTCTCAGCTTGCTGTTTAGGTTCTGAGAAAAAGATTCTTAAAAATTGACTCTTTGTATTCCTATGTAAAACTTCGCCCCCCCCCTCCACCTTCCCACCCATTGTGGCCCACTCTACCCCCCCTTTTTTTACACAAGTTACAGCTTTCCTTGCTAGTTGGTTTCTGAGAAAAACATTTTTAAAATATGTACACTATATATTCCTATGTAAAACTTCAACCCCCCCCCCCCCATTGTGCCCCACCATGATTTGAATAATTTAGAATCTATACTACATGAGGATGCTTCCAAATAAGTTGTTTCAGCTTTCCTGGCTAATTGGCTCTGAGAAGAGATTTTTAAAAAAATTACTCTACATAAACTATGACCTTCGACTTTAAACTTTGATCCCCCCCCCCATGTTGCCCCACCTTACCCCAGGGAACCATAATTTGAACATACTTGAATCTTCACTATCTGAAAATGCTTCCACACAAATATTAGCTTTTTTGGTCAAATGGTTTTTGAGAAGAAGATTTTTGAAAAATATAAACAAGTTTTCAATAAATCCTAATTATCTCTATTTGAAAAAGTCCATAGCCCTTTATTTTCACAAACAATTCCCTTCACCCAATGATGCTCTGTGCTAAGTCTGGTTGAAATTGGCCAGGGGTTCTGGAGAAGAAATCGAAGAAATCGAAAATATAAAAAGTTTACAGACAGACAGACATACATACAGAAAGACAGACAGACAGACGGACGCCAGACAAAAAGTGATTACGAAAAAATCACTTGAGCTTTCAGCTCTGGTAAGCTAAAAACTATGGCTGTATTCTTGGTGCATTATATATAAAGTGTGCCTTCATTGAAGGGGTAATGTTTCAATAAAGCTTAAGTGTAAAGCTAGTATTATGAAAATGGATTTTGGAACAGTGAAGCTTACAAAATGTACAAATGCAAATTAAGTGTAAGTAATATTACTGCAAAAACGTACCCGCATTGATAATGACCTATTCTTATTATGAAATCGTAACTGTGTAATTGTATTTAAAGTAATATTGAAAACTAACGAAAATAATATTTTACGTTATTAGCACTGTTTGATTGTTGGTGAATTTACATTACCCTATTACTATTTATTTTATACTAGTTGTGTGGCAGAGTTGATGATGCTATGAGTTGTACATCAACAGTGAAGCAACGTTATTTGTGAAACAAAAATTGTTGTGTTATGGTTTGCATGGTTAATTAATCCAAGTGTAAAATACTTACATAGGCAGTCACTTTGCAAACAGTTATGTTCTTGTCGTTGTCCTTATATGATATCTTCTGTCTCAACGTCAACATACTCTCACTGCGGGTCTTTCCAAAATTTACATCCAACACGCAATGAGTCTAAAGAAATGACTTTATCATTTTACATTAATAACATACAGGAAAATGAGTCTTCTTCCTTAAAACCTGATAAATCAGTATTATTGTCGGAACAAAATAAAAAAGAGTGTGATTTAGTATATTCAGAAATATTTTGTTTTTTTTTATGTCAGAATACCAGGGTAAATGTAAAGGGTAAATCAGTAAAAATTATCATCAGGTCAAATAAATTTGCTTGAACAAATACCTCCCCCCCCAAAAAAAAAAAAAATGCAGTACAACATATAAAATAAGGCAGACACAAAACAATTGGTGACATTTTATAAACAAAATCTTTAAGTATTCAGATCTTTACCATTGATTCCATACTAATGAAAATAATTGCATTCCTCTTTACATGATGTATTAAAATTCTTTTCATATTGGTAAATGAAAAATTAAAATAAAAAAAGGTCCGACAATGTGTAATAGTTTTACTGTTTCTCTGTCAGCAGTGCCACGTGTCATATGATAATCAGCAAAAATCCTTGTACTTTATAATTCTTTGAAGATATTAATAATATTTTCAACATCACTTACGATGCATAAAATTTAGGAGAGTTATATAGCAACGATAACATTTAAGAATTGAGAACAATTATCATTTTCAGTGTAAATCAGATAGTCAAATCGTTAATTGTGTTTCTTCGTTTCCCTGTTAAAAACATTTGATATTTTATATTTTCTTAAAGAATAATCTGGTCTATACTTTCCAAATCTCTATAAATCAGTTGATAAATTAATTGTATTAAAGCTATCTATTTTTCTATGACAGTCACAATTTATACTTACGATATTCCAAAGATAATCCAAATTTTCATTGGTAACAGATATGGCAGTTAAATTAAGAACCATAGTGCCGAATGGTGTATTCTAAAATGAATAAATTGGTAATAGGGTGAGTGTTTTTTCAAGGACCCGTCATTTTGCAGGACTCATTCGTAACGCCATCACTACGTTTTAGAGTTCCTAAATTGCCTGGATGTGGCAAATATTTCCAGTTATACAATAATGAGAATAATACTTGTGTAGCTGTTAAATAAAGAAGGATCTGTTAGACGTTCAAATATATTTTTTCAGTTATCGTGTCTTTTTTTCCGCGCAAGTGCGGATATAGACACTATATAAATTAACATCATACAATGCTTCTTGTACGTAGCCTGTATTTTTTTTATGCAGCTGAGTGGAAAAGAATCGCAAACTTTTTTATTTTATATCGAACCTCTGAATAGGTATTAAGCGCGTGGTATCTTATTTCTATTTGTTCTTTAGTTCTAATCTCGCTTTAACTTTTATCACTGTGCTAAAATAAGAATTTCAGAAATATATTCATTCATTTTCCCCGTTACATGCCTAAATCATTCATTCAGAAAGACATAGAGTTAACCTTGTTGACACAATTTCTTCACGCGTCGCAATTCAGTCTATCAGGTTTACCTCCAGTCTGTAGTGGTATGAAAATTATGTCATTATGTAACTTAAAAACGGTAGTTTACACACATTTGTTTTGCATATCTTAATTCAATGTCGTCACACCCAAGGAAACTGCCCGATAATTAACCATCCCTACACTTTTAATTCTAATAAATGGATTTGTCCGTTTTTATTAAGAAATCTTTTTTCGATCCAATTTCATTCAAAACGACGACGTTTATCGAGCATTTTCAACTGATTTTTTTATTATGTTATGTTTGTGCAAACGATTACTTTTATTTTGCCAAATTTACCCCTTCTGGTTTGAATCTAGGCCCTACAGCCCAAATTTGAGACCGGAAAATAATCGACCTGCAGGTCCCCTACATTGTCCTGGTATCCGTTTGATGCACACCTCAAGGATAAGTGAGATACTGGGCCATCTTTTACCCCTTTACCATTGTGAAATAATTAATATATATTTATATATATATATATGGGAAAGGTATAATAATTTTAAGGGTATTATTTAGTGTAATGAACTGTCGAAAGATAAGGAGAATGCAGTGTAACGAGGGCATATATATATATATATATATATATATATATATATATATATATATATATATGAGTGGACAATGAGTGCATTTAGCCAATCCTCGATAGCGTTTCATTTAAGAGGCACGTTAAGTAATATGTCAAAAAAAGAAAAGAAAATAATCTCCACGCAATATTTTGCTGAAATATGGTATTCTTTTACACGTAACATTTTTTCTGCTTTTTTCTGGTTTTCTCTGCTTTCCTCTAGTTCATCCATCCAATTTGTTTTATTGTTGTAAATATAATATCCATATATCTGAATGAACGAGGAGTGGAAGGGGATGTGAGGTTAACATATTTTGTTAGCATTTTGTTGATTTTCATATCAATTTTGTTTTTTACATCACAAAGTATTATTTTTAATCTATATTTACCAAATTTAAAAGAACTAACTACAGCGATCATCCTGTTGTTTGTACCTTTGTCAAGTGAATGTGATTATCTTTTTAAGCCACTATACAAATTCAACTATCAACAAAAAAATGTTTACATTTATGAATATACCTAGACAAGAGGCATATCGGCCACATTGCTATGTGCTCACTTGAGGAAAAGTTCTTAAGTAATTACTTTTTAGAATCTTTTTCTTAATTTGTAATAAAACTCTGACCCAAGGGACAGTGAGGAGAATTGGTGAAAAAATGGCAGTACAACATTTTAAAATAAATAATTGGCATTAGATATGAAATTGTTATATATATGAAGATTGAAAGATATACAGGTACATTGCACAGTTGTTCAAAAATGAATAGTAGAGATATTCTAATAAAATTATTTAAAACAATTTTATTTGAATTATGTAGTTATCTCACCTCCAACACATTTACATTAGCTTCACTGTTGCTAATATTTTCTATTTTGAACTCATTTATTTTTGCATAATTCAAGGTAAAATTCCCCTCCACTACATCTTGAACCATCACTGTAAGAAAACCAGGGTCAGTTGTAATTCCATCCTGCAAAATAAAGAAAACATGGTTACATATGAATTTTAAAAAATACAGTCATAAAAAAAAGTCATGAAAGTACTAATAGGGTAGACTCATATTTCTCACACATATTTGCCATTGATATTATTTTATGAACACGTAAATCGCAGTTTAAATTTACCTTTTCGCTTTTAGCTGAGGGTAAGATGATAGGTTTCTTTAATTTATTAATAATAACAAATTGATTACATTAAGCGAGGTCCAACTATTTTAAGTAATTAATTACCTATAAGAATACCGAACAAAAAAAATAATTACAAATGTAACGTGTGTTTAGCCGAACAGTAACTATTATTCTTATGTGGACACGTACCCGGTTACACCCGGGATTCTGCAGAACACCATATTTTATACCATTTATACAATGACCTGTTGTCTTTCAGGAAAGAAACGATTGCGTCTTTATGTAAGTTAAAGCCATATATTCAATAGAAATACATTTTTACAGAAGAAATGAGGGTAGATTTTTATGAATATTTCAATTTCAAATTTTAAATGCATTTGCCCTACTGTACCACAATAAAAAGTACAATGAACAGTGTACAGTTTTTACAAAGCACAACGGAAAACCTCTAATTTTTCATTTTTCCTACTGACTCCGTTTTAGCTTTCTATCTCAAACATTATTCAACCGATTTTCATTAAATTTCAGTGATAATGTGGAGTATTTGTTCCTCAAAGCTGTTAAAAGCTGAACATTAATGTCATTCGTTTTCTAGTTACGTCAATTGTAAAATGTTCAAAACGTAATTTTCTCCATAACATTATTCTATCACGGTTTTTATGGAGACCTTTAAATTGCTGTGATTGTCAATTTGTCGATTTTTTTTATGGCGCAATCCCTCAATTCCATTTCAAATCGAAAGTGATTCAATTTTTTTTAAATTTTATTTTTTCTGAAAAATAATGCTATGCAAATTATATAGCATCTTGTAGAGTATACATAGCTAAACAGAACTTAAATTCCGTTTAAAAATAACATTACATTACTGAGATATCGGGGTTTAAAATTTAATATTTCCGGAAATATTGAATCTTCAACCTTAGTTCAAGGTATCACACCGGTAATCGGCCAATCAAAATGAACTTAGTCAATTGTAGTTCCATATATACTTCATAATTATTTTTTTTCTTGACTGTATTTTTACATTTTCCTTTACTCAGTTTTAAAATTTTTTGTACCACTGAGTAGGATATTTCATGTATTTTGTTAGGTGATGATTTTTTTTCACAGGAACTACTTCTTTCAGGGCTCATGCAGCAGCTTCCTGGGGAGTGTGCAGTCTGTTTACATACAAATGGAAAACACGTGGTTTTGAGGGTAGACCTGTTTGGAGCTAGATATTTTGAGAAAATGCAGTATCGCTTGCCCTTTTTATTGTGTTAGCTGATGAGATAGGTAACAAATAACATTTCCTCCGAATATTTTGTCATGAAAAATACAAACTGATTTTTAAGAATTTTTCCCCTCTATAGTGTTATATAGTGAAAACAATTACCGGTGTGATACCTTGAAGGGCTGTGTGTCAAATTGAAAAAATGCATGCAGGTGCCAGTTTTCAGTATTTTATGTCAAATCTTGTTAACAGAAATTAGTTTCTGTAGTCTGAAGATAGAAAAATGCTTTTAAAATTTTGTAATGAAAAAAATATGAAAAATGATGATTTTTGGTGTGGAAAACATGTAATTTTTAATATATAATAATAAAAATCTTTAAAAATGGATGATTTGTAGTCACTGGAGCTTAGAATATTGGTTTCTGTGTTCTAGATGCTGTAAAAGTGTGCAGATCAGTTGTCGCAGTCATATTTGATGCCCTCAGACTTTGTCGTAAGAGCACACAGCGACTAGTTTTTCATCGAATGACTTATTTTGAGTTTACGTGCAAGTCTCAGAATTAAGCGACAAGTGCGAAACATTGCGAAGAAGAACATGAACAGTCTATCAAAGGATTATTTTGACAAAAACTTTAATTTCTTTGATTTCTGCTCACCTTATGTGAGTTTTAATTTCATTTCCTACATAGTCCTGATTGAAGGAATTAAGGGATTTGGGCAAATATGTGCTATGTTTATGTTTATTTTGCACTGAATTACCCATTTGTAATAGTTTAAGGCAAAAACATGCTTTAACACCATTTACAAGATCACACAGATGCATATTTTGTGTAGAAAAGAGGTTTCATGCATTTAGTTGAGAAGGTCATTATGAGTCAAGTATCACAGGGCGAAAAACCATCTTTAAGCAAGTCCTTAAAGGTGGCTTAAAGGTGACTTAAAGGAGCTTAAAGGCTATACAACCTTTAAGCCGCCTTTAAGTCACCTTTAAGCAAGTGCTTATAGGTCCTTAATGTCCAAACTTCTTTAAGCTACCTTTAAGCCACCTTTAAGCCACCTTTAAGCATCTTTAAGTGGCATTTACGCTCTCTTTACACTGCCTTTACACTGTCTTTAAGTGTCCTTTAAGTCAATATTGATGAAGCTGACCAATAAAAACATATATTAAATGCAAAAGCTCTTTTATAGAGATGGGAGACCAGGGGGTCATCCGAGTGATAATATAATTTCCAAGGAAGGGGGGGGGGGGTGTTCCAGGCGGTTTTAATCGTCGCTCCATTAAACACAGATCGCTATCATCAGCACCGCTCTGATGGACACAGATTGCCGTTATAAAATTCTTTATAATTTTGAGGGGGTTTCAAAATTATTGTAGGTATGAGCGCAGTCTCTGTATCTTAATATGTGCATAAAACTAAATAAAGTATGTTTGTTTCCTATTATAAATTAATCGGTGAAAAATCTCTCTCTCTCTCTCTCTCTCTCTCTCTCTCTCTCTCTCTCTCTCTCTCTCTCTCTCTCTCTCTCTCAGTTCATCCGGTTATTAAACAAAATAAAGATAATGAACCAAAAATGCATGATTTAATTTGTTAATCGGTTTAAGGTTTGTATTTTTTTTTTCAATTTTCATTATTTCTAACTCTAGATCTGCTAGATACATGTTAAAGATGAAAAGACTCTCAACTGCCTTTGTTATATCGGGCAGGATATTACTGCTTTGTTTGTCTAGACATAGTTTTGTTCGTTTGTGTATATCTAATTAGAGTCTATTGTTTGTCCAACTTAAGAAAACCCCTGGAACTAACACAGAATATACAAGATATACACAGCAGTTGTGTCGTGTGCCCAGGTGCATGTTTGTGTATATCTAATTAAAGTCTATTGTTTGTCCAACTTAAGAAAACCCCTGGAACTAACACAGAATATACAAGATATACACAACAGGTGTGTCGTGTGCCCAGGTGCACGTCAGGGTTTCTAAAGGCGTTGAATCTTAGTATGTACGAGTATACGATAAGTCTAGTGAATAAAAGTTAATTTACATTTGTAATTCATTTTCAAAGTATTATTTCCTAGCTCTGGGTTTCAAAGATGTTACGTCTACAAATTAACGATACATGTATGTAAGACTAAAATCTTGAGGCTAATTAATTAATGTACCGGTGATCATAAATAGGGGTTGATTATTTAAATATATGTATAAGGGTAAATATGTCAAATATACCCGGCATGGCACATCATACAATTGTATGTACAAGTCATTTGCAATTGCCACATGCAGTAAATACGTCACCGGTAATTGGTAATTTTGTTTGTTATAGAATTGATAGTTTAAAAATCATGTACATGTACATACAATTACATGTAAATATTTAAACATATTGGAACGGCGCCGCAATCATGAAAACCGGGAAATTGCGGGAAATTGAACAAATGCCCTAATAGTATCAAAGCATTTAATAAAAGAAATGATTTCATTTCTTTCTTACATTTTAATAGCTATAAATTAGATGAACTTATATCTACTCGGTTTAAATTTATTAACTAAGAAAGCCTACTATAGTGAACCTAAAGGTTTCCATTTAGGTATAATATATTTTTGTTCACTGAAGACCAAGTTCCGTATTTCATTCTAAATACATGCATGCATGTAATTTATAAATTAGATATAATTGATTGTTACAAACTGAATGGTTTGTCAAAATCTTTTCAAGTAAACACATTCAATACAGTGATTCAATATCCACTGATATATAGGATATAAAAACGCTCATTTATATGTAAGTTGCCGTGGCGTAGAGGATGTGTGGTGATGCTAGTAATCTAAGGGTCCCGGGTTCAATTCTCGCCGTGGCCGTTTTTTTTGTGTTTTTTTTTTCATTTTTCTTTCTAGAACAAAAACCGTTTTAAAACCTTTTCTTTCATAAAGTTAATACATTTTGTTGGAAATTAAGCACAATATTGAATGAATTTTTTTTAATGGCTTAAAGGTGGCTTAAAGGTAGCTTAAAGGTGGCTTGAAGGTGGCTTAAAGAAGTTTGGACATTAAGGACCTATAAGTTGTCCTTAAAGGTGGCTTAAAGGGGGCTTAAAGATAGTCTTTAAGCTGCCTTTAAGCCATCTTTACGCTTTCTTTAAGCCACCTTTAAGCAATACTTATAGCTTAAAGGTAGCTTAAAGGTGGCTTAAAGATCGTCTTTAAGCTACCTTTAAACACATTTAAGCTATCTTTAAGGAGGACTTAAAGATGGTCATTCATCCTGTGTATATATAATATCATCATGATTGAATCTAGGAGCTTTTCATGGTTTTCATCCTTAAAAACTGATGAATTTCAGTTTACCAGAAAATGTTTTTATGCATTATAGCCAGAAAATCAGTTTCTTCCCACATTTTAAGGGGAGTTCCTTATTTACAAAATACAAATACTGATATTTATGTTTGAATGACCTAAGATATTGAAACATTAGTCATTGTTAAAATGTTTAGAAGGAGATATTACTATTTTTATATGGTAACCTCAGCACACCTGTCCTATTCTAAGTAATGAAAATCAAAATTTGAATGAAATCATATCATGTAACATGTATGGGTACAATATAGATGCCCCACCCTTATCCACAACTATGGGGGTTGGTATGATTCTTTTTTCAGTATTGTGATATGGCATGCACTTATGTGATTTCTCTTGTAAATATGCATCAGAAATGCATTGCCTTATTGAATTACTTCATGTATATGCTTATTGCTCTTGCTGTAAATTATCTAACATGTGTCAATCATCATTGATCAGTAATTCTCTTCAAATTCTATAGGGATGGCCTGATGAGGGGTATAATTAAGTGTGTCCAATTGAAATGTCATGGCTACTTTTGCTCTACAGATAGAATGTTACATAAATCACAGAATGAAGTTGCATCCCAGTTGTTTCTTTTACATTTCTTATCATCAAAGCAAGATTTATGGTTGTCAGAGCAGATCTGAGCTCCATTACATGCTGATATCATTTGGGCTGTCCTGTGTTACCATGCTGCTTTTAGATAAAAGTGAGTATGGCAGTGTGTAGACAAGTAAACAGGCTTTACCTGATATATAAATTTACCAGATACAGATTTCATTTTTGACCTGATAATTCACAATATTGTTATGAAATGTGTGAACAATAGGGGTAAATTTCTTCTTTGTTATGCAATGATTGCATAATGAAGTGACTCTAATGGAATATTTTTATTTTGATGTAAAGAAAAATGTATATGCTCTGATTTGGTACCAAGATGATTTTGTATCTTGTTGTTTTAAGGATGAAAATTGGCTTCAGGTCATGCATGGTGTGAGGCTCCAAATGTGTTTCATCTGTGCTATTTTCTTCAGTCTGAGTAAGGGAGATAAATCCTCAATAGTTAATGAAATATTGGGAGCTTGGGGACAGGGTTTTAGGGATTTGGTGACAGTTGATTGGGAATTCTCAGGTGCAAATTTGAAAGGGATCTGACATCTTTAGAGTCTCTTCAAGGTATCACACCGGTAATCGGCCAATCAAAATGAACTTAGTCAATTGTAGTTCCATATATACTTCATAATTATTTTTTTTCTTGACTGTATTTTTACATTTTCCTTTACTCAGTTTTAAAATTTTTTGTACCACTGAGTAGGATATTTCATGTATTTTGTTAGGTGATGATTTTTTTTCACAGGAACTACTTCTTTCAGGGCTCATGCAGCAGCTTCCTGGGGAGTGTGCAGTCTGTTTACATACAAATGGAAAACACGTGGTTTTGAGGGTAGACCTGTTTGGAGCTAGATATTTTGAGAAAATGCAGTATCGCTTGCCCTTTTTATTGTGTTAGCTGATGAGATAGGTAACAAATAACATTTCCTCCGAATATTTTGTCATGAAAAATACAAACTGATTTTTAAGAATTTTTTCCCCTCTATAGTGTTATATAGTGAAAACAATTACCGGTGTGATACCTTGATGCAATTGTTTAAAGTTCAAAGTTAAATTAACTCGTACTAAAATATTTCGAAAATTGTTAATTTGTACTGTAATTTATTTTGATTTTTTAAAATTGTTCTTGTATTCATGAACGTAGTCTATCCATAACTAAGGCAAATTTAACAATTTTGATTGGTCTATCCTTCATCAAATACTTATTTTGAAGTTATTTTAAGGCTGACTTAAACCAAATTTGGGAGTATGTATGTAGTAAATTAAATAAACGTTTTACACTTAAAACTTTTTTAAAGAGTTGTCTTCCCTTTAAGAAAATAATAAAAAATCATTTTCTGAAAATATGTATGGTAAATTATGAATTATTTTAGCATATTCTAAGAAAGGAAAAGCTTTTGCACATTTTAATCAAGAGAAATGTGAGAAAATTACTTTTCTTAAAAAATATATCTAAAAATGCATTTTTCCCATAGACTTCAATGTTAACTTCAGTATATGATAAATTTGTTACGTTTTTTTTTTTCCAATTTCAGAGATGAATCTTTATTATTTTAAAACCCCTTTAAAATCACACTAAAGTTCCAGTGATTAAACTTGCAATCTATTAGAAATAAAAAATGATAGTTATGGATGGACTACCTAGAGATTTTTATAAATACGTAGTTAGAGTCATTCGGATTTTGTTAAGTCGTACCAAGAATCATACATATTTCTTCTCTTTGTTTGTGTTACAGTTGGTTTTTGGTTTCAGAATCTGCCCCTGCAAGGACTTTCAACTTTTACTCCTGATGTCAACGGAATATCCACTCGTAGCTTTGCAACAAGCTTTGCTCTAGTATTCGTTAGATATCCTTTTGTTTTTCTTTAGATTCCTTTTAGAAATGTTTTTCCACGATTTCTTTTAAACAGAAGACCATATTGCCCTTTTTAACATTTCACGGGCCCGAAACACGTTCCAGTTACGAGCATTGCCATACATTACCAAAGGATTTAGAGGTTAACGTCTACCCATGCAAACAATCACGAAAGAATTGGGGGTCAATCACTATCTTTGCGAGTGTCATTTCGTGTTATAAACTCACCCTTTTTAAAAGAACAAAACCGAAAGTGAAATATTTGGACACAGTTTGGTATTTTCATTTCATATCTGAAGAAAAGTGCTACCACTACTAAAATTATTAGTTGTGTAGGCAGGCATTTGTATTTGAACTTATTTCGTAGTTCGTACGTTGTATTTTTTCGAATTGAGTAAGTCATTCCAAGTATTTTTTCTGTTTTGTTGGAATACCTATTCGAACTTTTTTTTTGATTTTAAGAAGCTATCGTGTTATCGTGTAAAGGAATACAGTAACATCCTTAAAAGCTTTTAACTTTTGTCAGCGACGGAAGACCCGCTCGTTTCATTGCAACGACATTTTCTAGTTATCATTTTGAAACAATAATAAAGAAAAGATCCTAAGATTTATGTTCTCAACAATATGCTATCTTTAAAATTGCTAAACACTTGTTCAACAAAATATGTTTATATTTAAAATACTTTCATTTGATATGGTTCTTCAAATTAGGGTCCTATATGGCAGTTAAGTCTTCTTTTTAATACTCTTCATTTAGCATTAATGTACCATAGACTATTGTTCAAATTGAAGTAATCTCCATACAGTTTCTTCTTTTATTCATCAGTATAAGGCGTTTAAAGGGGCCTAAACAATTGGTCTTTAAACTTATGTATCTAGTTAATTTGAAATAATTTTTAAAAACTCTTGAACAAGTTGTTGCTTCAAGTCATCCTTTTAAGAATATTACATCCATGGACATTTCGTAAAGAGTCCCTTAAACGCAGCATAGGGCAAGCCCCTTAATGCTACTTTGTGTTTGACCTTTGTTTTATAAAATAATTTGTTATTATAACTTATACAACCAAATTGTTAATTCTTTCACAAGATTTGATTTAACAACAGAAATGTTTTGACAGAAAAAAGGGGCTAGCCGTTAAAAAAAAATGACCAGAAAGGGCTAGAAAATGACAATGAAATTATTATGTTACCAAGAGAATATCAGGTGAAAGAAATTGAAAACCTGTTTAGCGATGTGCTCCATGACCCTTTTGTTTTATATGTTGTTTCTTCAGACTTTGTTAATGATTTTTCGTAACAAATGTTTATTCCGATATCATTTCGAGCTCGATGCATTCATCTTGATTTTTGTTGCAAAGTTGTCATAGTTCTACTTGGTTTTGTAAAAGTATATATAAGTTATATCAACGATCAATGCCTAAACGGAAGACAAATCATAGCACCGAGCCCTCACGGTCCACAGAGCCTGGCCTGACTTTAATATGACAAAACCCCAGAAAATATAATCTTAGACATCCTTCTTTCCTATTCATCTAAATGCCAAATGCGTCAGATTCCGCAGATGAATCCAAATACATGTCGTTTAGAGATAGCACTCTTTCTATAGTTAGTAACCATAAATTGATGTCGGTATTTATATGTCGAAAGATTTATTTTTACTACTTTTTGTTATTTTTTTCTATTTATGCTTTAGCACACCCTGAATGCACCACTGCTTTATTCCAACTTGAATGATAAAATATTCAGTATAAATATTATAAAAATAATTTCTACCTATAATGTCCGGCTTTACAGTATCCAAATAAATGGTTGCATAAAACGACTTTCCCATGCAATTTAAAGGCCTTTTTTCTCAAAGGTGTATAAATATTGACATAAATTATAAATGTGTACACTTACCTTATCTGTACAGAGAATGTTGTTAATGATGTACTGCTGTTTCTAATAATGAGAAAGAAAGTATTGATTTTTTGAAAAGAGTAATTACATGGATTAATCAAAATGTGATAGACATATACAAAGTGATATTTTGTAGAGACTTTAACTGTCAAATGCATACAAATAATAATGATAAAAGCGTTGTTGTCCTAATGATAACTTTGAAAACATTTTCTTTTAAAGATTGTTGGTTATCAAGTGGAAAAAATTACAAACAAGGCTTAACATGGAGTAATTGGGATGATGTCCCTCAAAGTAGGACCGTACCGATTATTTATGTAACATGATTTTTAAAAAGATAATATACATCATGTTTTATATTAAGAGGAACGAAGTGGACCAAAAACCCTTGGCTAGCGAAAATGAGGCATTAAATTCGTTTAGGTAAAATTGAGGTAGCTTTATCATTTCAAAAATATCGGAATTGTTTGAATTATACTCAGTCGTCTTTAAAAATCCAACACTGTAATATTTTGTTGTTGCAAAATATCGCTTAGTGTTCTATGTGTAATACTTTAAGAATTTATTTTCTATCTAAACGTGGTCTTTTAGCAGCGTAGAATTTTCTTTCTACATCAATTATTACAATACAACCTTTTTTAAAACACGTTTTTTTAAACAATCTGATAGCCTTTGTTTCTTATACAATATACAAATATAAGATAAAATGTAGATTTGATGAAGGAACAATGTGAAAGAAAGAAATTCTTTATGCATTAAAAGGTAAATTGAATGTCCATACACTGTTTTAATTAAGATTAATTATATTTATCAAGATATTTGTGATTATTTGAAAATAGTTATCTTGTTTATACTTTATGTGATAAATGGTGATGTGCGGAAATATGGCATTGGTTTTGTGTTTTCTCTCTAAAAGACAAAACCTTGTTACTTGACATAGTTTTTTTGTGTTTACCTTAAAAAAAAATCATTTCTCGGTTAACATATGTATAAGGCTAACATATCATTATACAACTGTTCCATATTTGGCGAAACTGATCTTAAAGTTTTCGTTCATTGTTTTTGAGAACGTATTAGTAATTCATACTTTGATTTTGTTTCAGTTTTTTACCACATACACAATAAATTCGAAGCACTGGATTGTTGTGTTGGTTAACTATCTGTAGGCAAAGGCAGAATAGTTGTGTTAAATATAATACATTGTATTACGTATACATGATCTCGATTGGTGCTCAGGATTTTAGCATGTCTATTATACAGATGCAAATAATAATTTTACATAATTTTACTATAGTTAAACTCAGTTATAGCGAAGTCCTAGGGCCCAATGAAATTACTTCCTTATATCCGTAATTCGTTATATTCGTATAACGAATTCGTAATAATATCTATAGCGATTTCACTATATACATGTTTTCTTTCACCAGACTATAATTTTCGCTAAATGAGGCTTAAAATAAAAATGCATTACTTTGATACCTTTAATACTCGGATTGTGAATTGAAAAAAAGAATGAAAATAAATTCTTTCAAACTATTATATTAATTGGTAGTGCTAACTTTTTTTAAACAGTAAAGACATTCGTTATAAAGGTGTTAAATTTCGTTATATTTCATCTCTACGTGACTCAAAATTAGTTCGCTATATCCGTAAATTCGTTTTATCCGAATTCGTTATAACCGTAAAGATTTTTACCGGGAATTCCCAAAAATTTTGTTATATCCGAAAATTCACTATATCCGTGTTCGTATTATACGAGTTTTACTATATCATTTCCGTGAATAAATCTCCCTCCAAATGCATAGTATCATTCTTGTAAAAATACGCATACAATGGGGATAACGCCCAGTTTCTCCATATACCAAAAAAATGTTGAGAAGTAAAGTTTTTTTTCAATCAAGATGCCTACTGACTTTGATGGTCACCTAAGTACTATAGCCTTTAAATTGACATGTCAGAGGGTGTCTTTTTAGCATTCTAAGACTCATTTTGGAGTTTTAACCCTAATCCAAAACTTCTGTGACTGTTATTCCTGCCATTTATAATTAGGTTTTTTAAACATAAATTAATAAAGGGAGTGGGGAGGAGGGAAGGGGTAGAAAAAAATGACTTGCATAGAACCCATACCGGTATTTAATTTAGTAAGACCAAGTAACAGTTTACTTAGAAGTTTTGATTTTTGGTTTAGATTGCCATTTTTGTCCTTCTAAAAAGGCCCGAACCTCTGGCCCAGGGGTAATGAATTTGACAATTTAATTGCATGATTTGAACATATTTCATTATGCAAATATATATATTTACATAAATGGAGTATGCAGCAGGCAATGCCCGTGTAAGCTTTCTACATTTTAAAATTTAGGTAGAGGGCTTCATAGCTATGAATTCAGTTCTTCTCAAATATATATGGAAGAAGAGAACATGATTTTTGATTAGGATAAAAAACATTTTCACTGTATGGCCATAATGGCCCCGCCCTAGGACCTGGACCCCTGACCCAGGAGCAATGAATTTCGGTAAAAGGCTTTATGGACATCATAACAATGCATTTAGTTATTTTTTCAAACATAAAAGGGAGTGGAGAAGACTATTTTTAAAGATTTAATATCTTTTCACTTTGTGGTTATATGGACCCCGCCCTAGGGTCTGAATCCCTGATCTAAGGGCCTTAAATTTTACAATATTGGTAGAGGGCTTCATAACCATTCTAACATTGCATTTAGCTTTGTTTCGACATGTGAGGGAGCAGAGGAGATGGTTTTTGTGAAAATTTTGCTTTTTTGCATATTTGTCCCCACCCCGGGGTGGTCAAGTCATGAATTTCACAGGTGACCTAAATCGTAAATCTAAACGTTCAATTATTATATATCAACAATTTCGAAATCCCGTATTTCACCGCCATATAACGGGACCGGAGTAACAACTTTGACAATTCAGGAGGCCGATTTTATTATTTTTATATTGAACCATATGTCATATAAAGCAACTCTAGTTTATTTGCGAAGCTTTAAGAAAATCGACCTTCTGGTTCTTTTTAGGTACAATCTCAAAATAGAAGTACATTAACGATAGGAATATAAAGGAAACTGCCATTTTCCGCATTTCAGAGCAGATTTCAAAAATATCTTTTTTCCCTTTTTTTTATATGATGAGTAATATAATTTCCTACCTTCTATTTAAGAAATTCTAAACTCTACCGTCTGGTTGTTAGTTGGGGCCATCTCAAAATATCGAAATGCACCAAATTTTGCTATATATTTTGAGCATTACGAATAAAGATTGGTATGATGGATTCATTTAAAAAAATAATGATAATGGCCTCAAGAATAACAACATTCTGTGTATAAAATTTTTACTTTCTTTCATGTTATTTCTTATAACGTACTCCTTCAAAGCTTTATTTTATCATAACGTCATGAAAGCACTTTAGGCATCACGTCTTCGCGCTTGGTCGACGCATCTTCGCACTTTTGCTCCTTCGCCTTCGCTCTATCGCCTTTGTAACTTTGCATCTTCGCCCTATCGGAACACCATAGATATATGTAAATGTAATTGTTAAAGGGGCATGGTCAAGATTTTGGTCAAATTCTATTTTTTTGTTTTCATTATTTACAATGCTTAAGGAAAGCATTTCTACTGATCAAATGAAATTTGAGGGTCAGTTGTAAAGTTATAAGCAAGATACAAGGCTCACAATTCTTTGTAAACAAGGCTCATGCCCTGTTGTTGTTTACATAGGTTCAATATACCAGTAAAAATTCTTTTTCAAGATGATTTGTCCATCTTCATCTTTCAGCTCTGTAACTTGCTTATAACTCAACGAATGACACTCAAATTTTAGTTGCCTATTGAAAATGCCTTACTTAAGCGTTGTGAACATTAAAATCGGAAAATTATTATTGACTAAAATCGTGACCATGCCCCTTTAAGATGACAACCATACCCCGATGCAATACGTCAATGTCTTGCTATAACGGAAGTATTTTCAATTTCTAAGATATACCCCTTCTTTCACTTTAAGTTTATTTGAATATGAATTATAATTTCTGTTACTTTCTGTAAACTGCAGCAGTAAAAATTACAATAGTGTAAAGACTATTTCACAAATAATAAAAAAATATATTGAAAAACTTTAATCTACAAGAAGGTCATTATTCTACAGGGATCACTTTTTTTCATGTGGAGTGTGCTCATTTTTATGAAAATGACACTTATTCATCAGGCAAAATAGTCATTTTTCTACGTAGAATAATGACCGGGGGTCATTTTTCTGCGTATAATAGTGACCGGGGGGTCATTATTCTACGTCGAAAAATAACCCCCGGTCATTATTCTACGGGGGTCATTATTCTTCATTACACAGGCCTTCTTAAATAAAATTGAGAGTCAAAAGGTAAATTATATAACCAAATTTAGCTTTAAAAAGTATACATTATTACTATTACAAATATTTATGCCTTAGTCTTTGATATAGATAACTGATTAATGTATGAAATGTATGCTATTTTTGCCTGATGTTTAATTATACACATATCTGTATATTTTGTAAACAAAATTTCTTAAACTTCTATTATTTTTCTCTGTAGTAACGCCAAATTTTTATTTTATAATGCTTTTTTGCCTTTTTGCATCCAACTTCCTATCCTAAAATACACTTTCATCAATGAATTATTCCCCTTTTTCACGCATATTCAAACATGACTTTGTCCACACGTTATCTCATCAACTGTCACAGCTAATGACTTGAAATTTTTATGCAAGATGGATTCAATATTATATTTATGCCCATTGCTTTTTTTATTTTATCAAAAACCATTTTCTTGAAAGCTTACCTGAAAAAACCTGAAACTGTTAATGTCATTTGTTTCTCAAAGTTTCTATGATATTGAACATCTGATTTCGAATATCTTTTTTTATTTTGTCAAGAATATTTTGTTAATCTTTCTATAAAAGAAAATTAGCTCATACATGGGTGGAGGGGCGTAGCAGAAATAGAAAAAAATATTTTATTCATATGTAACGTAATTAAGGGTTTCAAAAGGACAAAATCTTTGATTATTTAACTTCTGAAAAAATGAAATATTTTGATGTGCATATATAGAAAAAAGATTGTTCAGAATAATGTTGTTAACAATATTCTACTATCAAAATTAGGTTTAACAACCGCAGTTAGGAGATGAAGGATCAATGCAAAAGATGTTTTATTCCAAAAATCTAAAAAACACATATATTTCTGAACCCTTGCTCAACAAAATGTGTTTGCAATCATGAGAATTTTCATTTAATGTCAAGAAATAGGGACTGGTCTCTCAGATTATGGTCCAAAAGGGGTATTTTATTCATGACTATTTACTGATAAATATGTTGTAATATTTTTGAGAATGTTCATCTGACAGATATTTAGAGAACAGTAAAAAAAAATTCAAAACACTTCTTGAGCAAAATGAGTTCGAAATCACGAGTGTTTTTATTTGAAGTCAAGAAATAGGGGCTGATTCCTCAAAGTTGAGACCAAAAGGGGTCTGGAGTCCTTTATCCATAGCTTTAAACTAATAAATATTTTGTAATACATTACAGAAGCAAAACATGTTTATCTTATTGAACAATAAAATGCTTTCCATCAATGGGGATATATGGCCATCTTGTACCTTTGAGAATAAGAATGTAAAAATTTCTTGAACTGACTTGTTTCTGCCAAATTGGCCAAAAATGTTCCCGAAAGATATAAAAGCGATGAACACAAAGTCCTAATTGTCATTTTTTTTTTAAAGTATGCATATAAAAACAATACAATGTCTTTTTATTCACTTAGAACAGCTGTCGAACAGCAAAGGTATTGATCATTTAAAAACCCGGAAAAAAATATAAAGAGGGTTCATTTGTGTCCTCTCTACAAGCAATTGTGAGGAAAAGTTTAAATTTTTGCTCGTTTAAGTTGTAACTTTCTCTCAAAGTAGAATGCTTTTTAAAAAAAAAACCACAAGGTATATTTGTCTGTGTATATATATATATAGATATATTTTCGTTTAAATAAGATGTAAACTTTTTTAATCTAAGACGTGCACTTTTTTAGACCTCTATTCCACATTTAAAAAGAATATATTTATTTTATACTTATAGAACTAAATAATCCACATAAAATAAACATGGGATAGGTATAGAGATGTATATCAAATTCAAAATGGGTTATTTTGAATTGACACTTATTTTTTTCTATGAAAATATAACGTCAATGTGTCTCCATAAACACAGCCCTTACCAAAATATTGACCTTCTGGCAACACATTCTGGCATTATTGCAGCAATACTGCAGCAACATTCTGGCAATACATCGCGGCAATGTTGCTGCAGTAACGTTTTTCGTATGCAAATGAGATTGCGGCAATATTGCCAGAAAGATGTTGCCGCAAAAGTTTTGTTGCAACACATTGTTGCGACAACCACGTGCACCTTTCTGGCAATACTTGAGATTGCAGCAATATTGCCAGAAAAGTGTTACGGCAAAAACTTTGCTGCAACACCTTTCTGGCAATACATTTGCATATGAAAAATGACATTGCAGAAATATTGGTTCAATGCATTTTCTGTGCTCTGGCATCAATGGTACAATATATGTAATATTTATGAATAATAAATGTATACAACAAAGCAGTCATGTATATTACATTAATCTACAACCAAAATGAAGAAAAAATCTTTAATTGCCATTACAGTTTTATTTTTTTAAAGATGCAAAAAGGTTACAACAAGACTAACATTTTGCATTACATTAAATTTGGACTTTCAAAAATAAAAAAAATAAAAAACAGTTTGCGATTA
The DNA here is from genome assembly GCF_963853765.1 of Magallana gigas. Classification (NCBI taxonomy): domain Eukaryota; kingdom Metazoa; phylum Mollusca; class Bivalvia; order Ostreida; family Ostreidae; genus Magallana; species Magallana gigas. The sequence goes on along the minus strand of NC_088859.1, from coordinate 47,377,646 downwards.
CACAATATTAAAGAAGTAAAAAAATTATTTTATTCAATGTAACATGCACAAAATAAGTATTGAATTAAAAATATAATGTATAATATTAGAGACCTGAAACTGGAATTTCAACATGCTTATAAAGGATACCAGTTAAAATTAATAATCTTTCAATTTAACACATTTCATAAATACAATAAACACAAATCATGATGAAACTTGACCAAAAGTACTCAGCCAATCAGTGACAATTTATTGCTGCAGAATAACATGTATTGCACTTGATTGACACAACGCACACAGACGGATATGGACAAAAGTTCACTGTTTACCGTAAGCAAAGCTCAAACCATATAGTTCACAAGTTCTGCACAACCACTTGCTGTATTACGATTGATCAAGGCATTCGTCCTAAGCATTCCAAATGTCCTTTTTTGACAGTCTCGTGTGCATTCTGATTTCACACATAAACAATCACAAAAACAGCTATCACAACAATATCTACATTGGAATTCAGCACTGTTGTGTATATGTTCCTCTTTATAATCTTATACAAATTACGTCATCATTCTTTTTAGGTTGCCAGTTTCACCATTCATTTAATCAGTAAGGTGACAGCTTTTTTTTATGGTTTTCTTCAGGTCTGTGTAACCCAGGGCCGACCTACTGGGAAGATAAATGGATTTCATATAAGCACATTGGCAATTGTTTTCAGATTTTAAGCAGTTTCAAGGGGGGTCCAGACCCCCTCCCCCTTCAAATTTGTTTTAAATTACATTATAAAATTACCTAAAATATGCCTCGGACCCCCTTCCCCTGGCAAACTCAAATAACCGTCGGACCCCCCCCCCCCCCCCCCCCCGGAATAAAATTCTAGATCCGCGCATGGTTCTTAAACAGTGTTAAACCCATTGGTATAATGGTAGATCGCAGTCTTCGGTTTATATTCTTATAACAAACATGTTTAATCTGCCATTCAATGAATATATTTTTATTGCTAAACTTACTTTTTCAAAAACGTGTTCATGCAGATGGTGCAGGGGATGTCAACACTCGAATCGTTCACTCAGATTCGTCCTCAGTTCAGCCGTTGATTTTTTTTTTACAGATAAACACTCCATTGACGGTGTATTTTTTAACCTTGTTTACAGATAATTCCCGTATTTCATTCATTTCACCATCTCCAGTGATGGCAGGAGGCTCGATGGCAGACAACATGGCAGCTTGGCGGCTAGCGATTTGATCGACCAATCAGCGCGCGCGTAACTTAACATTGAAACGAAAGTAAAAGTGGAAACAAACAGCATACGAAAATTCTTAATTCAACATGCATCGAGCAGTTTAGATACTCAAATCTAAGTAGACTGATATTTTAACTTAATAAAAAAGATACAAGATACAAATATTGACTGCGGTTGAGGGCAACATTGATTATATTAGCCCCCGAGGGACGAAATATTGCCCGACGCGAAGCGGAGTGCAATATTTTCGTCCCAAGGGGGCTAATATAATCAATGTTGCCCAAAAACTCAGTCAACATTTGTTTTGTTATAAGAAGAAACAAACCAAAATTTAAGAAAGTAATTGAAACAGATCGCCGTAATTTTCTCAGCTCAACAGAGAATTCACGAATTCAATTTTGTGCAAAGTTCATTTCCAAAATATCCTCAGCATCAAACGGTCACTAGTGATATTCCACCGCCCGTAAGAATTAACATACAAATGTTCTACCTGATTTTACTTCACAGTAATTCGCAAATCCTTATATCCGTTATGATAGCAAACCGTCGCATTGCGCGTCCGTTGTTTACTTGCCTTGGCTGACTATCTATTATGACGTCACCTTGTTTTGGAGTCGCGAAGAGTTATTTACGTAATCGTTTACGAATCAACAAATCAAAAGCGATTAATTGAAATAGAGGGAATATTCTCTAGATATTACTCCTAGCCGGTCAATATTAAAAAAATATTGACTGGTCAATATTTTTCGGACGAGCCAATATTACAATTATTGACTATTCGTCTATATAGAGTTATATAGTAAGAATATACTACTGAATATAATAATATACCGTTACAAAAGAACAGACAGGTCGGTATTCACGTAAAACATGAGTGGGGGGGGGGGGTGATTCAAACAGTCTTTTATAGTGAAACATCGTAACCATGCATAACAGTTATATGCCATTGAAGGGAATATCACTGGATTTTTTTAATTGGATTTTCTTAGAATAAGACTTCAATCATAAAATATTTATTAAATTTAATTTTTTCGACTTTTTATTATTTTTTTGAGGAAAAATATGTATGCAAAAGCAATTCATGCAATTATACTTGACAGTTTTAGACTTGTGCTGAATGTGTAAAATTTTATAAGTCTAAATTCTGCTAAAGCTTTTGCAAGCTCGGTAAGCATAATAAATCAGAGGAAAAAGAAAAGTTTGTGGTAAACTTCTGGCAAATTTTGAGGTGTTATAACTGAAATCATATCTAAATAATTGATAATTTTTATCCCCCCTCAACTGCTCAGCTTCTCCTTAAATTATAATTAAAGCAGAAATCAAGTATGATGCCTAGCAGTATTGCCAGATCGAATTATATATTATGTATAAATTGGTTCATGATTTAAATGATCAAATACATGTAGATGTTACCAGAAAATTATTTCTGGCAGTATGATACTGAGTGTAGCCAGAATATTACCAGAAGTCGTTGCAGCTAGTGGCGATATTCTATGTGCAATGTTGATATATTTTTTTTTACAGAAATAACTCTAATAGTATTGCCAGAATGTTGCCAGCAGTTATTGCCGCTAGCAGCAACACTCCAGCAGTATTGCCAAAATGTTACCAGAAGTTGTTGCAGCTAGCGGCAACATTTCACTAGTCTCAAAATCTGGTTTCTGGTAACAAAAATATGTTGTTGCAATAGTACCGCAATATTGCGGCATTGTTGCAGCAATAATTTTACTTTGGTAAGGAAGGAGTTCTAAGTATAGACTGGATTTTTCTTGTTCTAAAAATAAATCTCATGCCGACTTATAAAAATAAGGTACCCAATTTTGAGGCAAATTTACTACTTAAATGAGCAAAATTCAAACATATTCTCAACAAATGGTTGTAAAGAGGACACCAATGAACCGCCTTCATATTTTTCAGATTTTTAAATCTTCAAATTAAGTCTGTACTTGCGCAGTTCGACAGCTGTTCTGAGTTATTGACAAGGCATTGTACTGTTCTTGTATGCATACTTTTCAAACAAAATGACATATAAGACTTCATATTTATTGCTATTATATCTTTTGGCAACATTTTTGGCCAGTTTCGGACAGAAACAAGTCAGTTCAAGGAATTTTTACATTCTTATCCTCCAATGTACAAGATGGCCGCACATCCCCCTAAAGTTACAAAAGTTATAAACTTTCTTTATACTGTTTGAATCAAACGCATTTAAAAGTATTTATGATATATTCAAATTATTATACCTGCACTTTCTAATACTTTCTCAAACTGCTCTTACATCTTATAAACCAGCAAATTGAACTCTTGGAGTTTGATTTGGGGTATCGTGTTGTTTTGTAAAATGGTTTCAAAAATTCTCTGTTAGTCCTGGGGGTTAAATAATTGGTAAAAAAAAATGACTTTTTTCACAAAAAACCCTCTTCCTCGAACTCCTACATTTTCAACAGTAGACAAATCTTCTCTCGGAATATGTTTTAGGGTATCCTATAGATGTGCAATAAGGTTTCGGAATTTTCAATTTTGACCTGGGGGTCATTTAATGGCTGAAAAATGAGGGTATATTTTTTACAAAAAAACAGGTTTCAAAAACGCGTCATTTTTTTTTTTGGCAGTAGCCAAATGATCTTCTAGAATATGATTGGGGGTGTCATATTGAAGTGTGATCAGGTTCCAGAATTTTTTTTTATTAAGGGGATCAGTGGGCAACAAAAAATGACGTTTTTTTGCAAAAAAGTATGGTTCCCAGAACTCCTCTTACAACTTTTGGAGTAGCTACGCCATCTCTTGAGATATGATTTGGGCTGTCCTATAGATGTGCAATAAGGTTTTCAAAATTTAAATTTCATCCAGGGGATCAAAAAGTAGCAGAAAATTGACGTTTATCACTTCAAAAAAACATAGATCCTAGAACTCCTCTTCTAATTTAATGGATAGACATATCATATCTTGGGATATGATAGAAACTGTTCCATAGATGTGCATTACGGTTTTGAAAAATAAAATTTAACCCTGAGGCCCATTATCTACATACCTTTTGATCCCCTTTAAGGATCAATAATATATATGGTTAAGGGGTGGGGATCTCAACCGTTTTCGATATATTCGTGCACTTCCTGTTCGAGGGGGGTAATGACCACCCCCAGGGCCCATGACCTACATACCGTTTGATGCCCCTTTGTACAAGGAACAAGAATATATATGGTTTAAGGGTGGAGATCTCAACTGTTTTGAAGATATTAAGGGACTTGCTGTTTGAGGGGGTCAGGACCACCCACAGGGCTCATGACCTACATAACATTTGATGCCCTTTGACATCAGAAACATGAATATATATGGTTTAGGGGTCATGATTATAACAGTTTCTGAGATATATGGTAATTTTAAATTCCTGGGGGATGGGGATGACCCCAGGGGTAAGATCTAATAAACCCTATATATTGCCAGTAACAGTCAATATATGATTATGAAAACCCTATATTATTATCTTTGTCCGTTTTCAAGTTACCATTTACAATAGATCTAGAATCTACGATTCTTCCTACAAGGTTCAATGTTAGACCCCACACCCTTTTGACACCCCCCCCCCCCCGAAAAGTGGTTGTCTAACCCAAAATGAGAAAAATCAAACCAGGATGCACACCTAGATATGCAGGCCAATCATATCCTAAAGTTTTGTACAATTCTGTTCAGTCATCTCTGAGAAACAAGTTCATAGCGAGAAAAAAGAAAAAGAAGACGAAGAATAATAATACATGTATTAAGAACTGTACAAAAACAATAAGTCTCTAAATTTCATTCGGGAGACTTAATAATAAAGATTAAATAGAGATAGGATCATCAAACATCAATAATTTAAAGATAAATTGACAATTTCTGATTCTAAGGGGGTCAGGATGACCCCTTAGGGTCATGACTTACATGCCATAATGATCTAATGCACCATGACCTAAGGAGGAAAAATATCTTTGGATTAAGGTGGGGATCTCAACGGTTTTTATGATATTTGATAATTTCAGGAAGAGCACTTGGGATCATGACCTACATACCATCTGAAATGCCTTAAACAAAAAAAACAATAATATGATATGTACATGATATATGATTCAATTTAAGAACCCAGATAAAGATCAATCATCTATGTTTTGTAATACTTCCTATGTATATATACATGTATTAGTTTGTGTTTTGTTCTATACTATTCATGTTCATGACTGTAGTATGGATAAGTCTTATTTTAAATAAATTAAAAATTGTCAAATATATGACTTGGAACCCCCAATCCAAACAAACTCAAATATAACCTGCCCCCCCCCCCCCCCCCCCCCCAATTGTCGAATGATCTATTGAAATCAAAATATAATTTGTGTGTCTAAAAACTTTTATGAACTGATAAAAAATGTTATTCTAAAAAAAAATTACATTACACCTTGCATAATTGACAACTGATCTATTGAGATATGATCTACTGAGATATGATCAGAGGTCATATTTCTACCTTAGGATCAATAACTAGTATTCATTGACAAGTTAAAATTAATAACAATAAATGATTCAAATTATAAATGTTTATACTCCACATTCACGCCAACCCCCCCCCCCCCCCCCCAATGTTACCTGGTTCTAAAGATTCAGTCTTCTTAATACATTCTTACATGTGTATAGTACTAAAGTTTAAATCATTTCTTGACTGCTTTTTCTCTCCTGATGCACATTACCATTTGGAAATTGCTTAATTCAGTTTTTAAGATTTATAAACAAAATGTTATATGCAATTGTAAAGTCTCCTAAACATTTAAAGCAGTGTCATCATTAGGCTACGATCTCAGATCTCAGAAGTTAACAAAATATACAGTGTATCATCATTTCCTATTTCATAAAGGCGAGGGGGGGGGGGGGTTAAAGACAACACCGTCAACAACGTCAACAACGTCATTTATGTACTTTACACCATTTGATGCATCATAATGACATTAGAAGATATTTTGTATTTTCCTGTTTCGTGGGGTCAGAACAGTCCCATAAGGTCATGACCTACATTGTATTTGATGCATTATAATAATACATTAAGATAGAAATACTCCTTCCTTCCTAAATTAACTCATATAAAAATGATAAGTGTCTACACTTACTTACATGTAATACACAAAGAATCTGGGGGAATAAGCCGTTGCAAATGCCCACGACCTTCTCGTACCTTTAATAAGAAGTAATAAACGTACGAGTTAACTGGGCATTTAAACGGTGGACAGTATTGTCCAAATGAAAATGTCCAAAAAGGCGTAACTGTGCTTAAATTCTATAGTATTTAAATATACTTTAAACTGGCAAATTTGAAATGACAATCAAGTACTCATTTAAAGAGATTAAATACAAAAATGTTGATTACTTTCTAAAAATATTTTATTTACTAATTTACCTCAGTCATCATATACAACCCCTAACGCAGGGGAGTCGACAAAGAGTACGGGGGAGTCGATTCCACCATTTGTAGTAGGCGATTTGTTCCGCTTCGGGAACAGGAGGAATTTAGGTAACACCTTTTGTAGGTATTTAAAACAAGTTCCCCCCCCCCCCCCCCAAAAAAAAATGAGTGGCGTCGGAATCAAAATGAAAGTGGGGGAGGGGGGCTAGACTTGTACAAAATATTGACAAGCAAAAAAAGGTCTTTGGAATGTATAAATTTGCAAAAAAAGTTAGCGCCCCCCCCCCCCCCGGTTCCGACGCCTATGATATATACCACACGGAAGACAGCGGTAGTCAAACCACTAACGTATAACAAGGGGGTTATTCGTCACTGGTCATACTTTGTGTTGGTCATTGGTCCGAGTGGTCTATGTGTCTTCTGGTACAACTACTATGCTTTTTCTTTCTCAACAAAACACGCATTTGTAATGTGATTTTCCTGCCGATGCAATTGGAAGTGAAATACATGCCTAGTTAATTGTTGAATTTTCATTAGGCGCACACTGTACGTTTGACTTAGCTTGTATTCTGCATTTTGAGCACAACTACATGCTTTTGTCCAGCGTATGTCCCTGTTGTGTTAACAAGACTCTCAAGGATTCAGAGATGGAACGTTTTATCTTGCCAATTAATAGTTTCTTGCATGCACAACAACCATCTGTTTACAATATGAAATCGTGCAATCTCAACGAGAATAACATACTTTCATATCTTATAAAAGTAGTAGAAAACGCATATCAAATAATTTCAAGTTATTATTAGCAAATTTTTAATTATTAAGAAAAGAAAAGAAAAATACATTTTAACATTGTATATTATTAAGTATAAAAAGAAAATTACATTTTAACAATGTAAACAAAAAGATAAACAAAAAAACCCAAAACGCATACGATTCGAACACCTGCTTTTACAGTGCCATTTGTTCAAAGAACTCCTCGCTTACCACTACACCACCGATTTGCTTGTTTAGATGGTATAATATAGCTGATTGTATTGTTATCAGTATTACGCAAACAACTTGACTTTAGCCATTTAAAGAGCATATAAATATGTTGTTGTCTTAATAACAATTAAATGTGAAGTTACTTTTTGTGGGTTATGGCAGCACTGAATGTATATGATTACGTATATGTTTAATAAATGTAACAAAAGTGAAATTTGTTAGAAAAAAAATGTTAGTTTTTTAATGGACCTATGTGTTTTTTTGCCTCGGCTTATTCCCCCAGATTCTCTAATACGAAATTGTTTATACAGGGTCAATATGGGGTCAACTCAATAATGCAAGTCTGACAAATGAAAAAAATAACTTTGCAATTAAAATGACAGAAACTTTACAAATGCGATAGGATATATAAGTAACGATGATAAGCTTATTTAAATATTAAAAGATGATGATACAGTATGCTGTCAAAGGGAGATCACATTTAGAAATTGAAATTATGTATGCTGGCATCTCATTATATTGTGCTACTGCTACATGTACTACATGTATTATGCTTACCTATATTAGTCAACATCATAATGATAATCCAATTAAAACACAATAATGAATTCCTTTAGCTGATCTTAACTAATCCTTTCCTGCATATGGAAAACACATACATGTATGTATACACGTAAACCCATCTAATCGAAGAGCTGGGTAAAACTAATACCCGCTGATGAGACCTGCAGACCTGTGTTTTGTATGTAACTTCAGACAAAGATCAGTTATTTGTAACAATGGGCATGCATGTATTTTTATGACCTATTCTTCAAATCCACTTGCACTATTTTAATAGGTAAATAACAGCTTTAAGGTGGTGCAGGACACCTGCATATTGTACGTGATGTATACTTCCTATTGAGATAAACAATAAAGTATATTAAATATTAATTAAATATTTACCCCCCAAATAATGTTACCTAACATTGAAGCGCAGTGGGTTAGAGCGTTTACATGTCTGTAAGAGCATTGGGGTCCAAGGTGTATTTTTGGTAATTTTACTATTGATATAAATGAATTTTCATGGGGAGGGAGGGGGGGGGGGGGTCTGAACCCCCTCACTCCCACCCCTTCTCTAAATCTGTGCACACGATGATGTACATGTAGGCTGGCAACCGCCACAGGGAGGGGGCATAATTTAAGATCTCATCGATTGTATTCGACACCGATAAGACATCATACGCAACCATCATCATAAAATGCAAAAATATTAAAACAAATGTTAGCAGCACACAAACTTGTTTATAGGAATTCAAACAAATGTTAATCTGTCGTATTGCCTCGTCCTGCATGATGCTTTTTAAATTACTATTCTCACGCACATGCGCAATTCCATCTCGAACGTTAATCGTTGATGAATATGCATAAGTAAATCGCCGTTATTCATTTTCAAATTATGGCTAGTACCTCGTTGATATTTATCAAAAAATTGCAATTTTTTTTTATAAACTTCTTTCTTTTTCATGTATCGAGTCATGCTGACAAAATTTGGGTCTAGCTTTTGAACATTGCAAAAATGCCATTTATACGGCATATATAAATTTAAACCGATGAATAGTTATTTCAAAAATATTTTAATACAATAGTGTATTTAATCCAGTTATAATGAATATGATAGTAAGCAAGTAAATAGTACATAAGGAAAAAACCATCAACAATCATGATTGGATCATGATTTGAACAAACTTGTATCTAAATTTCATGGTGATGCTTTTACAATAGTGTCAACTTTTCTGTCCTATGGCATTCACTTTTTCTATAATTATTAATTATCTCCAGTGGTAATCTTTGGAAGGGCGTATTTTCAATTCAACAAAAATTCCATCAACACTTTTATGGGGAAGGAGCGGTAAGAGTATATGCTATGTGTGTACTAAAAATAATTTAATTGTATTCATCATACATCATACTTACTTTTTCAAAATCCAGTGAAGCGTTTGTTTCAATTGTCCAGAAACTTGTATGATTTACTATTTTGAATGCATTGTTTTGCACTGATTTAAAAGTTAGGTTCGTTATACTGCTGAAATTAAAAAGTGTAGTCCCTACAAAATAAAACAAGAACGTAAACTTACTATTTTAATTATCCGATCATAGTTATCCAATATATTTAGCATAATCAAAGCAATATATACTATGAACGCTGAGTCAAAACATTCACAAATTTGGTAAAGGTAGTCCCTTCTACCCGGTAGTAGTTTACACTTCGTTGAACTACCGGTTCTTCAACACGAGAATTAATATTTTTTAAAGAATAGTTCACCAAATGACCAATAAGGCCCTGACTCTGCATTTACAATTTGCCCATCGTTATCATACACTCATCTCTCTGACTGATGAACAAAAGTAGAACAAAGAAAATGTTGCAGTTCCTACGCGAATTTTACCTTAAGGAGTTGCATATAAAATGGAAAAATCAAAGAAAAAATATCGGTGATAATCTTTTTGCATGCAACGTTGTACATAAAGCAGTGTAAAATTTTATCTGTAGAGTGTGTACTAACTTTTATAAAATAAATTGAAAATGGTTACACAAACAAATATGGCAGATTTCATGCTTTACAAAACGAGAAACCTCATTGTTGTAAAAAAAAAAATCTAACTTTTGGGAAAATCATTAATACCTTTTAAAATCTAAGAACTTTTCGCAGTTATAAGTCATGTTTAGATTGGTCGAGTGATTACGCTGTTTGACATGGATTGTAACACATATTGGGTTCGAATCTCGGAACAGTGGACATTTTTCCAACCATATTTGTTTAATCGCATGAAAAGGTAACGAATATAGATAATTTAACTTTAACTTCAAAAGACAGAATACATAGTCATCTTCCTAACTGTATTCTTTAAAAAAATCAAATGATGGTTGCCGTGTTTGAACAATATGCACGTAAAATGTTGGTGTAAAACTCCATCGGAACATAAGCCGCTATGTTAATATAGTCGTCTACGTAATGTGTCTATATTTAAATATAAATCTTCAAGCGTTACGGGTATTTAAATTTCTATACCACCTTAGGCACCCCTGCGAATGTCTTCGGAATGATTTCTTTATCGTTGATAAGTATGGGATAAACCCAGAGGTTCTCGAATGAAAGGTCACGAGACTTCCCCGAGATTTGTTTAGTACTGTGAAATTTCGAGCGGAAGTATAAGTGTTCGGATAATATTCTCAAAATACGTAAGTACTGGTCGTTTTTCATAACATATCCTACTTTGGTTTATGTTAAAACACGAAAATCTATTAAGATGCATGTCTTATTTCATCATTTAGCAGTTATTTAAATTAAACGATGATATTCAGAACAGAGTTATCCTTCGTGTTCAACCACTCTACATGTGGTTGACAATATAAACGTTGGGTTGCTTAATAAAATCTTAGCCATGTTTGATGCTTGTAGTGTGTAATATCGTGCTTTTTAAAAAAGAATCGATGTCTGTTCTGTATAAAAACTTAGTATATCGAGTAATTTTTATGGATTATTCTGCATAAAATAGTCTGTTTCACTACAGATGCTATTACTAGCTCAGGCGCGGATCAAAAATTAATCCATCGGGGGAATCGCTACTAAACATGTTGATTGTTACTACAGCAGAGTGAACACTTATTTTTCCTAATGTCATTTTTCATTTCTAGAAGTCATTTTAGCCACCAATTAATGAAGATAAAGTTTTAAATCAATAAACGTCCAGATTTTATATTTGATTACAAGTACCTAGATTCTATGAAATACACTATAAACACGAGGCACGTTTTAAACTGCGAAACTGAAAGGTTCAAATAAAACCACGTGGTCTAAAATTTAAATGATAGTAACATTCGCAGGGGTGTTAGGGAAATATGCGCGGATCCAGAAAAAATTTCCCAGGGGGGGGGGTGTTCGACGGTTATTTGAGTTTTCCAGAGGCGGATATAAGGCATATTTTTGGTAATAGTATTCTGTAAATGTAAAGGAATTTAAATTTGAAGGGGGAGGGGTCAGAACCTATACCCGTGCATGGGGAATAATCCTGTTTTTTGCAACACCCTCTTTCCATAGGAGAAATAAATTAGTTTGGACATTTTTTCTCAACAGTTAAAGACCCGTGATGTTGATAATGAAGATAACATTCTATGTTTGCCTATACCTAAATATGCTACAATTTGTAAAGATTGCTCAATATTATCTGAGATTATTATAATTATAGTACCTGTAGTTGCATTTTCCGGAACCTGGACAACTCGTTTACTTTGAAAGTTATAACAAGTGTCAATAGTTTGAGAGATATGAAACGAACCATTTGTTGCACCTGTAAAAGAGACCTGTAAGGGTTAATTAAAGACTTAATCAACTGTTAAGTTTAACTCCATGTACATGTCAGTATATTTTATCATTGCAACTGCTATTTGATTAACAATTTGCCTCATATTTAACAAACAATAGCTGGAAAGAATATAAAATCTTTGCTCCTTATAACATATTAAAACCTTAACTTATAAATGTTTTGTAATTAGATATTGTTGTTAAAGTGAAATAAAGTTTAATTTTAAAAAAATTATAAAATTAATGTTTACATGATGTAAAGCAACTCAAAAAATGGTTACCAGCAGAGGGAGAATAAAGTTTTTGTCCCAATTAGCCAGCAAATAGGTGTTTTAATAAATCAAAGAAAACTTTTTTTTTCAGTCATGCAAAGTTTGTTGTTGGTAAACAAATTCAAGTTATAAGACTTTGATTGAAATATGATGATCTGGATAAAACCAGAAAAAAATCGGAGATAACAATCGAATAAAATCAATGCTGCTACTGAACAGTTTTGATGACTATTTTCCATGCACAAGTATATAATGCCAGATATTTCATGCTAAGGTTTGGATAAAATGATTTAAAAAATTCACAGAAGTTAACTTTATGTTTATGAAAATAAAATTCTAATACATGTCTAAGAATACACACAAGTTGCACTCATTTATAGCTACCAGCAGTATGCAAATGACATTGGAACTAATTTTTATTTTTTGCTCGGGAATAATACACAGCTTCGTGTGTAGTTTTTGTAAAAGAGATATAAATTGAATATTGGAAACAATTAAAATATATACTGATAAAAAAGTTCAAACCTGATAAGTCATGAAGACAAACAAAACTGAATATGATAAATGCCCTGAATTTCATTGCATCTCCGAGGATAGGTCTTATCTAAAAATATAAAGCCCTGTGTATAAATATTAATAATTTTGGCTTCTTTTCTTAAAAGTGTTTCAGTTATATTTATTAGACTCACATATTTGCAATCATGCAAAATAACTATTATGATACATTAAAAATAAATTAAGCAATATTTGCATTTATTCAATTCGAATTAAGCAGATTGTTCAAGCACCTTGATTTTCATTTGTACACAACAACATAATCCTAAAACCTAGCCTTGGGTTGGCCCAATGCGTTGGTTTCAAATTTGCCTCAGTTTTGATCTAAAATTTAGCCTGGTCCTTTGGCCTCTTCGAGAATTGTTGGCCTTAAATTTTCCCACGTTTTCAAAGAGTTTTTATTGAAGTTTTATTGATTTATTACCGTATAAGAGATAATCATATGGAATACACACACACACACACACACACACACACACACACACACACACACATATATATATATATATATATATATATATATATATATATATATATATATATATTATATATATAGTTAACTGACTGGTTCAGTTTTAATTGATTTTATCAAAGTTTACACCCACCATAATATGCATATACAACACTTCTCTTACTATTGCCAAGTAATCATTATGGATTATGCAAGATATTAAAGCATTCAGCGTTAAGAATTTAGGGCCACAACCCATCCCATTTCAAAACGTTGACGAAATGTAGAATTGAGATATTAGAGTCATTTTAAAGGGACTTAGGCACAATTTAGGCTCAATTTTTTCAAAATTTATTTTTTCATTTTTAATGTTTACAATGGTCAATATGGATGTTTTTAATGCTTTGTCAAAATTTGAAAGTCAAATATCAAGTTACTAGCGAGTTACAGAGGTTAGAATTCTTTATTTTGTAAACAAAGCTCGAGTTCTGTGACTGTTTACATATGTGGTGTATTGGTATAAGTTTCAGTCTAATTAGTTTTTTGTTGTTGATAAAATAATTTTTGAACACATTGAACCGGTTTATCTTGTTTGCCAATAGATATTTTGTCAAAAAAATGGTTATTTCTTTATTAAACATTATTTGTAAACAAATATAAGACTCGAGCTTTGTTTATCTCACTTGTAACTTGACTTCTAACATTCAAATTTTGGTGAATCATTCAAATTACACAAGTAAACCATTTTATACATAAAAATTAGAAATAAAATTTTCATCTCAAATCGTGTCTAGGCCCCTTTAAGAGACTAGGCTGTTTTAAGGATCATTAAATATCTCAAACATTTGTAAATTGGGTCATAACATCAAATCTCTATATAACTGTATAATGCACACTAAAAATGCCAGTTTGTTTACATTACCTGCCAACACCGATCAAGCCCAAATTTCCCTCCCCGGAAGAAATTCGATATCAGCCTCAGGCAAAGTCTAAAACCGGGCCTAGGCTTGTAGCTTGTCTGGACTCACTTTTTAGGCCTCAATATTGCCTTTGGCCTCAATTTTTTTTATATATTTGATAAATTTTAAAAACGATTTAGTGAATTTTTTCAATACACATTAAACATCCCAGGTCGTGGCTGTAGCGTCTTATGATGATAGTCTATTGAAAATGATTCTTACAATTAAAAATATATTTCTATAAAAAATGTACATTTTTGACTACAGGTATAAGTGATCGACTATGATTGATTTTGATTTAGTCTTTTCTAAATTCTAAAGAACTTAAGACTGTTATTTTGCCCTGCCATTGTAAAACCTTGACGCGTTTTTTTCAAAACTGCTCTGGGGATCGGACAATATCAATTTAAATTTTCTCATAACAACAACTTGCTTGCGTAACAAATAATCGAAGAGGCCAATATTTGTTTACTCTAACAGACATTAAAGTTTCCAACATTTTTGGCTTTGTTCAAATTCTGATAATGAAGATTCCCCATTGGAATTCCCCAAATCTTGAAATTAAGAAATTGTTCATATAAGAGCATGCTATTGCTTAACGAATATTCGTTGCACAAATGTGCCCACGCAAATTTCGACTGATGTTGGAAGACCTGGTCTCCAAAAAGTATATAGTCTTAGATGTTTTCTATCAGAAATTCATTGATCTTTTAAATGTCAATTTCAGAGTACTTGTGTGTGCAATCAAGATAATTTTTTTAACAAAACAATTTTGTAGATTTCCAATGCCATGGTTAGAACATTTACGAGTTCCATTTTTAGCTCACCTGAACCGAAGGTTCAAATGAGCTTTTCTGATCACCTGCTGTCCTTCGTCCGTCCTTCTGTCCGTCCCTCTGTCCATAAACTTTTCACATTTTTTTTACTTCTTCTCTAGAACCAAATTAACCAAACTTCTACAAAGCATCTTTATGGAAAGGGGATTCTGATTTGTAAGAAATTTACACAGGTGGTAGCGAAGTTTTCACACCTTGTCGCAGTCACCCGATCGTGTGTATAGACTAAGCCTTTTCTGTTAGTTCCGATTTTTTCGTTGTTCCCAGACAGACAAAAGATTTTTTCTCTAGATATATACAAAAAGGAATCAGTACACCGTCGATAAAAAATTTACTAGTTTAGCGTTGACTTTCAATCATTAAGAACTTAAGTCAAATCATTTGAAGCCACAGATATTATCCCGTAGCTAGAAAGAAATACATATTTAATTTAGTCGCTGTCAACATTACTACATGTTGCCGGTAGTACTTTAATCAAATACTAAAATATTCGCACGTTAGAGAGAGAGAGAGAGAGAGAGAGAGAGAGAGAGAGAGAGAGAGAGAGAGAGAGAGTTTTATAGTAGATTGTAATTATCTTGTTTGCTATGATACAAATTACTAGTTTCAGTAAATAAAAAAAACCAAACAGAAGAAAAAACGAAAGATAATTTTAAGTCAAAAACGTTTAGGAGAATAATTACAACATAACAGAGAGAGAGAGAGAGAGAGAGAGAGAGAGAGAGAGAGAGAGAGAGAGAGAGAGAGAGAGAGAGAGAGAGAGAGATATGTTTTTTTCTTATCAAAATTATATTACTCTCTCATCGAACAGTGTTCAAATTCAAGAGTATAATAATAAAAGTACCGTAATTGAGTAAAATATTATTGGAACACTCTTCGTTACCACATTTCATTTTTAATTTTACACCATACTTATTTTGATATCAGCGACTGGTGGGGATGGAGTGGGTGGGGTGATGAATTTATAAATAATTGATATCCGACTTAATCAAAATATTAAAAAACGCATCTAAAATGATGAATATGAAGATTATTTCGTTTATTCGTATATATTTTTTTTATAAATATATATTTCAACTTGATTTAAAGATTTAAAGACCACAATAACCTTTAATATATACTAATATTCATTTGACAATACTAAATAAAATAAATTCAATTTATAAAAAAAACCCCTTAATATTTAGTCACTAAAACATAAATATTGAAATAAAAATACTTTCTCTTTTGAAATGAATAAGCTGTTATACTTTGTAGGCTTATTGGATTCTGATTATTTAATACCTGCGCGGATCGGGGGATGGGGGAGATGTCAGAGAAAATTCAATTTTTTTAAAACTTATATAGTACAACTATATAAAATAGGTCTTAGTTCCCTCAGAAAACAATGATAATCCTGCCCCGTCCCTGGAAACATTTCTGACCGCGCATGAAATTATAAACAAGTATGAACTTAAAGATATAGAAGCCCATTTTCTCTCTTGTTAGCAATAGGAAAAGATCCAGATTTTTGTCTCAAATTTTAAAGGAACTAAATATTCAATTCATTGTTTAAACATTTATAATAACTTATAAAAACATAGGTACAGTGTTTGTCAGTACCCTGTACAATGATGTACAGTGGGGTACAATGCTGGTCTGTACCCAGTACAACGGTGTACAGTGGGGTTCAATGCTGGTCAGTACCCCGTTCAGTGGTGTACAGTGTGGTACAATGCTGGTGAAAACCCATTATTACGTAACATGTCAGAAAATAATTATATTATGTGGTTACATAACAGTAAGATACACATTTTTACTTCTTTAATCTATTACAAGATATCCACCAGTAAAGAGCTATAAAGACTTTAGACTCCTCTGATTCTGATTCCCTAATTATAAGGGCCATCCCCTTTTTCTTGGTATTAAACGAAAGGCCTAGATCATTCAAAACATAAACACATTTTGTTCAACAAGTGTTTAGAAAGGACTGCGAACTGCATTGTCTAGCCGCCTAACTAAAAGTCATTTTTTGAAAGTTGTCTAATCAAAGTTATTTTTTTTATTATAATGTAAACATTTATGTATATTTTCATTAAATATAAATGATTTGGTCAAACAAAGAGAGATAACTTTGTATTTTGGGTTAAAATAGCTCATTTCATAATAGAAAATAACGGAAAACGGAAATGTTTTTTAAAACATCTTTCCCCCCCGTGAAACAAAAATTCCTTTTGAGGGGATTTAAATATTGTTATTTAGCATATTTTTACCAAAGGGTTTGTTGTTTCACGGGGGGGGGGGGGGGGGGGGACATATGTCTACAGACCGAAATACATTCCAAAGAATTTTGTTCTGTAAATTTTCGAAAAATAATTAACAGATATGAATTAAAATGAAATTTTACTTTAATATATATCGTAAATATGTTATTATTAAGTTTTTATGCACATATTGGCCGCTAAAAAATATTTTCCTCACTCATAGAGACCGATTTCAATGAATAAATTTTAAGACCTCCCGTTAGCAAAACTTTTGTTTAAAGATAATTAATTTGATTACAAATTTTATTTTGATATAAATTGATTAGGATTTGATTATACTTTTTAGTAGAAAACTTAGTTTTTGATTTTCTGACAGAAATTCCGAAATAATTGGATGTAAAATGTAGGCGGGAAACGGGCGTTAGCGTTCGCAGTTATTTGTTATTGTTCTTGTAAACATATTTTATTCAACAAGTGTTTAGAAATTCGTTAACGTTCTTAAATTATATGAGAAAGAACGTTTTAAGGACTGATCCCTTATCTCCTTATCGGGGACACATAAAGAAATTTTGATATCACAAAATTTTGATGGTTGGATATTGTTTAGAACATCATTCTTGGCATCTTTTATTCTATGTTGCTTTTTAAAATATTTGTCCTTTTTTAGATATAAGTGATCAAAGTTCTAGACATCTGACCCCTTAAAACCCCTAAATATGTTACGCATGAGCATTTTTATATGATCTATAGTTAAACTAATGTGATATGAACATTTTTGCTTCTTTAACATATTACAGAGTATTCTCAGTAAAGTGCTGCTATGAAAAAAGAATTTTTTATTTATAATCAATGGCTAAATAAATGTGTGATGAACATGTTCGCTTCTATAACATATTACAAAATATTTCTCAGTTAAGTGCTCTGAAAGAAAGACACTCCAGAGCCCTTTTGGCCCCTAAATTGAGAGGCCAGTCCCTTTTTCTTGATATTAAATAAAAAGTCTTTTGATATTAAACATATTTTGTTCAAAAAGATTGTGTTTAGAGATTTGTTACCGTTCTTGAGCTATCTTG
This sequence comes from Magallana gigas, assembly GCF_963853765.1. Lineage (NCBI taxonomy): Eukaryota > Metazoa > Mollusca > Bivalvia > Ostreida > Ostreidae > Magallana > Magallana gigas. The sequence goes on along the minus strand of NC_088859.1, from coordinate 47,359,285 downwards.
GAAATAACGATATAGGGACCGACCCCTTATCTCCTTTTTGGGGCCACATAAGGAAAATTTGATCCTTGAATATTGTAAAGAACATCATTTTAAGCATCTTTTATTCTATGTTTGTCCTTTTTGAGATATAGGTGATCAAAGTTTTGGACTTCTGGTCCCTTAAAGCCCCTAATTACGTAGCACATGAGAAAAAATAATAATCTTTAGTTAAACAAATATGAGATGAACATTTGTGCTTTTATAACATATCACAAAATATTTCTCACTAAAATGCTATGAAATTTCGGTGAAATTCCGTTGCTGATCGCTGCAAATATTTCAGCCCGAGATCAATCACACGGAAAATAGCGAGTTTAGTTATAAAAATCCAACTCTTGTTTAAGTAAATATTAATCTATCATAAACACATTTCTTTCTGTATATAAAGAGAATGATGCATAAAAACGAATTATATTACATATCAGTTAAATATTTATGCAGATACACATTTTGCATACGATTTGTTAACATTGTTTTTATTACCACACACCCTAGCTGATTCCCGAGAACATTTCAGCTCGAAATCAAATATCACACAGAAAATTACGGCTTCAATTAAAATTCAGCTTTGTTTTAATTAGATATAAGTTATACAATAAATACATTTGTTTCTGTAAAATATGTTGCAGGAAAACAAATTTTTACCGCCTTCCAAGATAAAGAGTTGAAATAATTTACAGTCTCCGGGTTGTGCACTTCCTCTTCCTTGTTATTTGTAGAAAATACATGATGTAAATATCTACATTTATTTCATTGGTTGAAAAACTGTTCGGCGCAAGGGAGATAATTTTCTGATGATCTTTTTTACGTACGACTTACCAAATTTCGTAGATTTCAAATCTTAAAAATGGGAAAACGAAAAAGCAATTGCAATTAATGAAATTCAGGCTTTAATTTTTCCAGTACAAGTTGTTAAAAGCAATATTCTTTAATATTTATTAAATATTTTGCCCTTTTCCTTTTGTATGTTGAATTTTTTTTCTTTTCCTATTGTAATGTTGAAAATTTGATACGGTATGGCTAATATCAGTAAACAAGTTTGCATATTAGATACGGTAAAACTAATATCAGTAAAACAAGGAGCTGAAAGCTATGATTCTAAATTTGATTTTAAAAAAAATAATACGACCCTTTCTAAGATCTATTTTATCTACTATGGTCAATTTCAACTAACAAGCACGTGATAAGCATTTCTCAATTTCAAGCACGCGGGTTTATGGCACATGTAATAAAGTTCCACACGAAGGGGAAAGCGACATTTATGTAGAAAAGAATTAAAATTTCTTTGATAAATCAATACTATTTTTAAATTAGAGTTTGCTCTAAAGACGGTAGCTTTTTTAAAAAGCTAAACTTGTATTGCATAATAGTTAATGATTACTCAAGTATACACTCCGCGTACGATTTAATATATTCAATATAAAGGTAAATATGTTACATTGTTCCTAAGAACTTCGATAGTTGACATAAATATTTTCATTTTCAAAGCTTATAGTAATATTGGTTAATTTTGATCTAAATAATTAAGAAATTAGTATCATTATAGAATGCTGGAAAGGCTTTTACAATTCTTGTTCGAAAAAATTTCGTATACGGCGCACTGAACGAAGTTGCAGGTGTGAAATAAAATTTACTTGCGGATGAAAGGGCACGAAACTATAGACACGATAGGATGAACAAAAAAACTGTTAAAATTGAATGATAAACCTGATAGGATTAACGCACGATAGGATAGGATTAACGCACGATAGAACAGTATACGCGCACGATACAATAGGATTAATACACGATACGATAGGATAGGATTTTAAAAAATAACGTTGCGGGTATTGTAAGAACCGTACGAAAACAATAAGTCTTCAAACATCGTATGGGAGACCCTAAAATTTGTTTCTCAAAATATTTGTCTTTTTTTAGGTAAAGGTGATCAAAGTTTTTGACTTCTGGTCCCTTATAGCCCCTAATTACTAGCACATGAGAAAAAATTATAATCTATAGTTAAACAAATATGAGATGAACATTTGTGCTTTTATAACATAATATGTTTTACGGTGCGACCGTTGGGGCGAGCGCAGCATGTGATCAAACAATGAATTATGATAAATCAATAGAATAAACAAAGTCAATAAATTCGATTGCAAAATAAAATAAAACATAGCTTTTTTCCAGTAAATTTACATTATTCATAGTTTATAAGATTTGTTATTTATTTATTTATAAGTAGAACATTAGTTCAATCTCAGATATACATGTAATGTTGTTGAATGATAAAGATTTTAAATATAAATGTTCATTGCACTGTATCTCCCTATTAAAGTGATTGTAAAGTACGTCAGTTCATCCTCCTTTTTGCAGTAGACATTTTTTCTTAAACTTACATACAAAAATTGACTTATCATAGTTTTTACACATAGAAAATCGACTTATCATGGAGTTCCCCTCTCCTCTTAAAAAAAAAATTAATTTCTTTTTTTTTTCAATTTACGCTTAAAAAAATTTGCTTATCATATTTTAAAAAGAAAATGGAGCCCCCCCCCCCCTCCAACCTTGGGGTTGGAGCATGTAATAAATGGAAGTGAAAATAAAGAAACGATTGAACTGCTAAAGAGCTGAAGGATTAGAATTTTTTAGATTTTGAGAATTATCCTTTTTTTTCTTTTTGCTTGTAAAGATTTTTTTGGTGAGGCTGCCATCCACCCGCCCACCCACCCCCTTTAAAAAAACGATGCTACGTTAACGTTCCTGGAAATTAACGTTACCGTAATTAAAGTGAATAAAATGTTAGCATTCATCCAAATGAGTGCAAGTTCCAACTGTTTCCTATATCTGAAAAAATGTCCACATTCTTTAGCTTTGCAAGATTTGAGAGGATTTTCAGCTGATTTACAATAACTTCAGTTAGAGTAATTTACCCTTATTGGGACGTCAAAGTTCAAGTTGGTTAGGTGTTGTTTGACTCTTTAAAACTCCCATGAGAAATTAAGGTACGCGAAGTTTACTGTTTTATTTACTTAAAAAGCATGATGTTCTTAAAATTACACATCGTATATGCTTCTCAAAAGTTTTACTTTGATTCTCGCGAGAACGTGAGGTTGGAAACCATTTGTACTATGAATTGTGGGTCAAAACTGACGCCGAAAAAATTGATCGGATCAATGTGTAAACCTTTGTGACGTCACTTGATTATTTTTGATTGAGTGTACTGAGGTGAACTTTATAGGTAACATTGAATGTATGTTGTATACATCGTTATTGTTCTTATTTTCTTGCTGGTTCTCGTGAGAGTGTGAAGTGATAAAAATTGCCATGATTACTTGGAACTACTGGGACGATTAAAACAATGCATTACCGGTCCGATTTACTGACGCCAATAAATCCATTGAATGAATGTGCAACTAGTCCGAATTTTCTATTCACGCACGCCTTGCCGGTAGAGCTCATTTCGCGCTGCACTCGCTATTACAAAATATTTCTCAGTAAAATGCTATGAAAGGAAGTCTTCAGAGCTCTTTTGGCCCCTAAATTGAGGAACCAACCCCTGTTTTGATTTTAAACATATTCTGTTCAACAAGCGTTTAGAAACTCGTTACCGTTCTTAAGCTATCTGTCAAAATATTTGTCTTTTTTGAGATATAATAAACGATCAAAGTTTTAGACTTCTAACCCCATAAAATCCTAAATGACGTAACGCTTAAGAAAACATTTCTTTGAAAATTCTTTATAAACATTCATAGAAATCTTCAAAGAACATTTCATTTGAAAAAAAAAATCAAAATTGTAAAATTTTGAAAATTAAATTTGAAAAAATTCCAAAATTTTCTTATTTGGGGGATAAAAAGGGACGAATGTTTATTATTCAACATGAACTGCCAAAGGTAGATCTATCACGGCTAAAAATTTCAAATTTCTACCTTCAACCATTTTTAAAATATTTGCTGGACAAAATATATATATAAATATCCAAAACGATAGGTATGCATTGCTTTAGATACTGACTTCTATCGGTGAAATTCCGTTGGACATTTTTGAGATATTGGTTTTTGAAAAAAAATTGTTGAAAAAAAGAGAAAAATAATAGGATACCTAACAAAAACCATAATTGGAAACGGAAGACCTTAATAATAAGTACCGTCGACAACAATAAGTATGACACATAAAATATATTAGTTTTGTTGTGGGCGACGGCTGCGGACACATTTTCCTCTTCAAAAAACTATGAGAAAATGTGCCATTTTTCATCATTTTTGACTTAATCTTAGAAATTTGCCAAAATGTTAAAGTCATAATTATTTTTTGAATCAAGATAAAAGTGTATAACTTGGTATTTTATATACATACATGTTCAAGATAGCATATATGTATTTTCATGAGATTTAAACCACTTTTGAATTTGAGGGCAAATATTAAAAGAAACTGTACCTTTACATTGACAATATTATCAAAGTATTAAATATATTTATCCGAACTTCTTGGGGGTTATTTTGGCATGAAATATGAAAATTTCGTTATTTTTAATATCTACTGTATGGTTATTCGATGCTTGCATATTGTCCGATCCATGGTAAAATAGCTCATTTCTGCATTAGATTCGCTTTATTTTCTATGCTTAAACAAATTCCCTGATTTTCTTTCAATGATTAAGCAAGAGGAAATCAGAAAATTAAAAGAAAAGAAGTCCTCAATACCTGTAGCCATATAGAAGTTTTAATTAAAGCCATCTAGTGAACATAAATCAACAAAAAAAAATCAATAAAACATCGTAAAGAAAATATAAAAATAAAATTGTGGCCAATTTTTTGTAGAGGCCAAATTTGAGTCAAGGCTAATTTTCTGAGGCCAAGTCAGGTTTTAGAGTATGCCGAACACAACCAAGTACAAGAGTCCCAGGGGCTACATCGTTCACCTGATTGTCTAATTTTGGGCCCAAATGTTGTCGGAGTCAGTGCTTCAATATTTTTGTATTTAAACTATATCAAGATGCATTAATTGTGGTGAATTCGGAACTTATGTGTCCGGGTTGGTTTGTTTTTTATTTAGTTCATCCGGTGTTTACATGTGCTCGAGGCACTTTTGCCCAACTCATTTTTTATGTACATTTACGCACTACGGAGTAAGTATTTTGTTTAGCATTGTACAAAACATTTACACCCAGATTACCAATTTGCATTAATGTAATTCTGCTGTCATCCCTTTAGATGTCAGTTCATCTTCACTAGGTTTATCAAAACATGTGGAAGGCATAATGTAAAACATGGAAATTTAGGAACATTGTTAATTACATGCTATTAAAGGTCATATGAAACGATTTTTAACACTATGATTTTCTCTCATAAATATAAAGCTTGGTATAAACAAATGTTAAAATACGTGATGTAAGATTTTTTTGCCTTTGCATTTCTGAGAAATAACCGTAAAAACTGATCACCTGAAAAAATTCTTCCCCGCTTATCGTTCTTGATTTTGTGGATTTATGACGTCACACAGACCCACCGATGTAAACAATGCATCAAAACTAGTGTAATTATACAGAAGTTTATCGATTAAATTTGAGTAATTTCTGCATACATGAACGTGTCTTTCTTTTCAAATGAGATCATTTGATTTCGTAGTAGCCTACAGATGACTTAGTTTTAATTGGTAGTCATAATGAATAAATCTAATATTAGCTTCTCACCAGAGTAAAGATCCCGTACTGCAGTGGAAATGCAACGAAAGAAATGCTCCAACATTAACAGCTGATTAAGGAATTATTCTTATCCTTTTGAAATAGAAACATCATTTTCTTCTTCGGTACGTATAATGATTGAGCTACATTTAAAGGGAATATTAAAGCAATATCTTTAGAAAATAATTTGTGTACACGTGTATTAACGATTTATTAAATTAGATCGCGGAAATATGGCATTTAAGGATTTAGAAATGTATCGGTAAAATAAATCGGTTGTTTGATAAAAATAGTTGTGAACGAATGTGAAGATAATCAACAGATTTTTATTAAGAACAAGCATCAATAATGATAAAAAAAAAACGAAAGAAAAAATTGCGGAAGAAAGTGAGATAAAAGGGATCTGTGAGTAAACACCGCATATACACGTTTCAAAATCAAAACATTAATTTGAAGAAAGTTTTCTTAGACTAAAATAATTTTAAAATGGTAACATACATGTACATGTATTTGTGAATTTGAAAGCGAAACAAACAATATAATCGTGAAGCGAATGAGGCACCACGAGTTGTTTAGAAGAAAAAAAAATCTTAATGAATTGCATGAACGTGCAAATGGGAAAAACGATCAGTTATTTTTGAATTTGTCAATTTCATTAAAAAGATCGAAATAAAACATATATAAATGCATATATTAAAATCATATTATACTTGCATGTGGATCTATGAAGAAAATCATTCATTCTCCGTGCAGTCTCGAAACTGAATATGTACACGCTATTAAACGCACACGATTTTATTTCTTGAGAGAAAAAATACTGACGTGGTTGATTATTGTATAATTATACAAGTTTTTATATAAACTAGTATTTTTTTCTTCTTTTAAAATGCTGCAAAATGACATGGGTATTTGTATTCACAACATAGCTTTATAGGGCTATTGGGTCTTACTGACGTCATAAGCAACGGAGGTAAGCCGCGTAAGTCAATGTTCCTTTTCCCGATTAAGTGATTTTGATCGACTGTGGCGCTCACATTTTGCATAAAATATTCAAAAAACAATGTCAGTCTTATTAAATAGGCACTTATGAACTCATTCCCGTATATAATTCAATATGGTCAGGATATCGTTTCATATGACCTTTAAGTCACACTAGCAGAATGTTACAGTTAATATCCTATATGTTCTTACAAGTTTTAACTGTTATTTATATCAATCTGAGTTATGTATAAGCCCTAAACCTTTCCATGATAAAATTTTCTTTATTTGGCACAGTGTAAAAAATAGATTGGACTTGACATGGTACAATTTTCTGTAACTTGTATTTGTACTTTTGCAGTTTTCACCCTCACTGGAGGAGCAATAAACACTTTACTCAAGGAGAAGGTTTAGTTGTTTATCGGCACATTCATTCATAATATTAAATGTACATACACTTGTACTATAAGTGTAGAATGCGTACTTTAATCCACCTGAAGGTAAGCTGCAAATCTATTTGAAAAGGGTGTTTTGTCAGTAATATCTTAATATAATTTATAAGATACTTGGCCCTGGCAGTGCAAACACAAGAGGTAGTATCGACGTCCACCACCCATTGTTGTACTTATCTTTGAATAATTGTGCCTATCTTCAAACTAAATACAACATATCAACAAAGGATTTGAAAATAGATACAATTCAATTATACCTAGGTTCAGTTCGTTTTGAGTTATTGAAAATAATGAACGCCCCCCTGGCGACTTGAACATTGAGGGAAATACACATGCAGAATGTAAATATCTTTAACGAAACCATTGAAAAACATAGGTAACAGATTACAAAGCTCACCAAATGAGGCATCACCTGTATGAGGTATCATCTCTTTGAGACAACCTTTCTCATATTATATGACAATCATCTTAAAAATATTTATGGATACTGTTTTGACACAATATTGTATATCATATGTTAAAACAGTTTGATAATTGTAAGATACAATGTTTATCAATACAATAACATAAAATTGTATCCTATAAAACTATAATATATATATCATATGATTCAATACTGATATATATTATGATGCAATATGATATTGCAACATATGATATAACATTGTATCAAAATATGATATTATATCATACATTATGATATGGTATTGCATCGTGTAAACATCAATGTATTTGATCACATAATACAAAATCATAATAATATAATACATGATACAATATAGTATCATATCATATGATAAAAAATCAAATCACATTATACACCACATTTATTTCGGTAAGTTCTTGAACAAAAACACAACCAAAGCGTCCTGTTTTCATTGCGTCGCCAGGATGAACTCCTTGATAGCTAACGTAATTTGCAATTTTATAAACTATACAGCTATGTGTTTTTCTTCATATTTGTTATCTAAATCTTTGACAAAATCTTTTTAAATCAATTTTTGGTAGTAGAAATAGTTATATTAAAAATGCTAAAAAATGTTCGAAAATAGGTCACTGAAGTGTTGAAGCGAGGGGCTGTGTCAACAATTGTTCAGACCGGAAGTATTTGTTAAAGCATCACCCGTTTGATAAAGCAAAGGTTTATCAACCAGGTAATATACACCAAATAAAAAAAACCTTTTACCTCCTGGTTTGTTCGAGGAGTCTTATCAAAGTTGTTGTTTGTATGCCCAATTTCCCAGATTTGTCAGATAATGGATATTTTTATTTGACAAAGGCGGAAATGGTGATTTTTTTTTTTATAAATATTAAAACATTCAGACATATTTATGTAACACATAAATATATAACATCACATATTAAGGGTCATTAATATAAAATACATGGTCACTGTCTTGAAACATATGAATTAAGCTATATTTAGGCGGGTTAAGAAAACGTGACAGAGGGCTAAGCTGGCTGAACCCTCTTCACGTTTTCGATCCCAGCCCAAATATACATTGTAGCTTATACTTCGAGACATTTATGTTTATTCCACAATATAATATCAATTTTACGCATCAAACAAGCTATTTTCAACAAAGTTCGCTGAATATCTGCAGTTGAAACTATTACACTATGGCGTAAAATAAGCCAAAAGATGTCGTCACAATACAAATAAAACGCTGCGCGAAAGCGTGCGTACTCGATCGTAAAGTTATTATGTTTTACCTGATTTTTACACTAATTCGCAAATCCTCATATCCATTATGATAGCTAACCGTCGCATTGCGCGTCCGTTGTTTACTTGCCTTGACTGACTGCCTAATATGACGTCACCTTGTGTTGGAGTCGAGAAAAGTTATTTACGTCACCGTTTACGAATCAACAAATAAGAAGCGATTAATTGACATAGAGGGAATATAATCTAAATATTATTCCTAGGCGGTCAATATTAAAAAATATTGACCAGTCAATATTTTTCCGACGAGCTAATATTACAATTATTGACTATTTGTTTATATAGAGTTATAAAGTAAGAATATACTACTGAATATAACAATATTATATATTACACTATCATATAAACAATATAGTTTATTTTTACATCATAATTTATATGAAGTAATATTGTATCATATCAAACAATAGTGTTTTATATCATACAATACTACATGTACACCATAGGAATCATGTAATATCATTTCACAACAAACACATCTAACGAACAAGTTTGAGCGAGGTAGGAGTTTTTTAGCATCCTCGATAATGGAGATCAGGCTATGTATCTGAAGGTTCCCCTGTCATTCATTTATATTACAGTAAAATCAACTATGCAAGTTTGAAATAGTACTATTATCTATTAAACATATGACCTGTTTTAAAAAACTAAACCCCATCCAGCATCCGAAACTTATGGCTAAGATTCAGCATTCAAGCCTGTCAGGTGCATGAGTATCATAAGACGCATCATCCATGCAAGTTGGTGAAGTTAGAACCAGTAAAAACTAAGATATAGTAATCAGAGGGCACCTGCTCTATAAACTTTAACCAGCTCTTTAAACCTTAACCTCATCCAGCTGCAATAACCTATGGCTCAGATTTAGCATTCAAGCCTGTCAGGTGCATCAGTATCATAAGACGCATCATCCATGTAGGTTTGGTGAAGTTAGGACCATTTATAACTAAGATATCGTAAATCGTAATCAGAGGGCACCTGCTCCAAAAAATTTAACCAGCTCTACAACCCTTAACCTCCTCCAGCAACCGAAGCTTATGGCTCAGATTCAGCATTCAAGCCTGTCAGGTGCATTAATATCATTAGACGCACCATCCATGCATATTTGGTGAAGTAAGTATCGTTAGTAACTTAGAAATAGCTATCAAAGAGCAAATGCACCATAAACTTTACCCTGCTCAAAATACCTTTACCTCCTCCAGCTTATGAAATTCGTGGCCAAGATTCAGCATCCAAGTCTTTCAAGTCCGAACGTAAGTCCAGATGCATAATCCATGCAAGTTTGGTGAAGATAGGACAAGTAATAACTTAGATACCGGACCTGCAACAGAAACCTTAACCAGGTACGGACGTTGACGCCGGGGGTATAGCATAATCTCCCCCCCCCCCATCTTCGTCTCGGTGAGCTAAAAATATTCTGTATGATTGAGTAAGTAACCACTCTATTTGTTAGATTATTAAACAATCATGTTATTTTAGGAGTTTTTTCTTGAAAATACTTGAAAAACGTGTCATAATTATAAAGCCAAACAATAAAGTTTATCTAAGATGCAAAATGTGATATTATATTGCAGGATAAACAAAATACATGATAGCTGTCTTTCAGTATAAGCGATGATATGGGTTCGAACACGCGAAGAGGGCTCGGCAAGCCTCACCCTCTGCCACTGACGTTTTCTTGCCCTCGCCCAAATTCAGTGTTATTTCAAAACAGTTACTTCGTATTATATATATACCTATCTTTAATTCATAGCATTTATACCTATCTTGAATTCAATTGTACCTACCGGTATCTTCAGATGAATTAAAGATATGAATAATTGAATTAAACAAAAATATAGGTATAATTCAGTCATTCTTATCTGGAAAAGAAAGAGAAAATGTTGAAATTCACGGAAGGGGTAGGGGTGCTCCACTGAATTCGGAGTTAGATATCATTATATTATGGTATAAAGTTTACAGAAACAGCGTAGTTTGTTTACAAAAATATAAAAATGTAAACAAAAACGTAAAATAAAAGCAAACAAACGAAACAAAAAAACATACCAAAAAAAAAAAACAAAAAAAACCCCGAACACCATTACCTCAAAAAATAAATGGGTTTAACATTTGAAATGGTTGATAAAACAACTAAAGGTAACATGATTAAAAGCCATAGAAAATTACATTGAAAAAACACCATCCAAGCTTTAATGATGACATTGAGAAGACACCATCAAAGTTTAGAACCCATGAATAACAGCTGTGCTTCAATAGTTGATAAGATTATCAGAAAAAAATAATCATTCATTCAAGTTAGTTACTCCTTTAATGATTATATTCAAAATGGTCGTCTTTTGAGCCTATGACACAAGGCTAAGGTTAAATAAGGACAACGAAAGTTGCCATTTATATTTAGTAAGTACAAATAATTTCATTCTTATTAAAAAAACATATCAACAAAGAAAACAGGCTAAATATCTCATAAAGAAATAAGAGACTCACAGATTTGCGTACTGGCATTAAGCCTATTCGGTGTAGAGTTGCACGTTCAGAATGTTTATCTGTCCTATAGTCCACTGATAAACGCCCCCTGCAGATAACGTTATCCAAACAGCCCGATAACACACCTTTCTACCAGCTTCTTTGTAGTTAGTTATAGTCCCCATTTTAAAAGTAATATAACCTAATCAATAGGTATGTCACTATTATCTAATCTTGTTTAGTTTAAGTTCTGTCATGAACAGGTTTAGATGCCTATGAACCCTAATGCTTACCTGCACATACCTGTTTTATGAAGCAGCGAAAAAAGGAAATATTATGAATCTAACTCCTTAATTATAAGTCTATGTCGACAAAAGCATAATATTTTTCTAGTCTATTTTTTGCTCAGATGTTAACATGACTACATTTTCTAAATATTTGAATACTTTAATTACTAAAACTCGTAATCATTATGCTTTCTCTTAATATAACTAGAAATATTCCCATATGCCTAAAATACTTAACTGATAATTCAAAAACTGGCAAAAATATTCACTGATATGCACACACAAGGCAGTAAAATCTATCCACTAACAAGATTGATGATTATAAGCTTTTTGTATGAAAATGGTTAATTCAAATGCTTTAAAAACTTGAATGGGATTTTTATTGACAGACATTGAAACCACAAAATACACCAACCGACAAAATGTAAGTCTGTGGGTTGGTTCAATTCCACATCCAGTCCAAAAATGTTAAGTCCAGTTTGGTGTTGAACAATAATTGAACAATAATTTATTTAAGCGTGATCGTATGGTTTTTTACAAAGCAACTTTCAAATTCAAATCTCAATCTCTCTGACTGACTAGCATCTCCAGAACGCCAAGCCGTCTTCAATCCCTTTACATAAGCATATTTATCATCATTCACACAAAGATAAAATTAAATCAGATCAGTTCTGTCCAAGTGGTATAATCATAAATGATTATATTATCATTATAAACAATCAACACTTCACACTGAACATGATTTCTATATATTTAACATAAAGCGACATCAGTTTCGTAGCTATTATCTTCTGAATCATGTGCATAGCCCATGTTTCGCTTGACGAAAATAATGACGCAATCATTTAAACTCTCCTTGGTCAGATGAACTTCCTAGTGACACACCTTTCGGAACATCTATATTAAGAAGTAGAGTTAACTGATCATTTCCTTTACCGGCTTGGAACACCACAACAGTTATTGAACGAAAAGTACAAGATTTATATAACTATATAGAATCGTTTAATTGCTGAAAACAACAAATCAATACTGATCAATATAACTTCCACCAACAATAATAATCAGTATGAATTAATTAAAGTTATAGGCAATGACCACCAATTATAATCAATAATCGAACTAAAACACAATCATGATAAATGAATGTCGATCAAATTTCTCCTTAAAAAAGGAAATCACTGGACAAGAACAATTTTGTAAATATATTATTAAATTTTTGTAGAAATAATAATATGTATTTAATACAAAAGTCGATTGGAAAAAGGAAAATTTACTACAATAATTCAAGTGTGGTTGATTACTGTATTAGTAGTATTGATTTTTTGAAACATGTCATTGATTTTTCTGTTCTAGATTTAAGCAAGTTATTTCTGATATACATATGCCACTATTGTGTGAAATACAAATGTAGTTGCAAATACTCAGAAGACTGAGAAAGTCTTTAATTCTGTTGATACTGATTCAATTGAAAGGTTTATTATTGATTTATCATGTACAAAAACAAAACTTGGGTTGCTGAGAAATCGGTTACAAAACCATTGATATGCACGACTATGAAAGAGTTCTATCCTCTATATATACTATTGATGTCAACAATTTAAGCAAAAACATGTAGATGATATCTTTACAAACACTGCTAATTTACTTTTAAACTCCGCTCAGAAAACATTTGGCAAAATAAAAATTATTCAAAATCATACTAAAAAAAAAATAAAACAAACGACTGGTTCGATAGGGAATGTTTTATAGTTTGTAGAAATATCGAAGATCAAAACGGTTATATAGAAAGTATGGGTCAATCATATTCAAGGACGAGGTTTGGGAAAGTGAACTAAACGTAATTATAAGAAAATCATGGACAAAAGCATGAAACAGTATTGGAAAACTATAATGAAAAAATAAGAAAACTTAGGACCAATGACCCAAAAAACTACTGGAAAATAATAAATAAAAAAGTAAATAATAAAAAATGTACGTTAATATTAATGAATTTTATGAATATTTTTAAAATATAAATAAGGGTGACGTAGAAAGTAACGAGTTTGTACCACACATGGATTCAGATGCAGATGAAAATTTGGATGGTGTAATAACTGAAGAAGTTAAATAAGCTATAGCAAATTGTTAAAATAATAAAAGTGCTGGAAGCGATTGTATTTTTAATGAATATATCAAATCCTCGCCAGTCTTATGTTATCCATTTATGTTGGATTATTTAATATTGTGTTTGAAACTGCAATATTACCCGAAGCTAGGATTGTGGGTAATATCCTGCCTATCTATAAAAACAAAGGTAATGATATTCTCCCAGAAAATTATAGACCTTTCATTCTTCTTAGTTGCGTGGGTAAATTATTTACATCATTATTGTCCAACGATTAAATACATATTCCGATCAACAAAATATTTTGAATGATAATCAAGGTGGTTTTGGATCAAACTTTTCTACTAACGATAATATATTTACTTTACATTCTTTAATTGAATTATCTTTCATGTTAAAAATGAAAATGTATTGTGCATTTATAGATTTTAAAGCTGCTTTTGACAGTTTATGGAGAGTAGGACTATGGCAGAAGCTTATACAAAATGGTATTACTGGAAAATGCTTTGAGTTAAGATGTATTCTGAATGTAAGTCGAGAATTGCTGTAAATAATAATTATTCTGAATATTTTCCATGCAGAATAGGAGTTCGTAAAGGGGAAAATTAATCGCCATTTTTGTTTACTTTATTTTTAAATGATGTAAAATCCTTTTTGATAACATCTAAAACTATTTGTGTTTCTACAAAATCATATGAACAGAAGCTTGGGATATTGTTTAGATTGTTAACTATTTTGTATGCTGAAGATACAGTTTTACTCTCAGAAACACCTGAAGATCTTCAAAACCAACTTAAAAGTTTCCTACTCTATTGTCAAAAATGGAAACTTGAAGTTAATATTGAAAAAACAAAACAAAAATAGTTATCTTTTCAAAAGGACAGATGAAAAATAATGTTTTTTATTACAATGGTGAAGAAGTTGAGATTGTTGAAAACTCTAAATATCTTGGGGTTATATTTTCATCATCAGGTTCCTTTATTCAGACAAAAAAATGTGCAACTGAAAGAGCAACTAAAGCTATATATGGGATTCTAAAAAATGGTAATAAATTGCATCTTTCTTAAAACGATCAGTTGCATTTGTTTGATAAGATCTTAGTTCCTATATTGTTATACGGCTGTGACGTATGGGGATATAGTAATGTTGATATAATAGAAAGAATATGTGTTAAATTTTGTAAACTGCTTTTTTTCCTTAAATATTCTACTCCAAATTACATGATATATGGAGAATGGGGGAGAGTACCATTAACTGTACAGATCAAGACAAGAATTATTGCATATTGGTTAAAAATTATCCATGGAAAACAGTCAAAATATTGTTACTTAATGTAAAGTTTACTTTATATGCTGTATATGTAAATGGTGAAGAATCCAAATGGCTAAAGAACTTGAAATAAATTTTAGATTACAGTGGGTATAGTAATATTTGGATGAATCATCAAGTAGTTAATGGGGACTGGCTAATCAAAAGTTTAAAACAAAAGGTAACAGATCAGTATCAGCAAAACTGGGAATCAATCTGCAATAATTCTTCAAAAGGAGTTAGATATACTTTGGTCACTAATTTAGACTGTAGATGCCAACTGTATTTTAATTGTAATTTAAGTAGTTATATAACCTAAGTTTTGGCTAGATTTCGAACTTCAAACCATATTAAATTAACTATTGAGGCTGGTAGGTGGAATGACATTGAAAGAAGTAACAGATTATGTAATTTATGTAAAAGAGACATTGGAGATGAATTTCACTAAATTTTGTGTTGCACTGTGTTGAAAAACGACAGAGAAAAGTTTATACTAAAATTTTATCTTTTTAGACCAAATATTGTTGAATTTTGCGAGCTTTTTTCCTCAAACAATGTGAGCTTATTAAGCAAATTTATAAGTATTGTAAACGAGAAGGCTAAACCTCCTGGTTATTAATTCCGATTTATTTATCTACATTAAAAAATTGTACATATTTACTACATATTTGTTGTAGAGAACCATTATAATTGTTCATTTTATATGCATATATTTGTAACATTTTATATGTTGTTTATTACAACCAAAGAGATAAAATAAACTGTTCAACTATTGGTCAATGTTAAAAGTTCAATATAATTCAAATATAATGTCCAGGATTAAATGTCAATTTTCACATAAACAGGTTTAAGACTATTATAAAACACATTATAAATTTACACAGTCATGAATAGTTCACAATAAAGTTTTTCGGTCTCACAGAATAACATCAAGTTTAAGTAAGGCGAATTGGTGATCGTATAACGCTTTTACGGGATTGATCGGGATTATGTCTACGTAATTTATAGTCCATGAATTCCAATCAAATTTCACAATCCTCCAGAATTAATTTCAAAAATATAAAACTTCACACTATTCACATTATTTTAAAGACTCATCAAATACACAATATTTGATTATTTTGTAAATTTACACTTACGGCGCGGATGGCGAGGTGACATCTCGCGGAACACCTGCTGCGTTCCTCTATTTCTTAGACTTTTCTTCTAGGAATTTACGACCCATTCCGGGTCCAATCCGTAACATTCATGCCATGGTAAATCAGAGTTCCTCCCCTCTTCGATCATCTGGCGCGCTTATTCTGCGGTTATCGATCCAGTGCTGCGAACATTGGTAGGAGCTCCTAGTTTTCCAATTCGTCTGGGTTTCTCAGGGGCCGGAGTATAATTCACCAAGAATTTCATTTCAACAGTCTCTTTAGAGTTTCGCTTCCCAGGATTCACACGATGAGAACAGTCTCTGCCAGAACTGCCTTATTTCGGTCACTACCCCATAATAAATAAAACCAAATACTTCCCACCCAAGGTGATTTTTCCATATGTTGTAAATTACTAACTACTGGCAATTCCGCCATAGTGTGTTCATAGGTAAAACCTTTATATCTTTTAAATTACCAGGAATCTTAATGTGTCCTATATCTGGATATTTTAGGTTAATAGGATCCCATAGTGTATATGTGTCTATGTCGTTAATAAAATTCTGAAATATTATCAAATTCAAAAACTTTCAAAGTCTTACAAATTCGAATCTCAATCTATCTGCCTGAAAAGCAGTTTCCAACATCTCCAAAACGCCCCGATTATCTCACTCTTTCTACATAAGCTTATATATCATCATTCACAAAAAGAGAAAAATAATTCAGATTAGTTCTGCCCAAGTGTTACCATAATAAAAATTATATTATCATTATAAAAAATCAACACTTCACACTGAACATGATTTCTATATATTTAAACTATAATGACATCAGCTCTGATGCTTATATCCTCTGAATCATGTGCATAGCCAACGTTCCGCTTGACAAAAATAATGAAGCATTCATTATAATTTAATGTTAAGTATAGGCTATCGAAGTGCTGAACATATTAACTCCAATTTCAATATTTCAACCCAAAATTCCAAACTGATGATATCAAATAATAGATGATTAGATTCCGTATTGCAAATTATTGTTCATCACTTTTTTCGACTACATATAATTTTAGAAAATGGCAAAACGGCTGTCTGGTTACACAATCCTTGGTTAGTAGGACCAGCCTTTCTTCTAGACGAACATGTTTCTACACAGGAAACGCATGCGTTACAGAACCCAGATGAGCACAAAGAAGTTAGAGCTGAGGTAGTTGTCTTAAAAATTAGCGTGAGGGATCCATTTCATGATCAGCTTGGAACTCAAGCTGGCAAAACATAGTTGAAACTATTGCTCACCTACAACACATAGCTCAATCTGTTAATGGCGCGGATTGTTCAGAATGGCATGCATGTTCCAAGTGGAAGACAGTAGATGCCTTTCAAGCAGCTCAGAAACATCTGCTTGTTGAAGTTCAACAAGAAGCCTATCGGAATGAAATTCAGTGTCTCCAAGCGGGGAAATGTCTATTAAAGTCCAAACTCTCTCCCTTAATTGGTGCTGACGGTCTCTTGCGAGTAGGAGGTAGACTGAGACACTCACGTTTGACAGAAGCAGAGAAGCATCCTATCCTAATTTCTGGACGTCATTATATTGCAAAGCTTATTGTCCGTCATTATCACGAGCAGATAAAACACCAGCGTCGACACATCACAGAAGGATCCATTCGTTCAACAGGGGTCCGGATAACAGGAGCAAAGTCATTAATGTCCTCTGCAATCTACAAATGCGTTAAATGTCGGGAACCTATAGGAAACCTCGGTAATCAAAATATGGCTCACCTTTCATCAGACAGACTGGAACCGGTACGCCATTTACCAATGTTGGTGTAGATTGTTTTTGCCAATGGCAAGTTTTAACTAGGAAGACACGTGGAGGTCAAGCGTGCAGCAAAAGATGGGCATTGATCTTCACGTGCCTTACAATTCATGCAGTTCACATAGAGGTATTGGAAGAGCTGAGTTCTTCAGCTTTTATCAACGCCTTGAGAAGATTAAGAGATGGACAAGCTACCTTGTACACCCGTCCAACCGCTGATTTTGTTCAACTGCTACCATGTTATTATGTATACATAAGAAATGTAAATATGTAGTGATGACGTTGTCATCAAGCGGGGATTGGTCTGTGCATTGTTAGAGTAAGAGTTATCTTTCTTTAATTATTGATTTTTCATTTTAGAACTCTTTTGTATTTTTCGGTAATATTGTCATACGAAGGCCAGTTTGTTTATGCGGTTGAACACCGCGCTCTGTGTTTTTTGTAAAGTTTAGCCTACTACAGAGTAAATTATGACTAAAACTTGTTTATTATTCCTTAAAAAGATGATTTTGATATGTCCATACCTTCTTTAGTAGCTATAATTAGTTTTATGTGTAATAATTGAAGTTTTCATATTGGAGTGTTGTCGTGTGCAACAAATGTAAACATAGGCTTGTTTTCATTTGAACAACTTTCTGTGAATGATTTGCTAAATTTGATGGCTTTGAGCTTATATTTGTGGTTAACTTTATTTCTAAGTGTTATGCTGCAAAATTTTATTTCCATGGAAGCCCGTAAGTGTCATAAGCTTATAATGTATAGTGTTAGTTTTGCTAACTTTATACCAAGTATCACTTAATAACATTAATGAAATTTAATTTGTATGAAATTCAGTGTTTCATTGAATCTTTTCTTTATATTTCAGTCTTTTACCAAACGCAAATAAACATACACATTGACAATCATCCAGGGAGTTGTTAATTTATGTCAGAGGTTAAACATTCTGTACAAGACTGGGCCAAGGCGTCCTTACGTGATAGAACCCATTATATATATCTATGGTTAAATTCAAAAGAGAAATATTATTATATCAGCTCGATACCCAAACCTGTAATGTATAACACATCATATTTGACCTTTATGCAGCTAAATACAACATTTCCTATTACTTACGTATTTTACGACTTTAAAGGATTTATGTAGAAAATAAAACATT
Source organism: Magallana gigas (assembly GCF_963853765.1). Lineage (NCBI taxonomy): Eukaryota > Metazoa > Mollusca > Bivalvia > Ostreida > Ostreidae > Magallana > Magallana gigas. The sequence continues at coordinate 47,340,165 of NC_088859.1, read as the reverse complement.
TTTTGAAATTCTATATTTAATTAGGGGAAAAGTAATCCCAATACTTATATTCAATTCGACAGCAATTTGAAGACGAGGTCAAGAGCTTGTTTAATGTTTTTGGAGAGACCGGGGGCATTCTAGATATATTTCATTGGACAAAACTGGCCAAAACTTCGAGATTTGGTACTTTTATCCTTCATATTTCATATGTGGTTTTTACTTTACATGTGCAAAGAAATCTTTGTAAATGTTTTTTCACTTAACATAACATGGCCATACCTGCCATTTATTAATGCAAAATAAGGTTCCAAGTAGTTGATTACTTAAACCAGATCTAAGATTCGTCAACAATAATGCTGCACATGGTTTAGTTCTTCTTTCCTCGGATGATATTAAGTTGGTCTCCAGCAAATACGTGATCCGTTCATCAAACTGATTATTTGTAATACCTGTTAGATTGTAGTAATTTTCACTTTCCATTCCATGTGGATCATCAAAATTCAGTTTCTTGTTCTGATTTTGTATTGCTACCTCCCTGGTTTGTCTTAAAACTCCAACAATGGCGGTCCTGTTCACACTGGAGACAGAACTGGTTTGTTTTAGCAAATGCAATGCCCAAATGTTGAGAAAAACAGAGCTCCCGTCAGAAATACAATGTATGCTCAGGACAGCATCTAAAACCATGTGGAACAAATGTTTATTTTTGGATTAATACATTTTCATGAGTGTTTTCAGGAATTAGAACTATCTTTGGCCCTGGTTTTATTTGCAGATTACACAGTTACCAGGACTCGTAGAGGTGCTTGGAATGGGCAGTGTTACTGAAAAAGGACTCTTAACACTCTTCTTTGATAATTTCTTTTGTGTTTTTGTTGTTTTCTCATGGCTGTTGCAAATCAAATCCCTTGTGGATTTTGTTTCACACAAGTGAACACATCCTACACATCATGCTGTCACCATAAACATCCATACGGTGTCTTCTCTTGATGAAGTCTGCATGTTCCTTCTTTATCCTGTATCTGTCCTGTTGTGATGTTCTTTGAGAGCACAGCAATCAGGTGTAGAACTTAATCTAAAAATATATTAAAAAGTCGTTAATTACAGGCATTTCAATTACCGTACAAGTATAAAAATGCTACATATGACATATGTACATTTAATATCTGCAATGATGAAAGAACTTTCTGCAGAAATTTTTTAAAGAAATACTATTTAACATCTTTAAGATTCCTTCAAACCCCGTGACCTGTACTTTTTTTGGAAGTGCGATACAACATTGCAAATTCAACATATTGTTTTAGCTAAACTGTGTATTGATTCAAGTGTATTACTTCGTAGTTACGAGGGTTTGTCATATAACTACCGACCCCAAAGAATTGGGTTCGAGTCCGGCAAGAACCTTTATTTTCATTGACTTGCGCATTCTAAAAAATTAACATTTATCAATGTCTGTGGAAGAATCTTAATTTTTGATAAAGAAAAAAAACCTGAATTATAAAGAAATTAAAAAAGGATTCAAACCAAATATATAAATCAAATCTTGAAAGGATTGCATGTATTAAACATAATTGTTATCAATGTAACACTCAGAATTGTGTTGAGGTTCTTTATTACCACTATCAACATATATACATAAACTTTGACAGTTCCTAAAAATTGAAATATAAATCTGTAATATTGTGTATATGTATATACATGTTTACAATGTAAATATCATAATTATACATGTATTCTCATTACTCTTTATTGCTCATTTACCTATATTATTACCACCCTTTTTCTTTGTCTAATAGATGTAAGTAAAGGTTTTTCTTTTCTCATTCAAAAACTTTAAAAATTGTATATCTTAGTATTATAAGATTTAAGAAATGAATTGAATAATTTTTCTATTGATCAGCGTATTAAAGGAAAAATTGTAAGAAGAAGAGCGTAATTTATTGTTGATCAGTGCGTTGCGTAGAAGAAACAGTGAATTCCTCTTTAGATGGATCACCTAATTGGATGTCTGACGTCACTCTATCTAGTCCCTACTTTCGATATAGATTAAGAATTACTCATATCATTCATACAAATCGCATAGTCTACATCAGCATTTTAATAAAATGTTTTTAAAAAAGTGCACATAATTTCTTGTGTTATGTATTTTGATAAACATTGTCACTTTTTGTACTAAGACTTGTGGTAAGAGACTGTTTTAAAACGTTCAAGGAACCTTTATACGAGAATATTAAAACGGTATGCACTTTGGAGATAGGGACTTATTGAACACTATCGGATTTCTATAGAAATATAGGAGAAAAAGTGTAATTTTTTCAATATTTACATCTTCTGTCTAACTATTTTTTTTAATTTCTTTTAAAGAAATCTAATTGTATTCATACAAATCCGAATCATGATCTTGCCAGTTTTGGTCATTTTTTCTGCATTTACTCTATTTTGATTTTTTTTTTCATTTTCAGAAATCATTCCAATTTGGTTATTGACCATTCATTAAGTAATTGGTATCAAATATACTTAATTTTTAAAAATAAATATAACACCCCTGCGAATGTGTTCGGAATGTTTTCTTTATCGTTGTTAAGTATATAATAAATCCAGAGGTTCTCGAATGAAAGTTCACGAGACTTCACCGATGTTTGTTCAGTTCCTGTGAAATTTCGAGCGGAAATATATGTGTTCGGATAATATTTTCAAAATACGTAAGTTCTGGACGTTTTTCATATCATATCCTACTTTGATTTATGTTAAAACATAAAAATCTTTCAAGATATTTTTTTCACCATCTAGCAGTTATTCAAATTAAACGATGATATTCAGAATAGAGTTATCGTTCGTGTTGAACCACGTGTAGAGTGGTTGAAAATATAAACATTGGGTTTCTTAAAAAAAATCATAGCCATGTTTGATGCTTGTTGTATGCAATACCATGTTTTTAAAAAAAATAATGGGTATCTGTTTTGCATAAGTACGGAAGCCCGTTGGTGCCACTAAGAAAAATATTTTATCTGGCGGGCGCCAGATAATTATTTGGCGGCCGCCACTTAATTTTCTGGGGGCCGCCACATAATTATCTGGCGCCCGCCAGATAAAACCTGACTTCCTGATGCGCGCGCATGTTTTAATGGGAGCTTTTTAGGGAGTTGTGGATACACTCTAATTTATTAGTTTTATTAATTATTTCTGAAACTTGACATTAAATATCAATTGCAGAGCTTATGGTTTTGAAAATCTGGTTAAGTTGAATATATAGAAGACTTTGTTAGAATCTAGAATGATTTTTATAATACTTTGTGCCTTGTAATATACATGTTTGTTGTAACACATGGTATTTAAGAGTTGATTCTGAACTTTTAAAACTGAACTAAACACCCGTTCAGGAAATCTTAACGTTAATAAACTTTAACTTGAGAGGAATGTTATGTAAACATGTATAAGTAAAGGAACGCATTGCCTTCTATATGTTATGTTTTAATTTTGGTATAAGAATTTACCAACGCAGATTAAAGTCAGCTTTATTGACCACGACAGCTAGCTAGTACATGCAATATTATCACGAGAGCAGATCCATCTATGACTGTGTTGTTAAACTCTTATTCCAAATAACATGAAAGGCAGTACAATAAAAAAAATATGTCGATATGCAACTTATTTATGTCGACATGCGAGATGAATATGTCAACATGCAACTTAGTTATGTTTACATGCGTGATAAATATGTCGACATGCAACTTACAAGTTGCATGTCAACATAACTAAGTTGCATGTTGACATAAATATGTTGCATGTCAACATATTCATCTTGCATCTTAACATAACTAAATTGCATGTTGACATAAATAAGTTGCATGTCGACATAAAGAAGTTGCATGTTAACATAAATAAGTTGCATGATGACATCAGTAGGTAGCGTATCTAGCATCTTGGATGTCACATGTTGACGATATTTGAGATTTTTTATAACTCTTATTTGATTGCAGTTTTCTTGTATGTCAACATAGTTATGTTGCATGTTGACATCTTTATCTTGCATGTCAACATATTTATCTTGCATGTCAACATAATTAAGAGAAAAATAACTTGCACACAGGAGGCAGAGATATGCCACAATATACTTGGAATAATCTTATTGTAAAAAAGAAATATTTCTAACGTTAGATGCCTGTGTTTGTTATCGGTATACAAATGTTAACTTTGTTCGGTGATTCAACAGTTTGAGAGTTTTCGGAGTTTCCATAAACCCTGTATAATAGATACCGTCCGACTTATAGATTTTCCCTTTGATCACAAAATAAATAAATATAACGATTTCAATTATATACCTAAATATAGTTGTTTTGATTTTCCCGGTTAGTTGTAGTTTTTTTTAATTTTTCTTGGGGTCTTATTTCACATAATATACCGTTGTGTCAATTTTCTACAATTATGAAGAACAGTCCCGGTCGGGATTTAGCAAAATTATGACAAAGTATCAGGCAATTACAAAAATCCGAACTTTAGCATACTACATGGAGATTGAAACAACTTATTCAAACTCATAATTTTTGGAACATAATGGAGGAAAACGTGAACAATTACAAATTCAAACTTTCAAGACCCTGCCTTTCAGTACTCTCAGTACTTTGATTTACCCAGGGGGACTGTGGCCGATCACGGTCTTTTTATTGTACTGCCTTTCATGTTATTTGGAATAAGAGTTTAACAACACAGTCATAGATGGATCTGCTCTCGTGATAATATTGCATGTACTAGCTAGCTGTCGTGGTCAATAAAGCTAACTTTAATCTGCGTTGGTAAATTCTTATACCAAAATTAAAACATATAGAAGGCAGTGCGTTCCTTTTCTTATGTACATGTTATACAACAAATTCCTCTCAAGTTAAGGTTTTTTAATGTTAAGATTTCCTGAACGGGTGTTTAGTTCAGTTTTAAAAGTTTAGAATCAACTCTAAAATACCATGTTTTACAACATACATGTATAATACAAGGCACAAAGTAATATAAAATACATTCTAGATTCTAACAACAAAGTCTTTTATACATTCAACTCAACCAGTTTTTCAAAACCATAAGCTCTGCAATTGATATTTAATGTCAAGTTTCAGAAATAATTAATAAAACTAATAAATTAGAGTGTATCCACAAGTCCCTAAAAGCTCCCATTAAAACATGCGCGCGCATCAGGAAGCCAGGTTTTATTGGCGACCGCAAGAAAATTATGTGGCGGCCGCCAGAAAATTATGTGGCGACTGAACTTTTAAAACTGAACTAAACACCCGTTCAGGAAATCTTAACATTAAAAAACCTTAACTTGAGAGGATTTTTTTGTATAACATGTACATAAGTAAAGGAACGCACTGCCTTCTATATGTTTTAATTTTGGTATAAGAATTTACCAACGCAGATTACAGTTAGCTTTATTGACCACGACAGCTAGCTAGTACATGCAATATTATCACGAGAGCAGATCCATCTATGACTGTGTTGTTAAACTCTTATTCCAAATAACATGAAAGGCAGTACAATAAAAAGACCGTGATCGGCCACAGTCCCCCTGGGTAAATCAAAGTACTGAGAGTACTGAAAGGCAGGGTCTTGAAAGTTTGAATTTGTAATTGTTCACGTTTTCCTCCATTATGTTCCAAAAATTATGAGTTTGAATAAGTTGTTTCAATCTCCATGTAGTATGCTAAAGTTCGGATTTTTGTAATTGCCTGATACTTTGTCATAATTTTGCTAAATCCCGACCGGGACTGTTCTTCATAATTGTAGAAAATTGACACAACGGTATATTATGTGAAATAAGACCCCAAGAAAAATTTAAAAAAAACTACAACTAACCGGGAAAATCTAAACAACTATATTTAGGTATATAATTGAAATCGTTATATTTATTTATTTTGTGATCAAAGGGAAAATCTATAAGTCGGACGGTATCTATTATACAAGGTTAATGGAAACTCCGAAAACTCTCAAACTGTTGAATCACCGAACAAAGTTAACATTTGTATACCGATAACAAACACAGGCATCTAACGTTAGAAATATTTCTTTTTTACAATAAGATTATTCCAAGTATATTGTGGCATATCTCTGCCTCCTGTGTGCAAGTTATTTTTCTCTTAATTATGTTGACATGCAAGATAAATATGTTGACATGCAAGATAAAGATGTCAACATGCAACAGATAATAAGTGGCAGCCGCCAAATAATTATCTGGCGGCCGCCAGATAAAATATTTTTCCTACGTGGCACCAACGGGCTTCCGTACATATGAACTAAGTATATCAAGACATTTTCAAGAAACATTCTGCATAAAATAGTATATTCTGTTTCACTATTGACGCTATTACTAGGTCAGGCGCGGATCGAAAAAAAAAAACCCTTAAGGGGGATCTCTGCTAAGCATGTTAAATGTTGCAACAGCGGAAAAAACTATTGCTTTTTATTGTCACATTTATTTCTAGAATACATTTTATCCAACAATTAATAGAGATAAAGTTTAAAATCAATAAACTTTTAGATTTGATATTTGATTACAAGTCCCTACTGTAGATTCTATGAAATAGGCTACAAACACGAGGCACGATTTTTACTACGAAACTGAAAGGGTCAAATAAAAACACGTGGTCTAAAATTCAAATGACAATAACATTCGCAGGGGTGTATAAGCACAAATACATTCGTCGACTACTTTCAAATGAATGAACATGTTTTAAATACATATTTTATTAAATTATAATTCATTACAAATTGACTCACTGAATTCCTAAAAAGTTTTGAATGTTACTTAAAAATCTTAAGTTAGAAGAATATTAGGAGTTAAAAAAAATTGTAAATATTTTTTTCTATTCAAATATGATTAATTAGTATTAAATGTATGATTATATTTTATTCAATTTATTGTATATTGCTGATAAAACTCTGTCTCTTAGTTAATAATTGAATTAAAAATCACATGTGTCCAAATTACACGTACAAATAAGAAAGCATCCATTTACGTTGTTTACATTCACAGATTAAAAATGAAGTAGATGGTTTAAAATTACTCTTGGTAGTAGATATACTACAGTTCTGCTATAATTGAAGTATGCTCTTTTATTCTTTAAATACAAAAGAAATCTTTGCACTCATTTACGCAGATTTATTGATAGCATGAGTTGTTCGGCTCCTTAGAATTAATCAACTTCCGGTATTACGATCTCTAAATGGTTTTTTACCTTCGCTTGACGCCATAAAAATGCATTTATAAAAATACTGGCTGTTCCTTCTATGCGACGTTCTGATCAACAATAGCGATAATTGATGTACCTTTGCTGACTGCAGAACGATGTAAATAAAAATAATGAAATGATTCGTTAAAAAACACAAAAACAAATCAACAGATAAGCAAACAAAAAACAAGCACACCCACCCAAAACAATTTTTTGCGGGCGCAAGTAAAGATTTTTTTCCGCAATGCTTACTACTATACATTTATTATAAAAAAAAAATAAAATAAAATAAAAGACAGATAAGTTTCACTAATTCCTGGATTGGATAAAGTTAAGTGAATATATTGACATGTATCGATGATCTTCGGTGTTTTATATGGAAATCGAACGTTTAGGATTCATTGGTCCTTAATAATAGTTTACTCTGTTTCATAATTGTGTCTAAAAAGTGCTATCAGTAGAAAACGCATTACCTATTTAGAAGAACGAGGTTTCTTTAAAGTCTTAATATATATAGATACTGTTAATTTAACATAGGATAATGAAAGATGCAAAGATTTTCTAATTTAAATTTTTTTCTATAAACAATTATGCGATATCAATTCCATTTGCTTAATACACAACCGCCCTTAATGTAAATTATGTTTTTGTTATTTTCTTCAATTAACTATGCAAAAGTAATGTGAACAGGGTAAATAGAAAGAGACACGATGAGGAGACTACATGTCTATATAAAGTATAAATTATTGCATTGTAAAAAAAAAGTTTAACTTTTTTTAATTTAGTTGAAATGAAAGCAAAATCGCAAATTGTTATTGAATACATCAGTAGAAAGAAGTGACTGTTTCCTAGCATGGTTGACAAGCTAGGTCACAAAATATGGTCATCAACTTAAGAAATAAAGTACGAGTTATCGTGAATGTTGCAGAATAACCTCCGAGGTCGAGAAATGTTGTTTAGAAATATAAAAGCCGAGGCGTTAGCCGAGGCTTTTATATTTCAAACAACATTTCGAGACCGAGGAGGTTATCCTGCAACATTCACGAAAACAAGAACTTTATTTCTATCCTACTAACAGCCCAGTATTTCTACAGATCGTTTCTTCTATAGAGAGACGATCTAGGTCATTTTGACGGCTGTTCCGTGTAACCCCAACGTTTTTGTTAGTAATGTTTACATGAATATCGATCTAAGAAATCACATGCAGACGACAAAATTTTTCTTCGGATATTTATTACTCTTCACTTATTTATAAAATATCTTTGAGTTACATTCCTAAAATTTTAAGGACAATTTAATACGATTATTACTACTACACGTTATATATTCCATGTAAAAACACGCAGTGAAAATGTGCTGGGGAGGTCCTAGGAACAGCCGCATTGATCTCTTAAAGATAAACATTTGAGGCAATACACATCGTTTTGACTGGAACTAACACGTGAAATTGACATGGTTTTAAAACTTTTTACGGTTTGAAGTTGTACTTTCATGATCAGTGCGAGAAAAATAGGTATTTCTGATCTGATAATTTACTGATGACGTTCGTGGTATATTGGAGAATAATGTCCGCGGCATCTCTTTGATCTTGGCAATAACTGTAGTAGAAAGTGCAATAACTGATGATCGACATTTAGGAAGTGGTCTGAAGATATGTGCAGTGAATTGTGTCAACATATTGCAGAGTGCAAGCCTACAGCTGACTACTTTATCCATGATACAGAAGAAGATGTTGTGAAAGTTAGAAAACAAACAGCAGTGGGAGCTGCTCTGAGTTTACTTGGGTCCTTGCACTGCGAAAATTTGGAGCCATGACCCTAACACCAATTTCTGAAGCCGCAGATTTCAGGGCAGCAGATTTATCTATGAATGTTTTACAACACTTTGCTATCTTTTTTATAATCAGGATTTCGTAAAAATTAATAAAAAAGCTAAGCCCTTAAAAGTAATTATGTGTATTGCTATCAGGCAAGCACCAGCTATTCGTTATACATCAATCTATTAATGATGTAATATGAAGCTTGATATAAAATCAGTCAGACTTTAAACTCTTTCAATGTCACAGATAAAAGTTCAGCTATATATTTATTGATTTTAAAAAAAAAAAGACCAGCTTGTAATATGAAGCAATGAATATGATTGTTAAAATATTGCAAGACACAACTCGGAATAGAAAAAAATAATAAAGATTTGTTTTCTTTTGTTTTTATCTTTTATTTATAAACACAAACAAGGTCTACAAAAACTTAAAACACAATAGTTACATGTAGCTTACAGACATTATCTTTAATTCCTTACATTTCATATTAATTCTGCAAATAAATGTACATAGTTTTTTAAAGAATTATTTTCAAAAAGTCTTTTTTCTTATAAATTGTATAAAAAGTAACATATTACATAACCAAATAAAATATATTTTATTCTGGTTGATAATTTCTTATTGCTAATGAAATAAAGATGTTAACGTCGATACACTTCAGAGTTGCATAAACCTAACTGATAATGTTAACGTATGAAATAAATGCGTACAAAAGAACATCTGTGCATAAATTCAGTAAAATTTGGTATATATCTTTTTTTAAAGTACAAATTAAGCGATATTTGCAATAGTTAAATACATTCAGTCAATGTACATGTAATACCCTTACTAACCCGACAGACAAGCAAATATACATACAGTCCGTCATATAGTCACCGGGTGTGGCACATGTACACATAGGCAGACCATAAGGTGTCTAGGCTATATGAAAGTAATCATAATACATTTATTGAGATGATTTTATGAACATTGTTATGTAATGCATATCTTTTATCAAATAAATCTTCACGTACTATCTTAGACTTTGATAGTTTTCATTTTTCTTCTCAAATCTACACAACATCTTCAATTTATAAATTCTATAAGCGACAAAAGATATAATGTTTTTAAAGAATTGTACCTTAGAAATATTTTGGAAGTAGAAACCAATAATTATATGTTTCAATACAATATCTAATTGCATAATCGTACACAGTTTTGACCATATTTGTTTGACATTGTCATTGACATTGTTTGACGTGGTAACGTTCATGTAATTAAAAAGTTCAAAAAACTATAATTTCATATAATTTATTTTTTGTTTTAAACAAGATACAATAGGTTAAAAAATCAATTTTATAGGCCAGAATACATTTTGTCTTAGCGATACAGATGGAAATTCATAACAGATATTGAACATGGCATGAAGGACAAGATCCACAATGTTATTTGTTGGACAAATGATTTGAATGTTTGAGACTCAAGTAGAATAGTCAATCAAAAAGCAAAATATTCATATTTAGAGGAAACAACTGTTGAACACCATTGCATGAAGTAGCTGAAGTACAAATTAAGATAGTTCAATAAAGAACAAGGTTAAGAGAAAGACAGAAAGTAGTTTTATGGCCGAGAAAGGCAGTGTGCATGTGGCAACGCACTTTGATAAAAATTACGCACTTTAAAAAATTCAAAGCGCATTAAATTTGGAACCAAGTTAACACACTTTGAAAAAAAATCAAAGTGTGTTCTGTAAGTACATCAACATTTAATAATATTTTTTCTTGCATCGATGTTCTAAACGGCCATATTGTTTTTGATAAACTAATCTAACGTAACCTATTTTCACATCATGTTTGTTTATAAGCATATGCAATTGAAGCCACTCGAAATATGTTGTATATTAATCTCAATTATCAATATAAATAAACCATTTCTATTTCTGACGTAGCCCAGTGTACCAGATAAGAAGTACATTTGCTGCATACACAAAAGACAGTTGTTAAGCGATGCAGTTTATGTCATATTTGGAAAATTCAAATCTCCCGAGTTGTTCTTTGTATGTCAATTGTCAAACTATATAAGCTTACAAGAAAAGAAAAAAAAACATTCTAGTTGAGGAACTGTTTATCAACTAATCTGATAATGCATTGCCTTGTTTTTTAAATACATTCCATTGGTCTTAAAAAAGTTACACAATCATTATTGTATAAAAAAGTATGAATTACCGGGTATTTCGATCGAACCATGAATATTATTTTTAAAGTGCGTTAATATCGAGGAAAACAAAGCACTTGAAATTTTTTTTTTTTTTTAAAGTGCGTTGACTTGGTTTCAAAGAATGTAATTTTTCCAAGTGCGTTGTAACAGTGCCAGATGTACCAGTGTATCGCTATCTATATGAACCAAAGTGGTCCTATGAAGTGGCAATTGTGTTGTGCTGTTACTGTAATGGTCCCTGGCTGTAGCCACACCACAGAGGGCATGTGTAGGAAGAGTGGGTTGACTTACTGAGGTGTTTGGTCCTCTCCCTGTTTGACAAACATTGGATTTATCACTCCATTTCCTGTTGCCCTACTAAAACTGGAAGTTTGCATACTCTGAAGCTCCCGCATGTCAGCATCGCCGGTTTCCTGCTTTTCAATTTCTTCTTTTTTACTGTATAATATTAATCTTTAAATGAACTTTAAGACAGCATCACAATATAAGTTCTAAAATACTTTTAATAATTCTATTTTCAAAATAAAAAAAATCTTATTACATCTTCAACATATATTAAACTGTGAATTAAGATCACAAAAACATTTACATTTGTACACGATAATGAAACTTTATAAAAGATTGCTAACTCTAGCATTAAGAGCAAACTTCAAGACTGACAATGACGATAATGAGGAGGGAGAGGAGGGTTATAGAGACCTTGAGGGTGTGGCTAGAAGCATGGCTATTAGAACTGCCATTTCCACCAGCAAGACAGCACCAATGACGATCAATGCAATCTCTGCGATGGACATCTTGGTTAGGTGGTTAGGAGGTATCTGTTTGAAAGTGACGTCACCACACCCCTGACACTGAGAGGAGGCATTCAAATACTGACAGAAGATGGCAGTTATTTCTTTAGAATGATTTGTTATAAATCTGAAAATTCAAGATAATTTTATATGATAATTCGAAAAAAATAGTTTACATATTTCTCTCGACAAAACTATTTCAAACCAAGTTTAAAACTTACTTTTTAACAAAGTTCGTAGGAACCAGAGAATTTGTTTTGGGGTCAATGCAATGAAACAATACATCTGTCCTATAAAACAAAAAGAAATGCAAGGGAAAACTTAAGGTATCAATTTATACATATAAACATCAGAACTAGACACAAAATGTTTTGCTAATTTGCTAATTTAATTCAACTTAGATTTATTTTAGTGAAATAGATTTTCTATAATTATATGTCAATTGCAAATTGTCCAACTTTCCAAGTCAATTAGTATCCAGCTACAATCAATGTGGAAAGTAAATCACTTACAACGGTTTTTTAATGATAATACTACTAATATGTTTATGTGAGACGTTCTCTATTCACATAATAGTGACTGCACAAATTTAAGAAAAAAATCACTTAAATCAAGTACATATACAAAACTATGGTGAACATTGGCAAACTTTTTAGATTGTTATGTAAGGTCTACTCTAAATTTTTTTATCATCAATAATTGTCACCAGATGATGGTTGAAAACTCCATTTAAAACGTTTGTTTTGCACAAAGGGTAATTAGCCTGTGAGGATCTTGATTATGCTACCACCTGCTATATAGACAAGATCTCATTTGAAAGATCCACTACTTGAGGGTACCTGCATTTCAAGACTTGGGTCTCAAAGTTATGCACTGAACCCATTCGCACCAACACATAGATTAATGTGCTCTACAAACGTAGCCACGTTGTTGGTTAAAATACTCTAGAACCACTGTGGTTAAAACGTAGATATACCCGTACGTCGAAATGTTTTCTTTCATATTACATGTATTACTTCCCATTTGAAGCTGTACGGTCATTATTTGATAATTTGTTTTCCAATAGAACATAAAATATTTTTCTTTTTAAACCGATTTGACGAACTGATTAACAGACTCTTGATGACAAAGAGACGAGGAAAGCTAAATTGGAATAATCTAATAGACCTAGTCTAAATCTAATAACAAAACCAGTCAATTGGTGGATATATTTGGTACAATGTTTTTACAAAAACGATAACACTGCATTTTAAAATATCTTTAGAAAAAGCAAGTCGTCAAAAAACAATTTTCCCACTTTACATACAAATACCTGCATAGGTCTATTTGGTTGCCTTCTCTGTGTGGCGTCGACCCTTCAAACCCAAATTTGTACCCAGTAAGTTTTCCTAATTTCCTGAAATGAATTATAATCTCATTTGCTGTAAGTACTTTACATGTTTTATTGGCCTCAGGAATCAAAATGAAAGTTTTAACAAAATATTTCAACATTGCTGAGGAAAAAAATTATTTTAATACTTAGAAAGATCAAGAGTTTTATTTATGGTATAAGTAAGCATCAATACTTGCATCCCGCTTGCTTATATCAAGATTGCTGCCAGAATAATCAAACAAAATCGTTTCAAATATAAGTTACAGCAAAACATAGCTTTAGTAAGAGAAATAAACTATTGATTAGTTTAACTAAATATTTTAAGACTAAAGGAAATAAAGCTTAACTCGACGTAAGCGTTTTTGCTGCAACAATGATTTACTTAACAAAGTTTACAAACAATGTGCAGAGAGTGACATTTGTTTCCTGAGTGAGTGTTTATGTGCAGACAAGCAGTACGTACTGTATCCATTCCTGCTTCTCTGTCTCGATCTGGTCAGTCATGCCAGGTACGGTCAGAATCATGGATCCAGAGCTGGGAACTACCAACACCTGTACAGAGGAAAGTTAACAATACGGCGTGGTCTCTAACACTTAGTATCTTTTCATGCACTAGTTTAAGACAGTATACGTCTGATGGCTGAAGTATTGTGAATAAATAATTAGTTTGGGATATACAATTGTCTGTGGTGTGCCTTTACAGGGTACTTATAACTGGTTCCAGGTATAAAATATTCTAAGGTCATGTTTTAGTTCTGTAACACTGTGTATACATCACTAGTTTGAGATATGTATAATAGCCTTTGTTTTAATACAATTTACTGCATCAAGTATGAGGTTTATAATATTTTGAGGTATGTAATATCGTATATTTACTAGTTTGAGATAAACTATACTAACTGTGATTCTGGCCGTGTCCTCGTTTTTGTCTTGATCACTTGCAGACACAGTGAGTGTATAGTTGTCACGCCGGTCCTGATATACAGTCCTTCGTAGCCATATCTGACCAGATTTAGGGTTTATATAGAACGTACTTGCATCTCCATCTGTGATATTATACCTCACTTGACCAGCACTGCTGGAGTCCGGATCAGAAGCCTGATAACAGTAGAGGGAGAGATCAGGGATGCATTTTACTATAGATATGGCGACCACTTAATATAATATGCTTAATTTTATACACTAACAAATGTATATGGATGAAATAGTTGTATACATGCAAAAATTCGATGAATTGTGTTTTCATAAAATGTATTTTAATAATACATACTGTAGACATATATCAAGAGCACATTATTCCGACCAGTGGATAAAATGCAATAAATACTTTAGTACTACTTTTTGATGTTAACAACTATGAAAGGTCAAATATCAACAAACACCAACAAATCTGACTGCATTTTCACTTTTTGTAAAGCACTATTACACACAAAGTCTACATACTGAGGTTTAACGCGTTTTATTGATTTTATTTTTAACAAGTCTTTCAAGAAGAAAACAGTACTGTACCTCTATAACACCGATAAAATCTCCTGGCCTAGCGCTTATAGGAACTCCAAACACAAGGGAGTCTTCTGAGGAACTGGAGAAACAAGGAGGCTGTTTGAGGTCAGTCCGGAAGCATGGTGGATTGTCATTGACATCAAGTACTTCCAACTCCAATGTAATTGTATCTTTGAGACAACCATCATAAACATAAAATTACTTCAAAAAAACAAATTTACGTACTAAAATAAAAAAGAACATGTAATTGTACAAGACTATACAAATCAAACAAATTCGTAAATGCTTGACTGTTCTGGATCCAAATTATATAATTAATGGAATTTTTCACTAAACTACTGATTTTTATAACGATTTAGTGAGATTTGGTCTCGTCAGTGAACGAGGTATCAATCCTTTTTGAAATTGATATCTTGAACTTGGAAATGACTCTTTTCCCTTTTTACAACACGTTTGCGTAATGGTACGTCTAAGTTTTCAAACATCATGTGAACCTCGTTTTCGTAATGTATATGTATGGTGAAGTGTCAAGCTTCTACTAGAAGTCCATGTCACCATCTAATCATTTTACTTATATTGCACAATGAAGAGTTCTCAAAATACAAAAAAGCCCCCACCCCTTTTATAAAGAAACGTGTTGTTATCTGTGGATGCAAATGTCGTCCATTTATATTTTTTTCAAGATATTTAATAATTTTTACCTGCCAATTTGAGTTTCATTGTGCATGGTATGTTTGTGGTTACTTGTTGCATAAGCAGAGGCAGACACTAACTGTAACCTACACATTGAAGTAGTTTATAACAACCAGATGTTGAATTATCAAAACAAACAAACAATAAATAAAAAATGAAAAGGTATATTGCCAATTGGTCTTTATGTTTCATTGTGAATGTAACTGATATTTGTCTTAATCTTATCTTAATTGTGAAGTCTATTGTTACATGACCTTTACATGGTATTACATTAGCAATAGTATGATTTAAAGAATAAGGAACCATTCTTTGAGTATTATAGGGTGATTCTTATGGTTGGGTGTAATCAAATAAACTAAAGTCTTAGAGAATTTTGTTAGTCCTGATCACATCGACCGTAATATTCACCTCATCATATTCAAAGAATGATAACTTATATTTATATAATTTTCAGTAAAATAAATATACGATTTAATAATGAATTATTGACAAATTTGCTTTATTTTCATATCGATTGATAGTGCCCAAAAGTACGTCTTAAATGTCAAAAGGAACAAGAACAAAATTGATATAAGCGTCAAAAGAACGACCGCGAACCATTTGTTTTTCTAAACTAAAATAATGTAGACAAAAGTATGTACACCAACCTAATGGTTTTTAATGGTAAAAATTCAAAGAAACACAATAGTTTACCGATACATTTGATTATAATTATCTTTTTTAAGAATTTATTTGATAATTGGTTTCGTTCACCCTCAAGCTTTTTTAAGTAAAGATGTGCTGGTAGAATTTGGCTGAACAAGACTTATTAATAGCTCTACAAAAATGCACAGCCACTTTTAACTTCCACATCATATAACCGACCACCTTATGGCGGCCGGTAATTATTAAATAAATTTTAAAATTTGATTCGTAGTGTCATCATAGGCTACGTTTACAGACTCTTGTTTTCTTTTACCCCAGGGACTGGAACTATTAATGAGATACTAAAAATGATATATTTTTAAATAATGAAGTGATTTTTACCTGTGTTTTGAAGGCTGCTCCGTTTGACTCTGTTCATTGGTGTAATTGGCTTTTCTTTTGATTGTATTACAAGTACAATATGATCTGTTTGTTCTCTATCCAGGGGATGGTTACAATACAGAATGGTTCCATTGATATAAAAATAGGAAGATATACCCGACTCTAGAAGAAAAAACAATATTTGTTCAGATATAATGAATATGAGAAATATTTTTTCAATCTATTCTTGTTATGAAATCATTGAAAAATCCTCTTATTATTTGAATTTTAACTCCAGATTTAAGGACTATGTGATCATACGCTTTATAACACAAAATTCAAAATGGTAAATTGTGGCATCTTAGGTATATAACTGTCGATGCCAAATTTAACTATAGACAAATGTATTGTCTAGCAGCACAATATATAGCTCTTATGTAGCCATTTTGTCAAGTCAATAAATATATGATTATGAACTAAAAGAATCAATTTTAATCCCGTGTTTGACACGGTAAATGCTCACTTCATCCTAACGACTGGTTAAACCATTTTCTTGAACAGTATGATGAAGCTTCAAGAAAAGCCACAAAACAACTTTTGAAAAGATCTCATGCTAATGCACTAAATTACCATAACAAAACACATTAAAGAACATACTGTTTGGAGTGATACTTTCGATGGAATACTCCAAACCATCTCCATGAGCAATTGTGGACAAGTCAACCACTTTTGTTGTTCCGTTGAGATTCTCCGTCAAAGTCCTTACGACGGGAGGAACAGATGAATTGTTTCTTTGTGTGTTGAAGTCAACCACATGGACCAGAATCTGTGAAAAACAAAAAAGTAGAAAAAAAAGTTTGGCTCACTGTATTGTACTTTAATACAACTCAACCCTCTTGGACAGTATAAACGGTACACATATTTCATTGTTTATTTCCATTCAATGATAACAGGTTGAAAAGTATTAACACTTGTAACTGTTCTAGGCCATTTCCATAAAATATTTTAAGTTTGCTTCTCTTACTGGCCGTCTGAATTTGGCATACCTTGGTTGTTGCTGTTAAGTTTGAACTAGTGTCCATAGCCTCCACCGCCAACAAATACTCAGAGTGACCAAACCCCAACATGCGATGGATTGTGATCACTCCAGTGTCACTGTCCAATTTGAATCTCTTTTCTTGATTTCCGTCTACGATATTTGAAATCATATACATTTTATCACATATAAATCAAAATAAATTAAAAAACTAATATTTACAGTTTTAAAAAATTCAGTATTTATGGATTTGCTTTCAAGTCTTTTGAACATCACTTTGAGGTAATGAATGTTATAAATTGGTATACAATATCTAGAAATTGAATAAACAACTTCGTTAAGTTGGATTTGCATCTCACAATTACCAAATACATTGATTGAAAGACTATGACTGTGACTATTATGTTATGACCTTAACATTAGATTTGATACTATGGAGAGCTCTAACATTGACGTTGATTCTTGTCACCCTGACCTGTAATATTGTAGCGGACAATCTCCCCCGCCTGTAATGTCAGCAGATGACAGCCATTTCTGTCAGTGGTTCGTGCAGCTACTTCGTACAAACTTTGATTAAATGCAGGTTTGTTTTCAGGTTTATCTATCACTTGAACAATCAAGTTAGTAGTGGCATTTAGGGGTGGGGATCCTAGGTCTACAGCTATGATTGTCACATTGTAGACAGACTTGTTTTCAAAATCCAGTGGATTGATACAAAATACTGTACCATCTGTAACGATTTCAAAAAATCCCCCGTATAATGATAATAGTTAAAAGAAAAGAGTTTCTTTTTTAAGTAATATGATAAAAACTATAATTATAAATGTAATGCAGGTCTTGCATATAACAATTATTTTTGTCAATCAGAATAAAGCTAAAAGTATCAGACTCTCACTGCGAGAATCAATCTGGAATGGACTGTGTTCTTCCAATTCTATCATGTAGACAACTTCACCATTCAGCCCAAAGTCCAAATCTTCTGCGCTCACATTAGCAATAATCTGGCAAAAGATATTAAATTATCATGGATACAAGAAGAATTTTAAAAATACATTAATCAGTCCCTCATTTCTATGGCAATATTGAAATTTTTACAAGATACTGAATAAAAAAGAACTTATTAAAAGCAATAATTTCTTCAATACTGAGAACATAGGTGTAACAAGTTTGTCAAAATTCCAACAAAGGTTTATCAAAATATTATCTGGACAATAGTCTTTTCTGACCAAAGTATGTAATACTTGACCTCAAAATTATTGATTGCCGGAAACAAGAATGTACAATAAAAGTGGACATTGTTTGTGAGGAGATGTTATCCCTGAAATGGATGATTAACCCGTTAAAACTCAAGGATTTTTTTAAAATAAAAAGGGTTGGTCACATGACACGGAGCAAGCTAGTCGCGCTATACTTCGCTCTGTGTTTTTTGACAATTTTTTCCAATTCGGGACATTTTCAGATGAAAGAAGTGTTTCTATTGGATTTCTTATGTGTTTCCAAAACAGTGAGTGTATGAATCCTGATGATTTTGGTTTTGTAAATAGTACTTTGTAAATAGTGTATTATATAGAGCTTATCTGTTTACCTGGTGATTAATTCTCACTCGCTTACCTGTGCTACTAGTGCTGACTGTAATAACGGTACTAATCAAATCATGACGGAAAGCGACGTTGAGGGTTTTAACTCACTCACGGTTGACAGGACATGTAAACCGTTATACCTCAAGAACAATGACTTGCGGTCAATTGGAGGGAAACAGTTTACTGATTATGATTTGATCGAACCAATCAAACGGGTCATTGGTGATGACCTGCTGTGTGTACAACTGGACAGAAATCTTTGGCGTGTTTATTTGAAAAATACAGAAAACAGAAATAAACTACTGGTGCAGGGAATAGAAATTAGTAATATCTCTTATCAGTTTTATGATACCAATCCATACACTTCCGGTGCCAAAACCGCTGACCAGAAAACACTGAAAATACGTGTATGCGGTCTTCCGTTGTCAGTAGCCGACACAGCAGTCCTTGAAATGCTTGAAAAACTAGGAGTTAAATTAGTGAGCAAGATCTTATACGAAAAAATACGACATCCTGAGACAAAAAGAATGACCAGCATTCTCAATGGCACTCGCTTTATGTTTGTTGAACCCTTGGCCGACGGTAAATATTTACCTAGAATTAACCATTGTGCAGGTGTTCAATGCAAAGTTTTTCATTATGGTCAACCTAAAAAAACAGAAAACTTGATCTGCACCAACTGCTGGAAAACTAACCACACCAGATCAAGATGCACATCCGAGACTTGTTGCAAAGTCTGTAAACAACCAGGACATACCCCTGGTGATAAAACATGTCCTCACTATGAACCACAGAAACTGTTAACCCCTTTCTGTGGAGAAGAGGACGTGTTGTCCAATTTTTTTCCATGTGAGCTGGATTTCTGTGGTATTAAACACATGTCTGC
Organism: Magallana gigas; assembly: GCF_963853765.1. Classification (NCBI taxonomy): domain Eukaryota; kingdom Metazoa; phylum Mollusca; class Bivalvia; order Ostreida; family Ostreidae; genus Magallana; species Magallana gigas. The sequence continues at coordinate 47,320,091 of NC_088859.1, read as the reverse complement.
TGAACACGCTTTTCAGTACACAAAAGCTGTGCGATGTGGGGACCTTGAATCCGCAAACATCATTAAAGACGCAACTGACGCACTCTCAGCCCTTCGACATGGAAAAAAAATAAAAACGAATGAACAATGGGAGTCGACCAAAACTGCGGTTATGGAAGAAATCCTTGAAAATAAGTGCGTCCAAGTACCAGTCTTCCAGGAAAAACTGCGGACCGCCAAACAATCCACAACCTTTGTTGAGGCGACATTTAACAACGAATGGGGGTCAGGTTTGGACCGTAAAGGGACTCAAAATACGAAACCAGAACACTGGCCTGGATCAAATACCCTTGGAGTTCTTTTGAAAAAAATCTCCAAAAAAGTTAGAAAACGAAAACTAAGCGACAGCGCAAACCGCAAGCAGAAACAAAACAACCGTGAACAATCACGACAGCGTAACATTGTGCAGATGTTGAAGGAACTCAGAACTGCATCCGACAGCGACGTCTCGGGATGCAACCCTGATTCTGAGAGCTCTGAGGAAGAGAAATAAACTGTTGCGGTCTTCCTTAAGTGACTTCAGCATATTAAAACTACCTAGACTGTATAATAGGTATGTTATCATATAATTATGTCATTATTACATAAACAAATGATTAATTGAACTTACCTATGCATAACTTAAATATTATATCTGTAAATGTCAGAGGGTTGAACTCATATGAAAAAAGAAATAAGTTTTATATATGGTTAGAACAGAATAGATTTGATGTAGTATTGTTGCAGGAAACTCATTTTATAGAAAAATATAAAGATAATTATGATTCCAGATGGAATGGTAACTGTATACATGCATTTTCTGACTCTCCATATAGTAGAGGAGTCTCTATTCTTTTTCGTAAAGAACTTAATGTAGATATCCTCAACGTGCATAAATCTGAAGATGCAAGAAAACTCTTAGTAAATGTAAAAATAGACGATACTTTAATTACGTTTATTAATGTATATGCACCGAACACGGAAAAAGCGAGAATAGAATTTTTTAATAGACTTAGGTCTTTTACTTCTACGCATACAATTCTGGGGAGTAAAGTGTTTTTGTGTGGTGATTTTAATTGTAGTTTTGAAAAGAAAAATGATAAATCACAGAAACGCTTATCTGAAATCTTACATAAATTAGATCTTGTTGATATTTGGAAACATAAATATCCTGATAAAAATGGGTTTACGTGGTGCGATGCAGATAACTGCCCTAAGAACAGAATAGATTACATATTTGTTAGTAACGAAATTTTAGATTTGACGAAAAATATGATTATCAGACGCATTCCAGGTACACATAACAAAAACACGAGAATGAGCGACCATAGATATCTAAAAGCTTGTGTTGATCTTAACAAATTAGAACGGGGTTCTGGGTATTGGAAATTAAACATTTCTCACCTTGAACACGATGAATACAAAAAAGGAATTATTGATATATTTAAGGATTTAGATAAATCATTAGATTCAATCTCAAGATGGGAACTTTTTAAAGTAAAAATCCGAGACTTTTCAATAAATTACGCTAAACAATCAAAAAATAATATAAAACTAAGGATTAAGCTTACTGAAGATAAAATTGAAGAAATTGAAAATCTTCCAAGTGCCCTAATTAACATGAATGAAAAAAGAACTCTTGAAAAAGAATTAGATGATATGTACAATCAAATAGCAAAAGGTGCACAAATTAGGTCGAAAGCTCAGTGGATAGGACAAGGTGAAAAAAATACAAACTTTTTCCTCAGTATGGAAAAGAAAAATCAGATAAACAATACAATATATGAAATAAATAATGATAACGGGACGTTTTCTTCCAACTCTGAAATCTTGAACGAAATGTGTAATTTTTATGAAAAACTTTATAAAAGTACGTCAATCGAAGACAATAACATATCAAATTATTTAAATGATATACATTGCCCAACACTAGATGAAAATGAAAAACAAAATCTTGATACATTACCATCAATAGACGAATGTAAAGAAGCGGTTTTTAACATGGAATCTCAAAGACAGGTACACAGAAGTTTGTGATATTAGTGTTACCAACAATGCTGTTCGTTGTTTAGGTATCTTTATTGGTCATAACAAAGAACAATGTTATAATTTTAATTGGTTAAAAATCTATGAAGATATGGAGAAATTATTTGAATCATGGAAGAAAAGAAAGTTAACGATTTTTGGAAAAACATGTGTTGTTAACTCCTTAGCCGTATCAAAATTAATATATGTTGGTTCAATCTTACCTATTCCAGAAAACGATTTAATGAAAAAAATGAAAAATAGTATTTTTAACTTTATATGGAATAAACGTGATAGAATTAAGAGAGAAACAGTAATAGGAAAACAAGGAAATGGTGGTTTGGGTTTAGTAGATATAGAGCTAAAACTAAAGGCTATTAAGGCATCATGGGTTAAACGATTGATTGATGAATCCAATGTCATTAATAACATTGTAAACAGCTACTTGAATGTAATGAACATAGATTTGAATTATATGCTCACACTGTCTGAAACAAAAACCGAAAATTTTACAATAATATCTAAATTGCCCATTTTTTATAAAGAAATATTTAGTTACTTTAATGAATGTAAAAAGACAATGGATGTATCTAATTTATCAGACATCAAGTTTGCACGGCAGCCATTGTGGAATAACAATTTGTTTCAATACAAGGGCAAAACATTATGTTTTCAGAATTGGATAGCGAGTAATATTTTGTATGTAAAAGATGTATTTAATGAAAATGGTGTGTTTAAATCATTACAGGAATTTTCAGATATTCTGTCAAATAAATCCAATTGGTTGTGTGAATATAATATAATTCGAAATGTAATTAAGAACAAGAGTATTTTGTTTGATATGAAATGCTGTGTTTTTACTAGAACAGACTTTGTAAATACATTCAATTTTCATAACGGTGTTCATTGTATCATAGAGAAAGAATGTAATTTTTACTACGAAAATATGTTGTCAAGAAAGTTTAAACCTCCTTGCCATCAATCTTATTTAAGCAGAAATTATTGTGTAAATAAAGAGTATTGGCCAAGCATCTATGCAAATAAGATAAAGAACATATATGACAAGCGTTTAAGTGAATTCAATTACAACCTGCTTAACAATATCTTATGTACCAATTCTTTTTTGCAAAAGTGTAAAATAAGACAAAATGCAAAATGTGACTATTGTGACATCTCAAATGAAGATATTAAACATCTTATTTTTGATTGTGATAATGTCAAACAGATATGGCATAATTTGAACAATGCTTTAAATTTTACTGTTAAATGGAAACATGTTGTAATTGGTTTTTATGTTGAAACTAACCCAAAAGTATTGTTTTATAATACAATTATATCTTATATAGCTTTTAAGATATACAAATTCAAAATGGGATGTAGAATAAAAAACGAGTGTCAAGATAGTTTAGAATTAAAACAATTTGTTAAAAATTCTTTATTTAAGGATATGGAAATCATGCTAGATTTTTCAAACCTGAATTTGTTTAAAAATATGGTAAAGCGTTTGACAAACCTGTTATAATTACTTTTGTTCTGTTATTCTCATTATTATTATAATGATGCCAATTTTCCTAATACCCGGGATATCTGGCTTTTGTAAATGGGTATTGTTGTTGAAGTGAAATAAAGCATAATTAAAAAAAAAAAAAAAAAAAAAAAAAATAAAAATTCATGTAAAACGTTTTTTCATTATAAATTCTTTCTTATACAATATATGATTACTAGTATAATCAACTATTCCAATTCGAACATGTTAAAACATTAAAAATTGGTTTAAATCAAGTTATAAACACACTTATATGTTTGAAGTGGCGTTACTGATAAAAGCAAATCTGTATTTTACCTCAATATCATGTTGATTCTCGAACACATTTGCTGTGTATTGGGATTGGTTAAACTTTGGAGAATTGTCGTTTACATCCAAAACGTGGACAGTGACATTGGCAATAGAAGATTGTCGGGGACTACCATTATCATTGGCCTAAAAAAATAAAGGCAAAATTTGTACATTAAAATTGAGATTTATGAAACAGGCCATATCACATTTGTTTTTAGGTAATATGTATCCCATAATCCAAAAGATAATTACGGGCAATCGTGTCAGTAATTTCATGGACATAGGTGCATGCATGTCATTCTTATTATACCGAGCGCAGCGAGAGGCGGGCGAAGCCCGCCTCGCGAAGCGAGGATTAATGGTAACACGTATATGTAAGAAAATCAGTGAAAAATGAATGTTGAATCAGGGGTACTAAGGCAAAAAAAAATTCTTCCAGCCATGGGCGCCGCCATATTGGCAGCCATTTTGTTTTTAAAAAGTTAGTTCGATCATTGATTGACTGGTACTTACCGATGTTTATTGCCCCTAAACTCGATTTAATAAGTTCCAGTGTTTCAATAGAAGGTAATTTGAATTAAAAGAAATTAAAAAGGAAACCAGATAAGTTTCAATAGAGCTTCAATCAAGAAACACGACTTGTTCTATGTATGTCTTATCCAATTATCAGATGGAAAATAAAAACATTAACGTCAAGGAACTGATCTTTTAGACACTGAACAAAGTATGCAATTTTATTACAGCGGCATTCATATCAATTAAATTGATGAACAATAAATAAAGAAATTTAAAAAATTCGGAATTCGGCTATTACCGAAGACAAAACTTGAACGTTTTACGTCTGAAATATGACGTCATAATGTAGACTGAGCACGCGACGTTTAGTTTAACTTTGACGAATGGTATGAGTAGGCAGGCGGATCCTACTGTGTGCGTTTTAAATAGATTTTATCATACAAAAATCAAACTGCACTGTGTTAAATCTGCGCTCGGTCCAACGGTCACACCGTTTACATATTAAATAATGATAAAACCACAAGGTACAAAATGACATAGATTGGAAAGTGATAATTTCTACTGGGTATTTTAGGAGGCTACTAGGTTATCAAATTACCCATCAGATCTACCTTAAACTAAATCAAACAATGAATTTTTAGCTATAAACTATAATTAAGTTAAAAGCAATTCCATTTTATATAACTCTGAATAATATAAATTTGAATGTTTTCCTATACTTTTGTACAGATCTCTCCTTTGTAAGGAAATTACAATTGTCTCAAAATGGACAAGACCATTCAGCCATCTTAATATTGTTTCACAGACTTGTTTTGCATCCCTTCTACCAAAATACACACATTTGTGTTTAATTATAAGGGTTTAGATTTCTTACTGTAATCTGTAAGTGATAGAACTGAGCAATCTCTCTGTCCAGAGTGCCGTTTACGATCAGTGTTCCTGTTGTTGCATTGAGGATAAACCTCTCACCTGAAATAAGCAGTTTGCCATGTAAGCTAACCAATATCTACTGTATGGAATGTTATTCCTATTTATTCCGGACAGAAACTAAATAGTATTCTATCTGCATTGTTTTGCATAATTTATTTTAAATCTATTTCTTTTTATACAAAATATTTTATGCCCCTCTTAAGTCAATTCCACTGCAGAGTTTTTTTGTAATTTTTGGATGATGTGTATATATCCAGATATTTGAATATTTTAAAACTTGTTGTTAGTTTTCAAATTGCATATATATCATATTATATGAACAACCCAAATTGATATTTGAGTGTTATTTGTGTAATATTCATACCAACACCCAATTGTTGAAATTTTACTTACTTCCAGTACCAGTTAAAGAGTAGAAAATTCTAGCATTCTCTCCAATGTCTTTGTCAGAGGCAAACACAGTTAAAGGTGACGTTGGGTTATTGTTCTCTATAATGTCAATCTTGTATTCACTCTCATTGAATTCCGGAGAGTTGTCATTAATATCTTCCAAAGTTACAGAGACCTGGAAAACAACCCCAAAATTCTACTTACGAAACATAATCTAATTTTATGGAAAAACACATAAAAGAAGCACCTTTAAATGTACATTTATTTTTGTAGTTGTTTTCATGACAATTTATCCAATTTAAATTAATTTTGAGCCACATAATTTGCAAATTAGACTCATATATAAAATTAAATCATTTGTATTGAGTTTCCTATTTCCCAGCTTATTTTGTTACATCACAGCCAAATCTACCAGGTCTAACATTAATTAATCAGCGTTGAATATTTCAAATAGGCACACCACTAGTGCTACAAAAAAATGACATTTTTAATAGCCTTCCTAGATAGAGACTCTCTTCGCCGATACCTGTGGTTTGGAGAGGGTGAAACAACTGAACAAATGGACACAAAATTAATAATACCTACTCAAAAACAGCCCAAAATTAAGGTAAATCCAAAACATACACCCCTTTGAGCCATGAAAACCATGAACACAGTGAAGACATTTCTTTCAAGAACCCCAAAGTATCATACTGGCACTCAACACGGAAAAATGTCCTTTTTTGAATATTTTCTTCTGAAGTATAATACTCACCACAGTGTAGGCAGTCCTTTCAGGAATTCTTCCATCTACAACTTTTGCAACAAAAGTTGAGTGATCTTTTGTTTCTCGATCCAGATTCCCTTTAGTGTGTATGCTTCCCTGCAGGTACATAAATACAGATAAATTCAAAACAGCCGGTCAATGCTTAAGATGTCATTTTTAAATCTGTACGAGTCAAGGTTCAGAAGTTAACGAAAGGGGCATAAAAAAAACTAAGTTAGATCTTTTTTTCATAGTGTGAAACTTGAACTTACATCTAAGTTGACAGAGAAGTTAGCTGACACATCCGAATGATCTATCATAGAGTAAACCAGGTGATAAAATGTCTCATTAAAAACCTCAGCCTTGATCATACTGACCAGAGTATCTGTGAACGAAAGTTAAACCATAACTGCAGTGAATGAATATAACTGTTTTTATATATATATATATATATATATATATATATATATATATATATATATATATATATATATATATATATATATATTTATACACCAATGTGCAAATCAGAAACAAAGCATCTAGTAAAATAATTATTTCAATAAATACTAAATCTAGTTAAACTTATGCAAATTAAGAGTTCCCATTTCCATTTACAAGTTAGTTATTTACATTCAGAAGATGTATTTTCATTTAGGGCTTAGCAATTCTAAACATAAAGTATGAAAATGGTTAAAAAATCTTAATGATTACTCACTATCTGTAGCATTTTCGGGTATGGAGAAGTTATAGAAATGATATTGGAATACTGGAGCATTGTCATTGATGTTCTCCACGGTGAGATAGAGAGTGAGATTGGTGGAGAGAGGTTGTGGTCCATTGTCTGAGGCTGTCACATTGTATTGAATTATCACTGCATGATTACTTCCATTTACTATTAAAGAACTTTTATTTGCATTTTGTAGCAAGACATTTAAAGATATTTGACTTTTGATGTAGACCATTCCTGATTTTGTGTTTATATCCAGCAAGTCACGTCCAGCAGAAACTGGGCAATGTAAGGCAAACGTTATACCTTTTGTGCCATTAGGTCCTTTGTCTATATCACGACTCTCAGGGACAAATATAATGGAATTAACAGGAGATACTTCCAGTACACTGGCTGTAAAGTTGTTTATCTTCTTTCCATCTTGATTGTAGAAGATTGGGGAGTTGTCGTTGATGTCTTCCACCAACACTTGAATTGTTACAGTAGCAGACGTTTTATCAGGTGACCCCCCTTTCTCCACTGCATACACACGTAAAGAGTAACTGTCACCGTTCAATATGTCTCGATCTAACTTGTTATTGAGATATAGTCTTCCGTCGCTTGATAAATTAAACGATCGCGGTATGTTTGAGTCTGAAAATAAAATAGAAACAAACATTATTTATAATGTAGCAATATTTATATTGAAGGAAGGATATTGTTATTTCTATCTTTTCAGTAAAAATTCAAACAAGAGGCCCATGGGCCACATCGCTCACCTGAGGAACAATAGGTATGCTAAAATCAACTTAATGGAGTCATAATACAAACTATCTGGACAATGTACAATAATACATGTTGATCCTGTATAAATAAAATCCATTTTCCCCTGGATATTCTTATGTTTATAATCATTAGTCCCTTTTCTAACAGAATGATTTTATAGTCATATCATATGTTGAGTATTGCAGTTCTCGAAAAGATTCTTAACAATAGTTTAAATATGGGATATAAACGTACATCAACCTCTGAACCTTCTCGTGAGGCCAAAGAATCGTCCTGGGGCCAAAGTCTTAACAAGTATAAAGGATCATCTGGCTGATTAGTTTCTGAGAAGATTTTTAAAGATTTACCTTATATATTCCTTTGTTAAGCTTTGACCCCCCATTGTGGCCCCACCCTACCCCTGGGGATCATGATTTTCACAACTTTGAATCTACACTACCTGAGGATGCTTTCACACAAGTTTCAGCTTTCCTGACTGATTAGTTTCTGAGCAGAAGATTTTTAAATAGTCACTCTGTTTATTTCTATGTAAAACATCAACCTCCCATTGTGGCCCAAACCTACCCCCAGGGTTATGATTTTCACAAATTTGAATCTACACTACCTGAGGATGCTTCCACACAAGTTTAAGCTTTCCTGGCTGATTAGTTTCTGAGAAGAAGATTTTTAAAGATTTACTCTATATAATCATATGTTAAACTTCGACCCCCCATTGTGGCCCCACCCTACCCCCAGGGGTTATTATTTTCACTACTTTAAAACAACTTTGAATCTACACTATCTGAGGATGCTTCCACGCAAGTTTCAGCTTTGCCGGCAAATTAGTTTATGAGAAGAAGATTTTTAAAGATTTACTCTATATTCCTTCGTTTAACTTCGATACCCCATTGTGCCCCTACCCTACCCCCGGGGATCATGATTTTCACAACTTTGAGTTAACACTACCTGAGGATGCATCCACACAAGTGTCAGCTTTCCTGGCCGATTAGTTTCTGAGAAAAAGATTTTTAAATATTAACTCTATATATATTCCTATGTTAAACTTTGATCTCCCATTGTGGCCCCACCCTACCCCCGGGGGTCATGATTTTCACAAATTTGAATCTACATTACCTGATGATGCTTTCACACAAGTTTTAGCTTTCCTGGCTGATTAATTTCCGAGAAGAAGATTTTTAAAGATTTACTCTATATATTCATTTGTTAAACTTCGACCCCCCATTGTGGCCCCACCCTAAGGTGAGTTAAAAAGGTTAAGTTTACAATACAATAAGTTGTTAAAGTTGGTTTCTGGAAGAACAGACTTTGAAAATTTTCTTAATAAATATTGACAAATTTTTTACTTTTTTAATCTTTAGTTTTTAAGATCTGTGTACAAACATAGAATTGTGAGCAAATCTCTTTATAACACTTAAATATGGTTATTAAATAAAAATTGTAAACAATTAAACACAAGAAACATGCACCACATGTATAACAAATAAAGAACACAATTCATTTTTTCGAAATGAATCATATATATACATGTATATACCTACATATTTCCGTCAGCGATATCAAACTCTATTTAAACTGAATAAACTCGAGAAAATGCCGAGCATCTCAACAAAACCTATTGCATTAATCTATCATTACGCAAAAGATAATGCCGAATTACCGATAGAATGAATTGTATTTCAGTAGGCACCTACCCCTACATCAGATTTTGCTTAATTTGCGCAGGTAAATAGTTAACTGTTTGATTTACCGAAGTATCTGTTTGATTTAATACGTAAAAATCAGGAAACACAGACGATAGTTTCCAGGTTACAACGCATAAATAATGAAAACGAAACGAAAATCAGAACAAGCGAACACCAACGTCATGTGTGAAAATTGTCAACGCATTGAAATATTTAGCCTCAATTTACTTCACAAAATCGGCACCAATATATTTTGCATGTTTCAAAATTTCCCTTCATACGCGAACTGTTACACAACAAGCAAATTCATCATAGTCAGATAGACTCTTTTTCGTATAATGTCTTGGCTGCTTTAAACAAAGAACATCGTTATAGAAGTATGGAATACGAGTCTAGGTAAAATGGGTATGCAAACCCGGGCCGTGGCAAAATAAAAGCCGGGGCAGATCGGCAATCGTCAATTCCAAATACGCATTATTTTGCAGCAATATTTATAGCGAATACAAATATACTAGTCCATCAAATATCCTGAAATTTTAATGAGATTGGCAGATTAATAACTGCCAATCTTTTGTTTTGCCCTGGCCAAGTCTTGCCTACCCATTTTACCGGATGCCGAGCCCGAAGCTATTAAACTGATTGAAACACGCCTTTCCTTTATTATTATTGTCGTAATAAGTCAGATTTGAAACAGAATTACCACTTAATTTTTGCAATTTATATTTTCCATCCCATAAGGATAAGATATGCTAAACTACGTTGAATTTGCTTCGGTAGTTCTTGAGAAGAAGATTTTTAAAAATGCACCCCCCCCCCTTTTTATACAATTTCAAGGTTTTCTCCGCTTTGAAAACAGATCGGACTTTTATTTCTGCAATTTATATTCGCCCTCCCATAAAGATGCTTTGTGCCAAACTTGGTTGAAATTGGATAGGCGGTTTTAGAGAAGAAGTTCAAAATGTAAAAAGTTTACAGACGGACAGACGGACGGACGGACGGACGGACAGACGGACGACGGACAAAATGTGATCAGAATAGCTCACTTAAGCTTTCAGCTCAGGTGAGCTAAAAATGAAAGAAGGCTAATAGTCATATGATAGTAAGACAAGTCGGGTAATACTATTTTGCAATGTCAAAATATCAAAAATGTTTATATACAGACCCCGAACTTTTATGTTTAAAAAACCCAGCCTTTGATCAAGTCCCTTAAGTAATTTCTTTATTCGTCCAAATTACAACATAAGTACTAAATCAGAGAAGTACTCTAAGAACTCAACATATTAAAAAGTTTTAAAATGTGTAGAAGTCCAGACTGAAATGAGTTTTTTTGCTCATCTAGTTCATTGTTTTATACACTTTATACACAAAGAAAAAGTATGGAAAATGAGCAAATATTTCAGAATTTCAGAATACCGGAGGTGTAGTAAATATCTTTATTATCCCCTTCATCCTGGTCTGTTGCATTTAGTGTATATATCAGCCTAGGGTAGGGATCGTTATAGTTATAGCTCTCTTCCACCACGGTAATATTCACTATTGAGTCTTTGAACTTGGGTGGGTTGTCATTTACATCTGTTAGCTTAATGACAACCTGTGTAGAAACGAGGTATTTTTGATCACTGACTGTCACATTCAATGTATAGCTGCTCTTTTTCTCGCGGTCCAGTTTCTTGCCAACAATATAGTTTCCTAAAATAGAACTCATTTTCAAAACAAAAATATACAAATGTAGAAGTATTTATTATTGACAAGGTCATTACAATTTTACTAAAAGTCATTAGATATCAACAGTATTTACTAATATCAGTCAATTTGTCATGACGACCACTTCTCTGCCTGAAATCTTTCAAAAAAGAACTATGAAACTTATAATTTTGGCCAAAAACTTAAAGATCTGGTCTACAAATGATGAATTCAGTTTTCCTTTCAGGTGTGTGAGAGTAAAGAAGATTATTTTTAAACATTATATGCATTAACTCCTATACATCAATTTTGACCCTGCCCTTGAGTCAAAACCCATACTCCAGGGGACATGAAATTTAAATGTTAAGTAGAGGACTTCCTGGTAAACATAATTATGAAGTCACTTTTCATACAGATGTGTGAGAATAGAGAAAACGATTTTAAAACATTATATGCATTAACACTACATTGCCATATCGCCCCCCCCCCCCCTTCCCCAGTGTCCTGAACCCCTGACCCAGGGACCATGAATTTCACAATTTAGGTAGACATCATAACCATTTATTCAGTTTTTTTGCCCACGTGTTTGGGAGTAATGAAGAAATTTTTTAAAGATTTAATACATTTTTACTATATGGCCATATTGGTCCCACCCTAGAGCCAGAACCCCTCACCCAGGAGCCATGAATTTCACAATTTTGGTAGAAGGCTTTATGGACATCATAACCATGCAAACAGTATTTTCCTCACATGTGTGGGAGTAGAGAAGAAGTTTTTAAAAATTTGGCTTTTTTTAAAAGCATTTTTGGCCCCACTTGTGGTGCCCCGGGGGTGGTAGAGCCACGAATTTCACAATTCACATTCTTCTTACCATAGAGATGCCTCACACCTGAGTTTACTCAGGTGACCTAAAAAGCTGGATCCATATTGCCGACTTTTTAGTAGTTGTAGATTATGATTATTTTACATTATTAAGGAAGGTAAATAAACTGCATCCATAAAGCTGACTCATAGAAATCCTGGTTACTTTTAAATAAAGTACTACAGTACTAGCTATAATAGTTCATTAAACGGTGATGCTGAATGTTTGTTGAGCAAGTTCATTCCCTAACTATATTATCTTATAAATGGATTGTATTTATAATGCACAAATCAAGGCGTGGGGGATTTGCCCTCCCCCTTTCCCCTGGAATATGTTTTTCAAAATTTTAAAAATTAACTTAGAGGGAAAAATGAGAGCCCCCAAACACAATAAAGAAAGACTGTACTAAACGTTGGCAAAGAGGGGTTAAAATGAGTAATTAAGATTTCAAACACAAAAGAGAAAGTATCTCACCCAACACCCCCTGATTAGGATCTTGCATAACTAAATGGTTTGGTAGGGAGTTACTGTATGTATTTAGTCTTGATCACCCATCCCATGAACTTAGAAAACATATTTCCAGAGATTTTCTCAACCAGTTCTTCAAACCCTTTATCTATCTATTTAGTGAGCAAATATATTACCTTCGGTTTTGTAATGCTATGAAGTAAAGCCGTTAACTCTTGACTGTATTCGTTCAGCAAACATATTACCTGAGGTTTTTGTAGGCATACGGAAGTATCCATTAGCCCCTGCCTCAATGGAATAAGTGAGTGTAGGGTTCAAGTCTTTATCACGTGCTGTTACATTTCCAACAGAGGTACCATACTCAGCATCCTCTGGTATTGAAAAAGTGTAGCTGCCAGGGTCAACAAAGTAAGGTGAGTTGTCATTGATATCTTCCACTGTTATTTCTACACTTGTATTGGTGCTCCTAAAGCCATTTTTTCCCCGATTATCTTTGACAACTACCTACACAGTCAAGTAAATTTAATGAGAAATGATAGTCTGATTACTAAGATATAAACTGTATTATATCAAAAGCTGTTAAGATGATTCATATTATATGGTAATCAGGTTTGTGATTCATCAAAAAGGGAACCTTAACATTAAAGCAGTCATTTTACTTTTTAATTTCAACTCAATGACTTTAACAAGTTTTAATGTTTTCAGATATATTTGTTTGCTTCATCTCATGCAGTTTTCTTGGTATACTTTTGATATGCAATGATCAACCCAAATTTAGTCAATGAATAAACAAACAAGACACACACAGAAAAAAGTGTAATAAAAAATTACACAACCAAATGTGGCTCACTTGAATTTTACTTGAAAAGAACATTCAAGGGAATTGCCAAAAAAGACTTCTTGTAAAAAGTCTTCCAAACATTACTTTTTGTGATATGTTTTAAAACTGAAAAACTACACTTAGCATGTATATCATCTCATATAAATATATCTAATAATACTCTTTAAAAGTTATGCTCATATAATATCTTTAGAAATGTATGCTCTTTAAAATGTATGTAAGTACTCTTTTTATAATAAAAAAAAAACCATGTAAGACATAATTGCCTATTCTATAGATAAAGAAATTTAAATAAGCAATTGGGTCTTTTGTCCTAATGTAGGAAGACAATCGTTGAACAGATCGTTTGTGCATAAATCTCTGTAAAACACTACTGTTACCGTTAACTTATATTTCTTCTTTGTCTCCCAGTCTAATTTAGCTGAGTTATTGACTGTGATTTTTCCTGATTTTGGATCAATGGTAAAAGGAAGACCTGGAACAAATTCACCAAACGAGTAGACTATTCCTTCAGTTCCAAAGTCACCACTGTCCATATCTATGGCATTAATTGGTGGGTTCTAAAAATACCAACAAAATCACCATTAATTATTTTTTACAACCACACAAATTCAATCCTTCTTAGATATTAATTCTAAGAAAGCTGACAATTAATGTAATTTATGTAATGTAACACTATATACAGTGTAGGTAAAACATTTATCAAAGACGCAAGTTCAATCTTTCTAGCACATATTAAAAAGATGATGCTGAATTCCAAATCAGCAATGTAAACATACATATCATGGTCCTCTTAACAAAATATACATTATATATACCATGCGTTTAAACAAGCACTTTGAGTAAATAGATTGCATCAAGCTGCAACACCTCAAAGCTTTCACTACTTCATCAACTCTATCAAGGTTAACTGAGATACTTTTACCATTACATATCTAAATACTAATATAATTGTATTGCAAAATTGCAATATAAGATATGAGTTTTAAAAGTGCTTCTTCATTCCTTTCCAACCCATACTTTAGGCAAATATTTCACAACAATTTTCTTAATTGAAATTTAAAAAATATGAGATAAGTTAGTCTATATAATTGAAGTAAAAAATTGTTTTTAGAAATTATATAGATTGCCTAATTATCTAATGTATTCAATCTGCGCTTTCCTTAATTAAAAAAAATGGTAAGAACATGCTGATCTACTTGTAGTTTTTTTTCTCAGTAGTTCGTAGAATGTTTGTGATATAAAATGTGGTATAAATTGTGCTTACAATAAAGACAGGTGTTCCATTTCGTGAGTTTTCCTTTATAGATCCAGCATATGAAACTGCCTTAAACTTGGGATAATTGTCATTTTTATCAATGATGGTCACCACCACCTCAGTAAAGTTCTGAAAGACAGTCAAGACACGATTAATATCTCTCTCTCTCTCTCTCTCTCTCTCTCTCTCTCTCTCTGTTTATTTAAAAGCCTGTTTAGTCATCATACTTGAACTATACAAAGTACATGTAATATGTCATCCAAAAGATTTACTACCTGAGGCAGTTCAGTAGTTTTATAAAAGAAAATATTACCACATACATTTAGAAAGGATCAGTAACCTAAGCATATCATATTCTGGCATTCTTATAGAATTATAATCTAAAAAGTCTCAAGAGATTGTAAGCTGTCTAGATTGATACGTGCATGCATAAATCCAAGTTTTAAAGCTTTTCTTTTATTCTATTGCATTGTATAATATGGACTTTTTCAATAATTCTAAATGAATTTACAAATACTTAAATGGTACAATGGATTCTATAACTCATTTGACATCAAAATTCTAATATGTTTTTAACGCCTAACCATCCTCTTTGGAGAGCCGCCATCTTCTGCTACCACACTGAATGAGAACTGGTGAGAGGAACAACTATCATGGTCCACCACACCAATTAAATGGATCACACCATCCTGGAAAAAAAATAATCATGAATACAGCATGGATACGACAAAATTCAATTTAAAAGTTGTGAGTTTCGCTTTCTTTAATAAGGCCCTTGATCTTTAAGAATTTTTTTTAACAGAGGGATTTTTTTACAGGTTGCAAAAGGAAAACTACGGTATCCTTTTCTAATTACATTTGTATTACAATGCAGTAAAGAGTAAAATATTAAATAACTGTGAACATTTGTTGTTCTACAGCCAAAATTCAAGTACTCAAGACAGATATATTGTACAATTACACATGTATTAAGTCATGTAAAGAAAAAAATATAACTCATAAATCTCACTTGTGTCACGTCAAACAGGTTTTCCACATCAGAGGTTACAATTCTATACACTATGGAACTATGTTTGTCCTTGTCGTTTGCAATAACTTTGCCTAAGGATACATTGAATCTTCTCTTCCCATCATTGTCATTTTCTGAAACGTTGAAATTGTACTTTTTCTGGGTGAATATTGGATCATGATCATTAACATCCTTCACTGTTACTGTTAATAAAGTCTGAAATAAAAGAAGACGGAAATATTCTAGCTTCAAATGACACATGAATAGGTTTACTGATAAAGATAAAATAATTTCAATCATTGTCGATAGCCTTTCCATATGATTGGTGCTAAATTCAATTTTAATATAATTGCTGTAAATTTAAATCTTCCTTTACACAGTCCACATGGTGAATTAGATTCTTGAACAAATAAACATATTATTTTTTTGATATCATGGTTGTCAAACTTTTCTAAGCAAAATCAATTATTAAAAAACATCACGCATATTTTATTTAACCATTGATGAACTTGAGTACACTTATACAAGATTAAAATATACATTTTATTAAATCAATTATGATAAAGATCAGGATTTGTGTTGACATGTAGATTGTGATTGTGATATTTAATGTGATAGTTGTGATAATTGATATTTGATCAATAAAGGATAAAAATAAGTGTCGGGCTTGTAATCTCTACACCCCGAGTTCGTATCTTGTCAAGGCTTTTGTTGTTAATTACTGAATTATTATTTTTTAGATATTCATTTTTGTTGTTGTAATGTTTTCCCTCATTTGACATATGTAAAGCTTATTTATCATTATATCTTTATTGTCAATTTGAGTTATCCCAACTTAAAAGAGGAACCCACATTGATGCCATCTTTAAATCAAAGTACTAAATTACTGACGGGAGTTGATTTTATCGATTATTATTTATTTAAAATCAACGATATGTTATTTTGCATATATGGCAAGTAAATTCCTATAAGTATGTGAATAACGCACATTTTTTATAATATGAGTTCTCATACAGGAATTTCGTGAAAATTCAATATCAATATTCAAAGAATTAGTCCATCAAACTACCTATCAGTGATCGAAATAGTTATGAGAAATTGTATGGATCCAAGCAAAATTGAACTCTAGTCTCGTTCAACCAGACTCAGCTGTACCCGTTAATTTCCGATAAGCAAGAGAGACTCTTTGCTTGTCGGAAATTTACGGAGACAGCCGAGCGTCTAGTTGAACGAGACTATATTGAACTCTGGGGTAGGAATACACAAAATGTACGACTTCAAAAAATATCTTAATTGTTCGTACCATTTAAAATCTGACTATTTACGAGGTATCTATAAATTAGTTTCCTTGAAAAACAATGCTTAAGAACTCATTACATCGAATTTATTGATAAGAACTAAATGTTTTCAGTGGTGTTGATTTGTGCTTAGGTCAAAACACTGTTTTCTTTTCGGTTTGCCTAAGTAACTGCATAGGAGAGTTGATTAAAATCAACTCCCAAAAATATATTATCAAAAGTAAGTTCATATAACAAGGTCATTAAGGCAACTATAAACACAATCCATTCATCCAACTAAACTTGTTTTAAATGCATCTGTAAGCACCCAAGTAAAATGAATAATTATTGTCCAAGATTGTAAATTGACTCCTTCAATGGCCATGATATGAATGCATACAGTATTGTAATTCACCATTTTTGTATTTTACCTGATTAGAGTTTTTCCCATCTGTGACAGTCACGTTGACTTTATATATTTCTTTGTTGATAACACTGATAGGTTTCATAAGTTTGACAATTCCATCCTGCATGTCACCATGTACTTCTTTCTTAATGCTGAGATATTCTAAACAAAGGCAATACCATACCGTCAGAGGCTGAAACTCTTTTTAAAGATAAAGATTATTACTATGTTAAAAAATAAAAGGGTTTCGATTGGTAGTTCCTATGCAGGTGACAGCAAAAGTCCATTTATAAACCATTGACAAAAATTGTCACCTAAAAGTCAAATTTTACGTTTAAAAGTTATGTCTGATTTCTTTTTTCAACATATCATATTATGAAGTCTTAATTTCAGCAATGCCTGTTACTAGTATGTGTTTGATGTCTTAATTTTAACAATGCGTATTAAATTTATTTATTTCGAATTACTTGTTTTATGGTATTTGATGTACTTCATGTCTCGCATTTTTGTTGATTACATTTTATTTCATAGATAACATTGAACATGTTATATTGTGTAGCATGTATAACTGCAATCAATACATAACTTTTTGATCAGTACTTGCTATATTTCTTGCCACAGCTTACTTTGATTTATGTTGTATTGTATATCAAAGGTAACCTTAATCACCCGATTACCTGTTGTAGTATTGTATTTCATGTCTTACCTCATGTCTGTTGTAATACATTATCGCATTTCTTGTCTCACCATGACCCATATAAAATATATTGTAGTAATACTGTGTTCCTTGTCTAAATTGATCCAAATTTTCGGTAAAGGTTAGAAGTGCTGTATTCTTTGTCTTCACTTATTCCATATTTGGAATTAGTAGTACTGTGCCCGTTGTCTTACCTTGACCCATATATGTGGTAAGTAGTACGTTGTCCTTTGTCCTCTTTAATTTAAATCTGTTGTAGTATCGTAGCTTGTGTCTTAATTAGATCCTTATCTGCTTTAGAAGTATTGTGTTTTATGTCTTACCTTGAGCTGAATTTGCTGTAGTATTTTAGTCAATGTTTAACTTTGTTCCTGGCCATTGTATGTTTGTCCCATGTTTTACCTTGATATGTACCACTCTTAGGGTTTGTTCGATAGAATGTCTTTCAGTGATCTGTACCTATTGTAAGTAATATTATGTTTACCTTTATCGGTGCCATTTATGCTGTAAGTTAAGTTTCTATTCTGTGGATCATAGTCACAGTCAGTTGCTGTTACCCTGTAGATAGAGAAGCCTTTTTCACTTCCCTCCATTATAGTTGCTGTCATGTTTAATTTTTCAAACTCTGGACTGCAGTCATTGACGTCTGACACATAAATATTTATCTAAAAAGCAAAACGTTGACAGATTGGATTTGTAATATTCTCCGAATTAAACGTCATTTAAAATTTCTGGAATTATAGATGAAGTTATTCTATTTTATATTCTATACTAATTTTTAATTTTTTCTTACTGAAAAGATTGATTAAAGTGATATAAATGCATGGTATTTAGGCCCTTCTTATGTGGACTGTAATGCTGCAAATAACAATTGAATTACTGTACTGATCCCAATATCATAAACCAATTCTGACCCCAGCAACTGTTTGATTAGCCTGTTTAAGCTCAAGGGGCATGGTCGCGATTTTGATTGAGATTTATTATCCGTTTTTAATGTTAACGATGCTTCAGTGAGGTATTTCTGATAATCAACCAAATTTGAGTGCGAGTCATCGAGTTATAAGCAAGATAAAGATCTCACAGTTCTTTCTTATGTAAACAAAGGTCAGATCATGCTTTTATTTTCATTTTGAAAATTCCCGGTTTAGACCTAAAATGAATGTTCAAATGATAGGAACTGGTTTTATATCTTCAAAAGAAATTAGCAAATAGAAAAATCAGTTTGAAAGAACCTTTACTGGTATATTGAAGCAACGTTAACAAACAAGAGGCCCAGGGGCCACATCGCTCACCTGAGCAACAATTGCCTTAATTCTGATCAAATGAGCATTACAGTATCAAAATATCCTGACAACTGAGTACAATAGATTTTGCTAAAAAAAAAATGAAAATCTGCCAATTTTATCCACCTCTTATTTTTTGGTAAATACCAAGCCCCTTTTGTTGTTGTAACTGTAAGAAGATTTTTCTCTATTCCTATATACCCCCCTCCCATTTCGTGGCCCCACTTTTCTCTAGGGAATCATGGTTTCATCAAACATAAATCTGCATAACCTGTGCTTTCACACTAAGTACTGAGTTTTGGACCGAACACTTTCCCAGAATATTTTAAAGATTTTCTCTATATATTCCTATGTAAAACTTGATCCCCCAATTGTAGCCCAACCCTATCCCCGGGGACCATGATTTGAACAAACTTGAATCTACACTATCTGAGGATGCTTCCACTCAAATTTGAGCTTTCCTGGCCTAATAGTTTTTGAGAAGAAGATTTTAAAAAATGTTCTCTATATATTCCTATGTAAAAATTGATCCCCCAATTGTGGCCCCACCCTACCCCCTGGGACTATGATTAAAACAAACTTGAATCTACACTACCTGAGGATGCATCCATTTTAATTTGAGCTTTTCTGGCCTAATAGATTTTGAGAAGAAGATTTTTAAAGAGTTTCTCTATATATTCCTATGTAAAACTTGATCCCCCAATTGTGGCCCCACCCTACCCCCGGGGATCAACTTGAATCTACACTTCCTGAGGATGCTTCCATTTTAATTTGAGCTTTTCTGGCCTAATAGTTTTTGAGAAGAAGATTTTTAAAGATTTTCTCTATATATTCCTATGTAAAACTTGATCCCCCTCTTGTGGCCCCATCCTACCCCCGGGGACCACGATTTGAAGAATTTCGAATCTACACTACCTGATGATGCCTCCATACAAGTTTAAGCTTTTCAGGCCGAATAGTTTTTGAGAAGAAGATTTTTGAAAAATACAAACAAATTTTCAATAATTCTCAATTATCTCCCCCTTTAAAGAGGGTGTGGCCCTTCATTTGAACAAACTTGAATCCCCTTCACCTAGTGGTGCTTTGTGCCAAATTTGGTTAAAATCTGCCCAGTGGTTCTTGAGAAGAAGATGAAAATGTGAAAAGTTTACAACAACGACGACGACAACAACGACGACAACGACAGACAACGGACAAATTGTGATCAGAAAAGCGCACTTGAGCTTTTGGCTCAGGTGAGCTAAAAACATGGCATGGGCCTTGTTTATATAACGAAGAATTGTTTATCTTGCTCATTACTGCGCATTACTTTACGAATGACACTCGAATTTTAGTTGATTATTAGAAATGCATTACTCAAGCATTGTCAACAATAAAAATGGAAAAAATAAAATTTTATCAAAATCGTGACCATACTGTACCCCTTCAAGCAAGAGATAGAATATCCATATAATACATCTAAAAAATAAGTTTGGAGCTGCGCAGTTGGACAACTGTTTTGAGTGATTAAAAAGGCATTGTCTCGTTCTTGTATGCATACTTTTCAAACAAAATGACATGTAGGACTTCGTATTTATTGTTTTTCTATCTTTTGGCAACCTTTTTGGCCAGAAACAAGCCAGTTCAAGAAATGTTTACATTCTTATCCTCAAATGTACAAGATGGCCGCACACCCCCCTTAATGATGAATGGGGACTACCATTACCCCTTGTTAACAAACAATATGTTTTTAATGATACATGTTACTGAAATCTGTAATTATTCCTTGGCATTCCTAGAATGTTATGTTGATTGTAACTTAGAACTCTTCTCATTTTATGGTTATTACCGTTGCTATTGATGACAGTTGAGGTTCACCATGGTCTGTTGCCACTACATTTAAGGTATAAACTGCCTTCCCATCAGAATTAATAGGAATTCCCTTTGCATCATGTCTAAGTTCCTTTACTATCAAAATCACACCCTGTATGAAACAATAGTTT
This sequence comes from Magallana gigas, assembly GCF_963853765.1. Taxonomy (NCBI): domain Eukaryota; kingdom Metazoa; phylum Mollusca; class Bivalvia; order Ostreida; family Ostreidae; genus Magallana; species Magallana gigas. The sequence continues at coordinate 47,298,687 of NC_088859.1, read as the reverse complement.
TGTTTTGAACATATTTTATTGACTAAACAAAAGGATCAGAAACAAGTTCTAACAACTTACAAGTTCCTCTCCTTATAATATATAATATATATACAATAGTAGTAAGCAATATTTTATTTTAAACAAAAGATTTGAGTTTTTCAGAATATCTAAGAAATGTTTTTCAAATAAGTAAAGCTTAGTAAACGAGTAAAAAAAACATGGTTGGTCGAAGTTTATATCACTTTCAGGCATTAAATAAAAATAAAAACCGCTTTTATAAAAATAACAAGCATTTAAAAATAAAATTTAGCTTTCACCAAACAATGCGAAACGTTTGTAAATACAAGCGTTAAGTTTGCAAAAATTGCAAAACTTTTGCGAATAAACGCGTTACTTTCGCGAATAAACTGCTTTTTAATGGAAAAAGTTTGAATTTTTATGCGGTACGGGTTAAATAGCGCATATTCAATCAATGTTCAATATTTTAGGATGGCTTTTTTAGAATTGGCTTTGAAAGAACACAAGGCTGATTAAATTATCTTAACAGTGTATTTCATATAACAATTTATATAAAAGATACTGCATACATAATTATTTTCGCCCCGTGTTTTTTTTACGTCCATCTACTCTGTCACCCCATTTTGAATTCACCAGATTCCATGGTTTTTTAGTATGTACGAATTGAATCTATGACATACTCTTATATAATCTCTTTCTTACCCAATATAAAACAATAACATGGGAGATATAAATCAATATTTATGATAGATGTATACTGTTTTTATTCAATACCCGTTGACCTTTAGCTCCGTCCCACTTTATTTGCTTTTAATTTTCATTAATGCGAATACATTATTTGCAAGTAACCCCACAGTTAAATTTGGCAGTGAAGTCTTGTCATATCTGCTTGATATCTTCGAATGTATATCCTCTATAGTACTAAGGCCCACCGATACAGTTATTTTTATTCATTGAAAAGACAGGGTAACAATGATGCAAACCAGAACAAAACTCACTTTTAAAGCCTCTACAAAGACATCGATAATGCAGCATATATTATAATAAATATAGGTCCAAAATAATCAAGATATGTCATATTTGTTTTTAGACAATCAAAATCATTGTAGATTTGTTTTAATTTGTTGTATATAACATCTGTTTAGGGATATAATCGTTTATTATTGGAAAGGTAAACACGTGTTGCTGTTAATATCAGAATTATTATTAGAATAACGGTTTTGATTGGATTTGATGATTCTACGGCATTGAGCAGACTTGTGCGCAATAGGTACTTTACTTGTGACCAGATTTTAGACATTTAAAGTCATTTTATGTTTCGCTGCTAAACGTCAAACCACTCTTCCCTTCATTTTACTGTATATCTGATTTGCCTTAATTAAAAAAAACTAAATTAAGTCTGTTACGCATATGCAGGCAAATCAATTTCATCTTATAAGTTTTAATTAATAAATGTTTTTTTTATTTTTATATGAATAAGAACAAAAAAGAAAGCAACTAATTTTTATACAGTATGACTATAATTTTTTTTAATCAAGGCCTTTTGATGGCTTTTCCCACAAAAATATGACTAAAAGAAGTTTATAAATAAAACAACTTGTGATTCAAATAATAAATTACAATTTCACACTGATTTTACCGACGGAAAAGCTCATATTACTTTATACTATAATAAAAACATAGTAGAAAAACTTTGTATAAGAATTTTTATCTGATTACATTATAAAGGGTTAAAATAATGTATGCCTTGTTAATTATCGTCATATTAATAACCATTTGTGATTAATAGATATCATCTCTCATTGTATAGGTAACATTCCCGTTATTTCCAATATCCAAGTCAGTTGCAGTAAAACTAATTTTCAGGTCTTTACTCGTACTTCCTAATAAACATCAAAATACTACTTAATGAAACGCTTTTGTATCAATGTTAAAGATTTGAGAATTACATGAAACGTGTATCAATATTTTGTTAGACTTTATGATCTTCAGCACGCAGCAAATGCAAAAGAATCAAACTGTCATGCTCATATGACTTGCAGTGCTTTAACTCGGTCAAAATAATCATATTAAATCAACACAATTTTCTAATCTATCTCTCCAATGTCAATTAATGGTATTTACTCTGTCAACAAAATATATTCTGTATTAAAAGAGTCTAGATAATCAACATATTAACCATCAAATCTGCCTGAAACTTAAAGATATGATTTGTTTAGCTATAAACTATTATTAGTAAAAGAAAACTTCATATATTTTACGTTTAAAATTTGGGTACTTTCGTATTTTGTTTTACACAGAGCTCTCTTTCTAAAGGAGATCAATACAGCCTAAAATGATCAGGACCATCGAGTCCTCTTAAACTGTCAACACTTTCTATTGTCAAACAAACCACAAGCAGAATAAGAGTATCTCCGCTGTCAAAAGTATCATCAATATGTCCAGAGATCGTCAAATTTTAATTTGTAATTAAACTGTCAATAAAATTAATAGTTTGCATGGTCAACATAATCATCCTATTGTTTACATTGTCAACCAATGATTTTGTCTTTGTACAAATCACCACAATGATTCTTTCGTCACCTTTTACACATTAGTGCTATTCTGATATTATCAAGACTTCCCTTTTCTTTTCTCATTAAATTATATATCTTTACACTGTCGACACAATAAGTCTGCCTTAATGCTTGCAACACAAGTATTCATCATTATGCAATCAACATGAACCCCACTCTGACTTTCCAATAAGGTCTGAAATGTACACCTACCTTCAGAGGTGTTGTACTTCAATATTGTGTCACCAAATCTTGGCCTATTATCATTGACATCCAGCACAGTTACCTTCACTATGGCTCTATTTGTCTACATTGAAAAACGTTGTCATTATTTTCATTTCTTAATCAAGTCCTAATGAATATCTAGAAGGATATTTTACACTTATTTCAATTAATCAAAACATCCAAATAAACACCCATTGTGTCCATAAAGGGTCCATTAATCAAATCAATACACACGTAGATATTAGGGCAGTTTTAAATTTTAAATACTTGAATAAAGCAATTATTCCCAGAGAACTGTTAAGTATAATAAGCATAAGAACTAGGCTGATTATATTGACTCTTGGCTGGTACCATAACAGGCTGTACTTTAAACAAAAACATTTTATCTTACTGGTTTATTTCCGTGGCTGTCATGTACCGCTACATGTAATGTATAATTTGAATTTTTCTCTCTATCTAAAGGCAGCCTTGTAGTTATCTGTCCAGTCGCAGCATTCAACTCAAAAGGCAGATTCTGATCTGAAGTTATAAAGATGAAAAGTAATAAAAAGCTTAGTTTAAGATTCCTGTATTCAGCTTTTTATGTATGAAATCGCGAGAATATAAAATTTATTTCATATATGTATATAGTTCCCAGCTGTCAGAAAAAATAAAGAAATTTGAATTTTCGTAAAGGGTACTTCTAGGACTTGACACAGGTAATATAATTATATTCCTTGCTTTCTAGAATTAACATAATTTCAAAACTCCAAAAACCTTTAAATAAACAGATCTGATATACAACAACTATTACCTCTACTGCCAGTTCTAAAGACAGTTCTAAGACAGTGTCAAAACTAAACTGGAATCAGGTATATTTACACTGTGTCGGTGGGTTATAGATAAAAAGTAAAGAGAAAACACGAAAAACGTTCAATTAAGCGCTTTCATTTTTTAAAATCTTCAGAAGCTATATAATGGTAACAGAGTAACGTGACGTCGAAAAACTGAATCGTTGATCGGCAATGTCTATTATGACGTCATAGCTAGATTGAGCGGAAAAAAAATAATATGCAACATATTAGATAATATACATTTAGGATCTCTCATGATTTGCGATGGTATATGATTTTTATCCAACGAGTTTTGTGTTGGCGAGGGGATAGAAAGCACACAACGAGTTGGATAAAAATCATCCAAAACCATCGCAAGTCACGAGAGATTCTTTTTATCATGTTTATTATGTTTTACCAAGTATTTTGTTAATCTCAACCTTTTCTGTAAAAATTGTAATTGTGAGCCGCACAACACATTTACTACAAGACGTCAACATATTTACGCATGAAAAAAAAGTTCCTTTAAGTTTAACAAACAGGCATTTCATTTTCGAACATTTTTGATGAATTAATGAAAAATAATTGAAAAAACATCAAATGCTTCACATTTACAATTCAACACTTTTCAGCTGAATTGATTATTTACTTTTTCATCCTACATCAATCAACTGCCTAAATGTACGTAATGTTTAATTATGACGTAACGTCGCGTAAGAACACACAGTGTAATATCAAAAATTTATCCCATGAGTGATATCCACCGCATATTGAGATAAACATGTGATAAAATTCAATACATGATTTTTACAGACAGTTCAATTTGGGTTTAAAAATACGGATAAAATGCTTTTCTTTTTCTCTTCTTTGAACATTAATGTCACTCAACAGTTTGTAAAACGGAAATATTTTAAACTGTTTATTGCCGCAAATATTCAAATGTTCACTTAACAGTATCTGTCGATATTCCGGGGTGTTTATATGTTGTTTATGCACACGCACACGGGCCCAAAGTGGATTGCTTGTTTCGCCGATATAGTACTCGTTGCAGCCTGGACATGTTAACGTTATTACATATAAAACATTCTTAGTGTCACACGACATGTCCGTCTTTACGATGAATTCTTTTCCGCTGAAGTCGTACTTAAATCCCTCTGTAATATGGTTACAGGTCCCGCATCGTGGGTTTCTACACTTAGTAACTGTGTGTTTGTTATCAAAATGGGAAGTGCACAATATTCGTTTTAGATTTTTAGGCTGATGTCTGCTGTTGATTAGGTTCACATCTTTGTTAATTTCTTTCGTGGATTGGTCGTTGATGAGGATTTTATTAAACAGATGAATTATTTGCGTAATGTTAATATTTCTTGGATTAAAGGTATGTACAAATGGAATAATATCAATGGTTTTTTCCAGATATTTTCTGGCTAATAATTCCGATCTATCAAATTTCCTGGCTTTACGAATTCCGTCTTCTATGAGACCTTCAGGATAACCTTGGTTAACTTTACCTCACTAACTCACTGAAAGCGCTTAAGCTATATTGAACGTTTTTTGTGTTTTCTTTTTACTTTATATATATATATATATATATATATATATATATATATATATATATATATATATATATATATATATATATATATATATATATATATATGCAATGTGTATCGTTCCGATCCTCTCAAATTGTCGTTTAACTGTATTCCACCTGTATCTCAAGCGACCGTGTAGTGCGCGGCCAGCGCGCTAGGTTCCGTTCGTCATCGGAAGCAAGATTTTTGTGTTGCCCAGATGGCCGAGTGGGTAGCGCGGTGGCCTCTCACTGTTAGGAGAATGGGTTCCAGAGGTCGTGAGTTCAAGCCTCGGTCGGGGCGGAGGTGGAGCTCCAACAAAAAAGTGAATTTCCCTGTGCTTTAAATATATCTATATTATTCACTATGGGCAGGTGTATATATATATATATATATATATATATATATATATATATATATATATATATATATATATTTATATATATATATATATATATATATATATATATATATATATATATATATACAGTATGATGTAATAAGTATTCGTACAAAATGGCGGCGTGTTTACTTACGCGATGAAACGTTTCTGCTTTGGCTATAAATTAATGTTTTTTAAAAATAGCTATGGGATACCAGTTGTTATTTTTAGCAAAACACTTCATGTGACATCAAAATATCACGTGACTTGTTGTTGTCGTCTGCATTATTTCCGGAAATATACAAGTTGAAAGAGAGATGGGTAGAAAGGGTAAAGAGTTATCGAGCGATGTTAAAGAAGTAGTACGGAGGCTATTAGAGCAAGAAAACTCTATTCGGAAGGTCGCAGAACAATTAGGGATTCCTTTTACTACTATTTCGAGTTTTAAAAGACGTTTTGTTCAGTGAGGCTCTGTAGAAAACACCAAACGAAGTGGCCGGCCCCCAAAAGTGACAGCTCACGACTATCGGAGACTTGAAAGATTGGTAAAGACAAACAGAAGAGACAGTTTACTTGATATTACACACAAATTTAATGAAAATGTTGAACATCCTGTTGCTAAACGCACTGTACAACTACATCTTCATAAGCATGGATATTCGAGGCGTGTTTCCAAAAAGAAAGTCGTTGTAAAGGAGGTCAATCGAAAAAAAAGATTGTCATGGTGTCGAGAAAAAAGACGATTGACAACTGACAATTATTGGAATAAAGTTATTTTTTCGGATGAATCAAAAATCATGATAGGACACGATTCCCGTGTGCATGTGTGGCGTAAAAATGACGAAGGATGGAGGCCTGATCTTGTGACACCTAGACAAAGTAAGCCTTGTTATGAAGTGATGATTTTGGGGTGTGTAACGTGGGAAGGACTAGGCACTGTTACGGCTGTAAATGGTAATATCAATGCTGAAAAATACCAGGAGATCCTCGACGAGAATTTATTGCCGGTTGTAGCCCGTCCTGCTGGAAACTACTTATTTTAGCAAGACAACGCTCCGGTACATCGGGCAAGAAGTACTCAGCAATTCCTTCATAGAAATAACATTTCCACTCTAAGTTGGCCAGCACAGAGCCCAGATTTAGATATCATCGAAAATCTGTGGCTTCTGATCATGAGAAAGCTTCAGACACGGGTCGGGAGGATCGAGAGTAAAGAGGACCTCTTTCGTGAGATTCAAGACATATGGACTAGCATCACCACAGACTACGTCAGATCACTATATCGATCCATACCCCGCAGATTGCTTAGTGTTATTAGTTTTATTCACTTTAGAATTGTAATACAAAGCGTTTTTGATTTGACCTACTTTCGTTGCGAATGTAAACACGCCGCCATTTTGTACGAATACTTATTGCATTATACTGTATATATATTTTTTTCTACAATTCCAAATTTCTTTCAATTATAACAATAGAGACCAAAACATTTTGAATATCCACATAAAGTTAAAGTTCTGCAGCCAACCCAGATACACTTCCGACTATTCCACATACAATAACCCCCCCCCCCCCCCGAACATAAGACAGATAGATGAAGGATATTTAAAGAAAACAAATATCAAACTTCTCTTCAACCTTTATATACATCGAATTTATTTAAGTTGCCGAGAAGCAAATAAGCAAAACATGTAACAAACATAGATAGAAATGGTCAAATTTGATGCCTATGTTTCCACAGTTTTGGGGCATTGTCAAATTACATACACGAGTTTATTTTCAAAAAAGAGAAATATTTATTCTTTTTGATCAATCTTTTGCAAGGAAAGTTTATCGCATATTTACTGATATTACTTTTATATACCTTTAAAGTTCTGAAGCAAGTATAAAATTAATAACTGTTTTTGAAACTCGGAAGTGATGGTGTTAAATTGTTTTCGTTCTCTTTTATACGTTATCAACATTTAATTCTTATAAAATTACTGGTGAAAAAAAATCGGCTTTGACTGTTTCACTGAAAAGGTACAATGTGGACAGTTGATTTCAAAGAAAACATTTCAAAACAAATAGATTTAAATTTACATCAACTAAGTATGATTCCCTCTACTTCATACGAAAATTGATTGTTATTCACAGCTGTATAGAAATAGACAGGACTGAAATCTACTCGGTCCAGTTCTAACCAATACAGTTTATCGATCAGTCGAAATTTTCAGCAACCGAAGAAAAATCACGGATTGCACGAACTAATCATGATGTTGCAAAACTCAAATTCCCAAATACGACGCTTTGGCTACAGCTTTCATCTATCGTCCTGGTGTACATTAACAATAAATTAGTGCCTTTTATTTACTTTTTACGATCAATTCAATTCATTAATTTGTCAAAAGGAAGATGTAGATACTTGTATAAAACAATAAAATGCAATCTTCGGTGATACATGGGTATATCCCTCTAACTATTTTTAGAATGGGTAGGACAACAAAGTAGTGCCTTTAAGCAAAATAATCCCTATACTTGCAGAGTGTATATACATTTATTGGGACATTTTAAATCAGAATGCTTGACACATGTCAGAAAAGAGGATTTTCAATTCTAAAAACAAGTGTCAAAACTAAATTATCATTTCAAGAAAAGAATTGAAATTGTTTGATGTACACCCTTTCCAAAACTGAGAAATTCCCTACTTTTACTTTCATTTTCAGAGTTTTTCAATACAAACGCATTTTGTCGGAAAACGAATCTGACTTCAAACCACGAAATTTTAACAGGAAACAAGAGACAATTTGATGAGCTTTCATTCAAGAGGTCCCTCGTTGCTGAACGAAAATTAGGGCCGGAGCTATGAACCCAAACGTTAACATTACCACCTATGGAAAATGCATTAGTGGACTATACCCACATGCGGGCTATAAAGATAGCCATATTACAGCTCGCGGGTTACGTTCATTTTTTTCGGAATTGATCGCTACTTTTTGTTTATGTTTATTGATTAAATATACTCGTACACACCTAATTAAGTGTATCAAATACGACAGACCAACAAAGTACAAAAGCCACCCCATGTGCTGAATCTACACTTCTATTCAATCGGGGTTTTTTTTTCAAAATGCAAGATTGCAATTAAATTTCAATAAGACTTCTGCATTAATTATGTCCATTTTTGTACTAATCGATACTACAGTGCCGATATACGTATCCTATACTCAGCGAGAAATATCATTTTTACATGTTGACTAAAATTAATTTTCTTATTATCGATGTTTGACACGATTAATGAATATTTCTCTCTCTCTCTCTCTCTCTCTCTCTCTCTCTCATTTAATACAAACATCGGCCAAGTGATAATTATCAATTTTAAAAAATTAAATAATAGAGATTTATAGAGTGCATAAAGTTGCATACGTTATTCCGAAGTTTTAAGAAATATCCCAATTCTCGGATTTTTTATTGCTGTACATTGCAATAACAAACACACATAAACATTGACTTCAGAATCTTGGAAATTTGTTTGTTTCTTTTTGTATAAAAAAGAAAAGATGAGAAACCATCATCTATGAAAATGAATTGTGCGGCCATGCATGTTATATTAATTGTAAATGTCGCACATGTAGTGTCTATATCTATCGATAGATATGAATTTTTTTTTTATAAAACGGCAATTTTATCGAGTTGATATCAAAAGAATAATAGTATAATGACTGCATTTACAAACCTGTTTAGTTTAAGGAATTTTGAATCATGTACGAAACTGATTTCAGATGAATATAATCATATATTTACATCTACCAACCATCAATTCCTCTATTTCTTACGGAAACTTATAGTTAATTCATAGCTCTATAGAAACATCCAGACTGAAATCTACACGCCCTATTTATCGATTGGTCGAAATCTACAGCCGCTGAAAGTGACAGGACTTAAATTGACACGCCCTGTTTATTGATTGGTCTGAACCTACAGCGACCTTAGTAAAATCCCGGACTGCACGAAATAATCATGACGATGCCAGACTCAATTGCAAAGTCTCACAGGAGACGATTTGGCTGTTTCTTTTACCTAACATACTTTTGTACATTAACAGTAATTTAGTGAATCTAGCTAACTTTTCATAATCATTTTATTAATTAGTTAAGGAAAGATGTTAATATAAACAATAAAATGCTTTCTTTGATGATTCATGTGGGTTATGAAGGTAGCGATCATTGCAGGAAAAATTTACATAACCCGCGGGTTATGTATTTTTCCTGCAATGTTGCTACCCTCATATCCCGAATGAATCACCAAAGAAAGCATTTTATTGTTTAAATAGAATGCTAAAAAGCCATGAAAATGTGGTGAGTTTTCGGGCATGTTATGAGTCTTTTTTTACGTGAAATTGCTCAAAAAGTACACACAACATGTGGATTTGGGTTTTAACATTACACAGGGAAACAAAATATTTTGCGCTCAAATAATAAACAAATTTTTCATTCATACAGGTATATACTTTTACATGTATATTGTTTCATTAAAGATACTTTACTATTAATTATTATCATTAAGAATCAGACTTTTCCATGAAATCAAATGCGATATATCAGAGTTTTTACGCTGTGAAATAGGCCTATTTCTCAAACTCTTCTAATCCGTTAGCTACATACGTTTAATTCGTTAAATAATTTGAAATTTGATCGCAAATTCATTAGTTATAGAATATGAAAGAATTCATTTTTGTATGTTGGCAGAAGCACTATAATTGAGATATAGCCGCTTCTCTCGTGTTCCTTCCGACTAATTTAAAAAGTGTAGGATCGTATCCCGTGAGGTGAACTTCCAAACTTATGATTTGAAATATTTAACTTGTATTGTTTCACAGTAATTACTGGGCAGATAACTGGTAGATTTGAAAAATACTGTTCTGCATTGATTCGGTAGGTCTCAGCCTTTAACCCCTCATATCAACAACGAGTGTGCAGTGTAGTTTTTTTTTACTATGATAAATCATACATGTATTGCTCATGCAAACTAAAGTTGTACAATTTTACTCAGAATACTTTATAAATTATCATCGGAAATCCACCACCAGTCTCGCATTTAGTTATACGCAATAAGTAAGCATATGCGAGACGGGCCTTTGGTTTCCAACGATGATTTATGAAAAAAGTGATTTCCCAATTAGAGAATATTTTCACCACACACTAGAATGGAAAATGTGGTGTTTAAGTTTCATAGGGGATACAAAAGCAGCAATTTTATGATATCTCAGCATCAACTTGTGTGCAATATTGCGCCTTCGAAATGTGTAAATATTGACGTTACATGTGTAAATTTCATTTATTAAATGTTTATTTTTTAAAATCAATATGTAATATTAGACTGAAAAAATATTAATCGGGGCATTAAAACAAGACCAGACTCAAGTTATTCAAAAAACACAACACAGACGCAGAAAAAAAATAGAAACAGAACAAAAAAACGCGTTTACAATACCGCTGCTTTGACGTCGTTTTCTGAGCATTGTGACGTCAAAAGATAAGGGCCCTTTTCTCATGACGGCAGTCATATATAATTATAAGGTTAAATTGAGAAAAATAACACTTGCCACTAGTTTCCAATTGGTAATTATGAGAGCTAGAATCATTATCCTCTGCCTTCACTTGACCAACTAGAGTCCATGCAGGCTGGTTTTCAGACACTTGGAAATAATACATAGTCTTTTGAAACGTTGGAGGTGTGTCATCAACGTCCTCCACAATGATAGACAGAGTACAAGTACTGTAATAAGTAATAACATTTCTTCAGCATCACCAAGCAGTCATCATTACATGCAACATGCATTTATCAAACAAATTTCATTATTTAAGATTCGTTACGTTAGGCTATATGTTCATGCAGCACCCCCCCCCCCAAAAAAAAATCTTCAATATTCTTAACTATGTCTGGGTTCAAACGAGATATCATTTTATTAGAAAGAAAAATGTTTTGAAATATTGCCTATACTTTGTCACGATGAATTAGCGCAGCTAAAACTACGAAGTCAGTGGAGATTTTGCATGACAAATGATATTATGTATCCCTATGATGACGTTGAAAAATTAAGCAAGGTGTTCGGAATTTCGAACTGACAAAATACGTAAGATTTAAATATGAATCAATGTAAGGAATGTTTTCTGTCATTGTCAATTTCTCCAGGAAAAAGAGATGTAAATCTTGAAATTTATATTCTACCTTAAATTGTACTTATACGTTTACTGTAATTTGACAGATATGTGTCTGTTCATTAAAACTCATTATAAAGTAACAGAATTAGTGACCAAATGGGATATACTTTAATACTTATATACATCAGTATCTGATGAAGCATGTTAGCTAATACTGTCTCGTTCCAAATATGCCGAATGAAGCATCAAGTATGAATATTCAAAAATGAAATTCGTTTCTTACATCTATTTTTCAGAGAGTCAGATCATTTAAAATGAAGATGTAGCCAGGTTTCATTGTGTATAATAATGCATCAGTAAAACGATGAGCTCGTACAAAGACTATTGCAACATCGGATATACACTTTTTTGACCCCAACATTTTAAGTTTTGCAGATATACTGTCACTGTACCAGTTATCGGCTAAAATTTAACGTTTTTTTTGTGTATCTACTTATTTATTGATATTTTGAGTAGAACTATAAATGGGAACTCCTTACTTATCCTATTGTTAGATTATATAATTTATTTAAACTTATTATGTCACTTCCCCCACTGCTTAAAGTGAAATATTAATCGCATGCTACTAACCTGAACTCTCAGTTTAGCCGATAACTGGTATAGTACCAGTAAACGTTATTATGTTAATAATCTTTAAAAATCATTTTCCTCATGTGTTATTAATATGCCTTTTGTTACCATTGTACCTTTATCAGCAAAATAACAACAGATCTAGAATGAAAGTGATTAGCAACAAATATTTATATGTTGATAAATTGGAACCTTGAATGGGTGGAGTCTGAAGCCTTTACAGTGAGATTAAAATCATGATCTCCAGCATCATAATCAAGGGCAGTCTTCACAGATACTTCTCCAGTTTCACTTATATTGAAATGATTCTACAGAAGAAAAACACAAAACTAATCAAATATATAAAGATAAACATAATTGCAGCATACGGAAAATAAATGAATACCTAATATTCCTTGCTTAGGATTTACACTATTAAAAAATCCGGCCTGCAAACTCTTACTGACAGAAGGCCAACTCCCTGATTTTATTTTCATATTTTCATGAATGATATATGCCCTTTTATTTTCATAAAGAACACATAACCAAATTACACAGCGCTTACGCTTAATTATGTTTGCTTCAGTGCTGCTACTTTCAACGATTTCATATTCAGACTTTGTATTCAAACCTCCAAAATTATTGGCTTCTCATTGCTGGATTGAGAATATACTATAGTATCTTGAGGATAACGAGAAAAATTACATGAGAGGCAAGCAGTCAGCATGCTTCGGCAAGACTGACTGTGATTTCCCAAAGATGGTAAACGTCAGGGTATTTTTAAATAATAAAAACCTGAAATGAATGCATAAGAGACTAATAATGTATCCCACACTTTAATTTCTCCTCTGACATTCCTTATTCTAGCTCTAAACTATAGTTAACTTTGTCGCTAAAGAAGGAATATCCATGTTCCCGTTAGATATTAACAGTTAGATATTTAATTCACTCAGATAAGTTACATCATATAAAATATCCGAAGTATAAGTTGCATGAATATACATGCATGTAAAACGTCTATTGGTAACAAATTGATTGTATCGCAAAATTATTTTCTTACACACACATTAAATATTTTGAAATACAGCAATTCCATATTCCAATAACCTCACTACTTTTCTTTATATGTGATGAAACATAGATGCTTGGCTTTGTAATCAAATGCAACAAATAATTCAATTATTATTAAACATAGATACTTGCGCAAGTCAATAAGTTTACATCAGGGATTTTTTGTTGGTCAAATTGTTGTTATATTGTCATGTCGGTATGAAGGGAGTAAGAATACAAATCGAGGGAATATTTATACTTTGCAATTTTTTTAATGTAAACTAGATGCTGTCATTAGACAGTAATACCCGCACCATGTGTTTGCCCCTAAATAACACTGTTTTGTACCAGTTTAATTAAAAATGAAGGCTACATGCAAGCTCTGGTAATACATGTACAATTAAAATTTATAATTTTCATAACTGAAGGATGAGATCCCTTCCCATATGATAATACACATCGTGACATGAGCAGCACTTTATGTGCAATTTGGGGTAGAACTGTTTGCAGTGAATTTTCAGTTAATCAATAATCTTAACATTTTATGTCATAGAAAGTATAATGGTCTATATAATTATTACAAACAAAATTAAAAATTAAATAATGCCCCCTCCCCGTGGCGGTTGCCGGTTTTAGATTTGATTCTGTGTGCCTACATGAACATCATCGTGTGCACAGATTTAGAGAAGGGGTGGGAGTGAGGGATCCAGACCCCCCCCCCCTCCCCATGAAAATTCATTTATATCAATTGTAAAATTACCAAAAATACACCTTGGACCCCAATGCTCTTACAGACATGTAAACGCTCTAACCCATTGCGCTTCAATGTTAGGTAAAATTATTTGGGGGGTAAATATTTAATCAATATTTAATAAACTTTATTGTTTATCTCAATAGGAAGTATACATGTACATCACAATATGCAGGTGTCCTGCACCACCTTAAAGCTGTTATTTAGCTAATAAAATAGTGCAAGTGGATTTGAAGAATAGGTCATAAAAATACATGCATGTTACTAATGAATGATCTTTGTCTGAAGTTACATACACAACACAGGTCTGTATGTCTCATTAGCGGGTACATGTACTAGTTTTACCCAGCTCTTCGATTAGATGGGTTCACGTGTATATATACATGGGTGTTGCTAAAACGCAGAACGGAAAACAGAACGGAAAGCGGAACTGAAGGGAAAACGGAAAATCTTATCTAATGTTATTTACCTCATATATTTGTTAATCATACTAAAACGATATACTTTATGTACCTTTTTAATTTTTTTTTTGAAAGATTAAAAATATTAGATTATTTATTCAAGAATATTTATTTCCTCAAAATTAACAGTACATGCATTGACCACTATATTCTGTCCCAAAATATCCTCGATTCACTTTTTGCTGTATATTTATATATACCTCAGGGTTCAAGCAATTCTCTTTTAGAAGCATTAAACATTCTCATTATTCTTTCTTTAAAACATCCTCTCTAGCTTATCAGCTGGTATAAATACACGGCTAAAAATAAAGAAGTATACGGGGTTTTGCATTTCAACATACCCGGATGAAAGTGTTGAAAAATTGTGCAAGGTCTTCTGAGTGACTTCCAAATGGAGAAAAGATGTCAACATTTCCCATTATAAATCGTCCAAATGTGCTGCATGAATATTTTTGGATCGACAGACTATAGTCCCAATATATAATTGGAAAATCAAACCAGGCAACGTCTAGAGCTCTCTATTCGGATCATATGTATATAGCTGCTGGAATAAACAACTGCTTAGTAATGCAAACGTAAACAAAATTGCATTGCAAAAAATACTAGTTTCACAAATTACTAGTTTCACCATTTACCGGGTATTTTAATGTTTACTGTATTTTAATTTTTAATGTTGTCAGTCCTACGGTTTTTTTCTTCCATCTCAATGATACTGTATCGTCTGTATGATAAAAGATCGTCTAGAACACCGAAAATTCAATTTTGATGTAAGTATATACATGTACATCATATTTGAAATATAAAAATACTCAAAACACGCATAGAACGCTTTTACTAACTGCAAACGTTACGCTGATATGCCAGCAATACCATATAAGAAAAATAAGTAAAAAGTTATAGCTAATTTGCTCGTTTAATCATGTTTATGTTTCACAATTCGTATACATTTGATTTTTCCGTTTCGTACTCAACTAAAGCTGAATGAATACAATGCTATAATTGATAGACATTCATATGAATATTAATAAGATAGCAACATGTTGATAATCATTCATTAGATATAAATAAAAGATACAAAGTAAATCGTTTCTGGCCAGTCTATACCCTTTTTAAGCGATAAACGTGATGATATTTTCCATTCCGTTCCGTTTTCCGTTCCGCGTTTTAGCAACACCCATACATACATGTCTGTGTTTTCCATATGCAGAAAAGGATTAGTTATTAAGATCAGCTAAAGGAATTCATTATTGTGTTTTAATTGGATTATCATTATGATGTTGACCAATTTAGGTAAGCATAATACATGTAGTAACAGTAGCACAATATAATGAGATGCCAGCATACATAAATAAGTTCTACTTTCACTTTTTAAATGTGATCTCCCTTTGACAGCATACTGTATCATCATCTTTTAATATTTAAATAAGCTTATCATCGTTACCTATCCTCTCGCATTTGTAAAGTTTTTGTCATTTTAGTTGCAAAAGTTGTTTTTTTCATTTGTCAGACTGCATGCACTATATTGAGTTGACCCCATATTGACCCTGTATAAACAATTTCTTATTAAATTTGTGTATTAAATGTAAGTAGGTGTAAACACTTATCATTTTTATATGAGTTATAATAGGAAGGAAGGAGTATTTCTTTCTTAATGTATTATAATGCATCAAAATATCTTCTAATGTCATTATGATGCATCAATTGAATGGTGTAAAGTACATTAATGACCCCCAGGTGTTGTCTAACCCCCCCCCCCCCCTGCCTTTATGAAATAGGAAATGATATGCTACACTGTATTTTTTGTTAACTTTTGAGGTCTGAGATCCTCATCCCTAAACCATATAATTTATTTTTGCTCTTTGTGTCATTGCGCGTAAATTTATATATAGGGATTATGCCCCCTTGGAGACACCCTGACATTTTAGAACTAGAAATAATAATGTATTTTATCTTAATATTCATATGTTATACAGTAGTGTTTGATCCATGTGGGTAATTCCTAGCCTAATGATGTCACTGCTTTGTTTAGGAGACTTTACAATTGCCCCAAATAGGCGAATACACATGGAAGTGATGCATATAACATTTTGTTTATAAATCTTAAAAATTGAATTAAGCAATTTCCAAAATGTTAATGTGAATCACGAGAGAAAAAGCAATCAAGAAACGATTTAAAATTTGCTACTGTACACATGTAAGAATGTATTAAGAAGACTGAATCTTTATAACCAGGTTAGATTGGGGGGGGGGGTGAATGTGGAGTACGGGTATATATAAACATTTATAATTTGAATCATTTATTGTTATTAATTTTAACTTGTCAATGAATACTTCTTTTTGATCCCAAGGTAGAAATATGACCTCTGATCATATCTCAATAGATCATTTGTCAATTATGCAAGGTGTAATGTAATTTTTTTTAAGAATAACATTTTTTACCAGTTTATAAAATATTTTAGACACCCAAATTATATTTTGATTTTAATAGATCATTCAACAAGGGGGGGGGGGAAGAACAGTTTATATTTGAGTTTGTTTGGGAGTGGGGGTTCCAAGTCATATATTTGACAATTTTTTAATGTAATTTAAAATAAGACTAAGCCATACTACAGTCATGAACATGAATAGTATAGAACAAAACACGAACTAATACATGTACATGTATATATACATAGGAAGTATTACAAAACAGATGATTGATCTATATCTGGGTTCTTAAATTGAATCATATATCATGTACATATTATATTATTGTTTCTTTGTTCAAGGCATTTAAGATGGTATGTAGGTCATGATCCCAAGTGCTCTTCCTGAAATTATTAAATATCATAAAAACCGTTGAGATCCCCACCTTAATCCAAAGATATTATTCCTCCTTAGGTCATGCAGGCGCATCAGATCATTATGGCATGTAAGTCATGACGCTAACGGGTCATCCTGACCCCTTAATAGAATCAGAAATTGTCAATTATCTTTAAATTATTGATGTTTGATGATCCTATCTCTATTTAATCTTTATTATTAAGTCTCCTGAATGACATTTGGAGACTTATTGTATTTGTACGGTTCTTATTACATGTATTCCTCTTCTTCTTTTTCTTCTTTCCCGCTCTGAACTTGTTTCTCAGAGATGGCTGAACAGAATTGTACAAAACTCTGGGATATGATAGGCCTGCATATCTAGTTGTGCACCATGGTTTGATTTTTCTCATTTTGGGTTACACAACCACTTTCCGGGTGGGGGTGGGGGGGGGTCAAAGGTTTGTGGGGTCTAACATTGAACCTTGTAGGAAGAATCGTAGACTCTATTGTAAATGGTAACTTGAAAACGGACAAAGATAATGATATAGGGTTTTCATAATCATATATTAGCTGTCACTGGCAATATATAGCGTTTATTAGATCTGACCCCTGGGGTCATCCCCACCCCCCAGGAATTTGAAATTACCATATATCTCAGAAACTGTTATAATCATGACCCCTAAACCATATATATTCATGTTTCTGATGTCAAGGGGCATCAAATGTTATGTAGGTCATGGGCCTGTGGGTGGTCCTGACCCACTCAAACAGCAAGTCCCTTAATATCTTCAAAACAGTTGAGATCCCCACCCTTAAACCATATATATTCTTGTTCCTTGTGTCAAGGGGCATCAAACGGTATGTAGGTCATGGACCCCAGGGGTGGTCATGACCCCCCCTTGAACAGGAAGTGCACGAATATCTCGAAAACGGTTGAGATCCCTACCCCTTAACCATATATATTCTTGATCCTTAAAGGGCATCAAAATGTATGTACCGGTAGGAAATGGGCTCAGGGTTAAATTTAATTTTTCAAAACCGTAACGCACATCTATGGAACAGTTTCTATCATATCCCAAGATATGATGTGTATATCCATTGAATCATAAAAGGAGTTCTAGGATCTATGGTTTTTTGAAGTGATAAATGTCAATTTTCTGCTACTTTTTGACTCCCTGGATGAAATTTTAATTTTTAAAACCTTACTGCACATTTATAGAACAGTTCCTATCATATCCCAAGATATGATGTGTCTATCCATTAAATCATAAGAGGAGTTCTGGGATCTATGGGTTTTTTTTAGTGATAAACGTCAATTGTCTGCTACTATTTGACTCCCTGGATGAAATTTAGATTTTTAAAATCTTATTGCACATCTATAGGACAGCCCCAATTATATTCCAAGAGATGACGTAGCTGCCCCAAAAGTTGTAAGAGGAGTTCTGGGAACCATACTTTTTTTGAAAAAAAAACGTCATTTTTTGTTGCCCACTGATCCCCTTAATAAAAAAAAAATTCTGGAACCTGATCACACTTCAATATGACACCCCCAATCATATTCTAGAAGATCATTTGGCTACTGCAAAAAGAAAATGACGTTTTTGAAACCAGTTTTTTTTGTAAAAAAAACGTCATTTTTTAGCAATTAATTGACCCCCAGGACAAAATTGAAAATTCCGAAACCTTATTGCGCATCTATAGGATACCATAAAACATATTCCAAGAGATGATTTGTTTACTATTGAAAATGTAGGAGGAGTTCGAGGAAGAAGGTTTTTTGTGAAAAAACGTCATTTTTTATCAATTATTTGACCCCCAGGACTACCAGAGAATTTTTGAAACCTTTTTACAAAACAACATGATACCCCAAATCAAACTCCAAGAGTTGAGTTTGCTGGTTTATAAGATGTAAGAGCAGTTTGAGAAAGTAAAACGTGACAGACGGACGGACGGACGGACGGACGGACAGACGGACGGACGGACGGAACAGAGTAACAACAATATACCCGAACTTTCTTTAGAAAGTGCGGGTATAAAAATGTAAAAGTTATGTTCATATGATTCATTTTTAAAAGCAATCATTCCCAAACAAACGTTTACATTGTCAATGCTTTGTTATAAACGGACAAATCAAAATACCAGTGAAGGACTGCAGAGCTATGAAAGGCTGTACTCTGTACACTAATGTTAACTTGGAAAGAATAAAAAGTATACAATAATAGCATGGCAAAACAATGACAAAACAGTTCAAGTTAGGCTTTAGGTAATAAAACTTGACATTGTTTTATACGGTTTTTTTGCGCAACTCATTGTGATTTCATAAAAAGTTCTTACAAGTGTACAATGATCATGTTACAAACAGCTATTGATTAAATGTTTGAATATAAATATATGAGGATAGTTACCTGCGATGAACCTGAACTAGGTACAATTTGATAAGTCACATGGCGGAATTTTTCAGATCTGTCATGATCTGTAGCGTTTACTTTGCAGTGAAAACTTCCAGTCGTGTTTTCTTTAACTTTACATATTTGTAAACAGTTGTCTAGGAAAAAAATTAAATTCATTTATGATGCATTTTGTTAAATACACTCTTTGTGTGCAACTGCTTTTGGTTGTCTAATAAGCAATCTACATAACATTTACTAATTAAATTCTTTTATAAAAACATAACATTACATCTGCAGAGAATTGAGTAAACATATCTGAATTCCTGTAATTTTCATTATCCAACACTTTTTGTCCTTAACTGAAGTTACTACGACAGACCTCTGAATTATTAAATCAACACTCGAAATCTACAGTTCAATATCATAAAATGTTGAAACAATGAAATTTATTTGGAGCAAATTTTCAAAAATAGATTATTCTATAAAATTTACACATTAATATTTAGATTAACAGTAGTTTTATTAGAAAGAAAAGAAGTGAATTAATGTAAAGTGTCTAGAAACCAACTGTTGTCAAGGGAATCGAAATTTAAAAACAAATAGTTCTATTTTCTTGTCTTTTATGTCCTTTTTTAACATTAGTATCAAAATTTATATACTACATATACTACCAACACTATTACTACTACTTATGTTATAAAGTAAAATGTCAAGTAACCAGAAATATGCTAAACAAGTCAAAATCTTATACTTTCCAGCCGAAATGAAAAAAAAATAGTAAGCCCGGACCAATATGACTGAAGTACAGCCCGTGTTGCTATCTTGATACGGGAGTATAATTTAAATTTTTGAATTTATGTTAAACCCATGCACTTTCACATAAATAAATGCAACAGCTAAATTTTGTTTTCACTAAAAGTTACAATATTAATAAAATTCTCTAAGATGTCAATTTTTGGCTATATAAATATCTCAGGGTGTTAATTAAAGACACTGACTTCATATGATTTATGGTCACCTGAATAAAATTTAATTTTCCATTTCAGACTCTAAAAAGTGTATCAAGATATTGATATACACATTTAACTTTCAATATAAAAGCTTATATAATAAATCTTTTTCACAGCTTGTATATATGATGTCAAAAAGTAAAACATATCATCAAATAACTTTTAAATGGTTAGACTATCTGACCAACTTCGCCCAATTGTGTTTATTGTCACCTAACTAGTAAACTGTGAGTCGTTGGTTTGAAACTGTTTGAAAATCATATGATTACCAATATAATATCTCTGATATTACTACTGTCTAACACATAAAATTAAGTCCGACTGTAAGAGTTTTTTTACTAGCATTCGTGTATCAGAAATAAATTACACTACCATTTACAATCATTTAATTAGACATTGGTAAATGAAGATTATCACCCAGGTCGGTGACTGGACTAATATGTAAGGCTAAGTACATAGATACTTTGTAAATAATTACCTGCAAATTTAGGGGATTCATCATTTACATCCTCAACTGTAATGTTGAGTGTTGCGTACGCTGAGTGATGGGATAATTTTCTGTCTTTATAATCTGATGCTGTTATCTGGAAACAAGTATCTTTCATGATCTTAATTATGAAAGGTGATATTTTCAAACATATCACATTCACTGTGGAAGAGTAATACAAACTCTAAAACAGTTATAAATTCATCACACAGAATGCCCAGAATAATGAAGACTGATCTAAACTATTTGGTGAAGTATAATGGATATAAATGCTCTTTTTCTTGAAACTAAAGGTGACGGAGACTTAATTCTTTACTTACAGTGAGGGTATAATTCGTCCGTGTCTCATAATCAACATTATCAGCCAAATACACGCTACCACTGAGTTGATCGATGAAGAAATGACGGTCTGTGTTACCATTTGTAATCCAGTAATACAGAGATCCATACTCCTCGGACCAATCAGCATCTGTTGCTGTCACACTGTGTAAAGAAGTAACATAAGAACTGTGTGGCTGAGGTTGATAAAGCTTTGAAATATCTCTTATGAATTAAATTTCAGAATAGCTTGATAAAGGTATAAGTTGTTCTCGTTATTATTTTGAGTTGTGAGGAAACTCGTGAGATAACTTGATTTTGTCATCTTAAAAGTTACTCCTCTTAATTTCATTACTTGACTTTGGTTATTGTAAATAGTTTCTGTTAAAACATTTGCTGTGTAAGAAAAGATAGTTGTGTCGCTGCATAGCGCTATATTTGAATCTCCGTGCTGTAATCGTTCGTAATTTCATTGGTGCCGGGCTGTGTTGTTATTAATCTACCGGTATGTGTCATTGGTGCTTTATCTTCGCATCATTGGTGCTGTAATCGATCGTTTTATTTGTGCTGTAAATGATCTAATTTTATCGGTGCTGTGCTATCATTGGTCAATGTGTCATGAGTATTGTTATTGATCCAAGCATCATTGATACTGGTATTGTTCTGTGATTCATTCAGATGCTGTTTTAAATTACTCCTAACTTCAATGGTGCTTTAAGAAATGCAAATGTCAAAGGAATGTGTTTGATTCTAACTAATGTGTTGTTGTTCCTTTAAAATTGAAACTTCGTTAGTGCTGTAATTAGTGTGTCATCGGTGTTGTAATTAATTGTGTTCTATTATTGATCTTTATCAATGCTAAAATAAACGAAGAACAATAATTATCCGACTCTGGTCCTGAGAAATAATTAAAACCCGCTATCAATATACGGCCTTATAATACGTTCACTTCTTATGTAACAGATTATAAAGCTCTTTTTATGCACTGGACTCTTTCTAATATGAACAATTTGAGACGAGTGCAAGATATGTCTTACTTTAAAATCATTGATCCAACAGGTGTGTTCTCTTTAATTGAAATGCTGTATCCATTTTGAGTGAACTTCGGAATGTTGTTATTTATATCCTGTAATTGTGAAGAAAAAAACTTACAAAATTACTGAATAATAGTTATGAAAAAAACCAACAAAGAATGTCAATGAGCATCCCAGTACTCAACTATAATATCTTGATCATTGACTTTAAATTTCTGACTCAGTTACTCGGTGTAAACTTAATTCAACTGTAAACATTTGACTTCTTTTTAAGGCATCAATGCTTTGAGTAAAATATTGTTCTGATTGATCCAGTTCATTATCATGATTGTAAAACAAAAAACTATAAATAAATAAATCAATCAATAAAAATTTGAATTGACTTCCTTATCAAAACATAATTTTCAACCCGTATATTTGAGTATCTGGATTAACTTCTGCTTCATTGTTTTATTTCATGCGTAGATCAAATCACTTTTTTAAACAAAAATGTCATTTGATCTTAAATATTAGTTAAATTCGTAATTTTAAGCTTAAGGATTTTTTATTATTTGTTTAAAAATCTGAACTTTGATGAAGATGGACAGCGTTCATCACTGTGCGATTTGCACTGTATACACATCGTTAAACTCAGCTGAACTAAACAGTTCACACAGTTACTGAGTATACTGTGCATTGCACTCAAAAGGCTGGTGTAACAACTGAACTTTGACTTAGATGTACATTGTTCATTGGTAAAGCTGTACTCCTTGAAATAATAACTGAACTTTGACTAAGATGTAAAATGTTTCATTTAAAAGTTGTACAATATAAGATAAATATGTAAACTTAAATTTTGATGTAAAGTGTTCAATTTATTAGTGATGCACTGTCTGAGATAAATACCTTAACTTCAACTGAGATGTACAGTGTTCAGCAATACTTTGTGGGATTTTTAAGTTATATACCTGTACTTTGACTGAGATTTTCTGGGTTTTGCTTGACAATGAGCTGTTTGAGTAACTTCTACTATTGTAAGCCATTATCATCAGGAATCCAGTGTCAGTTTTCGTAAGGGGTGTCTTCTTCACGGACAATACACCTTGTTTAGTTATGCTAAATGAAGAAGTCTCGTTAACAAGCTCGAACAAAATTTCATCTTGATCATCTGCATCCTTGTCAATAGCCTGCAACAAAAATGTAATGACAAAGTAAATAAAATTTCACGCACTGATCATATTGAATCGGTAGACGACTTTACGCACATAAATTTTATGTTTATTTCTACTGAAGTGAATCCTTTAAAATATTAATTTTAACCTTTGCTGTATAGGTTTTATTTGTATCCAATTCATTGAACGTTAACTCCAGAGTCTGACCATTATTACAGAATTCTGGAACATTATCATTGATGTCGTTGATCGTGATTTTGATGAGAGCTGTACTGTAACAAGGGGGTGTGCCTCCATCTTCAGCAACCACTGTCAGCTCAAGAATCCCCGAGGATCCCATAGTCTCACGGTATATCTTCTTAATTAGATGAAGATTTCCACTGTTTGGATCTATATTAAAGTATGAGCTCCTAAAAAAAGACACAATTTGGAGTTTTTTTAAACTTTACTCAATGTGAGGCGGAATGATAGCTCTGACAGACTTGAGAACAAGGAGCGTGCAAGGCTGCACATGAATTTTGCATAACGTTTTCAGGTGCCGCTATCAATAAATAAATTCCTTTGTAATTTTTAAGTCAATACTCTTGATTGCCATTAACATTTTATCAGAAGAAAGTAGATCAATAAAATAGATTTGCGAGATGTTAAGTACTCACCATTTGGATAGAATTAATTTGTACTTAATCATAGCGTTTTTCCCAGAGTCTGAATCTTTAGCCTGAAATAGATAGCATAATAATTACGCTTAAGAGATACAGCTTCCAATGTCAAGCGATTGTAATAATATCAAGTGATTTCTTTTAAATCTGAAAACCATGCATGTTTGCCCCAAATCATTTTTACACGAATAAGCACATAAAAAACATTTCAGAAAATCTAGTGTTTTTCTATTTAGTTAATTGGACAAGAGAAATAAATAATTAATTCAAATATGTATGACAGCAACGCCAAAATAAAAGGGGTACAGACGTGACTATGTACAGTTTTAGAAAATTGTATGGAGTAAAAAACATGTAAAATATGCGACATTGTTTCACATAAAAAGTTAAACAGAGACATTTGATTTCAAATAATGATAAATCTTTTCTCATGTCAGTATCAAAACAAACAAGCATTATGAGAGTATTGCATAAGCAATACACGTCCCCTACCGGTTTGTGGAAATTGTGGACACAATGCACTGCTATGCAGAATATCATTAAAAAATTGGAATATAAAAAGTAAATGTTCTCTAAAATATGTCAACCAGACGCTACAAAAGTGTAAACTTGATCTGTAGTTTGACATTTTGAAGCTGTTCAGCAAATTTCATATTATTCCTCAAACGCATAAAGAAAAAAAGTTTGGAAAACTGAAATGGGACAGACAGACGGACGGACAGACGGACAGACGGACGGACAGACGGAATGACGGACGCAGAGGAAAGCTATAGTCCCCTCCGGTGAAAACCGGTAGGGGACTAATAAAGATAGTATTTCATTACTGTAAATTTATCTCAAGTATTGCATAAGCAATACACGTCCCCTACCGGTTTGTGGAAATTGTGGAAACAATGCACTGCTATGCAGAATATCGAACCCGAACATTAAAAAATTGGAATATAAAAAATTAATTTTCTCTAAAATATGTCAACCAGACGCTACAAAAGTGTAAACTTGATCTGTAGTTTGACATTTTGAAGCTGTTCAGCAAATTTCATATTATTCCTCAAACGCATAAAGAAAAAAGTGTGGAAAACTGAAATGGGACAGACAGACAGACGGACGGACAGACGGACTGACGGACGCAGAGGAAAGCTATAGTCCCCTCCGGTGAAAACCGGTAGGGGACTAATAAAGATAGTATTTCATTACTGTAATTTTATCTCAAGACACGACATGTTGCATGGTCATGCCTAATTACACCGATGTGTTTAGAAGTCTTACCTGTACTGTTGTGATGTTTGGTTTTGTTGTCTCCTCATTAACACTCAGACTGTAGTTGGACTGTGTAAAGACGGGAGCGTTGTCATTAATGTCCTCAATTGTAATATTAAACCTCACCCATGTCTCCTGTACATCATAGAAATCGCACTTTTTACACTGTATATGTGTAATAGATTACATTAATAGATTAGTCATATGAATATATTCTTATAAATAGTGTAAACAATCGATTTTATACCTTAATTATATTCTGCTCCAAATTAATCTTTTAAGACTTACAGTTTGTATGCCTATGAGTGAAGTTAAGGTGAAATACCATGCCTCATTATTTATATGACAATTTATTTTGTCTATTACCTATATGTGATGAGTACTGTATGGTGCAAACTTTTGTAAGGGCGGAAATATTCCTTTTAAAATTGACTTGATACACATATTGCCCATATCAAAATATTAGGGGAAAATTAATTTTCTTGCAACATTTGACAAAACGCAGAGCAGTTGTTATTATCAAACAATATACTATTGTATAAGGTATATATTTGTTGGGTAAGAAATAATGTACCTTATTCGATGAATTTAATTGTTATTTTGTACAGTTATGTGATGGGCAATGTATAAATTTTCACCCAAATTCCTGGGTCCTACGTCTAATATGCTCCACGTATCCATGCATGATGAGTGGTCTTCATTAGACGGTTTACTGTCCAAAATGTTGTTTAAGTTCTTATTTTCAATATACACTCGGTTATTAAAGCAGTATGAGCTGTATTTTTTAGAAATTTATTTTACTGCAAAAATCTGTAAGTACAATAAGTCTGCATGTAACTTAAACTTTTATAATAAATAAGATTTGAAAACATCATTTGTTTTTGTCAACGGAAAGATTTCTCTTATAAGGAATATAGTGCAAAACAATTTTTGAACAGGACGACAATAATTCAATTTTGCTCCAACTAAGGCTTCTTGACGGCTTTTTCCACATAATATGGCTTACAGAAATATAAACACCATGATAAGTTTTGTAATTTAAGTAAAAAATAACATTTTTGTAAAAAAAAAACAAATTCAACATGAAAATTGCAGCTCATATTGCTTCAAAATTACAGATTTTTTGAAAACATTAATTTTTAGCTAATACATTGAGTTTTTTTTTAAATTTTATCACAGTACAATGGTACGCATCTATAGATTTTCAATGACAATCAGCCATTCTTTTTTAGGGAGACCAAACTATTTATTTAAAAATAATTGAATTAAAGTGTGTGTTTGAGTACGCGCATCATTTAAGTGTCCAGTCCCTTTATTTGATGATTCTGGTTCATGTCAACAAGAAGCTTTTAAAATTATTTTTAATGTATATCAAAAATACACACATAAACAATTTCACACAAAAAAAACAAATGCCATCTAACAAGTGGTTTATTAGCATACTGGTTTAGATATGGTAAGATTATATTTTATTTGTTTACAAAAAGTAAAATTACATATATGAAGTTTTAGCTGAACATTGTCCCTAATAGACGTCCGTTATATTTCTCTTCCATCGTTGGTATCCCTACAATTCTTATAAAAGAGCATACCTAAAAGCAATCTGAATTATTGTATTTCGCTCTAGGGGGCTCATCTTATGATGTACATTTTACCTCGCTGTGTTACTCAGTCACGATGACATTGTAAAACTTAAAAAAGTTTCCAAACCAGGAGAAAAATGACATCAAATACACATGTTATTGCATTATCTATCAAGAGACCAACAGACCTCAACGGTCATCTGAATACCATAACCCATACACAGACTTGTCGAGGAATCTCATATATGCATTTCGTTAAGTTTCATTCTGGAGTAAAAAAAATATCATAATAACGATCACTTATCCCCCTGATACCTTTCAAAAGGGACTATGAAACCTTTTTTGGCAAAGAACTTTAAGATAATCATAGAGTACATTACCTGATATTAAAAAGGTGCAAGACTCTGATAGGAAATATTTTTCCCATATTTGTTAGCTTTCAAGATAGGTTTATAAAACAAGATGCCTAATAAACATTTTTTTTTTAAACAACCTTTCACCTTCTATCCCCAGGGGCCAGAAAGAAAATTGTGCAATGAAAAAATTATATAAAGACCATTGGTATCCTTTCAAATATCCCAGCTTTTCAATTACCAACCAAAAAAATAATACATCACCATCTGGTATTTATAACAAAATTACTTTACATATACCGCTTATTAGTTTTATTGGCAACCCAATTAGTGCTTTACTATTAACAAGTTTATTTTATTAAGAAAAATCAAAAAAACTGATGTAGCTGTTTTGTTTTGAATAATTTACATACTTGTATAACTGTATTAATTATACAACTTCTTAGTTACAATATTTTTAATGCCTAATTACTAAATACGAACAAGCAAGGGAAGATAAAATATGTATATTTTTTCTTAATACGCTCAATTTCATTCAGCATCTGCAGAAGTAAAGAAAACGATGTTTTAACATAAATGCATGACACTATATGACCATTTTGGCCCTTTCCTTGAGTCAGAACCCCTACCTTGGCTTGACAGGTAACTCATAATTTTGGTAGAGGGCTTCCTAGTCTATAAAATTTGCAATTTAGTTTCTAACAGACCAATAGCAATAGGTCACTTGAGTGATTTAGGTGATTTTAAAACACAAAATATGCACATAAAACATTGAATTACAACATTAAAGACCACGAAAGGAATAGTTCACGTCGACCACTAATTTCAAGTGTGCAATCGGGGAAGCAAAGTCAAATGCATTACATGTACATGTGTGACGGTGCCTAATTATTAGATGCGTTGAGCTTTATTTTAAAATAAATTAGCCAAAAAAGTTATCTAAACATATCTGACAGAATGCGAGTTAACTGGTAACTCTTTTTATGGTTATTTGTTAACCATTGTGTTGTGAGGATAACTTTCGGGTATGAGTTAACTTGATATCTTTATAAACAGTATTTACTATTATTTCTTATGTACATGTCTTGTTCATATTTGCTATATCTGTATTGTCTGATTCATGCATTGGCTATTTGACATCTGATATGTGTTTTATGTTAAGTGTTTCGTCTAGATTAGCAATTCTCAGGTAGGAATATGAGTTTGATTGCACTGTATACTTACATGTTTTGTATCACTGGCAATCACAGTCAGATCGTAGTGTTCTTTCTGCTCTCTGTCCAATGGTTTAATTAGTTGAATTAACCAAATTCTAAAATATACATATGAAAGTGAACTGTTTTGTTAGTCTTATAAGAAGAAAATTAAAACAATTACACGTGAGAAACGCTGGCTTTCAAATCTTGTTTATTATAAGTGATAGCTATACTACGTCCCTAGATATCCTCGCATCAGATTTTGTTTGAATATATGCCGTTCATAAATAAATAAACTAAATAAACTTAAATCAGTAGCATGGAATTCCAAGATTTTTCCTTTGAAACGCCCCTTCCTCCATTAGCATGTCAGGTATCAATATAGGAATTTTGCACTCCAGAATCAAAACGAAATGATCATGTTGAAAAATTTTGCAAGGTTAGTTGAATGACTTCTGCATGATAAAAATGTAAAATTTTCAATCAAATTGTGGCTGGCAAAACTCAAACAACCCTTGACTAAAATCAACGACGGGCCCTTGGCCCTCTGGCTGATATTGATGTATCGACCTGATACAGGGTGTAATACTGAAAAAGGTATGTATTATTCTTATATACATGCAAAAATATCAGTTGTTTTGAAAAATGAAATTCTATGTCTTTGAGGTTAGATTTTCAGATGTGTTGTACAAAAATGTTTTTTTTAAATGGTTTTCAATGAAATCCTTATAGTTTTAACAAAAGGCTTATGGGCCACATGAGGAACAAAAGGTATGACAAAATCAGCTAAGAAGAGTCATAGTAAAACTATATGGACAACGTTTTTTATGATCATATCACACTGAAGATTGCAGTTCTCAAAAGATGTTTAACATATTTTTATTTATGGGATATAAACCTAAATCAAACTCTGAACGCCTTGTGAGGCCAAGAATTGTCCAGGGGCCAAAGTCTAAACAATTTCAAAGAATTAGCAATATGTCAAAATGCTTGTATATAAGTAAAACCATATACATGTATTATAACATTTCATTACATACATAACACTAATATATATATATTTATTTATATATACCCGTTTTCCTTCTTTTGCAAGCTAAACATGTCGTTTTTGGTGATTTTACATGTCACATCAGGATCAGGATCTTCATCTTTTACCTACATTATATAGTAAAGTACTGGTTATAACAGTGTAATACTGTATAACTACATTGTGATAGTTGCCATATATAGTGATATACTAGTAATTAATTCATGTCTCATTTTCATGTATTAAATAAGGTACTTATAATAACAGTATATACTGTATAAATATAGAGATGGATCAGAAGCGTAGCTCTAATGGCAATCTCAGTATCTCTTGTATAATCAGTAGGTGTCATTAAAAAGACCGTATAATAGACGACCTTCTCGTAGCTCATATCATCGCTTAAAATATCAGTATTTTCTATCAACAAAGAGAAAAGGCTTACGAAATAAATATGGTAACATTATCTCAAGTATGGATTATCAAAAAAATTCTCTTTGTTAATCGATGTAAAGGTTCAGTATTCAATATATAGGAATTGAAAGTAACCACAACAAATTTTTATAGGTCACAGAAAGTTTGGACTTCGTTATTCTGCGTTTGTAATTGAACTATTAACGTTTATCTAAAAAAAATGTTTTAACTTTATCCAGGCAAAAAGAAATGTTAAAACTGTTTCAATGTTATTACTATATGAACCTTCCTTTTGTCTTTACAACTTACTGTAAGAAAGTATTGTACATACCCGAAAACTGGCCACATTACTTCCAATTTTATAGTCCTCTTGTAAGGAAAATAGAACTGTTTGGTTGGATTTGTTGTCTCCATACTGAAGAATTGTGGGTGGACACAAATTTGTCCTGACATCAACAGATACTTGAACAGTTGATTTCCTGTTAGCAGAAGATAATAAATAGATAAAATCTATATTGAACGTTAGGAAAAAGACTTAACATTGCATTTTCTCCCGAACTTTGAGTAATATGGAAAGATTTAAAACAGTAAAAACAATGTGGAAAATAATATATGAAACAAAGACCGTGTATCCTGTATATAATATGATAAGCTTTATACCAAAATATCAAACAGGAGCATTGAAAGTTTGTTTTTTGTTATACCAAAAATATCAAACCACAGGAGCATTGAAATTTTGTGCAAAAAAACAAAGTACAAAGATCCTAAACAAATGCTCAGAAAATGTACCGAGTCTCACCCTAACATTGTTGACACGAATAAGGATAATATTTACTACACAGTATTACGTCAGATAATTACTAATTATTAACAAATCAAATTATGGTATTCATTTCCAAAAAAAAGTTTGTTTCCTTAAGATGTATGGAAAAATAGCTTGATTTCTTCGATGTGATGCGATACTTATTGACATCTGTTATTGATAGGTTTAAGAAGGTACTGTTTACTCCCTCATTTTGAGTATTTCAAAGAAATTGATGAGATATATAGAGAATATCTATATTGTGTAATTTTATATTTGCTTTATCAAACAAGTAGAAATGGTGTATATATTCGCGAGGCTTGCCGAGCTAATATATTCATTTCAACGAGTTGGATAAAGCAAATATAAAATCGCACAATTATAGATGTTCTTTTTATCTGATACAATTTTAAGTTATATTATTAAGCTTTTGAGACAGCCCCTTATATGACCCGAATTAAATTTAAACGATGATGCAACGTTGTGTTATGTGGTTATTGTGACCTTGCGCAATACAGTTTGGTACGTCATTTCGGAGATAAATCTAACTGTTTTAATGTAACGTTTCACTGAAATAAACCTTGAAAAATATTTTTAGCTCTAAATAATTTTTCTTAGACCTTAATAACCTGATTAAATAGAAAAACTGATCAGAAGACTTGAATAATCAAGTTTGTTGACAACGTTACACAAAGGTGTGAATGCTCGTTAGTTTGAGTTGACTCGATCTAGAACGAGGAACAGTTGTTGATGTTTTAAAAAACAAACACTAGCCTATTGATAATAATGAACAAGGATGCTTACTGATGGCGGTATAAAAGTCTTGAGAAACATTATTTCGGTAAGTTCTTGTAAATGAACACAATCAAAGCGTTCTTTTTTCATCGCATCTTCTACGAAAGCCGAGAAGGATCATTCGAGATTCGAGATTCGAAATACGAGATTCGAGATTCGAAATTCGAGATTCAATATCTAAATTAACCAATCAAATCAAGGATCTGAAAATATGTATCCTAGCGACATCAAAATGTTCTAAATAAAATCATACATACATGCTCTTATATACAAATAAATGCTATGTTCACTTCTCCCTACCTAACTAAATAATTATTTGTATTTACTTTTACACAGAATATCTAAGTAGACTAGTAATAATGCAGTGTGCTTCGCGGATCTAAGTGATTTTGTTTGCCCTGGTGCATTTCCACCTGATGCGTTTGAACCCTAAGGTATTTCACCACCAGTAATTGTTTAAAACCCGGGTTTATTCACCCCTTTTGTGTAAAAATGCGGTTATGGTAAAGAACTTCATAAGCGTAGCTAATTTTTTCTGTAGGGAGTCCTAGGCCAATTTTAAAAAATTTTACTATGTAAATTTAATAAGCTCCAATTTTCCCGAGGAGGGGGTCCAGATCCCCTGACCCCCTCCTTTCTAGATCCCCGCATGAAGATTAGTACATGTATCTAAATAATCTAAATATAAATAATCTGTCCTGTTTCACTAATAAATATAAGCATTACTTATCGTTTTTATGTATGCATACAGTGATACACTAGTACTATGATTATAAACAAATCATTGAGATATTATCACATCATACGGAATTATTAATAAATACAATTTTTGTTTCCTTTTCCTCTGTAAACAACTTATTATGAGTCTTACTTTTGGAATTGTTTTCAATATAGAAGGATACCTACTCTCTACAATTAAAGGTAGGGATGATAGGGTGCCAATTTGTTCACATTGCCGATTTCTTGTGCAGAGAACAGTAAAACCCTTTATTTGATTGTGCATGAATATTTCAAAATTAATTGTTGTACATATATTTTGTTATAATTCATTCATTGATATATCAACAAGAAAGAATAAAAGCATATGTTTCACAGCCAAGTTAAGTTTCTCTGTAGTTTCCCACCCCCCCCCCCCCCCCTCGCACCAAAATTGACAATAATTACATATAAGTCATACAAATGTTTACTTTTTTTGTAAGTAACTCTCTAAAGATGTAAATAAGCACTGCAAACTAAGATGTGTGTATTTAATATAATACTATATTACACTTAGCCAGATAAAATGTAATCAGGATGAAGCTACAAGGGGTGAGTGGTGCAAATTTACCAATTTGTCGCCATACACACAGAACACCAAATAAAGAAACTGTGAGTGGTGTGTGGAATGCATAAAAGATGGCGGCAAATTATCTCAAATAATCAGTGCAGAAACCCACAAATAGGCTGTTATTTGTTACATATCCTGCAAAAACATTGATCAAAAATGGTATCGTCCCATAACATAGCCGATTAAGTTAATGTGTACATATGGTCAACGTACATGTAATTCTAATATACAAGAAGGCGGACGTATCAGGCGGGGATCCAGAAAATTAAATTTCAAAAATGATCGGTTGAATTACATTAAATGCTTTGAAAATTGTTTTAAACTATCGCACGGGTCAAAATGCGTGATAGAAGCTATGTACAGTGTAATTGGAAACTTTCATTTTATATCAATATGTAGTATTACCTATTATAACAAATGAGAGTATAGCACAACTGCCACAAGCAATACATGTCCTTTACCGGCACCACCTCCCTCCCCATAAAAAAATGAAACAATTGTCGTTTTATTTGCTAAAATGTGTGTGGTTCAAGATTTTTCTAAAGGACATACCCGATTAGAATTGAAAAAAAGAGTCGTACGTTTAAAACTAATTTTGTCAAAACTTTTAGATTCATTTGGTTATATTTTGGTCCATTTGGGTAAATATATGCACCAGCGCAGCTCTAATTTATATATAATCAGGCCATAAATTCAAAATATTTTCAAAAATTAATAGCTTTAAATCCAGTGGATGAAAGAAAAGGAAAGCAAGTCGAACTCGATGAGTGCTAATACCTGTGTTGAATGAATGGTACAGTAGGATATGCGCAAAAAAGTCCCGTCTACTCTTTCCTACCCTTTAATCATTGGAATATTAAATCCGATTATAAGAGTCAAATTAAAAATCAAGTACGGATAGGTACCTGTTTATCAAAAGTAAAACTACTCATAATTTATCTACAGTGCATCGTTATGGAGCTACACAGAAAGTTTTATATTAATTTGCCGAGCCAAATAAAAAAAACCTGGAAAATGAAGAGAAAACAAAGTGGGGACAGAATAACTGACAAATTAATTAGGACTATATAGCCCCCCCCCCCCCTCTTGAAATGTGTATACTGAAAACAGATTATTGTCGTATAACATGCGCACACAATTTAAAGAAAATTTCATGTTTTTTTTATCATTTTCGCTAGCTAATGTAAGACATCACAAACACCCCAAGCCCCCTCACGGAAAAGGAAATGCTAGATGATGAAAGAGAGAGAGAGAGAGAGAGAGAGAGAGAGAGAGAGAGAGAGAGAGAGAGAGAGAGAGAGTTGATGTAAATCACAGGTGCGCTAACACCGTTAAAATTAAAGCTTGCTAGTTGGTCTGCCCTACCCTAGCTACCTCCTCTCTTTTCTCGTTTTAGAGGCTTAATTATTGTCTATATATGCTTGTAACAAATCAAATCAATTTCAACAATTTCAAATTCTAAATCAAACTGAATTTGACACTACAAAACTCTCTGTCTGTCTGTCTATCTGTCTGTCTGTCTGTCTGTCTGTCTGTCTGTCTGTCTCTCTCTCTCTCTCTCTCTCTCTCTCTCTCTCTCTCTCTCTCTCATATCGACAATGGCATTGCCATACCCTACAATACACTATTTTTATCTGGATTTTTGTCTTTGAGGTTGTAAATCATTATATCTTCTATGGTTTAAAACTTTATCATAACCTATATTTTGACATGTCGATTATATTTTTGAGTTTCGTTTCATAGCTAAAATATTTAGATTAACCAGATCTTTCTTCGCGAGCCGATTTTTACACAGTTGGGGCGAATTCACTTCGGGTTAAAATTGTTCGGGGGGAAATACATACAGGGCAAACAAAACCACTTAGATTCGCAAAGCCAACAGTGTTATTTCTAATTTAATTGTTTATACTGTGTGGGGTTAATTCATCAATGTTAATTTAACCATTTTATAACCACTATATAAGAGCTATTAAGACATTTATTTGTAGGAAAGAGCATGTACGAATGATCTTTATTTAGAACAGTTTGATGTTGCTAGGATACAGGTTTCAGATCCATGATTTGATTGGTTAATTTAGATATTGAATCTCGAATTTCGAATCTCGAATCTCGTATTTCGAATCTCGTATTTCGAATCTCGAATCTCGAATGATCCTTCTCGGCTTTCGTACATCTTCAGAATGAACTCCTCGATAGTAAACGTGATTTGCAGCTTTTTAAACTACACAGTGGCGTCGGAAGTAAATTTAAAGTGGTGGGGAACTAAAATCATCATAAATTTTGACAAAGAGTCTTTGG
Source organism: Magallana gigas (assembly GCF_963853765.1). Lineage (NCBI taxonomy): Eukaryota > Metazoa > Mollusca > Bivalvia > Ostreida > Ostreidae > Magallana > Magallana gigas. The sequence continues at coordinate 47,263,225 of NC_088859.1, read as the reverse complement.
TTATGGTTACGGTTTCGTATAACTTTGCACAAATAGGGGAGGGGGTTGGTTAAGCATTCCCCCACCCCGGTTCCGACGCCTATGCTTCACAGTTATGTGTTTTCCTTCATAATTGTAATTCAGATCTTTGACAAATTCTTATAAAAATATTTTATCAATTTTTTGTACTAGATACAGTTATGTTGAAGCACTAAGAAATCTTCGAAAATAGGTAACTGAAGCGATGAAGTGAGGGACTGTGTCAAAAATAGTTCGGACCGGAAGTATTTGATAAAGCATAACCCGTTTGATAAAGTAAGGTTTATCACTAGGGTAATAAATACCACATGTATGAGATAAATAAATATTAACAATTATTCTAATTCTTGATTCATTCAAATTAAAGTTTAATAAGCTACCATTGCAGAAAAATTAATCTACAAACTACATTGGTAGGTTAATTAGCAACACTGCAAACCCTTAACATCCTTGGAATCAAAGAATGAGTTTCCCTGTTAAAAACATTTATTCCTTCAAATTTGAAAAAAAAAATTGTCAAAAAACCTCCAAAAACAAACTGATTTGACATACTATAAAAAAAATGGCCCAAGATATGTTTGTATAGAATTGCAATATAAATTTTAACTACTGTATACACGGAAATATTCGTCCCGTTTTATTTTCGCCTCATCGCCCTCGTTGTCAGAGGGTGAATTTAAGACTGGGCGAATTAAATGTTGCAAATAACATCTCTGTTAACACTGCATCAGTGCGAATTCAAGACGGGGCAAAAAAAACTTGCAATTGTAAAAGGGCAAAAACTACAGGGGAGAAAATAACCCTGTATACAGTATATTTTTTTCTCTCTTTTTTTAATTATCATTAATATTAAATCTTCTTACAGTAATAAAAAGATTACAAAATTTGCAACCATTCTTATTTACCAATTTGTCGGAATGTCAAAGGAATCAAAAGTACATTAGTTGAAGAGATCAGTATAAACAAACTGAACAAATTCCGCTGGATTAAAACAGTTGAGTAAGAAGTTGGTTCAAAATAATCTCGTCAACCTTTTCATGGATGAGGCAGAAGGATTATCCGATGCTGCGACATAGATATCTACATATCTAGGAAGATGGACACATCTCGTCCACTCCGCCGATTTTTTACTAATTTCTCCACTTGAAGAATTAATCTGAAACAATTTTGTATAGTTCCCTCGGCCTTGAATTATGTCGTAGGTAACTTTTCCATTTGTTCTTTTATCACTATCAGCATCATCAGCATGAACCTAAAATTTACAGAGGTGAATATTGCATTAACAATGAGCTTCGTATCCATTTTTAGCTGAACACTACTGATTGATAGGCACCACCACGGGTATATATATAAACCTTTCGATTTCGTTTCACCCGACTTGTGGACGACAAGTAGTATATTTGAATTATTTCTTGTTTTATGTATATGCTCTGTTTGTAAATAAAGCTGTATATTTGATTTTTCCTTCCTCCTGGCTTTTATAAAGTACGAAATATTTGATAATATTTTCGCGACTGAGTTACACTGTTATGTAAGATGTAATTCCAAACAGATGAGACCTCTAGAGAGGAATACTTTAAATTGTTCAGAGGTCTTCGGCATATATAGGGTGTGTAGGGATAGCGGCGATATAAAAGAATAAATAATTTGTAGGCACGCCACGCGTCTTAGCACGATGAGGTCATTGTTTGCGTTGCTTTGACTCTATTTTTTTAGTCATTCTTGCATTCTGAAACATTACCTTTCCAATGACTTTTGAATTGTCAGTAACGTGGAATAAGTATGACGTGGTCTTGAATTCAGGGTTGTTGTCATTGACATCTGTCAACTGTATTGCTATTATTGTTGAATTCGAGTTCTTTTTTTCTTTAGTGTTAATTTCAACTGCATATACCTATGAAACAAAGAATACATGTACGATCTTTCTTGATTATTCTTTCCTTTTCAAACAAGAGAAAAAATCATAAAACCATCTGAAGTGCTTTTATTTATAACTTTACCTTTAAAAAGCATGTTCCTGACTGAGATTATTAGTCAAAGAAGAGCATATACCAGTAAAATAGTTTCTGAAATAATCATGGCTCTAAACATAATTTACGATGCCAGAATGCGATGCTGTCGTAGGCACCATTTCAGCAATTTACCCGATTGAGGCGATAAAATTAAAAAAAAATCAACTCTTAATTCATTCTTACAGATAATTTTTTCTTAAAAAAAACACAATATAAAAGATATTTGAAAAAAGATGGATGAAAAAAACTGTGCAAACCAGTGCGCGCTCGAACTATTACACTTTGCCTCGTAATTAAATGGATATTAATTTTCCCAATTGGTCTCAAACTAAATTGATAATTGAATATTTCTATTTGTGATTCCTATTTAAAGATATGTTTAATTTAAAGCTGACATGAATTCATAAAAGCATTTGTTCGCCATATTTGTTTCGATCGCTCATCTAGATCTACTGCCACTGGGGTATATTTACCGGTTGAGAAAGTTACAGTCGGTTTCTTTTCGATCAAGGCATTCAGGTTGTGCGGACTTCTAAATGAAAGAACTACACATTGTAGTAAAATGTTTGTAATAAAGAATAAAGGAAACAACAATAAAAAAAAAACTCAAAATAGATTTATTTGTAAAGAGAATCTCAAAGGTTCCCGTATACTTTGGCACATATAGTGCTGTTTTACCGGTACTTTGCATGCACATCGAACACGTGTGTCGTTCATACAGAGTGCATAGCGGCTGAATCGTTTTGAGAACCCCGGCGGCACTACATCAAACACTGTATCTAATTGATAATAAATCCAAGAAAGTAACAACTTATCATCGTTTCCATCTGTTTATATGAAAACGTTCCGTTTCTTAAATCCATGCGATATTGCTCGATCTGCCACAATGTGTGGTTTGCGCACGTGCGATGTTATAACATACACGGGAAAACGGTCTACAATTATCGTGGAATTTTTTAAGTATATGTGCCTGGATTTCAGTCTGTCTTGTTTGCGTTTCGGAACGTCTTTTCATCCAAGGTAACGTGTTCGGGTATATGAAATACCTAAATGTGATGAAGCATGAATAACGCTCTCGGCCTTATATAGGAGGTGTTTAGCGATGAGCAGGACACTAGAAATCGCTAACTAATATGGCGGTAGTCGGAGATAAAAGGGAAATAATGCGTTTTAATGAATTCATGTCGGCCTTAACCTATATAAAAGAGGTCAGCTACAAGAATGTTTTAATGTGTTAATGCAACATATTTAGCTAGAAGATCTTACATGAATAAGTGTAATACTAAGAAGAAAAAATTTAAAAAACGTCTTCCTATTATAAAATTCTTAGCATTCTCTTCCTATGAAACATATATCATCATACAATTTGAAAATACATGTACTTCATAATGCAATCATATATATGTTACAAATACGTGTCTTACAAGGCATGGTCATGAAGTTTCAAATTTTACTTTTTCATTTTTAGTGCTTATACATAATATGTAGTACTTGATAAGGGTATTAGAGTATTTCTAATGATCAATCAATTAACCGTCAATTGTCAAGTTATAAGCGGCATACAGTGTTCACACTTTATGTTTTGTTAACATATGTTTTATATACTACTAAAAATTTTGTTTTCCATATATTTTTCTATCTGCATGCTTAGTATTACATGTATTTAGCAGTGCAGAAGTTTTTTGTGTTGCCACGTCTTAGTTTGTTTTATCTGAACGTATTTTAAATTTGGCAACCTAGATTTATCCATAAAAATGGCACAAATTTACACTAAGATGATAATCGGTAAAGTACAATTTGTACAATTTAATGAAAAACATGGGACCATGTCCCTTTTAAAGTTTCAGTAGGAATAAATTTCTGAAAAAACATTAAATATGTATGTATATGTATCTATGTAGGTGAACCATATTGACATTTTGCACTCCCTACCTGACATTGAATTGATCGAGTTCTCTCCCTATCCAAAATGGCACTGTTCTTTACTCGAATATTTCCTAACATGTCGATATTAAAGGCATCCATCACAATATTGTTCGATGTACAATTCTTCAGCACAAACTTAAATTCAGCATTGACTCCCTATAAAAAAATTCATGTTTTCATGTTTGTCCTTTAAAATCTCTGAAAAATAAACAAACTTCATAATCCTTGATATCTCGAAATGATATTAAAAAGTATTTAACTGATATCATTTACCTAATTTTGAAATTGAGTTTAACTATTTACTAGCTAATTCTACTTTGCGTGGTTACCAATGATTGTGGTCACGTAATCATCTCATTATATGCACTTAATTAAACACTGCTAATAAGGGTAACATGGTAAAATGATGACTCGAAACAAGACTTTAATGGCTGAGGCCATTAATAACACTCTGTAAAATAAGGCAAAGTGATGCCAATGTCATAGGGAAGGTCAAGGTCTTTGTTTTGGAAACTCAGACGAGAGGCGTGCGCACCTACTGATTTCGTTCAATACAATCCAATTATAAAATAAGATGTACGGTATATCGAGAAATGCATTTCAATGTCATTTCTAATATGTCAAAACCAAGGTATTACATAAGGGTTGCGCTGTCGTATAATATTTTGACACTGTGAAAATTTAAAACATGTTTAAAGTATAACATAATATTTGAAACCCCCTACTAAATATTGAGCCTCAAAGGATTAAACAAGTGTTCAAAATAATATGGATATATTATGGTGATATATACCATTTACCTTTAATTTTCAATTCCTATTATAGAAGGGGCTCAAATATAATGTCATGAAATGTTTAATTTCTATTATATTTAATTTCTGTTGAAGATGAGGTTCAAATATTATGGCCATAATATAAAAACATTAAGGATGAAATTCATAACTTTATGGCTGTCAAACATTGACAACGTTTATTTTCCATTCCTTTTGAAGAGGAGATTTCAAATATTATGACAGCAAACCAAAAAATACCTTTCCAAATTCTATTTGGGAAAAGCGTCTCTCATAGATAATAAAATCTCGCTTTTATACTTTTGTCAGTTTTAAAGTACACTGTATATGATATTAAAATTAACCAAAGGCACGTGGGCCACATCGCTCACCTGCGCAATAATAGCCATCAAAAATCAACTTCATAAAGTCACATAGAAAGTATATTGGCATTGTAGAAGAATATATCCTGTTTAAAAACATTTTTATATATTCTCCAGATATTTTCTGTTAAAGTGGAAAAATATAAAAGTCACTCAAATTAACAGTTAAATATTTAATTACAAAAGATATAATTATAAATGAACTGTACACATGTCAAATAAGCGAAAAATTTGCAGTTTGGGGATAAAATATAAAAATCTAAAAAGTTCAATTCAGTAAGTAACAACAAAAACCCCTGAGAGATTCGAACTCGGGATGTACGGATCACAAGCCCGACACTTTATCCACTTGGCTATGGAGTAAGTAACATGTTTTAATAAAACGAAATGTCGTTTCGATCAAAGGTCAGTCATTTTCAGATGATGTGTTATTCCACCATAAGCGTCGAACCACTTTTGTGACAGGATGATTTCACAGCCATATAAAGCAGCCCATATTTCAAGAGGATCTTAAACAATTGCTCGTATATATACTACTAAATTATACACTGAACCTTTGTGGGGCCCAATAATTGTCCAAACAATTCCATCAACAATATGTGCAGAAACTTGTACATAAGTTATACCATATATTATTACACTTGATCATGAGTTCTTGAGAATATTTCTTGGTAAAATTTGGCCCTCTCCATTGCGGCATCACCCTAACCTGGGGGATCGCGATTTAAACAAACCTGAATCTACACTACCTGGAAATTTCTTTCGCACAGGTTACAGCTTTTTTGGTCAAAGGTTTATGAGTAGATGAGTTTTGAAAAATACCAACAAAATTACAATAATTCTTAACTATACCCCTTTGAGAGAGGGCGTGGTCCTTACTTTAACAAATTTGAATCCTCCAATCAATTATTCTTTAACCCATGTTTGGATGAGAGTGGCCCAGTGAGAAGTAGAAAATCTTTTTAAAAAATTGAAATACCGACGGACGGCGGACTAAAAATAATAAGAAAATCTCAATTGACCTTTCAGCTCAGGTGTGCTAAAAATCGTTGCTCGCAATTGGATACAAAACATCAGAATTTATAAAACGTCGATCATTACAAAAACCATAGCTGTTATACTGTCTAGCACATTATCAAATTGGTCATGATAAGGTATAAAGAAGTGAGCTAAAAGCATTGAAATAAATTGAAAATTTATGAAAAAGTGGGGTTTGGTTAAGGGTTTTGAAGTCAGGATATGTCTTAGACTACTATTAATTTTTCATTTTTCCTTTTAAGTTTGTCCACAATATCAGAAATTCATAGTGAACTCTTTGTTTGATTACTTAGGCTCATCTGGAAATGTCACCTGACACAAAAGCATGACTTTGTTAAATGTTTTTACAAACTGATACAGGCCCTCCATCAAGTTCAGAGGCACAAGTATGACAGGATCATAAACACTTCGGCCGTGAGGACATCTTAATCTAGCTTGAAGTCAAGCTACAAGCTAATGTATTCTCAAACGGCAGATTCTCAAGCAAAGACCATTCCCCTTGGCCTAGTTCAGTTACAGAATTCCTCAGTAAGTCCTACATGGAAGCAAGCACTTGATTGATGGCCCAATTTGCCCCAAACTAATCAAGCTGTCATCATCTCTCATTGGGTGTGATACAAGTCTCGATAGTTCTGCCTCTCTTAAGACACTTATTCCCTTTTAGTCACATCTCTCTAAGAAGCATGAAACAGACATGCCATTAAGGTGCTGAGAATAAGGCACAAGCAAAAATCTTCCCAATCTTAGGGACAGCCATTTATCATTCATGCGCCTTATTAGTATACTAGTATATGAGCACAGAAAAGCTTCAGTCACTCACCCAACCATACCTTTTTACCACACCAGGTAAGGAAGCGTAAGACTACAACTGATCATAGATATTTTTGATTGAACACTAACTTCTGCCTCAACATCTACAAAAGTCTCTCTAGGTAGCCCCTGCATCTGTAATGGAAGTATGATCCAAAGATTTATTTGCCCTCACACAAATGGTACTTTTGCCATTGAACTGCAATTTCACCTGAAAATCCGAGTCTTCTCCTGAATCATTGTCAAGGGCAAACCCAAAACACAAGGACTCTATTAGTCAGCTCAAATCTGACAACAACTGCTTCTTTGAAAACTGTGCACTAAAATTTATATCTCATTCGAGAACTCCAGGTTCAAAGATGGTCTCCTTAACCGCAGCCTATGCCTACAACCTACCAATTTCTTATTAAATAGATGCATAGTAAATATTTTCGGAATCTCAGACAGGTGACAGCAGACTTTAGACTGCAAATCTCAAACAAAAGACTTCGTGGAACAAATCAAAATACGTTACTAAATTTATTAAAAACTAACCTGTTCAGTCTACTTATTTTTTCTACTTCTCTAATGTCTGTTTTTAAAGATGAAATCCAACAAATAAAACAGAAGTCCGTAATCATTCACTGTGTATAGTATGTGACAAAATTGCGTATATCATGCATATTGAGTGCCTTTACGATAATTTTAATGTATTTGATTCATTGTTTTAATTTATTTGTATATAAACAATAAACTGTTATTTTGGTGATTCATGTGGGTATAAAGATAATGACAATGCGGAAAAAATAGTATGTATTATGTATTTTTTCTGCAATGATTTCCTCCCTCATAGCCTACACGAATCATCAAAATCTAATTTGAAACTTACTTGGATTTTAATCATAGAAAATATTGAAATAAAAGTAAATGCTTTTACATGTATACTCTCTTACTTATAAGAAAAAATGAAGTTTACGTGGCTATGGTTAAAATCGTATTTATTTGAGAAAAAAAATAGTAGTACATCTATTCTTATAAAGTCATTTTGTTTATAAACTACAATATGCCTGCACAAGAGCAACTGCTTACATCTTCTGTATTTCATCATGTGTAATTTTATGTCCTTTAACCATCTATGAATTTACCTGTTAACTTATTGTTGAGAAATAAATTAAAAACTAACCTTTATTTTCGATAAACTAGCCCGAATAGCAAAAATGAGGGTAATGTGGTGGACACGCTTTGGCAGATCAAAGTCATTGGGAATTAGCACCAAAGTATATGCTTGCAATGAAATAATATCGAATGATTACGTAAAGAGTAAATGTATTTACTGGGAACTATAACGTATACTTAGAAATTAAGATTTGACAAATGTTGAATAAATAAAATTAGCTTATTCGTTTCTTGAATGCGCGATTTTAGTTTTTATGGATAGAACTTTCCAGAACGGGGTAAATAAGAGCAATGGTTGACTAATAAGCGCCATTGTGGAAAGTGTAAGGCGAGTTAATCATTTAACAATTTACAAAGTCATTCTTGTTTGCAGATCCAGTTTGATTAGCTTTCAATCCCTATCTTAAATCTCTCGTGATATATATCCACTTGGCAGATACCCTGAAAAGACATGTGAGAGGGAGGTTTACTAGCACTTCCTTTATTATTTGTTGGACATAAGCCCCCTCTTATGTTGAACAGCTTTCTCCAAAAATCTCCTGAAATGAAATATTGAATGGTCATTATGCACATTACCCATGTAAAGAAGGAAAGCAATAGATTCTGAAGCACGGCTTTGAAATTAATTTCCTTTATAGTCCTTTCCAGATGTTGCATGCAACTCGTCAAGCCCGGTATCTTGCTCTTTGCTTTTGATAACACTAGTATTTCATGCTTAAGGTGGACGGCTACATCGTCACAAAATGTCTGACATCCGTTTGAAACGCCATTCTTTTCCGGATTGATAGATTATGTTGTGGTACAAAATAGCTATACACCGTTCAATTGAACTCTTTTAACGAGGGAGATGAGATAAGAGTGAAATCACCAAAACGCTGAGAATATGTCAATTACCTTCGTGATTAAAGCTTTTAACTTACATGGATTATCAGCTTTTATGTACAGAAAACGTGAAATCGAAATAATATACTGTTTCCCTGCTATTGGCAAAACATATTTGTCATTTCATTTGCAACATACGATCATAAATATGTGACGGATTATCGATAAAGGTGAGCATATATATAATATTTTCACTTGAACCATAAATGCATGATTAATTTAAAACTAAAGTACCGTAGTACCATCTTTTGTATTAATTGGTCCCAACTTTCAAAATTTAAAACATTTGCAGAATAAGACTTGCATTGAAAGTCTGACACTTAACTAATGTATTTTTATAAAATAGATATAGTTCGGTAGCAATAGCAGTGGAAGCCCGGATTTGCAAGCCAAATGAGGGAACGACAGAATCTTGAAAAAGAGCATGTTTTTATTACCACACGTACATGCGTATCACTACGGACATTTAATGTATGTATAAATATGCATATGGTTGTTTATAATTTGTGTTGTATATAAAAAAAAAAGTAAACGGCAATGTAACTACCAACATTTTGTTTTAAAGAGGTAAATATAAATTTAATGCATTCGTCAAAAATATAATTTTCAGATTCAAACATTATCACAAGCACTACTAACCTTATTCCTACATATTAACATATACTTGTACATTTTTAAAAAATTTCTTCGAGATTTTTTTAAATTAGAACATTGGTGCCAACATATTTGAGACCAAGTAAAATCAATAAAGACAATTCTTAAACAGGATCTTTCAAAGCAAGATTTTTGCAATAATTCAGTAATTCTTTTAATTTTTCAATTTTATTCAATTTCTTTTTTTTCATCTCATTAACCAACGAATATTGTTGGCAATCAACCTATTTTCAAAGGTTTTTGTTATTATATACCGTTTTAGGAGTCATAGTTAATTCACTGTATGCGTCTAACTTTATGTAAAATTTGTTTGATAAGCAGACTTTGTACAGTATTTTCTACACGGCGATATCGCATAAAGGATTGGAGAACGAGCTGTGTTGGTCATTCTTATACATATACGAAACAACATGATCGTTTTACAGCTAATTTAACTTTGACATAAAATAGAGAAAATTGAAAAATAAATTTCAAGGGGAATAATTCAAGAAAAATTGTCGATTTATACCGATGATTTTCTTTAAAGTAACATCACATAACATAATATATTTATCATACATTTAAAGATAGATATTTAAATAGAGTACTAATTTCTCTATATTAACAACAATAAGGACATCTATATTGGAAACGGGAAATACTGAAAACTTCACAAGTTGATGAACATAGAAGTAGTTGAATTTAGGTACACATACATTTATCTAATTTTGTAATGGTATCAATTACCAGCTGAAATACCTATTTTACAAAATCAAAGTCAGAACTAAATTTTATGAAAAAATCTAGTCTTAAATGATGTTACTCACCTCGTCAGCATCAGATGCATGAACCCAAAAGACCGTCTGATTATTCTGCATGTTTTCTGGAATGCTGACACTGTAGTTACTTTGTGACATGACTGGGGCGTTGTCATTTACATCCGTTATGTTGATTTGTATTACTGCAAAATCTTGTCGGAGATCAGGTTTATCCTTCTGATAAGCCTTAAAGTTCAAAATCTGATATTTCTAACGAGCTGTTCATTTTAAGTTTTTAAATAAGTTTTATCAATAAATCTTAGTCTCTAACCAGCATTTTTGCATTATGACTAAATGATAAGTCAATTATTATTATGATTAAATGTTAAACATAAATTAATTTGCATTGTTGAGATCGACAATGTTGACAATATACTGCACTTGTTCAATTTTCAAGTTTCTCAATCTAGAATATCATGAATGTAGCATTACAAATTGATTTGAACATGTTCTTTTGATACTATGACATAGAATATCTGACCTTCACAGCAAGATTGACCGTGCTCTGTTTTTCTCTGTCCAAACTCTTTGCAACAGAGATAACTGCAGGGGTGCAATTTTTAGTAATGACAAACGCTGCATCATAGAAAAAAAATATATTATTTTAGACTTAAGATTGCAAAGTTTTCATAATTTCTATAAGAAATCCTCAATTAAAAATTTAACACTCCAATGGTAATGGGCTTACTGTATTTTTACAACTTGAATAATATATAATGATTTGTTTGCAAAAATAAAAATACTAAAGCTATCCGATTTATTGCCATATGAGTGTCATGTATGCTTAATGGCTCCTAAAGACATGTAAGTACATGTACTAACACAAGATCAACATGAAAATTGCTTTAAGCTAGATCTATTGAACACACTAATCTTCGCCAGCCTAGGGTGACGATCCACGGTGTTTCCCTATTCAATAGGTGAATAGAGAAACACCGTGGATTGTTACACTTGGCTACCGAAGATGTTTACGCTTATGCGTATCGCTTGGGTTTGGTTTTTTCATCCATTTAAATCATTTAAATATGAAAATTTGAATAAAAGTAAAATCTACCAAAAATGAGCTTTTGAGATTATTATCATATTTGTTTTCATCAGTATCTAACAGATCTAAAATTTTCATTAAAATTAAACAAGATATTTTTTTGACATTGTGTTCTTTAATTGCTAAGTTAAAAAATAATCGAAAAAAGAAATCAAAGAATAAGAATGTCTTCCTTTAGAGACATATCTTCTCGTCTTTTCAACCAAAACAAGTTCACTTCTTTGATCTTAATGTTGAAGAATAAAAACATTGTCCTGAGCTTGTTTGAAAATATAATTATTTATATTGACTATCCATAACTTTATAATGATAAGGTTTTTTCGAGTGTGTTGAACACCACACATTTGAGCAGACATTTTGATTCTCTCTTAAACAGATGTAATTACTTGAATTTAACGGATCCACAATTTCATAAAAGATTGTCTGGTTGATTCCAACATCCTGATCAAATGCATTGATTTTTACCACTTCCGAGTTTATAGATGCCTAAAAAAGAAATAAGTATCCACGAACATAATAGGCAATCACATATGCCTCTGTATTATTAAAACATCTTAAAAGTTCCAATTTCAGAATTAAATGCTAGTCAATATTTGTAAACAAACTTCTTGGATGATTTTTAATTCATACATAACTAAAGCCTCAGTCACAACTAATCTTTTGTGCTTCTATGGATAGTCTGCGTGTGATTCTATGATCGGAATCTTGCGAGATTTGCAAACAATAGATTTGCGCTTTGCTAAGACCATCTACTTGTTTCGTTTTTATTCATTTACTTCTGTGGAAATCATATCAGTGGAAAAAATGACAATTTTAGGGGTACGTAAGTTTATGCCAAAGATTCTTTCAATAAAAGAAATTATTTATAACTAATTATACTTCAATAAACGTTTAGTTTGGTGGACCATCTCAATGATGAATTTAATAAAATTGTTTTTCAACAAATATCGATGAAACCATACTTTTTTTTTTTTTTTTTTTTACAAAATCTGAGAAAATTACTAACTTTTTGAATAGCACAGAACGATATTGTTTCAACAACAAATCTTCTACAAAATACTGCAATACATCCCACAACTGTAAACTGTTATTGGTGTAGGGTTCATGCAAAAACTGGGCACATAGATTTCGATAAACTATTAGATGAGTTTGATGATTTAAAGTTATATAAGTAAATTTGATTTTAAAATTAAATAAAGAAAAAATGAAGGCACTTTGATAAAAAAAAAAAAGTTACTTTAAATTGTCAAAGCTTTTTCGTAGGTGCCTTTTTTAAGTTCAACAAATAGTTTACAAAAATGTGACATTTTTCAAAGATAAAACAGCGAAACCCTCGTTTGATCAATTACTAAATTTAAATTTCTACAAGGACTTCCTCTTTTATATTAGCGCAAGCTATTATAAATCTTTACCAAAATATTATGTCTCATATTCAAAGTTAATCTATGGACTGACGGAACCCTAAACTTAAACTTTTTTGTAAAATCAATCAATCTGTCAAGGAAACTGAACTTACATTGCAAACTCCACTAATAAGAAAAAATACTTTATGTTGTTTTGTCTGTCGAGAGACCGTAATCAGTCTGATATTGACTCTTACAACTTTTAATAACTGAAACAATGTTAACCCTTCCTTTAAGTTCTTTAGTTTATCTTCATCAAAAATAATTACATTTTCAGGTATGTTTGCTGTATAGTGAATATGTGTAAACTTTGGGTTCTTATCATCCACATCCTTGATCTTTACAGTAACCTTCAAGGTTGCGTTAAACTCTGGGTGTTTGTCAACCTGAATAAGAACCAAACATTGAATCAAATGACATTTCAATGAATTTCATGAAAACTGTATCATAAAAGCTAAGTTTAAGATGAATGTATCAATATTACAAGAGGCCCATGGGCCACATCGCTCACCTGAGCAAAAATAGGTATGAAATAATCAGATCAATTTTTTTCACACTGACTATTCTTATGTTAATATCAAGTCCCTTTTCTAACAAGATGATTTTATAGTCATATCAACTGTTGAGCATTGCAGTTTTCAAAAAAATCCTAAACAATTGGTTATATATGGGATAAAACTTTGAACCCCTTGTGAGGCCCAAGAATCGTCCAGGGGCCAAAGTCTAAACAATTTTAAAGAATCAACAGTATGTCAAAATGCTTGCATATAAGCAAAACCATAGATCATAACATTTTACACTCTATTTGCAGTGTAAGTTTATGCAGATAATTAAAACATTTTCCATTATAAAATTGAATCCCCAATGTGACCCTACCCTACTCCTCAAAATTTTTGTTTGAAAGAATTGAAATCTACCTTATCTGAGCTTATTTTTAAAAACATTCTATTTTATTACTATGTAAATTTATGACCCCCACGCTGTGACCCCATCCTATCCCCGGGGATTTTTACATGAGGATGCTTTTTACAAGATTTAGCTTTTCTGGCAGAATGGTTTTTGAGAAGAAGATTTTTAGAAAAATTTTACACAATATATTCCTTTGGAAAAGTTTGACCCCAATTATTGCCCCATCCTACCCCTTGGGGTCATGATCTTAACAAGTTTTATTCCACACTACATGAGGATGTTTCAACATAAGTCTCAGCTTGCTGTTTAGGTTCTGAGAAAAAGATTCTTAAAAATTGACTCTTTGTATTCCTATGTAAAACTTCGCCCCCCCCCCTTCCACTTTCCCACCCATTGTGGCCCACTCTACCCCCTTTTTTTTTTACACAAGTTACAGCTTTCCTGGCTAGTTGGTTTCTGAGAAAAACATTTTTAAAATATGTACACTATATATTCCTATGTAAAACTTCAACCCCCCCCCCCCCATTGTGCCCCACCATGATTTGAACAATTTAGAATCTATACTACATGAGGATGCTTCCAAATAAGTTGTTTCAGCTTTCCTGGCTAATTGGCTCTGAGAAGAGATTTTTTTAAAATTTACTCTACATAAACTATGACCTTCGACTTTAAACTTTGACCCCCCCCCCATGTTGCCCCACCTTACCCCAGGGAACCATAATTTGAACATACTTGAATCTACACTATCTGAAAATGCTTCCACACAAATATTAGCTTTTTTGGTCAAATGGTTTTTAAAAAGAAGATTTTTGAAAAATATAAACAAGTTTTCAATAAATCCTAATTATCTTTATTTGAAAAAGTCCATAGCCCTTTATTTTCACAAACAATTCCCTTCACCCAATGATGCTCTGTGCTAAGTCTGGTTGAAATTGGCCAGGGGTTCTGGAGAAGAAATCGAAGAAATCGAAAATATAAAAAGTTTACAGACAGACAGACAGACATACAGAAAGACAGACAGACAGACGGACGCCAGACAAAAAGTGATCAGGAAAAAATCACTTGAGCTTTCAGCTCTGGTAAGCTAAAAACTATGGCTGTATTCTTGGTGCATTATATATAAAGTGTGCCTTCATTGAAGGGGTAATGTTTCAATAAAGCTTAAGTGTAAAGCTAGTATTATGAAAATGGATTTTGGAACAGTGAAGCTTACAAAATGTACAAATGCAAATTAAGTGTAAGTAATATTACTGCAAAAACGTACCCGCATTGATAATGACCTATTCTTATTATGAAATCGTAACTGTGTAATTGTATTTAAAGTAATATTGAAAACTAACGAAAATAATATTTTACGTTATTAGCACTGTTTGATTGTTGGTGAATTTACATTACCCTATTACTATTTATTTTATACTAGTTGTGTGGCAGAGTTGATGATGCTATGAGTTGTACATAAACAGTGAAGCAACGTTATTTGTGAAACAAAAATTTTTGTGTTATGGTTTGCATGGTTAATTAATCCAAGTGTAAAATACTTACATAGGCAGTCACTTTGCAAACAGTTATGTTCTTGTCGTTGTCCTTATATGATATCTTCTGTCCCAACGTCAACATACTCTCACTGCGGGTCTTTCCAAAATTTACATCCAACACGCAATGAGTCTAAAGAAATGACTTTATCATTTTACATTAATAACATACAGGAAAATGAGTCTTCTTCCTTAAAACCTGATAAATCAGTATTATTGTCGGAACAAAATAAAAAAGAGTGTGATTTAGTATATTCAGAAATATTTTGTTTTTTTTTTATGTCAGAATACCAGGGTAAATGTAATATCAGTAAAAATTATCATCAGGTCAAATAAATTTGCTTGAACAAATACCCCCCCCCCCCAAAAAAAAAAATGCAGTACAACATATAAAATAAGGCAGACACAAAACAATTGGTGACATTTTATAAACAAAATCTTTAAGTATTCAGATCTTTACCATTGATTCCATACTAATGAAAATAATTGCATTCCTTTTTACATGATGTAGTAAAATTCTTTTCATATTGGTAAATGAAATATTAAAATAAAAAAAGGTCCGACAATGTGTAATAGTTTTACTGTTTCTCTGTCAGCAGTGCCACGTGTCATATGATAATCAGCAAAAATCCTTGTACTTTATAATTCTTTGAAGATATTAATAATATTTTCAACATCACTTACGATGCATAAAATTTAGGAGAGTTATATAGCAACGATAACATTTAAGAATTGAGAACAATTATAATTTTCAGTGTAAATCAGATAGTCAAATCGTGAATTGTGTTTCTTCGTTTCCCTGTTAAAAACATTTGATATTTTATATTTTCTTAAAGAATAATCTCGTCTATACTTTCCAAATCTCTATAAATCAGTTGATAAATTAATTGTATTAAAGCTATCTATTTTTCTATGACAGTCACAATTTATACTTACGATATTCCAAAGAAAATCCAAATTTTCATTGGTAACAGATATGGCAGTTAAATTAAGAACCATAGTGCCGAATGGTGTATTCTAAAATGAATAAATTGGTAATAGGGTGAGTGTTATTTCAAGGACCCGTCATTTTGCAGGACTCATTCGTAACGCCATCACTACGTTTTAGAGTTCCTAAATTGCCTGGATGTGGCAAATATTTCCAGTTATACAATAATGAGAATAATACTTGTGTAGCTGTTAAATAAAGAAGGATCTGTTAGACGTTCAAATATATTTTTTCAGTTATCGTGTCTTTTTTTCCGCGCAAGTGCGAATATAGACACTATATAAATTTACATCATACAATGCTTCTTGTACGTAGCCTGTATTTTTTTTTGCAGCTGAGTGGAAAAGAATCACAAACTTTTTTATTTTATATCGAACCTCTGAATAGGTATTAAGCGCGTGGTATCTTATTTCTATTTGTTCTTTAGTTCTAATCTCGCTTTAACTTTTATCACTGTGCTAAAATAAGAATTTCAGAAATATATTCATTCATTTTCCCCGTTACATGCCTAAATCATTCATTCATAAAGACATAGAGTTAACCTTGTTGACACAATTTCTTCACGCGTCGCAATTCAGTCTATCAGGTTTACCTCCAGTCTGTAGTGGTATGAAAATTATGTCATTATGTAACTTAAAAACGGTAGTTTACACACATTTGTTTTGCATATCTTAATTCAATGTCGTCACACCCAAGGAAACTGCCCGATAATTAACCATCCCTACACTTTTAATTCTAATAAATGGATTTGTCCTTTTTGATTAAGAAATCTTTTTTCGATCCAATTTCATTCAAAACGACGACGTTTATCGAGCATTTTCAACTGATTTTTTTATTATGTTATGTTTGTGCAAACGATTACTTTTATTTTGCCAAAATTACCCCTTCTGGTTTGAATCTAGGCCCTACAGCCCAAATTTGAGACCGGAAAATAATCGACCTGCAGGTCCCCTACATTGTCCTGGTATCCGTTTGATGCACACCTCAAGGATAAGTGAGATACTGGGCCATCTTTTACCCCTTTACCATTGTGAAATAATTAATATATATTTATATATATATATATATGGGAAAGGTATAATAATTTTAAGGGTATTATTTAGTGTAATGAACTTCGAAAGATAAGGAGAATGCAGTGTAACGAGGGCATATATATATATATATATATATATATATATATATATATATATATATATATATATATATATATATATATATATATATATATATATATATATGAGTGGACAATGAGTGCATTTTGCCAATCCTGGATAGCGTTTCATTTAAGAGGCACGTTAAGTAATATGTCAAAAAAAGAAAAGAAAATAATCTCCACGCAATATTTTGCTGAAATATGGTATTCTTTTACACGTAACATTTTTTCTGCTTTTTTCTGGTTTTCTCTGCTTTCCTCTAGTTCATCCATCCAATTTGTTTTATTGTTGTAAATATAATATCCATATATCTGAATGAACGAGGAGTGGAAGGGGATGTGAGGTTAACATATTTTGTTAGCATTTTGTTGATTTTCATATCAATTTTGTTTTTTACATCACAAAGTATTATTTTTAATCTATATTTACCAAATTTAAAAGAACTAACTACAGCGATCATCCTGTTGTTTGTACCTTTGTCAAGTGAATGTGATTATCTTTTTAAGCCACTATACAAATTCAACTTTCAACAAAAAAATGTTTACATTTATGAATATACCTAGACAAGAGGCATATCGGCCACATTGCTATGTGCTCACTTGAGGAAAAGTTCTTAAGTAATTACTTTTTAGAATCTTTTTCTTAATTTGTAATAAAACTCTGACCCAAGGGACAGTGAGGAGAATTGGTGAAAAAATGGCAGTACAACATTTTAAAAGAAATAATTGGCATTAGATATGAAATTGTTATATATATGAAGATTGAAAGATATACAGGTACATTGCACAGTTGTTCAAAAATGAATAGTAGAGAAATTCTAATAAAATTATTTAAAACAATTTTATTTGAATTATGTAGTTATCTCACCTCCGACACATTTACATTAGCTTCACTGTTGCTAATATTTTCTATTTTGAACTCATTTATTTTTGCATAATTCAAGGTAAAATTCCCCTCCACTACATCTTGAACCATCACTGTAAGAAAACCAGGGTCAGTTGTATTTCCATCCTGCAAAATAAAGAAAACATGGTTACATATGAATTTTAAAAAATACAGTCATAAAAAAAAAGTCATGAAAGTACTAATAGGGTAGACTCATATTTCTCACACATATTTGCCATTGATATTATTTTATGAACACGTAAATCGCAGTTTAAATTTACCTTTTCGCTTTTAGCTGAGGGTAAGATGATAGGTTTCTTTAATTTATTAATAATAACAAATTAATTACATTAAGCGAGGTCCAACTATTTTAAGTAATTAATTACCTATAAGAATACCGAACAAAAAAAATAATTACAAATGTAACGTGTGTTTAGCCGAACAGTAACTATTATTCTTATGTGGACACGTACCCGGTTACACCCGGGGTTCTGCAGAACACCATATTTTATACCATTTATACAATGACCTGTTGTCTTTCAGGAAAGAAACGATTGCGTCTTTATGTAAGTTAAAGCCATATATTCAATAGAAATACATTTTTACAGAAGAAATGAGGGTAGATTTTTATGAATATTTCAATTTCAAATTTTAAATGCATTTGCCCTACTGTACCACAATAAAAAGTACAATGAACAGTGTAAAGTTTTTACAAAGCACAACGGAAAACCTCTAATTTTTCATTTTTCCTACTGACTCCGTTTTAGCTTTCTATCTCAAACATTATTCAACCGATTTTCATTAAATTTCAGTGATAATGTGGAGTATTTGTTCCTCAAAGCTGTTAAAAGCTGAACATTAATGTCATTCGTTTTCTAGTTACGTCAATTGTAAAATGTTCAAAACGTAATTTTCTCCATAACATTATTCTATCACGGTTTTTATGGAGACCTTTAAATTGCTGTGATTGTCAATTTGTCGATTTTTTTTTATGGCGCAATCCCTCAATTCCATTTCAAATCGAAAGTGATTCAATTTTTTTTATTTTATTTTTTCTGAAAAATAATGCTATGCAAATTATATAGCATCTTGTAGAGTATACATAGCTAAACAGAACTTAAATTCCGTTTAAAAATAACATTACATTACTGAGATATCGGGGTTTAAAATTTAATATTTCCGGAAATATTGAATCTTCAACCTTAGTTAATGCAATTGTTTAAAGTTCAAAGTTAAATTAACTCGTACTAAAATATTTCGAAAATTGTTAATTTGTACTGTAATTTATTTTGATTTTTTAAAATTGTTCTTGTATTCATGAACGTAGTCTATCCATAACTAAGGCAAATTTAACAATTTTGATTGGTCTATCCTTCATCAAATACTTATTTTAAAGTTATTTTAAGGCTGACTTAAACCAAATTTGGGAGTATGTATGTAGTAAATTAAATAAACGTTTTACACTTAAAACTTTTTTAAAGAGTTGTCTGCCCTTTAAGAAAATAACAAAAAAATCATTTTCTGAAAATATGTATGGTAAATTATGAATTATTTTAGCATATTCGAAGAAAGGAAAAGCTTTTGCAACTTTTTACCAAAAGAAATGTGAGAAAATTACTTGTCTTAAAAAATATATCTAAAAAAGCATTTTCCCCATAGACTTCAATGTTAACTTTAGTACATGTATATGATAAATTTGTTGTTATTTTTTTTCAATTTCAGAGATGAATCTTTATTAGTTTAAAAACCCTTTAAAATCACACTAAAATTCTAGTGATTAAACTTGCAATCTATTAGATATGAAAAATGATAGTTATGGATGGACTACCTTAAGATTTTTGTTAATACGTAGTTAGAGTGATTCGGATTTTGTTAAGTCGTACCAAGAATCATAGTATTTCTCCTCTTTGTTTGTGTTACAGTTGGTTATTGATTTCAGAATCTGCCCCTGCAAGGACTTTTAACTTTTATTCCGGACGTCAACGGAAGACCACTCGTTGTTTGCAACAAGCTTTGTTTTAATATTCGTTCTTATTAGAGATCCTCTTGTTTTTCTGTATATTCTTTTTAGAAATGTTTTTCTACGGTTTGCCCTTTTAACACTTCACGGGCCCGAAACACGTTCCAATCCCGAGCATTGCCATAAATTACCAAAGGATTTATAGGTTAACGTCTACCCATGCAAACAATCACGGAAAAATTGGAGGTCAATTACTATCTTTTCGAGTGTCATTTCGTGTTATAAACTCACCCTTTATTTTTTTAAAACAAATCTGATAGTGAAATATTTGGACACAGTTTGGTATTTTCATTTCATATCTGAAGAAAAGTGCTACCACTACTAAAATTATTCTTTGTGTAGGAAGGCATTTGTATTTAAATTTATTTCGTAGAACGTTCGTACCTAACATTTTCTCAAATTGAGTAAGTCATACCAAGTATTTTTTCTGTTTTGTTGGAATACCTATTCGAACTTTTTTTTTTATTTTAAGAAGCCACGGGTTATCGTGTAAAGGAATACAGGAACATCCTTAAAAGCTTTTAACTTTTGTCAGCGACGGAAGACCCGCTCGTTTCATTGCAACGACTTCGTTCTAGTTATCATTTTGAAACAATAATAAAGAAGATCCTAAGATTTATGTTCTCAACAATATGCTATCTTTTAAATTGCTAAACACTTGTTTAACAAAATATGTTTATATTTACAATACTTTCATTTGATATGGTTCTTCAAATTAGGGTCATATATGGCTCTTAAGTCTTCTTTTTAATACTCTTCATTTAGCATTAATGTGCCATAGACTATTGTTCATATTGAAGTAATCTCCATACAGTTTCTTCTTTTATTCATCAGTATAAGGCGTTTTAAGGGCATAAATAATTGTTCTTTAAACTTATGTATACATATCTAGTTATTTTGAAATTATTTTTAAAAACTCTTG
Organism: Magallana gigas; assembly: GCF_963853765.1. Taxonomy (NCBI): domain Eukaryota; kingdom Metazoa; phylum Mollusca; class Bivalvia; order Ostreida; family Ostreidae; genus Magallana; species Magallana gigas. The sequence goes on along the minus strand of NC_088859.1, from coordinate 47,241,922 downwards.
AACAAGTTGTTGTTTCAAGTCATTCTTTCAAGAATATGACATCCATGGACATTTCGTAAAGAGTCCCTTTAACGAGGCATAGGGCAAGCCCCTTAATGTTACTTTGTGTTTGACTTTTGTTTTTATAAAATAACTTGTTATTATAACTTATACAACAAAATTGTTAATTCTTTCACAAGATTTGATTTTACAACAGAAAAGTTTTGACAGAAAAAAGGGGCTAACCGTAAAAATAAATTACCAGAAAGGGCTAGAAAATTGACAATGAAATTATTATGTTACGCAAGAGAATATTAGGTGAAATAAATTGAAAACCATTATAGCGATGTGTTCCATGACCCTTTTGTTTTATATGCTGTTTCTTCAGACTTTGTTAATGATTTTTCGTGACAAATGTATGTTCCAATATCATTTCGAGCTCGATGCATTCATTTTGATATTTGTTGCAAAGTTGTTATAGTTCTATTTGGTTTTGTACATGTATATATCAATGATCAATGCCTAGACGGAAGACAAATCATTGCACCGAGCCCTCACGGTTCACAGAGCCTGGCCTGACTTTAATTTGACATAAACCCAGAAAATAGAATCTTAGACATCCCACTTTCCTATTCATCTAAATGTCAAGTGCTTCAGATTCCTCAGATCAGATAAATCAAAATACATGTCGGTTAGAGATAGCACCCTTTCTATAGTCAGTAACCATAAATTAATGTCGGTATTCATATGTCGACAGATATATGTTTAGTACTTTTTGATATTTTTTTTCTATTTATGCTTTAGTACACCCTGAATGCACCACTGCTTTATTCCAAATTGAAGGATAAATATTCAGTATAAATATTATAAAAATATTTTCTACATAATATAATTTCCGGCTTTACAGTATCAAAAAATTTAGTTGCATAAAACGACTTTCCCACACAATTCAAAGTCCTTTTTTCTCAAAGGTGTATAAATATTGACATTATTTGTAAATGTGTACACTTACCTCAGTTGTACAGAGTAGGTTGTTAATGGTGTACTGCTGTTTCTAATAATGAGAAAGAAAGGATTGATTTTTTGAAAAGAGTAATTGCATGGATTAATCAAAATGTGATAGAGACTTTAACTGTCAAATGGATACAAATAATGATAGAAGTGTTGTTTTCCTAATGACAATTTTGAAAACATTTTGTTTTAAAGATTGCTGGTTATCAAGTGGATAAACTTACAAACAAGGCTTAACATGGAGTAATGGCATGATGTCCCTCAAAGTAGGATCGATTATATATGTAACATGATTTTTAAAAAGATAATATACATCATGTTTTATATTATTTGGAACGAAGTGGACCGAAAACCCTTGGGTAGCGAAAATGAGGCATTAAATGCATTTAGGTAAAAGTGAGGTAGCTTTATCATTTCAAAAATATCGGAATTGTTTGAATTATACTCAGTGTTTAAAAATATCAATAACTGTAATATTTCGTTGTTGCAAAATATCGCTTAGTGTTCTATTTGTAATACTTTGTGAATTTATTTTCTATCTAAACATGATCTTCTAGCAGCGTAGAATTAACTTTCTACATGAATTATCACAATACAACCTTTTTTAAAACACGTTTTTTAGCAATCTGATAGCCTTTGTTGCTTATACAATATACAAATATAAGATAAAATGTAGATTTAATGAAGAAAAAATGTGAAAGAAAGAAATTCTTTATACATTAAAAGGTAAATTGAATGTCCATACACTGTTTTAAGAAAGATTGATTATATTAACCAAGATATTTGTGATTATTTGAGAATAGTTATCTTGTTGATACTTTATGTGATAAATGGTGATGTGCGGAAATATGACATTGATTTTGTGTGTTTCTCTCTAAAAGACAAAACCTTGTTACTTGACATAGTTTTTTGTGTTTATCTTTAAAAAATCATTTCTCGGTTAACATATGTACATGTATAAGGCTAACATTTCATTATACAACTATTCCATTTTTGGCGAAACGGATCTTAAAGTTTTCGATTAGGTGCACTTATCCATTTGACACTATAAAAGGTTTGATTCATACAACATTTAATATTACTCATTTCTGTTGTGTTTAATATAATATTACGTATACATGATATCAATTGATTGGTGTTCTGGATTTTAGCATGTCTATTATACAGATGCAAATAAATAATTTTACATAATTTTACTATCATTTCTGTGAATCAATCTTCCCCAAAATGCATGATATCATTCTTGTAAAAATACGCATACAATGGGGATAACGCCCAGTTTCTCCATATACCAAAACAATTTGAGAAGTAAAGTTTATTTAAATCAAGATGCCTACTGACCTTGATGGTCACCTGAGTACTATAGCCTTAAAATTGAACTGTCAGAGGGTGTCATTTTAGCATTCTGAGACTCATTTTGGAGTTTCAACCCTCATCCAAAACTTCTGTGACTGTTACTCCTCCCATTATTTATAATAAGGTTTTTTAAACATAAAATTATAAAGGGAGTGGGGAGGAGGGAAGGGGTCAAAAAAGAGACCTGCATAGAACCCATACCGGTGTTATATAGTGCCTTTTCCCCCTAGCCATCTTTCCCCCCGGAAAAATGGCTATATAGCAGTTCTTCCCCCCGGAAAAATGGCTATATAGCAGTTTTTCCCCCACGGAAAGCTGACTATATAGTGGGCTTTCCCCCTTTTTATAGCCAGATTACCCCCACGGAAAGCCTACTATATAGTGGATTTCCCCCCATTTTTACTTTCCGGCCATGTTTATTGCGGACCATTCGTGACAATAATTTGCAATAACTGATATGATATTAGTTTCTCACAAAAAAGGATAATTATGGCATTTATTAATACATAGAATAAAATACATGGTTTTTCAACCGCAAATATAAATTAAGGCATGCACCTTCATAACATGCATGTGTAAATATCGTTTATTTCACCTGTTCTCATCCCTTTTTGGAACACCTTTTACACGGATTTCGGAATACCTCGAATCTTTTTCATCTAATTGATGCTTATCTACAGTTTTGACTTCGACGTTATGAACACGTGAGGACACATTTAAGTGAAAATACGCCGGTTTGGAAATTTAATTTTCCAATGTATTACCATCAATGTATAAGATTCTCCTAGGGAACTAACTGACCAATCTTGACTTAATTTTGTAGAGGAATGGAATAAAAAGTGGAAATGTATTACTCCCTTCGCCCAAAAGGCTATCAATTTTAGATTAATTCCGTTAGAATTGACGATCCTAAAAACAATTATATATTTCTTCTTCTAAATATCAAACAGGATACAGGATGCAATGATGTGACGAGAAACTGAAATGTTTCAGTTTTACTTTGATTGATGGGGTTCTAAATCATGGTTAAGGGTTATTTTAATTATGTAGTAAAAGCATGTGTAAAGTTAGTGTTTACCATTCGTTTTAAAGTTACGCATATTCATAATTATAAGCACATTTCTACGAAACACGAGATATTATGATGTTAACATTTTAAAAAAAAATGAAATGTCTTCACAACCAGAACAATGTCGGTATCTTTGCTGGTTACTTTTGGAGCCTGAACTAACTTTATGTTTATATTGTCACTCACTATTTGCTAATTTTTTTTCACTTTTAAGTTTGCAACGTGATTTATAAATATACAATTTTGAAAACGATGCTATATAAATCAAGATATACGATTCAATTACCTAACAAAATTATACTATTTGTTTCATATTTTTACAATAAAGATTTACTTGTGTACCATATTATTTCTTCGAACAATTAAACAAGGGTAATCAAAAAAACAAAACAAAAACAAAAAACAACCAACACAGATATTGTGATGAGCTGACTTTTTTTTTAATATAAGCTTGTTCTTCTAATCAACTAACAAGTAAAAAAGTCGTATATGCGCTTAGGTTGGTTACTTATTTTTGATTTTCGGTTTCTCCTTTTATGAATAAACGTTCATTGATTTATTTATCTAATTATTTATTATATCATTAGTCATCTTATGAATTGATTAAACGTTTTGAAGAATAATGAATTTTACCCGCGTACCTTTTTAAAAAAAATTTGTTCGTAAATTAAAATAAAAAGCAGCAGAATTAAACGTAATTTTCAATCATTTTGATAAAGAAATATATGAGTGATTGTGTATTTTTAAATGATGTTTTTACTTTTAAATGACCGTAAAAATATGTTCATATGGTCATCTATAGTTTTTGAGATATGGGGCCCTAAAAATACATATTCTTTATACATGTACATGTAATTGGATTTCAAACATCGGGCTCGAAAACAACAAAGGCTCCTACCCTGCAGGGGGGCTTAAATTTTCGGTGTCATCTACTAATATTTACATTTCACATATATTTTGCATGTAAAGCTACCGCAGATATAGCACCATAACACAGACAGGGTACTAATAGGTTAAATCACGAGTTTTAATGGTGACGTCACAAACGTTTAACGCTGCTAAATACAACGTCACAAGCGAAAATCAAAGATCACGCTTGTGGCTGTTACTGTGGCTCTTCCATTAATTTGAACTTACCCGTAGGATAATACAGTAATTTTGAGGTATAATTCGCATTTGCGTACAAGACAAGAAGGTAAAAAAAATGTAAATATAAGCATTAAATCCTTATTTTTTGAAAGATATAGTCTCATAACTGCAACGGTGTGTGCAAACAAATTTTTATAACGCGCTAACGCGCGTTATTCAATTTGTATGCACACACCGTTGCAGTTATGAGACTATATCTTTCAAAAAATAAGGATTCAATACTTAAGTGGTATACCACTATGACTGAGAAAATATGGTTAATTGGTCATCTCTAGAATTTGAGATTCGGGTTCCCACTTATAGAACACTATTCAATCATTATGATGGGGTTTTAATCATCGGGACCTGAAACATCAAGGGCCCCAGGCCTACACTGAGAGCTGAAATTTTCAGAGTCATCTTCAAGTGGTAAACCACTGCCACTATAAAAATATGGTGATATGGTGATATAGTCATCTCTGGTTTATGAGACATTGGACCCTAAAGAATATGCACTGTAATTATTATAAAAGGATTTTTAAAATCGGGCTCTGAAACATCGGACACAAAATTTCTCTAAAACAGAGGTTTAGCCTGGATGAAATTGTCACAAACAGATAAACAGTCTGATAAATTTATCAAGAAATTCTTAAAACATTCTCGTTTAATACAATTTCAGAACACAGAATTATGCATATAAGTGTATAACTTGTAAAACCTTTTTCAATAAATTACCTAAATTAAGTTATATGTGAAATTCCATTACACACATGTTCAACTTTCAGCATTGTCTATAAAAATAATAAATCGGCAAAACGAAACTTAACCTGTACAGATGAATGCAGATATACATGTATGTAACCTGGGAGTGTAGAAACATTAATTTTAATCCTTATTGAATTTCCATAAATATTTTTTATAAAATCTGAACCAAAAACGTGAGGGAGAAACCCTACTATGGGGGAAAAGCTACTATATAGTAGCTTTTCCCCCCGGGGGAAAAGTTTACTATATAGTAGGTTTTCCGGGGGGGAAAGCTACTATGGGGGAAAAACTGCGATACAACACCGGTATTTAATTTGGTAAGGCCAAGTAACAGTTTACGTAGAAGTTTTGATTTTTGGCTTTGATTGCCATTTTTGTCCTTCTAAAAAGACCCGAACCTCTAGCCAAGGGGTCATAAACTTGACAATTTAATTGCATGATTTGAACATATTTTATTATGCAAATATATATTTACATAAGTGGAGTATGCAGCAGGCAATGCCCGTGTAAGCCTTCAAACATTTTAAATTTTAGGTAGAGGGCTTCATAGCTATGAATTAAGTTCTTCTCAAATATATATGGAAGTAGAGAACATGATTTTTGTTTAGGATAAAAAACATTTTCACTGTATGGCCATAATGGCCCCGTCCTAGGACCTGAACCCCTGACCCAGGAGCTATGAATTTCATAAGTTTGGTACAGGGCTTTGTGGACATCATAACCATGCATTTAGTTATTTTTTGATACATAAAAGGGAGTGGAGAAGACTTTTTTTTAAAGATTTAATATCTTTTTACTTTGTGGTTATATGGCCTTAAATTTTACAATATTGGTAGAGGGCTTCATAACCATTCTAACATTGCATTTAGTTTTGTTTCGACATATAAGGTAGCAGAGGAGATGTTTTTTTGTGAAAATTTTGCTGTTTTGCATATATATCCCCACCCCGGGATGGTAAAGTCATGGATTTCACAATTTAGATTCATTTTATCATAGAGATGCTTCAAACAAAAAATGGTAACACTTGGCCTTGTAGGTGACAGGAAGCAAAGGATGTAAAATTTTAACGGACAACAGACATCGCACGACATACGACGACAGACGAAGACTGATAGCAATAAATTACCTGAGTGACACAGGTGACCTAAATCGTAAATCTAAACGTCTAATTATTATATATCAACATTTTTGAAATCCATATTTCACAGTCATCTAACGGGAGTAACAACTTTGACAATTGAGGAGGCCGATTTTATTATTCTTTATTTTTAACCATATGTCATTTAAAGCAACTCTAGTTTATTTGCGAAGCTTTAAAAAAATCGACCATCTCGTTCTTTTTAGGGAACATCTCAAAATAGAAGTACATTAACGATAGGAATATAAAGGAAACTGTCATTTTCCGCACTTCAGAACAGATTTAAAAAATATCATTATATGATGAGTAATATAATTTCCTACCTTCTATCTAAGAAATACTAAATTCTACTGTCTGGTTTTTAGTTGGGGCCATCTCAAAATATCAAAATGCGCCAAATTTTGCAATACATTGTGAGCATTACGAATAAAGATTGGTGTGATGGATTCATTAAAAAAAATAAGGATAATGTCCTCAAGGAAAACAACATTCTGTGTATAAAATTTTTATTTTCTTTCATGTTATTTCTTATAACGTACTCCTTCAAAGCTTCATTTTATCATAACGTCATAAAAGCGCAATGGCAACGTTCCCCTTCCACACAACAGTAAAATCGTTTAAAAAATAAAAATTTCCTTAAAAATCAAAATATTTTTATCTGTATTTTGTTTTTTAGTTCAATTTCATAAATGATATCGAAAGAATATCATAAGAAGGATAAATCTATTGTATTATACTAGAATGCGCAGAAACATGTGCAATGAAAATTCTAAAATAAAATTTACAGTCAAAAGGCATATAACCAAATTTAGCTTTAAAAAGTATACATTATTACTATTACAAATATTTATACCTTGATCTTTGATGAAGAGAACTGATATACTGTAGTTTCGTCAATATTCGTTGAATACCAATTTTCGTGGATTTCGTTGTGAAGTTGATCAACGAAATTTAATGTTCATTGAAGTGCTATTCTACTTGAATTTTGTATTGATAGGATCATGAACAACGAATTTACGTGTCCTTGAAACTGTTGATATAATTAAATCCACGAAAATTGATACCCACGAATATTAATGAAACCACAGTATGCTATTTTTGCCTGATGTTTAATTATACACATATCTGTATAATTTTTAAACATTTCTTGAACTGACTTGTTTCTGATCGAAATTGGCCAAAAATATGTTCCCAAAAGATATCAAAACAATATATACAAAGTCCTACATGTCATTTTTTTTAAAAGTATGCATACAAAAACAATAGAATGCCTTTTTAATCACTAAGAACAGCTGTCGAACTGCAAAGGTACGGACTTATATTGATCATTTAAAAACCTGGAAAAAAATATAAAGAGGGTTCATTTGTGTCCTCTCTACAAGCATTTGTTGAGGAAAAGTTTAAATTTTTGCTCGTTAAAGTTGTAACTTTCTCTCAAAGTAGGGTACTATTTTTTAAAAACTGGCCTCAAAAAACACAAGGTATTTTTGTCTGTGTCTATGGAGGTACATTGCAGATATATTTTCGTTGAAATATGATTAAACTTTTTTAATCTAAGACAATCACTTTTTTACACCTCTATCCCACATCTAAAAAGAATATACTTTATTTTATACTTATAGAACTAAATAATCCCCATATAAAAACATGGAATAGGTAATCAGATGTATATCAAATTCAAAACGGGTTATTTTGAATTGACACTTATTTTTTTCTATGAAAATATAACGTCAATGTGTCTCCATAAACACAGGAGTTTTAAGTATAGACTGGATTTTTCTTGTTCTAAAAAAAGATCACATGTCGACTTATAAAAATAGGGTACCCTATTTTGAGGCAAAGTTACAACTTAAATGAGCAAAATTCAAACATTTTCTCAACAAATGGTTGTAGAGAGGACACCAATGCCTTCATATTTTTTTTCAGATTTTTAAATCTTCAAGCAGTTCGACAGCAGTGATTGAAAAGGCATTGTTCTGGTCTTGTTCTTGTATGCATACTTTTCAAACAAGATGACATATAAGACTTCATATTTATTGCTATTTTATCTTTTGGCAACATTTTTGGTCAGTAAGTTTACTTACAGACGGAAAGACAGACATACAAATGAGACAGACAAAAAGTGAACAAAACGCTTACTCTAGTTTTCAGACTAGGTAGACGTAGAAGCAAATGGATCGATATACAATATTCAACATGTCAGCTGATCCCTACCAACAGCTTTCTTTTAAAAAAAACTTTGATCATATTATATGTCATAACCTTTAGGTTGTGTTTTCATATAGGAATATTTTCTAGGTTTTGTGTAATGTATACATGTTATATTTCTGACATCAACATCAACACTTTTATTAGGAAGGAGCGGTAAGAGTATATGCTATGTGTGTACTAAAAATAATTTAATTGTATTCATCATACATCATACTTACTTTTTCAAAATCCAGTGAAGCGTGTGTTTCAATTGTCCAGAAACTTGTATGATTTACTATTTTGAATGCATTGTTTTGCACTGATTTAAAAGCTAGTTTCGTTATATTGCTGATTTTAAAAAGTGTAGTCCCTACAAAATAAAACAAGAACGTAAACTTACTATATTAATTATCCCATTATATTTATTTAATATATTAAGGATAATCAAAGCAATATATTCTATGAACATTGAGTCAACAAATTCACAACTTTGGCAAAGGTCGTCCCTTCTACCCGGTAGTAGTTTACACTTTGTTGAACTACCGGTTCTTCAACACGAGAATTAATATTTTTTAAAGAATAGTTCACCAAATGACCAATAAGGTCCTGACTCTGCATTTACAATTTTGGTGGAGGACCCCTGCCCATCGTTATCATACACTCATCTCTCTGACTGATGTACAAAAGTAGAACAAAGAAAATGTTGCAGTTCCTACGCGAATTTTACCTTAAGGTGTTGCATATAAAATGGAAAAATCAAAGAAAAAAAATCGGTGATAATCTTTTTGCATGCAACGCTGTACATAAAGCAGTGTAAAATTTTATCTGTAGAGTTTGTACTAACTTTTATAAAATAAATTGAAAATGGTTACCACAAACAAATATGGCAGATTTCATGCTTTACAAAGCGAGAAACCTCATTGTTGTAAAAAAAAATTAACTTTTGGGAAAATCATTAATACCCTTTAAAATCTAAGAAACTTTCGCTGTTATAAGTCATGTCTAGATTGGTCGAGTGATTACGCTGTTTGACATGGATTGTAACACAGATTGAGTTCGAATCTCGGAACAGTGGACATTTTTTTCAAACATATTTGTTTAATCGCATGAAAGGGTAACGAATATAGATAATTTAAGAATGTCAGAATAAAGTAATTTAAAAGCTTGTCAGTGTTATATTTTGCATACGTGCTTAATTGTTTTGAACATAACTTACTGTGTGAAGTATCCGTTTTAAACTTGATATATATACATTTTCTTCTAAACAGGAAATGTCAAAACAATGTATGCATCAGGTTGGAAAGTAGGTTTTGTTTTCTTTTTTTACGAAAAAATTGAGTATGCCTTTTTTAAGATGCATGTACACGTTGTTAAAAGCGGGAAAAAAATAATTTAAATAAGTGTGAGTCGGTGGTAAGCCATAGGTAGATGAGAATGTGTACGGATGAATATTTCCACCTTTTTATCTAGACTAGGCGTTTATCTAGATACAATAGAAACGATGATCATAATTACAACTCTGACGGCTCTGAAGACCAAAAATCATATTTATTTATAAAGCTTCAAAGAATGATATTTTAAAAACACTGGACGGTAGAAATCAAAATCGATGATATATGTTAACTTCAAAAGACAGAAAACATAGTCATCTTCCTAACTGTATTCTAAAAAAAAAATCAAATGATGGTTGCCGTGTTTGAACAATATGCACGTAAAATGTTTGTGTAAAACTGCATGCAGAACATAAGCCGCTATGTTAATATAGTCGTCTACGTAATGTGTCTATACTTAAATATAAATCTTCATGCGTTACGGGTATTTAAATTTCTATTCCACCTTAGGCACCCCTGCGACTGTCTTCGGAATGATTTCTTTATCGTTGATAAGTATGGGATAAACCCAGAGGTTCTCGAATGAAAGGTCACGAGACTTCCCCGAGATTTGTTTATAAAGTACTGTGAAATTTCGAGCAGAAGTATAAGTGTTCGGATAATATTCTCAAAATACGTAAGTACTGGTCGTTTTTCATATCATATCCTACGTTGGTTTATGTTAAAACACAAAAATCATTTAGCAGTTTTTTAAATTAAACAATGATATTCAGAACAGAGTTATCCTTCGTGTTCAATCACTCTACATGTGGTTGACAATATCCACCAATTAATGAAGATAAAGTTTTAAATCAATAAACGTCCAGATTTTATATTTGATTACAAGTACCTAGATTCTATGAAATACACTATAAACACGAGGCACGTTTTAAACTGCGAAACTGAAAGGTTCAAATAAAACCACGTGGTCTAAAATTTAAATGATAGTAACATTCGCAGGGGTGCTAGGGAAATATGCGCGGATCCAGAAAAAATTTCCCGGGGGGGGGGGGTGTTCGACGGTTATTTGAGTTTTCCAGAGGCGGATATGAGGCATATTTTTGGTAATAGTATTCTGTAAATGTAAAGGAATTTAAATTTGACGGGGGAGCTAGGGGTTAGAACCTATACCCGTGCATGGGGAATAATCCTGTTTTTTGCAACACCCTCTTTCCATAGGAGAAATATATTAGTTTGGACATTTTCTCTATAAACAGTTAAAGACCCGTGATATTGATAATGAAGATAACATTCTATGTTTGCCTATACCTAAATATGCTACAATTTGTAAAGATTGCTCAATATTATCTGAGATGATTATAATTATAGTACCTGTAGGTGCATTTTCCGGAACCTGGACAACTCCTTTATCTTTTTCTTGAAAGTTATAACATGTGTCAATAGTTTGAGAGATATGAGACGAACCATTTGTTGCACCTGTAAAAGAGACCTGTAAGGGTTAATTAAAGACTTAATCAACTGTTAAGTTTAGCTCCATGTACATGTCAGTATATTTTATCATTGCAACTGCTATTTGATTAACAATTTGCCTCATATTTAACAAACAATAGCTGGAAATAATAGAACTTAACTTTATGTTTATGAAAATAAAATTCTAATTCATGTCTAAGAATACACACAAGTTGCAATCATTTATAGTTACCAGCAGTATGCAAATGACGTTGAAAATAATTTTTATTTTTTGCTCGGGAATAATACACAGCTTCGTGTGTAGTTTTTGTAAAAAAGATATAAATTGAATATTGGAAACAATTAAAATATATACTGATAAAAAAGTTCAAACCTGATAAGTCATGAAGACAAACAAAACTGAATATGATAAATGCCCTGAATTTCATTGCATCTCCGAGGATAGGTCTTATCTAAAAATATAAAGCCCTGTGTATAAATATTAATAATTTTGGCTTCTTTTCTTAAAAGTGTTTCAGTTATATTTATTAGACTCACATATTTGCAATCATGCAAAATAACTATTATGATACATTAAAAATAAATTAAGCAATATTTGCATTTATCCAATTCGAATTAAAGCTATACACGCTATAATTTGCGTCAATTTTGAATAAAGGGGAAAATGTATGTGTTTGATTACTAATAAAAGTTACCTTTATGCTGTTAATTATAATGCTCAATTCGGTCACGTAACAAATATATCAAATATTAAACAATAAAAAAGATTTATTTTCCTGCCAGGAAAGTAATGCCTCCTCGTGAATATCAATCTATCACGTGATATCGACAGCTAAATTTAGCCTATCATACCAAAACTGGTGAAGGGTTAACATCTTCATAATTGTGATAGTTTCACAAAGGAAAGGATATTTTCAGTAAAGCATAAATTTGTCCGATATACGAGTACAAACAAAAGAAAAAAATACAAGCCTGTGAGTATTAAAAAAATGACGTAGACCTGTGTTTTTCCCCTATGTGCTATTTATAGATCCTATAAGTGTTAATGCAGAAGTAAGGGTATCATGAATGACAAACGTATAAATTTTACTCATTATACATGTATGTATTTCAAATTAACAACTGTTAAGCATATTAAAAATCAAGTTGGATACTTAATTAGGCAAACAATAACGAGTACCTAGTTCTCCGCGGACATGCGCAATGAGGTCGGTTTGCTCTTCCTTTATCAATATTCATGAAAAGGTATATTTTCCTGGCAGGAAAATAAACAATTAAAAATCTATATCTTTGTAACGAGATGGAATTCACCATTGTAATTTACAGATTAAGGATAACTTTTATAAGTAGACAAACACATGCGTTTTCACTGTCATTCAAAATTGACGTAAGTTATAGCGTGTATAGCTTTAAGCAGATTGTTCAAGCACCTTGATTTTCATTTGTACACAACGACATAATCCTAAAACCTAGCCTTGGGTTGGGTTTCAAATTGGCCTCAGTTTTGGCCTTAAATTTAGCCTGGTCCTTTGGCCTCTTCGAGAATTGATTGTTTATGTAGATAAATAAAGCCTTTGTACAGCAAAAAATACTTAAATAAATAAAACAGAATGCGACAGTCCAAATTAAATAAATTGCTTACTGTTAGCGCTTTCAGCCATGTCGGCTCTTCAGACAGTTATACAAAATTTTGTATAACTGTCTGAAGAGCCGACATGGCTGAAAGTACGAAAGCCGAGAAGGATCATTCGAGATTCGAGATTCGAAATACGAGATTCGAAATACGAGATTCGAGATTCGAAATTCGAGATTCAATATCTAAATTAACCAATCAAATCATGGATCTGAAACCTGTATCCTAGCAACATCAAACTGTTCTAAATAAAGATCATTCGAACATGCTCTTTCCTACAAATAAATGTCTTAATAGCTCTTATATAGTGGTTATAAAATGGTTAAATTAACATTGATGAATTAACCCCACACAGTATAAACAATTAAATTAGAAATAACACTGTTGGCTTTGCGAATTTAAGTGGTTTTGGTTGCCCTGTATGTATTTCCCCCCGAACAATTTTAACCCGAAGTGTATTCGCCCCAACTGTGTAAAAATCGGCTCGCGAAGAAAGATCTGTTTAATCTAAATGTTTTAGCTATGAAACGAAACTCAAAAAAATAATCAGGCACGTAGCATCGTTTTTGAAAGTGGGGGGGGGGGGGGGCAGACCCATCCAAAAAATCTTGACAAGCAAAAAAAAAAATAAAAAGTTTCCAAAAATCTTCAAAATCCTAATCCGTGTGGGGGGGGGGGGGGGAGACTAAACTATACTTCCAAAAATTCTTTCCTACCAAAATTTTTTTTCCCTCCAAATCAGGAAATTCCTAATCCGTGGAGGGGGGGGGGGGTGTTACTTCTATTTGACTCCTCATTTCCTTATTTTAATATCAATTTTTTATTTACTTCCAAAAAAGTGGGGGCCAACTCCGTTATAATTCATTTTTTTATATGTAAATTTTAAAAAATTTGTTGCTGCGAGAAAAAGCCCCCCCCCCCCCCCCGATGCTACGTGCCTGATAATCGACATGTCAAAATATAGGTTATGATAAAGTTTTAAACCATAGAAGATATAATGAATTACAACCTCAAAGACAAAAATCCAGATAAGAATAGTGTATTGTAGAATATGGCAATGCCATTGTCGATATGAGAGAGAGAGAGAGAGAGAGAGAGAGAGAGAGAGAGAGAGAGAGAGAGAGAGAGAGAGAGAGAGAGAGAGAGACAGACAGACAGACAGACAGACACAGAGAGAGTTTTGTAGTGTCAAATTCAGTTTGATTTAGAATTTGAAATTGATTTGATTTGTTACAAGCATATATAGACAATAATTAAGCCTCTAGAACGAGAAAAGAGAGGAGGTAGCTAAGGTAGGGCAGACCAACTAGCAAGCTTTAATTTTAACGGTGTTAGCGCACCTGTGATTTACATCGACACTCTCTCTCTCTCTCTCTCTCTCTCTCTCTCTCTCTCTCTCTCTCTCTCTCTCTCTCTCTCTCTCTCATCACCTAGCATTTCCTTTTTCGTGAGGGGGCTTGGGGTATTTGTGATGTCTTACATTAGCTAGCGAAAATGATAAAAAAAAACATGAAATTTTCTTTAAATTGTGTGCAGATGTTATACGCCAATAATCTGTTCAGTATATACATTTCAAGAGGGGGGGGGGCGGCGGCTATATAGTCCTAATTAATTTGTCAGTTATTCTGTCCCCACTTTGTTTTCTCTTCGTTTTCCAGGTTTTTTTTATTTGGCTCGGCAAATTAATATAAAACTTTCTGTGTAGCTCCATAACGATGCACTATAGATAAATTATGAGTAGTTTTACTTTTGATAAACAGGTACATATCCGTACTTGATTTTTAATTTCTCTTATAATCGGATTTAATATTCCAATAAGTATAGGGTAGGAAAGAGTAGACGGGACTTTTTTGCGCATATCCTACTGTACCATTCATTCAACACAGGTATTAGCACTCATCGAGTTCGACTTGCTTTCCTTTTCTTTCATCCACTGGATTTAAAGCTATTAATTTTTGAAAATATTTTGAATTTATGGCCTGATTATATATAAATTAGAGCTGCGCTGGTGCATATATTTACCCAAATGGACCAAAATATAACCAAATGAATCTAAAAGTTTTGACAAAATTAGTTTTAAACGTACGACTTTTTTTTAAATTCTAATCGGGTATGTCCTTTAGAAAAATCTTGAACCACACACATTTTAGCAAATAAAACGAGGGTGTTTCATTTTTTTATGGGGAGGGAGGTGGTGCCGGTAAAGGACGTGTATTGCTTGTGACAGTTGTGCTATACTCTCATTTGTTATAATAGGTCATACTACATATTGATATAAAATGAAAGTTTCCAATTACACTGTACATAGCTTCTATCACGCATTTTGACCCGTGCGATAGTTTAAAACAATTTTCAAAGCATTTAATGTAATTCAACCGATCATTTTTGAAATTTAATTTTCTGGATCCCCGCCTGATACGTCCGCCTTCTTGTATATTAGAATTACATGTACGTTGACCATCTGTACACATTAACTTAATCGGCTATGTTATGGGACGATAACATTTTTTATCAATGTTTTTGCAGGATATGTAACAAATAACAGCCTATTTGTGGGTTTTTGCACTGATTATTTGAGATAATTTACTGCCATCTTTTATGCATTCCACACACCACTCACAGTTTCTTTATTTGGTGTTCTGTGTGTATGGCGACAAATTGGTAAATTTGCACCACTCACCCCTTGTAGCTTCATCCTGATTACATTTTATCTGGCTAAGTGTAATGTAGTAGTATATTAAATACACACATCTTTGTTTGCAGTGCTTATTTACATTTTTAGAGATTTACTTACAAAAAAAGTAAACATTTGTATGACTTATATGTAATTATTGTCAATTTTGGTGCGGGGGGGGGGGGGGGGTGGGGGTAGGAAACTACAGAGAAACTTAACTTGGCTGTGAAACATATGCTTTTATTCTTTCTTGTTGATATATCAATGAATGAATTATAACAAAATATATGTACAACAATTAATTTTGAAATATTCATGCACAATCAAATAAAGGGTTTTACTGTTCTCTGCACAAGAAATCGGCAATGTGAACAAATTGGCACCCTATCATCCCTACCTTTAATTGGAGAGAGTAGGTGTCCTTCTATATTGAAAACAATTCCAAAAGTAAGACTCATAATAAGTTGTTTACTGAGGAAAAGGAAAAAAAATTGTATTTATTAATAATTCCGTATGATGTGATAATATCTCAATGATTTGTTTATAATCAAAGTACTAGTGTATCACTGTATGCATACATAAAAACGATAAGTAATGCTTATATTTATTAGTGAAACAGGACAGATTATTTATATTTAGATTATTTAGATACATGTGCTTATCTTCATGCGGATCTAGAAAGGAGGGGGTCAGGGGATCTGGACCCCCTCCTCGGGAAAATTGGAGCTTATTAAATTTGCATAGTAAAATTTTTTTAAATTGGCCTAGGACCCCGTACAGAACAAATTAGCTACGCTTATGAAGTTCTCTACCATAACCGCATTTTTACACAAAAGGGGTGAATAAACCCGGGTTTTAAACTATTACTGGTGGTGAAATACCTTAGGGTTCAAACGCATCAGGTGGAAATGCACCAGGGCAAACAAAATCACTTAGATCCGCGAAGCACACTGCATTATTACTAGTCTACTTAGATATTCTGTGTAAAAGTAAATACAAATAATTATTTAGTTAGGTAGGGAGAAGTAAACATAGCATTTATTTGTATATAAGAGCATGTACGTGTGATTCTATTTAGAACAGTTTGATGTCGCTAGGATACATATTTTCAGATCCTTGATTTGATTGGTTAATTTAGATATTAGATCTCGAATTTCGAATCTCGAATCTCGTATTTCGAATCTCGTATTTCGAATCTCGAATCTCGAATGATCCTTCTCGGCTTTCGTAGATTCTTGAATAGTAATCTCACATATTGTAGCATTGCAGTTCTTACGAAAAACGAAAAAGATTTTTAAACATTTTCCTTACGTAATTTTATTTTTACATAGAATCCATCTTGGGACCTTTGTGTTGTTCCAAGGGATACATTTGAAACCAAAAAAAAAATGCTATCTATAAATACAATCTTAATTTTGTGGAAATATTGGCCTTTCCTGTGCAGCTATCTTTGAGAGGATGTTTTAAAACACACACACACACATTTCACTGTTTCGTGTTATCTCCTTTTTAAAAAGAGTTCATATTTTCTTTACAATTTTCAACCCCCTTCCAATAAGATTGCATTATACTAAATTTGGCCATGGTTTAAGAGAAGTCGTCAAAAATGTGAAAAGTTTACAGACGGATAGACAGACAGACGGACTGACTACTGTCAACAGGTGATCAGAAAGCTCACTTGAACCTTTGGTTCAGGTGAGCTAGAAAACGCGGAATGAACCTGTGTTCAGAATGATAAATGAGGGAAAATGCACGACACCAGAAGCGTGTTTAACAGAGCGGGTACTCGCGAGCGCTTGTCAAAATTCCCGATACCCGCAACACAAATTTTGGCGAGCGCTCGCAAGCACTCGCTCTCGGCTGAACACACCTACAGTAAAACACTTGTTATCTTAATTTGTTTTGGCGAGTTGAATATATTATTTTGAAAGATAATCATAAAAAGGTTAAATACTTATTTTAACGAAAGCCCATAGGCTTAAACGGTCACCTTAGGTGACAGAAAAGTTTTTATACAATTTACTGTAGCGAGGGAATGTCTATTTACGCAACTTTGTAACTAGAATGTGATCAGTTCCTTCTCAGCACAAATACTTAAGTAGTTCATTCTTAAAGCCTACCAAGTTAAACACGTGTTCTCTCTTCATTTCTTTGGCGGGTTAAATGTATAGTTTTGAGAGATAATCATACAAGGGATAAATATCTAGAGACCTAAACAGTCACCTAAGGTGGCAAGGGACAGTTCACGGGAGCCAGGAGATGTCTGTCTACGTATCTCTTTTACTAGAATTTGCTCGGTTCAGATTCAGCACAAATACTTTTAATTCACTCTGTATAAGGCCTTTCACCATTTCTGCAGAAAATTACATGTCAGAACGTGTAAAACTTTCTAAATAGTTTTTTCCTAAGATTTCGACCCTTTCATATATTGCCCATTTTTAATGATCTTTCAGTTCTTCGACCCCCAGCTAATTCTCTGCAAAGGGTTGACAATCTGTACCATGTGAATGTCAAACCTTTACACGTCAGAAACTTTCCGGTGTTTAGTTAACTATGTCCCATACACCTACTTTTCGTGATACATGTATTAAACCTTCTGTCCGTAAGTGTAATAAACGTAAACACAACAGTCATAGTCGAAAATTTCGCCCTTTACTTCTGATTCTCATGTATTTCACATTAGGGGCCTACATATCACATACCAATTTCAAAATAAGACATACCTCTAACTAATGATAATCATTAAAAATCATTTCACTAATTTTAGCAACGTTCATAAGCCTTCATGTACAGTTTTACAAAAATATTGACGGGTACTACTTTATCCGAAACTGATATAGATATGAACAAAATTTCCTTCATTTTGTAACCAGCTCCAAGAAACATGTGACCTGTCGAAAAAACCTTAACCTTATCCAGCATCTAAAACCTATGTCTTAGATTCAGCATCCAAGCCTGTGGAGTGCATCAGTATCATAAGATGCATCAGAGTCAAATTGTAAAAATTGAACCAGTGATAATGAATATTTGTCTATCACGGCACCTGCTCTCAAAACCTTAACCTCATCTAGCATCCAAAACATGAGGCTCAGATTAAGTATCCAAGTCTGTGGCGTACATCAGTATCATAAGATGCTAGATGCATCATCTGTCCAATTTTGGTAAAGATAGGCCCAGTAGTAATTAGATATGGCTATCAAATTAAAGGAAAAACTTGAACCTGCTCCCCAAACCCCATACATGTCCAAGACCAACTTTGTTGTTGATATCGACGATATCGACAACAAAATGACGATATCGACATCATTATAGAATTTAGAAAAATTCTAAATCAATTATGATGCGCGATATCGACAATATCGTACACAACTTGACGATATCGACATCGATATCGACACACACTAATGAAGTTGCAAATCAATTTTATTGTCGATATCGACGATATCGTTCACAAAATGACGATATCGACATCGATATCGACACTAATAAGTTTTAAGGCTAACTATTTATAGGCGATATCGTACACAAAATGACGATATCCTAAACAATAGCGATCTTTATAATTGCATTTAAACAATGACAATATCAACCTCAATATTGACTCTAATGAATTCTTTTGAAATCATCGGTAATAAAATTTAATAAATAACAATGAGAAGAAAATCTAAATGATCGGTTTTAAGGATTTTAAAATGATATAATTGTGATCGTCTAGATAGTCAAATCTAAAGATAAGCATGGTACAGTTTTCCAAAGTACTTGATAACATTCTGCACAAAAGCAAATTGCTTTTGTTGTGTGCATACGTCAATCGATATCGTTACGATATCGTCGTATCAACGACATCGACGTTAAAATATGGTGAGTTGCAGTTGTGTTTATATGCGAAACGATATCGATACGATATCGTGGATATCGTCAATATCGACATTAAATATGGAAAACTTAATTTGTAAACAAAGAAAAATAGATTTTGATACGGTATCGTCGATATCGACATTAGATATGGACGGACTGTGTTCTATACATATGTAAATCGATATTGATACGGATAATATGGACAGACTGTTCTATACATGTGCAAATCGATATCGATACGATATCGACGTTAAATATGGTGTAGTTGTGTACATATGCAACTCGATATCGATACGATATCGTCGATATTGATGATATCGACATGAATGTGGACAAATTCAGTTGCGGACAAAGAAAATCGATATCGATACGATATCGTCGATATCGACGTTAAATACGGACGTTGAATTTAGACAGATGTAGTTGTGTACATATGCATTTAAGTTCTATTATATTGAAATCAGTGAATCGATATCGATACAATATCGTCGATATCATCGATATCAATACTACATCGTGTCTTGGACATAACTCCAAACCCGAACCCTATCCAGCATTCGAAACATGTCTCAGATTCAGCACTCAAGCCTTTCATGTGCATAAGTATCATAAGACGCACCACCCGCAAATTTGGTGGAAATAGGACCATTAGTAACTTAGATAAGGCTATCTAAGGTTTAAGGGCACCTGCTTCAAAAAAAAAATTTCTGCGCCTCAAACCTTTTTTAAATCTCCTCCATCATCTGAAATTCATGGCATCAATGTCTTTTAAGGCCATAAGTAGGTCCAGATGCATTATCCATGCAAGTTTGATGAAGATATTACAAGTTATTACTTTGATACAGGACCTGCTCCAAAAACTTTAACCAGGTCTGAATGCCGACGCCAAAGCTGGCGGTATAGCATAATCTCCCCCCGACTTCGTCTCAGTGAGCTTAAAAGTAATAAGAAATTCGAGATTTATTTAAAAGGGGGTTAAAAATATAGCGTTAGATACATTGATGTTTTCTCTCTTCGTCTTTTAGATACACCCTTGCGTTCATTTAAATTCCACAAATTTCAGACTTAATTGGTTATCCCATCACTAAAAATTGTGCCCTCTTTTAACCCTTTGGTGTTGGTTTGAATAAAATTTTAATGTTAAGTGTTCAGGGTATCTTGGATTCAATTTTTTCACCAATTAACTGCCAGAATTTCTTCAGATGAATTCTTTTAACGTATTTCAATGTGAAATTTGAATTCATCTACACTCTCCAGTTGTGAACTCTATATAGCACTAGGTAATATGGCTAAACTAAAATTTCCATACTACAGTGCGTCCATGATAGATTATAGATTATAGCCATCATTTTCTATACGACTGTTTTTGAGATAAAGCTAAACACCTTACCCCAATGTCCTATCTATAGAACTTTCTAACCAAACTAACTAAAAGAGATCAAGAAAAACACAAATTTGAACTATATGTATTAGCTTGCTTTCACAATTACTAACAAAGACTTTTCCTTTGAATTGCTACAAGAAAATTTAAACAATATTACATCTTCCACATATTTGAAAGAATTATAAAAGTTTGAATATCACTATAGGTTATTTTGGTTCTTCAAAGAGCATTTTCAAATAAAAATAAATCCCTTATCTTACTTTCAGTCCTTATCACCCAAACCCCTATGAAAGTGGGCCTGACCATTTATTTCAAATTTGCAAGCTCTACACACAAGGATGCTTTCCGACCCATTTTGATTGATGAAATTGGCTGGGATTCTGTTGAAGGAAGTGAAAATGTGAAAAGTTTTGGGAAGCTTAGAAATTTTATGCAATTCTATTGGTACCTTTAGGATTATGGCATGGTTTAGATATTGTTTAGTTATAATTATATATTATATTTAGTAATAATTCTCTCACTGTATTTGTGGCATCCTTAATAATTAAAATGGATGTATTTTTAGCCAGTAGAACACAACCAAGTTCAAATGAGGACAACATAAAGCGTCGTTCATATTTGCCAAGTAACAATATTCTTAAAATTAATAAGCCTAAAATCTAATTATAATAAATCATAAGACTCACAGAACTGTTCATGCCCTGGTAACATACACCTATTTGGTTTGGTCCGTTTATTTGTCCTATAGTCACCGATAAACATCCCTTGGAGACAACGTTATCCAAATCGCCAGATAACACTCCTCTCTACCAGCTTCTTTGTAGTTAGATATAGTCCCCGTTTTGGAAAAAAATGTCGCTTTATCATTAGGTATGGCACCATTATCTAATCTTCTTTTGTTACAGTTTTGCCATGAACAATTTAGAAGCTCAAGTACTGTTTTAGGAAAATAAGTCTTTATCAATAGGTATGTCAATATTTTAATCCAATCTCATTCAGTTTTAAGTTTAGAATTAACAAATTCAAAACGTAATGTTATAGAGCTCAAATGCTTACTTGCACAAATTCTAAGAAAACTTTTTCAGGTTATTTGTTTAAAAACGAGTACAATGATAATCCATGATCCCACATCAATGTTAATAATTGTGACAAGAGGTTAATATCCTCACTTTTTTGCTTAAATTTAAAGATATATAATTAGTTCTGGTAACAAATATATCATTTATAACCACAGCAATGATTTTTGTGAGAGGTATGTTAACATTATTACTTGCCTAGATCGAGCGTTTATCATAAGACAAAATCTACTTTGGCCAGAGTTAAGATATTGTAATCTGAGAAAAGGAAATAATTTATTATGATAACAGAGAATTTTGAAGAAAAAGAACAAAAAAGTGAGCAATTTCACATGCACCGTGGTCCTCCATTACTTGACAGTGATACACATGCTGAATGGTAGGATATATGCATTAAATACACACAATAATTTGATAAAGGTCATAACTTGAAACAAGAGACATTTACTTGTCCAAACTTCAACTTCACCTATTCAATAAATTTTCAATATTAATGATCAAATATTGTCAACTATTGAAAACCACAGTTCTGTATTACTAAAATAAAGTCAGTTATTATTAATTATTCTTGCTTTGAATAAATACTTGACTTTTCAAATGTAAACTGAAAGTGGCATTTGTTCCATGTAACACTAAATATGATTTATCAGCTGTAGCTTTGTCATGACAAATTTTGCAAGACATTTCAGCACCAGGTTTGACTGTTTCTCAGCTGGGTTTTTTAAACTAAACAGGAAGGGTCATCATAGTTTATCGACGATTCCTATAAAATAAATATCTTCATTATTTCTTTCCATAATCCTTTATCTTTACTATCTTTTGTTCCTTTGTCTTTCTTAACATGTGTTATGTCTGGTGAATCAAAACTTCCAAAGGAACTAAGAGACTCACCTGTATAGTTCAATATTGACAGTTATTCTATTGATATAGATTATTTCAATAGTGGTTGGAGATGTATTTCATTAAAAGAATCACTTTGCAACCAATATTGAAATACAACCACTATTGAAGTAATTATTTCAATAGTGGTTTTAAGAAATAAAGTACGTGTTTTCGTGAATGCTGCAGAATAACCACGAGATCGAAAAATGTTTTCAAATATAACAAAGAGGCCCATGGGCCACATCGCTAACCTGAGGAAAAATAGGTATGATAAAATCAGCTTAATGGAGTCATAATACAAACTATCTGGACAATGTACAATAATACATGTAGATCCTGTATAAATAAAATCCATTTTCCCCCTGGATATTCTTATGTTTATAATCATTAGTCCCTTTTCTAACAGGATGATTTTATAGTCATATCACATTATGAGTATTGCAGTTCCCAAAACGATCCTTAATAATTGTTTATTTATGGGATATAAAGCTACATCAAACTCTGAACCTTCTTGTGAGGCCAAAGAATTGTCCTGGAGCCAAAGTCTTAACAATTATAAAGAATCATCTGGCTTATTAGTTTCTGAGAAGATTTTAAAAGATTTACTCGATATATTCCTATGTAAAACTTTAACACCCCACCTCAATGTGGCCCCACCCTACCCCAAGGGATCATGATTTTCACAACTTGGAATCTACACTACCTGAGGATACTTCCACAAAAGTTTCAGCTTTCCTGGCTGATTAGTTTCTGAGAAGAAGATTTTTAAATATTACTCTATATATTCCTATGTAAAACTTCGACCCTCCATTGTGCCCCACCCTACACCCAGGGATCACGATTTTCACAACATTGAATCTACACTACCTGAGGATGCTTCCACACACGTTTCAGCTTTCCTAGCTAATACGTTTCCGGAAAGAAGATTTTTAAAGATTTACTCTATATATTCCTATGTAAAACGTCGACCCCCCCCCCCCCCCATTGTGGGCCACCCTACCCCCAGGGATCATGATTTTTACAACTTGGAATCTACACTACCTGAGGATGCTTCCACACAAGTTTCAGCTTTCCTGGCTGATTAGTTTCTGAGAAGAAGATTTTTAAAGATTTACTCTATATATTCCTATGTAAAACTTCGACCCCCCATTGTGGCCCCACCCTACCCCCGGGGGTCAAGAATTTCACAACTTTGAATTTACACTACCTGAGGATGCTTTCACACAAGTTTCAGCTTTCCTGGCTTTATTGATCTTGAGAAGAAGATTTTTGAAAATTTCTCGAAATTTTTCATTAATTTCTAATTATCTCCCCATGAAAACGGGTGTGGCCCTTAATTTTCACAACTTAGAATCCCCTTTGCCTAAGGATGATTTGTGCCAAGTTTGGTTTAGTAGTTCTTGAGAAGATGTTGAAAATGTGTTTACGGACAGACGGACGACAGACAAAATGTGATCAGAATAGCTCACTTGAGCTTTCAGCTTAGGTGAGCTAAAAACCGAGGCGTTAGCCGAGCTTTTTATATTTCAAAAAACATTTCGAGACCAAGGAGGTTATCCTGCAACATTCACGAAAACAAGACCTTTATTTCTATTCTACTAACAGCCTAGTATTTCTACAGATCGTTTCTCCTATAAAGAGACGATCTAGCTATAGGTCATTTTGACGGCTGTTCTGTGTAACTCCAACGGTGTTGTTAGTAATGTTGACATGTATCGATCAAAGGAATCATATATGCAGACGACAGACTTTTTAGACGGTGGCTATAAATAGCCACGGTCTATTGCTACGGTCCTGACCGGAAGAGTATTTCTCACGGGGACCCTAGCGGATAAGGAACGATAACTCTGTTAGGTACATGTATGCAGTGTAACAGGCAATGTTTTATCTATGTGTCGATTTCAGTATGAGAATTAATTTTCATCTTATCAGATATATTAAGCATTATAGCTGCTTATTATTTTGTACATACATTTATATGATGTATGAAATTAACAGGTGTTTTATTCTAAATGAGCCGTTACCCTGTCTGCTTAAGCGGTATTAATAATTTAAGCACCAACTGTCAGTTGTGACGTTTAACTCTGTATCAGGACTGCATTTAAACTATATCACTGCGATAATTTGTCAAGAGATCTCACAATAATTGCTTCTTGTTTTTTTTATGATGTAAACAATTGTCAGAAACACTATTTAAACTGGTTTGCCATTTCATATTTCAGCAATTATGCTTCATCGATAAATTCAGTCATTTTCAACGCATTAGTTTTAGTTGAGGCAGAATATTTATTTTGTTGTTGCTTATTCCAAAGAATTCACAACAGATACTGACAATGAATATTACATAAATATCACATAAATTACATTTTTTTTAACTTCAACCGATCAATGGCACACTTTCTTCTACAAGTGTGCATGTGTTTTCAAACACACAAAAAACTTAAAATTTACGATACAAATGTGTTTAAATTTGGATTGACCTGTGATTTACAATGTACCTTATTTGTACCTCACCCAGTCTGTAATATTTTTATTACAGGCACTTCAATATTCATCAGACAATATTTACTACTGATGTTGACGCTTTACTTGCTGCTGACTTTCTCTCAAACACGCTAATCGACGTCGGATTGGAAAATTCACGTGCAAATCGAGTCGCCATTTTACATGTATATAAACTACATTTTACGATGTTTCAAAGATTTTCAGTTCAGATTTTTGTAAGCAAATAAGGGATTAAAGACATTTGCTGTAAAACGTCTTCTGGATTTCACGGCGTGTCATCGATCAGCTCGCGTATCTCTAATTTGCAGCAAATGCTACAGTAGCGTTTTTGTGAGAAAAAAGAATCGGTTCAACTCATGCGATATTCCATATACATTTATGGTACATTGTGAACGGTAATGTAAGATATGATAATTTTGTTAACTAAACAGTTTCTGTCGAATTTTTTCACAATGATTTGAATAACGCAATTCGATGAGCGAAGTACAAATAGTGACTTTAATTCATATGCGCCCGTCCCTGCTAAATGTATTAGGGCTTTGGGGGCATTTTTTCACTAACAGATAACATTATTTACATATGTACGTAAACATCGCCCCGTTTGTTCGCAAAAAATTTTTAACTCGCGAGTACAACTCTACTATGAACTTTCTTCGACATTTGTTTCCAAGTGTTAGCATTTTGTCAACATGCGTTTACAAATAATGCGCCAGTTTGTTGTCGACTCGCAATTGAAATACACACAGGTTAGAAAGTGTCATCACTTAACGCAATGCTACATCGGCCGTAGCGTATACATCCATGCTATATTTGCAATAAATAATGAATCATGAAGGCAAAAAAATGTGCTTCATAGATGACTGTAGAATTCTGCTGAGCTACAGAACTATAGCTTTCCGAAAATATTGCCGGGATTTGCGAACCCTAGATCTATTGTCTAGTACATGCAAAGAATAAAATCAAAGAAGGTGGGTGAATAAGGCGTGTAAAATGCCTATATAAGGAATGATTAGATACGGCAAAATTAAAATATCATAAAATCTTATTCTTTTTAAAAAAATAATTAAAAACAATGTATATTTAACGTAACATCGGGTTGTAACCTTAAAATATTTTAAATACTTGCAATATATTGATTTAAACTGGCGCGTGTGTGTCAACACCTCCAAATAATGTACATTTATAACTTAAATGCCTTTTCTTTCATAGAGTGGGTCTGAGCTCCATATTTTTTGTCACAGTCTAAATGTGGTTTAATGGAATTTAAACCGATTTTTCTCAACAAAAATGTGGAGAGATGATCCACTTCAGTTTTAAAAATGTCATTTTGTAGCTCAACTGTTGAACGTTTTAGAAAAGTCCGTAAATTCGTGGTCAACTTCTCATATACCATTTAAACAACTCACTTTGTTGTGAATGAAATGGCTCAGTGGTTAGAGCACCTGACATTAGGACACTTTATAGAACTTGGGTTTTGGGGTTGTGGGTTTGATACCAACAAAACTTAAAGATTTATTATATTTTTCTTATCGTTTTTTTTTTAATATTTCAAACTGAATATAGTTAGAAATTACCATTTTGTAAACTTGTATTATAACATATCATATATATATTTAATTGAAAAAAGTCATTCTGGGGCAATCAAAATACATAGTATTACCGAAAACGGGTTGTCAACTGATATAGATACTAACATATAGGTACAAAATATAGATCTATACAAGCTTCTATACTACAAAGGCTACTGTGATAAATCTTTGGGTTTTCCCCAAAAGATGACAACCAAGAGACACAGCATTTGTAAAGTGTGGATTGAGATCACAGCTACGATTTCCACAGAATCATCCATGTAGGAAACTCACGACCAGTTGTGCGAGTAAGCGTTAAGTATTAGTACATGTATACGATATTGGCCGCGGTTTTCGACAACAATAATTATCATACATCTTTCATTGTTACATGTAATATGCCACTTTCAAACGAAGCCACCGTCTAACAGTACTTTCAGTACTTTGATTCTTTAGAATTTTAATCTCTTCACTTATTTTTAAAATACCTTTAAATCATATTCCTAATATTTTAAGGGCAATTAAATACGATTATTACTACTACAAGTTATATATTTTATGTAAAACACGCAGTGAAAATGTGCTAGGGTGGTCCTAGGAACAGCCGCATTAATCTCTTAAAATAAATATTTGAGGCAATACATATCGTTTTAACTAGAACTAACACGTGAAATCGACATGGTTTTAAATTGTTTAATGGTTTGAAGTTGTACTTTCATGATCAGTGCGAGACAAATAGGTATTTCTGATATGATAATTTACTGATGACGTTCGTGGTATATTGGAGAATAATGTCCGCGGCATCTCTTTGATCTCGGCAATAACTTTTACAGTAGTAGAAGTCATTATAAGAATCACTTTGAACTATTATTGAAATAAAACCACAATTGGAATTATTCTTTCAATAGTGGTTGGGGTGAATTTCATTTTAAGAATCACTCTACAACCACTATTGAAAAATAACTACTGTTGAAACTAGTTCTTCAAAAGTCGTTGGGAATGAATTTCTTTGTAAACATTTCTGTGTAATCACTTTTGAAACACACGTGGAACGAAATGAGTTGTATATCATTTTTGCAAACTATTTTCGAATGCAAGAATTACGTTATCTAACGAGAAATTCCTAATTTACCAGTTAGGTTTTATAGATTTGCATATTTTACTATAGGGGTAATAATTAATAACCGAGCTAGCTTAATGTTAGGTTTTTTACCTGCTGTGCAGAAAATTAAAACAAATTCTCCCAGCTTTACATACGTATAAAATTACATTTTCATATTGTTCTATACTAGTACCTTTCTTAAATAGATATATCATGTTTAATGAAAATTG
This sequence comes from Magallana gigas, assembly GCF_963853765.1. NCBI lineage: Eukaryota > Metazoa > Mollusca > Bivalvia > Ostreida > Ostreidae > Magallana > Magallana gigas. The sequence continues at coordinate 47,213,573 of NC_088859.1, read as the reverse complement.
TTAATTATTTGTTTATGAGTTAAAACATTGTAAGTTGCCAAAACTTCTATTCAAAATCACTGTGTATTAAATATACAATAAAATATGTTCACACCAACATAACACAACAAATATCGAAATAGTGTCCTCAAAGTGGGGGATGTTAAATTGAGTTTAACTGTCCGTCTAACCGTCTGTCCGTCTATTATTCTGTTTGTGTGCAACACTTTACTTAATCACTACAGAAAATCAAAGTACTGAAGTACTGACGGGAGTTGATTTAATTGATTATTATTTATCTTAAAATCAACGATATGTTATTTTGCTTGGAAAGTAGTTTATAATCTCTATTTGAATTACGCACATTTTTATAGTATGGATCCTCGGACTTTTTCGACAAGAATTCCAAGAAAACCTTTTATGAATCACGTTGTGTAATATTTAAAAATAGAATATATTTCATCACACAATGTATCGGTATTCGAAATATTTCAAAAAGTGTATGGATCCAACCAATAATGAACTCTAGTCTCGTTCAACCAGATGCTCGGCTGTCTCCGTTAACCTCCAACAAGTAAGAAAATTTAAACTTGTCGAGGAGTCTCATATATGCATTTAATTAATTTGGTTTCATTTCTCTCAAACATTTTACAAATACAACTCTGTGAAACTGGTCTGTAGTTAGATATGACAGATGTATCGTCTTTCTTAAGGTGGTATGGGACACCAGTCGATAATTATGTGGATAAAAGAAAACAATAATCAAAATACTTTCACCGTTTTAGAATTTTCAAAATTTACAATATTTGACCAAAAAAATTCAAATTTGACAATATTTAGACAGAAATAAGTTTTAAAAAATATCGGAAAGATAAAAATCATTAAAAAAAAAACCCACCGGGATTCGAACTAATGACTTACAGATTCGTAGTTGATACTCTTACCAATTGCATCACGCTGTTTCGTTACATTTTCGTAAAAAAAAAAAATTTTAAAAAAAGATTTATTAAGTTATACTTGATTTTATTATTTATTTCGATCGGAAATACGTCTCAATATGGAGGTGTCCCATACCAGCTTAAACAATTACGTGTTCCAATTTCAATAGTTTCACGAAGGTTTAAGAGGAGCTGGGTTTACAAAAAAAAAACCTGGTCAAAAACATTATACAGTACCGCTTGCAACGCCGCTGCGAGAGGTATAAATACGGTGGTTTCTGCTTTCTTAGTTTATTATTTCAGCGTCGTGAGCAGAAGTTTTTCAAAAGGGATATGCGAAGCAGGGCCTGTCTTTGGCATTTGGTGATAAAATGTCATCTCCCCCGGGGGCGGGTTACTGTTATTTCCCTGCCCCTTGGATTAAAACGGTATTTCTTATGCTATTATTTTTATGCTGTCATATGTGTTGTCGGCTCATTCTTTTGTTCATTCATTTTGCACAAACAATGTAATTAAGGTAGCTCCATACTCGTAAAATTCTCTGAGGAAAGTTGAAAAACCGAACTGATTTCGACTTAATAGACTTAAATGTCATCAATTGTTAGAAAAAATATACATGTCATCACACTTTTTGAGATGCCAGATAGACATAAACTAAAGCATATTTTAGCATTAGAAAATTGTATTTTTTTCTGTTAAAAGTAAAATCTTGTAGGCAGAAATTTGTTTTTCTTGTTTAATTTTAATGTCAACTTTATCAGAAAACTAAAATTACAAAAATATTTTAAAATTAATCGTTGGAATAAGAAAAACTATAGCATTTAGACATACAACTGAAAGAAAAGTCAGAAAAAGAGTTATTTCCCCTTTGCATAGATAAAATATATAAAAATTTTGAAATTTAGTATAAAATTAAGTGCGAAAATATCTTGAACCTACCAATAATTCTAATTACATCCATGTGATTATATTCACATAAAATAAATAAAACTATCTTGCACAATTTTTAAAGAATTCAAAGTTTTACAAAAAAGTGTGACGTCACAGAACACTGGATCTACTTTAAAAGTCATAAAAAGCACGCAAAGATGTTTATTTTTAACTGGAGGTAAATAAAGCACGGCGGCATGGAAGGGCTAGATGAAAAAATAAATAATTCTTATTTTTTCGGACGAATAAGTTATTTGTTCGGACAAATAAGTTTTTTTTTCGGACGAATTAAGATTTGTTCGGACGAACAAGTTATTTGTTCGGACGAATTAGGATTTGTTCGGACGAATTGGGATTTGTTCGGACAAGTAAGTTATTTGTTCGGACGAATTAGGATTTGTTCGGACGAATAAATTATTTGTCCGGACGAATTAGGATTTGTTCGGACGAATTAGGATTTGTTCGGACGAATAAGTTATTTGTTCGGACGAATTAGGATTTGTTTGGACGAACAAGTTATTTGTTCGGACGAATTAGGATTTGTTCGAACGAATAAGTTATTTGTTCGGACAAATTAGGATTTGTTCGGACGAATTAGCTATTTGTTAGGACGAATTAGGAATTGTTCGGACGAATTAGCTATTTGTTCGGGCAAATTAGGATTTGTTCGGACGAATAAGTTTTTTGTTCGGACGAATTAGTTATTTTATTTGTTCGGACGAATTAGGATTTGTTCGGACGAATTACGAATTTGTTCGGACGAATTAGGAATTGTTCGGACGAATTAGCTATTTGTTCGGACGAATATTCAAAAAGTTATTAGTTTATATGAGGAGTAATTTAGACTATCTGCTCTGGTAATGATGTAGATGAAAGGGTGGAGGGTCAAGCCACCCCTTTTTTTAAATAATAAATTGCTAATAATATAGACATAGGTGTTATATTATCTGACATGTATGCAATATCTGACATATTTTACTGTCAAGCTCAATTTTCAAACTCAATCTATCTAAAGGATAGGAGTTATAATATCTTGGTGCCATGGGTTTCCGATAGTCTAAAACTAATGTTAACCCTAATGGTTGTCTCTTTTGTCAACTTTGAATCTATTTCATTTTTAAAATCAGACATAGCATCAAAAGTCGTAGATACAAAATCAAAGTTAGTCGTCATCATATGCAGTTTTTATCTATAAATAATCTGGATGCCGCATTCGACCGATGAAAATAGGCGTCAGGTGTTTCCGATAGTATGATTCGTAACAATATTTTTAATAATAGTTAAGAAAAATGAGATACAACCTTTTGAAAATATTGTATAAAATTGTCAATTGTTTTGTAAGCTTTTATTTCACCTTAAATCGTCCAATTATTTTAATTTTCCCCAGAACTTGATTCAATCAGTTTCAGTTATGATCATTATTATGATTATTGATAACGTTTTTATTTACACTCAAAGGAAAACTTTACAAAGCCATATGATAATTTTAACATGTAAATACGTCATCAGAGGTCTTTTTGATGGACGATAAGTATTTTTATCATTAAATTCTATTTTAATTATTTTTTATATTATAGTTAGGATGTTGGATTATTTTGCTGACTTTATATTATAAAGTATAGGCTAAGTAAAAATTAGTTTGTTTTATAAGTCACTTAAGTAATTGTGCGATTATTACAATTCCACGAAGCATATCAGTTAACTTTGATCGTATGTACATGTATATGTAATAAAGTTAAGGCGAAAGATAAATTCGTATGTCCAGTGTCCAAAGTAAACAGGACTACATTTTCAATATAAATATCGACAATCGAAATCCACCTGCGGAATCGTATAATTATGACTATTGGAAACATTTCTTCTGGCATTACGCGAAAAAAAACTTATAGTTACCAAAGAAAAAAACCTTCACTGCCTAGAGTTGGCATACATCTATACGCGGATCTAGAGCCGGGGTGGTCGGGGGCCTTGGACCCCCACCCCGCAAATAAAATTATCTCTCAGACCCCCACCCCCACCCCAGTAAATTTTTCTGGATCCGCGCATGATCATGTAAACTGATTAGACTTTTCACATTTATGTATCCATGATTATGACATCCCTCTCTCTCTCTCTCTCTTTCTCTCTCTCTCTCTCATACATGTACCACTATTAATAACTTATTCGTCCGAACAAATCCTAATTCGTCCGAACAAATAGCTATTTCGTCCGAACAAATCCTAATTCGTCCGAACAAATAACTTATTTGTCCGAACAAATCCTAATTCGTCCGAACAAATAGCTATTTTGTCCGAACAAATCCCAATTCGTCCGAACAAACAACTTATTTGTCCGAACAAATAGCTATTTCGTCCGAACAAATCCTAATTCGTCCGAACAAATCCTAATACGTCCGAACAAATAACTTATTTGTCCGAACAAATCCCAATTCGTCCGAACAAATAGCTATTTTGTCCGAACAAATCCCAATTCGTCCGAACAAATAACTTATTTGTCCGAACAAATAGCTATTTCGTCCGAACAAATCCTAATTCGTCCGAACAAATAACTTATTCGTCCGAAAAAATCTTAATTCGTCCGAACAAATAACTTATTTGTCCGAACAAATAGCTAATTCGTCCGAACGAATAAGATTAATTTTTTTTTTCATCTGGCCCTTCCACGCCGCCGTAATAAAGTAAGGTCAATATAAAAATTATTTGTTTTTCCTTACTCTACCCATTCTTTTTTAAGCAAAAATCTCAGATTTAATTGATACAGTAATTAGCTCTGTAAACTAACCCAAAATGTTATATTCATTGCTATATATTCAAAGTTAGTCTAAAAAGTAAGACCAAAAAAAAAGTGTTTATAATTTTGTAGGTATCCATGTTTAGACAAATCACTGTAAAAAAAAAAATAAGTCAATGAAGGAAGCGAATCCTCAAGTCTCTGTCTTTCTGTTTATTTTTTGCTACCAACTTCTTTTTTCCAAATATACAAAATTGAAGTTGTTGAATTTCAACCAAACATGTCTAACAATGTTCAGTTAGTTCTTGCATTATGATCACATTTCTAGCGGGTAGTTTAAGTATTACTATTTTCTGTCATACCATTTGGGCTGGTTGGTGTCAAAACAGCTGCACAGATAACTATGAGTAAAGATTTAACTTTTCATTGATTGGTTTAGATGCAGTTGATAATCTGTTCTATTACCCTCAGAGTTAGCAACATACTTAGCAACGGGTAACATAACGAAATGTTACATGCGCGTAAATTATGCGCGTACGGTTCGCCGTGGAATTCACGTCATTTCTATATAAAAGCAGTAAAAAAATCTCTAAAATTAAGACATTCAGTATAATAAAATAAATAGTGCCTTTTGGGAGGATAACAGTTGAAATTGACACCCCTCGAAAACCATTGTCAACCTCCGCTTCGTGTCGGTTAACAATGGTTTCCTCGGGGTGTCAATTTCAACTGTTACCCTCCCAAACAGGCACTATTTATATAATGGTTGTAGACTTTATATAAAACAATTCAACAAAATTTCTCCATAAACATATATTTAAAAGATGTAATCTGAACAACAAGGATCAATGACTAGAGGTTGTCAATAATATACAAGAATGTATAGAAGTACCATGACCATCAGAGATCAACAAAGTGAACATACATTGCACGCAGAATTATGTTTAACATGGATATTCCTATACAAAGCTGATTCAAGATTCATAAATTCAAAGACATGATTAATTTCTAAAAAAACATAAAAAGTCTTTATTAATCATCTGGAAAATTAGGATTTAATTAGCATTACACTAAAATGCACTGGATCAAATTGCAAAACAATTTAAACTCTCCTATACATAAAATTTTAACATCTTACCTAGTTTTTTATTTAAATAACCGGTTTAAAATTTAAGAATAAGGCCATTAGATCATGTCTTCATATGAATATCTTTGTGTCATATAACACTAAATATGATCTACATAAAAATTGAAGTTTTTTAATTTCCAAAACTACTCATCACATAATTAAAAGCAGTAATTCCTTTTTAACATGTTAAATGCGCCCTACACTTAAGGTGGCTCACTACACCATGAAATATTTTCTTAAATCAACAGAAAATTACTTGATTATGATATATATCATAATGGATAAGAAGAATTTGTATTTAAGTCTAATAGGCAAAAAAATGTGCAATTTTGGATGAAAAATTACATTTTCAAAAATTTAATTCAGTTAACATGAACAAAAGCTCCAGGCGGATTCGAACTCATGATCTGCAGTTTAGAATCTCAATACTTTAACCACTGAGCTACGATGATATACATCCTAATTGAACAATCTAAACAGATTAACAAAACATTTAAATTGCCTGTAATCTTGTGACGAAGTGTCTTATAAGTGTATAAGTGTAGGTGTAGTGAGGTACCTTAAGTAATTTTAAAAGCATGTAGCTTATATAGAATAATCCAGCCATAAATAACCGGTTCTGAGACAAAGTCTATATTCAAGATGACTGGAAGTAAAAATTGATGGCACGACTGACATCGTAATCAGCCGCCAAGGCGAACTGTATGAGGTCTTCCTCTGGCACGTCGTCACCGATAACACCACGCAAGCCAGCGATACAATCTGCCAATCGATTCTGATCTGTCGCAAGTTCACCATATTCCACATAACTCGATGAAGAGGAGGATGAAGAAGAGGAATATCTCTATAAAGTACAAACAGGTTTTCTTTAGGACAGTATCAATTACCAGATATGCCCATCCCCCTAAAAATGGTAAAACAATAGCCTCTAAGTCCTAATGGATTCAAGGGAATTTTTCTATTAAAATTGAAGCATTAAACATTCTGTTTGTCAATTTTTCTCTATCATCAAAGCTACAGCCTAAATCAAAAATATTGCACAGCGTTTTCGGCATGCAAATTTCCCCCATAGAAGATAGCAAGTAAATTTATTAAATTTCAAATCATTTTATTCATGTACGATATTTCCTTTTTGAATTTTGTTTATAAATAACATATTGCTGATGTTGACTTAAGTATTTTCATTTGTAAATGTTTTGTACATTGCAAAGCTATACTTTTAACTTCAAAAAATGTGAAACACAGGTGATTAGAATAGCCACAAATGTCCATCGATTCTCTCTGATACTTTTAACCTCTGAGACCTTAAAGCTACAAAAGCCAAAAAGACCTTCAGCCACAAAGACCTTTAACCCACAAAAACCTTATAGCTACAAAGATCTTTTAAGCCTACCCTGGAAGACACCTGCATCCGTCCAACCATCTCCTCCACATCATCCACACTGGACGAACTTGCTGTCTCCATTTCATCTCTGAAAAAGTTTAATACATGTACAAAATTTTAAAAAATTTTACTCTCTGCAAGCTACAAGTGGTCTATGATCTACGGGGTTTCTTATTCCAATTACCGTTAGGTTTTTTACCCAATTGATATGCATTTGAAAGCTCATTTACATTTTCTATGGAGACATCTGTACAAGATGGTCAGAAAAATATTTAAAATTTACATATGGGAGCACATTTTGCTCACTACCCCCCTTAGAATATAAATTCTTTACAATAAAAAAAAAATTGTAGAAAAATTGTTATAAACCTGAATGTTTAGAATGACACTTTACTAAAAAAAAAAGTGCATATTTTCTAATTTTCTAAACCCATGATTTACTGTATAGAATTTTTACACAAGTTCCACATATTTTGTATATCATATGAAAAGATGAACTTTTGAAAAATTACGATGTTCAAAAGTAAATAAATCCAATTGAAAAGAGAAAAATTTAATTAAGCGTTGGGCCAACACATAAATATTGAGTTTCCTTTCTGCTTCTTAGCCACGCAAGCGCATGGGATTGTAAATACTGCAGCGTGGCATATATCATGAGTGAACAGTCTCTCGGTGAAACTTGATGTCCTCAGGAACTATATATTTATTGAAATGCACAATCTATAAATGCATATTTCTTACTACGGACATCAAATTCAAAATTGTTTTCTCAGGGAGTCAATCCCACTGTTACTACTTTTAGACAGCAGTTGCAATCATGTGACACTCAAATCAATGTCCAAAACAACTCAGTGTGTTTACATGTGTAATTCCGGATACGTTTTACCGATATGTAAACTGACAGGTGATGACTAATAATGCCTGAAACCTTCCGTATGAGGAAATTTTGTATATTTCTTCTTATTTCCCTTGTTATTATCAAAAAGTCAGACATCGTTTTTTGAGTCACTTTAAAAAGATAATTCTGAAAAAAATAGTATTAAACTGCATAAGAACTTATCAAAACATGTTGTAACTATGCAACATGGTTTTGAATACCGGTAATCATTCTACTAAAACAAAAACCTACTCTTGAATGACATCTTCTATTTCTGCACGTAAATGTGGGGGAAGCTGAACAAAAACTTCTCCATTCTTTAGATCAGGGTGGTTTCTTAAAAAATTCAGCACTTTATCCTTCAAAACAAAACAATGAAGTCACTAACATTGACATGCACATGGCCTACGTTCACAGAGGTTAATTTCATTTGACTCAGTGATAGGTGTTAACGATGTCCCTACCTTGAGGGTTGTGCTTTGGAATTGGTCAGCAATGCTGAGGAGACAGAGGGCGGTGTCCGTGTCCACGTGTTGTAACAGCCCATGCTCACACACCCGCCCAAGATCGGCAACCTGACCACACAAAACACAATGCATTTCAGTTCATTTAGTCAAAATTACAACTCTTACAGTGCAAACTCATCTCTTTGTTCCATCATGTTTCAAGAAACTTCCAAATGAGTTTCTTAAATTTGTATTTATCTTCATGCATCTTTGTTGTGAATAAAACTATATCATTATAATTTTGACTAATTTAGCTAATGACCTCATATCTATCTGCTAAGGTTAGTAACTCTGTCAGCTGATCTGTTGACAATGAGTTCAATTGAATGTGGCCACAGTACAAGAACTCCAAAAACATGGAAAAGATCTCTGGGTTTGTGTCATGTATTGTTATTTTCCTGCAAAATGAAACAATACAATTATTCCAATGTCTATGCATAATAAAGTCTCTTAGATTATAATACTAATCAAGTATTCTTCTTTGGCATGTTCACCATTATACAATGAATTTCATTTGCAAATGAGTAGGCCTACAGTGCTTAAATGGCCCCTAACTTGTCAACTGATTCTATCTTGCCACTCAGTAGAGTGCAGGTCAATCAACACAAGTGCAGTGCTTGAATGGCCCCTTACCTGTCTACAGATTAACTCATGCCACTTAAAAGAATGTGGGAGAATCAACACGAGTACATTGTTTGAGTGGTCCCTTACTTGTTAATACGTTCTCTTGTGCCACTCAGTGGAGCATAGGTGAAACAATACAAGTACAGTGCTAGATATTATGGGAGAATCAATACAAGTACAGTGTTAGATATCATGGGAGAATTAAGATAGGTACAGTGCTAGAGATCATGGGAGAGTCAACATAAATATGTACAGTGTTTGAGTGGTCCCTTACTTGTCTATAGATTCTCTCATGCCACTTAAAAGAGCACGAGAGAACCAGTTACAGCGAGCGGCTAGCACCACACAGTGGGCTGGGATCTGATGGATCTCCATATCATGGTCATCCTCCTGTCTCTCTATGGGGTCTCCACCGTGGGTGTGGTCAATGACTATGTCCCCCATATCTATAACAGTCAACAGCGCTGTGACAATACCAAATCATCTATTGCTCTCAAATCTATCTTACAGCCAGCCCACAAATGACAAATAATGTTTTAACAGACAGCACTTAACATACGTAAATGTGAATGTTATAAAAAAGAACAAACGATCAATGTGCAAAGAACTCACCTCGAACAAGAATGATTTCAAAAACCATGTCTGTGTTTTGTTGTTTTTTAAACAACTCTAACGCTCGTTGTGCCAGCACACTTCTTCTTGATGGCGGAGGAATACAGAGAGATTCTACAGAACTCAACTATAATATAGAAAATTACATGAATAGAAACATCACTCATGCTATATGCAATCATATCAGGTATTTTGATGTTTAAAGAACAAGAAAATAAATTAAATGTAGTACTTAATTACATTTTTTTTAAATATCAATTGTAAATATATTTGTTTCAAATGATATAGTTTTAAGCAATTAACAACAAAAGCTGACACAGTAACAACAAATTAAAGTTTCTGACAGCCTATTGCTTTACCCTAGCATATTTTGTGTCTAAATCAGATGTGGAGGTGTCCCCCTTGGTATCCAGGAGACCCAGAAATGCAACTGTTGCTTTAAAATCCCCCTTGTTGACCAGATCCACCATCTGTTTTATACTTTTGTCCAAAGTTGATCTATAGCTTCTTAGCTTATGCACACCCCATGCCTACAAAAATAAGAATAATAAAATATACTTACCTCTCAAAGGTTTTGACAAGAGTATCAGATATAGGAAAGTTTATACATGATAAATGTCATTGACAAGTTAAAGAAATTGGGTAAAATAAATCAGTAATTATGGGAAGGTAAAAGTAGGAAGGTCAGACTTATCAGTGATACCAACAGTTTACTGGCAGGATGAATTATTAAGTATAAGATATATATTAGTAATAAGTGGCAAGTAAAAGTACCAGCAAGTAAAGGCGGCTCAACACACTAATATATTACTTGACGGATACTGGTACATATATTTTCTTGCTTCTAAAAGGGTTCAAAAAATTTTAGTATACTACAAGCTTTCTACTATGACTTAATGGTGGGTAAATTTTTTATTCAGAGAAACTGAAAAATTATTTTACCTGCAAGTGAGAAATTTTAGAGCTTAAAATTTGCTCTCAATAAACATGTCCTGTAAGTACTGTGTCTAATAAAACATGCTATAAAGAAAAGTTATGTAGACTTTTAAATAGTGTACCAGACAAGTATTCATACTTTACAGAAAAATGTTTCATAGATTTGTCATAAAATGAACGTGTTGAGCTACTTTACAATCTATCAGTGACCAATGCTAGGTAAAAGTACCAAAGTCAGTCATTTCAGTGACCCCTGGTTGGTAAAAGTCTAAAGGTAGGTTATATCAGTAAGCATAACTAGAAGTGTCAAGGTATATTGTATCAGTAAAAGTAAACTTTATCAGGAAAAGTATCAAAGTAAATTGTATCAGGAAAAGTATCAAGGTAAATTGTATCAGTATTAACATAGGTAAGTAAAAGTATCAAGGTATGTTGTATCAGTAAACATAAGTAAGTAAAAGTATTAAGGTATGTTGTATCAGTAAACATAAGTAAGTAAAAGTATCAAGGTATGTTGTATCAGTAAAAGTATCAAGGTATGTTGTATCAGTAAAAAGTATCAAGGTATGTTGTATCAGTAAAAGTATCAAGGTATGTTGTATCAGTAAAAGTATCAAGGTATGTTGTATCAGTAAAAGTATCAAGGTATGTTGTATCAGTAAAAGTATCAAGGTACATATATATTGTATCAGTAAAAGTATCAAAATATGTTTTACCAGCAAAAGTATCAAGGTACAGTACCGATCAGACCAAACCTAACAGAAAGTAAACCCCAACAAAATCCTGGGTTTACTCTGGGTTTACTAGAGTGGACCCAGAGTAAACCCAAAAGTTAACCCAGAGTGGACACAGAGAGTGAACCCCAATCAGAAGTATACCCCTGAAAGCAGACACTACATGTGTATTCGGAATATACAAGGGGCAGGAATTACAGGCAGTAAGATGGTAAGATAAAATACAGGTCTGCTTCACACTTCAGTGCGTACAGAATGCCATTCTCAAGTAAACCCAAAGTAACCCCGTGCCCCAAATTTTCAAAAAGTAAACCCAGAGTATTCCCAAAGTAAACCCAGAAAGTTATCCCCGGGTTTAGTTGGGGTTTACTCTGGTATTAGGTTGGGTCTGATCGGTACTGTATATTGTGTCAGTAAAAGTATCAAGGTGTATTGTATCAGTATAAACCACTGGTAAGTTAAAGTATCAGGGTATACTATAACAGTAAAAGTATCAAGATAAATTGTATCAGTAACCATAAGTAAATAAAAGTAACAAGGCCAGACAAATCCAATATCAATGATGATTGAATAATTATTCAAATGACTCACAATTTTAGAGGAGCTCAATTTGAACATGTACTTCCACTCCTTCCACTTGTATTTTTCTTCTAGAACAAGAGCCAAGTGCTGCATTCTGTCCACAAAAAGAGGAGCCTACAAAATAAAAATGAATCTTGTATCATTTTATAAGTACTCTATAAACAATATTTCCCCTTACCTCCCTTAACCCTCTCAAAACAAGATTCAGTGTATAATGTATAATTTTTAGTGTTTAAAATTCAATTTAATTTTATATGAAATTTCAAAAACAAAATTGTTTAGTACAAATTGTCTTTAAAAATATGACCTATTATTTATGTTTTAAGGTAAGACGTGACCTATCTTCCATTTTTTCTTTTTTTTTTCCTATCTCCACAATGTGAAGATTTCCACTTGGTAATTTCATAATTATATTTTTCTGTAATATGATTTTTTTTTTATTTTGATATAAAGTGTTCAATTGAATATGTATAGTATGACTTTACTTATAAGCATTCAAATGCATTTTGCATGCTATTTTAAGGAAAATTTGAAATATCCTAGCTCCGAAACAAGTCTACTAATGTACCCTGAATTTTTGGGTATTAACTGGTTTAAATGTTAATAAATAAGGAATAAAATATCAAGGAAAATTATATAAAATTGAGGAATGTCTTGTCTGTCCTTAAATAATCATGTTTATATAGGAAATTAATTTTTTACCAAGAAACATAAAACAAGATTTGCTATTATTCTTTGCTGCTTAATTTCAATTTGTTTCAAACATAAGCACTTAGACAAACCTTCACAATCCAGGATATCATGACCTTTTTTTTAATTTTGGCACCTCTACTTTTAAACAAGAGGCCCATGGGGCCACATCGCTCACCTGACCAACAATGGGCGTTCAAAAGATATTGTGCCATATGGTCCCTCGGTAGAAAAACAAAAAATAAATATTGTAAAGTATTCGAATTTTACATTTATTTTTGTATACATGTAATCTTTGACATTGTACCTTCATGAAATACTATTTTTTACCAGAATAAGAAAATCCTACGCAAGATATAAAACTAAACATTTGGTAGAGGTATACTGTTAAGTTGTTAACTTCCAAATCACTATATTTTCGTTCTGCCCCCCCCCCCCCCCCCCACCCCACTTTGTAAAGCAATCAAAATATATGAGAGCATATAGGTACATTTTTTTCATCAACTACTTACTAGTTATTGTATTAAAAAAAAAAATAGTTATAATTGTTTTTTATTTTAAAAACCCTACATGTATAGATGTGAAGAAGAAAATTGTACCTCAATGTGCTCAATTCCTCAAATTAAAAACATTCAAAAATTTTATTTGTCTTCTCCATTATAATTAAATGACTGTTATTTACTTCGCGTACAAACCAGGATAATTTTCCGCTGTGATATTCTTAGGAATAGCGATAATTACTTTATCCTCGCAACAGAAATGTGTCAGAAATATGGAAACTGTTTTAAAGATGTCGTTTTTATTTACTCGTGTCTGAAAAACTATCAAAATTGATGTAGATTTCACATTATTTATTGTATAAAGAGAGGGCCCCAGAGAGTAGATATATACAGAATATCATTCTTTTATTTTGTTTGTACAAGTATTTAACATACTCTAATTCATAGAGATTTTCTAATGTTCAACCAAAATTTCAGCATCAATTGTAGAATTATAAGCAAGATACAGAGCTCACAGTTCGCCTAGGTTTGATTCATATTTTGTTCACATGAGTTTATTACATTCAGCTTATGATTTTTAACTTGGTATTTCCTATTCAGCATTTAAAATGGAAAAAAGAATGGCCTAAAATTTTATATTCTTTTATTCACTCAAGACCAGTTCACTGGTATTTGAGGTTCAAAATCAGTTTATACAAATGTACACAAACACAGTGAAGGATCACATGTACAGTGGGAGTAATAATGACGAAAAAATGTTAAGTTTACAATACAATAAGATGTTAAAGTTGGTTTTTGGAAGAACAGACTTTGAAAATTTTCTTAATAAATATTGACAAATTTTTTACTTTTTTAATCTTTAGTTTTTAAGATCTGTGTACAAACATAGAATTGTGAGCAAATCTCTGTATCTTGCTTATAATTTGAAGCTTAACACTCAAATATGGTAAGTAAATAGAAATTGAAAACAATTAAACACAAGAAACATTCACTATAACAAATAAAGAACACAATTTATTTTTTCGAAATGAATCATATATATACATGTATATACCTACATATTTCTGTCAGCAATATCAAACTTTATTTAAACTGAATAAACTCGAGAAAATGCCGAGCATCGCAACAAAACCTTTTGCATTAATCTACCATTACGCAAAAGATAATGCCGATCGAATTACTGATAGAATGAATTGTATTTCATTATTTTTTTATACATCAGATTTTGCTTAATATGCGCAGGTAAACAGTTAACTGTTTGATTTACCGAAGTCTCTGTTTGATTTGATACGTAAAAATCATGAAATACAGACGATAGTTCCCAGGTTACAAGCAGAAATAATGAAAACGAAACGAAAATCGGAACAAGCTAACACCAACGTCATGTGTGAAAACTGTCAACGCATTGAAATATTTAGCCTCAATTTACTTCACAAAATCGGCAACAATATATTTTGCATGTTTCTAAAATTTCCCTTCATACGCGAACTGTTGCACAACAAGCAAATTCATCATAGTCAGATCGACCCTTTTTCGTATAATGTCATGGCTGCTTTAAACAAAGAACCTCGTTTTAGAGTCTTGGTAAAATGGGTATGCAAACACGGGCCGTGGCAAAATAAAAGCCAAGGCAGATCGACAATCGTCAATTCCAAATACGCATTATTTTGCAGCAATATTTACAGCGAATACAAATATACTGGTCCATCAAATATCCTGAAATTTTAATGAGATTGGCAGATTAATAACTGCCAATCTTTGTTTTGCCAAGGCCAAGTCTTGCCTACCCATTTTTCCGGATGCCGGATTACCGGATGCCGAACCCGAAGCTATTAAACTGATTGAAACACGCCTTTCCTTTATTGTTATTTTCGTAATAACTCAGATTTGAAACAGAATTAGCACTTAATTTTTGCAATTTATATTTTCCTTCCCATATAAGGATAATTTATGCTAAACTACGTTGAATTGGAATCAGTAGTTCTTGAGAAGAAAATTTTTAAAAATGCACCCCCCTTTTTCTACAGTTTCAAGGTTTTCTCCGCTTTGAATACAGACTTTTATTTTTGCAATTTATATTCGCCCTCCCATAAGGATGCTTTGTGCCAAATTTGGTTGAAATTGGATAAGTGGTTTTAGAGAAGAAGTTCAAAATGTAAAAAGTTTACAGACGGACAGACAGACAGACGGACAGATGGACGACGGACAAAATGTGATCAGAATAGCTCACTTGAGCTTTCAGCTCAGGTGAGCTAAAAATGTTTCACAGCACAGTTTTAGCTGTAGAGACTTTCACATTTTTTTCATTTACAGGTACATTGACAATTCATATCATTGATAAGATAACTCACACTCAAATGAAAACCCTTTTATTTAAAAAATTACTTGACAACAATCACACCAGTTCTATGCTACAGTGTACATACCTCATTGTTCTTCAGAGCATCTAACAAGTACACTATCAATGGAATCTTTTCTGCTTCTGTTTTCTTACTAAAAACATGCCTGTAAGCAAAAAAAGGTCCATGATCATAGTTTGGATTTAATTATTTACCACTGTGGGTAATGACATAAGATTATATAGTTACAATACAAGTTATAATGCAAGTACTTACATCTTTTTCAAAAACATCTCCAGTTTGACTGTTGCTGCCTCATGCATATTTCTTAGCTTCTTTAACTCTCGGACGTGTAAAGCCTATTTTTAACAAAGGATGGCACCATACTAACAATAGTACAATACATATTTTTAGTAAATATACTTATGAGCCAGGTGCATTTGACCAATATTTAAAAGAAAGTTAATTGATTGACCCTGCACAAATATGTGTTCAACTGTACACTGCTGACCATTTTGTCAAATCAAGTAAAACAAAATTATCAAACTGACTTCTCAAGGCCTGATACTGTGACTTTATCAGTTTTTATTTAGTACCAATTGTTTTTCATTTTGTTGCTGATTCAAACTTTGAAATTAAATGTTCAAAGTAAAAATCATATTGTATTGGTAATGCTTCTGTCTACAAGTTTACATACATATGGAACTGTGTGAATTTGCTGCCAGGGAATATCAATGACACTAGAGTAGTACTCACATGTTTCAGGGTTTTACTGAGGATGTCCTTCACATGCTCCGTCTTCTGTTTTTCTTTCTTCTCCACCTTCTCCTTCTCTGATATGTTTGTTGTAATTGCAACATCAAGCGCAGTCTGAAATTCCTCCACAAATGTAGTCAAAAGAGTCATGGATTCCTCAATCTAGGGGAAAAAAGTATAAAATTTGTTGTATAAATATATATTCATCTTATGTGGAAGTCTTTTCAACTACTTAATAATGTAAAATGTCATGTACCAGGTATTAGTAAGAATAGTTTTTATATGTTAAGATGGTTCACTAAATCTTTAAATCATATTTTTTTCAAATCAGCAGAAAATTACTTGATTATGATAGCTAGATAATTTTTCTATTGATCGATGTATAAGAGAAAAAATGACCAGCCTTCAGCAGATGCAGAGCTATTGAGCTGAATTTAATGGATTAAACACAAATAGAAAGTTGAAATTAAAACCAACTGAATTGAAAACACAAGAGGCCCATGGGCCACATCGCTCACCTGAACAGCAGTTCCTTGTAACATTACATTTCTTGAGAAGAAAATTTTTAAACATTTTTCATATGTAGTTCTATGTTAAACTTTAAACCCCGCCTGGGGCCCCAGTTTTGGTCCGAGGGTCACTATTTTTACAATTTAGAATCTTCACTATATATAAAAGCTTTTGTGTAAATATTGGCATTTCTGGTGCAGTGGTTCTTGAGAAAAAGATTTTTTAAACATTTTCCTATGTATTTCTATGTTAAACTTTGAACCCCGCCTGGGGCCCCAGTTTTGGTCCGAGGGTCACGATTTCTACAATTTAGAATCTTCATTATACATACAAGCTTTTGTGTTAATATTGGCATTTCTGGTGCAGTGGTTCTTGAGAAGAAGATTTTTTAAACATTTTCCTAAGGTATTTCTATGTTAAACTTTGAACCCCGCATGGGGCCCCAGTTTTGGTCCGAGGGTCACGATTTTTACAATTTAGAATCTTCACTATATATACAAGCTTTTGTGTAAATATTGGCATTTCTGGTGCAGTGGTTCTTGAGAAGAAGAGTTTTAAAACATTTTCCTATGTATTTCTATGTTAAACTTTGAACCCCGCCTGGGGCCCCAGTTTTGGTCCGAGGGTCACGATTTTTACAATTTAGAATCTTCACTATGTATACAAGCTTTTGTGTAAATATTGGCATTTCTGGTGCAGTGGTTCTTGAGAAGAAGATTTTTTAAACATTTTCCTATGTATTTCAATGGTAAAATTTGAACCCCGCCTGGGGCCCCAGTTTTGGTCCGAGGGTCACGATTTTTACAATTTAGAATCTTCACTATATATACAAGTTTTTTTTGTAAATATTGGCATTTCTGGTGCAGTGGTTCTTGAGAAGAAGATTTTTTAAACATTTTCCATATGTAGTTCTATGTTAAACTTTGAACCCCGCCTGGGGCCCCAGTTTTTGTCCGAGGGTCACGATTTTTACAATTTAGAATCTTCACTATATATAAAAGCTTTTGTGTAAATTTTGGCATTTCTGGTGCAGTGGTTCTTGAGAAGAAGATTTTTTAAACATTTTCCTATGTATTTCTATGTTAAACTTTGAACCCCGCCTGGGGCCCCAGTTTTGGTCTGAGGGTCACGATTTTTACAATTCGGTTCAGGTGAGCTAAAAAGTGAAATACATGCAATGGCTTGTGACATTATTCACTGTGCAGCAAGATTCATTAAAACTTGTTTTAATTCCAGTTCCATCACTGGAATATGCTACTAGGTATGACCATGATGCAGGGATCAAGACACAATTGTGGACCAAAATAGTTGATATGTCAACAAAGAATAGTATGTTTGTGCGACTTTGTAAATGCTGTGGTAACTAGATAGCCAGTGAGGTATCTAAATGGTATATCTGCAGCTTGGAATATGCTGAAGGAGTCAGGATGTATTACATATAGCTTTGCTCTACGATGCTTATTACAATGAAATGACTGTTTGCAAATTTGAACAGCATAGTTACTGTGAAAGTGTATAAGCCTTATTATTTTCATTATAATTATTCCTGGAACAGTCAGTCTTGCTGCTAATGTTGATCGTAGCTGCAGGTCTTAAGCTCCTGGTCAGAAAAAAATTAGAATGGACGACCTGGGAGCTACAGTGCCTCCCATAGTGAAACAAGTGAAAAGCTGTCAATGTGACAGCAAACCAGGTTTTCTTTTATGTAAACTGTATCCATAATCCATGTCAACCCTTATCCAGTGAAATGGAGTACCCTACATGTATATGCAACATTTTGCCAAAAAATGACTAAGTTCAAAAGCTAGTATTTTTTTCATAAATTATCGGAAATCAAAATCCTAGCAATATGCACACCTCTGATATATGTACAATTGATCTGCAAAAGAACAACTTCCTATCTTGAGAACTGTAGGAGGAGTTATCCGTACAATGAGGGTACCCTATATGCAATATTTTGCCAAAAAATGACTAAGTTCAAAAGCTGGTATTTTTTCGATAAATTATCAGAAATCAAAATCCTAGCAATATGCACACTTCTGATATATGTACAATTGATCTGCAAAAGAACAACTTCCTATCTTGAGAACTGTAGGAGGAGTTATCCGTACAATGAGGGTACCCTATATGCAACATTTTGCCAAAAAATGACTAAGTTCAAAAGCTGGTATTTTTTCGATAAATTATCGGAAATCAAAATCCTAGCAATATGCACACCTCTGATATATGTACAATTGATCTGCAAAAGAACAACTTCCTATCTTGAGAACTGTAGGAGTAGTTATCCGTACAATGAGGGTACCCTTTTGGCAGCCGCCCGCCCGCCCGCCATTTTCACCATTTTAATAACCGGATTTTTCCGTTGGAAAACCCGGTTAAAAACTGCAATTTATGGAGGACAAAAAATTGTGTTAGTTTTGGACTGATTAATCTTATTTCCAAACATATTCTGTACAAATATTTCATTCAAAAAAATTCTTCAGACATATTACTACAGATATTGTCACTTTAATTGCCTCTGATATTCTTCTAAACACCATCACCAGTCCCGTAAAGTAAAGTTGTGCAGTTTGTTTACATATGTTATAATGGTGACTCTCGATCTCAATGTGAATTTAACATACTTCATTTTCCCAGGTCTGTTAGTGTGTTTCGGGGGAAGTCTGAGGCAAGTAAAGTGACGATAACAGTAGGAAATTGTATGAAGAATTTAATGGTAGTAATTGTTTTTACAGATTTTGTGTTTGCAACAGACCTGCAGCTATGTTGATCGTTACCTCAAGCAGACGAAATCATGAGAAGACACTTAATTTTCTATTTCTAAATTAATTAATGTGTATTGGTTTTATTTCAAGTTTAAACTTCTAATTTTTTAAAATAATAATTATAAATTTGTTTGCTTACAATTTAAGAAACACAACACATTTTGTTATAATGTTATTTAACCAAATCAATTAATACAAACAATTTCCCAAAACATTTAATAGTGTCTTAAAAGGAATATTAAGTATATGTATTGATGTAGTGAGGTACTTTAAAAAGGAAATTTCATTTTCAAATTTCTAATCTTTTCTATTTCATTTAACATTTCAATGAAAATAGAAAAGATTAAAAAATATGTACAATATTTGAAGACCATCTTTGTTCACATTAAAATTATTTCCTTGGACATATGTCACTGAATTTGCACAATGAATATTCATGCACAGAATTTAGCAGCATTTGTAACAAATAACTTATGACCTAGAAATCATTAATGGTCGTACAATGATCAATATCAGGCCTTGTGTGCAGATAAATATCTTGATGGATGATAGGTCTATTAAGTGACAAAACCACTGATCAAAACAATGCATTATTCCAGCTCCAAAATAGGCATAATTTTAAGCCCACCCTTTAACAAAAACATAATTTAATTCTTTAAACTCTGAATTTTTTTTTTTCAAAATTAAGACTGAAATAAATGTAATAGTTTACATGAACCTCGCACAAGTTGCAAGCTTGGTACTTTGATATCTTTTGTTTCCCTCCCCTCTTCCAACTATTCCTAGGTCTGTTACCATTACCTCAGGCAGTATATAGCTGGCTATCTCTTGTTTTTGATCTGGTCCCATTAGCATTAACTGGTACTCAAAGACTTCAAAAAATTCTTGCACTTGCTTGATAAATATGGGTAATCTAAAGCAAAAAATAAATAAAAGTTAGTAAGGGTGATCCCAATAAACTTTGTTTTTTAAAAGAACTTAATTACAATTTTTTCAAAAAGATTGCTATTTTACCTGGAATGTGCATATCTAATAATATCATGTCTTTCTTCTTGAGGTAGTTCCCCACTTCTCCTGGCAAACAGATCACATAGAAGCACCAGTTTGGAACATGCTGCAAAAAACCATAAGTTACCGTATTTTTAATAGGAACTTGATCTACTGGAGAAGTTGACTGTCTATTCTAGACTGACAAATTTTAACTGAAATGTCAGCCTGAAGAGAAACTTTTTTTGGCATTTTACTGTGTACAGGAAAATATTTGCCCCTTTCACCCTCGTACTCAGTGGGCAAATTAAAAACTGAGCAAATTCCAATGTCTCAAATTATCTTCTTAAATCAGAAGTGTGTCTGGGCGAACTCAAGATACATGGGGTGAAAATAACCCTGTATACAGTATATCAATGATTTCCAACTTAAACCTCATAATCTTTGTTATCCTAGACTTAATAGGACTGACAAAAAAAAATCAGCTGTTTGAGGATTCAAAATATGCAGTTGAAATACATAAGAACAAGGGGTTGGGACTTTAAAATCATTATGATATATCCATAGTATTGGAGACAATAATATTTCATTAAGGTCAAACAACACGTTCCTCCAGAATCTTTTTTGTATCTCCTCGTAATAAAGAGTTCCAATAAAAAATATTAATTTTATAATTACTTTAAAAATGATCAAATTTACTTAGATTTGGTTATATGTCTAGATGGTCGAGGGGTTAGAACTGTGGCCGCTCACTGCCAGAAGCGTATAGGTTCTAGAGGTCGTGTGTTCAAAGCCCCGCCCCAGCAGAGATATAGTTCTAATATAGTGAATTTCGCTGTGCTGTAGATGTATTTATTTTTATATCAGCAATTCAAGTACTAGTGTATTTCAAGAAGATATTATATAGGAAATTGCATACTCTAGTATTTTGCAGAAATGCCTGGTAAGGTACCCTAATTTTTCGCAAGAAAGCTTGTCAAAGTAGTAGTAAACCATTACCAAATTCCTGGCAAAAGTTATCTAAAATTGAGGAACGTGTCGTCTGACCTTAAACTATTTAATTTAACTGTATATGTATGAACACTGTCATCGTCTCAGACATGGTCCAGAGCTGGCGTAGCTCTTTCCAATCCATGGCTGCTTTGACACATAAAGTATTGTCATGCTAAATATTCAGAAGTCATCTGTTACATCACATTTTAACCCATTTTATCTCTACATACAGTGCACTGTTACTGCATCAACAGTAAACAACATGTTTTATGTAAAATGCAATTGGATGATAAAAGGTCACATCAAAGGTCAATCTTTCTTAATATTTTACTCGTATTGGCAAATATTTTAATGAGCTACAAGATATTCTTGTCTCATGCAACCATGGCCAGATTGGAAAGGATCATATATGTATATTGGCCATGGCTTGCAAGGATGTTACACTGTATGCCTCATTTTACCTTTTGAGCAGATAATCACCTTAAAAGTAATTTATACAAGAGTAAAATTCAACTACAATAAAAAAAAAAGGGTTGTAAAGAAGTGCCAAGGACGGGCGATTTTGCTTTGTTGTAAGCGTAATTCGTTATATGCGTCAAGTTCACAACATATAATACATGTACATGTATAGTGAAAGTCACTTTGGTGTAATTGTCAATTCATTATAAGTGTGTTCGCTATAACCGTGTTTTACTGTATAGCAATATTTCATCACTATACCACACATTTCTTAATCTATATTCACAATTCTTTAGTTTATCTGTTGCTGATTTAAGTATAGTCAATTTCTAACAACAAGGAGCATTATGATTTTTTTAATAACTTACTTTTTCAACTTGTGGCTATCTAAAACAAGCACTTACCTACAGCTCCCTCGCGGGCTGCTCGTTTAATGACATAACATAATTTCTGGGGATTGGCTACTAATGCATCTTCTGGCATCATTCCTTTACTGTGAGGCTTCTTACATTTGAATAAATCAATTATTCTGTTGGCACATGCATGCATATCATCTATAAGACTCACAATTTCTGTAATAGATGTGTAAACAAACTGATATACAATACACGTACAATTTTGTTCATAAAAGTTTTTTCATAGACAAATAAATAACAGGAAACACTAACGGTGCCTTAATGCTGTATTCCTTAGAAAAGTCTGACAAAGCTTGATGAAGGTGTCAAACTCTTTAATGTCAGACAGAGTTTTGATACAGTCCCTAGCTGTGTCCTCCGACAGTCCAGGGGGCAGACATTCCTTGTACAAATAGTGGAAAACTGTGCTCAGGATATTGTCTGGCATACCATTCAAGGGAGATAACCTCCAGTTGTGACCAGGAACTGCCAGATTCAGAAGAATGGAATGAAGTTTAAACTGCAACAGAAAACATTCTCCAGATAATTGCACAACATATAACATCTAATTTTGAAAAAAGAACGAATAAAAAAAAAATGTAAGTATTTTCACATAACATCAAGATGAGTGAATTAATGTTGTGGTAAATTGCTGTTGTACTAAATTTTTTTAAAGACTTCAACAGATATCAAAATATTTCGAGGACATTTACAAACCTCTCTGCCACTCTTCGATTTGATGACCACATCAGAGAAAAAGCCTTCTTCTAGGGCAGGTGTAAAACAATATGGATTGTCCAGTTCAACATCCTCAGACTTCATCTAGCAAAAGTGCATTTGTTTTCAAAACAGATAGAATCTCATTTTCTTTTTTAAATTGTATCTTTTCAACAAAAGTTGGGAAATCCTGCATCCACCTATTGTTTTTTATCTGATGAAAAATTCAGCCCCTGCATGGACAGAACTTCCTTAAAAATGAAGGGAAATTCATGAATTATTTTGCCTCAGCCATGCACGTTTTGACATGAACCTTTGGAGAAATACTAATACAACACCAGATTTAGGGCTTAAACAATCAAGTCATCATAAATTCATGAAGCCTAGGAAAAAGAAAGGAGAAAAATTATATTTCTGAAAAATTGGATACCTTTTGACACTGAAGTATACAACAGCGTTCACATGTTAAAAGCATCAGATCATCAGAGGTCTTCACTTTAAATTCAATGACATGCTCTGCACAAGTTCCAAAAAATTTTAGGGAAGTAACATCTGTCTCATGTCCTCCTATCATGGGCTTGATTCTTTTGACAAACTGCAATGTGAAATAAAATTGTGTAATCTTTATTTTCAAGGCCATCATTTTAACTCTCCTGAAATGTTGTCGATTTAAAATTAGTATTTTTTTTTATTCATAAAAAAAGGAACCATATCCCTTGTTAATTTAAATATTATATTTAAGAAAATGATATATATACAAAATGGGAGTCCTAAAACACACCTCATAGGTATCAGAGTTAAAAAATGGCATGATTTCTGATCCATCTGGTACCTTCCACGAAACATCATTGTTTTCATATAGTTGAAACTGACACCTTGAAAAAAAAATCACAATCTAATTTTTCAAAGTGCAACAGTCAAAACCTAAGGACAAGTGAAAAAAAGGTTTGACTGTTCAATTGCCAGTTCAAGTGCATCTACAAGATTCTGATGATCATTGCAAACTATCGATTCACGCATCATATTTAAACTCAACATTTTCATGACAAATAAACTGAAATTATCTATGGTTTCAATGTTTGTATCTTACATGAACACCAAATTTTCAAAGTTTTTCAGATTCTGTTAAGGTTTTCATTGGAATATTTTTGTAACTAAGAATGCATGTACCTTGCACTTAAAATGGTATTTTTCCTGAGACAAACAAAATACCAATGGCATTCGTGCTAACTTATTTTTAATCAAACAATTTTAAAACAAGCAAAGAAATGTGTACCCAAAAAGATGAAGTATTTATTAAATGTTCTATATATAGACATTATACAACCAAAATAAATTGTCTGAGAAAAGGAAGTTGTTTGCAATAAGCATTTTTCAAAAAGCATTGACAACAGTATGAAGTCTTAAAATATTCATTTTCACACCTGTATAGTCTTATTATTGATATAGTACACAACTGTGACAATATGACAGCCATATGACAGTACGCACCCTTCTATTCCACTCGTATCAACTGATCCTGCTAACGACACACACTCAACGATCTGAAAAGTTAAAATACGAAGAACATAAAACTTTTCAAAAATCAAATTAAAAATAACACTCTGAAACTACTTTAAATGTAAACCGTGCCTTCCATGTTCCGTAATATTTTTCCTCCGCAGAAGTTGCATCCCTGTTTCTTCTCGCCATGTTTACAAAATATACGCATGCGTATTAGATATATGGTACAATTTATTAACTTGTTCTTTTGCAACTTCGATGCCCATAAGCCACTATGTACCTGAACATATTTTTAAAAAAAACATGCAATTTTAACAGTTAATAACACAAAATTAACCTTTATTTGACACCGATAAGACATTGATAATTCCACAATCTCAACGTGATCAAAGCTGCACTATTTTACACACAATTAGGGCTATTTTATCATCTTTATGAAGAAAATTTCAAGAGTTTTTTTCCCCCCTTTTTAAATTGATCTATCCTTTAATTAACATCCCGTACCCCCCACCCCGGGTGGGGGGAGGGGAGCTACTTATATAGTTGTTTTTCCCCCATAGTAGGGGTTCTCTCTCACGTTTTTGTGGGCTGTTTAAATATTATGTGCAGACACGAATTTACGGAATTGTATTGTTTTTTCAAAACGTTCAGTTGTTAGGATACAAAATGATATTTTCAATGTATAGTGGGTCATCTCTCCACGTTTTTGTTGATTGAAATCGGTTTGTTTTCCAATAGACCTTATCTATACTATGAGACACTTAGCATGATAGACCAATTCAAACTAAATTGGCAATCTATTCTGCAATCATCCACAAAAGCTCTAAATTATAGAATTTATAAGGAAGAGTTAAAATTTGAACATTATTTTGATACATTATCAAAAAAAGATGCAATTACTTTTTGTAGATTTCGAACATGTAATCACCATCTACCCATTGAAAGTGGACGTTAGGCAAATATTCCTAGACATGAAAGATTCTGTGCTCATTGCAATAAGTGCGAAATATTAGATGAATTTCACTACATACTTAGCTGTAACTCGTTGCAGCAAGTACGCAATCAATGCTTGTCAAACATAAATATAAAAATAAAAAATGCTATATTAGTTTTAAATTTATAATGGCAAGTACAAATCACTGTTCTTTGAGGAAACTATGTGCTTATATTAGAAAAAATAAATAAAAAATGCTCCCCATGTTAGAACCCCCATACTTCACATTTGTATTAACGAGTCAGAGTTGTCTCTCTCTCTCTCTCTCTCTCTCTCTCTCTCTCTCTCTCTCTCTCTCTCTCTCTCTCTCTCTCTCTCTCTCTCTCTTACGCATGCATTGTTATTAGTAAGAAATACCACATATTGTATCATTATAATCTCTGTGTACCATATTGTGCAATGGTGTTACTACTATATAGTAGGTTTTCCGTGGGGGCACATGTGATCAGGCTATACAAGAGGTGGAAAACCACTATATAGTCAGCTTTACGTGGGGGAAAACTGCTATATAGCCATTTTTCCGGGGGAAAGATGGCAAGGGGGAAAGGCACTATATAACACCGGTAGATATTCTTAGAGTTAAATTAGGTTCAACAGACTGTAATGAATGTTGCACCCCCAGTTTCTTTTTAGAACTTAAATGCACTTATTGAGTAAACACCATTTCAGGATCTATCAATTATTGGCTCTTCCAGTTAAACAAGTTATAAGCAATTAGTTGAATTGATTAATTAGTTTTAATAAAATATACAAGCAATTAATGCACATCTTCTTACTGCCTTATGTAAATGATTTCAATAACACCCCTTGATTTTATTTTATATTGCTTTATTCAGAATATATATGTACATGTACTGTTTAAATAACTATTGGCTTTGATTTAAAGTAAATACTAACAAATTCACAGTCATTAGCTTAACATAGGTTCACAGTCGATGAACTAGGTTGATCGGTTTGTTCCCGTTTTGCACACATTTGAAAATTAGGTATCGAAAAAATGTGTGCGAAACGGGAATTTGACCAGGTGAGATAATTGCTTAATTGCTATAGTCTATATCATAGTTCCTGTAGGGGCAATTGACAATGAAATAAATAAGACATATCTACTCGCAACTGATATTTACATTTATTTTATGTTACAATATAACTTGCATAAAAGCACATTTACATAATAATTGACATCCATGTTCTTGAATTTAATTTAGAACATCGATTTGGTCATGAACAATTTTATTTATTTCTTTAAATAAAACTGATTATTGCAAAAATGTTGCGTATGTAACGTTAGTGCTTTTTGTTTAATTTCCCGCCATTAGGAAGTACAAATACATGCTGCAAGTTTGAAGAGAGAATATCATATATTAATATTTATTTATTGCTTTTGCTTACATAAATCTACCGCTAAATTTAGTTAATGAACTGTATACTACAGTTAACGATTCGTTAACTATAGTTTTCATCTGTAAAACTATATTCAACGGTTGTAAACTATACTTTACGAATGCAAATCAAAGTTTTCCTGTCTGTAGATAGACGTTGACAACAGAGTTTGCTAATAAATATAGATTCACATCTGTAAACTATAATCTTGATTCATTAACTGTAATTAAGAGTCGTTAATTATTGTCTAACAGATCGTGAAACTAATGTTATTTATCAAATAACTATGTTTTGCAATCCCAAATGGGTTTTCCAGTGTTAATTATAATTCTACACTTCCGAAACATAAATTATTGCGTTGAGTATGGTTTACAGATGTGAAATGTAGATTTAACAGCAGTAACTAAAGTTTCACAGATGATAAACTAGGTTTATAACTGTTAACTATAGTTTATGAACAGTAAACTATGTAGTGAACTGTTAATTATAGTTTACGAACTGTAAACTATAGTTAACAATTTTTAACTATAGTTAAACGTAGTTTATCTACTATGAAACTACTGGTATATCTGCTAATTTTTGTTAATTTGTGCCATATTCATGTAAACCTTTGTCATTCCAGAAACTGATCTTTCAGCTAAGTTCTGTGCCATATAGTGGATCAAAGTGCTGTTCAAGGTCATGGTCAGGTGTGTATGATAACAAGCATGGAGTTTCCAGATTGGGGCCATAGGGTTTTCCTGCATTCTTGTGCTTTAGGATTATAGCAATACCTGGGATACAGACGAAGGACAAGAAAGACAGCTGTCTCAAGATTTGGCAGATTGCAAGAAATTCACCGATAATTAACATTAAAAATCATGACAAAAGTATTCAATTCCACCTTTTAGACCTATTTATTTACAGCTATTGGTAGCAGATCACATATTGCACATAGCTACAATTAATATATTGGCATTAGTATGTTTCATGAAAAAACAGCACATACAAACAACAAATAAACAACAAGAAGTTTCTCACATACTTCTCTATCATACAGACTGCTTAAAAAATATGAGGTTTTGACATTTACCAATTGTAAAAATGTTAAAAATACAGAATAAGCATTTATAAAACATTTCAGTTTAAAACAAAACAAAAAATCATTCAAACCTTTTTTAGTTTCCCATGGTCTTTCTATATTTCAATCAACTGATTTCCTATTACAACCATCAAGCTTTCTGTGTATATTCTTTAATTCTGATTTAACCCTTTTTATTTCTTCTAAATTAGATAATGCATAAACTTCGATTCCCTCTCCAATTAATTGACAAAGCTTTGTGTATTATTTCTAAGTGATTGCTTGTCCGATTTACAAAGACCCTGAGTTCAAAATTATGATATGGCGTCTTGATTTCATGGCAGCATGCAGAGTAACAGTTTTACAAAATAAAATCCCAACTACTGTCAAATCATCATTCTCAGCTTGGGGTTGTAAAAAAAAATAAACTAAACCAGTTCTTGAACATCAAAATAATTAAAGACAAAACAAATTATATCAATATTCAATAGGGAGAATACTGGTAATGCATGAATTTTTATGTGTGACCGTTATATTTTGGCAAAAACACAGCAAATGTACATACATAACAGTAAATCATAAACCCGATTCCATGCCAAAAATTACAGTACTGTATAAATGCCATTTTTTGTAGAGTGATAATTTTTTTTCCAATGCAAAAAGGAGAACAACGAGTAACAATGCATGTAGTTGAAGAAACATCTACAAATGATCATATCTGTTGTAACTGAACAAAAATGAGAATCACATAGATTATACATTAGATCTGTGAAATAAGGAATGCTTCTAAACTTAGGAATGGAGGTAGAGGCGTGTTGTCTTAATATAAGTTCTGTATCAGACTCATAGCTGCCTGATTAAAAAATATCTAGAAGCAATATGGGGAGTGGTTCTATATACATATATTTATATACAAGGATTTCATAAGGTCAGTCACACATATATACATGTTATCACAGAAAACAGTATAACAACGGAGATCTTGTGGAGTAGATCAGTGAGTTATTTCCCTTTCCAACCAATTCTACAGTCCGACTTTTCCTGGGTTTGAGATTCTGCACCATGCTTGTTTACAAGTCATAATATTGTCACAACACTTAATAACAAGCCAGGTAATCGGCAAAACTAGAGCTGATCCTGAAGGTCTCTCCATGCGTCTACGCTGTCCAGCTATGCTCCGTATACACAGACGTGATCGATTGGACCGGATTCTCCCGATGGGGTGTCGGGAGGAGTCCGCATTGAGGGGACTGTCTCCACTGTCAGGTTTAGATTTGGCACTTGTTTGGGCAGGGTTAAGACCTGAGGTTAGGATCTCACCAAAGAACTTCGATACCGTCTGTAGGGATTATGTTGACTAGGAGGAGAAGGTGCTGTAACAGACAAATAAATTTGGTGTGAGTCAAATATTGTATTGTTATGAAAAATTAAGACATCAGTCACATAACTGGAAATTCTAGTGATAAACAATATCAATATTATTATATCAACCACATCAAGGTTAAATGTTTTGTAAACATACATTTACAATTAAAAAACGTACAAATGAAAAAATAAATGAAAGATGTACAGGGTACATTGATACAATAATTTACATTAATTTCTCACTTCTATGATACGTTTATAGCACTATACAACTTTTTTAATTGCCAATGCAAGGTTTGAAAAATCAACATTTAAACAGCAACACAATGTTTATGGTAAGTGCATTGTGATTCAACACAAGTTGAAATTTTCATAGTCTTTTATGATGAGAGATAAACTCAAGATGATGCAAGAAATTCAGACACACAGGATATAATGGTGCATCAAGAAACTGCAAACAGGAACGGTTAAATGAACGGGGAAAAGATTTTTGTTCCAAAGAACAAGAAGACTGGGTAAAAACGGGCACTTCCTGCAGTGAGGATGTTTACCTCAGCTATCTGGGAATTTTGGTGATTTTGGTGATAAAAGTTGCTTTGGACCTGTTGTATAAACAGAACAATTTTTTTCTTTATAGCTGGCACAACTTATAACAACTGATTATCTCATTATTTTCTCTTGTATTTACATTCTTATTTTTTTGTGAAAGCATAGAAAACAATAATATTGAGTACGGTAATACATGTAATTGGTAACATTCCAAATACTGAGAATACTGCAAAGCCAAAAAATGTAAAGCTGAAAATTCATGCAATATAACATTAGAACATAAATGTGTTGTATGTTGGTGAACTCTCTGCACTCAGTGTGGTGAGTGTAAATACTGGCTACCTCAGACCCCCCATGCAGTGTCTATGCCCTTATCAGGTGGTGCTGCTGAAAAGGAGATTTGAACACAACAGTATTGACGCAGATCCGTTACAGCCTACTGCTTTACATGGATAATTTGATCACTAATTCACCTATTATTGTAAAGAATTTCTGATCATCATAGAATTTTACTTATTTTTTCACTTTCATTTATTCCTCCTTATTTTTCCTACCTTATACAATATCCCAATAAAGGCTAATCAGTTTTAATTTAAATGTGTATGTGCTACAACAGCTGCATGCTACCATAAGAGCAATTTAACACAATTCTCATCAACAAATAAATTTGAATGCTATCCAGATGAACTCTACATATGGGTTTTCTGGTTATCTTTATGACACATACATGTATAACACTTAAAATGACTGCAGATCCAGCTAAATCAGTGAAAGGTTCGCTACACTAGGATACTATGAGTACTTTAAAGAAGGATCACCCACCCCACATCCAGTTACCGTGATGACTGAGTTACTTACTCCATTGGTTGTGGTAGTCCTGGTTGACCTCAGCATCCTCCATGATGTCAGGTGGGAAATTGCTCAGTTCTGATGACGGCTGTAAACCACTGCCAGTAATCCCCAGTATGGAGGGTCCTTCAAATGTATCAAACATGTCAGACAATGGTAACTAAAACACTAAAGAACTTGCAAAACAAAGAATTGCCCGACTTCATTACGACTGTAAGTAAAGTGTTACCTATCATTTGTGAGTTCCTCTGGGGCACCAAAGGGGTGGAGGCCCTTCTAGAACTGGTCCCTCCCAAAGGGGTATCAGACTGGAATGACACACATCAATGTTAATACAAGAGGAAAGCCACAAAAGGCACAAGTTTACCCTTGATCAAACACATCTATCATTTTTGTTGTTTTGAATAGATGAAGCAATGTTTAACTTCTATTAAGGTTGAAATTGCAGGAAGATAATAGCAGACGTTGCAAGTAAATATAGAGACCCTAAAGTGGTACGAAGACATTAGTAGACAGAAATGTGAAATACACGGAGAACTAAACATAAATGTAAACAAACTTTGCAATAATTTGATAAAAAAAATTTCAATGCATATCAAAAAGAAAAGTTTTCTTTTCTATTTACCAGCACATATACATCGTTTTGAATCTATGCAGGTTGATGATCAAGCTCTGGTGTGTATAGATTTAAATTAGCACTTACCCGCATTGCATGAGTTGTACTTGGCCTGGCATCAGACGACATAGTGTACCTATCTCTAAAGCTTCGGATATCTTTATCTACAGCACTACTTGCACGATTTGCACTATACACTTTTTTCTAAAAGCAGACAAAAAATGTAAATTATTAAGGAGAGCAAATTTAGAATATATATCCATTCACCACTATAATTTGGTATGAGTGTACAAATAAAATCTTTAGTCCAATATTCTACACAATAAGTAAAGCACAGAGAAATGTTCTGATCCATGTATGACCGTCTACAGAGGTTTAGCAGGAGAGGACATACAACATACACCTGGCCAAGTCCTCACCTGTGCTCGTCCCTGGCTAGGACTGGGGACTACGTCCCGTTCAGAGCCCAGAGGGGGTAAGGTCCCATTTCTTTGGTGATGTGTGGGTGGGGAGGAGAGGCGCTCACTGTGAGGGGTAATACGAGTCACCTTAAGAGCCCCACTCGGCCCTGGCTTCTCATCCTCCTGTAAATTGAATATAATCTTATCTAATGCAGTCATATTGAGTGCATTTGTACATATGCAATTCCACATTCTACGGAGGTATTCTACATCCCAAGAAAATTCTTACAATTTCTAATCATTTGATATTATTTAGATGATGACACACTCCTGAATTAAATATAAACTACAAAAATTAAATATTTTGAGCAAATTTCTTTTTAAAAAGTGCATGGATTATTTGAATAACTTGGAGTTGGACAGATCATCAGGGTGTAGATATTGGTGCAGAAACAAATAGCATTAACTCTCAAGGCAGTTTTAATTCAGAAAATCGCTACAACACTTGCTTTACAGTAAAAATTTATGGATTGAAATATCTGAAAAAAACATATATCTAAACCTTTCCCAATAACTTGAAGGGAATTTGAATAATAAAAAGAATCACTTATAAGTCAATTTTAATTAATAAGTATTTGTATGCATTTTATGTGTACTATATGTACATGAACATCACATTTTGGGAACACAACAGTCATACTTGAGTACATTGATTTTACATCAACTTAACCTCCGCCTATCTCACTGAGCTATGTTGATACACTACGGGAAGATATTTCTATCAGTGTTTAAGCAATGTCCAAAATCTGTTTACAGGGTGTATGCAGTGCATGCAGTAACCTAATTTTCTTGCACCTTTTTTTTTAAAACAAAAATAATGGAATCTGATGTTACACAGGCCTTTTTTTAGCTATATTTAAAGTAGACCATGCTTTAAAAAACAATGTCTTTGTACTGTACAATGAATTTAAAAAACTTGTTGAGAAGTTTGAAATGATAAGGACTATAAGGCATGATAGATGTACCACTATAATGAGAGTAAAAAATGAGATATAAACATTTTTTTGGCATATTGGAAATAATTCACAATATTAATATCACAGCTTGCTGTAAATTAAAAGCTTCCTATAATTTAAAAAAAGAATTCATACAAATATTTGTAAAGATTCATTATCATGGTGTTGGAAACATTTAACAAATAGGTTAGCGGGTCGTTAATATGAAAGAGATGTACTTTCAGTTACAAATAAAAAGATCATTAGTAACATTGTTATTATGTATTCTACTCCAAAATTATTTGTTCCTAATGATAAAACAATGGACAGCTAAAAAGCCTTCAAAACATTATGATTAATTATCAATGATTTAAACTTTGTATTGAAAACATAAATTTTGCTGTAACTGTTCAATATAATCCTTAATCATACATCTGCTATATATCTGTGTTCACTATTAACAATTTTCCTTGCAGTTATGATAGCATCTACTTTCTGAAATTTTTCCTGGTTTTTCTAGAACCAGCAACTTTCTAATGAAGGTTACAAGTACTCAGTTTCTAAACACATGCACAACCAATCACTGAAGACATCCATTTCAACAATACACAGGGTGTGTAATCCCTTTAGGGTAACTCATCATAAATTGCAATGCAAATCTGAAATTAACTTAAATAAATAAATTTCAATGCCCAAGGGAAATGAAGTCCAGTGGTCTTGTGCTTGTGTGTCTAAATGCACCTTATTGTCTACAGTACATGGTTTCTATTGATCTAAGTTGGTCTTATACACCCTTTAACCAAAGACATGTAGAAATGAGAAGACAATATGAAAACTCACTCTGTGTTTCGTCTCTCGGATAAGCTGAGCAAATGAAAACGTGGAAATGCATGAAAATATGCAAATCATTGCAAGCTTAACAGAAAATGAGTAAAAGCAAAGTCAAGTGGTAGAACTCTTACCACATTCGGGGTTTTTGATCTGTTGTCAATGGGGGCGAGTCTGATGAGGCCGCTTCTGGTGCTCCGCTGCTGAGTCAGCTTAACACTGATTGGCCGGTTGGACATCTTGAGGGAGGGGTTGGCACTGGAGGCAGGGCGGGCTGTGTTAATTATTGGGTCCGAGTCACTACAAAATAACCAATTCATTCAATAAGCTCACTACAAAAAGCTGACAGAGGTTGCTCCCAATTGCTTTCTCCTGGCATCACCAATGAAGGACTGATCTAGATTGGATTTTTTGTCACTGAATGCAACATGCTACAATATGACCAGGCTTTTTCAATCCACATATTTCATTTTCCAAAAATGCTTTTCTTTCACAAATACCTACCTAGCATGTCAAAATGTAGGCAAGGTATACATATCACCAGAAACAGAAGATGTCGTGTAATAAAATATTGTACTTTTCGCAGGTTAAATGTAATGGTTCAAAATCACCAGTCAAAAATTGGGGAACCTGGGCTATATGAATTACGTATCTCATAACCGATATACCGGTAGTTTGCATTCTTGCAATACTAATTAAGAATAACTTTCTAGACAAACAGTATTTTGAAACAATATGTAACAAATGAAAGTCTTTTCACATACAATCAAGCCTTAGAAGTTGCTTCAGACTGTTTTGATCATGAATTAAGATCTGAATATGCCTTACGTAAGTGATGTGGCTTCCCGACTCTGTAGTTTTTTTGTGGATATGTGGAGAACATTTTCTAATCGTGGCCCAGTCACTCCTATTGTTGTGTTGGACCTCTGTATCTAAGAAGTTAAAAATATTCCAGGTAAAAGCAATAGTAACATCAACACAGAGAATGAGCACAGTTTCACCTGAACACATTGTCATGCTGTACCTTGTTGTTAAGGAAGCTGAAGGAAGGTTCCCTGGATGAAGGAAGTGGATGATCGGCACGGATCTGATCCAAAATGGGTACTCGAATAGGCTTTCTCTCATCTATGATAAAAATACATAAAATGTCTAATCAACATAGCCATAACTAGTACAATATTCTGGTCTTATGTAAAATAACTTAAAAGTTTGACTTACCGAGTACCATCATTGTGTATTTCCTGGTGAGAGGCTGCATCCATGATACAATCTAAAATTCAGAATTACAGAAAACCAGTTTAGGTGACTATGTAATAAGTTTACAGTTTGAAGCAATGTATTAAACATCTACTGATTTTACCTCCTGCCAGATAGCATCAAATGCTGAGCTGATGACACTGTCTTTGATGCTGGCATTGGGCGTTATTGGGGGATACCCAACCCTTCTTCTTCTGGGTGTTAATTGCTTCTTGTCATTTGAGCTTTCATCATACCTAAAATAAAGGTGTTTTTTTTGTATATTCATCATCTTTTTTTTTTCAAGAGTTTTGGCTAATGCACTGTACATGTCTACATGTCACTTACACATCTTTATACTCGATTGCTATGATCTCCTCGTAATCTCCCTCCTGTTCAAATATTTCCTCCTCTAGATGAGTGAACTCGGTGAATGGAGCATCAGAGCCCTGCCTGTTGGATCGAGCCTCAACAGGGGGCTTCCTAGCTTGAACCCTTTTCCCTGATAATGATAATCTACAAGACAAGAAGATCACAAGAAATAAAAAAATTATTACTGACTGTTTAAAAATTGCCCATTCTTTGCTTCATATTCATGCATAGTACATGTGTCACAAGGAGGATTTTATTCCTTACGAACAATTTTTTGTACTTATATTCTGTGTTTAAGAACACCAACCATGATTATTGTTTGGTGAACAGAAAAGCAAGCTCATGGTTCATTCTTACTTGGTACTGATATCAATTTGTCAAGAATATGTATATGTTTTGTTGAGAACAACACAGACCTGCGTTCATAAATATCTAATCATGCTTTTTGAATTTACATCTCATATAAATATTACCTTCTCCACCTGAATCTTAACATATATGTTAACAAATTTAGTTTAACTACTAATTAAATACAAAGACAATGTGATTTAAGTACATTTTCTGTTTTTATATTTTAAGTATATATATATACCATTAACAATAGGGAGGCACAGTGGTGTACTGGAATTGTGCTGGAGTGGGGTCTCAATTTGAAATTGTGAATCTAGAGTGGGCTATGCACTACAGTAACTATTGGAATTAATTGTTCCACTGTCAACAGTTCTGGAAAAATAGTCATATTACAGAACTTTCCACCCCCCCCCCCTTAATAAAAATAATAACAAGAGGCCCAGGGGCCACATCGCTCACCTGAGCAACAATTGCCTTAATTCTGATCAAATTAGCATTACAGTATCAAAATATCTTGACAACTGAGTACAGTAGATCTTGCTAAAAAAAATTGAATATCTGCCAATTTTTATCCACCTCTTATTTTTTAGTAAAGCCCCTTTTGTTGTTGTACCTGTAAGAAGATTTTTCTCTATTCCTATAACCCCCCCTCTCCCCATTTCGTGGCCCCACTATTCTCTAGGGAATCATGGTTTCATCAAACTTAAATCTACCTTTAATCTCATAACCTGTGCTTTCACACTAAGTACTGAGTTTTGGACCGAAAACTTTCCCAGAATATTTTTAAGGATTGTAAAACTTGATCCCCCAATTGTGGCCTCACGCTACCCCCGGGGACCATGATTTGAACAAACTTGAATCAACACTTCCTGAGGATGCTTCCATTTTAATTTGAGTTTTTCCTGGCCTAATAGTTTTTGAGAAGAATTTTTTTTAAAGATTTTCTCTATATATTCCTATGTAAAACTTGATCCCCCAATTGTGGCCCCACCCTACCCCTAGGGACCATGATTTGAACAAACTTGAATCTACACTACCTGATGATGCCTCCACTCAAAGTTGAGCTTTTCTGGCCTAATAGTCTTTGAGAAGAAGATTTTTAAAGATTTTCTCTATATATTCCTATGTAAAACTTGATCCCCCAATTGTGGCCCCACCCTCCCCCCGGGGACCATGATTTGAACAAATTTGAATCAACACTTCCTGAGGATGCTTTCATTTTAATTTGAGTTTTTCTGGCCTTATAGTTTTTGAGAAGAAAATTTTTAAAGATTTTCTCTATATATTCCTATGTAAAACTTGATCCCCTAATTGTGGCCCCACCCTACCCCCGGGGACCATGATTTGAACAAACTTGAATCTACCTTACCTGATGATGCCTCCACTTAAAGTTGAGCTTTCCTGGCCTAATAGTTTTTGAGAAGAAATTTTTTAAAGATTTTCTCTATATATTCCTATGTAAAACTTGATCCCCCAATTGTGGCCCCACCCTACCCCCGGGGACCATGATTTGAACAAACTTGAATCAACACTTCCTGAGGATGCTTCCATTTTAATTTGAAATTTTCTGGCCAAATAGTTTTTGAGAAGAAGATTTTTAAAGATTTTCTCTATATATTCCTATGTAAAACTTGATCCCCCAATTGTGGCCCCACCCTACCCCCGGGGACCATGATTTGAACAAACTTGAATCTACACTACCTGATGATGCCTCCACTCAAAGTTGAGCTTTTCTGGCCTAATATTTTTTGAGAAGAAAATTTTTAAAGATTTTTCTCTATATATTCCTATGTAAAACTTGATCCCCCAATTGTGGCCCCACCCTACCCCCGGGGACCATGATTTGAACAAACTTGAATCTACATTACATGAGGATGCTTCCACTCAAATTTGAGCTTTTCTGGCCTAAAAGTTTTTGAGAAGAAGATTTTTAAAGATTTTCTCTATATATTCCAATGTAAAACTTGATCCCCCAATTGTGGCCCCACCCTACCCCCGGGGACCATGATTTGAACAAACTTGAATCAACACTTCCTGAGGATGCTTCCATTTTAATTTGAGCTTTTCTGGCCTAATAGTTTTTAAAAGAAATTTTTTAAAAGATTTTTCTCTATATATTCCTATGTAAAACTTGATCCCCCAATTGTGGCCCCACCCTACCCCCGGGGACCATGATTTGAACAAACTTGAATCTACACTTCCTGAGGATGCTTCCATTTTAATTTGAGCTTTTCTGGCCAAATAGTTTTTGAGAAGAAGATTTTTAAAGATTTTCTCTATATATTCCTATGTAAAACTTGATCCCCCAATTATGGCCCCACCCTACCCCCGGGGACCATGATTTGAACAAACTTGAATCTACACTACATGAGGATGCTCCCATTTTAATTTGAATCTTTCTGGCCTGATAGTTTTTGAGAAGAAGATTTTTAAAGATTTTCTCTATATATTCCTATGTAAAACTTGATCCCCCAATTGTGGCCCCACCCTACCCCCGGGGACCATGATTTGAACAAACTTGAATCTACACTACCTGATGATGCCTCCACACAAGTTTAAGCTTTACCGGCCTAATACTTTTTGAGAAGAAGATTTTTGAAAAATACCAACAAATTTTCAATATTTCTCAATTATATCCCCTTTAAAAAGGGCGTGGCCCTTCATTTGAACAAACTTGAATTCCCTTCACCTACTGGTGCTTTGTGCCAAATTTGGTTGAAATCTGCCCAGTGGTTCTTGAGAAGAAGATGAAAATGTGAAAAGTTTACGACGACGACGACAACGACAACGACGACAGACAACGGACAAATTGTGATCAGAAAAGCTCACTTGAGCCTTTGGCTCAGGTGAGCTAAAAACTATACATAATATCAAAACCAACTAACAAACAGACAAACAATGAATGATATCTTCCAGCAACAAATTGTAGATTTACTCTGTTTTCTGAATTTAGGTCAATATCCTAGCAAAGGTAATAGCTTTTAAGTCATCAACAATATTGGTTTTTCCATAAATCCTCTGATTTAGATATTTACAAAGCGGGTTCCATGTCATAAACCTGAAGAATGAAACATCATTATCTGTGCATGTGTGCATTGTGGCTAATGATAACACAGTGACTCAGCAGTAATGGGTGATGTAACGGCCCAGGGACTGCAGGCATGGATCAAGTGTGTCTTATCTGACTGTTGTGACTGTAATTCCATGATGCCATGTCATAAAATATAACAACCTAATCAGGCTAATATTAAAACCATGCAGACTGATTGTTAAATTACTGGCTCTCGGTACACCCTGTTTTATCAGATATGCCAACAGATTGCTATGGAAACTCATAAACATGAACAATAAATATTTAAAAATTCATTCTCATCATCCACTTGAAAAAAAAAAAGATGGTATCTGCAGGACAAGCTGCTGGGAAGTAATTACATAGGGACAGGGTGGATGAGGATACATCTATTTTTAGGTGTTCTAAATTAATTATTGACGAGAATTTACCTCGTTAACACTAACGCATGAATTGAACCCATATCATGAAAATTTACAGCATCATTTAAAATTTATTCATACTTGCCCAACACCCTTTATTACAAAGTTAGATGAAATTACAAACTATTACTAATTAATCAGAAAAGAGGAAAATCAATAAACAGTAATTTTAATCATTTTATATCTTCAATGAGCCTCCTTTTTCGACTCCATTACTTAGCCGTCGACTCACCCCTGAATATCTTGAGTAGCTGCGATTTCATTTTCTGTGACATCCACCAATCCCAGGCTTCCGGTCATTGGCCGCGACCCCTCACGTTCTATCAGCTGAAACCCTTGGTCATTTGGACTCATAAGCTGATTTCCCAGAATTCTAAGGAAAAAACATTCAAATTTCACACAAATATGAAACAAACAAATTATTGGGTAAATTATTTATATGTAATACAAGTATAACGTAGTGCAAAGTTATATATAAACTTCTTGATTGATGTATCATGCTTTTAGAGAATATTGTAACTTGTGAATTAAAAAAAGAAAAGGAGTGTAGATTGAAAGGGTCGTAGTGATCCAACCAAATTTGTCGTGATTCTACAGGGCCAAGTTCTCAACATGTTGTGTATGACAAACAATGAAACTCACAATAGATTTCCCACGTGTTCTTCCAATATCAAATTATCAAAAATTGAATTTCAGAACTGAATGCATGTCCTTGAGAGTTTGATCTGATTTCTATTAACCATCAAATTTCACAAAAGAACAGGCTGAGTGAAATGTAACTCCCTTTATAACGTCTTCTCAGATATTGATGAGAACATGAGAGACGTGGCGACACACACCTGAGATGTGGGAACTGAGCTCCCCATTCCTGGCACTCCTTGTGTATGTAGGGTGGGGCACCGCCGCTCTGTTCAAACAGCACAGAGTCTATCTCATCAAACAAGTTTTGTACAGTTTTGGCAGCTTGCTTGTCAAACTCCTGTAAACACAATGTTTTAAAGTTATAAATAATGTTTAACACCAGAAATGTACGTCTAAAATAAACTTAAATTAGATTTCAGTAAGAATATATGAATGCAATTCATTAATGTAACCTGGGTCCTTTAACATAATTAATATATCTGATATTCTGGGTGTTCATTAGAGACAATATGATGCTTGCATACTGCCCTGGATATATCTAAAACCTTGCTTGTTTTTTATATGGTTCAATCTGCTCTCATTATCATTATTTTGAATTTAATCATCAAATTAGAGTCCGATATAAGTTGCGCATGGATGAAACATTAATACATTCAAGTTACCAGTAAACAATACTTTATTCAATAAAATACATGTAATGAATAGGATTAAGCAGCAGGCACAGCCTATTTTAGCCTTCCCCCTTATAAAAATGTATCTGATAAAGTCAGCACACAGGTTTACAGTACTGATATGAATAATTCTATGTGAATTTGTTGTGAATAGAAATTTAGGTCCCTTGCCTAATGATATAAGGACTTGATTATAATAAAACTGCAAATAGTCAAAAAATCTTTCAAAAATAAGTAAATTGTATTATGAAATAACTTTTCAGAATGTTGAAGATGAAATAATCATTCGTATAAAACAACTGCAAAATTGAATAATTCAAATCTAGAGAAAAACAACTCGCAATGAAAATTATACTCTGTGAATATTAATCACTTTGAAGGTATCTAATGAATCAAACTACCAGTATATTCAAGTGGTATGTAATTATCTATTGTGGAACTTGGTCCATCAATTCTACTGAATTCTAAATGAAGAACAAAACTTTTCATCAATACATTCATCCCTAAACTAATAGAAAATTTGTTATTAATTTGCCATAAAATGGCTGATTATATTGATTTATGCTTGGGATTAAACAGAGAAGAGGGTAAATCAACATGGCGCTCCGGTATCCAAGAGATGTCAACCGCTTCTTTCTGCAGGGCACCAACGGGTATAAACCAACTGATTGGTGAAGAGGAAAGTTACGACCATGCCATCGGGTATTGATAGAACACTTACAACGTGGAATAGAAAAACACGTAGAGTGTGATAATCGACTTGTCCCAGACCCAAAATAGCAGGGCCCTAGAGCTGGGACACACTTCTGTATGTCAAAATGACAGATAGCCCCTCTCCGGAGACTCTGCCATTCAAAACTCTATTCTTATCGTGTGGAAGCTGTTGACAAAGTTCAAACTCTGCTGTCTGTTGCATAATATTCAAGAGGGTGTTTACTTTGTTGTCATCAAAAAGCCTTCAAAGGACTTGAGGTTTCTAACAAAAAGCTTTTAAACTTGCAACATTAATTTTCATAAAGAGACAGGCACCGACTTCTGTAATTGGTCTTATTTTCATATCTTACAAAGTCATTCAAGCTTGACATTATGTTTTGGAATCCATTAGAAAATTTAGTTCCATTACACTAGAATCATTCTTATTCTCCTAACCATCACTCTGCAATACAGCAAGGTTCTAAAAATCATTTTTAATATATCTTCAGTGAGTTAGTTACATATGGGCAAGCTTACAGTTAAAATATCTTTAAATTACCAAGCAATTTGTTTGGTGGCCATTTAAATTTTCAAAAAACAATCTGCCTTGTTTTGAAGTTTACTAAATGTTTTTCAAACAAATGGTATAGATAAAACCAAACATTCATTTAATGAATTCACAAATTACCAAGGCATTACTCTAGTGTTAGAGGGTTAAGTAGCACCTGTATATTTTAACTATCAAACAACTATCACCTGGTATTTCTAGGATTTTGTTAATATTTGTCCTTCTGGCTAAATTATTTTCTGATTCCTCCCTAGTTTATATTTACTCTAGATGGATGTCTCAATCTAAATTCTTTACATTTCTTCAACACCAGAATATGAATACAATATCCCCAGATATTGGGCCCCCTTACAAGTGAACAATTTATTGCTAAATTTGAAGTGGTTAACTTTGCTGTTGCCTGAATAAGCCTTTTATCTGAGATGAAACGGGGCGGCTACCAACTAGGTGTATCAGCTGCTTGGATATCAATTCTGATACAGCTTCCACAATATTTTTTTATCACCATGGCAATATCAATCTGTGATGATGTCATCATTTTGTCCCCAGGGAGAGAGTGGGAAACACCAGATGTGTCACAGAAGTCCATACTAGAGACAATTTTATTCTCTGGTCCCAATTACTGTCTGATATTATTAACTGTCGATCATTTCAAACAGATGGATTTCTAAACCATTTTTAAATTTAACTGTAGATTTTTTTCTAACTAAAATTCAAAATGCTTTTATTTAAAAAAAAAAATAAATAACTTCCCTATTGCTTTTTCTCGACTTTAA
The DNA here is from genome assembly GCF_963853765.1 of Magallana gigas. Lineage (NCBI taxonomy): Eukaryota > Metazoa > Mollusca > Bivalvia > Ostreida > Ostreidae > Magallana > Magallana gigas. The sequence goes on along the minus strand of NC_088859.1, from coordinate 47,171,160 downwards.
ATGGTAATTTGATCTAAGCTTTAAAATTTTGTTTATTCAGAAACAAATCACCCATTGCCGAATCTGAATGGATCATCTTCCAGTTAACATGTTCATTCATATCAAAAAAAATTCTTTAAAGATTCATATCTTTAAGACAAAATGCTTATTGATATCATCAAAATCAGATATCAAATTAGCGTGTGATGCTTTTAATAACTTGCAATAAAAAGTACCTCTCAACCCTTCATAACAACCAAATATTTTTAAACAAACTCCATGAAGTTTTTATTTAAACTATAAACAGTTTATTACTACCGGTATATGTTAGTTACAAACAAATATTGCAATTTAAATATCCAGTATTTTATTTGTTTTGACAATCTAAATGATTTTTCCCTTGATCTTCAAATTGACATACTGAGTATTCAATTTAATGGAGTAATAGTCTATGGTATAGTCATTGGTAACCATTTTCAATCACTGTGGAATCATTCAATTTCGTGGGTGCAAAATTTTTGTGGATTTAGGGATTTTTGTTTATTCATAGATAGGTAATTTTGTGGATATGTCGGTTTTCAGTTTCAGTAGGAAAACTAAATCTTTTATAATTAGTTTTTGTGGAGGATGCAAATTCGTGGGTGAGAGCTACCCAAAAAGATCACGAAAATTGAGCCACCTCGACTTCTAATGATTCCACAGTAAACGTGTGTTGGGTTTGACGGTGACTTACGTCCCAGGAGTAGCCGGTGGAGGTGGACCCCGTGCTGCTGCGCTCCGTCGTGTTTCCGGTGCCCCACTCCCCGACCTGTACGGTGTGCACGATCTGTGCCTCGGTGATTGTAGGGGTAGACCGACCACTGCTGGAGGGGGTACCATGATAACTATAACATAGGAAATAGTCCATATCAACTCACAGTGAGCTAAGAAATAAACTATATCAATAGTGAACAATTATTTGGTCATGACATGCATTTACAGAAATTCTTTAAAAGGTCAAAATTTTTCTTCTTTTTTTTAAACCCTGCTGGTCTTGACATTATGAATTACAGATTGTTAGCTGAAATAAAGATTGCTTTGGGACATAAAATTTGAGGAGAAAAGAACATAAGAAATACAAATTTAGGGTTATTACATATAATTTTGATAATTCAAAAATAAAAATCCCAAACTGGAGGCATCCCTCCTATAGATCATTTACCGCTACAAGTTAATTTCCATCACAAAATGATATAAAACTTTAATTAAGATTCTTTAATACTTCCAGTAACTAATATAAACAAAGGAAAATAAAAATGCAATGATAACAATGCACTTTAATGGATGATATACTCTTAAAGCAAAAATAAACTGATCACAGAAAAGTTATTTTGATGATGAAAAAGAACATAAAAAACATCAGCTATAAAAGATTGTAATAGCGAAAAAAACGGGGTATTTTCTAGAGAATTTGCCTTTTCATAGCATGTAACAGGATCCTACTGTTGTCAATTTCCTTATTTGGCTCTACAGTCTTCAACTTCTTCGGTATTTTACAATCTTTGACTATGAACGACAGCTAGGTTCAATAGGCTGATCCTACATGAATGAGATCTGTCTTACCTTGTGAGAGCCTCTGTCACAGTGGCCAAGAAGTCTGTGGGGAGGGGAGGCTGGGTTTCTATAGAGGGGTAGGGGTCATGGAGGGACCCTTGCGGAATGCCTCGTCTGTAAATAAACCAAGCAAAAACATTTAATAATGCCACTTAGAACACTAAATATCAAATATTAAACAAGACTGTCAACTTAAGCATTACTCGCCTCCCAAATTTCAAACCCAAAATGAATGCAATAATTACAGGCTTTTCTTGAAATAATTTACAGAGCGTTATGAATAATTATTTTTCATCAGTTTTTATCCAAATGAACATTGTTTATTGTATGAAAAAGGTAGGAACAAAGATACAAGTGTGCTGCTAATAACTTTTTACATCAGATAAGAGGAAACAGTCATAAATCCACCAATATATATACATATGCACATAAACACAAGGGTGCACTGTGTATGATACAATGACTGTAAAGTTCCTATGGTGATGTACTCCGATCTAGATCAACATTAAATCACAAAATATAGCTAACCAGTCTTACTTATATACAACTTCCTTTATGCAATCAACTTTCACACACAAGAATTTTTCTTTCCAAAACCTATTGCCTTTAAATGCCACTTTTCCTTTCCAATGCACAATTTTTCCTTTATAATGTACAATTTTTTCATTCTTTTTAGTTTTTGAACCCAAGTAATTAATTTCTGTTTTGTACTAGCTCTTTACAGATATGAGCAGGCTTGTAAGCCTTCATCCATCTCTATACAGATTAGATTTTATGCACATACAATATACAATTTTTGTTTAATAAATGAAATACTAAATGTATCATGATCATGCTTTTAACTAATGAAACGCATCATATAAGCCAAGATAAAAGTTCAAGCTGAGAGTTTTTAATTAAAAGATTTTAAAACAGTAAATATATCAAGTTTATTTCATTAACATGAGTTTTATATAATTCATTATATCTTCTGGTAAATATATATAGAAAAGTATAAGTTATATTATTTTGTATTTTTTTCTGCTTATGAATTTTTTCTTCACATAACATGTTTATTTTCTTCTATAATGAAACACCGTTACACGAGAACTGACCAATGACATTGAAGATTTTGCCATGACGGCCAAAATATCTTTCACCCAAAGGGCACCTTGACTTCCATAACCGAAATCAATCATGTTTACAAGTTGTACGCAAGCACAAAGGCTTTGGCAACATGTCCATTTTCTATTCAAACAATCTTTCCCTATCCCTGCTGACCAGTTCCCCGCTCTATACCTTTAATAAAACCTTGCACTAATTCTTGTATTTGACTTAATTCTTTTGGTCAATAACGACCCTATCTTATCTCGGCACATAATGTTCAAGTGTAAACCTCCGTTGACCAGTGCAAACTTACTCCAAAACAACCGCATTGAAATGAAACAAGCCCTATTGATTTGTTTTAATCACCCACAAGTTATTTCTGATTTAATGCTAAATTTGATTCTAAAGACCTTGTTCTTACTGATATTCATAGCTTACATAGGGTTGTGAAAATTCCTCAAAGGAAATGTGCCTCATGATCTTTACCTTAACATTACAATCACGTATCTTTATTAGAGCCTTGTTAGTTTTCAAGTACTTTGGTGACAAGCTATAAAGTCTGTTTTACAATTGTTGAAGGTAAATTTGTGTATACCTGGTATATTTTCACTGTACGCACCTTAGCACCTCAAAGGGAAACCCAATCAACAATTCTCTTTAGATTTAAGTGGTTTGTTTTTTAAAAACATATTTTGAATAAAGTAACAGCTACTTTTAGTAAAGAAGTGTTTTAAAGATTTTACAAATACATAAAAGCCACAGACTTCACACAATGGCATGTTGCATATTTATATATATATTGATATGAATGAAAAAGGATCGACTATGTTTTATCTACCGTATGTATCGCTGGTACACAATATGAAATATTACTGTTTCCAAGCCCAATTTACTTTTGTTCAGGGCAATAAATTTTATATTTGAATAACAAAGAAAACATTACCCCAACAAGTTTGTACACAAAAAAAAACTTAAGGCAAAGGGATCAAATAAATTATATAGAGAGAATGAAATTATTTTTCTAACCAGAAAATGGAAAAAAATACTTGTAATTGACAATTCATAATTTAAAGAAATGAATCATTTTTTATTTAAGCTACTGGAGGAGGCAGAATTTTAGGAACCTTGTTGATACTTTGGGTAACTGGTACACATTTATTGATAACAATTCTAATATAAATTAAATAATATATTGAAGCATCTTTCACGGATACCTCCAACTCATTACAGATACAGATACCATACATTATGGCAACCCCTGCATTTACAATGATTTTAAATTCAAATTCAGTTTAGTGTATGTAAATTTACAATTCATTATTCCATACACAAAAAAAAGCAGAAACATGTTTCTTGAAAATGTTTGGTTTTACCTTTTATGAATTTTTGCACTGACACAGACAATAGATCGTGAGAGGCCATAAGAGCGACGGTGAGGCAGTTTGATGGTCCTATGCCCTACCCCTCCCCTACTGACTGACTTCACATCCAAGCTAAGCTTCCAGTATTTGGGGTTTGGATGAGACATGTGAACATGTCTTAACATCACATCTGTCCCCATTGTTTTGTCTGTTACTTCAGCCCTTGGACCCTGCCTGGGTCCATCTTACTGAGCAACAAGATCAGGCCATGCTTTAAGTCCAAAAACAATTTTTTTTAAAGTTCCTGGATGAATTAAATCAAGATCCTTTCTGATGGTCACAGGAAGAAAAGGTTAATCCAACATAATTGGCAATAAATTCTTGAGAACACAGCTATCCTTACATGTTTACCAACACACTGAGAAGTGTCAAAATGTTTTCAGCAATAGTGTAAGTCAATTATCAGGTATGACAACATTCCAAACAGTACACAATGGTGGAGCAGCTTAAAAATAAATGCACATCATTTCTTATATGTGATGTTCGTAATGACAGATGAAGCGTGGCCTATTCCATTGTAGACAGTGCCCACACTGGCAGTCAATTTAACTTTCTATCGACCATCCAATGAAAACTATCACAAACAAACAACATGCGACTTGAACGAGTAAGCTTTACTATCTTTGCTGTATACGGGCATTTACATGTAGCAAACACTGTCATCAATGAACTGGCTCTCAACCCTGTTGGGTGACAATCACAGAGCTCCACCATCTATTGGAATGGAAGCTAATATTCCTCTCAAAGCCTGGAGCCATGATAGCTTTATCTTGGTTGGTAAGGAGGAATTTGTGATAAGGGGGATTGGGAATTATAAGTATTATCTTCCCTGACATTTTCACAAATATCACCTATCAATGCAAAGAACAAATCTATTATCAGAAATTAAATGCCATACGTTTATGCTGAGTTTATACTGCAGAATCGCAAATCTTGTCAAGTTAATGGCTTCTTAGCGACTTTTCTTTTATATCTCTTAGAAGGAATCTGAGGCACACATTTGTGCAAATGAAAAGAAAGGGTTTTCTGGAGATTAAAAGTGATGTATTGCTACATGAAAAAGACTTATGATAAAGCTGCTACACTGCTGATAATTCCATCTGTCTTCTCAAAATCATACGTCACCCGAAATCTGACATTAAATGCAGCCTACACTAGTTGCCTTCATCAATTAAATTCCTATTGTTTGACATTTTTTCAGAGCCTCCTCCCTACCAATGACATTACAATCAAATACCCTGAGATACTGACCCCTGAATGACGAGAATCTTGTCCAGGGATGTCTGCGTTTGGAATCGAAGGTTAGGAATTGTCATGGCAATTAACAACTTAAGAGATGCTCTTCAGACAGCTACCAGTTTATAGATTCTCAAGCGGATAATACCAGCAGCAAACTCAAACAGTACATCTCGCTCTTCTCAATATGAGTCTTTCATTAGTAGATTGGGTCATCTACACATGGTAATGTTCAGGTAGCTCTCCCTGATTATTCTGACTTTAAGGTCAGGAAGAAAATGTAATTATGACTGTCTTACAATGAGGGGATTTCTACAAAGCTAGATAAAAGTGATGTAACTGCTTCAGGAATATTACATTAATATTTCATAGGATTGATTAAGCAGCTATCAGATAATTTATCATGATAGTAATATAGTACTCCAGAGTGCAGGGAGAGTAGAGTTACACCTTTCTATTGATTTAATTTAACAAAATTATAAATATTGACAATGGTAACAGTATTTTTGTTGATGAACAAGTATACCATATCAATTTTTCTAGAGGATCAATGCCTCAGAGACAGATGTTGGTATAGGAAGTTCTGCAGCTTTTTAAAAGGCATATAGAAAATGATACCATTATATTAGCAGTCTTCTTAGCACTGAATTTACATTTCCTGACCTATTACATGACTTACATAACATGTACACAACATTTTACCTCTATGCATGTATCAGTACTTATCAATATAATCATGCATGCACTATATGAAGAGAAATATCTTTAGTCTCATGATCAAGGTTGCACCAATAAAAAGAAGACAACCTTGCTTAGAATATCATTTAACAATTAGTAATTAATAAACTAAATTGAGTAAACTAATTAATCAGCAGTGTCTTTGTCAATGAGCATTTAGCATAACATTTGTGTATATATATATATATATATATTTATATATATATATATACAGTCATTTGCAATGTGCACAATCATTTTGCACAATTGCATGGTGTAGGTTCATTGTTTCTTGTGCTGTCTTCCTTCTCATTTTAGGTAATTTTTTCCAATTGTTTCATGTGTGTATCAATATATTCAGCTGCATGTTTTTGCTACATGATATCAATTCTTTTCAATAAAGTCACCACTATAATCAAGCAACTTGTAATATTGATGGATCGTTGTCAGCTGTGTCCATTGAAAATATAACACCAACGGGAAATGGTAAAATTGTCACACTCAATTTCAATGAATTAATAAAAGAACAGCTCTCATATTTCATCATTGCAATCAGCTTTAAAAACATAATGTTTGTAAGTGCTACAAGTAATCCTATGAAAAGGGAGGCAACTCCTTTTGCAGTCAACAATAGACATGGTGGGTCATGAGGTTCAAAACATGGACAAGGAAATATAATTTGTCCTAAGATTTTACAAAAGACAGAGGCAAAACATTATTTATATGAAAAATATTTGTCCTGTGTTCAATATTTCCTTAATTTGAATCATCATTTCTCCAAGACGCCTACCACAATATTCACTTAAATTGTAAAGTGTGTCAAAAGTTTGACTATACTGCTATGTTAAATTTTTAGCTGATTTTTGCAGTCGGACAGATAGATCATGCATCATAACATTTGTACAAAAACAAGAACTCCAGTGTCCTTACCGTCTTATAAAGTGGTTAGAATTTTCTGCTGCTGTTTGATTTATGAGCGGAAGAAAGTCATTTTCAAAAATGTTTGAAGAATTACTATACTTTATACAGATGTTAATAAGACCCCCCCCTCTCTCTCTCTCTCTCTCTCTCTCTCTCTCTCTCTCTCTCTCTCTCTCTCTCTCCATTCAACTGCAATCTTCTTCCACATCAAATAACCAAAAAAAAATAGTAATAAAAACATGATATAAGAGACTAAATATTTAACTTGACAATACATTTCAGTTTAATTACTTTGTATAAAGAATGATCAAAACATTGATAATAGACAATGCAACATGGATATCAAAGGAGTTAATATTTGATCTATCTCTCATTTGGGTATCTAGTAAACAGAAACCTATGGTCGGGAAACAGGACAAATCTTTGAAGAGATTGTGCAATCATAATTACAGACTATTGCACTGGGATGAAAGGAGACATAATTTCTATTGACAAACTTTTAAAAATAAATTTTGATGTTTACAGGTTGTATATGCCCTTTGTCTGTAGTCCGTGTTCGGAGCTGATCAATAATGAATTTTACTTTGTATATGCTAAATACCAACATTTGTCAATACATGGATGCTCATTCTGCACGTAATTCGAAAAAGTTTTTTACTTTAAAGGCAAAGCAGTTAAATACATTGTCAATTCTATAGAATAGCTAGCTGCTAGAATGCAATTTTTGTTTGAGATTTCAAAATCTTGGTCCTTCAAATGTTACTTATTGCAATCTTTCTCCAATTCAGATTACCTACATCTCAGTGATAAGAATACATGTAATTATGATTGATAATCATCCAATGTACCTTTATTGTATGCTTTGAATTGTACTTTAACTCTAGGTCTTGAACACAAAAAAATCTACTAATACATTGAATTCCAAAGCATTGCAGTTCTCATAAAGCCTTTAAACTTTTCTCCTCTAATCAGATCTTTACAAAAATTACTTTAACAAAAACAAATATGGGAAAACTAAGCCTATTGAATAATGATAACAGTGTAGCACCTATATTGTTTGTCTTTTGTTATCATGCTTATATTTAAAAAATTTTGATTTTCCTATTTTGTAGCAAGATTTACCCATGGTCAGCATATGTTGTGACATTTCAACAAGTTTAAACAAGTGGATTTTTGATAATATCCATCATATGAAATTATATTGGAAATTACTGACAATACTAATCTCGATCTATATCATGTACTGTTTGAGACCGACAAAAGAAGCTCAGTCCTTCTTCCAATTCTCCCACTGACGAGTTGGTAAGCCTCTCGGATCAAACACTTGTCCCCTGTATTCCTTGCCCCACATTTCATATCTTACAGATCTCTTTATTGACATGTTTCTGTGTGCACAAACAATGAAATAGAAGGTAGCTATCTTTTTAACCTGTCAATAGAAAGCCATTTTGAAGGAATTTTGTTTGCACTGTCACTTTGGGAAACAAAGAGATGGACACAGTAATTGTTGCAATATGATCATTATCAAGTAAAATCTATACCCATCTCTTAATTGTTATTTATTTTAATTCACAAGCATCTTGCTCTCATCAAATTTTATTTATCAAAATCAATTTTTTAAAGATGAATGACATCAAAGCCCTTAATCGGAAGTCATTAGAAAAATATACAAATCAATAAAAAATAGTTTATATACATAAAGCCTTTTTTTCTTATCAATAAAATTACATATAGAGTTATTCATGAAATTCTGAAACCAGAACCATTCAGGTGGGTTTTTTTTTTATTAAAGTTGCACTTTATAAACTTTTTTTCTACCTGGAGTTATCAAAGAAAGGGCATACCCAGTACATAATAGCATGGTACCACCAAGAACACAAATCCAGCACTCTTAAGCTTCCAAAGGAAATTTGCATTAACTAATCCACAACTTGTAGATATTTTGTACACAATTTTACTTATAAAACTAGTGGAGGATAAATCTGGTAAAAGCAAGCTGGCAAGTGATTGATTGCTTCAAACATACATTTTTCAGAGAGTTCCTGAAAATAAACAAACTCTGGAAACCTGGAGCTCAATAATCAAAGATCAAACAATTTATTGCTTCACACATGCTGCCAAAAATGCAGATCCTGGTATCAAGCATGACAGGTCACAAGAGGTCACAGGTGCTCATCCCCAGGTAAACAGGGGCTTGTGATTCACCCTAGCAGTTGGAGTATCTACCCCTAATGATAAAACATCTAGAGCAGTTCATGGCAACTCAGGGATTGAATACTTATATTGTGGAATGGAATATGTAAAGTGCAGTACTTGGCCGAAATATTTTTTTTCTTTTCAGAAAAATTTTGTCCAATAAAAATCACTTATTTAGTTCATTATTTCATCCAAAGAAAAGTACAAAGCTAAGTTGAATTCAAAAATCATAATTTTTGCAAATTTTCAATACAGTTCCATTTTCATTCATAGACACATAATAGTATTTTTTCCACAGTTATGAAAGGAGACAAATAAAGAGAAATACATTGTATATCAAATAAAATGGAGACAATTAACCAATTTTTTATTCACTGGCTATAAGAACTAAGTTAAAATTATCAAATAAATGGAGAAAATGGATCATAATGGATTGGGTATCTTTACATTGCATACTCTGTTTGCACTGTCTAAAATGTCAATAGACCAATGTTTGACTACCTGAAAACCATTGAAATTCATTTTCCTATTGCTGCCAATGTACAGAATTTAACACATCCATAGCAAAGTGTACAAAACATAATTGTGACTGGTAAACGCAGTCAGCAGTTTCTCCTTCAATATTCAGTATCTGACATCATTTGACAAAACAATTTCTGTAATGTATGTGAACATTTCTTTAGAGATCAATAAAATAACCTGAGCAAGTTGTTAAAAAACCATTCAAGAACAGTGTCAAGAAAACAAATTTAAACCTTGATCAATCTATAATCTCAAGTCTAATTAAACTACTAATTTGAAAGAAGATCAACCCTCAAGTACATCCTAAATAGATTGAATATCACCATACAATGTATATTCAAAGACAAAGATAAATACAGTGTGTGACCAAAACAAACAGAAACTTCACAAACAATACAAAATCCTTCGTTAGAAGACCGTCAGTAATCAGTGAGGTCATACCAGTCAGGAAAAAGAACAGGTTGAATAAGGACACTACATGCCATCAAATTTGCATTGTCAAAGAATTTCAAAATAAACCAAATGTGCAGAAACTGTTTATTTATTTATATTCACACAAGAGAGCTGCTGATTCATTGCGTGTAAACACAATAAAATTCTTTACTCAAGGTTAGATCTATTCAACTGTTCTCTCATAACAACAGTGAAAGAGTATATTCTCTTTGGGTAGAAATGCATTGAAGATAATTTGAGGGGAATAATTGCAATGAAATTTAAAATCTAAAATAAAAAAATAAAAGGCATTCACAACAAAACCACATAGGTAAGTTTAATCAGGTAGAAATAGTTTTCCTGGTGAAATATCAATTTTCTCAAATATATTCATTGCATGCTAATCTCTCAATACCCCATCTGTGAAGCAATAATAACTCATACTGAAACAAACTCTGAACACTCCAGTAGGCATTTCTCCTCTCCTGTAAATTACATGATCTATTCAATCACTTTCTTACCAATCTCTCTCTTAATGGTGTTTCTGTCATATTCTGCTTTTCAAGATTTAACACCTTAATTTCTTTTTAGTGCCCAATCAGTACTTCAGTCAATTTCAATATAAAAGAAAATGTTTCAAAAAGGAACTGGTGCTTATATATTTTGCTCTACAATGTCTGTGAGTACCAGTATTTTCTTCTCGATCCCATGGCTATGAATAACTTGTTGAATTTGTTACACATATTATCCTACAGTTAGAACAAAGTCAGGGTATTGGGGTATTTTCGACTAAGCTGCTTTTGCCATTGGTCTTGTTTTAAAGTTTAGTGAAAAATGAGCTTAATGAGAAAACAGGTTAAGCTGGCTTGGGATTTATTCATATCTACTGTGTACAAAAGAATATTGTAGCTTTTCTAAACCTTCTAAACCCGCTCATGTCACTAGAAATGACAAATGATTCCATTTGGCCAAGTCCCCTGGTTAATGATACACAATCTAGATCTCCTTCTGATACTAGGTGGCCCAATGATAAAACACATACCTGGCACATAAATAACAATACACAAAAAGACACCCGCTAATGTAAACTCAGGACTCTAACCATTGCAGAGTAATGTGCACTATTTTGTCTTCATGCCAGCAGAATATCTGTGACAGTACAGACACACTTGATTCATTATTTTCATCATAAAATGAATTCAATACCAATATATCCCACTTTCATTTAACAATCAAGTTTAAATCAAATCATAAAAAAAACATGTAAAATTCACAAGAAAATATGTTCCTTTTTTCACGCAAAATCTTTCAATAAATTTTTTTCTCATTTTCCCATATTTGAAATAAATTCTATCTGAAAAAAGGGCAATTTAAAATTAAAATGGTGAGACCATTTAATAACTTAATACACATTACAGAAATCACAAGAATTTCATCCCTGCTGGATTTCCAAATTTGTGCAATGACCTACCCTGGTGTGACGGGCAGAAGTCGATGTTGTCGGGGTGTGGGTGTAACACTCAGGGACCGCTCCGTGACCGTGTATCCAATCCGCGACGGCACATTGGGCCGAGGGTTCGAACCTCTTATTTCTAAATGTAACATAATTCACATGTCGATATGTATCAGATAGTTCCAAAAATCCTTCTCTTCTATACCACCAGAAATTCAACTCCACACATATATAAAAATGTTGCCTGTGAATTTTTTTGGAGAGGCCACTTCTTCTAAAGAAATTTACGGCTCACTGATATATGACTGTATTATACCCAGTAATTGGGACAACCTTTGTCAACAAGTACATGAAAACAAACAAACATACAGCTGAAGGAATGAAGAGAATTACACAGCCTTCTGAAAGGACCTATAATTCTTCATTTCAGATCACTTTATCTGAGAAACTTCTATTCCAACACAATTTTTTGACGTTGAATTTCAAGTGCGTCAACAATTCTGAGCAAACATTAAAGTCGCTTTTCCAATATCACATTATGTTCCCATAAATACACATTTGCACTACTGTAAGATAAACAGACCACATGAATACACTTGTTAAATAATTTCCTTTCATCTAATGAAAGATACAGGCACAGTAATTGTTCCAGGTCGGACGTGATATGAAGTTCCCTTAGCTGTGTACTACAGCCGCGGTAATGTTCCGTTACCCAGTCTTTCTCTTTCCTTACACTCCATTTGACATTCACTTAATTCCCTCTTAAAACATTACAGAGGTTCTGTACAGAAGCTATCCGATATTAAAAGCCAGCTCTATAGCGATTTCCACCTACCTGGTACAAGGTGAACATTTAAATAGATCTTTTTATATATATATTGCCTTGTGGCATTTAAGACAATACAAAGTTTTAGTCAAGGCATGTGGTTATATTCATCAAAGACTAAAAACTGTCTTGTAAGTAAATCCAAACACACCACGTGACATTTAATTTGATCGGCATACGGTTCTAACAAATTTTCTATCCAGCCCTAAGAAGGTAAATTTATATGACAAGATCTATAGGACGGCGCAATAAGACGGCCTGTAATCCAATGGAAGGCGGGATCAATATTCCACTGTTCAGTGGCTAACATGTATTCTGTCTACCTATATAATTTATAAGATTTGTTTGAAGGATGACCTTACAATATGATCATTTGTCAGGCAAGAGAGACATTACCAATATCTTACAAACTTTGAACCCACTGAGTTCTTGGAATGATGACAATAAATTCTAGTTCCTGAATGAATAATAATTTCATTCACTGCTCACTGCTTGTACTTTGGTATATTGTGTATTTATGGTATCATCATAGTATTCAGTTAATCTAAAAGGACAATTAAATTCGGTGTTTTTTCAAAGATCACCTTGCCACAACATAAGTAAAAAGTCTCCTTTTCTAGGAAGAGTGGAGGAAATACTTGGTGTATAAATAAGATAAACTATGAATACCATGGTATATGTTTCCAACTAAATGCTGGTTGAACGCAACTGTCTGCTCGAAGTGATTTTTCCAGGAAAAAAATCGATTTAGAAGTAAGTTTTAAAATGTCTAGCTCCAAAGAAGCCCATATGAAATGATACTACATCGAGATGGTGACCATCTCAAACGGCCCAGCATTAATTATTATTTTACAGGGTTTTCCTTTTACTTTTACCTCTGATTTAGAAATGTAGTTCAATATTATTGTACATCTTTTATCCATCAAGCAATATATTTAAAGCATGAGATGCCATGAGGAGAAAAAATATGGTCAGGAAAAGGATTTTACGTAGAGGCTTGCTATGATCTTGACATTTGACAAAGAAAATTGGTTCTTCAGTCACTGCACACCTCTCACCAACAAGCAGTTTTTGGTAAAGCCCAAGTTAGATTGGGCCCAAGAGAGAAAAATTTGGACCTTGAGCTAGCTTTAAGGTCACATCCCTTACATTTACTGAGTTTAAGAAATGTTGGACTGAGGGGAAAGAAAATAAGGTCCAAAAATTGTATCTTAATTGATTTCTTTATATTAAATAAGCAGTACTGAAGTAAATTTTATACCAAATGGAACACTTATATCAATGTAAAGTAATCTGGATAAGGATTTCATTCCCAGATCAGCCATGGACAACTGGAACGATTTCCTAAATTGGAAGAAACTTTGAGAGCTTCTCTTAATCAACTCTAATAAAATAGGTCTTTACTCTAATCATCATCAACTTGGTGAGTTTCTCAATTCAAAAGCAAAATTATTAATTACCATCATAGATCAGTTTTCTAAAAAATAAACCAACAACTTAAAGTGGCAATTTGGCTTATATTTCCTAAATAAACAGCAATTTGGATTGTTCTTTTGAACAGCAACTTCAACTGTTTTAAGCACCTTGGACTGTCTCTTAAATGAGCATCAGTTTGGTTAGTTTTCTCAATAAGCGGCTATTTGGATTGGTTTTCTCTACAAGCTGTAATTTAAGGTTTGGTTTTCTCAGTGAATGCAGCATCTTGGATTGCTTTTCCTCAATAAGCAGCAAGTTAGTCTGGTTACCTCAATGATCAGTAACTTGGATGAGTTTTTTCAACAAACATTATAAAATACATGTATATAATCCATAACTTGGATTGATTTTCTCAGTAAACAAGATTTCCACAACAGAAGAAACCTAAATTGATTTGCATGTAAAGTTACCAAACTGTTTTAACCCCCCCCCCTCCCCAAATAAAAAAACCCCACAAAGATCAAATATGGAAGGGCATTAAGAATGTACATAAAATTCATTAATGAAAAATCTTCTGACAGTAAGCTAGACTATAGGACAAACAATAAAACATGTTTTCTCTATCAAGATTCAAGCAAATGTAGACTGATATTTTTTTTAATTCAACTAAATTAGAATTATGCAAAAACTTGAAAAGAACTGTAGAGTGTAACATAGCAGTGACTTTATCCAGGAACATGACACAGAATTGAGTTGATATGAAACTAACCAGCACTGCATTCAATATTCAAATCAAAGACCACATTTTTAAGTATTAACTCTGGGCAATATTAATATATTTCTGGGCAATTTACGGCAAATTCATGACTGAATAACCATCAAAAGAAATCAAGTGAATCTCCAACAGCTTTTTTGTAAAGTTTCAGTTCAAATCAATAACAACTGAATGCTTTATAAAAAGACCTCTACATTTATTTGCAAACATTTTCTACATCAAAGCAACTTATTTCTGGATCTTGAATTTCTTTATCTTTTATCAAAGAAAGGAACACAAACAAGCAAGGGGGTAGAAATGTTAACTTTTTACATAACTTTATATGGTTTACAGATTCGGTTGCCCTTTTAAGATCAAACACTTGTCCAGATATGACTTAAAGAGTGACTGTACACAGTTAAATGGAGTTTCCATGTAAAAGACTCTTCAGTTCACATTCAGTGGTATAAAAACTTAGGTTTTAAGAGCTTGAATTAAAAAAGAAAGTTAATTTAGATGCAATGGTGACAGAAGTAGCACTATCAGTGAAAAGTGTGTTTTAATCAAACATGTTCCAAAAATCCCTCTAGTGCCACCTAAAGCCTGGAGTTATAGCTGGAACAGGGAGATACCATGTTAAACCAAATATTTAGCATACAAGCTCAATATCAACTACAAACTAATAAATACTTCAAATTCATTAAAATGATCCATTGACATTTGATCATTAATCATTTGGGTATATAAATGTACATAAATAAAGGAACATCATGATATCCATAAGTCTATGATGTACTATATTACGCCTGAATATCATGAAACTAAAAAAAATTAACTATTATCAAGTTGACTTCATTTTCATCGATTTCATGGTCAATAGTCTCCAAGCTTACTTATCCAACGAAGGTGCAATATGTGAAAAGAATTTTTAATTAGTGCCATACATCTTAGTTATTTTTTAAATTCAGACAATTTAATCATAGTTGCAAAATTCTATTACCAATACAATTGCCATGCAACAAAAGTCAGAATTCTCCCTGTGGTGTTTATTCCTTACCGAATTACAAGTAATGACTAGAAAGACGACACTTTCAGGAACCCCGTCACTACAATTACCATGATCTGTGCAAACATGACAATGTCTCTGATGACTTCCATGATAAAATATCACAGGTTTCTACATGAAAATTACGTGTCAAAAATGGAAAAATTGGTTGCTTTTTGGTTATCATGAAAAGTATCTATCTTTAGCAAAATATTTGGACCACACAGGATATTTAATAATACAGGGAAGAATTTTTAATTGGGACTGGAGATGTATAGCAAATTTAAATTCAACTATGTGTGTTGCCTCATAGTTGTCTATACAAGCATAGTTGTCTATACAAGAGCTTGTTTCTTCATTGCTAGCAGAATGGTTGTTGTAAAGATTTGATACCATCAAGAACAGATATCTGATTGTCAAGATAATCAAAACAAGTTGGTCCATACAAGGTTAACCAACAAATGGCAGGCATTTAATCTACTTGAGATACCTGTAAAATCATGGGTTTGTTCAAATTCAGTATCAATTTAATTACTTTGAAAATGCAACAGAACAAAAATTAAGAATACATATATATCCACTTGCCACAAAAAAACACCAAATACTTATCTTTGAAAATGTGTACAGAAAATGTGTAGGATATACTTTGGTTCATAATATATATTTTTGCTTAGATTATATTTTAGCTCAATGTTATTTTAAATTCAAAGGGGATATTTTAAATACTGAGATAAAAATCTGCATTTTAAAAACAAGCCTTTGATACAATGTGTGAGATAACATAAACATTATGGAAGGTCTTTTGAAGATTTGGAGGTATTATGTGTTATCAAGTGCATTTTGATGGTAAGGTAAGATTTTCTCATTAACCTTGCCAATTCAAATGAGATCTAAAGGTCGGTGTTTTGGATTGGTTCATAACAAACTGAGCAGATGCACATCATTGCTCCCTTTTATCCGACCAAACTGTGCACCGAATGCCAAACAATGGCTCACTAGGACAGCCATGTTTGGCTCTTTAAAAACCTTGTGTAATACTTCAATAATAATGCACATTCCTCTTGCACAAGATTTTGACTACAAATTAATTAAGGGGAAATAATTGATCATCCTCATTTGGAACATTATTTGCATTATCTAGTCAAGCCAGCTAATAAACTAAGCTCTGTTTTTGAACTGCATAGAAGGATGGCATCGCCCGCCTCTTTTCTGTCTACTCTGTGGTCTTTGAGAAGCAGATTTAAAGCACAGAGCCAATGATCAATCTCTGCTCAGACATTCTGGAATTTCATGAGAATACACCTGTATGTTTTATAATGGGAAAAGCCCCTTGGTTACCAAGTGCATTGCTGTTTTTGTCACAGAAACATCAGTCAAGTGAATATTAATGGTTATTGAAACTGATACATGCTAAATGTGACCAATTATAACCTGTCCTTTAAAACATTCCATCAATAGTTCACAAAATGTCAATAAATCTTGGTCCTTGTATCTTAATGTCACTGGTAATATATAAAATTCCATCAATTTATTCAGAATATTTAGTTCCTAAATCATAAGTTGAGAAGGAAAAGTTACAAACTATGTCTATGTTTTTTTGTGAAGTTGGTAGAAGGTTATACAAGAACATAATCATGCAATGAACAAATTCCATTGAAATGATATTTATTTCACAACTGCTGAATTTAAAAATTCTATACATGTTACAAAGTAATTAACATAACTAATTAAATTTAAAGAGTTTAAGACCATACCTAGGATAGAAATAGCAACCAAAAAGAGGATATTTGAATTTTCCTGCTTCTTTTTACTTAAATTCATAGAAATTTATTACAATGTCACAAGTTTGGTGCATTACTTTTTAAGTCTAATAGTTGTTACTCCATGAACCAAAGAGAAGTAACTCTTTGTTAGATACAGTACAGCTTGATATGTTGACAGTGTGATAACCAATGTAGTGAACAATGATTCTGAGTGGGGATCACTCTTTCTTTTGTCCTCATCATCAAAATCCTGTCATATAAACCATTGGCTACTGAAGCTGTTAAATTCAATTGAAAACTTCAGTTGATTTTCGTTTGAACATTTGACTCATAAAATTGCCTGATGTTGTTCACATTCATTTAACGTGGTTTATTTGACCTATATGGAGTTAACTGTAGCTGATTGACTAAAATTTACCATTTAGAGAAGCATTTATGGTATGAATTAAATTTAGGTCTAAAGATATATTGTGTTAATTTTCTCTATTCCAACTTAAAAGAAAGGTTTCGTGTATGGAGAACATTTTTTCAACATTTTAAGGTTTTCAAAGTTGCCATGATAGACAGCCCCTTTTAAAACTTAAATGCAATAGAAAGTAAAATGAGAATTTATAGAAGGGTAAACCCATGAAAAATCTTTTGACTGCATATCAGAATTCCTTCACTCCCAGCAGTCCTTCATCTAAAATAGTTGACAGATCACAGGTGCTTGAGGACAGGACACCCTCCACATTAATTGTTCTACATTCACTGGTGCAGTTTTATAGTCACAAATTGTTTACACGATCTAGTAAATGAAAAGTGCCTACAGATTTATGAAGTTCAAAATATAAATTCTTTCAATGATACTTAATACCAATAGCTTTGATTGATGGGGTGTATCGGGGCTTAAATTTTTGGTAAACACAATGAAAAATCATGTTTTTAACTGTCATTTTCTATGAAATATAAAGGAAATAAGAAAAAAATCTCAGAGTTTTGTACATTTTTGACTAATGAAATATATCTAGAGCTCCTATAGTCTCTCTATAGTGGTATTAAACAAGCCTCCTCTTTAAAATGATGTAAAAATTGAATATAAGTATCGAGATTATTTTTCCCATATGATTTAATATAGAATCTCTTTTAACAGGTACTAGCTGAGGCCGCTGGTGCTTAAATGAATTTCAGAAGTACATCACTTGTGGTAATAATGCCTGATGAATATTTTGGTATCGCATATTTGCAAAGAATTTTTTTAAGAATTAGTTTATCAGTCATATATAACACAACTTTGTTTACATTTTAAATTGCAATTTAAGTAAGATTTTTTGTTGTTGCATTACTACACACCAGACTTGATTTTGTCCAGTATAGCTACAGATCATCTGGTAAAGTATACACTCCGGTGCCAAAAGTATGTCAATTTTTCTCTTTACACTATATATTTCAATGAAAACCAATATTTTCCAAAGAATTGATTTTGAAAAGACTTGATAAATTCAAAATTTCTCGATTTCTCTTCTTTTTTGGCCATTATATTTAAATATTTTTCCAACCTTCAGTTCTTGAGATTTGATATTCACAATCCTAAGTAAAAATTTTTGGCTCACATATTTCAAAAGATAAATAGTAGAGCACTTAAAAAATATCTTCATGTTGTGTTTGAAATATCATATTTTACAAATGAGTTGTCAAAAACTATTTCAATGTACCGGTATGTCAAAAAGTGGAAAATGAATCTACTTTAAATCAATAAAAATTTCTTCAAAATCTGAAAAAAATAAAAACAAAAACCCTCTTAAATATAATTCTTGTTTTCAATGAAATATATAGAGAAAAAAGAAAAGTTGGCAAACTTTTGGCCCGTTAGTGTATGTGCAACAGTGTCAAACTTTTTTTTTAAGTTCTTGACAGTTTTTGGGTGTACGAGTGTGTGTAACATTTGCGGGATGCATTAATGTATTTAAATGGCACATTAATGACAAAATTTGTCTCAGAATGGAAGACATATCACTCACTTTAAAATAGACTACTGCAAAAAACTATTTTCATTGAAAAAGTGGACAGGCATGGCCCTCATCCATGATGAAGCCTCATACACTGATGTAACTATACCCTTCAACATTCAAGAGCTCTAGATGTTGCTACAGGATATAAATAATTTGGTGTTTTATCGTGAATCTAAGGAATCTAGTTTCCCTTGTCGGGTATATTACTTACATTTCTAAAGGCACTTGTCTTCGAACATACCGTCCTAACATGGTCATTTCTGCTAAGTGTCAAATATGACCATGATTTCACAGATAAAATAGATGTAATGAAATGGTGTCAGGATGTGCTTTACTCTTTGTGAGCCCGTAGCCTGTTTTGGTCAAACGTAAGTTGTTCTGCTTCTGTTCTTGTGTTTTGCTATCACTTCATATGTTCAATGATGTTTGACACTGTTTATATTTGTAACACGAAATGGCTATTCAATCCCATAATGCACCATAAAAGTTATCTGCGCTTGCGCATAGTCGGTGCGACCGCTTACATCAATATCAAAATAAAGATAAAAAATCTGTTGCTTAGTTACTATGTAAACTATCTTTTAATTGATAGGGAAAAGACAAAAAACATTGGTGGAATGTATACACAAATTTACATATACATTTATATATCAGTATTGTACTTTTTTATGAATATAACATGTAGATCTATTCAGGGTCTTGGCCTTACAGAATACTTTATAATAAATACTTGTACATTTACTTGCCATGGCAGTGCCTACAGACACAATAAGAAATGTTGATATTAACAAAAATCCAGTACAATTAGTATGAAATAAATTATTACGAATTGCATTGTGACAGTCAGACAGGGCAGTTAAACTTCATATGCACGATGCGTCCCATTTTCAACCAGAATTTTCTGTTAGGTCGTATATGAATTTCTTATCTATATATATAGGCTTAAAGATCAGAAATTGATTTTTTTTTATAACAGAAATTCAAATTATTGATATTTATTATTAGCAGTCATTACCTGGCATAAAATAATCGGTAATTAAAAACACACACACATACTATATATGACATCTATTTTCATATATCAGATTTTTTCAAATAAAAGTGAAGATTCTTCGGATAAATAATGATATACTACTCGCAATCTGAAACGCTAAACTACATGCAGTCCTCGGTTTGCTCTCTTAAAGCTGTTTTTCTGATTCTCCGAAAACTTTTTTTAAACTGAATTTAAAAGTGTTCTTGAACATTCTGGTCATATTCGATTATTCATTACATGTAACATTCCATTTAGATAACTTTATTATTCCTCGCAGGCATCTATACCATAGGCGTCGGAAGCAAATTGAAAGTGGGGGGGCTAGACTAATCCTCAGAAATATTGAGAAAAAAGTAATTCCCAAAATTATGGAAATCCTAATCCGTGGGGGGATTAGGCCTATACTTCCAAAAAAACAATTACTTAACCAAATTTTTTTTTTCAAAATCATGAAATTCCTAATCCGGGGGGGGGGGGGGGGGGGGGGGGGGGGGGGGGCTAGTATGCTTCTGAATCTAACTTTTTATCTTTCAAGGTAAATTAGGAACGATAATCTTTCCTGCGAAAAAAAGTGGGGGGGCTGAACCCTCTATCATGCTATGTTTCTAATGGTTAGGTATAACTTTGCAAAAAAAGTGGGGGGGCTAAGCCCCCCCTAGCCCCCCCGGTTCCGACGCCTATGTATACGGTACAGACTCGCAAAAGATTCTGGCGGGAAGATGAAAACATCACACAAAGCATTTATTGTGTCGATCGTAATTCTATAAATAGTTCTTATATTCTCTGATCAGAAAAAATAGGGGTTTTTTTTCGGACTATCGTCTTCTAATACCAAGAGTTCGAATTCCTGATATAAAAAAAAGATTTTTTTTATATATCAAGAATTCGATTATTATTCTGTTGATCTTTAAATTCGAGTTTTAATACCGAGAATTTCTTGCTTTTATGTTGAGAATTAGAATTCCTTTTTTAAGGCAGGAAATGCCTGAGATATATCAAAATGTCGCGTTACGGGTGTCCCATAATTCAGAATCGAATTGAACATATATTCTATTGTATAAAATAATGGAATACATGTACGTATTCATATATTGTAACAAGCCACAAATATATAAATGAATATAGAAAGGATTTTTAAATGAGATAATTTGTTATATATCATATTTCATTCCAAAAATGATAAACTTTTCCATTTTTCGAAATGTATCAACGCAAAGAAAGGATTATCCTTCTTTCAATGTATTATTCATATACCCTCATATTGGCTTCATTCCAAGCTTTTATAAACCCTATAGATTTTATGGCAAACACGTGGGCCTTTGCATCTTGTGACTTACATACATTTTCCCCAAAAAGTGAACATAAAAATTCCTGAAACAGTCCCACTCATTGAGTTACTATATAGGCTTACAAAATCTCACATTTGCTTGGACAAAGTGTCTGAAAGTGCAGGATGCTGATCATGTTTCGGACGTTGCACGTTACGTAAATTTCCGAAAGAAGTCATAATCAGGTTAAAGATTTTGAAGCAATTTACTACACCTATATTTAATAACACCTATATTTTCCAAATAGGAGAACAGGTAACAGTTTTCTTTTGCAATTACGAACCATGAACACAATAAGGTTTTTGATAACTTGTTCCACACTGAAGTAACTATTAGCCGTACCCAGTCCAACCTTGCACGGATAACGCGTCTAAAAATGCAACCGGTCATGCTTTGAATGCTGTTTGTGACCTATGCATGAATGATGCGGGTTCCATCTATGGCGACTATATGGTCAATTCCTATACCGCAGTTACACAGATGAATTTCAGCTACTCTGTCCCGAGATTTTGCTTCCACCACTTTTCGTTTGATATTTCGATAATAATAAATACCTTTGTGCTCAAACTACATTCATCCACTAATATGAAAAATGTCCAGATTACCTGTTTTGAAACGCCCCCTCTACCGCTTCAAGTTTCAATACACATCCCAAAATAGAAAGTTTACGGGGATTTTGCATTGCATTAGCCATAAATAAGCCCAGATGATAACGTTGAAAAATTGCGCAAGGTGTCCCGAGAACTTCCGAATGGAGAAAAGATGTAAACATTTCCCATTATAAATCTCCGTAAGAAATTTTTTTTGTTCCTGTAAACTTTTATGAATGAAAAGGGTCAAATTGTCAGTGAAGATATCTTGGATATTTTCCATTTCGATTTTCCATTTCATCGATTTCAACTGGTATGTGTATTTTTGTTAAAAATCATTAAAAAGTGATGGAAGCAATAACTTGGGACAGACTATAACGGGGATGCATGGTAGTAGTCATCGTTGGTAAAGATGCTTTATGTGGTATACATTTTCCAGATAAGTATTTAAGACGCCATACCAAAGTGATGTGACACGAAGGTACAACTTTTGCATGTTTGTAGAAATGCAAGACAAAATTCATGCTTATTTAAAGATACTGTGTCTGTTCTTTTTTATTCATAGCTCAACCTTAAACAAACTTGTAGTTGTTATGCATTTGGGTATACAAAACTCAAATAATAATTCGGATGCTGAATTTAACTTACGATTTTTGAATGACGAGTGAACAGGTTTGATTCGTTAAGCATTCTACTCTTAATTAACTATTGGCTCACCTAAACCAAGTTTGCACAGACCGCGTATCATGCAGGGGGTGCATGGTGCTTGTTTTGCTTCAAATGCTGAATGTGAACTATATTTTTTAGTTGAATAAATAGAAAAAAGTCTTATTCTGAAGTATCTTTAGTTGAATCGTCTCAAGAAACGATCCAGAGTTCTAAATTAAACAAAAAATGCATGGAATCAGAACGATGCATATTATGATGGGGTATTCTGTATGTTATCTTTATATTTATTGAATAAATTGGACAGGTCTGATCTTATGTATAGGTCATATTCTATCTGTAAATACTACTTTTCAATTTAAGTTTGTAATGATTAATTTAGGTAGTTCTATTTTGTCAGCCAAAATTTTACCGTTTTCGGAATCGATACCCTCAAATTATTTAGCAATTATGTTTTTCTTTGTGTTTGTTAATAAACTCTATATAACTATTGTGAGACAGTATTACTTTGCAAAATTGTATTAAAATATCAGAAAAAGATTTTAATGGAAATTTAATTTGTAGTTTACGATTAAACTAATAGGCATTTACGCTATCTGAATCGCTCATATTCTTTATGCCCCGAAAGTACATGTAAGTACGAAACATAATCAAAGTATTGAAGTACTGAAAGTCGGGCTCTTTTGGTGTGTCTTTATGCATATTGTGTAGTAAATACTGAAAATCTCCTTTCTCTCTCTCTCATGCATTTAATGTCGGCAAAGCGTCAGAGAGCGACCACATTTTGTAAGCGGCTATAAACAAAAAAATGCCTGTTTAGTAGAAAAAAAATAAACAGTTGCTGCCTTGAATTTTGCAACAAGCGTTATATATATTCAATCCCCGTTTCTTCAACCCGCAGCAAAGTAGTTCATGGAAATTCATGCACATTGTATGTGTCCAAAATGCAAAGTCTTGTTTTTAAAACTCGTTAATAATAAGAAAACTTTAAAAAAAAGTTAGACCATTCTGCCGAAATTAAAAAAAGAAGCAAAATGCCAACACTTTTGACAAAACGTTGCTCTTTGTGTAACTATTTGGTATAGTGGAAGCTTTTACTTTGACACTGTTTGGTTTTTTGTTTACTTTTGAAGTTGTGCTATTTATAGTAACATTGGCGATTTGCTTGCCTTAAGCCAGGACTCTGCTTTCAGCAGAGCGCGGCTAAAAATGGATACAATTTACCTTTCATAATTCAGAAAGTGTAAAGGACTATATATATGGTTTGAGCCTAAAATGGCCCCCTAAAATGAACATTGTCATTTTACTGTAATTCTTTGTTTTATTTCTACAAATATGCATTTGAAGTTTTGTCATAATTTTCATTTTGATATTTGTGCCCACAATTTTAAAATATGACATCATAATGTTTACCTTTCCCCGCCATTTTCTCATTTTTAGCATAAAACGGCTTGTTTTGAAGCAGTTTTTCTTTAAGGAAACATTGAGCGACTGCTTGAACAAACAAAATATTTTCACCAAAGATGTATCTCTCAAATACCTATGAGTGACAAAAAGTTCGTTCTTGTTCAAAGAGTCGCTTTATATTTCCCATTCGAAAAAAGGTAAGAAAAATGTCAATTTATGATTGATTTTGGTTGAATTATAAAAATAACTTCACTTCTGACGTCATATACTGCCAGTGAGTGCATATAAATCAAATAAATAGGTGAAAAACATATTTCATGTCAACTCTTTTATAATATAACACAACAAATTAATGTACCTGAATCATTTTAAAAATAGCGAAAAATGGGGGCCAAATTTGACTAATATCATATATAGCTCTTTGACATAAATTTTCGATGAGTTTACATTGTGTATGCAAACAAAACAACAGCTTGAAAAACAACATGAATGAGTCCTCAATTGACTGAGAAGGCATTTCATTTGTGTGACGAAGCTTTAATATAGCATTTTGTAGATATGACTTTGAGCACTTAAATCCTGTTTATGCAAATGAAAAAAAGTAAAGACAATTTTAATTGTGATACATATTTGTGACGCAAGTCTACTCCCAAGTAACTGTGCATTTCACTGGCATGATTTGTAGCTATGGATGATTTATCTGAAGTTGGAAAATGACATGCAGTGATGTCCTATAAATATAGTTATCTACTATTGGAGCCCAAGCATATTTGCCTTTTTTATGAAAATGGAAATGTAGAAATTTACTAGAAACTGAGATTTAGAGGTACAAGGAATATTTCAATTATCCTGTATTTCCAATTAAATGCCAGTATTTATTAATTTTATGACGATATTTGTTGTAATGCCTGATGTCATAGGGGTACTTCTGGTTGTCATTGTCAGGCTTGAATTTTGCATGGGCACCTACTTTAGCTTCAGGAGCTGGTTGTATTTTGTCGTTTATGTCCTGAGGTTCATCTGTGTTTCCGCCACTTTGATCTTGGGAAATGTTTTTTTTCTTTTCGTCATGGTCACCATTAGGTGTGTGAAATTCACAAATAAGTACTGTGCTAAGCGATTTAATAGTGTCCAAATCTTGTATGTTAAGGAGTTATGTCCAATTTCTGCGATGGAAGTAAGGTCTTTGAAAATCTTCATAAATTTCTATGTATAAAAGTCCTGCAGCTGTCTTGTTGCTTTTATTCAAGAATTTATCAATGACCTTGTGATATATGTATGGTTCTCAAATCTGCCTATATAATTTTCTTGAATTTATCTGATGGATGTTTTAGATACAATCTCATGGACTGTTTGTAAGTTTGAACGATTTCCTGCAACTGGACTCAGTGGTATAATTACTATAGTATTTTCTGTTCCATAACACAAGTAAAAAGGCTAAAACTAATTTGGCTGAAGAAGAATTATTTGGAACAATGAGTAAACATAATTTCTTAGAACAGTGAGTATACCCTTTTTCTTAGAATATTGAGTTTAAAACATACTGTACTACCTAATTTCTTAGAACAAATACTCTACAGGTAGCTATGTCGGAAGTCATGTAGCTGTTTTGTTACTTGTCAGCATAGTCATGTGATAAGCTTTGAGATCTGTTGTTGTCAAAACCTTTGACATTCTCCTAATTTGCTCAATGCATCACAACCTCATTTTGTTTGCTTGATCTGTATATGATGTCAAATGGATATAGCCCATTTCTCAATGGCACCAGTATCAAGTTTTTTGTCGACCCAAAACATTCTAGAGCACTATGTAATCACGTTATGGATGTACCTCAAAAGATGATCCAATAAGATGCCTTCAAATGTTCATACTAACTGCATCATTGTACGAAAGAATGGAAAATTAGAGTTAAAGGTTATTTGAAATGACCAAACGATGTCATTTCAACTGTACATAGATCATTTTGCTAAAGACTGTTTTAAACAGTTGAAACGAAACCGAAATAGTTTTTGACGAATTCTCTTTAGATGTTGGCGACTAGATGCCCTTTCACAAAACTGAGCTTTCGATACTAGAAACTACCTTGTTACCTGGGTCTTTTATTGATGCATGTTTAAACTTTCCACTGGAGTTAGATTTCAAATCGATTCCAATCACCCAGGGCAGTGCTAAAAATTTTACATTCTCTTCTGAATTTGATAACAGAATATCCTAAGGATCACCTAGTACCAAACATTTATGGATAAATGTATGGTTCAATCGCCCCTTAGCAAACAAGAACATTATTTAAATACCTAAAGACCTCGTTTTTCTAACATTCGATTTCGTCCATGTAATTATGCATGTTTCATGTTTCACATTCACCCTATAATAATTCGTAACCTTCTCAATGTAAATATAGAGCAAGGATGATATATCAATCTTAGGGTGTAAACTTTTATCGTAGAAAATTCGAGTCCCAGTATGTAAGATATGCGCGGATGTGGATCTAAGGGGGGTTCGGAGGTATGAACCTCACTGGAAATAAATAGGTATTTCAACTTAACATACTGTAAAAAATCATCTCAAATATACTTCGAATCGCCCCCCCCCCCCCCCCCCTGAAAACGGAAAATTGTCTGGATCCGCGAGTGCTCTTAGACTGGACAAAAAGATTTCTTCAACTTTTATTCGACCTCATTCGAAAACTACAACTGGAATTTTAATTCATTTAATACAGGTCTCCAAAGTCAGATACATATCTACCTTTATGTAAGAAAAAGCGTTAGTACCCATTTACGACTTTAAAAAAATCTTGCATGGTAATTAATAAATGTACCCTTTGCTTTAGATATGGAGAGGACTTATAAAGGCATTGCCTGATGTCCAATCCATTTTTTATTATAACATATTGTTTGAATAAACTACATTTTGGTAAAAGACTTTGAATAGGGCCATGGTACACTCTGAATTTGATTAAGGAATAAGAGATCATTCTTTGAGTATTATGGGGTGATAATTTTGGTCGCGGCGTGATCAAATCCAATAAAGCCCGAAGGGCTGTATGATACATTTGATCAAGCCCGACCTAAATTATTACCTCATAATATTCAAAGAATGATTCCTTATAACTTATATTTATATAATGTTAAACCATCGTACGATTAAATATTTAATCATAAATAAGCAAACCCCGCTGGCGCCTCAATTTGGCGTCATTTGAAGTTATGGGTTATATAGTACAAAATCGGTACAAAATTGTACGTAGTGTTATCACAGGCAAAAACGGTAGAATATGTGAATATAAAAATATATAACCTTCTGCATGGTTATAACCCCCAAGAAAAGAATATGGACCCGACACGAATAAAAAATGATGATTCCTTAGTATATCCTCCCTCGACATGAAAATTAAACCTTGGTTCCATAGTGCATAAAAATAAAATAACACGCAGTAAAACAACTGAGTCTAAAGAATAACATATGTAGGATTGGCAGGATAGACAAACACACTTTTAAAAAAAATACAAGTTTATTGTAAAACGATATTGTAACAAATAAATGTTAGTGGATAGACAAAGAAATATCACAGTTTCTGATCACATCGGCACCAGTCCTTTGCCGAGTTGTATACTATAAGTCGTGAATAGATTGTGCTACAAATATCGCTGGACTTCAATATACAAAATATCAAACACGTAATTAATACTATCACAAAATAAGGTTTTCATATTAAATTGGGCATACTAACGGATTTATTTGGGTGCATCCTGAGTAAAAATTAGATTGTTCATTTTATCTCGTCTGTGAATCCATTGCGTGCACACCTAAACCTTTTAATACTGAAGAAATAAATATAAATACACAATATCTGGAATCTAAAACAAACTGAGAGATGCACCACAAAATCATCACAACAACGCCCGGACTCGCGGACGAATAAATGGCGCGAAGCATGATAAGCATATTACGTCACATCCTTACCAATAAATATAATGCAGGTATGATAATAATGGTGACATATTTGGGAAGGGAGTCTTTAAAATATATTGTAATCGGCGTTCATATTTAAACAATCATGCACAGTCGCTAACACCTCGTAAGCAGGCTTCATTCATCATAACTTGACATTTGTTAACAAGGTTAATTAGATTTTTCGTACACTCTGTCTTGTTGGGGGTTTAAATGTTTCTTCAATGAACTTTTCGTATGGAATTTTGCCGGACATGTTGTGGTCAAACTGGGTGAGCACGTGGTAGACCTCGTCTTCGTCTAGGATGACGTTGGCTAGCTTCAGCACTGAGCGGAACTCTGGTACCGACAGGTAACCCTCGTTCCGAGTGTCTAGTTTTCTGAAAGCCCGTCGGAGGTTTTTCCAGTCTCCCGCAAGCTGTGGACAGAAAAAAAGCTGAATGAACAAAGAGAATTTACAAATACATCCCAAAATATTTTAATATGAATTATTCTAGCGATAGTTATCCGCGCATTACTGGTACCTTCTGCCTCAGTTTGGAGGTGATGCCATGGAGGCCCTTCTGTGGGGGCTCCACAATGTCGTGGATTGGCAGTTCCGGTTGTGGATGAGCAAGAAGAGAAAGCATGTTGTTACCATGGCGCCAGATTTGTTTCCTTAGAGCAAACGGCTTCAAAAACTCGATATAGGAAACGCTGAAATGAGTAAGTATATATATCATGAAAAGAAACTCTTGTAGAATAATAATTGCTTATGAAGTCGGTATCGTTGATCTTTTAACAACGTGGTTTATTTTGAGACTGAAGACTTACCGTCCGTCTCGTTTCAAGTCAAATTTGTCGCTCAGTTTGTTGATCTCAAACTCGCTCAGGTGGACGCAGAGTTCGGTCAGGACGTCCTTGAACTCCTCTCTAGAGATAAATCCTGTGCCGTAAGGATCCATCTCTACAAACTCCTTCCTCAGGTCTTCCCACATGTAATCAACCTGTCAGAAACCGTGAAAAAGAAAGTAAGATAAGAAAAAGAGACCTACAAACTGAGGTTCGCTCACAAAATCGGCTCGTTGTAAGATGGTGTTTTCTAAGCTTTCAATATACCAATATTTCAATGCTTATAGTAAGAGCAATAGTAAAGTAAGATCCATTGAACATATCTGTATTAACCTTTGATCTCAAACTATCCTCCAACATGTCTGCGGCACAATTGAGCTTTCTCGATCTGATCATGAAGTCAGCATCGCCTCTCTTGGGAGGGTTCATCTTAGCATTGGGGAAGGAGGCCGACTTCTTGGAGAACCCAAAGTGGCGGACAAACTCATTGTAGTCCAAGGTCTTGTCTGTGTTGGTGATGAACGTTTTCCATAGGTCTCTGATTTCTCCGCGGGAAACTTCTGGTCTGATATCGAATCTGTTAATGAAAAAACAGCATTTTGTTTATCGGTATCTTAATGAAAACTATTGAAATGGAGAACACGCAAATCTAAAGGAAATTAACTCTGGAGATTTTTTCAAGTTATGCAAGAATCGTGGTCTAAAGTACCTCTTCAAAAGTTGGAACATCATTTCTTGCGACAATCTTTCGCTGTTAATTTCATCTAACTCGTAAAATACTCGTTCTATATCTTGGAATCGTCTATTCATGAGGTCTTTGATGACTTTGAAGAGTTCCTGTGGAGAGCGGCGGACCTGAGCGTAGTCAGCGAACACCGGCTCGTCCACCACCAGTCGATCCACCCTCTCATCAGCCTCAGGGGGGCTCACCTCCAGGATCGGACTGGGTACTTTAGGAGGACCGCTCAAATCAACGCCCGGTTGTTTTTCGAATAGGCTCTTAGCTTTACCCCTAGAATTGATGAAATGAACGTTGTAATATTTTTAACAGGTTTATGATAGTTATGAAGATGAACAGAAATTAGAAGCACTTGGTTTATTTACTTTGTGTCAAACTGTTGCATGAAGTCAGCGTATTTGATGTTTCCATCCTCGTCCAGAGGAAGTCTATCCACGAAAGCATCGAACTGGTCGTCCTGGAGATGGAAGTTGAACCGACTCTCGATGGCCGCTCGGAACTCCTCTTGACTTATCACGTTCAGACCCAACTTGTCTATGCTCCTGATTAGCAAGGGAAAAAAGAATAAACATTCATTCATCAGGATAATTTTTGAAATATCCATCTCGAAGTTTTCTAATTATGATTTGTAACTGAAAGTTGTTTAAAGACGGGTGAAGACGTACTTGAAGGTGCCGAGGAGGGCCAGGAAGTCTCTCTGGAACATATTCATTACTTGGACCTCGATACCACTCATGGTGGACACCTGGCTAGGACTGGCGGGTCGGTCATTCACCCTGTAACCAGCAAACCTCAAAATTAGGACAAGAAAAATCGGCCATAAAGTTCAATGGAATGAAAATGGAATACAATCCACACAAAGTGTTGCAACTACGTGTAACAACTCCAGTCTCTAAAAGAGGTGTACTAAAAGCTGGACACGGAGAAGACACACATCTGAAAGGTACCAGGTTTCTGAAATACAGATAGTTTAAACACAAAAAAGGAAAAGACAAAACAAAAACGATATAGATGATCGATATGATGATGGCGGTCACCATTGAGCAATAGAGCCTAGTGCACCCTCTACTCTCTATAGATGGTCGGCTCAACTACAGCCCACGGCATACAGGAATACTAGGTACATAACGAGATCCACCGCACGTCTACTGCACCACTGTAGGAATAAAATTTGATAACTAACAATCTGACTAGCCTGTGCTTTGTATTGGTCAGGATATTGTGGGTCATGCCGACTTCAGAGCGATCTTGGAATCGGTGAAGGAAATCCCTGTAGGGAACCCCATCTCTGCGAGCCTGCACGGCGCATCGGGACAAGAAGGCGGCCAGTAACTTCTTCTCCAGCTTGAGGTGATACTGGGCCAGGACCTCCAGAAAGACGTCAAAGCTTACCTGTCGGGGTAAAACAATGACAAGATTTACAATACTTATCAATCTTATAATACTGTAAAATTAGAGGAACCATGCTAACGCTAGTTCTACACACCACGCCGCTGTTGGTTGGGTCTTTGGCTTCAAACGCCTCTTGCATTTGGTGACAACCCTCTCTGAACTTGTTCTTCAGCCAGCGCTCTATGTCCAGGGATTGCTTCCTTTCGATTTCTTTCTTCCTAGGGGTTCTATTAGAGGACGGTCCTAAAATACACCCATAGACGTCTCTAAGAACTTGGTCATGTAGAATTTAGATTCTTGTACATTTACAGCAAAACTGCAAGAGCACTTGATTCTGTCTTAAATTTCATTGTTCCGTCACATACAGGCAAACCTGTCGCAAGTTATTGATAGAACATGTAATTTTTAACAGAAACAAGTTTCTCTTGAACGACACTCGGTGTTAATATAGCAAAACCAAAGATCAACAATTTAAATAGAAATTCAAAAACAAACAGCTGTCATGGCAGGTCTTTACAAGATAACATTCTCCACGGGTCTGCTCTATTGGAAGGGTACTACAAAATCACTAAGGTAGGCTTGTACATTATGTGACTACCAGAACCAGTGTCTACCTATTGCCAATTCGTCTAACCCACTCCTAATACTACCAAACTTGCAAATCCATCTTTACCGGGAAATGCGGGTGCAGCCGGGGTATGTTTAAGTGCCGTTGATTTTGGCGATCAATGGTGATTGATGCAAATTGCCTTTTAAAGAATTCCATCAATTTTTTTCTAAATGGATTGCACTACAAACACGAGGAGAATTCTACAAGCCCAAACAGTTCTCCTTTGCATGCTGTCAACCAACCCACTCTTTGTTAGGCTTACCTTCCTTCAATGTCACCTTTTTAGCCACCTTCTTCCCGTCTTTTCCTATCATTTTAAACCAACATTATGATATATCAATTGACTGTTATTTTTGATACACACTCCTGTTTCTATAGATAGGAGCATCGTGTCTTACCGGTGATAAGTTGAGGAGACGCCTGTCTCTCCTCTCCTCCATTCTCCATCTGAATTCCCAGAGCGTTCAGGAACTGGGCTCCATTCACAGTGCCGCTATTATTGGGGTCGTACCTAAAATAGCATCAAGTTAGAGAATTTTGCTTTCAAATTCGAACACACTAATTTTTATTAGTGAATCGATATATAGGTAATTTATTATCGACCAGGTGAAGAGAATTTTAAGAATCGTACTTTTTCCACAGTTTCTCAAATTCTGTGTCTTCCATGTAAAACATTAACTTATTCAGCATTTGCTTAAATTCTGGTTTCAGTATTCTTCCAGTGCCTCCAGGATTCATTTGAGGTATTAAATCGGCAATATCTAGGAATCTGAAAGGAAAACACAGCAGGTCGTGAAACACTGTAAAACCAAATGTGCCATGTTAATCGCAATAGAGTAAAAGCAAACCCAACTTACTTTTGTCGGACTTTCTCTTTAAGTTGGGCATGGACTTGAGATGACGTCATTATTGCTTTGTCTGGCCACATTCTCTGAACAGGGTCCATCCAGCGGGGGTAGTCGTTTTGAGCCTGGGCCTCGTGGAAGTAGGCGAAGAACTCGCTGTAGTTGATGATCTGTTTGTCCTTGAAGCCCAGTCTGTCCATCAGCCTGTTAAACACGTTCTGTGACACGTTCCTGTTCAAGATGGTCATCAGGATCCTGTAGAAGGCCTCTCTGTAAAGAAAACCCCATACCGCCATTGTTACACATTAGATGTCTGATCTTTGCAATAGATATCACCAATGCCCTCTCTCCGAGAAATCTCTGTTTCCATACCTGGATACATTCCCTTTTTGCTCTGGATCATTGTCCTTAAACTTCTTCTTGATTTCGTAATAGCTTCCCTTTATTCTTTGCTTCAGCATTGTCTCTATCTGTTAGTGTAAGAAATCAATTATATCGACAGTCAACATTTAGAAAACTGTAATTGCTGTACCGTTCATAAGGTGTGGGGCTTATTTGCTACAGATTGCAGTACTCTGCAAATTATCGAAATCCAATGCGTTGTTCTGTTAAACAAACAAACATAAGTCTGTTTAAATAGTTAATTAAACTCATTTATGCAAAGATAACCCTATTGATCAGCTTTATGAACACCTCAAACCACATAGTGTTATGGTGAACCAAATTTTATTTTAAACAAAATCTTACTTCGTCGATCTCCAGCCTGGCCTGGGTAGAGACCTGTGAGAGCCGAGACGACATCCTGCTGGGCGGGGCTCCATTATCCATACGGCTGCCCACGTCGGCACGACTTCCTGTAACACAAGCATTTTGGGTAATTATAACACATACTAATGTACATCTCTAACTGGGTGAAAAAGTAGAAGTGAATTCTGATCTACAATCTACATGGGAACTATTCTTAGAGTTTTATTGACCATTAGTAACAGTCAGAAATTAGAATGAAAGGCAAACTGAAGCAGAGAAAAACCATATATACAGACAGTCCCTCCACCCTTGCAAGTGATGACATTGCAAACTGGAGGCTGCATGGAACCAGTATGTGTCCACCACGTTGCGGGGATGGGGGGGGGGGGGGGTGATCTATAGGTGTCACTCGATATCCGATTGTTATTATTAAAACACAAAGGGCATTTCTTTTTAATTCACATTGGTTATATACATCGTATTGATTCTTTGGAAATTTGAAATAAGGTTAAAAATTAGTTCATGGAACTACAAAATATCTGCATAATTAACTAGGAACTCGGGAATGTCTTTTGTGTGACTGGAAAAGTTCACAATCAGATAATTCTATTTTTTTTTCTAATGGTAACAAACAAAATGTGCCGACTAGAGAAATGTTATTGTGTTTTAGATTTAAATTTCAGACGAGAAAAGGTTACTAACAATGCCAGAAATTGATTTACATTCCTATATAAAGATATGTAAAGTGGCATAACATCTAGCTACCGGAAAACAGGTTAGGGTATACTGCAGCGATGATATACGATGTATCGACCAGGAAACCTCAAATGAAATCCCTATGTATGAGGAGCACATCTAGTGTGATAGGGGACAATATGGGGCCATAAAATATCTAATCCGAGTGATATATCGCACACTACCGGCAGTATTATAGGGTGAACTTCTTAGATCTACACTGAATAAAATTGTCAGCTCAGGCGTGAACTATAAGTAAAGAAATGCTAATGCTCCTAGAGAGAAAACACTGTCTTATCTGAAAGAAACTAGACTCTATAATTATAATAAAAATCTACCCTTGTTCGCTTTACTGTGACTGGGCCCTGTAATGAATTCAAATATCAATATAAATTGTCGTCTCGCCAGCTTTTTTTTTATCGGTAGGTTAAATTTTTAAGATAGCAAAAACTAGCAAGGCTCTGATATCTCCTTTTTTCATTTAAACGCTCAAACTTTATGAAATCAATACCAAATCACCCCGGGTTTAAAAAAAAAGCTATACGCCAATGTAAGAAAAATGCAAAGACATTATTCACGGGATTAATTAAGATAGTCTGATAATTATGAAATGTGTGAATTTTAATTTCCCTGCCGCTATTGTTCTCGTTCATTAACCCGCTGTTAATTCCGTGGTCAGGGAGACGGGTGCGTTCAGTGACACCCGCTTCTGTAGTTCATGAATCGCCGCTGTTTAAATCGCCACGCAGATTGAAAATCAGTTGTAAAGAATTATTATTGAATAAAAACATACTTTTGAAAAATGTGCAAACAAAGCTAGCTAAGATGTTCTTTGTAATGAATATTGACGAATGGGATTTTGGGAATGAAACGGAAGGGTCCGAGTAATATATTGAATGGCGTGAAAGGGGGGTTCCGTCGGTCCACGAGCGAAACATCCGTGCTAAAATGATCTGGTCCGTCCTCAGGAAACTCCTAAGAAAGGCTGGGATTATTAAACAAACCACTTGTTGGTCTTTGGTTTCCAATCCTTTCTGCCAAAGTAAACACCTTTACC
The DNA here is from genome assembly GCF_963853765.1 of Magallana gigas. NCBI lineage: Eukaryota > Metazoa > Mollusca > Bivalvia > Ostreida > Ostreidae > Magallana > Magallana gigas. The sequence continues at coordinate 47,135,875 of NC_088859.1, read as the reverse complement.
GTATATTTACCACTTAGAAAAAGGTAGCTCTTAAAGTTCGTAAGCTTGTTTCATAACTCAAAATTAATAGTAAAACCCTAACAATCTATAAACCTCCCAAAATTCAATTCTTATAACACAGGTCTGAAGGACAGTTTGATTTTATATCATTGTTTGACGAGGAGGAAATGAATTGTCAGAAACAGTGATAACATAAAGCCTGAAACAACACAGTTCATTTCTTAACTAAACTGTACCGACTTTTGTGGGGAAAAATACAAAAAACACATATTCCTAACAAGACATATTCATTTCGATTTACTTTCCGACCTCCAAATGAAGATGGTGAATGGAGGGGATGCATTAACTACTAGTACCATTATAAGTAGATAACAATCTTTTACACCAAGCATAAAAACTAATCTTACCAAACACGGGTAGCCTGGTCTTCGCTGGGTCTCCATACGTGACCTCCACCCCTTCGGGAATGCTATCTATGGGGAGGGGCGCCTGCATCATCTGTCTAGAGCCCAGCCTGCTGTCCCGACCGTATGCGCTCACGCTCTTTCTACCGCTATACACATTCTCGTTGGCAAGGGGTCGTCCGGCGGGGTGGGAGAGAGGTCGGTCCCCGGACCGGGATACCCCTCTTATGTCCATGTTTGTGGGATTACCCATGCGAGACAAGGGATGCTCAATCTGGGGCAGGCTGACTCCCATTTTTTGCCCCATCGAGGCTGGTCGAGGTATTCCTACCTGCGACATGTCTGATGTTCGATAGTACCTTCCACAAAATTATATTCCAGTCACACTTGTTCTTCCCAGACAGTATATATTTATGTATACAAGCTCATATAGGCTACTGGTCCGCATAGAAGACCCGTGCTCCACATTCAAACACCGGGTAGTCCCTAGCAACGATTGCCCGTTACCCCGGCACATTTGTCATTAATTTGCGCATGTATCGATAAAAGTCGGTATTATTTCCCCTGTTTTTTTGTTCCAGACCTATTCAGAACTGATCAGCCATTAAAGCTCTAGTTAAAAGGAAATGGTTCTTTAAAGATCCTCAACATATAATCCACGACTATATATTTAAGCGGAATGTAATTTAAGATAGACCATTCTGAACATTTGCAGAGGTAAATATACACGAAAATCTCTATCGATTTAGGAAGAATTTATTGTGCAATTTAAATCGAACAGGGATTGTAGATAGTAATCCTTTTAATTATTCCTGGTTCATTAGAACTGTCAGCACACTCAGACTGTCCAAACTTACGGACAACTGAGCGGATTGCGGGCGAAATTTTCATCTATCTTGGGATGTTTGAATTTAATCTTGAATTATTGGGAAGAGTGAATCGATAGAAGCAAGATAATGACAGGTAATACTCTGTTACAAGAAACAATCAAAGCATTGTTCAAACTGCTCGGAGACAGACATTAGCCCAGAATTCGGTCTGTTCAAGGTGTTATGCAGTGACTAGGACGGAGGACATTGCAAGCAAAGTCGCCTGTAGCCCGGTAGATAAAACGTGTTGTGTAAATTCGCTGCTTCACAAACCGGTACCAGCGCGCCGTGTCCCAACGACAAACAGTCACACCTAATCTGCATTAAAAGCTTAGATGTTTATATAGGCACAAGTCTTACAGCGTCACTCCGGGAGACTTCTATATTAAATGTCACTGCAGTAAAACCAGACCCTCAATAGCTCTCGTGAAAAACGCGCATTTAATTGAAGCAATGACAGGCAATGCGGCAATTCAATTAATAGGTTTTACATTAATTGAAGACACATAATCCTAAAGATTTGCAAGAAGGGATTTAATTTTAAGCCGAAGTAGTAGTACAATACGATTAGATCCCTAGACCGGAGCAGACGTTTTCACTAAATTCAAAATAAACAAGGTATTCTATTGAACTCCGGTTGAGATGGCGTAGTTTAAATATAATGTTTTCCTAGTGTTATCTGTTATCAAAAACGGTTTTAAAAGAGTTCTTACTGGAATACATGGCTGTCAAATGTTTACAGACTCGCAGAAATCAATGAGTGTTTCAATTATTTGACTAAAAATGCCAATACCTTTGACAAAACCATTAACAATTCGATATCACAAGTCTGCCGAACAAATGGGCATCGGAAAAAAGTTCCTTTGGAATTTGCGACAATCCATTTCCCATTTCAACTAGTAGAAGGTGACAGAGAAGTATGTGTAGGTTGTAAAGCTCCATTCTGTGGAAGAATGTTAAAGCCCAAAGCAAGTCAGTCCTACTGTTTATGCAAATGGAGACAACAGGCATCCAGGGCATTATTAAATCAATCTATAATTCTAAAAGCAGAAAAACAACGAAATCTTAACAACCTTAAACCTTTCGTGACATTTAAAAAGTCCATAAGGTTCCAAAAAGGTGTGCATTATTCATCGTTGGAAACAATTCTCTTCTTAATAATATAACATTAATGTTGTGAGTGAGAGGTTTTCAAGCTATACAACTACCCCGGTACACTTGTTCTTTTAGAAGTCATGTCTCCCCCCCCCCCCAAATATCAATGTCATTAATTAGCATGACCTTGAAAAAAGGAAAGGAGATACACAAAGCAATAATGGTCATTTGATTCAAAGCTAAAATAGAACTTGGTCTGGCCAAATGAAAAAGGTTAACACTAGCTCACTTACAGTAAATAAAGCAAATGTGTGTTAGAAGGGAATAAATAAATGAAGTTATACAACATTCTGTAAAAGCTCTTCTTAGAGAAATCAAATCCAACTCTGATATACCAGTACACAAGTGATTTAATTGGAGATCTTGAACACACTGTACAGTGTACCAGTAACGATATATAATTATATGTATGATAAAACAATCATCGAGAGTCAAGACAGACACACACACAGCAGCCTTGGCGGTTAGCGGTCAGATTCAGGTGTCAGCCGTTTTCCCCACTTCCATTGACTCTGGGAGTGTTCCTGACAGTTCCACAGGATCTTTACCATACACTGGGTTAGGTATATCTTTTCTCAACTCAAATATCTACAATAAACAAAACATCATACAACTACCAAAAAAATTCCTACAATTAGTTTAGTGCTACAGATAACAAGTAGAAAAATGTTTAAGAACAAATAGAGGTTCCAGTCTTAAAGTTTAATTTTTACAATTATATATCAAATCTTTGTACATATATTTTCTTTATGTACCTTTATAGAAAATATCTGGTTAGTCGCAAATATTTTGAAATATTGACCTTTAATCTATAAAATCTTCACATCTGGTAACTAATTTAGTTGGTCTTATATCACAGAGACAAGAGTTGACAAAAGTTTAAGACCAATCAGTAAAACTGCAAGGGAAGTAACTGTAGTTAGTTGTTGTTAAAGACCTTTGTCATATAAGCCCAAACATTCTGAACACTAATGTCGATAATTACTTGTTGTCTATGTTGAGTGGTCAGAGACAATGGCGAGCAGGATCTTAAAAAAAATCACATTTACTTCGACATAAAACAACTCAGTATAAGAACCCCTCACTTCTCCACCTAGTTCTTTGGAAAAAGGATTACCAGTAAGAGCATTCTATCCACAGGGCTTTTAAGATTGGAAACTCTATTGATCTGTCGGCAAACAAAGCAAAAGTTCTGTAATGCCATCAACCTTGTTATCATAGAAATGACTTATAATTCACCCACCTGTATATAGCTCTCTGACAATGGGATCATCTGGGGTAGGATGTCTGTGACATGAAGGTCCTGCATTTCGTACCATTTCTGGGTACCCTGTCAGATGTTCAGAAACACAGTTCAGTACAAGATCACATTAACAATAACACCAATGGTTTGTCCCTCAATTTACAGAAAACTGCAAACAAAATTAACCATTCCAACCAATATAGAATGAGAGAATCATCATATATTCAGCATAACTCAAATAAGTTAAGGTCAGACGACACGTTCCTCGAGCATCTTTTTTGTATCTCCTCATAATAAAGAGTTCCAATAAAAATTATTATTTATAATAATTTTTGAATTGATTTAGATTTTTATTTTTTGCATTTGCAAACCTAGATGGCCGAGTGGTTAGAGCGGTGGCCGCACACTGCTAGAACTGTAGGTTCCATGGGTCGTGAGTTCAAACACCATCTCCGGCTGTATATATCAATATATATCAGCAATTCAAGTGTATTTTCAAAAAGATTATATAGGAAATTGCATACTCTAGTATTTTGCAAAAATTCCTGGTAAGGTATCCTAATTTTTTGCAAGAAAGCTTCTCAAAGTAGTAGTAAATCAATAACAAATTCCTGGAAAAAGTTATATAAAATTGAGGAACGTGTCGTCTGACCTTAAACAACATATCAATTGTAAGTTTGTATTTCTAAATCCTTTATTACTGAGAAACACATGTCAAGGTTCTAGGCTAACTTAAAGCATTGTGTTACCTTGTGTAGAACATGGACTCTGTACGTCCCCTTGCCTCGCTCTGGCTCTCCATCATGTACAATGTTAGCCATCAGGTCGTAGGTGGTGTTTCTGTGTAAAACTCGGTGCTCTGGGGCTAGCAAATCTCCAAAATCAATGTTCCTGAAACAAAGAATATACTTGGGATTTAAAATTCGAAAACATAATACTGAACTCACTTTGTATTGAAAACTTATAAATCTTTTGTGCTTAAAGGGACTTGGACACGATTTAAGATCAAACATTTTATTTTTATTCTTTATGTATTAAATGGTTAACTGGTGCATTTTAAATGATTGACCAAAATATTGAATGTTAAAGTCAAGTTACAAGCGAGATCCATAGGTAAGAATTGGTTGTTATGTAAACAAAGCTCGAGTCTTATAGTTGTTTACAAAAAATGTAATATAGAAAGTTATCATTTCTCAGACAAAATGACGTGTAAAAAACAAGTTAAACTACGGTAATTCAATATCTTCATAAATACTATTATCAAAAAAAGAAAGTTACATTTGATTGATACTTACACCAATACAGCACATATGTATAAAATGACAATATTAAGCTTTGTTTACAAAACAAAGAATTATGAACTCTCAGTCTGTATCTTGCTTATAATTTGATATTTGGCTTTTAAATTTTGACATAGCATTCTTAACTTCTATATTTATCAGTATAAACATTGAAAATGGAAAAATAAAATTGTGAAAATTTTAAGTCAAATCGTGTCCAAGTCCCTTTAAGACTGAACCAACAACCTCCGATATGATTCCAATTTCCCCATAGTTTTAGCATTTAGCTTTTGCTGCATCAAATAAATACTACAAACTTGTATGACCTGAATGGTAGGACCTTATAAATGACAATAACCTTTTACTGAACAAATTAACAAGAAAGAAAAATGTCAAATTTTTTTCTCCATCTGAGTTATGTAAATGAAATTATGTCACTTTACAGACTAAATACTTACTTGATTGGGAAGTTGACAATAGTTGGATTCTTTTCTTTAATAAAATAATTCTTTGTGAACCTCTGAAAAGAGATTCATATGGGTGAGTAAAATGTTTGAATAACCATTCTTTGAATGCGAAGTACATTACATCCAATTCATAAGAGTAAAATTAAAGCTTTTTCATACAATGAAATAAAAGGGGAAGTTCAATTGGCTTGTTGTCTTATTAAAAAATCAGTAATATTCTTTGCTGTTTCTCTGAGGAAATAAGATGTGCATGCTCTGAATCAAGATTAACAGGAATGGTAAAATGAGACTAGGCTACAAATAACCTTGATGAAAATGATGAGGAAATTGGGTAATCTGGTGATCTGGAAGCGTTTCAGCTGAGAATCTTTGTGTGTTTTATACTCCTTCTCCGAGACTCCATTAAACTTGGTCAAGAGTGAAGCGAAGGGAACCTGAGGAATGATGTTCTCCTGGAGTTCGTCCGGGTAAAGTGGGGGTGGGGGCAGGTCACAGGTCAGATACAGCCAGGGAATCTCCTCGGCATGCTCTAAATTGTGGATAGGATCATAAGATTGTTTTCCTTTTCATCTATTACAATCATTGCTTACAGAGGTTTTTAGTTGTATATTGTAATGAACATTAAAACTACAGTGCATACCTAAATATTCATCCGTCAACAGAAGCTTCTCTTTTTCCTCTTCTTTCTAAAAAGAGAAAAAAAATTCATAAAATCAACTGAAAAGTAGCTGATAGCAATTAAACATTATGTGAAAGAAAATAATACAATTTGTATTTTCTTCAACAACAAAGGTCCCTCAAAAATTACAATTTGAAAATTAAACATAGATTTACATAATACAATCTTTGCAAATCATGTCAATTATTATTATTTTTTTTTTGCACAGAGGCCAGTAAAAACTCACCAAATCAATTGGCAAAACCTTTCTTGTATACACTCTCATTTTCCCTCTAAAAGTTTTGTTGACAATGGTACTGTTCAGCTTCTTGGTTCCATTCATTGCCAAGTGTAGAGCATTTAAAAACCAGGACATGAACTCAAGGGCATCACCTGTAGACACAACATGGATGGTCTATGATATCACACAGTACATGATAATTAAGGTCTTACAAATGTTCAATTATGGTAATAGTTCAGCTACCTCTGATTATCTTTTCAAAACTCTTCTACTGATACATTGCATTATATACCTTGTTCCGTGATTTGAAATTTCTTTTTACTGCACAAGACAACAGCTTGTAACATCTCATGGGGGCTGACATGAGCCTTAAAATTTCTTGGATTCCAGAGCTTCCTCAGAAGTTCCCCAAATCTCTGGACAGTAAGAAACATCTGGTCCCCCGGGGGCCTCTTGATCTTCTTGTAGTTGTCTTCTTGTAAAAAAAAATTTCTCAAGGGTGTCACATGAGACAAGGCCTGAAATAAATGAAACAGTGACTTATATTCATTGTGATCACAAAATGATTGGTTCATACATGTAAATTCTGTCTCTTATCATTGTCTTTTAGACACATAAACCTTAGAAGTTGTATATCAAGGACAAGCCTATCAACAGATCACTTTTACAAACCTGAAGTATCACATTGCAGTAGTCATTCTCCTTGATATTGTTGAGACCCACAATTCCTGAAATCAGATAAATAATCAGGTTCCTTAATGACTTTGTTTCCTTTCACATGATTTTGTTTTTAAATTGCTGTGCATTAAGTATTGAAGTCAATGACATACCAGGTAAATAGGTGGTGCCATCATATGCACGAGAAAGTTTACTGCTCGAGTCCAAGGATGCTATGTGCTCATTACTAAATGTGGGATTTAGAACATACTGAAACAAAGAAGACCAAATACATAAATAGTTGTTAAAGACTAATAAAATAAGAATTTTCTTTGTAAAAGTAATGAAACAAAACTAATAAATATTGCAAAAGCATAATTTTTCCATTAATACTCTTGCAAAATCTGTTACTGAAACACTGTGCGGATTAAACATTAATTAATATAAAGTCTTTACTTTCCTTTGTATTCATAAAATATTGTCCTAGCAAAATATTCATTCTTTCAATAATGTTCAATAAATAGAAAGTACTATTTATTTAAAAAGTAGTTATACATGTACCATCTAAGAATGGTAATTTGAAATCTTTTTTTCCATAAGTTTAGGTAGCATGAGATCAAACAAAAAGGGCAGATTAAATAAACAGCTGAACATGCACATAAAAAATTACATCCTCACATAAAAATAATTCTGAATTAGCTTTTCTAAATTCATATCTACCAAATAACTTACAATGATGTCATCTAGGGAGGAGTCAATGATCTGATAATTGTCAGGCAAGCAGTAAAACTTCTGGGTCAATAAATTCAGAAACACATGATGGCTATCCAGAACACTATGAGTATAGGCATGAGAGAGCTTTCCTCGTCCTGAAATGTAAGACAATGAATAAAGTACAGCATTTACACAAAAAATTCTCTAGTACATGTATTCAAGTCTGCAATGCTCTTGTACAATTTCATACTGGGGTCTCACCATCTCAGCAGTTTAAATTAGAAAAATTTAGCAACATTGCTGACATTTTGGGGAATTTTATGAAAATCATTGCAAACTCATAGTATTTAAGATTTCTTGTGATTTTTTTTTATGGATTTCATTCCAGTTTAAAATACAGATACACAAATAGTAAGTCTAAATATCATTGGACATAAATATTTTTCTAGATTTGAGGGATAAGGATAATTGTGATTATAAACCCATTTGTTTTGAAAAAAAATAGATACAGTACATTTAACTGGGACAGGGGCATTTCAGAGGCATCAGTTATAGACAACAAAGAGCCTTCAGACTGGTTTGTTAATCAAGATACCTTGGAAGTACTTTCCACAGACTAGACAGGCGTAGACATTTATGTGAGAGAGTGACACAGAACAAAGCTTCTCAAAATCAAAGTCAAGGACAGATCTGCAAGGAAAACACAATTACATAAGTCAAACACATGGCTACAATAATACATCATATGTAAAATTATAAGACAGACCCCTGTAAACATCTCATCCAACACTTCTCTAATGCTTAGGTCTTTCTTTTAACATTGATCTTAAATACAGGGTATAGAGTCGGAGATTAAACTAAATTAAGTCAAAGTATGGTTTAAATTAACAAGTTTACCAGTTGATGGTTTCAAGGTAAGGATCAAATTAACAAGTTTACCTGTTGATTGTGTCTAGGTAGGGACAAGAACGACTTCTATCAACTTTGGGATCCTGAACTGCCTCTACAAATTAATTAATAACAAGTGAAAAGCTGTCAATGTGACAGCAAACCGGGTTTTCTTTTATGTGAACTGTATCCATAATCCATGTCAACCCGTATCCAGTGAAATGGATAAGGTGAAAGGGTACCCTATATGCAATATTTTGCCAAAAAATGACTAAGTTCAAAAGCTGGTATTTTTTTTCATAAATAATCAGAAATCAAAATCCTAGCAATATGCATACCTCTGATATATGTACAATTGATCTGCAAAAGAACAACTTCCTATCTTGAAAACTGTAGGAGGAGTTATCCGTACAATGAGGGTACCCTTTTGGCAGCCGCCCGCCCGCCCGCCCACCCGCCCGCCATTTTCGCCATTTTAATAACCGGATTTTTCCGTTGGAAAACCCGGTTAAAAATTGCATAATTTTTCCTTTCAATTTTTTTATATGCTAGGAGCAAATCAATGACCATGCAAAAGAGTCAGCAATTTTTACTTTTACAATAGAAGTGACAGATGCTTCTTCTTTTATACTTGTGAAACTCATTGATAGATTGTTAACTTCTCTCACAAGCCCGAAGGGTCAGGGAAAGTAAAGCTTTTCTTGTAAGATAGCATGTATATACAGGTAACTCTCGAAAGCTCGAAGTCCATGGGACCAAGAAAAAACTTCGAGGTATCAAGAGTTAAAGTTTTCAAGAGTTCGAAATTTTCCGGGTTGACCGACAGGTTTTTTTAAATTAGTCTTACCGGATGTTATGATTAAGCCATTTATTTAGTGCTAACCTTACGCACGTGCTTAAATAACGTTTTGTTTTCAGTTAAATATACAGACCTGCATATTTTAAAAACTAAATAGAAACAAATATTGAATAAATTCATGATACACTGCAATTATTTGTTTTATGCATCATCTTATGATCAGATTGCTCAGTACTACTCGACTGTGAGAGAACATGTCATAAATTAAATAAATAAGTATCAACATGATCACCCATTCTTCCCATTGTAAGGGTCCTTCACCAGCTTTAAACACTTGTTCAGCAATCATCATTATAATGCCAATGATGCTGATAAGCATAATTTCTACAGTTTTATAATTCAAAAATTTTGACGATGGCTCAAAATTATCTTTTCGTCTCAATTAATTTCTCATTTTCACTGCGTCTTCAAATTATCGCATAACGATTCGTGTAAATTATAGATTAGGTATCGATATGGCCAATCATCAAACAATTATCATCTTGCAGGGTCACGCGTCTAACGCCTGGAGCCATTTAAATGACCAAGTAGGTGTTAAATAGGTAACGCTTGGATATACACAGCCACTTCGAGGTATCGAGAGTAAAAAACTATAGATTATGAATTAAGGGACTGCAGTTTGATTTTGAGGGATCAAGGGTTTCGAGAGAACAAGAGTTTGAGAAATCAAGAGTAAATTTGCTTAGTTATAAAGGGAAAAAAATCTGGACCCTAGACTCACTTCGAGCGATCAAGAATTTCGAGCGATCAAAGTTCGAGCCATCAAGAGTTACCTGTATGTGATAATAAAGCATATTTTACTGATAACAAACAATTCTTATTAAACTTGAAAATTGCTTCAATCTCTTTACAATTAAAAATACTGTTTACAAGATAAAAAGGGTTTAGTCTTCTGCAACTGGTCTACTCTATGATTATAAAAATATTATTTGCATTCTTTGGAGCATTCTAAATTTGACTGTCCTCATTAAGTATGATGTCATTACTGAGCAGGCAACCTTTAATTAGCATAAAGAATGAAGAAACATATCCAATTTTGCACATTTCATGAATTCATATACCCAAGTAGTCAACAAAAATATAATTTTTATTTTACAATAGCTTCACCCTACAAAAGGTCACTCTATTAAACATAATTACATAAAAGCAAAAAACTACAATGTATACGTAACGGGATAGGAGAAATAATGACAGACGAGACCAGGATTTGAACCTGGGCCCCCTGAATCTCTAGTCAAGTGCTTTATCAACTAAGCTATCTGGTGCCAGTATTCGAACTGGTTTTACCTTCACATGTTTAACTGTCAGCTATTGTCGGTAAAGCAAAATCTTGTCATTTATGAAGGAATTTGTTTTTTGGCAATGTATAAAATTGAATGATTTCACTCCAACTAAATAGAACATTTGGATTTTAACAAAGTATGAGTTAGTCAATTACCGTAGTCGTCATCATCATCAGCTGCTTTAGGTGCAGCTACCAATCTGGCTGCTTTTGACAACCTAGTTTCCTCGCTTGCCTTCTTAGGGGGTGATGAATCCGATGTTCTTTCAGTTTTAATCTTGACTGGCGAAGTTTTAACTGTTTCTCCCGTTTCTTCTTTTGGAGTCACCTTACTGTTTTCGTTTGCATTGTCCGATTTCTTTCTAAGAATACTCCTGGGTTGTGGGGTAGTCACTTCCTTGTCATCCTGACTTAAGGTTCTCGGCTTTTTCAAAACTGATTTAACTGGATTTTCTTCACTTTCTTCCTCCTGTTTTCGCCGTTTAAGAATGCTTCTCATTGGATTATCCTGCGTATCGTGGTCGTTCGATTCCACATTTTCCGCCATAGTTTACATCTGTTGTGTAGTACGTCATCAAAATTGTTTAGAATAATTAACAGCTCGTACATAGAATTTAGAAGCGGGTGCGTCGATTTACCCAAATGGACCCAAATGAACCCAAATGGACCCAAATGAACCCAAATGGACCCAAATGGCGATTAAAGTGGAAAAAAATTATAATAGAATCCTTATTACTAATATTATTACTTGTTTTAGTCATGTCATGGGGTTGTTAGCCGTTATTAAGAAAAATAAAGACCCAAATGGCGATTTAAGCGGAAAACAATTATAATAAAATCCTCAATACTAATTCTATTACTAGTACTTGTTTAGTCATTTCATGGGGTTGTTAGCCGTTATTCAGACAAGTTAAAAATGAATTATGATTAACTTGTCTATTTAATAACGTTGCCCAGCTCTTGCCACGAGGAGGCCACCCCAATAAAGAGCCATAATTTAGGGAAATTTGGAAAAATAAAACCGAAGGTCCAAAACAATAATTAGAATTATTTCAGTATATCTTTGTAATTGAAATGAGAAAACTAGTAAGATCCTCTGTAGAGTTATTGTAAACAAAATGAAAGATGCAGTGCATAAAGTTTTACGGGACGAACAGACAGGTTTTAGATCCAACAGTAGCTGTACTAACTAAATAGCAACTCTAAGAATAATTGTGAAACAATATGTCGAATGGCAGTCATCACTGAACATAAAGTAGATGGGTGAATAAGTCGTGTAAAATGCCCATATGAGGAATAAATAGATACTGCAAAATTAAAATATGTGATAAATTAAAAAAAAATGATTAAAAACAATGCAACTATACTTAACGTAACATCGATGTTTTTTCAATAAGTATGCCAAAGGTACTAATTTTAATGGTTATGATACATACAGAGCAACCCCCTACCCCAAGAGAGAGAGAGAGAGAGAGAGAGAGAGAGAGAGAGAGAGAGAGAGAGAGAGAGAGAGAGCCCGGTGTGTAATTTCCCACTTTTAAAATTTAATGGTTTGACTATATGCAATATCTACGTAAATTTTTTAACTGTTTATTTTTTTCATTTTATTCCTTTCTATTTAGTTCAAAATGTCCTATAGTTTATTTCCTCCTAGATAGAATGTTCTATCGTTAAAATGACAGATATCCTACGGACCCGGTTTAACGATAGAATTCGTCCCATATACTCGCTTGGTAGCAAATAAAAATATTATATCGTGCTGTATCTCGCCTTAAATTTCATATGATTGGTCTTAAATACCTACAATGTTGCTCTTTTATAATCCCATATTACCACATTAAATGTTTTTGCAACAAAATCACTGCCACTTTTAACATCATGTTTGAACACTGTTAATACAATTTGTTTTATTCATCTCTTATCCTGCTAATTAAGAGAGCTATAATATTCATAATTATTTATAAAAATGTTATTAAATTGTTCCCAACAGTTACGTTCATTTAATTCATCATGATTTATCTTTAATTCGTCTGAATAACGGCTAACAACCTCATGAAACAAGTAATAAGATTAGTAAAAATGATTTTATTGTAATTTATATTTTTCTTGAATCGCCTTTTGAATCGCCATTTGGGTCTTTATTTTTCTTAATAACGGCTAACAGCCCCATGAAATGACTAAAACAAGTAATAATATTAGTAATAAGGATTTTATTATAATTGTTTTCCACTTTAATCGCCATTTGGGTCGCCATTTGGGTTCATTTGGGTCCATTTGGGTAAATCGACGCACCGTTTAGAAGCTATTTCTTTTAGAATTTTCATGTATATTTTATTTCATTTATTAATGCCAAGCAATTTCAGAAAAAACCTTTTTCAAAATATTTTAAAATATTCTTTTCGTAAAAGACTTAGGACCTAGACTCTTGTTTTACGAAAATTATTTAAAAACTTGCTCAGCATGTTCAGTTCAACATGGCTGCTGGATTGCGATCGAGACTTGATATGAAACATGGTTTTATGAAAAAGATCATTCAGAACCAAGTTGATAGGTATATTCATTTAAAAAAATGATGAAAGCAGTATTGGTTCTTTCTTCAACCTTATTGTTTTACGTAAATTCGATGGTTTTCCGTCTTACCTGGTTTTTTCTAATATGCTTTACGGTGCGACCGTTGGGGCTAGCACAGCATGTGATCAAACAATGAAATATAATAAATCAATAAAAATGAAATTAACAACATAAAATATGAATGCAAAAAATAAAACATACCTATTTTTCAGTAAATTTTTATTATTCATAGTTGATAAGATTTGTTATAATTTAGTTATAAGTAGAACAGTAGTGTAATCAATGTTGTTGAATAATAATTTTAATATATAAATATTCATTGCACTGTATCTCCTCTTTTAAAGTGATTGTAACGTCAGTTCATCCCCCTTTTTTGAAGTAGACATTTCTTAAACCTACATATAAAACTTGACTCATCATAGAGCCCCCCTCCTCAATGTCAAAAAAATAATATTTCATATTTTTTTAATTTACACATGGAAAATCGACTTATCATGGATTTGCCCCCTCCACTTTAAAAAAAAAGAAAAATAATCTTTAATTATTTTTTTTTAATTTACGCTTAAAAATATTTGCTTATCATATTAAAAGAACATGGTGCCCTCCCCCACACCAGTGCATGTAATAAATGGAAGTGAAAATAAAGAAACCATTGAACTGCTAAAGAGCTGAAGGATTAGAATTTTCACGATTTTTTTTTTTTTTTGGCTTGCAAAGAATTTTTGGATGAGGCTGCCATCCACCCATCCACCCACCCACTCCCTATGCGATGCTACGTGTACGTTCCAGGAATTTACCGTAATTATAGTGAATAAAATAAATGTGAGCATTCATCAAAATGAGTGCAATTTACAACTGTTTACTGTATCTGAAGAAATGTCCTTATTCTTCAGCTGTTCTTTTGCTTAGCCTTTGCAAGATTTTGAGAGGATTTTGGTCATTTAAGCAGATTTACAAGTACTTCAACTAGAGTAATTTCCCCCTTATCAGTGCTTATTGTGACGTCAAAGCTGACGTTGGTTAAATTTCGCCTGACTCTTTAAAACTCCCCTGAGAAATAAAAGTATGCGAAGTATACTGTTTTATATACTTAAAAAAGCATGATGTTCTTAAAATTACATATCTTATATATGCTTCTCAAAAGTTGTACTTTGATTCTCGCGAGAAAGTAAGGTTGGAAACCATTGGTACTATGAATTGTAGGTCAAAATTTACTGACGCCGAAAAAATCTATCGGACCAATGTGTAATGTGTAAACCTTTGTGACGTCGCTCGATTATTTTTGATTGAGAGTGTACTGACGTGAACTTTAGAGGTAGCACTGACAGTATATCATAAACATCGTTATTGTTTTTATATTGTCTTGCTGATTCTTGTGAGAGTGTGAAGTGATGAAAATTGCCATGATTACGGGGAACTACTGAGACGATTAAAACAATGCATTACTTGTCCGATTTACTGACGCCAAAAAAATCCATTTAATGAATGTGCAACTAGTCCCAATTTTCTATTCACACATGCCTTGCCGATAGAGCTCGCTTCGCACCGGTGCTGCATGCCGGCGAGCTGTGCTCGCTATTAAAAAATTAATTTGTTAGTGTTAGCCAAGCCAGAGACTGTTATTTATGTCTCTGGTGTGAGTTCACCTGAGTTGACAGCTGAAGTTATCCAGAACCACTTAAATTTCTATGGAAGTATTTTTAGATAGTATATATACACGTTTGTTCATATTATGATTCCTGGGGGAAGGATGGAGCCCTATAGAAAGAATAATCTTACTGTAACCAGGCTCACTCAGGTCACAGTAAGAATTCGTCCCACATACTTGCAATGAAGCAGCCGCAAAGCGGATGAGCTTCGCGACGATTTTTAGTCTGTTAAAAATATCTGCAGAGGAAAAACACATTTTTATACATTACAAACCTTTTTGAAAATGCATATGTAGTTTAGTCCACAAAAAGCCATTTAATGAGTCGTACCGAGGCATTTTGTTAAAATACGTGTTTGAATTTGCCTGCCATTTTGTTGGAAATTGCACTCAGAATATCTCGGATTTTATCATTAACATGGCGAACGTAAACAGCGAATTTTCAAACGTGATGTTAAAAGTGGCAGCAATTTCGTTCCAAAAACAGTTAATGTGGTAATATGGGATTATGAAAGAGCGACATTGTAGGTATTTGAGACCAATCATATGAAAATTTAGGCGAGATACAGCGTGATATAATTTTTTTATTTGCTACGAAGCGAGTATATGGGAAGAATTCTATCGTTAAACCGGGTCCGTAGGACATCTGTCATTTTAACAATAGAACATTCTATTTAGATGGGGCCCCAATGGGGATTGATTTTTTTTTACATAGGAATAATAGTGAAAATTGTCTTCTTAAAAACCTAAACAACAAAAGGGGTTTGTTATTTTAAAAGAAAAGAAAGTGTACAGAAATTTTGAAGATCTTTTTATAAACAAGGTATATTCAACTTCATTGTCAAGATTTTTTGTATTTGATAACATGAAGTTGATTTGATCAGAGATATTGCCGTTTTTCTTAGGTGAGCATTGTGGCCCTTGGGTCATTAGTTTAAAGAATTTTTTATTGTGTGGTGGTACTTTATGGACAACATGTTATTTTGTTCACATGACTTGTTATCTTGCATTCATGACTGAGTGTAATCTTTTATTATCCTAACTACTAATTCTATCATGCAAACAATTTATTCTATTGTGCCCTCTATCTTGTGCACTCAGCTTATGATTTTGTGTGCACAACATTATATTCCATGCAAAGATATCATTAGGATTCAACTAGATTTTAGATAGAGAGAAATAATTTACATTTTTAGTACACAATATGACAAAACAACTTCTACCAGTATTTGATACAATTATACTGCATCTTTAGTTTACCAATTTGAAGCTCATTTATATATCATATTGGGTCAGCTACAAATATAATTAATAATATACTTTATCAACAATGGCAGAAAACATTCAGTGTTTTGAAATTATGCCATTCCCATATGTATGCAGATCAAAAATGTTTGTTATGGGAGACATAAGATTTGTACTGTTAGTACTTGGCTTATTGACATGATATTTGAATTGGTCTTGTACATTTATCTGCATCAATTCTCTATTTAAAGTCTTTTTACCTATACTTCTATATGTGTACTGGTACTTTTGTTGTTATTAAATTTCAGTGTGATTTTGATCTACACATTTTGTTTTAAAGAGACACATATGACAAGGAGGTTAAAGCTAAACTTACAGAGAAACCCAAGCAAAGACAGAACAAGCAGAAAAAGCCAGATATCCATGTGTATGTCCCTCCAACAAAGTTAAAAGGTAATCGGTGTTTGCTTTGGATTATTTTTACAAATGGAATTCATATTTTATGAATAATTGAATAATTTTGTGAAAAAGCAAACTTAAGCTTATCTCAGCTGAAAGCTTAAATAAACTTCTAACTGTAGATCAAACTTTTTACAGTACCTGCTCGTGTTAAAACTTGACATTTTTTATCAATTTCAACCAAACTTGGCACAAAACATTCTTGAATGAAGGGCCATGATGTTTGTAAAAATGAAGGGTCAGATTCCCTTTGAAATGGAGAATAGAAATAGAAATTAAAAATGTAGTGTATGGTGTTAATGTTACCAAGATATTACCCGGTATAAAGAAAAATCTTTCTGAAATAAATTTGGATGGCACTGAGGGTTCTATTTAATAAGATAACAGCTAAACTGATAGCTGATATTTTTACACATGTATTACAATTTGGAACTATGGGAAAATTTACATCATATTTGCACACTTTTTTTCAGTTTAGTCCATTGTAATCATCCAGTAATGGATCAGATACCTTTGATTTTGGAAGATAAATATTTTGATATAAACAAAGATTTTGTGCAATTTCAGAGATGTTTATTTTGGAATTTGAGGACAAAGACGGATCAGTATTCAAGACGTCAGTGTGTAAGGTATACCCGGTAGTTCAAGTCCGAAACAAGATGGAGTGAGATTTTGTTAACCATAAAGGATGATAACTTTGCAATGTAACTTTCTATGAATCTGATATACATGTATTGCTATAATTCATTGTATAAGTGATAAAATTGTGTTCTCTCTGACAGAATGATAGTGCTAGTGCCATAGCTCAGAGAGTTGGAGAAGAAAGGAACCTTCCATGTGACTACATAGCTGCACTGGAAGAACGTCTCGAATATGAGATTGCACTTCGTGAAAGTTTTGAGTCAGACCCCAACAGCTGATTTTCTGTTCTTCAATCAATCAAAGCTTGCCCCAAACAAGATGCAGCCCAAGCCTGTTGAAGCTATATATGTGGTGTTGATGATACTCCATTGTTATCTACATGGATCACATGAACTGCTGGCATTCCTCTATGTGTGTAAAGCAAAGAGTGTAGTGTTTTGAGTATGACCAAGTAAAAATCCTCATTACTTTCTCAGGAAAAAGCATTACACCAGAGACTAGATTCCCAGACACTCCTTTCACTTTTAGATAAGTGTAGTAGTAAACTGCTGCATTTTCAATCTAAAACATACATGTATATTGTATTCTCATACTAAGTGATGTACAATAGAATATAAATAGAAGTTTTGTTGTGTTTTGTTGGTTTGGATAAAAGGCATTTATCAGAGCAAAGTTCTTTTTAAAGAATGTTGGTCAGTGAGGTCACATTGATTGATGCAACCTACATGTATAAAGGTTAAAGTTAGACCATTAAAGCTGAACACTGCTCGTAAATAGGCAATGTTTGCCATATTTCTCTTTCAGCACCGCTTTCCTTGCAACCCCTATATAAGCCACAGACCTCTTAACAGTTTAAAGTATTTCGAGGTCTCACCTGTGGGGACATACATCTTGCCACGCTCTGTTACTTGGTCGCAATGAAATTATCAAGTCTTATGCACTTTTCCGAAGCCAGGAGAGTACTCGCATCAATTACGGTAAACTGGTCAATGCATTATTTACAAACAGAATACGCACATAGGATAAGAATTAAATGCAGAAAAATCCAAAAACAACGAAAGTAACTCTACACGTCGACCACGAGTTTCAGGTGTGCAATCAGGTGTAACAAAGTCAAAGGGTTTATATACCAGGTACCCATGTGATGGTGCTTATTTACGAGTGGTGTTCAGCGTTAAGATCTCAGCCAAGGGTGCAAATCTGATTGAAGGATGCTTTTTACTCAAAATTACTGGGAATAAAGTTTGAGAATTTTAGATGTCGAGTTAGAAATCAAACTAGTGTTACTGGCAATTTTGAAAATAAAAAATGAACCCGACATGATTACTAAAGAACAGGGGCGTACAAGGCGTTGTTTATCCCCCACTCGGAGCAATGAAGACAAAAGAATTTCAATTTAAGTTAGAATATTAGTTTTTGACTTGTATGCATTGTTTTTATTATAAATTTCACGATGGAAGTCAATATTGTGCTTTCATTCTATAAACATGACAGATATAGACTTCCATACTAAGCTGCACATCGTTTTTTGCCTAAATCTTGGACCATTCACTGTTCTTAATTGCAAAATTAGATGTGAATGGGTCCCGACTCCATCCTAAAAGTACTTTTATTTAAAGAATAAGCTAATTTTGATTTATTAAGATGGAGTCTAGACCCATAATTGGTCAAATTTGTGACTTTCACCAAAACGTTTTACTTTAATGATTATTGTCAAAGAGTTGGATTTATTCACCTGTACTTTAACGTGTTGATGTAGCTCACTGTGATAGGCGGAGGCTGGTAGTCCATACTTCTCCATGGGGAGTGTGTTCGAATCATATAGACGGCGTTTTATTTTTAATTCATTTGCTTCCAAGTAAAACATGGTTTGCATTTTATTGGATTATTATGAAAAAATAATCTTAATACCATTTATATAATGACAACAATTACGTAATGTTCATGTTCTGTACATACAATGTCTGATAAAAATAGTGCTAGCACAGATATGAGATCATGCTGTAATGCTTAGAAAGCATCAAATTAAACAAAGGAGATAAGTACAAAGTATATGCATTATTGTTTATTATATATTTGTCAGAGAATGCAGTTCTATATTATACATGTTTCAAATGTAAATATTTTTTATATGTTCATATGCAATTTCAAAACCATGGGTATAGGGGATTTGTCAGGCATTGTACGCTCCTGTCCTTTGATCACCTTATGAAAGTATTAAGTTGCATCAATAAAAATTTGACTTTGTCTATCTTATTCATACATGTATTTACATTCACCAAGTATTTTTGTCAATTTCTTGAGAAATCTGTGTTTTACATAGCCACAAAACAAATTAAATGAATTTGTCTAGTATATATTAAATGCATTACTTATCTCCTCAGTGAACAATAATAACTCCATGACCTATAATAAAAAAAATTACATCATTCATTGGTCTTAGCAATACTTATGTGGTAAAAACTTCTAACTGCTTAAATTTTACGCATTTAATTGAAAGATTCAAAGAGAGAGAGAGATGTAAACAGTATGTCTATTTTGTTTCATATTGGCAATGTGCATTGCAGGAAAATTTACACATCTGGCTGATGACTGTGTGACGTCTATGTAAAAAGGCATGTTCACATAAACATGTAAGGCTCTCCATCTGCATAACAAATTCAAATTGATGCTCGCTTCATATTCAACATACATTGTGAATGCACAGTTTCAAGTTGGATATAAGGTTTAATTTCTGTCATCTTTGGTGTCCACCTATAATAAAATTTATCTACCAACCACTTCCAATTTTAAGGCAGGGTGTCGAGGAAAGACATGATTTTCAAGAATGACCTTATCATCTTGTTGATGCACAAGTTCATTTGTATTTATCCAATCCCCAAATTTGTATATTTTTTACATCAAAAAACAAGGCCCAACTTCAACAATTTATTACATCTTAGGATTACAGTATTAAAAAAAAATAAACAATAAACAGGTTATAATCTTGATGCAATATACACTTGTATTGATCAACAGAATACAAAGACTAGCAACATTGTACATGATTTTCGTTGGTAGTGCATTAAAAAAATCTTTGTCCCACAAAATTGTTCAATACAAAACACCATATACTGATAAATTGCAGCAGGAAAGATTTATTCTCATGCATCTGTATTGGAGGAAATTGTTATATACATATAAATACATGAAAAAACCTGCAGATCTTTTAAAAGTTGAATAGCATTGATAAAATTCCAATTTTTAGCTATAAACTGAAGCATTTAAAAGAATGTATTTGATGTTTTGCTAAATACAGACAGGTGTTATGGCCAAGCCTGTTGGCATCAGAAGTACATCTCGAGAAAAAGCAAAACTATGGCATCACCACTACTCTCTTTTATAAATTGCTAAGCATCTCCTAAAAAAAAACTAAACTTAACATTACACATTTCGTAGGATAAAGAAAAGAATGATGAAAATTTCAATTAAACCAGAATGTACTACATGTACTTATAAACAACAAAGAATGAGCATGAATATCATACTTGCATTATAAAATGTTTTGTATGGTTTTTACTCATCATGGGACTGGCATTATCAGTATGCATATGAAACATAATAAATTTTGTTAATTTAAGATACATGTACATCTACATTATCCCTCTGATAAGAAGGATACTTGTACACTGTAACTGTTAATGGGATAATTAGATAATGTATTATTCCTTTACAAATTGATATAAAGAATGTCTGTCCAATATTTTTCCATAAGATATACACAAAGTAATGTAACAATATGTGCCCTTTATGAAAACAGCAAGACACTCCTTATTCCGCTTTAACAAGTTACTAGTTTGTATTGGACAAACACCACCAGTGAGGTCCATTACATTCTGAATAACTTGAAATAATATAGAATTGAAAAACTTTTGCATTGAAATCAATTCTAAAGATGTCTCTTCTATTTATACAAACATGTGTCTACCTAGTTCAAATTAAGGTGGCATGGGACACCTTGAGATATTGATGTGGATGAAAAATATCATCACTGTTTTAAAATTTCCAAATATTACAATATTTGACCACAAAATATTAAAGAATGTCACAATATGGAGGTGTCCCATACCTTCTTAATAATTGGTTAAAAAAACCCACACTATGTCTACAATATACAGATTTCTATTAATTCCCTCACTTGAGATGGTGAGGTGGACTTTATGATCTAAAAAACGAGTTTACATTATTAAGAATTCTCACTACATCTACTGTGGAGGTGCTTTAACCAGTGATATAAAGGAAAGCAACACTGAGTAGATGCAGTATTCCACCAAGTCAACTTTTGCAAACAAAGTACATTTCTCTCAGTACAATCTAAACTTGAAGCACTTGGAAGAAAGTACCGGTATTTATTAAAGACTACATTGAACAAAATGAAACACACTGACAATTTCAATCAATTAATAAAAATAAAATCAATGCATAGATTGAGACTGTCAATCACAACCAACAAGTTAATGCCACTGGGCAGTATCAATGAAACTAAAATGTCCCAGAAAATGTTTAGAGTAAAAGTAAATGGCAGTGTAGTTTTCTTATAAAAGCAGCTCTTCAAAAATCAACAATAGGCGGTTCTCTAATTATAAAAGGTAATCCATGCTACTTTGCAAAAATACAAAAGAAATTTCAAAAGATAATGTCAATGAAACTGCTGCCTGTAAAATGTTCCTGAGTATTAAGGCCTGACTCTCACAAGAAGAATAACCTATCGGACAGCTCTGCACTTGGCTCCTTGTGAATGTTCTGTCCCACCAAATAGGCTAGCTTATGTGCATACTACAAAAGATATGAAATGTATCTATCACATCAAGTCCTGCTTAATAAAGAATGAGACATTAACATTGACTTGATACTATTAACTGTTGATTGGGAAGATCAGTACCTGACAGGGGGCTGGAACCCTGACAGTTCCCGGCCAGTTGTAATACAGATGAGTCATCTTATATGACAACCTCTGGAGATGATCAGCCTTCATCCCAATGCTGTCATGGACACAGATGTAATGAGTAGGGGAGACTGTGCCTTGTCTGACATGTTGAGACACAATGAAGAAGTCAAACCTGCAAAAAAAAAGCCACAGCATAATCCTCTATATTGAAATCTTTTGATCTACTAATTAGCTATCACTTTAAATAAACCAACAATATAATCATTTGGAGGTTCCCATCAACTTGGTCATCCTGAGTATTTCAAGCCCTTTCATGGATTTTTTGTATTATGTTAATCCACATATATTTAGGCAAAACTATCGCCATGTGACATGGCAGTTAATTGCAAATTATAGGTCAATCATTCTTTGTGCTGCTTAGAAGTGGCGAAAAGAAATTTAGTCCAGTGGGAGCACTGGCTGATAAATATCACAATAAAGTTGTTGCAAATAAAAGATGAGTTACAGCATAAATGCACACAAAATATTGAAGGGGAAGGAATGCTACCAATAATATGAACTTTACACAAAGAAAGTTCTGCTGACATTTTACTAACTATAGTTAACAATCATGAAAATCAGAGCATAAACAATAGCAGAGAAAATAGACAAAATTCCATCACCTGTGTTAAAAGTAATTAATGCCATCCTTAAATTAATGTTTGTTTGGAATTGCCACCTGGAGGTTTCTAGACCCAGGAGGTAGGGAGAGAATTTTTTTTTTAAGTTTGAAGTTTAACTAATCAAAAATTGGTAAAAACTTAAGTTGGAAGTTTAACTAATCAAAAATTGGTAAAAACTTAAGTTCGAAGTTTATCTAATCAAAAATTGGTAAAAACTAAAATCTTATATCAAAAATAGTTCTTTATTTTTTGCTAATAAAATTTTATCAGTGGGGGTATTTCAATGAGGCAGTAGGCAATTCCAAACAAAATATTTTATTTTGGCCTTATTGAAACATGTTGAAATCTTAGGGTTAGAGATACCAAATGTTGCTAGGCATCTGAGTACTTGTAAATGCTTACTTGTCTCTTCGTGTGATTGTATGGTCCACAATGGTTCCTGGTGGTGGATTGTCAAAGTTTCTTTGGTTCTTCAAAAAAAAAATTGGTCTCTCTTTGAAGTCAGTAGATTTAATTTATCTTAACCAATCCCATCCCTTTTTTTTAAACCATACAAAATTAAAACCTGCTCGATAAGAACTTAGAATTATTTGCGGTTCTTTTAATTTTCTTTTTTGCACACTGGTCACTTGAATTTAGAAGCAAACATGAATTTTTTTTATTAGAACCCCCGATGTTCTTGTGAGCAAGACACATACTTCATCTTGTCATAGACATGTAGATGAATTTGTCTGCTTACATGAGGTAAAAAATTGCTAATATACCGTAATCCGGTGAATATAATACGCACTTTTTTTCTAGGATTTTTTACCGTGAGAAAGGGGTGCGTATTATACATCCCTATAGGCTTTGGACATATTTTTTCCCTAGCTGAAGCACGGAGTATCATACTACCGTATTACCTATGCTGTTCACAGACAGGACCGGTACCCCGCTATTCATCGTAACATTACTTAATTATCACATTTATATTATTATTTAACCCTTAGGAAATGATTGCCATAGCGTGTAATTAAAGAAAATGTATACTTAAAGTCTGTTAATAAATTAATAAACTGTTTCAAAATGGCCTTTAAAAATTAATTTGAACTGCCTATTCTTTATCTCCGTGTAAGCCGCCATTACAGCTGTTATTAATAGAATGCGGGCTTGGATGGCCACGTGTTATTTGTAACTGATCTTTGAAAACAGCTTACACATCTTTAACCATTTTCATGTAATGCTAATTGATTTATTGCAAATAATTATGATTATAAATAATTCTATAACCTATTCCGTTAATTGAAGCCATTGTTGTGCTCCCCCTCCGCTAACACTTGACACCTTGGGTATCTCAGACACTCCCCGTAGGCTATGTGTACTATACACAACACAACTATTTGTGCACATGTTTTAATATGTTCCAGGCCTCTAATTGATCACTTTGATCGGCATCATTTAAGAATTTAATTAGGTCCGTTATCTCTACAGTATACCTGTACACGGCCCGTTTTTCACTACACAGGGGTTGTAATGACTAAACAATTATAAAACGCTTTTTAAAAGTGGTTGATTTTATTTACGGTAGAATATTTAATACAGGTCTATTTAAAACATTGATTATGAAATAAAGATATTAACGCGATGTATTAGTTACAATAAATCCGTGTCTAAGAAAATATTGTGTCTTTCTTATTTCCGGTAGCGTATTCCCGCGATGAAGTTGAGCGTGCATACAAAGTATAACTGCTTTGTTGATACTCAGGATTACCGTTTGGTCAATTTTTTTGATGCGTATTATACATCCCAACAAGCTTTTTTTCACCATTTTCAGGCCCAAAGTGGGGGGTGCGTATTGTACACTACTGCGTATTATATTCACCGGATTACGGTAAACAAAAGCTGAAACTGAGTACATAAAACTTGTGATGCATATTTAAATCATAACTCTGCATATTTAACAAAAATGTCCATACCTTGAGGAAAATCCTGGCATTGATCCTCTTCTGTACAATGACCACTGACAGCTTGGGACTGTACTCTCCCCCAAAGTTACCAAAGCACTGCTGCAGCTGTTGAACTTCATGGTCAATGTATCCAAGATCTCCATCCCCTACACCATCACGGAAAACCACTATCTTCTCTGGGAACACATGGTTCACCTTAAATCATAGACAAAGGTTTCATGTACACTAGTGAATGTCATGCAAACTTCAATGAGAGGTTTGATGGCATCAAATAATGCAGTACAGTAAACTGCACAGGTGGAGTAATAGTACCTCATGATACTTCCTGATCGACGAGGTCAGACAGAGTTTGAGTCCATCAATTAGCTCCTGGCCCGGCATCTGGAGAACTGTCTTTGAGTACCAGCGGCTGCACATCTTGTTGGTGCTGGCCACAAATCCAGCTATCGATCTCTTGTTGCGTGAAGCATCATGGTATACATCGATACCAACCACCATCAAATTGGACTACAATAAACACATCTTGTATAAATATTTATTAAAGGAAGAGAGAGAAATTTTGATTTGTGCAACTGAAGTCTGCAAAGTTGCTAAAAATGACTATATTTCAACATAAATACCATTGGAATGTCCAATCCCCACAGCTCTCCTCCCAGCTTGCAGTTTATTTGCAGAGCTATCTTCTGTGTTACACTCCTGAGTTTGTCTGGCCTAGCAATGGTTTTGGCAATAATAACCTGTAGAAGAAGAATTATTACAGTATAACTTTCAATTCTGTGGAACATTTATTTTTCTGGGCCTGGGGACAATTTTTGTGGATTGACAATAGTTCTGAGATTTATGAGGACATAATTTCATGGATATACTGGCAGGATCAATGAGTTAATATTGTATTTCATGATATCTTATGCAGAGTTTTTGAGTGGACCAGTGATTTCATGAAATTTACCAGTTTGAAGAAATTCAAAGGTCCATATTTGACTTTCATATAAAAGAAACAAAACACAATAAAACAAAAATCTGATTAATTTATAATTGTAAGTAGAGAAAATTTTTCAGAATCTTCACTCTTAACTTTTAATTTCCTTGCATTGAATAAAGTCTGATAAATAAACATTTGTTCCGCAATCCAGATAGAGTTTGAATTTTTCCATTATCAAGAAATAATATTTGAATAATTGAATATTGAATATTTCTCATTATTACATGACAAACTGGTTTACCTGGGATGGGACTGGCATCTCCACACAACAGATTTTCTTGATAGCATTGTATTTGTCATCCCTAGATGTTGGACAGATAACCACCATGCACTGAACCTAGTCAAAAGAAAACCACACCAACATTATTCCAATTCATATACTGTAGATTTCTATTTAACACAAGGGATTTTTATTTAAAAAAAAAAAAACCAAAAAATACTTTCCTTCCTCTCTCACCCCATATATATCCAAGAATGAACATAGGCCATTAAGAAAAATATGTTGATATAAAGTCATTGAAAATCTAGCACTGCTGATTTCAGTTCTCACAATCAAACATTTGCAAACAAAAATGGAATCTACAGTCAAGAGTACTGTCTTTGGCAAGAGTTTTTGTTTTAAAGCATATGGACAGCAACTTCCATTCGCCATAACCTCTGGCTTAGTACCTGAACCACAAAATTTCAATGTGATCATAATACAGGAGGGGCAATTCTTGTGTGATGCATACCGATGGATTGATGTTGTCCCTGAGACTCCTAGATAGTGTGTCCACACGGTCATCATGGAGTTCACAACATGTTGGCTTGTTACATTGGATACCCATCTGCCGGCAGCAGGTTTGCATCATGTTGATGAATTCTGAAGCTTTGCCGGCATCCCTTTTGCTAAACAGCACCGTCCAGTTCCTGAGATCTACAGCTGTGAGGACTTTGTTGCGAGTGGCATCCCTGCCCCAGTCTGCCTGAGGACCTGCCATACAGGTAAAATTACCTCCAAAAATGATTTTCTCTTGTGGAGCAAGTCTACCATCAATCTACAAAGGTTAAAATAAACACATCATATGCATGAACTGTAAAATGTCACATGTTTGTACCTTGCATAGTGAATTTTAAAAAATACTCACACTGATAATTTTTTCTTTTGAAAAAGTACTACTAAATTTAGATTAAGGCTGAACTCGGCCAACAAAAGGAATTTTTTTTTCACTAACATTTTCCAAAAATCAGAGAAAATGCTGTTCTTTTACAAAAAGAATTCAACATTAAGCTTTCTAAAATTATTTTTTATATAAAACCCTTACATCAATTGTGTTGTCTGCAAAGCTCAGTCCCCAGTTATCCAGCTCTTTCTTGGCTTCTGGATTGCCATTCACTGCATTGATAAACTTCCTCATGGTGGCCACTCTTTGCTCTGGTGTTACACGTGTGTGAGAAGCAAGGTCCTACATAAAGCATAGACAAAATATTTTGAATGGTGAAACCTAATTCATGTACCGTACATTTTTTTCTGTAGTAAAGTCAACAAGGGCACCGCAAAGCGGAGCATCCCCTCACGGCATGACTCGTTGTAGGGGGAAATGCATTATTTAGGAAAATACATGTAAATTTTTCAGATGGAAATAAATATGAAAGAAGTATTTCTAAAAACCACTTTGAATTCATAATTTCTTTTTTATCCTAATCCCCAAGCTTTGTGGTGTATAAATTGGGGGGGGGGGGGGGGGGGGGTGTTACATGTACGTGGTTGCACAGTTTTCCTATTCCTAGCTGAAACTCAAAACATGTACACATATGCTTTAAAGTTAAATAATTTTGATTCATTAAGTGACATTCCTTTTTATATAAGTATACATAAACGATTCGTATACATGTATATTATGAAACGTAGCTGAAGATCTAGCGATCTGTAGTCTGCTCTGATGGACAATTCTAGTTGCTTGTGGTATGTCAAAGCATGGTAGTAGATATGCAGTTATTATTGATATGAAACAATCTTTGCGTGATAAATGTGCGATATCTGTCAAAGTATCCTCTGAATTTTGGACTAGTTCTATTGTAAGTAATAAGGGAAAATTTGTCCGAAAGTCGACTGCTTGTTTTGATGTCAATCAGATGACTTTAATTTCTTGCCCGCTTCAACTTTTACCTACGGGCAATCTTCTAACCCTCCAATACTACAAAACGTTTGCTTTTTTTTTTTTTTTTACCTTTACTAGATTAAAATCCCAAAATATTAAGCTGTTGATTTGAACTGCACACGGTAGCAATTTACTTAAAGTCGTACATAAAATTACCAGAAATGTCTATTGTCAATTGTACATAAAATTCATGTTTTAACTTCGCTTTTTTATGCTGATTCAAAAAATATTGAATCAATTGACTTGGAAATCATAAGGGTTTGTCCTTTTACCATGCAGAAGAAGTGTACAGTTTGATGAATATTCATTGGAGGGTTTTCTTGGAATTTTGCTAAAGAGCTGACAATGGACACACACACATACATACTCACACACGCACAGCAGCGATGCTATATCCCCCTCGCAACAAGTTGCACGAGGAGATAATTAAGCACTGATAATACCTTCATGACCCTAAAGTCCTGTCTCAATTCATCAGTTAGGCCAGTCAAATAACAGAATTCAGGGATGAGACAGATGGCTTCACTCTTTTCAGGAACTTTTCCCTACAAAGAGCACATTTAGTTAGTGCAATGACCTTTGGTCTGTTGACAACATTTTTCCATAAAGCAAGCATTTCTTTGTAGATTATATACAATCTGGATTCCAAAGCAATATTTTAATGCATTAATACATGTATAAACTACATTCATCTTCAGGTTTGAAGAACAGGTATTTAGATACAAAATAAGGCATAGTTCAAAAATTTATTTACCCCAGGAAGCTGCTTTTTCTTTGGCCTGTGGAGAAGCAGAGGTTGCTCCAAGTCTGATATTTCTTTGTGGTAAGCATTACTAGCAAGAAAACAAAGTTTGTTCTTGAAAAAATTCTTAAATTTCTTCTATATATTACAAATGAAAATGTACATAATTACAAACACACAATTCATCCTTCAACATTAGTGGGTTTAAGACACAATGAAACTAATCATCAAATATTTCTACTAAATTGAAATTGAAAAAATGTCCAATTTTAATTGGCAAGAGTTCTGTGTCGTCAAATATACATTTAATTCTATACTCAACCAAACTGGGTATAAAACTTTTCACAAAAATTATTTATCTGTCAGTAATAAACAGGAATAATTTGTCCAATACTGATTGATACTTCAATTTTGAATGTTTCAATGATGACAAAATTTAACACTTTATCTTAACAACAGTTCTAAAATTGTATATGTATAGTATTCATGTCAAATATTTCTCCAGTCAAATATTACCTATAGTAGTCAACAAATGACAGTTCAGATCCTGAGCTTGTTTTGAAGGTGTGCTGGGGTGTCTTGGCCCATAGAATGTCATCAATACGGTAAGTTTTGTTGTTGTACCGTGTCAACACAATCGTCCCTACTAAGGAACGTGTGCACTCGTCTTGGAAACCACTAGGGTTCTTTTGTACCGTAGTTTTCCTGTAAACATAAATCAGTTGTTAATGAACTGTCAGAATGACACATAACTCTTTCTTGTACATCAATAAGATCACAGTTTCACTTGAACCTACATCAGCTGCAGCACAGTTTCAGTCCTCAACACTCTGTGACTAGCATCAACTAGCAGCATCAGCCCTCCCTCATTCTGGGACACTGAAGTGATATATCCTGGCCACACCTCCAGTCTACAACATCAAACAAAACATCCAATACTTTAATTTTTAAGTCTTTCATCACCCTCCCTTTCTACTATCAAATATAAAATAATGCCTACAATATTCAATGACTCTTATTATTACATAATCGTACCTGTGCTGTGGAACAGTGGATGGAGTTCTAGGATTGTAGTAATAACGTCCAACTTGAACCATTTCAAGGATGTTCATTATTCTGAAAACAATAAATTGTACAATATCATGATTTATAATAAAATCAAAAACACTGCCAAAACAAGCATCCACTGACAAAAGATAATGAAATCATAATATGTTGTGAAACATGTTAATTTATTTATTTATTGTCTTCCATATATACATGTATTGTATGGTAATCAACTAGAGTTTGAGTATGCAAAAGTAAACAAACCCAAGTGCAAAGATTATTACTGTCACAATAAACAAGAGGCCCATGGGCCAAATCGCTCACCTGAGGAACAATAGGTATGATAAAATCAGCTTAATGGAGTCATAATACAAACTATCTGGACAAAGTACAATAATACATATAGATCTTGTGTAATTAAAATCCATTTTTCCCCCTGGATATTCTTAAGTTTATAATCATTAGTCCCTTTTCTAACAGGCTGGTTTAATAGTCATATCACATGTTGAGTATTGCAGTTCTCTAAAAGATCCTTAGCAATTGTTTATATAGATTCATAGGATATAAAGCTACATCAAACTCTGAACCTTCTTGTGAGGCCGAAGAATTGTCCTTGGGCCAAAGTCTTAACAGTTATAAGGAATCATCTGGCTGATTAGTTTCCAAGAAGATTTTAAAAGATTTACTCTATATATTCTTATGTAAAACTTTAACACCCCCCAATGTGGCCCCACCCTACCCCCAGGGATCATGATTTTCACAACTTTGAATCTGCACTACCTGAGGATGCTTCCACACAAGTTTCAGCTTTCCTGGCTGATTAGTTTCTGAGAAGAAGATTTTTAAAGATTTACTCTATACATTCCTATGTAAAACTTCGACACTCCATTGTGCCCCACCCTACCCCCAGGGATCATGATTTTCACAACTTTGAATCTACACTACCTGAGGATGCTTCCACACAAGTTTCAGCTTTCCTGGCATTATGGTTCTTGAGAAGAAGATTTTTGAAAATTTCTCGAAATTTTTCATTAATTTCTGATTATCTCCCATTGAAAACAGGTGTGACCCTTAATTTTCACAACTTTGAATCCCCTTTGCCTAAGGATGATTTGTGCCAAGTTTGGTTGAAATTGGCCCAGTAGTTCTTGAGAAGATGTTGAAAATATGAAAAGTTTACGAACAGACGGACGACAGACAAAATGTGATCAGAATAGCTCACTTGAGCTTTCAGCCTAGGTGAACTTATAAAACTAAAATGATTCTGAAGAAATTTTAGCAGCCAAACCTTCTGAATATGATGTTATACAATGCAACACATTGCTCTGGTGTGATAACTTTGGTCAATCTGATGGTTATGGTAACATCAACTCCATCTGTAGGTCGTTTACTGTGCAACACAGTTTCCTAAAGAAATAGAACTGAATGCATAAAACATTGACTAACATGCATATGCATCAAATGACGATGCTTCAAGGGTATATCTACTTTAATTTTTTGTAAGTTTACTGGGTTGTTTTTTTTGTTTTTTAGGGGGGGGGGGTGTGTGTGTGTTAGCTATTTATAATTTTTCCAAGTTGCATGTCCTATTCATAAAATGGTGCAGTCAGCAGATTTAAATCTTTACTTTTTTTCTCACTCAGTTTGAAGGTAACAGTAATAACAAGAGGCCCATGGGCCAAATCGCTCACCTGAGGAACAATAGGTATGATAAAATCAGCTTAATGGAGTCATAATACAAACTATCTGGACAATGTACAATAATACATATAGATCTTGTATAATTAAAATCCATTTTTCCCCCTGGATATTTTTATGTTTATAATCATTAGTCCCTTTTCTAACAGGCTGATTTTATAGTCATATCACATGTTGAGTATTGCAGTTCTCTAAAAGATCCTAAGCAACTGTTTACATATATATGGGATATAAAGCTACATCAAACTCTGAACCTTCTTGTGAGGCCGAAGAATTGTCCTTGGGCCAAAGTCTTAACAATTATAAAGAATCATTTGGCTGATTAGTTTCTGAGATGAAGATTTTTTAAGATTTACTCTATATATTCTTATGTAAAACTTTGACACCACCCCCTCCATTGTGGCCCCACCCTACTCCCGGGGGTGTCACTATTTTCACAACACCTGAGGATGCTTCCACACAAGTTTCAGCTTTCCTGGCTGATCAGTTTCTGAGAATAAGATTTTTAAAGATTTAATCTTTATATTCCCATGTAAAACTTCGACCCCCCCATTGTGGCCCCACCCTACTCCTGGGGGTCATGATTTTCACAACTTTGAATCTACACTACCTGAGGATGCTTTCACACAAGTTTCAGCTTTCCTGGTCTTATGGTCCGTGAGAAGAAGATTTTTGAAAATCTCTCAAAATTTTTCATAAATTCCTAATTATCTCCTTTTGCAAAAAAAGGCGTGGTCCTTAATTTTCACAACTTTGAATCCCCTTAGGCTAAGGATGCTTTGTGCCAAGTTTGGTTGAAATTGGCCCAGTGGTTCTTGAGAAGATGTTGAAAATGTGAAAAGTTTACGGACAGACGGACGACAGACAAAATGTGATCAAAATAGCTAACTTGAGCTTTCAGCTCAGGTGAGCTAAAAAGTGATCTGACTTCTTATTATACAATCACATACAGATAAAAACGTACATAAATAATAATAAAGGACTGATTTTTTTTTTTACAAACTCACCTGTTCTGGAAGACGATGGGGCAAATACAAAATGAATCCATCAAATGCCTTGGTGAATCCAATAACATCACGAACATTGTTTACGAGCTTAAATCTCATGTTCTTTGAATCAATACTTGGTGAGAAATGAACATGGTACTGATAAACACCTGAATTCCTACAATTTATCCTGATGTAATTGCCTGATAAACTAATTCTGTAAAAACAAAAAAGAAATCTTAGTCTAAGCATTAATTGCATACATACATGTATTAAGTTGTTTGTCTATGTATACAACGCCATTTGATGTTAAAAATCAAACTAAATACTTGTGATGGCGAGTCTTCATGTATAACTGAAAGTTTGAGAGATTGATCAAAGTTTGAATGCACGCCTTTGAAAAATTTTGTTTTATAATTTGTTTCCTTTTTGCCAGCCTTTACAAATCTCTGGCAACAAATCATGCTTGTTTGCTATATTTTTACTTCCATTTCAATCTTTTAACTCTGTTTTTTGTCTCTCAAGATTTTTGTTAACGATCTTGCATGAAAAAAAGTAAAATATAAGACATCTTAGGCCAGCATTTTTTAATTTTTAGATTTACGAAATATTTTTCAAATTATTTGGGTAGGAGGAGGGAAAAAAAATAAAAATAAAATTGAAAAATTTGTCCGTCGAGAAAAAAAATAAAAATAAAACAATTTTTCAACAACATTTTTTTTATTTTTAAATAAGAACACATGTCCAGGAGCTGCCATTTTTTAAATATATAAGTAATTTTGGTTGTTGATGATGTTCTTATCATAACATATTTTATCCATGGGCACTGAAAATTTGTGTTAATATATTGTATATGCATGTATAAAAACGAAGTGGTTTTTTTTTTATATATAATTACATGTATACATATACAAGTACATACTGTACCTATACATTAAGACCAAAAAAATTAAGGGAGTTTTCACTTCTTCCTTGCAGAAAAATAGGAAGAAGTTTGAGAAATCTC
This sequence comes from Magallana gigas, assembly GCF_963853765.1. Taxonomy (NCBI): domain Eukaryota; kingdom Metazoa; phylum Mollusca; class Bivalvia; order Ostreida; family Ostreidae; genus Magallana; species Magallana gigas. The sequence goes on along the minus strand of NC_088859.1, from coordinate 47,102,456 downwards.
TTATCTGATTAAGTTAACAATGCTATTCACAAATTCAAAATTTAAAATATTGTTACTGAAAATAAATTGGATTAGAAGCATGTCCATAAATGTCAGTAAAAAATCAAACAAGTTTTTTTTATTTAAAAAAGACAAACTGATTTTTAAAATTTTATTTATTTATGTAATTATACCTTTAATAAAGGAAATGTTTCGTTATTTTGTTAGCTTAATGACAAATAAAATCATTCTCTTTCCTTCAGTTATAAGGCTCCTGTGTTCAGTGTGTTTAGGGTTATTAGTCCAACCCTATGACCCACTTACAACCGTTATGTAGAGGCTCTATTTCCAAACGGTTAAATTATGATTATTTTAGAATTTATTTTGCAAAATTGTTTTTTTAAATAAATAACTTATCATTTTCTTGCCAATGAGGTTTTTTTTTAATTTACGGAATTGTGATAGAAAAAGACTTCAATATCTCTTTCTTGAGGAAATTCTGGCTAAGTTGCCGATCACAAAACTTAATAGGGTCGTAAATTGTAGGGTTGGACAAAAGCAAACAGGAGTAGGCCCAATGTTGTTTTTTTGTGACTTCTAGTGCCTGTGACTTGATCGGAAAGAACTAGGTCTTTTTAATCAATGCATGAACAACAATAATTCAGACTACACGTACGTGATTGCATCAACATTATTTTTATTTTTACCAGAAAGAAAATTTCGGGTCGGAGGAAAAAATAAGATTAATAGCTAGTTCTGGTCCTTTTATTTTTATTTGAATTTTTAAAAAAATAGGGTCGGCGGGTTTGTAAATCGAAATTTCAAAAAATGCTGGCCTTATGAAAAAGTAAATAATATTTCAAAATTATTTACATAAAAGTTAATTTAGACAGTTTTCAAAGCAAACAGCCCCTGGATCATAAATTGAGAAAAGACTCAAGACAAAATTTCAAATTTTTTCTTCAAATAATGAAATGAAATCTCTACGTGTTTATAAGCTTAAAATTTGAACGAAGGGGTATCCTTATAAATCAATGAATCTTGTATATCAAAATATATAATCATATTTTTTAACTTTATTCTATTCTCGGTTTATGGTCTTGTGGCTTTGTGTCAAAGGGAGATGGTTTGACCCAATCTTGATCTTACTGTTTGCCACTTGTTCCAGATTTGTGTACAACAGGTGAAGGATCCAAAGCCATTCGGCTGAGTCTGTTACTTGGAGGTTCTGATGAACCTTGACTAGGAGCTCCAGACTGAGTCACAACAGAGGGGGCAGGTGTCTCCTTAGGTGTTGTGGCTGTGGATTGTGATATTTGGGGTGTGACTTGTGGCATCGGGGGTGGCACTGTTGGCCCTGTAATACCCCCTCCCCTCCCCACAGTTCTAAAAGAAATCAAGAAAAGGACTATAGTGAAAAATTAGTTCAAATTTTGGTATGGCTTTAATAATACTCTTTTTTTTCTTTCTTGCTGTTTATTTCAAGAGTTAACACTAATTACACAACATAAATAATTAGCATGACTTACTGAAGAAGAGCCTGCAGATTGGCCACTCCCCTACCCCCTGAGACAGGGACTGACCGGGCAGGTTGTGCCGCTGAAGAGAAAGCAAATAACGATGAGATTTTCAAACCAAATACTATTTAACATAAGGAAGAATTCCCATTGGAACAATATTGTCATTATGATCCTCACATACTTTCTACAAAGTAAAACACATTACTGTTGGGCAACTCACCACCTGTAGGTTGTCCTCTTGCTACATTCGAGGTTGTAGCACCCTGCAGGACTCCTTGTAAAAAAGCTCCCCTCCCCAGTGATCCTCTGCCTACAGATATAGCTGCTGGTGATACAGCGGGCGCTGGTGCTGGGGCTGGAGCTGGGGCGTCCCCTGAGGCGGCCGGCTTTGATAGAAAAAATACTTCAGTTTACAATAACCATGATTTTACATGAATGAGTGAGGTATGTTATTTCCTGGAACAATTATACACAATGATTTATTGACAGTTATTTTCAAAATTTCAAAAATTTTAAGGTTACTTGAAGCAGTTAATAATAACTTGTATTGGTGTAAACTGTCCTTACCCAGATAACTTGCAAAAAGTGGATAGTTACTAATTTCTTGCACCTAGTTCTATGAGAACTACATTTTAGCCAACAAAATTGAAAATTGGTCCCCACATCCAAGGCAAATAAATTTTTCAGAAATTTAAATGCTTTGTCAAGAAGATTGCTTGACAAAAGCTACTTGGTATCCAAAGTATTCCATATAGATTTACATACTTTTTATTTTTAAAAAATTTCAAGGATTAAAAAAAGACAAAGTAAAAATTATTTAATATTCTTTACATATTCATTGTTCAATAATGGTCATCTTTACTAAAGTTTAATAATCATGTTCAATAAATAATTTAATTTCATTGATCATCTGCATAGCAAATGGATTACACTGCTGACAAACCAATCTTTACATAGACATGTACAGTATGTCAACAAACTGCCATGTCTGTCACAAGTTACAGTCAATTTTGCAACAAACAATTCTAACAAAGACCAACCTCATTTTGCTCTCCAGGTTTCCGTACCGGCTGGCTTAGTGCTTGCAAGAGTGCAGCCCCCCTCCCACCTCTCCCAAATCCTGTCGCCATTCACTGAATAAAATAAAACAATGCCATTGTAAATGATTTTTAGCAATTTCTTGAAAATTACATAAACCTCATCATGGTGTTTACCATAATATTATCTCGAGGACCTGCAGCGTTGTAGCTCTTTAGGAAAATATGGGTTAATTAACAGACTATAGAGCTACATTACTTAACATGCAAAAGCATACTATAAATATTAAGAATAAGGATTTTGACAAAATAATTTAACACTGATCCAACTTGCATAACATGCGTTTTTTTGCAGTCATGCTCTGGAAGTATCCAGAAACACGCTCTGAAAAATGGGGCAAAATTTTGTTCCTCTGTATAACAGGCACGGCCCACTTTTCACCAAATTTTGCCTCCAAAAAAAAATGTGAGCTATACACAAGACTTTACAGTAGTTGCCTTTAAGGATTTATAGATTTTCTTTTAAACACAAACCACAAACTTGGAGCGTGGAGTATGTTTACTCTCCAGTGTTAACTTAAGTACATAACTTGTCCCCATTTTTGCATACAAATCACACTACCATCAAGAATTATGGAGGCAAATAATTACATTTAAGTAAAATTTCTGAGGAATATAGTTGGCATCTATTAGCCATCCAATCTCTGCAAAGACTGTGAGACTTTTAAGGTAACAGGACATGAAAAACATAACATGGCAAACAATCTTGTGAAATCAGACATGGTAAAATCTCCCCCTTTGAAAAATGTTCACAGAAGACAGTCTTTTCTTTGTTTTGAAAAGATTTGGCACAGGTTTCTCAAATGAATCCGGGATGGTTCGCACCTATTCTGTTTCGCGCTGAGATGATTCGCACCTCGATGTTTCGCACCTGCCTCGGAGCGAAACATCTCACTGTATTAAGATATTTTTCTCGTTTTATTATTGCTCTGAAGTTAATTATAATCTATTTAAGAATTGAAATAAGTTAAAAAAAACCATTAAAACAGTGTTTGCATTTAATATAATATGCGCCACTAGTATAACGGTTTTTTTGTCCTGTTTTCGCGGTGGGTTTTTTTATGAGGCCTTTGAAGCCATTGCGTTATTATATAGGTTCAGAACAAGAGGTATTAATTGTGTTGTGATAACAATTATAGCATGACTTTCTCTTGAGATTTACCTGTATTTTTATGAAAAATTAGGGGTGTTATTGCAGGTAATTATGTACTACAGATCTAAAGGTGGGGAAAATTTAATTACATCACTGCTTTAAACTTTAAATTGCCGCCTCTGCATCCATTCAACTACCATTTTTGTACTTCTTTTGAATAAAAGTAATGTGTGAAATTGTTTGATACATATGTAATTTCCATTCCCATATATTTATAATATAATAATTTCGTCATTGGAGAATGACATACAAATTACTGAAAAATACACACGAAAATAACACACATATAGTTCTATATACAGAATCATTACTCCTAATATAAGAAATAATCTGAGATAAATATTCAGAGACACACTAATTGTACATCTTGTACATAGTGGTAAAAAAAGAAATTCATAAATTATCTTTTAAAACAACTTGCAAACGATTTTTTTTCGTGTGTTCTCTGATTTTTTCAATTAAAGCATTATTGATGTGCCTGCACGTGGCACAGATTGATTCAATTCAATAACGGATTAATGTTATGATTAGTAATGCAGTTATACCGGTAACATTTTTTTTATAATTGCTTTCTAGTATTGTTCACCAGAGAATGTTAAAAAATTGTCATTAAAGATTTAATTGCCAAATTTAGAGGGTGTTGTCTAAGCTTTTGGTAATTGATAATTCCTAATGACTTAATTGTTTGTGCAATTAATTATATGAATTAATTATTGTGTTATTTCAGAGAATAATTAGTATGGTCTTCGAATAGTTACCGGTATTACTGCATTACTAATCATAACATTAAATTTTTATTTCATAAATATTTTGGAATATTAACTTAACATTTACATGTATATGTTTCATAAATTATTTATTATTGAGAATGTATTCGATGTGAAACATTGCGGTGCGAACCATCTCAGTGCGAAACAGAATAGGTGCGAACCATCTCAGCGCGAAACATGTATAGGTGCGAAACATCCCGTACCCTCTCAAATGGCTGTATAAATTTTACTTAAATTAATTTTTTGTTCTATTTGGATTACACATTTCAGAAGAGAACACCGTGTTTACTACCTTGGCAAAAACTTTGGAATATACATTATTAACATTCTGTTTGATCATCAAATGGGATTCTAACCACCAAATGGTGGCATGTGCCAAACCTGTTGAAACATTTCTTGTTTAGATGCTTCTTTGTTTACACTTCACGATTGAGCGCCGCCATTTTAGATTTTTCTCTAAAGTTATGGTAAATATATGCATATCATTTAAAATGATGAAAATATATATCAATTTCGAACTCAAATTAAGTTAACTATTTAGGCAATGAAGGAAATAATTCATTTACGAATACGGAATAGAAAGATCGAACACAGTACACATACTGTATACATGCTGTGTCCCGCTGATGCGGAGGTTATTCCAAATTTGGTGCTATTAGTTTTACTCTACAGTACAAAACTCTTCATGGTTAATTTCACATATCACATATCAATATTTTAACACAAACTTTTATAAAGCTTAGAGAAGTGTGTCGTCTGCAAAACAGCAACGGTTCACTTCCAAACAGGGACAAAATAAGAAAAATTCTCACTATTCACTTACATAAGTATGTAAAATTACATTTGACTTTGCAAAAGGCGTACAAGAAAGACAATATATTACCTTTGTATTCGATTCTTTTATATCAGAATAGCATGCAAAAGATTCAAACACTTTTCAACATCCTCGCGCTAAGTCTCGTTTTCAATTTTTTATTCGAAAAAAAGTAACCCGGATGCGGTGGGCTTAATACCCCAAAGAACCACAAAACGCACTTTAATGTCATTTTTTGTTCTTTGCTTTATTGTGTGTTTATGTTTCTGGTTTACAAATGTAAATTAATATGACAATGTGATTTTGTTCACATAATGCTTTATTATTTTAACGAGTATCCATGTTATCTATATAAAACAAAAACAAAAAAAATTCAAAATTTATAGATTTAGATAAGGAAACTAGCTATTGGTAATGTGTTTCATCCAATATAATCATGATTAAAACATATTATTGATTGTGTCTCTGATCCCTCCAAGATCAGTTCACGTGGGTCTCGAGGTAGGGTCGGATTATCCCAAAAGGTCTCGATCCGACTTTTTTGCATTTTATGTCCAACAAATTAAGGGGATAAACAGAAAAAGATTTTTAACGTCGAGAAAATCAAATGGCGTGTATTTATTTTAAAGGATATGGACCGTTATTCCCAGAAAAAAATCTTCAAACACAACGTACTAACCTAAATCAAAGTACTGGTTTAACGAAAACTTAACCACCATTGCCAGGTAGTTTGCATGCCGCAATATTATTGAAATTATATGCATTCACTCTCTAAAGGTAAGGATCATGAAACACGAATTAATTACAAAATATGTGAAAATACATTGTACATGTACACCGCATGTACTTTTCAAATGGGATTAAAAGTTCATGCAATCAAATACACCTTTTTTCCAAAGGTTGGCTCGATCCAAACTATATACTGCTCTATTTTTTAGAAATTGCACCACAAAGAAAATTAATCGCAAAAATTAGACCTCCTTAGATACCTTAGAGCTCTCTATTTTACACGCGTATTTCATTCCGCAGACACGTAGCATCGTTTTTGAAAGGGGGGGGGCAGACTCATCAAAAAAAAAAAATATTGACAAGCAAAAAAAAAAAAAAAGAAAAAAGGTTACAGGGTCATTTGCAAAATCCTGATCCGTGGGGGGGGGGGGGGGTAGAAGTAGGTATACTTCTTCTTATTTTACTTCTAATTCTCTGTTTTATTTCCTTATTTTCAATTCAATTTCTCAATGGGAACAGAAAAGGGGGGTGGGAACTCCATCTTAGTTCAATTTTTGTATGTAAATTTAAGAAAAATCTTTGCTGCGCAAAAAAAAAGGGGGGGGCAGCCCCCCGGCCCGCCTGATGCAACGTGCCTGTTCCGCAAATTTTTAATTTCTTATTTCAAACAAGAGGCCCATAGGCATTGACAGTCACCTGAGTACCATAGCCCGCGTAGACGGACCTATCACTCAGGGAGTCTTATGTCCGCGTTTTAAGCCTCATTTTGGGGGTCTAAGCCCTAATCCAAAACTCCTCTTACCGTTATTCTTGCTTTTAATATTTGATGTTTGCAATTTACGTCAATTCAGAAATGGGTGGAGTAGGCAAGAATCGGAGGAATATTAGATTATCCTTTGGGGATAGCTCCAGGGGCCACGAATTGTAAACATTTGTAAAAAGAGACCTGCATACCTTCAGTGGTCACTTGTCAATAAATAAAGTGTACCCGAGAATGTTGGAAGATTTTAAAATAGCCTATCTGTCATAAAGCCCTTCAGACTTTATTGGATTTGTTCACGCCCGACCAAAATTATCACATCATAATACTCAAAGAATGATTCCCTTTTCCTTGATTATGTTCTGTATGCATCATACACATGTTATTTTATAGCTCGATGTCTTAGTTTGTCATGCGTAGAGTCCTATTGCTCGGATTCGTACATGTAGCATTAGCATTGCATAAAATATCCGTGAAGTCCGTTCCTAAGTGTGTCTTTCACCGGTTAATAATTTTCAAAGACAATTGTCAATGAGTACATGATTAATTAGTAACACACACTATGTACTATAATATACTTTTAACAGTTGCAGATTTTGAATCAGTAAGAGTCAAATTAATAAGTTTTAATCAATCATTAACCTCAGATGTATGAAAGAAGGGCATATAAACTCTAAAAATACTTTATTGTAGGATTTTATGTTTCCTGCTAAAATTTGCCTATCCCATCATGCCAGCCAGCCAACCCCACCACCACCCCCCAAATTTAATAATTCTGCAAATTCCAGAGGAGGTGGGGTAGGTACGTGCCACATTCTTCCCGATTCTGACCTTCAAAAGATCCGCGCACCATGTGCAGATAAATTGACATCGTATTTATATCATGATCAGGTTTTTCAAAAGCTGTATGAACATGAACACAATCGGATATCAATAGAAACATGGAAAAATACTCAGAAGCTGTATTTAAACAATAAAATGCTTCTTCTTTTTTTTTGGTGATTCATGCGGGAAATGAAGGTGGCGACATTGCAAAAAAAAAAAAAATCACAAGCAACGTTAGCGGGTTATGTTAAAAAAAATTCTGCAATGATCACTACCTTTAAAACCCGCATGAATCATCAAAGAAAGTATTGTTTATATACAGCTTTCTTCCAATAGAAATAACTCACATGAAATTTTCTCAGTTTAATGATTTTATCAAACAAACGTAAACTCTTAGACAATAAAATGTTACTAAACACGATTCACAACCTTTTTCTCTGGCTGCAACATTACTAGTACATATACATGCATTTAAAACTTTTATATTAAAAAAACAAATTTTTATTCACTACCACCCCACGTAAAATAGTACCAAACCCCACATGGTTCGTCTACATGTGAGTGCAGTAACATGACGGTCCATGTTCTTTGTCCAATCTCTGCACTTATCGTTTCCTGGACACGTGCTTTAGACCTTCCTCACTTTCAGATCGTGAATTTGTGGACCTTGTCAAATTAAAGGACCTAGTGCTGGAATAGATCGAAGTAGCTCCATCGCGTACGATTCGAAAAACTTTTTTCGTGCATACAAAAAACACTGTGATGAAGAAACCTTGTAAAGTGTTGAACAAGAGAAACAAATACCAGATCACGTGATCATTGGTGACTGCTGCGGCAAAGCCGAAACACCAGGTGAGTCCCATCACTACAGAGAGTTTGATGTAAATCAACAATTTACATGTGTCTTTTCTCTTAAGCACCCGGGACGTTTTTCGGGATGATGTATGTATGCTAATGGCTGATATAACGAAAAATACGAAGTTTGATAACAGCAATATAGCAATTGGTATCAAGAAAAACAGTAGTAAACCTTTGCTGTTTGAAATCCAGCAAAATCCAACGCCATACTCAGGCCTGAAGGCAAATTCTGAAACTTGATCAGTAAGGGATGCAGACCCCACAAGAACAAGAGCCCCCGACCAGGCATACAGCGAGTAAAACCGGAAACGCCGCGAGGAACTTCCCCTATTACCGGAATTTACAAATCCTTTTGAAAAGGTGAAAAATATGTCAAATGACATTACATTCATCCAGAAAAATGCCGCTAAAAATGCGAAATGTGTAAAAATTGATAGCGCTTTGCATAAACTTTGGATTTTCATCTGAAAAACAAATGGCGCCACCAAAAATAACAATTGTGCAAAGAACAGGGACGCCATTAGACACGTGAGGTTTTTCCCGGGCACATTGTGTAACTTGGACGAACAGGTATAAACACACAAGCAAAAAAAGAGACTGGTTATTGAAAGCAGTCCGCCGATGAAGGATAAAAGTCCTTCCTCCCGTGAAAAATCGGCTGTCAGCTTTGTATAAAGTATAGATTTATCAATCTGGATTTCGTTTATACAAACGTACACCGCGGTTCCGTTCTCCGACAAGGTGAATTCTTGAGTCGTTTTATTTAGAAAAAGTAAGAAGATTGTAGAGGAGTTGATCTTTTTGAACTCATTCTGGCGAAACAAGCGGGAGGCACACGGGGATGAGGTGATGTTAGGGTCGTTGGCTATCCGTTCTCTCAATAAACATTTACCATTTAGATATACAAAAGGAGGAACGCAAACTATCTCGTGACATTGGTCGGTAAATGGGTCTAGCAGGTGGCCCGTGTCGCATACTGATGGTAGGGAATCTGAGGAATCGTTTATAACCAATGATCGATAACGGGTCTCCGCTTTCTTTTTCCTCAAATTTAAATCAAACAGAACCCGGTAACTATAATTATAAAATTTCCTTTTCGTTTTGTTCGGAATTAGCTGAGATGATTTCATACTGCACGTAAGATTAGATTCTGGATAATTCTGACACCTTGCACAGTCCGTGTTCCGGAATGCTATTTTTGTTCCGAATACAGGAATATAGGGTCCTGAGATACATGACGTCATTAGTGTTTCGTTGGGGCATTTTGTCACACTGATTGCGGGAAAACAAGTCCTTTGAGTAAGGTTTGTTTCTGGAGGAGAAAAGGTCATTTCACAATCGGTATCGTTCAGTAATAAAGAAACAGATAAATTATTTGGTACAGATAATTTCCATTTACACTGAATTCCAGGATTCCATAAGATATAGTTGTCTAAATTACATCGAGCACAATACATATTTCTATACAACAACCCGGAAATTAGCCCACTCGCCGGAATTTTTCCAAAAACATCGGTGCCGTTTGCGTTTTCACATTTACTTTTAAGGAAAGTATCGCCACCTTCAGGACAGGTGTTCACAATGTATATAAAGTTGTCGGAATCTATGTCCTTCCTATATTCACATGCAATATTTGGAAAGTCCTTGTCCTCGGTTCGATTAAATATTTTCACTCCTGGACAACAGTCCCCATACACTGGGCAGTTGGAATCGCACTGACAATTTTCCGGGGTTCGGGAGGAGGAATTACCCCCACACCTGTACGTGTCCTTGCAGTATCCTTGTTCGGGGGACCAAAAACTCGATGGGAAATCCCTTGAGTCCAGTATACATAAAACACATGGAATACAACAAAAGAGAACCCTCACAAAACTATTTGCTATCATTTTCGTGGCTTCATTACTTAGAAAGAATGAAAAGAGGAAATGTAACAGGATAAATACACTCAGATGAGGAGTTTGGCACTTTTCACCATCGGCTCTAGAGAGGTGATATATATATAGGCCGGCGTTGATCGTCATGTGATTCAGGGATTATTAAGATTTCGGAAGTCAGGGGATCATCTATCTAAATATGGTTATAGGTCCAGTTCATCATTACATATGGTTTTAACAATTATGCTTCTTGTTTATCTTAACCTTGATTCAACAATCTAAAAGCTTTAAACACCAAAAAATCGACAAAACTCCAGTTAATTTTAGTGTTGTTTCTAAATGGCATGGTCTTTTATATATCGTAAAACCTTTTCCTTGATCACTGCAAGCGATTGCGTGCAATTGTGTCTTTGAAGATTTCAAAGCCGACAATAAAATTGTTTGCTATAAAATACAGGCATCTCGTTTATAAATATAGCCACATGTTGTAATATAATTAAAATGTAGGCGATCTTTTCTATTCTTGGCTCTCTTGAACTTCGATTGACCAATATGGATAGCATCCTTGACTGTCTTTTCTTGTCCGATGTGTGTTTATCTGGTGCATGTCTGTCTGTCGGTCTCTGTCATCTGATGTTGGTCTGTGCCTGTCCATTTTTCTGTCTATTTCTTGCTTAGTGTCAGTGTTTGGTGTATGCGTTTGTTTTCTATGTTAACTTTCTGTCTATGTTTCTGAATATCGAGCAGTGGCACCGGGCCTTGGATCAGGACGACTTATATAACGTTATACTTTTTTGGGGTTTTTTTTTTTGATGTAGCAAGCATTCTGTCCGAATTAAATGAATGAACCGACACGGACAGCAGCTAGGGACGAGAACTGGTCGGTTTCATTTATCATGGAAAAAAGAAACAAACTGTATTTACGTGATTTAGAAAGATTCAGTCTTTATTGCAATTAAATACGGTAAATTATGTACAACAGAATGTTGTCCAAATGTGAAAAGTCTATTGAAAATTACGCATCAGAGAGCCTTAAAATACTCTAAAAGTTGACGATTATTAACTTCATGTAAATAAACATGTAATATGGAATATTTGTAATATGTTTCCGATACTGATCTAAGAAAAGTTTTTATTCATACATTGTGTTTCATCACATGTGTGCTACTAATTTGTTTTGTGCTTTCTTAACGTCCACTTTGTGTGCGTGACTGGGGAAGGAGGGCACTGAAGTGGTGCAGTTAGTCACGGCGATTCACGTTTTAATCCCTCACTGGAATGAATGAACGTGGGTCCACTCGGAACAGGAAATGTATCACTTGATTATCTGTATACTAGTTAACACGTTGTCTTAATAAGGAATGTGACGATATTATTTACACTACCACTGGTCATGATAAATTTGGAAGAAAAGGTGTTAAAAATTAGGACTGTGTGTCGCGTGGTAAAAAGTAACGCGATGCATCACGATATCATAGAGAAAAATAACGATATGTCGTGATATACCAGGTTCTTACGGCGACTGCTTTTTTCAATATAATTTTTCTATTTAAAGAAAATATTAATTGGCGTTTCCTTTTCAACATATCTAATCGTCTGTCTGAAGCAAACGTTAAAGCAGTAATAAAATAACTATAAGGTTAACCATTTTAAAAATATCATAATGATTAAACATTACTGACTTCTTAATTAAGGTACACCATTATCAATTCAAAGCATGTCATTGCAGTGGCGTCGGAAGCAAGTGTGTGTGTGTGTGTGGGGGGGGGGGGGGGGGGGTAGGGGGTGGGGGGGAGTAGAATCTTGACGAGCAAAAAGAATTAAAACTAAGTACCCCCCACTTTTTGCAAAGTTAGACCTAACCATGAGGCACATAGCATCAGAGAGGGTCCAGCCCCCTCCCCCCCCCCCCCCCCCCCACTTTTTCTCGCAGCAAACATAATTTACCTTAAAAAGATTGAAATGTTAATAGTGATATTGAAAAATTGTAGTCATCGGTAGTATTAAAAAAATCGTTTCATGTATCGATGCAATATATCGAACTCCTCTGCATCACAGTACAACAATGGAGAGAGAGAGAGAGAGAGAGAGAGAGAGAGAGAGAGAGAGAGAGAGAGAGAGAGAGAGAGAGAGAGATCCCGACCAGTCCTGTAGAATCTGACATAAGGTGGTAATTCTGGTAATTCATTTTTATTCCTCCGTGATACATTGGTTCACACGGCTTAATTGTCTATTTTCTATTCATGTAGAACGTTGTTGCATTTCCTCCAATTTTCAGAATTTTTATCTGGCTTTTAATTTCTATTCACCCATTTTTACAATTTCTTTCCCTTTTCTTTTTTATACGATTATTTTGAAAAATGTACAAAAACGTTGCGAAGGGACCCAAATTTGATATCGTTTAACATAAATTGTTATATTGCTTTTGATATGTGTGAATGTGTGTTTTTAAGAAAAACCCCATTTGTAAATAGAATAAAGAAGTAAAAAACGTATCGATTTTGCAGTAGTCAGAGAATGTGGGAGTATTAAAATCTTTTCAGTATACAGTTCCACACTCAGGGATATATGATGGGGCTCTCATGACGTGCCTTGCACGCCAAATTTCTCTTTTGTTTATAAATACAATATTTGTATACAAATTTCATGGAAGGAGAACTCTTGTTTAAAAGTAGATTTAAGTCAATAAAATTGATAAACGTTTTTTGGTGGAAAGTTTAACTTCCTTATCGCCCCTGAAATCATGATATCCAAATAAACTTTTTTGTGTATAAACTTTTATTGATGGCGATCATAGGTCTCATGAACATACGGGAAATATAATAATACGAAAAACAGCGATCGATGAGAATAAGATTAAACTGCTATGCGATTTATTGATCTACATCGGTTCTGTCCATGGGAATCAACATCTGTCTATGTTAACACGCTTTTTGGTCCAAAATGTGTATTCAAACAATAAATGGAATACTTTCAAAAATATATAAAAATATTCGCGCGCGGTTCAAGATGCGTACACTTAGAAATTAACCAAAATAGTTCTAAAGATAAATATTTTTAACTTATTTCATTTTCACTTTTTAAAATTTCTTTTCATCATATGAAACATATAAATATATGATGCTCAATTTTAATCTATAAATTTCAAACAATAGAACCCCTAAAAAAAAAGATTTGGAAAAAACAAAAACGATTCATGGCAGTTTTTTTAAGATGCAACAATTTTTGTGTGATTATTAGGAATTGATAGACAGGTGATCAATATACATATAAAATAGAATACTGAGCTAAACAACTGTCTCCTGGCATAATTTACCTTTAAAATACGTCTGTAACTTTATTTTATTGTGAAAAGTAAATTATGCACAAAGGAAGCAACTTATTTTTAAAAATGTGATAAGTACGATTATGCGCGTGTGTGTAATTTAGTGATATAATTTACCGCGGTCAATTTAGCCGGAGTAATTTTAAAAACTCCCTGACTGTTGTTATTAACCTCCCCATCTCTCTCTCTCTCTCTCTCTCTCTCTCTCTCTCTCTCTCTCTCCCTCCCTCCCTCCCCCTCTCTCTCTACCTTTCTAAAACAAGAAGTTGATCTAAATAAGACTTATTCTTTTCAGTCTGCGGGTCTCAATAAACTCTAGAATAGATTGGCAGAGTGGTTTTTTTTAAAGTTTGATTCATTTATTTCTTCAAATCTAACTAATTTACCGATTGAGTAAGGATAACTAATTAAACTATCAATTGTAAAACTGGCTATTGGTGACTGGAGACGTGTCTAATATGTTCAGATTTAAATGTCTTCTTTACAATTGATGCAATCTATTTTATGAACAGTTTATCAAGATGTACGCTATTGACAAATGTTGTAACGTTGAAGCCTAACTAAGTTTCATCGACCGAGCATTCGATTGTCATATTTTAAAAAACAGTTGTGGCCTATGGACAAAGTTCTCCGTAGTGTATTAAGATGTGTACATTCCGGACTCAATCAATGGATCCTATTGATTTTACCTATGCTTAGAATGCGCCACCACAGGTAAAGCTAACACTTTATTCCACAATAATCGCCGAAAATCAATGAAAATGAATATTTAATGGGACAGGTTTCCAAAAGTTTTGTTTCAGCAGCTACTTATTGTTATTTTCTGCTGACGCCATTATTGATCTGGGACCATCACCGTGGCAGCGGGTCGATCGCCGTATAAAGACCTATTACGTACCAGTTTCGCCCAACATCCGTGCAGCACTTTTCAGAAAGGTAAGCTCTTGTGATTTATCTTCTTTTTTTTTTAGCGATATCTGAGTATTTTGCCATTTTCTTTTCAATTATCATATTATTTAGCCATGGATGAAAACCATTTGGACAACAATGTTCCACTTATCGTAAATTTAAAAAAAAATAATTTTTGGTCAGTGATTTAGATCTAATAATTAGTGAAATAAACATGCATTTAGCAGTTGGATATTACCACAGACATGTATTGAATATATGATTTATTATAGTTCATATTTATAAAGATGATCACTGAAATAAAAGTTCTTGTATTGGTTGATAAAATCGCCTTGATAGATTACTCTGAAGAACTTTTACATTGCATCTTAAGAAAGGTAAACTTTTCAAGTTCCCGAATACATTAGATTGTATAAATAACGTTTTCTCTTTCAATGCAGAAATAACCCAGTTCCCTCGTTGACAGTGAAAAAATCAGACTAAATAAACGAACGATTTACCTAACGATAAAAGCGCCACCTATTGAAAATATTTACTTTAATTAGACATGAGTGGTCGTTCTTGATAGCAGCATCATCAACCAAACAATTTTCCATTACTTTGTAAACTTTTTGAAAGAGTGACGTGTAAGTGAGGATATGCTGTTCTGATCAATCTTTAACTTCGAAACCTACTCAAGCATATCATTGTTTTGATAGTAACGAAAGAAAAGTTAAGTCCAGTGTAAACTTTCATGACTTCACAAACTGCAATTGATCACATTGGTTATGCGTCTGAACCGATCGCCTGACTGAGTTGATACTTTCTGTCTTTTCAGTTTCACAAATCGCTGCGTTCGTACATAGGTCTCATATCTAACTTTTGGCACACAGTCAAATAGGCTTTGTTGTGATTGTTCCAAGACTTAATCATGACCTCGCGGGACAATCGTCCTACCAGTGCTCAGTCACGCACGGCTTGGGGTACCGACATGGACTCTGGTTACGGTAGACCGGACAATCAGTTCGAGTTTGGGCCCAGAGACGACCCGGATTTACCAGTGGCAATGGAAAACGATATATACATGGATCGCGACAAGGGAAAAAACGAGGTGGCTCCTACCAAACCCACCGAGAACCAGGGATGCTTCACCAAATTCAGGAAGGGCGTTAGATGTAAGTTTAGAAATTCATCTTATATATCCAATGATCAAAACAATTTAACCTATTATACTATAGCAGATTTAATAACCATTCAACAAAATGGGACAAGGGAAGGCCAGGGAAGGGGTCTTGATTGAAGTATGTCAGATTTGTATATTGATTATAATTGTATAGAGATAGGTATTGCAATTGTTCACATTGGTGAATATACACTCTTTTACTGCTAAACTGTCAGTTAATACACACAATTTGATTTCATAATGTTATATTTCTAAAACAGTAGATAAATGTTTCATATACATGTAAATCATTAACGTCAAATTATTTTGTGAGAAAAACTGGGAAAGATGTAAATTTTTAAATTTAAACAAAGAAAGAACTGTTTTCTGTTCCTAGAGGAAAATGGTTTTTAATTTTATCTCTGTTTTGGGGCCCATGTGTGTATTCAATCTTTGTCCTGCTTTCAATACTTATTGATTAAATACTGAGCCAAGGATCGGACATTTAAATTTTGTTTGTTCAAGTTTACTTAGTAAAGGATTTTAGACCAAAGTCTTCTAACACTGAATTGAAATGAATCATTGATTTCTAATGGCAAATTTTTAAAATTTTGTGAGGAATTTATGTTCCATGCACTGCCTCATCCCAAATTAGGGGTTTGATAAGGAATCTGCAAAAATTAAATAATTATCAAACATATATACATAAATATATATCAATGGGGGCATTAAATATCATGTATTATTGCAGGATAATTTAAGCCTCTTTTTTTCACTTTTATTTGATTAAAAATTATCAGATTTCTGCAGAAATGTGAAAAGAAAAGTAATCATATACATACTTAAGTGGTACTCTAATTGATTATGGTTGTGTTGTCATTTGTATTTAGCTCTGTGGGCGACCAGGCAGACTGAGGAGACAAAGGGAAACAGAGAACTCCACGTGAAGACCACACTGAGAGAACTCATCATCTACCTGGTGTTCCTCATCATCCTTTGTGTTGGTAAGAGGGACAAAAGATATCACAGACATTGCATGTATCAGTAAAAGAAACCAACCCAAACAAAGAAAAAAACAATCTATCTGCACAAAATGAAGCATCTCTGGTATTTTCCACTGCATTGATCTTTGATGTTTTATTCCTGAAAACATTGATTGTTTTATTGATTTTTCGTACCTGGAAAAGAAGCTTATGCATATTCCATGAGCTTAGCACACCAAAGCAGCAATTATCAATACACATGAAATATTGATCTCTGCTCTTTGGTGTGTATGGCTTTATCGATTGGAATTTTACTTCAAAACTACCTGTGTTGATATAATCAAGTATAGGGAGGGGAAAAAAAGAAATTCTGAATGTTATTGATTACCTGTTAATTGAAAATTCCTCAACTGAAACTAGCATTTTATAGCATAAATTTTACTTAGTACAAGGGATACAAAATACAAGTGATAGATAGGTTGATGATTGATTGTAAACAAAAAACATTTGACTTACCCTTTCAAATCAAGTTTCCATGATTTAAAGTTCCTATTAGTACTACAGTACAAGTTGATATAACTGAAAAGCAGAAAGATTTTCTTTCATGTGCTTATTTTGCATATCAACATTTTATTTACCCATCTGAATACAAATGCTAGTACATGTACTTCTTTGAGGGGAAATCTATTGTATTACCAGGATTCAATAACTGATTTATTTACTGCTTCTTAATGTAAAGAAATTACTGATAATGATATAAGATGAATATTGCCCATCACTAATGTGTATGAATTAATAATATGAGATTGATTTGATTATTTCAGTGACCTTTGGAATGACCTCCACTACCATGTACTACTACACCAAGGTCATGAGTGACCTGTTTTTGGACACCACCCATGAATCTGGCGGTACTTTCAGGACAATCACCAACGTTGATGATTTCTGGAAAGTGAGTACATGTGTACAATGCATTCCTTAAATTTTATCTGAATTAATATTTTTCATCACTTTTACAGTTTATATTCTCTGTAGAAATTTCATATACTTATTTTATGAAAAATAGATATTGATATGCAGGCAGTACATGTAGTTATTGTATTTTGTACTGACCTCTTTCCCTGTGCAATACGTAGTTTGCCCGAGGCCCTCTGATCAAAGGTCTGCACTGGGAGACCTGGTACAACAATGAACCCCTACCTCCCTCTGAACAAGGCTACATTTACTACGAGAACAAACTGCTGGGACTCCCCCGTCTCCGTCAACTCAGAGTCAGTTCCAACTCTTGTGTGGTCCATGAAAACTTCAAAGATGTCATCCGTGAATGCTACGACTCTTACTCTGCCAATCTTGAGGACAAGACTACTACGGCCAATGCTGATAACTACACAGCGTAAGTACAGGTTCAGAAGTTATTTGATGTGCCAGTATGTGTCACTGGTGCAGTGCTTGGAGAATTAAGTCTGAATTTTTATGTTTACCATGTAATTAAAGTCTGAAATATCTTAATGAATGTATTTTCAAATATATATATATTGCCAGTTTAACAAGTCATACATGGATGTAATCATTATTTCAGAAGAAAGTTATGTTATTCAATATAGATAATTTTTTGTCCTTGCAGATTCGCCTACAAGACTGAAGAGGAACTGGATGGAAGCAGCCATGAGGCAACCATTGCGACATACAGTGGAGCTGGATATGTTCAGAATCTTGGCAAAACACAAAATGAATCCCTGGAAGTCATAACATATTTGTTTAATAAACTGTGGATAACGCGAGGGACTAGAGTATTGTTTGTTGATTTCACTGTGTACAATGCCAACATCAACTTGTTCTGTGCCATCCGGCTGATTGTGGAGTTCCCAGCCACTGGTGGAGCCATTCCATCTTGGGATTTCCGTACCGTCAAGCTGATCAGATACGTTACCATCAAGGACTATTTCATCATGGCCTGTGAACTTATCTTTGCCCTCTTCATCGCATATTACATTGTTGAGGAAGCCCTTGAGGTAAATTTTACATAGATAGCATATAGAAATTTAGTTTAATCATCTGTATTTTATAATAGGGCTGATCTTTCTTTTTGATTTTAAAAGAGATTTTAAATGTTTTACAGATCAAGAAACACAAGCTGTCATACTTCAAGAGTCTGTGGAACATTCTGGATCTGACTGTGATCATCATTGCCCTGCTGTGTATCGCGTTTGACATATATCGGACGGTGGAAGTAGACAACAAACTCAGCGAGCTCATCAGTCACCCAGACCAGTATGCTGACTTTGAGTTCCTCAGTTACTGGCAAACAAGATTCGACAACGCCATTGCTATTGCTGTGTTCTTTGCATGGGTGAAGGTAAGATTTCCATAATTATTAGAGACTTAAGACTTTGAATCATGCAATGAAAAGCAGTTCTCTATTAATATGTACATGTAGTAACTGAAGACCAATGTTTTTCTTAACAGATTTTCAAATACATCAGTTTTAATAAGACCATGACCCAGCTCTCCTCCACCCTTGGTCGTTGTGCCAAAGATCTGCTCGGATTTGCAGTCATGTTTTTCATCATCTTCTTGGCTTTCACCCAGCTTGGATATCTGTTGTTCGGAACCCAAGTCAAGGATTTCAGCAATTTCGGCAACTCTTTGTAAGACAGTTATGATCTTTGATTTTTTTTCTGAAAATTTTCACTCCAGCACTGTAGATATAAAGGAACTTGTCCATTCTTTCCCTAGCTTCACACTGTTCCGTATCATCCTGGGAGACTTTGACTTCCATCAGCTGGAGGCTGCCAACAGGTACCTGGGACCTATCTTCTTCATGCTGTTTGTCTTCTTCGTATTCTTTGTCCTGATCAACATGTTCTTGGCCATCATCAACGACACCTACTCTGAAGTGAAGGGAGACATGGCTAACCAGATGAATGAGTTTGAGATGACTGACTACTTCAAGAGAGTAAGCCATGCATCTAATCAGATTACAAAAAAGAAATCTTTGTTTTAATAAGTCTTCCTGTGGTCTAGTTGAATTGCATGTAATATTACTAAAAAAAATTTTTGTGACATTTTTGCAGGGATACCAGAAGATGGTAGACAAACTGAACCTGAAACGTGACAAGATCCAGGATATCCACGAAACCCTGAAACACGCCGACATCAACGGTGATGACAAACTCGACTTCGACGAGTGGAGACAGGACCTCAAAACGTAAGTTTGCTAATCAAAGGACATCCATTTAGTCTCAGAGATACTTAATAGAGTTGGAATATATATACTGACCAGTTAAAAACAATTTCTTGTAGCCGTGGTTATGCTGACGGTGAAATTGAGGCTCTATTTGCCAAGTATGACATTGATGGGGATCGTGTTTTGGACAAAGATGAACAAATCAGAATGCAAGAGGATCTCAATAACCAAAAGGTATTTAGCAATAACTTCTAAGAAAGAGTTGATTGAGTTGATTTGATGAAAAAAAAAGATATGAAAAGCTAATTTTGTTGGTTAAAAATTTTTGAATGTTAATTTCAGTTATTTTTGGGAGGCAAAAATTAATCACCCTTTTTCACAAGAAATGTATTCAAAGAATTATTGTCAGAGTAAGGGTATTTATTGTAGAGAAGCATGTTTAAATATAGAAAACTAAAAGGCAATAAAGGAAAAAGGAAGGTAAAATGTGCATCAATAACCCAAGCTGCTTATGACATTAACATGATCATATTTTACACAAAGCAAATATTTTGCACTGTCAATCCTTAATGGATTGCTGATAATCCAAGCACTGGCATAGTATTTAGTCCAAGAAATCAACTGACTTAAGAGTGCCACTGCTTTTTCACTACCATAGTGACCAAATACCACTTATTTCTTTCGCAGTACTCACCTGACGTGGAGTAAACGCTGATCAATTTACATTGATGATGAGTTAATATGTTCCCAAATTAAAGACATAGCAAATTTATGAACATAAGTTGTAAGTGTTATTTACCTATCCAATAGGCTGCTCTCAATAAAGAATATGATGAACTGGAGAAGACTGGAAACAGACCTGGAACAGCACGCAGGGCCAGCAGCAGGATCAGCGAGAACGACGACAGCGGAGATGAAAGCTCGGAAATGGATGAAAATGGATCCAAATCTACCAGATCAGGCAGAGGATCAAATGGTGTATCATACGAAGAATTCACAGTTTTATCCCGAAGGGTGGATAGAATGGAACATTCAATTGGCAGTATTGTCTCTAAAATTGATGCTGTTCTAGTTAAATTAGAGGCAATGGAAAAAGCAAAACTCAAACGCAGAGAAACAATGGGCAAAATATTAGACAGCATCACAGAGGTATGACAGCAAATCTTTTTTGTATAACAAGACATTTTTTAACTTAACTTGCACCAGTCTGAAAAGTATTAAACAAGATATCCCAGTCCTCTAAACGATAAATCACTTGAGTTTCAGTGATACACTTGTTCACATTTGTACCTGTAATTCATTGTGTGATTGTTTTAACAAGTTTGCTCACTTTGTCACTGCAAAAGGACAGACTCCATTCACCTTGATGGATGGTCAGTGCATTCACTGGTAGGCAAGTCTGTCACACTTTGTACACTGTGTAATAATATCGTGTGTTGTTTAGACCGATGGCAGCAATAGTGATGAAATAAAAAGAGAACAAATGGAAAAATTAGTCAGAGAAGAATTAGAGCGATGGGATTCAGAGACATCATTTTCACCCAGTGGGCGCGGTGCCTCTCCCAGTAGTGGGAGCAGTGCCCGGGGGGTCAGAGCTAGATCCCGACCAGGCTCCGGACAGCATGGGGTAAGTCAGAGTAGAGGCTAGAACATTTTTTTCATAATTACTGGAAAATGCTTCAAAATATTATATTTTATCAGTTAGGTGTGGGAGTGTAAATTAGACTTTATAGAGTTCACAGTGGGATTTTGTTACTTGTATTCATTGCATAAATCAACACTTAAATTTGATCTACTTGTATGAAGGCCAAGAAATAGTTATTGGGGTATGTTAGGTTTGGATTATTGAGTGAATTAATATTTTTTAATGAACTTTAAAGCTAATGTAGTATTTGACAATAACAGACTTAACACATTTTCATTGTTGATTATATATATCTGTTACTTATAAAACATTTGACTTGTCATTAATGCAGAGTTTGGAATAGTAAGTTTTATATAGAATGTTCTGTTCGTTTAGACCTCAGAAGTGTAATATGGTAAATATGTCGGCACCAAATTATTTATAGTCAAAATTTAAACAAATCTGTTTTGTTTCATTTTGACATATCATTTTGTTGCAACTTGCGTTTATGTTAACTTGTTACTTTATTTCTTACTGTAGAGAAGTTTATTAGTTTCAGTATACATGTACATATGGTGTAAATGTATCTTAATTTTCCTTTTTTGTTTTTTTTGTATAGTACATGTACTTTGAAAATGTCTTGACATTTACTCAATAGTCAAGGGTTGTGATTTCAAAGAACCATGACATTTGTGTTTTTGTTGTTTTTTTTACTAACAAAGTTTGATCACATGATAATGAATTTGACGAATAATCAAAGTCTTAATAACAATAACTAGTAAATAATGAAATAATGGTAATGGAAATTTGTGCAGAAAACAGTACATTTACTACTGAGTTAATTACATTAAAAATAAATGTAATTTTAAAAATGAAACCTTATTGACAGAGATTTTCTAATGTTCTATGAAGAGAATACATAAAAGTTTAATTTTTTTTTCCAAAAAATAAAATTTCTCAACATATTTTAAAAAACATAGATTTACAGGACTGTTTTTGCTCGGTTCTCGCTGAAAGTAATTATCATTCTCTTCCTTTCAGGATTACTATGACTCCCGAGGGTACCATGTATGAACAAACGAATTCGAACAATGACGTTTTACTTTATCATTCCTGCCATTGAGCTGAATCTCGCAGTTTTCTAGCAGTTGTATTGAGTGTCTGTAGCCGCTGCAGAATTCCTAGCACTTCTTAATGGGATAACTCTCTGCTGACATTCTCTGAAACCATTTTTGTTGTGTGACTGTGATAGATATATTATCAACATTTTTAATATTAACATAGTGCTGAAGTCTTCTGAGCATTTGACAAATACTATGATGTTAGATTTAGCTAAATATAAAAAAGAATTAAGAGCCTTTTAAAGATCAAAGGTTTGAAGGAGACCATCGGAAAATGAGCAGAGCCACACCCACATAAACCACCTACACACAAATCTGACATCATTGGACAATTTGTCACATGCTTAGTTCAAATGTCCTGATGGGGACCAACAGAAATTTATGCAATTGCTAAACTGCTGATAGCATCGACCATTGTATCCTGCATTTTGATAAATTTTTGGTGTTTTATTATCTATATTATATTTACATATTTATGAAAACCAGTGTGCTTTTGCAGAGTACCGTCCAATACCATCTTTAATTTGTTTACCTCCTTATCAACAGTAAGCTATCCCATTTTGAATTGTGCATTATTTCTTTAGATGCCTACAGTTTATAATTGTGATGTGTTAATCTAGTCTATATGTCTCCATTGTTTTCAAATTTCGGTTATGTTGTCCAATTTACAGGATTTCTTGTTTTATATATTGTTGAACCTCCGATCAAATTTGTCCCTAATTGCATTTCCACAGAGCTTGTCAGACATACTAAAACTAAACCTTGCAATACAACCTGAGCTGAACTAATTGCAATACTTACTGTATGTGATCTTTCTTCTGTTTTTATTGTGTCACTCTCAACAATTCATGATTTGTTTGGTCATGAAGCTCTATCAACTCTCAAAGTCTCATCAGAAATCCGTCCATGTCTGATGTTTGTAACCTCCGAGTCCCACCATGATCAATGTCCAAACTATTGAAGAAGAAAAAAACGAGGTCAATTTGGCAAATACCAAACCATGAACTTAATTATCATTTGTAAATAGATTGTGTTTTTAATGTGAAAAATAATTTGTGACATAATAATACTAGTATATATGTCTATACTTTTGGAAACTATAAATTTTGATGAAGATCACGTGAGAGTTCAGAGGTTACAGACGAGGTTGTAACCCTGTTGTGTCCGACACTTTGTGGTAGCTGTACTTAACTTGTTACCTAGCTATTAAACTTCACTGCATTGACATGGTGTTGCTTGTGATTGATAGTCACTGCCCGAGACTGGATAGTTACTAACCCTACAGCAGGAGACCAGTTTGTAGCATGACGTGTATGATACACAAAGATTTATATCGAAGATGAAACCATTGAAAATTAAGCATTAACAAAGTAGAGAAACGCATGCATATCTCGTAATTTTAATAGATTAGCATGGTAATGAACATCACACAAGTATATATTATTATGTTATTAAAATAAATGTATACAAATCTTAACTTCTCGGTTGGCGTTGCATTTACATGTAAGTTATATATAGCGTATTTTTTCGCGATCAACTGTTGGAAAATACTGTCCCTCACTTATTCAAACGAAGTGTTTTGGGTTTATTACACATTTGAAGTCAATCGGGTTTTTAAAAATATTTATAATCTCATATTTCCAACCTTTTAAAGAATAGGAACGCTTTTGAGTAAATTCGCTTAAGTAAGGTGGTAGGGGACAAATAGTGATATTAATTTGGATAAAAGTACTTTGATTTTAAAAATATATTTTCACCGGTTTATAATTTTCAGATACAGAAAATACTAGTATGTTTTAAAACATTTTGAAAGGTAAGAAAGACCGAGCGGCATTTGAAATCGTGTCTTATAGATGGGTAGCTAACGCTATAACCCATTGCGCTAAAAGTTACAGGACCACCCATTTCAAGATTGAAATTATCCTTACTGTTATGTTCTCCTTGCTAACTTGTAATGATGAGTTTGACCTTGCTGTAATGACAGTCTTAGCGTAACTTGAGCTCGATATCATTGATTTCATCGATGATTGTTAAATATTGATATCACTGTTTTAATAAGTTGACTTAATGACAAACTTTTTCTCATGGTTTTAACAGGTCGAGACCACTATATTTTGTGACGTCGGCATAAATTTGCATACTAAATTAACAATCTGTTTACTTTTATCGAATGAGTTGCAAAGCATTGTGGGCTACTACAAGTTTCAGTGTATACAAAGCGTATTGAAAATATATACCAATTTGAATTGTCCTTTGGAAACTCAGTTTGAATGATTTTTCAGAATTTATGAAATTAATATGGGCAATTATGTCTGAACTTCAATTTCTATGCTCACATTTAAAAGATATTGCATATTAGGACTTATATTAACCTATATAAATACCCCATTGTCAATGTTCAAAACAGAGGTACGCCTATTGAATTAGAAGCAGTGAGTATCGTTTTTTCACGTGATACCCCATATTTGGGACGACATTAGTAGAATGCGCGTTGATAATTTCTTCAGGGACATTCATCAGAATGCTTAACGGACAAAATACTATATGCTGCATAGCTTGAACTTCTGCGTTTGTATATTTGTGCATTCTACTACCGTGACTATTCACGTATGTTAAA
Organism: Magallana gigas; assembly: GCF_963853765.1. Lineage (NCBI taxonomy): Eukaryota > Metazoa > Mollusca > Bivalvia > Ostreida > Ostreidae > Magallana > Magallana gigas. The sequence continues at coordinate 47,077,170 of NC_088859.1, read as the reverse complement.
AATGTACAGTTACCTGTATTCATTTCTAGTGCACAATAATAAAGCCAACAATACGCAATTGTGCAGGTTTTTCTTAGCAAAATCTGTTTGTACTTGTTTGCGTATGTTTGTCAGTCGCTTGATATAGATCATTTTTTGAAGCAACAATTGATCAAGTAAAACAAGAGTATTTTTCAATGTGAGCATGGAACAAAGTTAATGGTACGTAATCTTTCCTTTTTTACCTTCTAAAGTAAAAATCAAGGTGTACAAACATTCCGGCAAGCAATTATATATTGTGAATAAAACAGACAAAAACCACGTGCGTTTGTTGAATCGTAAACACGTTTTAGACCGTCATGCATTGCAACTCATTCATTGGATTGGAGAATCTGTTTGACGAAAATACTGTCACGTGTCAAATAATGCTATCCATATAAGGTAGTGTACCCGACCTGTTTAAGTATAAACTCGATCCCGTAAAGTTTATACTGAGGTTACTGTGATAAATGATTTGACCTCATGTTATGATGAACATGACCGTAATAATACATGTAGTTAGCATGGCTTTACTGATACAATAAATACTGTTAAAATATTAAAATTTACGGTTATATCATTGCAATAATGAAATTAAAGTAATGATTATATGGCGAAAACTACCCACCCTGTCAGATATTGTACGGTTTGATGTGCGTCAGTGCTGAGTACAATTTGATTTACCTGGCACTTATCAATAAGTTATATATAAGCATTAGACCAAAACCAGATCATTTTGCGTTTGGGTATATACATAGTCTAAATAATGAGTACAGGAACACTTGTCAAGGGGATGAAAAATTATATGATAAACACAATTTTTTGCATTGGTCCTATTAGTCCACATTGTGTCATGAAAAATCATGCGCAAAGGTGAGAAAAAATCCCATTATATAAATTCCCAGACACTTACAGACCAGTAGCATTACCCCCATGCTTTCTAAAGATTTTCGAAAAACTTTTACAAGAATTAAACCTAATGTATTATCAACTATTGGTTTCCCAAACCCACAACAGCAGGGATTTCAGCCAAAGCTAGATTGCCTTAAGGACGTTTGATCCTGCGATCAAAAGTCTTAAAGTTTTTTTCTAAAGTATTATTTAAAAATCCTACTACATAGCTTAACCAAAATTCAAAACAAAAATTTTGGGGTCTAATGCTTCATTTGGAAATACGGTGTATTTAATATTTAATATGCAGATTGCACATAAATCGCTTTTACCTCTATATTTTATAATCGGAATGAACTATGGCTTCAAATACAAATTTATACTATTTATAATGAATAGAATAAAAATTATCATAAAGAAAAATATTACAATTTCTTCAGCTAATTGATATTATGACCTTTTTGCACTGATAAAACGCTATTTTTATCCATTACCAATTCAACATGCAGAGAAATTTTTAAAAAGTCTCAAACCTTTTCTCAAATTATGATAAACTCGTCAGAAAAATCTTAAAATTTCAGAAAATAAAACAAAGAGTATGGGTCTATAATGTAAAATTTGAGATATGGCATGAAATAAGCTGATTTTAGGCAAAAATTGGGATTCATTTTTCCTTGACTTTTATGAAATATAAGTTAAATTTGCCAATATGTGTCGATAGAAATATTGAAAAAATTGTAAAATTATGTTGTTTGTAACAAAATGAAGATATCCTGCTGCACAAACTATCTAGAAATTTTGTTTGCGCTGAAAATAAAGAAGTTAAAGTTACATTACTCTAAAACAACTGCGTTATGAAAAATGTTCATTTTCTTCTTGAAAACATTCCGCCACAAAATATAGTCCCATACTAAACTCTGTAAATATGTGATTTTTCCGTTACTATTTTATTCAAGATACTTTAATTGGTATTATAAAGTTTGAATTTATGAGTAGAATCAATATATGATGCATAATTTCTAGAATAGAGGTGACCCAAAATGACTACCCAAAAACAGAGGAACGAACCTCTTTAAGGCATCCTTTAACTATTTGTCAAAACTAAGAACTTGGTAGTCCCGTATATATGTATGTCGCTTTCCTAGATACACAAAAAGCATTCGACACAGTCTGGAGGTATGGCCTAATGTATCTTATCTTATCGCCTCGAAGTTTCAGGACGTCTGTTGACACTTTTTGACGACTGTAACCAATACCCCATGTTCCGTTGTAGTAAATTAAACAAGCTCCTCCTGTTTCGCAGGGAGTTCGTCAAGGTGGAATCCTGTCAACACTTCTCTACTTAGTTTTCATTAACGACCTGCGTAGAGAAATTCAAAACCAGTCTCCGACTATGGGTATTTACTGTATCACTTGTTCTAACCCTACCCTTGCGGATGATATCTCAGGACTCAGGCATAGCTTTATCTCCTGCAGCAATCCAAAATATTCTCACCACAGCATTTAAATACTCTTTAAAGGGGCATGGTCACGATTTTGGTCAAAAATTATTTTTCCGATTTTTATATTTACAATGCTTCAGAAAGGCATTTTTAATAGGTAACCAAAATTTGAGTGTCATTTGTTGAGTTATAAGAGTTACAGAGCTTGAAATTCTTCGCTACGCAAATAAAGCGTTTGTTTACATTTTGAACGTTGAAGTAAAAAATTCAGTTTTAAACCTAAAACGAATGTGTTAAACGTTAGGAACTGTTTATCTATGCTTAAAATAAATAAAAAGATAGACAAATAAGCTGGAATTTTTTTTACTGGTATATTAAACCTATGCAAACAAAAACAGGGCACGAGCCTTGTTTACATGTTAAAAAATTGTGAGCCCTGTATCTTGCTTATAACTCTACGAATGACTCTTAAATTTAATTTGATCATTAGAAATGTATTTCTAAAGCATTGTAAATAATAAAAACATAAAAATAAAATTTGACAAAAATCGTGACAGTGCCCCCTTAAATTTGAGATTCAAGTTTAATACAGGCAAGTCAAGTGGTCTCCGGTTTTCTCTCTCACCAACTCATAATCATTCACCTGCTTCATTATTTCTTGATACAGTGCCTGTCTATATGTCTAAGACATGTACTCATCTAGGTATTCACCATCATTCAAAACTTGTCAATACTGATAAAATCGTTAACGCATGTAGGAGAGGACAAGACTGCTTTGCCTTTAAAATACCTGAACATCTCAACCCAGATACCATATCCCGACTTTTCACCAAAGTTGTTCTCCCTTCCATCGTGTATGGGTGTGAACTATGGTACGACCTACGCAAAAAAAAAGATCTGCAAGATCTGAACACTCGATCTTCAGCATTTTATTTGCAAACATGTAATTGGCCTCCAAAATAGTACAAGATCGGACATATGCGAATCACTCTTTGGGCTTCTTCCAATAACATCCGAAAACTACAACAGAAACCTCATTTTTTGTAGGCCTATTCTGTGTAATCTGGACACCCAAACTAATACTAAGAAGATATTTCTTTACCGACACTTTTCCTACATCAACTCACATGAGCGCAAATAATTTGGATATATTCACGACGTTATCAACATTATGACTAGATACAATCCCACTCAACATTTCTTGTTCTACCTGCAAGTTGGTTACTTCCACCTAAGGATAGCTTGAATAAAACTGTCAAAGAAGCTATAACCAACTTTAATATCGACTCCAGACGTCAGCGCATGTTTTCTGACCCCGGTCTCTCCAAATTCAACACCATAAACGCAGGAAGACCCCCTTTTGCTATTTGGAAATTTCCATCCAACATACATGAAAGTGAATTTTTAAAATCGTTGTCAAGTTATGGAGTCTTCCAACTATTTCTTAAGTGCCGAACTTTGCGATCATTGTCCACAGGACCTCTATCTATTCCTGTTTAAGGCACATGACATCTCTTACACATCCTTAATTTTCGTTTCCTGGGGGGTACAGCAGCATGGTACCCAGGCTTGGGGTAATGCTAAATGTAATGGTAATGCATTGCAATGCATTACATGTTTTCAAAGTAATGCTTGTAATGTGTAATGCCTCAAAATTAGCATTACAAGTAATGCTAATGTAATGCATTACTTTCCAAAATCTATTGTAATGCTGGCATTACATGGCATTACTTTGCATTACTATGCATATTTATGCATGTTCACTTTAAAAAGTGTGATGAATAAATGAATAGTTGAAATTGAATTTGATTAAATTTATTTTTAAAGAAGAAAGAAATAATTCTAATTGAGAAAAAAATGTTTTAATTGTACATGTTTTATTAAAAAAGGTTTTTTAAAATTCATTTTTGAATTGTTTATATTACTAAAGATAACAGCACAATTTCACAACATTTTTAAGAGTGTTGTTATTAAGAGTTTTTAATCATTTAAACAATTTACTCCAATTAGTTTGCACTTCAATAAGAAATGTGTCGACAACTCACTATGCCCCCTGGATAATCTAAGTATCAAAACAATCTATTGTTATAAGAAGTGCTAAACACCCCAATCCCCTGCCCTTCGCTATGTCACAATAGGATAGGAGAAGCAAAATGAATGCACTGTCCATCCATGATGAAAATCAATATCACTTCCAAAATTATAACCCATTTGAAAATAATCTTACTTATTATACCCGCACTTTCTAAAGAAAGTTCGGGTATATTGTTGTTACCCTGTTCCGTCCGTCCGTCCGTCCGTCTGTCCGTCCGTCCGTCCGTCTGTCACGTTTTACTTTCTCAAACTGCTCTTACATCTTATAAACCAGCAAACTGAACTCTTGGAGTTTGATTTGGGGTATCATGTTGTTTTGTAAAAAAGTTTCAAAAATTCTCTGTTAGTCCTGGGGGTCAAATAATTGGTAAAAAATGACGTTTTTTCACAAAAAACCTTCTTCCTCGAACTCCTCCTACATTTTCATAAGTAGACAAATCATCTTTTGGAATATGTTTTAGGGTATCCTATAGATGCGCAATAAGGTTTCGGAATTTTCAATTTTGTCCTGGGGGTCATTTAATGGCTAAAAAATGACGTTTTTTTACAAAAAAACTGGTTTAAAAAACGTCATTTTTTTTAAGCAGTAGCCAAATGATCTTCTAGAATATGATTGGGGGTGTCATATTGAGGCATGATCAGGTTCCAGAATTTTTTTTTTAATTAAGGGGATCAGTGGGCAACAAAAAATGACGTTTTTTGGCAAAAAAAATATGGTTCCCAGAACTCCTCTTACAACTTTTGGAGTAGCTACATCATCTCTTGGGATATAATTGAGGCTGTCCTATAGATGTGCAATAAGGTTTTAAAAATTTTAATTTCATCCTGGGAGTCAAATAGTAGCAGAAAATTGACGTTTATCACTAAAAAATCAAACATTGATCCAAGAGCTCCTCTTATGATTTAATGGATAGACAATCATATCTTGGGATATGATAGGGACTGTTCTATAGATGTGCAGTAAGGTTTTCAAAATTTAAATTTCATCCAGGGAGTCAAAATGTAGCAGAAAATTGACGTTTATCACTTAAAAAAAACATAGATCCTAGAACTCCTTTTATGATTTAATGGATAGACACATCATATCTTGGGATATGAAAGGAACTGTTCCATAGATGTGCATTACGGTTTTGAAAAATTAAATTTAACCCTGAGGCCCATTACCTACCGGTACATACCTTTTGATGCCCTTTAAGGATCAAGAATATATATGGTTAAGGGGTGGGGATCTCAACCGTTTTCGAGATATTCATGCACTTCCTGTTCAAGGGGGGTCATGACAACCCCCGGGGCCCATGACCTACATACCGTTTGATGCCCCTTGACACAAGGTACAAAAATATATATGGTTTAAGGGTGGGGATCTCAACTGTTTTGAAGATATTAAGGGACTTGCTGTTTGAGGGCGTCAGGACCACCCACAGGGCCCATGACCTACATAACATTTGATGCCCCTTGACATCAGAAACATGAATATATATGGTTTAGGGGTCATGATTATAACAGTTTCTGAGATATATGGTAATTTCAAATTCCTGGGGGGTGGGGATGACCCCAGGGGTCAGATCTAATAAACCCTATATATTGCCAGTAACAGCCAATATATGATTATGAAAACCCTATATTATTATCTTTGTCCGTTTTCAAGTTACCATTTACAATAGAGTCTATGATTCTTTCTACAAGGTTCAATGTTAGACCCCACACCCTTTTGACACCCCCCTCCCCCCCCCCCCTCCCCCGAAAAGTGGTTGTCTAACCCAAAATGAGAAAAATCAAACCAGGGTGCACAACTAGATTTGCAGGCCTATCATATCCTAGAGTTTTGTACAATTATGTTCAGCCATCTCTGAGAAACAAGTTCAGAGCGGGAAAGAGGAAAAAGAAGATGAAGAATATATACATGTATTAAGAACCGTACAAAAACAATAAGTCTCCAAACTTCATTCAGGAGACTTAATAATTAATCTTTAAAAGATTAAATAGAGATAGGATCATCAAACATCAATAATTTAAAGATAATTGACAATTTCTGATTCTAAGGGGGTCAGGATGACCCCTTAGGGTCATGACTTACATGCCATAATGATCTGATACGCCTGCATGACCTAAGGAGGAATAATATCTTTGGATTAAGGTGGGGATCTCAATGGTTTTTATGATATTTGATAATTTCAGGAAGAGCACTTGGGATCATGACCTACATACCATCTTAAATGCCTTGAACAAAGAAACAATAATATAATATGTACATGATATATGATTCAATTTAGGAACCCAGATATAGATCAATCATCTGTTTTGTAATACTTCCTATGTATATATACATGTACATGTATTAGTTTGTGTTTTGTTCTATACTATTCATGTTCATGACTGTAGTATGGCTTAGTCTTATTTTAAATTACATTAAAAAATTGTCAAATATATGACTTGGAACCCCCACTCCCAAACAAACTCAAATATAAACTGTTCTCTCCCCCCCCCCCCCCCCCCCCCCCCTTCCTTGTCGAATAATCTATTAAAATCAAAATATAATTTGGGTGTCTAAAAACTTTTATAAACTGGTAAAAAATGTTATTCTTAAAAAAAATTACATTACACCTTGCATAATTGACAAATGATCTATTGAGATACGATCAGAGGTCATATTTCTACCTTGGGATCAATAAGTAGTATTCATTGACAAGTTAAAATTAATTAATAACAATAAATGATTCAAATTATAAATGTTTATACTCCACATTCATCCCCCCCCCAATCTAACCTGCTTATAAAGATTCAGTCTTCTTAATACATTCTTACATGTGTACAGTAGCAAATTTTAAATCATTTCTTGATTGCTTTTTCTCTCGTGATTCACATTAACATTTTGGAAATTGCTTAATTCAATTTTTAAGATTTATAAACAAAATGTTATATATGCATCACTGCCATGTGTATTCACCTATTTGGGGCAATTGTAAAGTCTCCTAAACAAAGCAGTGACATCGATCATTAGGCTAGGAATTACCCACATGGATCAAACACTACTGTATAACATATGAATAAGATAAAATACATTATTATTTCTAGTTCTAAAATGTCAGGGTGTCTCCAAGGGGGCATAATCTTACAATACAATTTTACGCGCAATGACACAAAGAGCAAAAATAAATTAAACAGTTTAGGGATGAGGATCTCAGATCTCAGAAATTAACAAAATATACAGTGTATCATATCATTTCCTATTTCATAAAGGCGGGAGGGGGGGGGGGGTGTTAAAGACAACACCTGGGGGTCATTAATGTACTTTACACCAGTTGATGCATCATAATGACTTTAGAAGATATTTTGTATTTTCCTGTTTCGTGGGGTCAGAACAGTCCCATAAGGTCATGACCTACATTGTATTTGATGCATTATAATACATTAAGAAAGAAATACTCCTTCCTATTATTACTCATATAAAAATTATAAGTGTCTACACTTACTTACATATGAAATACACAAATTTAATAAGAAATTGTTTATACAGGGTCAATATGGGGTCAACTCAACAGTGCATGCAGTCTGACAAATGAAAAAAATAACTTTTGCAACTAAAATGACAGAAACTTTACAAATGCGATAGGATAGGTAACGATGATAAGCTTATTTACATATTAAAAGATGATGATACAGTATGCTGTCAAAGGGAGATTACATTTAGAAAGTGAAAGTAGAACTTATATGCTGGCAGGAATCCCATGCTGGCATCTTATTCATGTTATTAGGCTATATTGTGCTACTGCTACTACATGTATTATGCTTACCTAAATTGGTCAACATCATAATGATAATCCAATTAAAACACAATAATGAATTCCTTTAGCTGATCTTAACTACCGTAATCCTTTTACCAAAGTCAAGCTAGCACGCACTAAAATCCTTTTCTGCATACGGTATGTATGGGTGTTGCTAAAACGCGGAACGGAAAACGGAACGGAATGGAAAATATCATCATGTTTATCCCTTAAAAAGGGTATAGACTGGCCAGAAACGATTTACTTTGTATCTTTTCTTTATATCTAATGAATGATTATCAACATGTTGCTATCTTATTAATATTCATATGAATGTCTATCAATTATAGCATTGTATTCATTCGGCTTTAGTTGAGTAAGAAACGGAAAAATCAAATGTATACGAATTGTGAAACATTAACATGATTAAACGAGCAAATTAGCTATAACTTTTTACTTATTTCTCTTATATGGTATTGCTGGCATATTACCGTAACGTACGCAGTTAGTGAAAGCGTTTTATGCGTGTTTTGAGTATTTTTATATTATTTTCAAATATGATGTACATGTATATACTTACATCAAAATTGAATTTTCGGTGTTCTAGACGATCTTTTATCATACAGACGATACAGTATCATTGAGATAGAAGAAAAAAACTGTAGGACTGACGACATTACAAAATTAAAATACAGTAAACATTAAAATACCCGGTAATTTGTGAAACTAGTAATTTGTGAAACTAGTATTTTTAGCAATGCAATTTTGTTTACGTTTGCATTACAAAGCATGCAGTTGTTTATTCCAGCAGCTATATACATATGATCCGAATAGAGAGCTCTAGACGTTGCCTGGTTTGATTTTCCGATTATATATTGGGACTATAGTCTGTCGATCCCAAAATATTCATGCAGCACATTTGGACGATTTATAATGGAAAATGTTGACATCTTTTCTCCATTTGGAAGTCACTCAGAAGACCTTGCACAATTTTTCAACACCATCATCCGGGTCTGTTAAAATGCAAAACCCCGTAGACTTCTTTATTTTTAGCCGTGTATTTATACCAGCTGATAAGCTAGAGAGGACGTTTTAAAGAAAGAATAATGAGAATGTTTAATGCTTCTAAAAGAGAATCGCTTGAACCCTGAGGTATATATAAATATACAGCAAAAAGTGAATCGAGGATATTTTGGGACAGAATATAGTGGTCAATGCATGTACTGTTAATTTTGAGGAAATAAATATTCTTGAATAAATAATCTAATATTGCTAATCTTTCAAAAAAATTTAAAAAGGTACATAAAGTATATCGTTTTAGCATACTTAACAAATCTATGAGGTAAATAACATTAGATAAGATTTTCCGTTTTCCTTCAGTTCCGTTTTCCGTTCCGCGTTTTAGCAACACCCATGTATGTATACACGTGAACCCATCTAATCGAAGAGCTGGGTAAAACTAGTACCCGCTAATGAGACATGCAAACCTGTGTTGTGTACGTAACTTCAGACAAAGATCAGTCATTTGTAACATGCATGTATTTTTATGACCTATTCTTCAAATCCACTTGCACTATTTTATTAGGTAAATAACAGCTTTAAGGTGGTGCAGGACACCTGCATATTGTGATGTACATGTATACTTCCTATTGAGATAAACAATAAAGTATGTTGACTATTGATTAAATATTTACCCCCCAAATAATGTTACCTAACATTGAAGCGCAACGGGTTAGAGCGTTTACATGTCTGTAAGAGCATTGGGGTCCAAGGTGTATTTTTGGTAATTTACGAATTTTCATGGGGAGGGGGGGGGGGGTCTGAACCCCTCACTCCCACCCCTTCTCTAAATCTGTGCACACGATGATGTTCATGTTGGCACACAGAAGCAAATCTAAAACCGGCAACCGCCACGGGGAGGGGGCATAATTTAATTTTTAATTTTGTTTGTAATAATTATATAGACCATTATACTTCCTATGACATAAAATGTTAAGATTATTGATTAACTGAAAATTCACTGCAAACAGTTCTACCCCAAATTGCACATAAAGTGCTGCTCATGTCACGATGTGTATTATCATATGGGCAGGGATCTCATCCTTCAGTTATGAAAATTATAATTTTTAAATGTATTACCGGAGTTTGCATGTAGCCTTCATTTTTAATTAAACTGGTATAAAACAGTGTTATTTAGGGGCAAACACATGGTGCGGGTATTACTGTCTAATGACAGCATCTAGTTTTCTCTCTGTTTCTCTCTGTCTCTCTCTCTCTCTCTCTCTCTCTCTCTCTTGTATATTAATTTCGGTACACTGTACATTAGTTTGGACTGATAGAAAAAACAAGATTTATGTATTTAATCTATTATTGCACTTAATATACATGTATCCTAAGAAAAAGATCGTCAAACAGTCTTTTCCAGTCCAAGCTTTGACTGCTCCGCTAAAACATTTATTTAGTATAGCCCAGAAGATGGATGCATTTAAAAGATGAACACTTTGAAACTTCGATCATAAAGTGCAACAGCAATCTTTTGTCTTAAATTGTCCTCCGTAAAAAGAAATACGATTAAAATATATTAAGAAATATAACTGGGAAAAATCATCTGTTTATAAATTAATACAATTAAGTGTCCAAAATTATAAAGATTTGTGTAATCTGGGGATATATCTATATTTAGCTTTTAAAAACCGCAACATTATTTCATAAATTGTTTTTGTACGCATGTTATCCTGTGTCTCTATTTCATATCTGATATTGTATCATGCCAAAAGTCTATAAATATCATTTTACTTATGTAATATGTTGTTCATATTGCCACAATATGATTATATATTGACCAAATAAAGAATGGCTCTTGTTTATTCATTGAATTTGAACCTGATACTGAGCATGAAGCTGTAGATATGTTAAAGAGTGTTGTATAATTATTTGAAACATTTGCAAAAACTCTTTATTAGCTTTACTTAAAAAAAAAAGTAATGGTAATGGTAATGCATTACTTTACTCATGTAATGGTAATGTAATGCATTACTTCAAGAAAATCAAGTAATGGTAATGGTAATTTAATGCCCAAATTTATGAAGTAATGGTAATGTAATGCATTACTTTACAATGTAATTCGCCCCAAGCCTGATGGTACCACAAACACTTGAAGTTTACTCAATAAACTCACCATACTAGTAAATCCGGAGAAATATGTTCTCGCCAGCAATTGCAAACTACGTACTTATAATTTCTATTAACGTTGTCACTCACGTGCTGTATTTATAATTTATGTTAATTGTTATTCGTGGTGCTTTCTCCTATGGGAGGAAATAGAGGTAGAATGAATGAATATCCGTTTAGGTAAGGTTGGGAATAAGAAAATACGTTTTCCTCTATGTATTAATCTAAACTTGAATTACCTAGATGCTTATACATGAATGTTGTGTTCAGCTTTAAAAATAACTTCTGATATTCTTTATCGTATTAAATCGCATACAAGTATGTAACAGGCAAAGCATTTAAAACAAATAAATGGAATAAATATCTTATGACAACAATTATGTCTAACAAAATATTAAATCAAATATAATAAAACTAACAAAACACGGTTTTGTTTCATTTTGACAAAAATTAGAAATCATAAATTAAGGTGGAATAACACACCTGGAGAAAGTCACTGAAACACTCAAATTAATAATAATTTTTTTGATTATGAAAGATATAATGGATAAATAAACTGTACATATGTTAGATAAGCAAAACAAATTCCATTTTAGAAAAAAAATGAATATCTAAAAAATTCAATTCAGTATGTTAACAACAAAAGCTCCTGTGGGATTCGATCTCGTGAAGTACGGATAACAAGTCCGACACTTTATTCACTTGGCTCTGTAGTAATTTAAATGTTACTGTCAATAAAATCCTTTTAATTCAATGAATGGCGTTTCGATAAGAGGCCAGCCATTTTGTGATGATGTGTTATTCCACCTTAACTCAGTTGACAAATCACTCTTTTGTTTATTATACATGTTCCATTAAAAATAGAGTAGAAACATTAAAAAAGTTAAAAGCTTGTCATTTAAACAGGTGTCCAAAGTAGGAAGAGAAAGGACTCTCTTTCTGTTTCGGCTCTTCACTAATCCATTCGAACAGGTTCATAAGTTCCGTCTGAATCTCGTCCGTGGGGAATATGGTGGTCATAAATACTCGACAGGGTCTCTTTTTCTGTATTTCACTCACATCTAACATCTCCTCCATTTCCTCTTTCGTCATACAATTTTTTAGATCTCTTTTATTGAGAGCTATGGCGACAGGTACACCTTTCAGTTCGTCATCACTCAAAATGTTATGAAGTAACACTCTAGCCTCTGTCATTCTGTCCCAATCGTTACTGTCAACGACATACACAATTCCCTGGGTGTTTGGGTAGTAGTATCTCCATAGGGGCCTTTCCAAGGCTCGAGAGCTTACGTCCCAAAACATCACTTCTAAATCCTTGATCTGACAGTTTTCAACGTTAAACCCAATTGTTGGAGCATTTTTGACATCTTTCCCCATACATTGATAAAGAATGGTTGTTTTTCCTGCGGCGTCTAGACCAAGCAATAACACCCGTACTTGCTTTCGGCGACAAAAAGCGTAATTTAGGTTTCCCATCATTATGAATTATGAAAGACACATTTTCTCCGTCCTTTCAATACAAACACAACCATAATATTATCATTTACTCTTTGTTAACAGTGATTGCGAAATAGGTAACTACTAACTATACATGCATTAAGACCTTTAAGAAAGACGATCCCGAGCAAATTTAAACTTGTACCTAATTTATGCGTGTTTTTATACTTTGACCAACACGACATGATCTACCGAAATATCGACCGTTTCCACAGTCTTTGTGGATCTTCTGTATTGTGTTGTGGGCGGATGTCTCATCGTAGGGACATGGAGCTTAATGTATCGGGGAAATGATCAGTGATGGAACACATTACACATAAATCTGTTGGAACTCATCGCAGTAAAGAAAGCAATTTAGTCACTTCAAAGACAGCGTTAAGCACAAACAGATCCTACAGAGGACAGACAACTTGTGGTGGTATGGGACATTTGTCGATATTTATGTGGATTAAAGTACAATAAAATACTTTCACTGGATCTTGAAAATTAAGATCTCTGAAAAATAATGAAATGGCTCATGGTTTATATTTATACAATCTGTGTTTTAGAAATTTAGAAATTTGGAAAATTGTTTTTTGGGAAAAAATGGTCCACAGCTGATTGTAAATAGATGAGCAAACTCTACTAAGTACACCCCAAATTATAAATGAATAATATGGTACAATTCCAAAATCATAGTAGATAGTTTGTCAAAAGTTTTGTTAATGCATGATTACTTGAAAGATTTTTTTGTTAGTGACTTACTCATACATTGATGCATGATTACTTGAAAGATTTTTTTGTTAGTGACTTACTCATACATTGATGGAACGTTTATAAACTTTGAGGAATCGAAACAAATTAATCCAAAGACAAATTGTATGGAGAATGCAAGTTTAAGAACTTCAGTTTATGATCAGACTGCATACACTTGCACAAAATTAACGTTTGCCAAACTTACAAAACATGACACTATATGTTATCCCTAATCACATCGTATTGTTCATTTAATACATGTAAAGGTGGTAGATAGATGTACAATACTATGCGATTAAAAAGGAAATATGTACATCTATATCAGAATGGAGAGAAAAAGGTTCCAACTATTTATTTACAGCTTGGAATAAAATTGTTGAACCCTAATATAAAAGGAATCAAAACTACATTGGCTACAATATCAAATCCTTCACAGAATTGTTCCTATTTATTTAGATATAAACAGCAGAGTCCGCTGTATGTGCTTTTTGTAAAATAGATGAAAAGGTAATGATCACTTATTTTTTAATGTAATATTGTAAAAGAATTGTGGTGTGATAGTGAGGAAAGAATTTTGAAACAGTTCGAAATTTTGTTTTAATTTGATTTACAGTCAGTTCTTAGAAAATATAAAAATAAATTTATAGAATATTTTAACTTGATAGCTCTTATTGCCAAGCATTATATTTTTTGTGTAAATATAAAAGTAAACCAATACCTGATATATAGGCATTGAAAAATATCATAACAGAAAACTTTAATTGAGAAATATTTGCCGTTTATAAAATTGTAGACAAAAGAAATATGAAAGCCACTGAAAATGTTTTGTTATGTACGAGATATGGTTACATTTTTTAAATATTTTTTCTTCATCTCTGAATTTAAATTAAATCATTTATATTGAGTATGGTTTATACATGTATACTTACTCTCTCTCCTCTCTCTCTCTCTTTCTCTCTCTCTCTCTCTCTCTTTCTCTCTCTCTCTCTCAAATTGGAGAAACTCATTTAATCATTTAAGCTTTGGAAGGAATGGAATCTTACTTTTCAAACATTGTTTTTTGGTAAGAACTGAAAGGTAAGTGAGCCATGGAAACCTATATTTTTACCAAAGTTTAACACATTTGCTACAGACTGTTGAGATTTACTTTTGTGTTCTTGCATAGCACTAAATAGACTTGGTACCTTTTGCCAGACTCCAGATGCGTTGAGTTTAATTCTGTATTATGTCCCAGTAGTGTACACCTGTGGACGAGATGGATCCCATGTCTCAATTGCAAGTCAACCACACCTACTTTGATGGACAGAGCAAGGAACGTCACCCTTTTTATCATTGGGTCCTTATTGTCTAGTTCCAGTTTTTGGGTAAACACAAAGTGTTTGATACCACCGGGGGGGGGGAGCTCAAAAGTTCAGGCAAGATCGTAGACAGTTTGGGGAAAATGCAAAAAGTTGAATCTGGTAAGTATAGATATTTTGCATACAGAGTTTTTACCTTAAAAAATATCAGATCATCACTGTAATGCTTGTTACTGAATTGGAGTACTTGACCTTAATGTATTCATGAACCTGAATTAAAAGTAAAGATTGAAAACACCTTACTGTATTGATGAACGTGAATCCAATGTAATGATTGATTTGATCTTATTGAAAAGATGGTTTGACTTTATCATTATTATTAACTTGATTGTATTGATCAGCTTGACATTTAATAATGAACTTGTTTTAATTAGCTTTTGTCTTTCTGCAATAACAAATTGAACCTATCTATTTTTATTCTTTGAATTGCCACAGAACCGATAGACTCGGTGGAAAAACAAGAACGTTAACCTTCATTCATAACTTTATAAGGATTCAAAATTGTGTTTTCCATCCAGATTCAAAAAATTCCTTAAAAATGACTTTTTTCACGCAGAGAACCATCGTGTTATCCGATTATTGTTCAAGTTGCTGTTTAGCTCACTTCCGCTTCTCAAATTGTTAAGGATACAGAACATAACCATTGATAGAATTCATCTAGTTTTAGAATGATAGATCTCATTGTTCTAAGCCCAAGTAATCAGCAGTTAAAACCACCAAATATTGTAAATATAATATTGACTTTACAAGTTGAACAAATGTTCTTGTGTAGATGTCAGGAAGAGTAAATGTACCGAAACTGATAAGGTCGAATAGTCTTACACTACATATAAAACACAAACGACACTCTTGAGAACATAAAATTTATACCAATATATAAACAAGAGGCCCATGGGCCACATATCGCTCACCTGAACAATAGTTCTTATATCATTTTATTTCGAAAGGTTTATTATGAAGTGAACTCTGAGGAAATATTGTAAAACTCTCAAACATTTTAAGATTTTGCCATATAATAAACAATACATAAAAAGGAGAAAAAATTATATCTTTGGCATGTTTGTATTCTTAATTATTTTACACATCAAATGAGACTGAATTTTAAGCCCTAAAATATCCATTTGCAGTAAAACAAAAAATTGCCAAATCACTGAAAAAATGAAAAATATATATTTATTAAATAATTAAAAGATGATATTTGCATCTGTTTTGTCTTTTAATCATTAAGGGATTCTTTATCGATTCATCAAATAAAAATATTGCAGGTGTAATGAGGACATTAGACATGTTAGATTTTAATTTGCATTCTCATCTGACTTATAAACTAAACTTAAAAAACACGGAAAGTCTATATATAGTTGATAATTAAAGTCTATTTATAATTCCTACTTTTCTTTTCATAACCTTTTTTATCTTTTGTTAATTTATCTTTTCTGACTGTGTGTTTGTGAATCAAAACTTCGTAAGAACTAAGATCCACACCTTTTTGAAGTTGTTTGAATTGATGATCTATGATCCCGATCACTTGGATCCCGATATGGAAGTAATTGATGTCTGGATCGAAATTCCAAAAAACAAAAAAACTAGCAGATAAACATATTACAGGTAATTTAATAATGATAAACTTATCATAGAAATTTCCTCTTTTTTTTGAATACTTCTTTTAATAAAAAATGATTTCAACAATTTAGAATCTAAACTATCTTAAAATATTTGCATAGTAATTTCACAAACTGTAGCATTGTAATTCTTAAAAAGAAGAGTTTAAAAACATTTTCCAACATCTTCTAGGGCCGTACGTAGTATTAATCCGGGGGTCACGGTTTTCACACTTAAGAATCTACCCTATCTTAGGATACCTGTACAGTAATTTCACTAATTGTAGCATTGTAGTCCTTGAGAATATATTATAAAAACCCTTTTCCCTTTATATTTCTATGTTAATTTCGTTTTTCAAGTAATAAATTTTGAACCCCTCTTGGGACCCCAGTATTGACCCGGGGATCACGATTTTCACAATTTAGAATCTTCATTATATACAAGCGTTCGCGTAAATATTGGCATATCTGGTGCAGTGGTTCTTGAGAAGAAGATTTTTCAAGACACCCACCCAATTTTCACAGTTTCGCAATTATCTCCCCTTTGAAAAGGGTTATGCCCTTTATTTTAACAATTTACAACCCTCTTTCCATAAGGATGCATTGTACTAATTTCAGTTAATTTTGGCTCAGTGGTTTTAGAGAAGAAGTCAAAAATGTGAAAAGTTTACAGGCGGACGGACGGACGGACGATGGACAACAGGTGATCAGAAAACCTCACTTGAACCTTCGGTTCAGGTGAGCTAAAAATAAAATATTAACATTAAATCAACATATCGCAGTTAGTTCCGAGTTTGATACTATACATACACAATAAGTAAAAATGTTAACTGTTTAAAACTTGTCATTCAAACATCATGCTTTTCATTTTCATCAAAGGTGTCCAAAAGTGGGAAGAGAACGGATCCTCTTTTTGTTTCTTCGAAGATTCTTGACTTTCGTCTGTCGGCTCTTCACTAATCCATTCGAACAGGTTCATAAGTTCCGTCTGAATCTCCTCTGTCGGGTAAACCGTGGTCAGAAATACTCGACAGGGTCTATTTTTCTGGATTTCACTCACATCCAACCTCTCCTCCATTTCCTCTTTCGTCATACAGTTTTTCAGATCTCTTTTATTGAGAGCTATGGCGACTGGTACACCATTCAGTTCGTCTTCACTCAAAATGTCATGAAGAAACTCTTTAGCCTCTGTCATTCTGTCCCTATCGGTACTGTCAACGGCATATACAATTCCCTGGGTGTTTGGGTAGTAGTGTCTCAATAGGGGTCTCATTTTGCCTCGAAAACTTACGTCCCAAACCGTCACTTCTGAATCGTTGACCTTACAAGTTTCAACGTTAAACCCAATCGATGGTATTGTAGTAACAACTTTCCCCAGAACACAGTGATAAAGAATGGTTGTTTTCCCCGCGGCGTCCAAACCAAACAAAAACACCCGTACTTGCTTTCGGCGACAAAAAGCGTAATTTAGGTTTCCCATTATAATGATTTAAAAAGGTATTCCCAATGTCTTCTCATAATATACACAATCATAACATTGTCATTTCCTCCATGTCAACAATGATTGCGAAATAAGTAACAAGAGGTCTTCAAGGAGGTCGATCCCGATGCAAAACTTGTACATTCGAACGTTGTTAAACTTTATTTTGAAGAAAAAAAAAATTGCCTGAAATTTTCACAAAACCGATGTATATTTCATTAATGGTCGCCGTAGAAAAAGGTATTTTAATTTTTTTTATGAAAGTTACTGTAAAGTTGAATTGTAAAGTCATTATTATATAATTTGTAATAGTCTATTCTATAGAATATTTAAATATATATGTACTCTGGGACCTATGTCAATATTAATGTTGATTAAAGTACATTATAATTAAAATATTTTACCGGTTTAGAATTTACAAATTTTACATTTCTAAAAAAAAGTTTTAATATTTTTGTTTTAAAATGCCCAGCGGGATTTGAACTCACGACTTACAGATTCCTTACGAGCCATCTAACCCACTGTGTTAAGCTGTTTGGTGAGAATTAAGGGAAAGAAAGAATTACTCTTGATTTTATTGTTTATTTTGATAAATAGTACGTCACAACATGGGGGTGTCCCATACCTTCATTTTCTTTATTATATAAGTCATCATATAGTGATACCATTGCGGATGGTATTGTGACCGAGTAAATAATAAAGACAAGGTTCTTTGTTCAGGATGTTTTATATGTACAAAAAGGTGATTCTGTAAATAAATATAAACGCATGTAAATATATATACAATTTATACACAGTAATTCTGTACGGTTTAAATAAACCTTTAACTTTATTATAATCTTAGTTTACTTTATGTAGACACTAAGAACAGTTATGTTATATAAAATAATACAATAAATACCTTGTGCGAGGTGTTGGTGTACAAAATCGCCGGATCCACAGTGAAACAAAATCAAAAGTTACCGGGTTTTATAATAATAGAAATGATCCGATTCGATAATACTAGCCAATGGGAACAATTGCCAATAGAGAAGTAAAGAAGGTGTTCACCAACTCAATCCACCTGCGCACAAGAACTAGCGTAACTTTATTAATAATTATATATTGTAAATTTTAAATCTGCCCACATACTCCCCTGCTTTGAATTTTATCGTCCAGATAAAAATCAAAATTTACACAAACTAATCAACATAATATTATATATAAATCAAATGTTCAATATGCGTATCACATTCACAGTCTATGATTCTTAATCCCACATACTCTTCTGTTTATCGCGTAATCGCAAACTCCGACGAAGAGATAGGGATGGATTAACGTCACGTTCGGTGTAATTGTCACTGCTTATATATTTCGGCGGTACGCGTTTGATATCACGTTTATTAAGGGAACGCTGCTGTCCAGTGTTTGAAACAACTGTATACATGTACACACAGTCTTTGACTGTTTGAACACGGTATCTTGTTGTACTCCAAAGGTCTTGAAGTTTGTGTCTTCCTGTAAAACCTCTGTTGCTTATGAAAACTTCGTCACCCACACAAAGTGATCCACCATTTTTGCATCGAAGCGATCTTTCCTCTGTGATGCATTTCTTTCCAGGTTTCTTTTAGCATGCTGAAATAATTCACTAACATTATTTCTGTGCTCTTGAATGAATTCATCGTAATTCACATCACTATCCGAGACAGAATCCGACACTGTTGACGACACAATAAAATCGACTGGAATTTTGGGTTTACGACCGAAAAATAAATAGAAAGGACTGTAACCAGTACTGAAGTTTGGAGACACATTGTACGCAAAAGTAACATTGGATAAATGATCTGATTTCTTCTTCTGTGGTGGTAGACTTCTGAGTAAATCGTGAAGTGTGTGGTTAAAACGTTCTGTCTGTCCATTGCCTTCGGGACGATAAGCTAGTAAGTGGTTCATAGCTGGTCTAATCTGCTGGTTTTCTGATTTGGCTACACAACAACGTTCACAGTTCTTGCAATATTCTTTGATCTCACTAAACATTCCAGGCCAATAACACCAGTCTTTAATAACACTGAATGATCTTTCGATTCCCTGGTGACCAAGGTTGTCATGACACTGTTTAAGAATTTCCAGTTTCAGTGAAGATGGTAAAACGTACTGTTTGGTTTCTCCATTAACCGGATCACACACAGTTCTGTAAAGTATTCCGTTATCCATACTTAAACGATTCCACTGCCTGAGTAGAATATTCACAGCCTTTTCACAGTTTTTCCTTTCTTCTTTCTTTGGATATACCTCCTGTTTCCAGAACTTTAAAAACTGATGAATGTCTTTGTCCTGAGACTGTAAGCGTTTCAGATCATTTTGACTGTATTGACAAAGAGAACATTGCATTTTATCACAAATCACATCGGATGATTCTTGACACAATCTCTGTTGCACACACATAACATCTTTGGGAATTTCAGACGACCAGAATTTTTCCTAGACTGGTTGATGAGGTAAGTATTTCTTCTTCACTCACCGACTTACGTGAAAGAGCATTCGAATTGTGTTTTCCACTGCGATATTTGATTTCAAAGTTGAAGAGAGCCAACTGTGAGACCCAGCGTTGTTCGTATGCACTCAATTTAGAAGACTGTAGATACACAAGCGGATTATTGTCGATACAAACGGTAAAAGAAGAGTTCACTAAATAATCCCGGAATTTGTCGGTAATACTCCAATATAATGCTAAAAGTTCCAGACGTCGCGAACTGTAATTCTGTACATTCCGTTCGTTGGGACGAAGTGATCTGCTGGCGCACGCAATAACACCATCTTGGTGTTGCGACAGCACCGCTCCGAGACCGTTGAGACTTGCATCGACTTCAAGCACAAAAGGTTTTGTGTAATCGGCATATCCTACAATTGGTGAACTGGTAAGTAATTCTTTTAATAACACAAATGATTTTTCACATTCACTATTCCACTTTTCAAAGAACAGCTTCTTAGATGCATTCGGAAACTCAGATGATAATAACTTATGATAAAATTGTACAATGGCGCAGCAACTTTTCCAAAAGACTGAAAAAAACGTCTATAATATGACGCCAATCCAAGAAATGAACGTAACTGTTTTGGTGTTGACGGTGTTGCCCAGTCACTCACAGCTTGCACTTTTTGAGGATCTGTGTTAATTCCATGTTTTGATACTATGTGCCCCAAGTACTTTACTTCCTCTTTGAAAAAATCACATTTAGATGGTTTTAATTTAATTTTGGTTTCTGAAACACTACTTCCAATCTCTGAATTTGTTCTTCTACAGTCCGTGAAAACACAATAATATCATCTAAGAATACTAGGAGTATCTGGAAAACTTCATCACAGAAACAGTGCTGCATAAGTCTCTGAAATGTGGCGGGAGCGTTACACAGACCGAAGAGCATGGTGTATAATATTCGTATAGTCCAAATGGTGTAGTAAATGCGGTCTTGTGTTTGTCGTTCTCTTCTACTGCAATTTGGTTATATCCTGAAGTCAAATCCATAGTCGAAAAATAACGGGAACCACACAGTGTATCAAATGATTCTTCAACACGGGGGAGAGGATATGCGTCTTTGATTGTCCTAGAGTTTAACTTCCGATAATCATCGCACAGACTTAATTCACCATTCTTCTTGCGAACGATAACAATTGGTGATGCAAGAAGTCATGCAAGGAAAGATGACTTTCTCTTATAATATCCCTATGTAATAGCTCTCTAATATGTTGTTTAACTTCCTCAAATTGCGTCGCGGGAATGCGTCGATACGGTAGATTGGCCGGTACTCCGCCCGTCCGCGTTATTTTGTGTTTTACCGTATCTGTAAATCCTGTGTCTAAATCTGACTTTGAAAATACGTCATGATATCTGTGAAATAGTGATTCTATGTTTCGTTTTTCTTGTTCTGTCGCGTCAACTTTGTCCAAGTTTACAGGAATAAGGAACTCCGGATCATAGGAACGTTCGGTAGTAGATTCTGTCACATAACACTGCACAAAAAATTCCTGTACTGTGCCATAATTGGAAATTTGCACAGGCTCACAAATTTCATTGATAATTTCTTTTGATAATATAGCAATGCGTGTTTGAGGTGAAATCCAGACTGAAGAATCAGTTATGTTCGCTAGCCGCAAATACAAATGGCCCTTGATCACTTGAACGAATGTCCGGACTTTAACAATGCTGTCACTCAGATGCTCGCTATGCAAAAATGGTTCTGCTACGGCTGAGTAATTTCCAGGTATCGGCGGCCCAGTAGCGTTGATCACGATCACAGATCTTGCGGGGACTCTAACGGGATGTCGCGCATACACTTTAGCAAAACCATACACAGTTCTGTTCTCTTGATCACACACTCGGAATGCTGACTTCATTTTCGAATTGCAGGATATTTCAGACACTTTCTCGTGATAATAATTTCCATGTTTGTGAATAAAAATGTCTCTGCACTGTCCAATAATGTTCATTCCTAAAATTCCCGGGATATTGTGTTTACGTTTTCGAGTCATTCCATCTTCTGTATCTCTAATTATCAGGATTCCGCGATCTTCTATAACGTTACCCATACATTCAACATCAGCTTCTATGTATCCGATATAAGGGATTGAAATTCCATTTGCTGCTTTTAAATTCAATTTCACATCAGTCTTTATATTCTTACAGAGTGTTTAGATGTTGTTTCTATAAAAAAAACTTTCCGTTATTGTAGTTACCATAGACCCAGTGTCTAATAAACAGTTAATTTCTACTCCAAACATTTTAATTTTAACTGTAGGGCTTTGACCAATAATATGATTGACACAGGTGGAGTCCTCTTTATTTTGATGTTGGACTCTACTCATCAGCAGGATCTATTTTCCCGATTGTTGGTAACGTGCCGAAGTTAGATTTCGTGGACAGTTTCTTTGGATATGATTTTCGCTTTTACATTTATAGCAACGGCGGCGGTTTACTGTGGATATGGTAATCGGTATTGTTCTTTGGATTTGGATAAAGTTTGCCGTTCAAGTAACTTTGTAAGTCTGTCGATGTTTTGTTCCTGCCATTCTAAGTATTTGTCAATTCCGTGAGTAGTTTTTTCTGACTTCTGTGAAGATTCCGCGTCCTGTTTTTCTGTAGTATGTCTGTCTGTTGAGCACTTTAAGCGGTTCTTTTCTTCTTCCTCTGAAAACAATATTGCTTCGTCCCGGAAGTCCAGAAAATGTAAATCCGGCTGTTGACGAATAAGTCGTTTAATTCTCTGAGATATCATTCACATTTTGCGCAAATTGTTCACACAGGGTCAAATCAGGGTTCGGATAATATCTGTGTTTTTCGTCGTAATTTTTTTGATGAGGTTCATCAGAGCGTAACTGTATTCACGTAAAGACTCCCCCTCCATCTGTTTTCGCTCAAAGAAATATCTCTGTAGGACTGTTATTCCTTCTTTGTCTCCAAACGTTTCACTTGAAATAAGCAACACTTTAGTTGGATTGTTTCTTTCTTCATATGTCCGATATTTGATTTCTTCTTTTGCCAATCCAGTCAGATTTGAATATATGAAGTCGGTACTTTCTTCTCTATTCATACGGTGACTTTTGATGACATGTTCAACTTCTTCTATCAAATCGTCGACATGAATATCATTCTTATCTTCATTTCCGCTGAATTTCTGCACATTACGGACTGGTTTTAAATAAGTAGCTTTGGATTTGTGTTCTTCGTTGTCCTCATTTATGCGTCTATCGAGTTCTTTTTGTAGATTTTTTATTTGTTGTCGTAATTTCTTTGTCGTCATGGTTCGGCGTTTAAAGGTATTACTATCAAAAGAAATACAGTACGTTCCGGATTTTTCACAGGTGAGTTGTTTTCAGCGATGACTGCTCACTGGATTTTGTAGACATTCTTCCTCACACAAGAATCACCATTTACTGTAGATACCGGCGACGCCATTTGTGACCGAGTAAATAATAAAGACAAGGTTCTTTGTTTAGGAAGTTTTATAAGTACAAAAAGGGGATTTTGTAAATAAATATAAACACATATAAATACATATACAATTTATACACAGTAATTCGTTACGGTTTAAATAAACCTTTAAACTTTATTATAATCCTATTTTACTTTATGTAGACACTAAAAACAGTTATGTTATATAAATTAATACAATAAATACCTTGTGCGAGGTGTTGGTGTACAAAATCGCCGGACCCACAGTAAAACAAAATCAAAAGTTACCGGGTTTTATAATAATAGAAATGATCTGATTCGATAATACTAGCCAATGGGAACAACGGCCAGTAGAAAAGTAAAGAAAGTGTTCACCAACTCAATCCACCTGCGCACAAGAACAGGCGTAACTTGATTAATAATTAGATATTGTAAATTTTAAATCTGCCCACAGTATCTCAAACGCTATAAATTTGAAGTTTGATAAATCTAAATCTATGAGTCAGTGAAATTTTTCAGACAATTTGAATGGTTCTTTACTAAGTTACAAAGTACCAGAAAAGTAGGAAGAGAAAGGACCCTCTTTCTGTTTCGGTTCTTCAATAATCCATTTAAACAGGTTCATAAGTTCCGACCGAATCTCGTCCGTGGGGTATTTGGTTTTTAAAAATACTCGACAAGGTCTCTTTTTCTGGATTTCACTCACATCTAACCCTTCTCCATTTCCTCTTTCCTCATACAGTTTTTCAGATATCTTTTATTGAGAGTTATGGCGACAGGTACACCTTTCAGTTCGTCTTCACTCAAAATGTCATGACGAAACTCTTTAGCCTCTGTCATTCTATGCCAATCGTTACTGTCAACGACATACGCAATTCCCTGGGTGTTTGGGTAGTAATGTCTCCATAGGGGTCTTTCCTTGGCTCGAGAGCTTACGTCCCAAAACGTCTGAATCCTTGATCTGACAGTTTTCAACTTTAAACCTTATTGTTGGAGCATTTTTGACAACTTTCCCCAAACATTGATAAAGAATGGTTGTTTTTCCTGCTGCGTCTAAACCAAGCAATAACACCCGCTTTCGGCGACAAAAAGTGTAATTTAGGTTTCCCATCATTATTAATTATGAAAGACAAAATTACGAAAGACCCATTCTCTTAGTCCTATTAATACAAACACAACCATAATATTATCATTTACTCTTCGCTAACAGTGATTGCGAAATATGTAACTACGTGTATAAATACCATTAAGGAAGACGATCCCGAGCAAATTTAAACTTGTACCTAAAACTGTATTTTGTACTTTGACCAACATGACATGATCTACCGAAATATCTATATTAGATTCCTTTATCCAAGCGAATACATTTCTCAGTGTCCTTAGTTTAATGGCAGCTTGAATAGACTTGACACCTTTTGACAGACTCCAGATGCGTCAATTTCAGTTCTGTCTTCTGTCCCAGTGGAGTGCACATGTAATCGAAAAAAAAGATCCCTTATTTAAGTCAACCACTTCCTCATTCCACATCTACTTTGATAAGCAGAGCAAGGGAACGTCCTTACCGGGACATCTATCCTGAGTTTCAAAGAAGATTTAACATTGTTAGTGGATGTCTCATCTTTGGGATATGGAGCTTAATGTATCGGGGAAATGATCAGTGATGGAACACATTAAACATACATCTGTTGGAACTCATCGCAGTAAAGAAAGCAATGTCATCACTTCAAAGACAGCGTTAAGCACAAACAGATCCTACAGAGGACAGACAACTTATGGTGGTATGGGACATTTGTCGATATTTGTGTGGATTAAAGTACAATAAAAAACTTTCACTGGTTTAGAATTTTCAAATCTTGCACTATTTAACCAAAAATATTTGGAGAGGTAAAAATGAAAAAAAAAACCTAGCGGGATTTGAACTCTTGAATTACAGATTCGTAATATGCCCTCTAACCCACTGCACTACGCATTTTGGTGAAATTATAGAGAAAATAACTACATGTACTTATATAAATACACTATATTTTATTGTTTATTTCTATAAACAACACGTAACAACATAGAGGTGCCCCATACCACTTTGACATTGGTGTTCTACATCAATTGACACGGATGAACAAAATCTGCAGCCCTGTGCGTTATTACAGAATGAAGTTGCATTGCTGTGACATTTGGGGTGTGAAACTTCGAGTAGCACACATCCCTCAGGAAAAAATGGACCAGCTTTCAAAGGGACGACAAATTCCGAAGATGAAAGAATTCAGTCCAATTCAGGATATATTTCAATATATATTTCGTTTATTTCTCCACTCCGAACATGGATATGTTTGCAACTTCATTCTTTTGGTCTCCGTTCCCAGATCCTCACGCATGGTGATCCAATTACCTTACTGTACACTGGATAGGAATGTTTGTGTATGAATTTCCGCCACCAATATTCCTGTTCTTAGCTCCGTTTTCACAAAGATGGTCATGGTTCCTAGATCAACTATAGCTACTAATAGATTTTCAAAAGGAACTACCAGTTTTAAGAAACTTGTTACCACAAGTAAGGAAACTGTTCATTCATCCAAGTCCAGAAAGTCTACATTACGAATCTACAGACAATGGTGTACTTCAAACCAGAAAGATCCAGTTAAGGCCACAGTAGCTGAGTTGGAAGACCTTTTCATCCACTTAAAATGTACGTAAGGAACGTAACTGTAAACCAAACACTATAATAGGCTATATGTTAGAAATAGCATCTAATCACAAGGGTTGGAGTACTAGTAACACTTTTATCAATGATAATTCTAAATTACAAAAATGAATTAAAGAAATCTATCATTCTGAACCAAATGTGTGACCACTGTTTCTTAACTAGAATATACTATTAGATTTAATAAAACCTTTCCGACCCAATGAACCTTGTTATATAGTAAAGTTTCTTACCTGGAAAATAGTGTTGTATGTAGCTTTGTCAACAGCATTAAGAATTAGTTAAATTTAATCAATTGAAAATCAATATCTCTGAAATATAATGAAATGGCTTATGGTTTATATTTATAAAATCTGTGTTTTAGAAATTTAGAAATTTGGAAAATTCTTTTTGGGGAAAAGATGGTCCACAGCTGATTGAAAATAGATAAGCAAACTCTACTAAGCACACCCCAAATTATAAATGAATAATATTGTACAATTCCAAAATCATAGTAGATAGTTTGTCAAAAGTTTTGTTAATGCAAGATTACTTGATAGATTTTTTTTGTTAGTGACTTACTTATACATTTATGGAACGTTTATAAGCTTTGAGAAATCGAAACAAATTAATCCAAAGACAAATTTTATGGAGAATGCAAGTTTAAGAACTTCAGTTTATGATCAGACTGCATACACTTGCACACAATTTACGTATTGTTTATTCATTTAATACATGTAAAGTTTGTAAACAGATGTACAATACTATGCGATTAAAAAAGGAAATATGTACATCTGTATCAAAATGGAGAGAAAGGGGTTCCAACTATTTATTTACAGCTTGGAATAAAATTGTTGAACCCTAATTTAAGTCTGGACAGTAATCAAAACTACATTGGCTACAATATCAAATCCGTCACAGGATTGTTCCCATAAATAAATATCATTTATTTAAATATAAATATATAGGCATTGAAAAATGTCATAACAAAGAACTTTAATTGAGATATATTTGCCGTTTATAAAATTGTTGACATAAGAAATATGAAAGCCACTGAACAAATATGTGAAAAAGGTTTGTTATGTACGAGATATGGTTACATTTTTAAAAAAAAATTTCATCTGTGCATTTTTTTGAAAAAAATCATTTTTATTGAGTATGGTTTATACATGTATACCCCCTATACTCTCTCTCTCTCTCTTTTAAATCGAAGAAACTCATTTACTCATTTACGCTTTGGAAGGAATGGAATCTAAATTTTCAAACATTGTTTTTTGGCTAAAACTCAAAGGTTAAGTGGGCCATGGAAACCTATATTTATACCAAAGTTTAACACATTTGCTACAGACTGCTGAGACTTACTTTTGTGTTCATACATAGCACTAAATAGACTTGGTACCTTTTGTTAGACTCCAGATGCGTCAAGTTTAATTCTGTATTATGTCCCAGTAGTGTACGCATGTGAACGAGATGGATCCCATGTCTCAAGTCAACCACACCTACTTTGATGGACAGAGCAAGGAACGCCACCCCTTTTATCATTGGGTCCTTATTGTCTAGTTCCGGTTTTTGGGTAAACACAAAGTGTTTGATACCACAAGGGCGGGGGGGGGGGGGGGGGGTGTCTCAAAAGTTCAGGCAAGATCGTAGACAGTTTGGGAGAAATGCAAAAAGTTGAATCAGGTAGGTATAGATATTTTGCATACAGAGGTTTTACCTTAAAAACTGTCAGATCATCTTGACCTCACTGTAATGCTTATTACTGAATCGGTGTACTTGACTTTAATGTAATCATGAACCTGAATTATAAGTAAAGATTGATATCACCTTACTGTATTGATGAACTTGAATCCAATGTAATGATTAAATTGATCTTATTGAAAAGATGGATTTGCTTAAATGTAACGACATTGACCTTATTATTATGATGATCTTGGCTGTATTGATCAGCTTGACATGTAATAATGAACTTGATTTAACTGTTTTAAAAGGGCATGGTCACGATTTTGGTCAAATTTTATTTTTCTGTTTTTTTATTTGAAATGCTTTAGGAATGCATTTCTAATGATCAAATGAAATTTGGGTGTCAGTCGTTGAGTTTTAAGCAAGATACAGGGCTCACAATTCTTCGTCATGTAAACAAGGCTCGTGCCCTGTTTTTGTTCACATAGGTTCAATATCCCTGTAAAAAAATCTTAAAGCTGGTTTGTCTATCTTATTATTCATTTAAAGCATAAATAAACAGTTCCTAACGATTAACATATTAATTTTATTTGAGGTCTAAAACTGGAATTTTCACTTCAACATTCGAAATGTAAACAAACGCTTTGTTTACAAAGCGAAGAATTGTAAGCTTTGTAACTCGCTTATAACTCATCAAATGACACTCAAATTTGTGTTGCCTATTTAAAATGCCTTACTGAAGCATTGTAAACATCAAATTCGAAAAAATAATTTTTGACCAAAATCGTGACCATGCCCCTTTAATTAGCTTTATCTTTCTGCAATAACAAATTGCTTTACTATTTATATTCTTTGAATTGCTACAGAACTAATAGACTCAGTGGAAAAACTAGAACTTAAACTTCCATTCATAACTTTATAAGGATTTAAAATTGTTTGTCTTCAATCTAGATTCAATAAATTTCTTAAAAATGACTCTCACGCAGAGAACCATCGTGTTATCCTATTATTGCCCAAGTTGCTGTGTAGCTCACTTCCGCTTCTCGAACTCTTAAGGATACAGAACATAACCAGTGATAGAATTCATCTAATTTTAGAATGATAGATCTCATTGTTCGAAGCCCAAATAATAATTAGTTAAAACCATCAAACATTGTAAATACATGTACAATATTGACTTTACAATTTGAACAAAGAAGATGGGGGAATAAGATGGCGCAACTGCCCATTTGGTTTAGTCGTAAAATACAATTTCTAATTTAACATTTTTTTTTAATTAAAATATATTTGATATGTTATGATACAAGTTTACAAAAGGGTAATTTCTAACTATATTCAGTTTGAAATATTTCAAAAAACAATTCTTAAGTGTTGGTGGTATCGAACCCAGAACCTAAAAACCCAAGTTCTATAAAGTTACCTAATGTCTGGTGCTCTAACCACTAAGCCGTTTCATTTACAACAAAGTGCGTTGTTTCAATGTTGTATGAGACATTGGCCACGAATTTACGGACTTATATTATTTTTCTAAAACGTTCAATTGTTCAAATGACATTCTTAAAGTATAGGGGATCACCTCTCTACATTTTTGTTGATTAAAATCTGTTTAAATTCCATTAAACCAATTTATATGGAGCTCAGACCCACTCTATAAAAGAAAAGGCATTGCAGTTATAAAATTAAAACTATTTGGAGGTTTTGACACGCATACGCCAGTTTAAATCAACATATTACAAGCATTTAAAATACTTAAGGGCTACAAACCGATGTTACGTTAAATATACACTTTTTATTTAATATTGAAAAAAAATAGATCAGATTTAGTGATGTTTTAATTTTGCAGTATCTAATCATTCCTCATATGGGCACTTTACAAGCCTTATTCACTCATCTTCTTTTTAGTGTAGAAGTCAGGTAGAATATAAAAAAACTGATAAGGTCGAATAGTCTAACACTACATATTAAGTACGTATTTGAGAACTGAAATAATTCCAATCCTCAGGACATACGTTAAAACACAAACGACATTTTTAAGAATATAAAATTTATACCAATATATAAAAAATAAAATATTAACAATAAATCAACATATCACAGTTAGTTCCGAGTTTGATACTATACATACTCAACGAGTAAAAATGTTAACTGTTTAAAACTTGTCATTCAAACATCATGCCTTTCATTTTCATCAAAGGTGTCCAAAAGAAGGACGAGAAAGGGTCATTTTTATGTTTCGTCGAAGATTCTTTACTTTCGTCTGTCGGCTCTTCACTAATCCATTCAAACAGGTTCATAAGTTCCGTCTGAATCTCCTCTGTCGGGTAAACCGTGGTCAGAAATACTCGACAAGGTCTGGTTTTTTGGATTTCACTCAAATCTAACATCTCCTCCATTTCCTCTTTCGTCATACAGTTTTTCAGATCTCTTTTATTGAGAGCTATGGCGACAGGTACACCATTCAGTTCGTCTTCACTCAAAATGTCATGAAGTACCTCTTTAGCCTCTGTCATTCTGTCCCTATCGGTACTGTCAACAACATACACAATTCCCTGGGTGTTTGGGTAGTAGTGTCTCCATAGGGGTCTTATTTTGCCTCGAGAACTTACATCCCAAACCGTCACTTCTGAATCGTTGACCTTACAAGTTTCAACGTTAAACCCAATCGTTGGTATTGTAGTAACAACTTTCCCCAAAACACAGTGATAAAGAATGGTTGTTTTCCCCGCGGCGTCTAAACCAAGCAATAACACCCGTACTGGCTTTCGGCGACAAAAAGCGTAATTTAGGTTCCCCATTATTATGAATTAAAGGATATTCCAATTGTCTTCTTATAATATACACAATCATAACATTGTCATTTCCTCCACGTCAACAATGATTGCAAAATAAGTAACAAAAGGTATTCAAGAAGGTCGATCCCGATGCAAAACTTGTTCATTTGTTTTGAAAAAAAGTTGCCTGAAAATTTAACAAAACCGATGTATATTACATTAATGGTCGCCGTAGAAATAGGTATTTTAATTTTTTTTTTATGAAAGTTACCGTAAAGTTGAATTGTTTTAGTCATTATTATATAATTTAAATTAGTCTTTTCTTTATAATATTTAAATATATATATATATGTACTATGTACTATATTGACATATGTCAATATTAATGTTGATTAAAGTACATTATATATAATTGAAATATTTCACTGGGTTAGAATTTACAAATTTTACATTTCAAAAAAATAGTTTTAATATTTTGTGGAAAGATTTATATTTTAAAATGCTCAGGGGGATTTGAACTCATGACTTACAGATTCCTAACGAACCATCTAACCCACTGTGTTAAGCTGTTAGGTGACAAATAAGGGAAAGAAAGAATTAGTCTTGATTTTATTGTTTATTTTGATAAATAGTACGTCACAACATGGAGGTGTCCCATACCTTCATTTTCTTTATCATATAAATCATCATATAGTGATATCATTGCGGATGGTATCTCAAACGCTATAAATTTGAAGTTTGATAATTTTCAATCTACGAGTCAGTGAAATTTTTCAGAAAAATTGAATGGTGACTTACTAAGTACCACTTATATTGTCACAGATTTTCGAGCGGAATTAACTTAAATTTATATTTACTGTAAAACAAAGACTAAGACAATATTTTTACATTGTTTTTACATATTTAATATAGTTTGAATTGATACACATTGACAGTAATTGTCCTAGTATGGGAACTGGTAAGGTCCTCCACTGTAGTCTGTTGCCACTTGGTCTTGACAAGAATGGACTGGTAAGGTCCTGTAGACAATGTTCTCTACTGGCCACTTAGTCTACATAAGACTTCACAAAGATTAGGCCACCATGGTTTACACAATAGATGGAACAAGGAACCTGCACCAACATAGTACACAAACACATTAAGTACACGACAAAAGCAACTGTGGCTTTTACACCAATACGCACCATACTTTACTTACAGGCTATACGGTCATGAATGACACACTTAGCATAGACGCTTATTACACACAAAATACTGATATACAGTCTTAAAGAAGACTTACTATAAAGCATGTTAGCTTTTACACTCACAAAATACTAACTCATAATTACATGTACTTAAATGCAGTGTTGCATAATACTACTCATGACTACAAAAGGAGTATGACCATAATAGTCCGCCATACTTATAATAGATTCAAACACGTGTATCTAAACATAGACATTTAAATTCAAACGTAACAAATAAGCATAAAAACGATTGGAATACCATGAATGGGTGTTTTAGAACAGTAATGAACGAAATGATGATAAAATTGACAATTAATAAACCTCACCTCAGAAAAAGTCAGTACCAGGTTCACTTCAGAGTTAGCACACAGCTATTTCAATTAACAAAATACATAGTGACTGGATGGTATGCACGAGAGAAGTATAAGAACGTCCTTCCCTCTGGACTGCCGCGTCCAAACTGATACTGCACGGACTGGCGGGTTTAAAGCCCGGTGAACTGAGGTTCAATATGGGTATTTACAAATACGTAAGACTAAAATACTAAGGGGCTCACCACGGGATATGTGGTTAAGTTAAAATACGAAACTAAATATATACAATGATGAATTTTAATGTGACATTTACCTCCCTTTTTAGAGAAGTACGAAGTACTGAAAAACCCATTAAAATTTTAAAATACTGAAAGTAAACATATTTACATCAAACGACTTAGGTAGTCTGCACCCACATTGTCTTTACCTTTAATTGCATGTATAGTAAACCTGTAAGGTTGCAAAATAAGCGCCCAGCGCATAAGTCTAGGGTTAGTGACCTTAGCCTTATTTAAGTACACAAGTGGGCTATGATCTGTCTCTAAAATGAACTCATGTCCATACAAATACTTCTGGAATTTCTGAATTGCCCATACAACTGCCAAGCACTCTTTCTCAACAGTTGCATACTTGCACTCACTCTCTCAATGTACTTTTTCAAAAGATTTATATGAAAGGTTTTTGTCTTACCTTGCATATCTAACTGATAATCAACTCTGTTGACTTTCTTTGTGACCACAAATGGTCCTTTCCACTGAAGCAATAATTTGTTATTGTCAGTCGGTAAAAGAACAAGAGCTCTATCTCCTACCTTTAGACTTCTAGTTCTAGTTTTCCTGTCATAGTGTTTCTTGTATCTGGTAGACGACTTTTCCAGACTTTCTTTCGCAAGTTCAGCCATAGACTGGAGTCTGTCCTTGAGATCTAAGACATATTGGTAGGTTGTCTTGACGTTTGGATCTGGTATGTCGTTTGTCCACAACTCCTTCAATATGGAAATAGGTCCACGAACTGATCTACCATATACCAACTCAAAGGGTGAGAATCCAAGACTCTCCTGTGGCACTTCTCGGTAGGCAAACAGCACAGCACTTAGGTACTTGTCCCAATCTTTTGGTTTCTCGGAACAGAGTCGCTTCAACATCTGCTTTAAGGTCCCGTTGAATCGTTCAACCAACCCATTACAGCTAGGATGATACGGGGTTGTTGTCCGCTGACTAAGAGAAATAAGACGACTTACCTCTGACATTAATGCGGAAGTAAACTGAGCTCCCATATCTGTCAACATTTCACGAGGTATACCAATTCTCGAGAACATTTCAAATAGAGCCTCTGCAATTCTCTCTGTTTCGATGCTGGGAAGTGCTATGGCTTCAGGATAGCGAGTAGCATAATCCACTAAAGTGAGAATATAGCGATTACCTTTGTCTGTGATTGGAGAAAGAGGGCCCACCAGGTCAACAGCAACTCTCTGGAACGGTTCGTCTATGAGTGGCATTCGTTCAAGAGGTACTTTCTTAATCTTACCTTTGTGAACTGTGCGCTGACAAATGTCACAAGACTGGCAAAATCTTCGCACATCACTCTGGATTCCTGGCCACCAGAATTCTGACGTTACTCTCGCTAAAGTACGCTGTGTTCCTAAATGACCTGCTAGCAATGAATCATGTGCAAGTTTCATTACCTGGTTTCGGAATTTATCGGGAACAACTAATTGAGAATAAGTCTTTTCCCTATCTCCCACATGAGTACTATACTGTCTAAACATAAGGTCATTTTTCTTAAACCAACTCACTTTACCATTTTTCTTAACCTGAGAGAGATTGTTCTCTACATTTTCACGTACCTTTTTCAAAGAATGATCATCCTCCTGCGCATCTCTAGTTGTCATCGGATTGATATCTTCAGTAATCATGTCTGGAACCCTAAGTTGAGGATATGGTTTACTCTTGTCACGTTTCTGTTGCCTAGTCTCAACAGCATTTACCTGCCAATCTGGATCTGGTTGATCTGCTGGTTTGGCATCTGGAACGTTACCAACTATCAAGTCGTACACAGGATTCTCCATACACCATACCTCATACTGACCTTTCAGAAATGGCGTATCGATGGACACTTCGGCAATCGGGACAGATACCTTAGAACCATCTGCTAAAATACAAGTCTGTTTCTTACCAACTACATGTATAAGGTTTTCCTCCTGTATCTTGCTCATTTTAACAACAATACCACTACACCCAGTATCTCTTAGTACCGTCACAGGGACATTGTTAACATACCCTGCAGATAAAGGCATGTTAAAAGACGAGTTCTTCTGACAAGATGATGACATTGTCATTGGAGAAGAAGATACTCTGGAATCTACAATAGAATCAGTAGGCATTGTGCTAACAAAACAAACCTTTTGCTCTGAAGATCCAAAGTCTTGCACTGCATTAGAAACGTTTTTGAACGATGTTCTAAACTTACATTCTGGTGCAATGTGTCCGTACCTATGACATGTGTAACACTTACGCTCTGTCTTTGGAATGAACCTTTTCTTATCATAAGGTACATGTTTGTTCTCACCTACATCTGTTTTTTTCACCTGATCAACTTTTTTTGCTAAAGGCATCTTACCCTTACCCGTAGCTTGGAGTGCATTCAGGTCACGAGCATCTTTATACTGATCAGCCAAGTTTGCCATTCTTGTCAAATTCTCAGGTAATCTTTCCTTTAAAAATAGTTTCAAATCTTGACTACACACATGTAAAAATTGATCGCGTAACATAAGATCATACAAGTCTTCAAATGATTTGGAAACCTTTGCCATTTCAATCCACCTATCAAAATAACTACTCAACCGAACAGCGAACTGGGAAAATGTTTCACTAGGATCTGGCCTACATGATCGAAATTTCTTTTTAAAACCGTCATCTGTCAATTCAAAGCGTCTGAGTAATGCTGTCTTTAGGGTATTGTAGTCAAGGGCATCGGTTTTGGGCATCAACGCATACACATCTAAAGCTTTCCCCTTTAATAAAGCACTAAGATTTATAGCCCAATCCAATCTATCCCAACGCTGAGCTTCAGCGTACCTTTCAAATCTTAAAAGATAACTATCCATCTCATCGTGAGAATCGTCAAAGAAAGGGAGTTTGGGAATCTTAGCGGACACATGACTATCGTAAGATTTTGACTCACTTGCAATATAAGAGTGTTGCTCTAATTTCATTTTCTCAATGTCAATCTTCACTTTCTCTCTTTCTAACTCAAAATTATATTTCTCTCTCTCAGCGTCCGCTTGAGCATGCATCTTAATCTTTTCCAACTCTCTTTGAGCTTGTCTCTCATCTCTTCTAATAGCTTGCTGTTCTTTAATAAAATCTGCCAGAGCAGTATCCTTAAGACCTAAACCCTCACCAAACGCTTTTAACTCATTCAAATCATCCATGTTTGACATGAAACTATCGGTACAAGAATAAATTAACTTGAACCTCACTTCACATTTGACTAACTCAAAACCACCAGTAGCTATGATACACAATACATCGCGAAAACAAATACATCCAGTTTCACGAAAAACAAAATAGCTTACTACTCTGCAGTTACCAGAAGGTTCCGACTTACTGAGACAGGTCCAACTCTGGTTAGCATTTTTCCAAGGTCCCAAACAACCAGTACACGGCTGATTTTGTACAATACAGAACACACACAAAAGGACAATGGTACACACAAACTGAAACAACATAAAGAACAATGAACATGAATAACATGGAACAAAACAAAACGGTAAACAAATTGAACACTGCGTAGTTTTTTTGGTTTTTTTTTTTTTAGAAAAACTTTACAATTTTTTTTTAATACAAAGATTATGGGGAATCTATCCCACTTCTGACACCAATTTGTCACAGATTTTCGAGCGGAATTAACTTAAATTTATATTTACTGTAAAACAAAGACTAAGACAATATTTTTACATTGTTTTTACATATTTAATATAGTTTGAATTGATACACATTGACAGTAATTGTCCTAGTATGGGAACTGGTAAGGTCCTCCACTGTAGTCTGTTGCCACTTGGTCTTGACAAGAATGAACTGGTAAGGTCCTCCTGTAGACAATGTTCTCTACTGGCCACTTAGTCTACATAAGACTTCACAAAGATTAGGCCACCATGGTTTACACAATAGATGGAACAAGGAACCTGCACCAACATAGTACACAAACACATTAAGTACACGACAAAAGCAACTGTGGCTTTTACACCAATACGCACCATACTTTACTTACAGGCTATACGGTCATGAATGACACACTTAGCATAGACGCTTATTACACACAAAATACTGATATACAGTCTTAAAGAAGACTTACTATAAAGCATGTTAGCTTTTACACTCACAAAATACTAACTCATAATTACATGTACTTAAATGCAGTGTTGCATAATACTACTCATGACTACAAAAGGAGTATGACCATAATAGTCCGCCATACTTATAATAGATTCAAACACGTGTATCTAAACATAGACATTTAAATTCAAACGTAACAAATAAGCATAAAAACGATTGGAATACCATGAATGGGTGTTTTAGAACAGTAATGAACGAAATGACGATAAAATTGACAATTAATAAACCTCACCTCAGAAAAAGTCAGTACCAGGTTCACTTCAGAGTTAGCACACAGCTATTTCAATTAACAAAATACATAGTGACTGGATGGTATGCACGAGAGAAGTATAAGAACGTCCTTCCCTCTGGACTGCCGCGTCCAAACTGATACTGCACGGACTGGCGGGTTTAAAGCCCGGTGAACTGAGGTTCAATATGGGTATTTACAAATACGTAAGACTAAAATACTAAGGGGCTCACCACGGGATATGTGGTTAAGTTAAAATACGAAACTAAATATATACAATGATGAATTTTAATGTGACATATATAACCTGATTTAAAGGGGCATTGTCACGATTTTGGTCAAAAATTATTTTCCCGATCTTAATGTTTACAATGCTTTACTTAGGCATTTTTAATAGTCAACCAAAATTTGGGTGTCATTTGTTGAGTTAACAGCGAGTTACAGAGCGTGCATTTCTTTGCTATGTAAACAAAGCTATTGTTTACATTTTGAATGTTGAGGTAAAATTTTCAGTTTTAGACCTATAATGAATGTGCTAAAAGTTAGAAACTATTTATGCTGAAAATGAATAAGTAGACAGACAGATCAACTTTAAAAAAAGATTTTTTTACTGGTATATTGAGCCTATGTAAACAAAAACAGGACACGAGCCTTGTTTACATGACAAGGAATTGTGAGCCCTGTATCTTGCTTATAACTCTACATGTGGATATCAAATTTCACTTGATTACTACAAATGCATTTCTAACGCATTGTACATAATAAAAACAGAAAAGTTGAATTTGACAAAAATCGTGATCATGCCCCTTTAACACATGTATGCTTTCTTCAATACTGCTACTACGTATATTACTCATTAGGTTTGTTAATGAGTATGGAAATATATCAACCTGAATTAATTCCGTAGTGAGTTAGTGTCAAACCTACGCCCTTAATTTTTCAATTTATCTTTCCATAGTCGAAATCAGCAAAATTATCATCCTCGTCTTTTAAATACCCTTCTTCGCTTTCAATGTTTTTTCGTTATTTAATTTCAAATATTTTCTTTTACCTTCACAGAGGTTTGAGCAAATCTGGACGCTGTAATTATATAATTCTGCTCCAAACACAACATATTGTCATATTTCAAAACAAGAGGCCCATGGGCTACATTTTTTGGTGACGTTAGGACCAGTAATAATCAGAGGGCACTTGCTCTAAAACTTTAAGCAGCTCCAAATACCTTAACCTTCTCTAGCATCCGAAACCACTGCCTCAGCTTCAGCATTCAAGCCTGTCAGGAGAATCAGTATCATAAGACGCACCACTCATGCAAGTTTATTGAAGTTAGGACCAGTAATAACTAAGGTTTGATCATAAAAGGGCACCTGCTCCAAAAACTTTAACCAGCTCTTAAAACCTCAACCTCCTCCAGCATCTGAAACCTTTGGCTCAGATTCAGCATTCAAGCCTGTCAGGAGAATCAGTATCATAAGACGCACCATTCATGCAAGTTTAGTGAAGTTAGGACCAGTGGTAACTTAGAAATGACTCTCAAAGTGTACTCCTTCCAAAAACTTGAACCTGTTCGAAAAACCTTAACCTCCTACAGCATCTGAAATTCATGGCCCAGATAAGGCATCCAATTAAGTCTTTTAGGCTCATTAGTAGGTCCATGTGCATCATCCATGCAAGTTTGTTGAAGATAGGACATGCAATAACCTAGATACAGGACCTGCAACAAAAACATTAACCGACGGCGGGGGAATAGCATAACACCCCATACCCCGACTTCCTTTCTGTTATCTAAAAAACAATCCATGCTCTGAATTCTTGGTTACATACTTATTGTTTAAGCCAAGTAATCAGTTGTTAAAACCACCAAAAATTGTAAATATAATATTGATTTTACAACTTGAACAAATTCTTTTAGCAAGAGGTCAGCAAGAATTAATGTATAAGTAATTTGATAAGGTAGTTTAGTCTGACATTGTACATGTACATATAGATGTACTTACTTGAGAACTGAAACAATCCTTGAAAGATACGTTAAAACACAAACGACATTCTTAAAAACATAATTTATAATAACATAAAAAATAACAATAACAAATCACAGCGCACGTGTCTTTTGGATAAAAACTTAAAAGCATAGATTAACTCTTTGTCAAGTTTATTTCGAGTTAAATACTATACATATTCCATCAAAACAAAGAGTGAGAATGTTAACTGTTTAAAACTTGTCATTCAAACATCATGCTTTTCATTTTTATCAAAGGTGTCCAAAAGTAGGACGAGAAAGGATCCTCTTTTTGTTTCTTCGAAGATTCTTGACTTTCATCTGTCGGCTCTTCACTAATTCATTTGAACAGGTTCATAAGTTCCGTCTGAATCTCCTCTGTCGGGTAAACCGTGGTCAGAAATACTCGACAGGGTCTCTTTTTTGGATTTCACTCACCTCTAACCTCTCCTCCATTTCCTCTTTCGCCATACAGTTTTTCAGATCTCTTTTATTGAGAGCTATGGCGACAGGTACACGTTCGTCCTCACTCAGAATGTTATGAAGTACCTCTTTAGCCTCTGTCATTCTGTTCCTATCGGTACTGTCAACAACATACACAATTCCCTGGGTGTTTGGATAGTAGACTAGTAGTGTCTCCATAGCGATTTTATTTTGCCTCGAGAACTTACGTCCCAAACCGTCACTTCTGAATCGTTGACCTTACAAGTTTCAACGTTAAACCCAGTCGATGGTATTGTAGCAACAACTTTCCCCAGAACACAGTGATAGAGAATGGTTGTTTTCCCCGCGGCGTCTAAACCAAGCAATAACACCCGTACTGGTTTTCGGCGACAAAAAGCGTATCTTTTTTAATCTTCTGGAAACAAGGGCTTTCGGTATTACATCATCAGCGTATGTATACAAAAAAAACACATTCGTTTCACTTAACTTTTTTTATGCCATATTGGGGGGAGGGGGTGGCGTAATATCAAAACATTGTATGCTACCTGTCTCGATCAGCGCCTCTGTATAAATACTAGTAATTTCAGATGAATACGTGTAATAAAGATATATCGACTAAGTTCTGCACAACACTGACACATAAAAATCAAAATTCAGTTTCATTTTAACATAACTTAGAGCATGCAATTGATATGAACTATTTTTCTAAATCTTCGTCTTGAAGCATGCCATTCAGTATAATTATGCTGCAGAGACTCGAACCAGGATTCACTGATGTTAAGTCAGCAACAAACTTTTAAGTTTAAAAACAACACGCTGTAAAACAGGTACAGATGATTGTCCGGTCACAATATTACTCCGTCTATTTTCCTCCGTCCGTCTTGTGTTGTCGTTTAACCATTCCAGCATATCGAAAAAATCGGATTTCCTGTCGGAGACGGAGGAAGTAGAGAAACTTTCGCAAGGTCTGCTCTTCCTGAGTTCAGCGAGCCCCAATGCTTGATGCATCCTCTCCCTCGACATATGACGAGAGAGATCCCACTTATTGAGGGCGACAGCTACCGGGACACCCTCTAACTCCGACTCTGACACCAGACTCAATATTCTCGCTCAGCCTCGGGGAGTCTCTCCTCGTCAGAACTGTCCACAACAAAAATAACCGCTTCGGTATTTTGGTAGTAATGCCTTAATAATGGCCGGATTTTACTCCTTCCGCCGACATCCCAAGCTTGTAGAATTATATTCTTGTGTGAAACCGTTTCAACATTAATTCCAATTGTTGGAATCGACGTTACAACTTCTCCAAGATTGGCCTGAAACAGAAGGCTGCTTTTCCCAGAGTAGTACAAACCCAAAACAAGTACTTTTATGGGCTTTCTTTGGCGCAAAGACAAGTTTCCCATTTCAAGTTAAGTTAGACATCTGACAACAACACATAAGTAATTCAGCTTTTTTTCTGGCTGTACACGCAATGAGGTTCCACGTCGATTGTATTTACGTTGTCACTGTACACACAATATACCAATTTTGTGAACATCGAACCCGATAATTTTACAGCATTATATCTGCACATATTCATCTATCAGCCAATAACAAGTTTATATGCACTTAATAATAAGAAATTGTTTTGCGTTTAAACGAAAGTTTCATATTATCATGCATATAAATTTAGAACTACAAAGTACACCAGTTAGTGACATTTTTAAATAAGCATAACAATATGAAACTTCCCTTTAAAATTTATGTTTAAATCATACTATTCAACTTAATGTTGTCAAGAGCGAATTGTAGTTAATTAGTTATCTGTCTACTGTCCATCGAAAAGATTTTTTTTTACAATTAAACTGTGAAAGACTCTATGTAATATCATGTGAGGTCATATCATAATTAATTTTAAACACTGGTGGCGGTAAATTTACAATTAATTTAGACACAATAACAACAGACGTCGCATTGTGATTTTCCTATTTCCGCCAACCCAGTAAATTCCAAATATTAAAACTGGTATAATATCATTATAAACATGTATGTAATTTGGTTTACATTAGAATTTGCACATTTCAACAACCATAACACCTTCTCCACAAATAATAAAAGAAATAACAATGAAATAAAAAACCACAATTAAAAAAACCCACGCTACACTCGACATGTACTTATGACCATCCCATTATAAGCAATGTCTTATGCATTGGATGATAGATACTGGTCCGATCCCTGCCGACTGTTTCACTGTATAAGTCATTACAATGGTTCTCAATAATCACCCGTCATCCTTAAGAGCTGAAGTGCCTTTTGATAAAGCAGAATAACTTCCTTGTTCTGAACTCCCAAAACATAGATGTACTCTACGACATGCATCTACATTTGACCCTGGTCACTGAGTAAAAATGGGCCCAAATACCATATTTAATACAAAATGTATACGACCACTAACAATATGCAATTAATCAAATACAACAATTAAAATCTATTCTTTATGCCATGTATATCCACAGGATCGGAAAATATAGCATTTTTTACGGCATGCTTATCATCAACTTTTAAAGGAATGTAACTAAATATCTATACTTACTACTATTCTACTCACTTGTTTATTCTGCTACAACTTAAAGTAGCTACATGTATATGTAGAGTTCTGAGAGCCCTTGAATTGATTCTCAGGTTTGTTTAACCAGATAAGATGAGTCGTTCAGACTTTGCTGATAAGTTTAGATAAAAGGTGTTTTTG
The DNA here is from genome assembly GCF_963853765.1 of Magallana gigas. Taxonomy (NCBI): domain Eukaryota; kingdom Metazoa; phylum Mollusca; class Bivalvia; order Ostreida; family Ostreidae; genus Magallana; species Magallana gigas. The sequence continues at coordinate 47,034,719 of NC_088859.1, read as the reverse complement.
GATTAATTTAATCGTGTTTTTATAAACGAAGAATTTCGATCAAAAATATATTTAAGTAACCGCTCTCTTTGGATGGTGCACTTCAACACATTCAACCAAGGTCGTCGGACGGGGGTTTGTTTGTTAAGAATTCAGCACGCCAGTTCACTCGAATGCCGTGTGTCTAAAGTGTTTCTAGTGTAGTGCAGTAGTCATTAATAAACATAGTATAGTGTCGCGCGGCTGACACAGATTCTCAGTGAACAAGGTGAATTATGGCGGGAGACCGACAGTATAGTTTTCAGACTGGACAGAAAAATGAATTCCAGGTCCTGGATTACATTCTGTTTGCAGGATTACTGATATGTTCCGCGGGAATCGGATTATTCTACGCCATCAAGGATAGGAAGAAGTCCAACACCAAGGACTTTCTGCTGGCCGGAGGGGACATGAACCCTATTCCCGTGGCCCTGTCCCTCCTGGCCAGCTTTATGTCCGCCATTACTCTACTTGGGACCCCTGCGGAGATGTACAATTACACGACGATATATTGGTGGATAGGCCTGGGCTATTTCTTCGTTATCCTTGGTGCGGCCCACGTTTACATGCCAGTATTCTACCGGCTCCGCGTGACAAGCTCATACGAGGTACATGCTTTATGCTAGGCAAACAAAATATTTCATCCTTTGACAAAATGTTCCCTTCTACACTGTAATGTATTAGATAAAACCTGTCATCGATTTTTCCACATTAATCGTTATTTGATGTAGAAAACAAAATACACATGTTTTAAAAAAAAGTCATGAACTTTGAATTCATAAATTGAGAAGAGACTTTTGGTACTTTGATTACTTTTTCAGTACCTAGAGCTTCGATTCGGAAAAACTTCCCGAACCATTGGAGCCATCATTTACGTAGTTCAAATGGTAAGTAAAATTAAACATCAACTGTCCAACTGGCAAAACCCAGGAGAACCAAACAGTACAGCTGTTCCTCTCGTTTATGTTACACGCTGACCTAGATTCTAAACCCACAGCCTTCCCTTGAGCTAAATTATTTAGCTACAGCTGCTGGGCTCTCATTTTTTTCCATAGAATGAGGAATTAGCTGTGTCCTGGTAAACACTCTCTACGTGGATGGGAAGGTTTTTATTCGTCGGTTTTTAGAGTCTTTCAATTTTTATTTTTATTTGAAAATTGTGTCACGGCGTTTTATGGCTATTGTACCTCCCGACCGAGTTGATTGAGTAAATATGAGAGCAAAGGCAGGATAAAGACAGGGTGGGTCTATTTAAATACTGAGATGTTGTTTTGATTACGACAGCAACGAAGAACGCTTCACGGCATAAAACCCTGATCATCGCATAAATGTCGGGGCGTAGTCAGCGTAAACACGAGGCTGCCAATCAATCGATCAATCAGTCAATCATCAACTGATAAATCAGGTCATTTAGCTTATTGATAGTAAAAAGACTTTCTATAATAAACCTGTCGAAACAGTTACAGTATATGTTCAACCTTTGAACCCTTAAAATATTTTATGAGGTCGTGTTAATGAGTTCATGTAATTAACATTTTCTTTCAAAATATTCCTCGTTAATTAGTTGTCCATACATACATAGGACTACTGGTGCGACGTATTGGGGATATAACATGTTGTATAACAACCTATTTTATATTTCTGTACCATAAATAAAAACATAAAAACTCCAACTGAAAAAACGTAAAACAAAAAACAACTTTTAATTTCACACAATCCCATAATTGTGTACTTAACATCGTTATCACTCCTACAACGACAACAGGAAGACGGTCATATTGATGTGCAGCTCCACAATAAGTAAATACACTAAAATGCTGTTCAACTGTCTGTTCCGGATGCTGCGCTTTACGGCATGTTGTCCAATCCGGCAAAATTATTTACATCGCAAATTAAACATTCCTTCATAAAAAAAATCCGTTTAACCCGTCTTTTTTGAGATCGATTCAACGTTATCCGATCCTCAGTCATGTTCGATAACTCTAATTAATCTGGATTTTTTTTTATTTAAAAGAAAATATTTTAAATCTGCGTTTTATATTGACAAATTGAATTAATCATCTAGTGTTAATATTTCAATACATTATGCAATGAAATATTTGGTTTTGTGGTTCCACGGAGATCGACTACCTATAAGTACAATGTAAGGGAGTGCGAGCCACCGATGCACCAGTACATTTCTTTTTTAAAGATTTTCAATGATCTCAACTTGTATATTTATTCTACAATACCCATCGTATCAAATTTTCAATAACTTTGTAATGGATGCACGGATACAATCAATAAATGTCTTTTTTTTCATTTCATCTATAAAGTTTGAAGGACAATCATCATTTTAATGATGAAAAGAATACTTTGAGGCTGAGGATCGGCGAACCTTAAACAGACTTTTCGGCAGATATCTTAATATTAAGACAACTATAATTTATATCAATTCTCTTTCAACATAGTTAACTTAAATAAAAATCACAAGACTTGATTTAACTTTTGTAAAGCTTTTGTCCTCGTTTGCAATTATTTGATGCTTTTAAAATACGGTAAATGTTAAATTTCACAGAATTTTTGTTAGAAAAAGAGCCAAAAAGAATTTATTAAAACAAACAACAACATGAATCATGTTGAAGAAACCCAACAAAAACAAAGAGGAAATATTTTGAGACAATGGTCAACAATAGATAAATTCAGGTATTTATAATTTGTGCACAGGCAGTAGAGGATGCCTATCTTAGAACGGAGTGTATTGCATCAATAAAGGCTTGATTTTCACGGGGCACGTAACATATAATAGGCAGGCACGTAGCATCAGGGGGGGGGGCCAGGGGGGGCCTGGCCCCCCCCACTTTTTCCCGCAGCAACAAATTTTTTTAAATTTACATATAAAAAAATGATTTATAATGGAGTTGGCCCCCCCACTTTTTCCCGCAGCAACAAATTTTTTTAAATTTACATATAAAAAAATGATTTATAATGGAGTTGGCCCCCCCACTTTTTTGGAAGTATGTAAAAAACTGAAATGAAAATAACGAAATGAGGAGTCAAATTGAAGTTACCCCCCCCCCCCCCCGGATTAGGAATTTCATGATTTGGAGGGAAAAAAAATTTGGTAGGTAGGAAATTTTTTTTTTGGAAGTATAGTTTACTCCCCCCCCCCCCCCCCCCCCCCCCCCCCCCCCACGGATTAGGATTTTGAAGATTTTTGGAAACTTTTAATTTCCTTTTTTTTGCTTGTCAAGATTTTTTGGATGGGTCTGGCCCCCCCGCTTTCAAAAACGATGCTACGTGCCTGATAGGTACATATATATATATATGAAAACTTAATATTCACGACAAAAGTAAATGACTACTTGGAATTTGAAGGTTAAGATGCCATTCAACTTGTTGGCATACGGAACTAACCTCAGCCGGATTAATCAAGGTTTATACTGCACATGTGTTTCGAAAGTTTTTATAAAGTTGGTGATTTGAAGAGGGAACGAAAGATTCTTGGCTGATAGATTCACTATAGATATACATTGACTTAGTTACTTTTTACATGCTTTTTTGGTTGTTACCGTATCGTGTAATGTTTTTTTATGACAATGCTTATTTTGAATGATGTATACAGTGATCACACAATTAGGCTTGTTCATTAAGGCTCTATATTGGTAATAATATATTGAAAAAAATTCCATAGCATTTTCAATACAACGTACGTTTAAAGTGTATATATGTAGAAGAAAAAAAAATAAAGCTTAAAAGATGCAAATAAAATTCAATTCCTATGGTTATTTTTATACCTTTAAAAATGCGCAGGCACGTAGCACCGGGGGTGGAGGACTTCGGATAACGTCCCCCATTTCAAAAAGAATACTACGTGCATGTTCGGCTCAGTTTGGTTTTGCTTTGTGAACGATCCAATATGAATGCTTTATACACATGAACTTAGCTGACCTATTCGTTACTCGTAAAAATGAAATGTATTTAAACATGTAGAATTGATGCTTATTGAATGTTATTGTAATTAAATATCATACATATATATTAAATAATCCAACGCATATTATATATTCCAGAAGCTATGTGTAATTCGTTGTGATCATTTTAATCCCTAGACGCTGTACATGTCCATTGTTCTCTACGCTCCCTCTTTGGCGCTCAATGCTGGTATGTGTTTGTGGTCCTCATTAAAAAAATTTAAGGCGATTAGCGAAAATCATATGTAAATACAAACGAATTTCTCAGAAGTGTGTCTATTTACAAGTTGTGTTTGATACAAGTTGTGTTTGACATAGATTTTTTTCTTTTCAGTGACCGGGTTTACTCTGTGGGGCTCTATATGGGCGGTCGGCCTAGTATGCATATTTTACACAACGATTGTAAGTATATATAAATTATATATATATATCCACGGAATGTTGTCCGTTCATATATAGAGTATCATAATTGACTCGTCCAAATAATTCTAGGTTCATTGGATTGTGCAAGATATAAAATTAAAAGACATTTTTATTCTAGATTCCATTCCGCGACAAAAAAATTAAACTGACAAATCACGACGAGGTTAACAAATTCAAGTTTTACTCTGCATTGTGAGCAGGAAGAGTGAAAAAAACCCTTTCGATTTACTTAAAATTACTGTAAACAGGGAAATATTCGCCCCCTTTTATTTTCGCCTCATTCCCACTCTTCAGCGGGCGAATATTAACTTGGCAAATTCTAAACAATGTTACAGAGTATCTTTCACTGTTACGTGTACCACATAAATTAAAGACGAAGTGAACCAGTTTGCAAGTGTAAAAAAGAAAAAAAAAAACAACAACCAAACAAACAAAACACGGGGCGAAAATAACCCTACACAGTGTAATATTCAGTCAGACTTGTAGCACGTCTTTCCATGAAGTTAAAATCGTACCAAAGACTTTCTTTGAAAATCATCAAATGTTTAAAAACGATAAATAGTAGTGATGTTCACCTCTGTGTTTACAATATTACTAACACAGTGTTAGATACCGATCCATCAACACATCTTTTAACAATCTGAGGAGCATGCTGTATGGTGCTGTATGCAGAATATGCACGTCTATGGTGTTTTGATAATCAGTTGGCAGCCCGAAAAAATTGAAAAAAAACTTACGAAACTATTTTTAGATATAAAGTATAAGAATTAACGAGTATTTTTCCCGGCACTTTTCTCCGTCAGGGTGGTATGAAGGCAGTGCTATGGACGGACACTTTCCAGGTGGGCATGATGTTGGCCGGGCTCCTCGCGGTCCTTATCCAGGGCAGTATAGAAGTGGGCGGATTCAGTAAAGCGTGGGAGCGTTCTGTCGCCACCGGCCGAATCAACTTTGTAGAGTAAGATATACTAGTAATCACTATTTGTCCTTCTGAATGTCTTTACTGACTTATTGTTTGCACTTTCAGACTGTATGGTTCTCCTTTAAAAAAGATCCCTCTATAAAGATATACAGGAGAAAAATCAAATTTTTAAAAAATGTATTTTTTGCCTAGTTTATAGCTTAACAAAATCATGTTTAAAAGTCTAAGAAAGATCCTGAAGGGTAATTTGTTGGCCGCCCAGTCTCCTTAAGTGAAAAATAATTTCTTGTCCAACACTTAATTTTACGAAAAGTTAGGGAAGGAAACGATAACGTTTATAATAGTTATAACGTTTGAATAAACATAATAAAAAAAAACCTTTAGAAATTCTATAGGAGAGAAAGCTTTACATAGTGAAACAGCACCACGTTCGTCCCTCAATTTATTATTGTAATTGTTTGAAATCTTGACATTTGTTCCGGTCTCAGCTCTTCGCCCGGCCATTTACTGTGTATTACTTCAATGATTGGAATTTTAAACAACATCATTTCCAGTACATTGTCCTCTTATACAATTTTTTTTGCTGGATTATAGAAAATTATTTAATTTACATGTTATAGACCTTTGCACTGGATGGGCATTGTACATTCTGTACATGTAGCTTGAAACAGCTGTGCAAGTTAAAAATGCCTTTAAAACTGGATATCAATATTCTTCATTGATGGATGTTAATGCTCTTCTTATATCATAAATCTTATAGTTTTTGTTTGTCATAGCTGGGTAGTTTGACAATAAATCAACAATAGCTAGATATAAATAATTTTCTTTTTAAAAAATAGCAATAAGCCCACTAAATGCTAAATAACGTTCAAACAACAGATCACCCTCTCGGTACACAAATACCGCCCCCCCCCGGTACACTAATAACCCCCCGGTACACTAATAACCCCCCAGGTACAGTAATAACCCCCGGTACACTAATACCCTCCCCGGTACACTAATAACCCCCCCGTACACTAATAACCTCCCCCGGTACACTAATACCCCCGGTACACTAATACCCCCCCCCCCTTGCACACCAATAGCTTTGCAATTAACTTGATTCCTGTCATCGTTACAGTTTTGACCCAGACCCGGCCATCCGCCACAGTTTCTGGACCTGTGTGGTGGGAGGGTGTTTCACTTGGCTCAGTGTGTACGGTGCAAACCAATCACAGATTCAGCGCGCGATCACGTGCTCCACCTTACGGAGAGCTCAGTTGTAAGTATTGACACTTTAACCAGAGACATGAATATCTCTCTACTTAACAAATAATCACAGATAATTAGAGTAGTTCATCTTTTAGGGCTTACTGGTTGAACTGGCCGGGGCTGTGCATCATCTTGTACCTGTGTGCTATGATAGGTACAGTAATATACGCCTTCTACGAGACGTGTGATCCTAAAACATACGGGCTTATTACAGCTTCTGACCAGGCAAGTCACGTGTTTCAAGGTGCCAACACTAACTTTTTATAGTACTTTCCATGCTATAATTTCCCAAGTACATTTACTTGAAAAATGAGTTAAAGCTATGCATCATCATAAGATAATACTATCTACAATATTATCAAAACCGATTTGGTTTGACTTTTCCTATAGCGTCACGATCATTTCTGTCAGCTACGTCATGCATAAATTATACACGCCGCCGTTGTGAAAACTTTATGATTGGTTGAGTTAGGCGGAGTTATCAGTACATGCTTATGCAATGCCAGAGCTGAAGGATTTCTCAGAACAGTTCATTTCCCCCCAATATTATTCATTCAAAATCGACTATCCCCTATGTTTAAATTCTGTGCAACACTTTCTCTCTCTCTCTCTCTCTGTCTCTGTAAACGGGCGTTAAACCAAGCCTCAACTCAAGCTACGGTCCAGAGTACGGCGTTATAAAAAATATAATAATTAGAAGTTGCATGTGCTAAGCGTTCAATTCATGTAAATACCGTAAATGTGTAATATGCACATGTATTACATACTAACTTGCCAGTCGAAGTGATAGATATGAATTCCTCGATTTCTACACCTTTCGATCGGCAATCGACAGTCAATAAAAGAATTGAACGATGGTGTGAAAGAACGAGACGGAAGTGGAGAGTGCAAGGGGGTTTGTACATGTGCGTCTTCATTAGACAAGTGTCCGATTCGTTTCTCTTCTGTTGCCCTATCACTTTCGGTGTAATATATATATACTAAAATATCCACAAACCATTTACTGCAGATTTCTTTATTTTACCTGTCTCTGAACCGCCGATCACCAGCTCCATACATGAACAATGGTTTGTTTACATACATAAAAAATACAGTTCTTGATCCGCCTTCCGAGTACGGAAAAATTTTGGTTAAGGTGCGGGTATTGTTTATGTATGACGTAGCTGAAAGAGTTGAACGCGACGCGATCGGTAAAGTCAAACCAAATCGGTTTTATTATAATAATATGTCATTTACGGCAGTATTGAGCAATTTTCATTTTGTATTAAAAAAAGATATGAAATTCATGGGACAAAATTTTTCATTTTCCCCCTGAACTGTAATTTTGGGAAATAGCGTGTAAGCACTGGATATACCAGTGTGAACCATGGAAGCCCGATAAGATGACACAGCATGCGTGTACCGAAATACCTAAACGTCTTTATATCACTAAATACACAGCTTGATCGTGCAAATTTCCCGTCTGTGTCGACACATAAAAAAAAGAGTACATGTATTTGGTTTGACTCGCAATCAGATATTGGTGTTTTTGGTCGTAATGATTCCACTTTGTTGGAATATATTTTTTGATACTAAGTATTACTTTCTTATGAAAACCACAGCTTACTAGTCAACATTTTTTTCTACAGTCATAAGTGTTATCAATTAATAGTTATGGCTTTATGAACCAAAATGGGAAGTATATAATTGTCTACCTTTCGTTTCCGTAGTTACTCCCGCTTTTTGTGTTGGACGTCCTGGGACACATTCCCGGAATTCCTGGACTTTTTGTGTCCTGTCTCTTTTCAGGTGCTCTCAGGTAACTACAGGATAACCATTTAGGGCGCAATTCTATAAACAAAACAAAATCATAAGTTTCTACAAGCTGAATTGTAGATTGATTGCAAGAACATATTTAAGTTTTATATTTTTACATTTTCACTGTAAAAAGAATAGATAACTTATTAAATTTTGTTTGCTTGTTTGTTTGGTTTTTCTTTAAATATTTGTTTTTTGGGTTTGGTTTCTTTTTGTGTCTTTCTTTGTGATTGTCTTTGTTAGAAATACGGGTAATATATTAAACTAAACTACTTGAAGTCTTGAATCGGCTCACCTCTGACAGAACTGTAACTGAATGACCTGATGAACTATTGTGTATATGGTTTCTTTGCAGTACTCTCTCTTCCGGACTAAACTCCATCGCCGCTGTCCTGTTACAAGATGTGCTCAGGGTGTTCTGTGTTGGGCGGATAACTTCAGAAACCATTGCTACGAACGCATCAAAGATCATTGGTAACCAAACGGCAGATATTTTTCCATGTCCATGTTGCACGTAACTAAAAATAGCGCTACACAGTAATTTGGTTACATATTTTTGTTAGGTTTACTAGCATTAGTATATAACTCAAAGGTGGCATATGCCGTCAACATCATTGTATTTGGTGAAGAGGGCATACTAATTTTTTCTCTCTACGAAGTCAATAAATTAAGAACTGTTGTTTTGGAAAAAAGAAAAGACGATGCGTTGATAAGACCACGCCTACAATTCCCATTTTTTGAGCAACCATAGAACTATAAAACTGTTCAATACCTTGATGTGAGAATACTACATTAGATTCGTGTCATTTAACAAAATTGTAATGCTTTCTATAAGTGGTTCATGCAAGTGCGAAGGTAACAAGCATTGCCGAAAAAAAAATATTAAATGCATTATATTTAGCAAGTAATATAAATGTATTGGGGAAAAAATAATTTTAAAACGGTTAGTATACATTTGATTTTGAGCATTCCTGAACGTACCTAATTATCTACATAATATGTTTGACATTTGACGATGATCATGATTTAGCGATAGCCCAGTTCCGCTCAAAACGCTTAACAGAATACTAAGTACACAGTTCAATTCAATATGTGAACATTACTACACTTCAGCAGATTTTGTAGTTTTTAATTTCTGCAACACAGTCTGCAAGGACCAACAAAATATTTTTCTGTTAATATTTATGTCAATCTATTCAATTAAGTATGGTCTGCAGTATTATATTCCAAATACTGAATGAGCAATGTCTTTTAAACTTGTTGCTTCACAAACCTTATTCTTTGTACACAGATTTTGGTTAAAAATTCAAAGATCACCTGGGTTTCAGTCCAACTCAATATCCGCTGAAGAGGCTTAAACATTGCTTAATTTTGCTGCTTTGAAACATTGCTAATGTTTTGCATCTTTCAAACATTGCTTTTTTGCAGCTTTAATCTTTGGCTTTATCTGCCTTGGACTAACCTACGTGGCCTCACTCTTAGGAGGAGTGCTGCAGGTAAGGTTCGAATGCCTTCAGTGACAAAATACATGAGAAGATTGAGTACCTGTAATCTCAATGACACGCCGTTCATATTGTTGTAGGCGGCGCTGGCGCTTTTCGGCGTGATTGGCGGTCCCTTGTTGGGTGTTTTTACACTTGGAATGATGTTTCCATGGGCTAATGAAAAGGTAAGGGTGTATTTGTATAAAGATTCTGGGTTTTTTATACGCTCTGACCGGGATGTTGAGCTAGAAGTCAGTATGTACATGCACGAGGTCATTATGGTTAACGATTTGATTACTCTAAGAAAGACTTCCATCAACATAAACATTTATATTACGAATTCTTCACGCTCCTTAGCTTTGTTTCAACCATTTTAATACTGCACCATGTCCCGGCCTCCCATGCACTTTGCCTTTGTTTTGCAACAGGGTGCCGTAGCCGGTATGTTGACGAGTCTGACCCTGATGTTATGGATCAGTGTCGGTTACCAGATACACAAACCTAAGGTAGCCACGTTTTCTCCCATCTCTGTGGAGGGCTGTAACTGGAATATCTCGGACAAATCTCCTCCCCCGCACCTTACCTCCTTCTACACCAACAGCCTCAACCAGAGCTCTACCCTGATTAACTCCACCATCACAGCTGCTGCTGAAATGACGAAAGAGGACTCTTAGTAGGTGTAACCGCCAATGTGCATGTACCTATTGTATCCTTGCTCTCTCGGCTCACAACCACCAGTTGCCTTCAGAATGCCATAGATGAATGCAGTTGCCAAAAAAAATATCAAATGCGATCGATGGTTGTTAAATCAGGTTTTTCAGTAAATACAAGCAGAGCGTGAGTGCAGTTCATAACGCCACGTTCACCGCGGATGTTTTTCTTGCTTAAATGCTTCACTGAGGTTGTTCAATTTTACAATGTTTCGATTTGAACATATTTTTATTGAACAAAATTACAACTGGGATTGAGCAATAGTTCAAAAACTTACACCGCCCTCTCCCAAGGATGTTTTAAATACGCGATGTTTCATTGAATTGATGCAGTTAAAGTACTGAATTCTAAATATTTCCATTATGAAACATGGCGTATAATATATTGTGAATACATTTTTAAAGCATTCCTATTGCAAGTCTTTAATCATGTGGAATATTGTATTGGCTTTGCAATGTTTGGTACAATATCAAGGCGACGTTTCTTTTCTAGCCAAGAACTGACACTACAAAGACACTGTTTTCTGAGTTTTGTTGATATGGTATCGTACTGTGTTGTTTCAGTAACATAATGGACCGCTTCTACTCACTGTCTTACCTATGGTACAGTGCCACGGCCATGATTGTAGTGATCGGGGTGGGAATGGCGGTCAGTGCTATCACAGGTAAACCTTATGTCAATGCTTCTACGTGCAATAAAGCGGGTTATGAACGTACGCATATATTTTTTTGCAAATAAGGGGATGATCATGCAACTTTGAGAAAAGTCGAAAAAACGGTTTCTTTTTCTTAACTGGATTTGAAAAATAATGAATGAAATTGGTGGTCTGTTACAGGATTTGAGAAGCCTAGTGAAATGGATCCCAAACTGTTCTGTCCGATATTTGATGTGTTCTGTCCATTTCTACCGGAGAAGATCAGAAAACCTCTTAGATTTGGAGTACAGTACGATAAGGTTCGAGTACAAGATCATAGAGTTAGTTAAAAATGTTGTATTTTAACCCCTGAACATACCAGTACACTAACATTGTTATATCTACGAACCCCAAGCAATTCTTTTAATTACTGCACAATATCTAACTTTCAACTTTTTGACTTTTGTGTAGATGAAGTCTTGTGGAGAAATAGAGATGGATTTCCAGGATAAAATAGATGGCAAAGAAGAGGAAGCATCACCTCTACAAGGGAAAGTTGTAGCAGAGGTCAATGGTGATGGCTCTAAAGCCATGTGACAAGAGAGAAACTCCTAGTCCACATACACATTAGGGCATATTGTAATAAAACTCTACAAGTTCAGTATCGTTCATCTCTCATGGAAACTAGCATTATTCATCACTTATTTCTAGGATTCATTACGCAAACATAGATTTCTAAGTAGATACTGTACAGAATCAGTCTCTTGTTCCCATAAGTAGAGCGTGAGCAATTGCATAGTACATATGTACTGTAGAAAGCTTTGCACACTAAATCATTGCTATTGTTGAACTTGTAATACTTTTAATGATGATTTTGAATTTTGGATGCCAATATAGTACTTTCTATAGTTCACAGAATTATTAGGTTGTCATGGTGTTCTGTTGGGCCACTAGCACCTTCGACTTTAGGGCAAGATGCCAGGGTGCAAAGACGACAGTGCAAAATTGCAAAGGCGAAGGAACGAAATTGCAAAGATGGGATGGGGAAGTGTAAAGATACGAAGGTGAAGAAGCGATACTACTATTACTCCTTTGCCTTTGCACTCTCACCTTTGCAACTTCGCCTTTTGATGTGTGCAACTCTTTAACATTTAAAGAGAATTTTAGCTTTAAAAAAATGCGTCTGTAGAAGAAGACAAGCTTTAGAGAAAATATTTTTAACAATTTAACAATCCAAACACCTTATTGTGTAATGAATTTTAATTGTAACTGTGTGTAAACCTTATTGAATTAAGGTAAGCAGACTGGCAAGGGTCTGAAAGTCTGGAAGGGCACACACACTGACAGGCATTACATTTTATATGGAGTACAAGATAAATAAGCTTAGATAGCAATGGTAAAAAGATGCCGGTATGTCAGATAACCCAGTAAAATATTGATGAACTTTTAGTAAGCACGATGGCCGTCACACTGTCTACTGCATGCATACCAATAAAATCCGAGACTATGGCGACTTCGATACCTCCATCAAATTATCTGTAATCAACAGACAGAGAGAAAGCAATACGAAGGTAGTAGTGTGAAAGGCAAAGGAAGGATAGTAGTATTGCTCCTTCACCTTCACACTTTTACCTTCGTGCTTAGCCATCGCGTGTTCGCACTTTTGCTCCTTTTCCTTCGCACTCTCGAATCCTCGCCCTAAAGGCGAAGTTGGAAGTGGCCTCAATGAAAAACACCATAGGTTGTATATTGCAATTTAAGAACCTCATCTTCTGTCCATCTGAAGTTTTTGTTTAATTTGTAGATTATCATGATGAATCATTGCAACTCAAATGGCAAAAGAAGGTCATGTTTGATTTTTTACTTGTCATCATCAAACAAGTCATACATACTCCAATACTCAATTCTTTATATATCGGAGTTCAGTGCTCCTTTTATCATTTTACTAGTATCATTACTATCAAATCAAATTTTTAACCTAACCATAAAGAAAAATCGTCAGACCTTCTTCTATATGAATAAATTGATTTAAAACAATAGATTGTGGCTTACTTATATTTAGTTCACTGATATAGGTAAATTTATTTACATTTACAAGATATAAATGTATTAAAAATACAATATTTCACAAAATTGGATTGCACATGCAAACACATAAGTTTGTTTTATATAAATACTGTTTATTAGTCAAGGAAATAGTTTTTTAATTTCCCTCATAATTACTTTTTTGTCAATTAAAAAAAAAGGAATGAGAGTGACAAAAACTCACAACCTATGAAGCCCTTTACAGGTTTTAGAATCCATCATTTTGTTGATGTTTGGATATGCACACTAACAATCGAATGCAATCAACACATGATCCCATCTTTGCTATGGTTTGATTATTTCTCAAACTTGATGTATATCCCTAAACATGAAATCATTTCAAAGGAGGAACTTTCAAATTGTGTCTGACTTAATATTTACCCCCAAAATAGACATCTATTGCACCCATGATCTTTCATTTCATTATGTTTCTAGTTTTACTTAGTATTATGCTACACAAGGCACATTTTGAAGAGTATTATGGCATTGTTTTGTTTAAGTTTGCTGCTTTCTTTTTCTGTAACCACTTAATTTCAACCACATGCGTCTCTTTACTCTCATGAACTTTTCCTGTTCTGTTCTCCAGTGATGTCAGCTACTGCTCGCCTTAGGTTACAATAATCACAGCTCTGTGTGCTGTTGGACGGCTTTGCTGATCCTGTACTTCAAGTCATTGTGATATTTCTCCACCTGTAAACATGTAAATTCATAGACCTGATTACAGCATAACTTTCATTTATGATACAACAACCACATTTGGCCTCATCTCTTTAATACAGCAGATTGTAGCATGGAACACATTGTAATCACTAATAGAACAATGTCTTCAAAGAAGTGTATATACAAGTTTTGATAAAATTTGCTCTGTACCTTCCTGCCGTAGTCTCGCACTGTTTGTTCCAGTTGAGTGTGTTTCTCCGGCTTCTCTCCATCTTTGTAGTTGATCCTGACCGCCTCCTCTGACACCCTCAGCTGGTCTTGATAATGGTCATGCTTCTGTAGTCTATGCTCAAAGTGCTGCAGTTCTTTCTTTGAAAAAAAAATTAATTGAAAAAAAAATATTTACATATTTTAATCTAAACATAATTTTTTGATAATTCAAATAGATTAAGCAACTTACAAAGTCTATAAAACAACTGATTTTAGAAGAACAAGAGATACACAGGCAATTTTCTTCACATTAACTCCTGTACATACAGCATTTATCTAAAATAACATACAAAGTTGAACCTTAAAAGATTCCAATTCCTCTCTTGGTATTTTGGCTTTTTGTGCGAGGGCCCAGAGTTCATAGACTCGTGGATCTTGGAATGTTTTGTCCTTCACACTGGAAGATGAAGCAATGGCCTCCAGTTTGTCATAGTCTGTTTTCAGATCTTTATATATCAACTTCAGCTTTTTTTGTTTCTTTTTCTCATCCATGTACCGTACTTTGTTCTGATCCAAATCAATTGAGTTATCTATATAATCTGGTCAATGAAAGGACAAAAATGTACAAACCTTGCATACATCATGTACCATACATTTATTTATTAATTCTTAACATTGAATAAATGTATATATATATATATACCATAACAAAACAGCACTAATACTAGGATATGTACATATCTTTGATCTAATGATAGCAGCTTAAATTTGTCTACTACAGTGTATCTAATGGTGAAGATTATCAAATAATTTCTTTTTAAAAAGACATGGGCAGCTTTTTTCCCCATGGTTAAGGAAGGAACATGTATAGCGTGTACTAAACAAAATCAGATTGGAATTTTAAGTACCATATAATTATTTACTATCCAAACAAAAAGAAATTGTGGCCCTCAAATTAACAGGTCAGATAACTACGGTAAGTAAGGCAAACGTTTGATGGCCAGAGGTGGATCCCAGTACATCTCTGGGTATATACTTAGATAAACAGAGTTCTTCAGATATTTAGGCCTTGTTTATGATTTATACATGTATGAAACTACGCCTGTGCTTCTGAATTACCATCTTTAATATCTTCATGTAGAGAGTTATATTCATCCACCTTCATTTGATGGTGCAGAAATTCCTCTTTCAGTTTATCTAATTCCCACTCTGAAATTAGGAAATGAAACATTAATATAGTTCAGACCAGTTTTCCTGAAGAATTAAATTGATTTTGAGAAATCTCACCCAAAATGAATTACCTGAAAATCCACCAAACTGTGCCTTTTTCCACAGTTTCTGCAGCTTTTTATCTCTCAGCTGATGGTCAAATGTCTCAGGTAGTTCATTGCTCATATCTTCGGGCTGAGGCACAGAAATCATCTTTTTCATATTATACCTCTCCAAAATATCTAATTAATGAAAAGTAATTCAAAACTTAATTTTTTAAAACAATTGTTAAACAATGTAACATAACTTATAGTCATCAAAGGGCACTTGCTCCAAAAACTTTAACCAGCTCCAAAAAACCTAAACCTCATCCAGCATCCGAAACCTTTGACTCAGATTCAGCATTAAAGCCTGTCTGGTTCATTAGTATCATAAGACGCACCATCCATGCAAGTTCATTGAAGTTAGGACCAGTAATAACTTTGAATATGTCCATCAAAGGGCACCTGCTGTAAAAACTTAAACCTGCTCAAAAAACCTTCACCTCATCCAGAATCTGAAACCTATGGCTCAAAGTCAGTATTCAAGCCTTTTAAGTGCATAAGTATCATATGTACCATCTATGCAAGTTTGATGAAGGTACAACAAGACAAGTAACTAGACACAATCTCGTTGCGAGCAACGAGGAGGTCTTCCGTCCGATTTTTAGAATATGGAATGACCTTACGCTTGATCTTCGCCAACGGAATGATCCGGAAAATGAGGCGGGATCTATGAGTAATGGGTGAAAGACTATCTATCCCTTTGGTGTCCCTTATTTGAGGGATCAGCTCCTTTTTCATTCAGTCTAGTCAAAGGGTATTTTTGTGTACCACTAATAAGTGTTTAGAAATTGGTTACCGTTTTTGAGATATCTGGGAAAAATCGTTTTGATATCCGGTCCTAAAACTCCTTTTATGGTCCAGATAACAAACAATATATGGTTGTACATTGTTAAGCTCAATATTTTGAGCATCTTTTGTTCAATATTGCTTTCCAAAGTTTTCCTCCATTTTGAGATATTGAGCATCAAAGTTGTAGACTTCTGGCCCCTTAAAATCCCTAATAATGTAACATAAGAGTAAATGATTGGCATGTATAGGTAAATAACATTAGAATGAACATAATTGCTTCTATAACGTATCACAAAATCTTTCACAGTAAAAAGTTATCATCAAAAGACTTTAGAGCCCCCTCAGCCCCTTATTTGAAGGACCAGCCCCTTTTTCATGATTTCAAATGAAAGCTCATGTCAATTCAAACACTTTTTGTTCAAAAAGTAATTACAAATTTTGTACCGTTCTCGACATTACTTGAGAGGGTCGTTTTAGGGCCGACCCTGTAACTCCCTTTAAGGACTGCATAACAAATAAATTATGGTTGATTATTGTTAAGCTCAATAATTTGAGCATCTTTTGTTCAATATTGCTAATCCAAATGTTTCTTCATTTTGAGGTATTAAGCATCAAAGTTTTGGACTTTTGGCCCCTTAAAATCCCTAATTACGTAACATAGGTGTAAATGATTGCCATGTATAGGTAAATAACCTAAGAATGAACATAATTGCTTCTATAATGCATCACAAAATATTTCACGGTAAAAGGTTATCATTAAAAGACTTTAGAGCCCCTTCAGCCCCTTATTTGAAGGGCCAGCCCCTTTTTCATGATTTCAAATGAAAGCTCTTGTCAATTCAAACACATTTTGTTCAAAAAGTGTTTACAAATTTTGTACCGTTCTCGAGATATCTTGAGAGGGTCGTTTTAGGGGCCGACCCTGTAACTCCTTTTAGGGACCGCATAACAAGGAAATTATGGTTTCAGATTGTTAAGCTCAATATTTTGAGCGTCTTTTGTTAAATATTGCTTATCCAAATGTTTCTTCATTTTGAGGTATTAAGCATCAAAGTTTTGGACTTTTGGCCCCTTAAAATCCCTAATTACGTAACATAGGAGTAAATGATTGCCATGATTAGGTTAATAACCTAAGAATAAACATAATTGCTTCTATAACGCATCACAAAATATTTCACGGTAAAAAGTTATCATTAAAAGACTTTAGAGCCCCCTCAGCCCCTAATTTGAAGGGCCAGCCCCTTTTTCATGATCTGAAATTAAAGCTCTTGATTTAATTAAGTTTTTTTATTCTACATGTTTTAACAAAATGCTTTGAAGAAAAGAGATATTCAAAGAAAACCAAGAAAAATCATGAGGCCTTTTTTATCTTAATTTTCAAGCTCGGGCGAGCTTCGGCGCTCTTTGAGATAAAGATGATTAATGACCATTAGACACTTTTTCAGTCTTTCGTCTATCAGCCCTGAAAAGTTCAACATCATATCTTCAATGGTAAAAGAGGAGTTCTCGGTACAAAATACCCCTATAAAAACTGATAAATCCACGATATCTCGAGACAGGAAGTGACGTCATCAACAAAAAAAATTTCCAACAAGGTTCAGATCAATACCTATCAGAACTGAAAATTTGACGTAAATCGGTTGAGCCGTTTCCGAGAAATCGCGTGCACAAAATCGGTAAGAAAAAAAAAAAAAATAATAATAATAGGGAAAAAGAAACCTAAGAAAAACAATAAGGTCTTCCGTTGGAAACGGAAGACCTTAATAAGTTATATACAGGACCTGCTCCAAAAACTTTTACCAGGTCAGGACCCGAAGCTACCCCCAACTTTGTCTTGGTGAGCTAAAAAGTGTTAGCAGTCCCAAGTTAGAATTACAGTACCTGCAGAATTGTAGCTCTCCAGTCCAAAAATATTTGGATGAGCAATCACGAGCTACAGTAGTTGCAATTAACAGCAGTTGGAGATGTGTTGTTTTTTTCTCCACTTTCAGACATCCTTTTAACCTCTTTCAATATTTTTATTTCAGACTTATTAAATCAAAGCTACAGAATTGTTGCTTTCCAGAGAAAAATATTCAGATTCGTTGAGGTCAAACATCCCATGAATTTTAAACTGGAGAGATACCATTCTACAGCTACCCTTGATTGGCCCTTTTCCTTGATTTTTTAGAAACAGGATTGTTTCTTACATTTGATTTATTCTGCAACAAATTACTCCAAATAAATTGAAATTCAGGGATATATATGCAATTTATAAAAAAACAAAAAACATGTCTGTGAAATGTCATATGTATCTAGTCCCAATCATAATTTAGTTAATTTAATGATAAATCTCCTCACCCATTAATCTCCTTCTCACTTCAGCCTCTTTTATTCCGTCTTTATCCATATCCTCTGCTTTTAACTTTTTCAGTTCTAGTTCTGTTTTGTCCTGAATTTTTAATTCTGCATATAAATCAGCTAACTTTGGTCCTGAATAAAGCTGCAACATACAATAAATTACTTTTAAAATATTTAAAAAATTGCATGAAATATGGGGTTTTTCAAAACAATATTTTTTTAACACTAAATTTTTATGAATTTCATTTCTATTTCGTGAGAAATCAGATGTTGATCATAATTGATTAAAATATGATCAAAAATGCATAAGGCGTTAACACAGTGACTGCCTCTGCTGAGGGTTTACCTCTTGAGTAGATTATATAGCTAGGGCGTGCCGCGGGAAATCACTACCGCCTGAATAAGGCATCAATAGTGTTTACCTCATGTTATCAATAAAGTTTCAATCCCAGCCAACCATATTCATTTGTGATTTTACCCTAAGTAAGGGAAGGCCATACTTTACATATTTGTAGGCCAATTGTAATCACCAATCATTTTAGAGAGGAAAATTATTATTGTTTGATATTTTAATATTCAACCCTCGGACCCTAGAAATGACTAAGTAACGGACCCCTCGACACGTTACATCAACAAATACAATAACTATGTGTCATATGTGAGGTGACACAAGTCATACATTATGAAATATTTATGGCGACAGGTAACAGTATTCTATTCTGTGCTATCCTACTAATTGTTTCATGGTATGAATATTTGTATTCTTATTTCTTAGAAATGCAGACTAAGACATTTCCCCTGTCATGTGCAACTTGAATTTCAATTGGGATATACCATGGAATCATCATTGTTTGTGTGGGACCAATGTTTGAGGCTTTCGTGAGTAACCCTTGCCCATGGATTTTCATCCCCATGAACATTGGACAATACAAGCATTTGTTTAATATTTATTTAGGATATAGAGCTTGCTACCAATAAAATTATGTCCCCATGAACCATGAAATTTTGGCTACCCACGAACATTGACCCCCAGAAATAACAAGAGGCCCATGGGCCATATCGCTCACCTGAGCAACAATAGCCATAATAAAATCAGCTTTATGGAGTTATACACAAAATATCTGGACGATGTAGTTGAAGATATTCTGTAAAAAAAGTCAATTTTTCCCCCTGGATATTCTTATGTTTATCCTTATGCCCCTTTTGTAACAAGGTAATTTTATAGTCATATCAAATATTGAGCACTGCGGTTCTCAAGAAGAACTTTAACAACTTTTTATATATAAGATATAAACCTATAAATCATACTTTGAACCCCTTGTGAGGCCAAGGAACTGTCCAGGGGCCAAAGTCTAAACAATTTTAAAGAATTAACAATTTGTCAAAATGCTTGCATATAAGTTAAACATTTGAGTTTTTTGGCATAACTTGAAATTTTTTCCTTTGAAAAATTGGACCCCCCATTAGGCCCCACCCTTCTCCTGAAGATTTGACAAATTTGAATCTACACTAAGATTTTTACAGATTTTATTCTTTAAATTCCTATGTAAACATTGGACCCCAATTGTGGCTCCACCCTATCTCTGGGGATCATATTAGCAAACTACAATGTACTCTACCTGATGATTGGTTTCTATGAAGAAGATTTTTAAAGATTTTCTATAGATATTCCTATGTAAAAATTTGACCCTCCCCCTCCATATGGCCCCATGATTATACACCGCATACAACCCTTAACATGGGGGAGTCCGCAAAAAGTAGGGGGGAGTCAATTTTCTTCACTTCGGAGACGGGAGGAATTTTGTAGGTATTTATAACAAGTATTCCCCAAAAATGTATACCGCACGGAGGACAGCGATAGTCAAGCTATACATGTATATTGGTTACTGGTCCAAGTTCTCTGTGCGTCTAGCAGTCTCAAACACTAAATTATTTGGCAGATTTCAAATTCACTGTGATCAGGTGGTCAATATATGCATGATTTGTAAAATATACGACTTGCTTTAGGTTACAGACAACTGAAACAGTCAAACAAATGATCAACCTTATAAGTGCAATAATCAAATCTTAACAAATCTTAGGAAAAATGAATAATCAAGACATTTTCTGTTCAGATGTAACAGTAATGTAAGGGGGAGTGGATTTTCGGAAAACAGAAAGCAGGATGTTATAGCAAATTGCAATCTATCCTACCTAAGGATGCTTCCACACAAGTTTCAGCTTCTCTGGTCAAAAAGTTTTCGAGGAGAAGATTTTAAAAGATTTATTTCTATATATTCTTATGCAAAAATTGGATCCCCTCCCCAATGTGGCCCCATCCTATCCCCTAGGATCATGATTTGAACAAACTTGAATTAATCATACCTGGGGATGCTTCTACACAAGTTTTAGCTTCTCTGGTCAAATGGTTTTTGAGAAGAATATTTTTAAATACCAACAAATTTTCAATAATTTTTAATTATCTCCCCTTTCAAGAGGGCGTGGCCCTTCATTTAAACAAACTTTAATACCCTTTACCCCATGATGCTTTGTGCCAAGTTTGGTTGAAATTGACATTTGCGGTTCTGGAGAAGTCAAAAATGTAAAATTAATACAGACAAACGCCAGACAAAATGTGATCAGAAAAGCTCACTTAAGCTTCAACTCAGGTGAGCTAAAAATGATTCCACAGTACACTATGTATTTATATGAACACCATTCAAAATGACTCAAATAGCAAACTTGTGGTTGATTCAAAACTGATTTATAACCATGTTGACAAAATGTAAAAATTAATATTCTTTACACAGTCAAATGTATGTAATGCAACACAGTTTTTATTGCCGATTAGTGACATCATCCATTCAAATATGTGGCTGCATGTAATACCACCTTTTGATCCAATGATACAATTGCATATCCAGTTGCATGTGGTAAATTTGCAAAATTAAAACTATAGATTATTAAAAGCTATACGAAAAAATAACTCATATACATGACATCTGGGGGTCAAGATTTAAATCATGTAACAATTACCTTCTAAATCAGTAGTTCATTTTGTGTGATATAGAAGTTTACAATGAAACAAGTATTATATATTTTCCCTCCAGGAGGTGACCTTGGTCCAACACTTCTCCTGTTGTAGATCATCGACCAGTCAACCTACACAAATACATTATTAACGAATTCTCAGTTACACTTTTTGCTGATGACTGTGAGCTATAGGATGTGTAAAGTTAAACACTCCTGAAGACACAGTCCTGCATCAAGAAGGCTGATGAAATTTCATCCCAAGCAATGCCAAGTTCTTCATATTTTACCAGCAAAAGACATTCATTAAAGCACCACCCATGGTCACATTCTGGGGGAAGTGGAAGCAGCAAAATATCTTGGTGTAAACATAAACAATAAACTAATCTGAAACTTCAAGTCCAACGTAAACAAGGTGATAAAGAAAGCTAACAACAAAAGAGTCTTTCTTCAGAGAAACATTTCCAAAGACTTAGAAGACCAAGGAGTTATGTTACAAAACCCTGGTATGACTTGTATCCTAATGCTTGTTTTTAGACATATTCTGTTGGGGTTTACATGTTAGATGTGTAGATATTACTTTTTATTAATTTTGTGAACTTGTGGGGCAAATGCAAACCCATATCAAAATGTTATATGTACTACTGTAACAACCACTTGCATACATTTATGCAGTGTTATATAAGAACCCCATGCAGACAACAACATACACATCATGGTGATACTACAGCTTAGGGCAGCTAGATTTGTCATTGTTTTTTTTCTCTCCATTGCACCAGAAGTGTCACCAACAGCTGCAATTGCTGACCCTACATGAGAGGATCTGCGGTCAGAGTATTTATGATGTTCCATATAATAAAGGACCCGGTAGCAGTTCAAACCTGCCACATAAAACTACCCAGGGTAACAGTAAGGTGTTATAACCAGGGGTTCCTTATTCCATACACCAGGTCAGACATATACAAACATTCTTGTTCACAGACACAATCTGACTATGGAACAATCTTCTGGTAGCCTGCAACTCCATTGACTCCTTCAAGAGTGAGTTGCACAACAACAGACTTCTCTAAATTCCACCTGACATGTGTGATTTTACTTTACATATTGCAAACTGGCTTTTACCTGTAAATAAATGGTTTGCTTGCACCACACTGACACACAAGTTTGATATTACATAAAGTGGTGGTATGAAGTTGAACTTCAAACTAGAAAAAGAAACAAACCTCCTGGACTTTTTTATGTGGTTTAGACACAAAGTTGTTTATGAAATTTAAATTATCTAGCAAAAGAGGAAACAGTAAGTTGAGACAGACTATTGTCACAGTGGTAGATTGGGAATTTTTATCTACAGGTATTTGTTATTTTTTCATAAGCAGTGTTTTCCCCCAGTCATTTATTTTCTTAGTTAAAAAACCCATACTATTTGATAGCCCAATAACATTAATTAATAACATTTGTTTAGTTTTCTTACTTTTCTATATAGTTGTGTATATCCTTTTATGAGGAGGGAGACAGCTGGTTTCACTGGCTACTTCCCCCGAGTCCCCATTTTGTCAGTCTATGGGAGGTTCCCTGTTAGGTTTATAAAATTTTGGGGTTTTTTCAAGGTACTCTGGATAACATTTTAACTTGCCATTTGACTTACTGAGTATTTGAATTTTGTTTAATAAATTCATTAAGGGTTGTGAATCTTGATTTTTGTCTACTTTGAGTTTGGTTTATTATATTTGGTTCATTTATGTTTTGAGTAAAGTAGTTTTCATATCTTTTTCACAAACAAAAGATTTGTTCTTAATGATATAGAGGTCAAATACAGTCCTCTAACACAAGAACAGAACGATTTTAACAAGAGCTTGGACTTTGGGTAGTTGTGTAAAACAAGCAATGTGACATAGGCCGGTTTATTTCACTGCTGGCCACTCAACCAGAAATCAACAAGATTTGTCTGGCTTTTGAGCTAAGACTTTGCAATCTATGTATATTTTACTTGAAAATAGCGTCATTTTTACCTTGTTTTGATGCAAGAAATATATAGTTAGTTACATTCAACCGAAAGTCAAAGATCTTGTTATAAATGGTTCTAATCATAACTCGAAATACCGATAAAGCCTAAATATAAAATACGACAACGATCTGCTATACAATAATTAACATTTCATATTTGTTAACCATCATTATTGCAAAACTGTATTAAAGCAACACATTTTATAATTTACTGATTTACAGAAACCTCAGTTTAAAAAAAAATCTCTTCCTTACCTTTTGCGCTTTTTCCCATATCTGATTCACTTTCAGTACCCGATATGGTCGTTCAGACTCTGTAAATGTTGCTTCTGTATGAACGAGAATTAATAAGTATAAAATATTATTATGTAAATTGAAAAACATCTTAGGTATGCTTATGCGCTTATTCGCAACACATGACCTAGTCACAAAAAGAAAGTAGAACGGTGAATATCGATCCCGATTTAAAAAAAAGATAGGAACATAAAACATTAACATAATCAAACAAATTTTTAATATTCTTGAGTGTATAAAAAAATCAATGTTTGAAATTTTGTGACTTCTAAAACAATTTTACATTTTTCATGCTATAATAAATTAAAAAGAAATATAGGTTCGGACTCGGAATTATTAAATTAAGGGAAACCCCTTCCTTCTGTGGATTTTGGGAAAGAAAAATCCTGCCTCCGATTTCTGCATTCAGTGTAAAACGAGAGTGAACTTCAACATTATGGCTGCGGATTTCGAATATAAACAAATGTTATTAGAACTGGACAAGTCTCTGAAAGCCGAAGAATTTGAATCCTTAAAATTTTTATGCAAAGATGAGGTGAAAAAACGAGAAAGAGAAAGTGTCAACCGACCTACAGATTTATGGGAAATTTTGGAGACGAGGGAGAAACTGGGTCCAAATAATCTAGCCTTCTTAAAACAGATAATTAAAGGTTCCTGTAATGGCCGTCTTGATGTTTTGAGAGTTATTGAGAACTTTGAGAGGGGAATTCCACTTGATAGTCAACGACCTGTTAATTCATCATCATCAGTCCCCACGAATCATCCGTACGTGCAGCAGCCAGTGTTTTATAACCCAGTTCTCAAACAGTATGGGCAACAACCAGGTATGCCTACTCGTGATCGTCCCCAGGTTACTTCCATCAGTAAGTTGATACAGAGAGATGTTATGAATAATGTAATATGTATTTCAAATATCTTTAATGGTATAGAAGAAAAAATGATGGACCAAGCAGATTAAAACCCTTGTCCCTTGAATCTCTAGTCAAAGCTCTCTGGTGCCGGTATTCAAATTGGTCTGATCATGTCCACCACATATCTATGTAAAAGGGAAATCATATCTTGATGGTTAAACAGGTTGATGGAAATAGCCATATAGTTCAGTGATAACGACATCTGACCAGAGATTTAGGAGACCCAGGATTTAATCTCAGTCTTGTCTATTATTAGTTGTCCCATCCAATATTACATTTGGTGCTATACCAACCCCTGAAACTGACAGGTAAACTCCTGCTAGGGGAAAGAACCTGGTGTTAATCATCGAGGGCAAAAGTGAGGGAGGAATGTGAAAATTAGATTGTCACAGCCCCGTCTAGAGATTTGTGGGGGTTTAGTTTCTAATCCTGGGTTTGTCTGTCCATATTTTTCGCATCCTGTTACGTACAATTCAATGATCTTTTTATATAATGATGTAAGTCAAGGTCAAATTATGGTTTATTTAAAAAAGATAAAGATATGTCTTTGAAATTTTTTTAGCATTGTTTTAGAGCTTTTAAGTATGAGGGTTGTTAGAAAAGTTTGCAGACAAAGTGGTTTTATACTGCAAAATTACTAAAAAAGATACAGGGATTTTTTACTTTGCATGAAATAGATTCACGGAGCACCATTTCATATTTTTACGACATCAGGTGACATCAAACTGAAATGCAAACCTTTCAATCTTTTCAATGGAAGTAAATACCTTTTAGTACCACACACTTTTCATGTCATTTTACCCATCTATAAAATGCATGTTCATACCATTATTTGTTTCTGTATAACTTCTTCAGTGGCATATCGTAAATCATTTAGATCAGAAAATCTCTGTCCACACAGTTTCGACTTAAGTATGAAATACATAGGTACAAGATCCGAGTTTATGGATGGTTGGGTGCTGCAAGAGCTCAAATCATCAATTCTTCCATCTTTAAACCCCTGTTGATTCCAATTGTAAACCTTTGTCCTATTTAATAACACTGTTTCTTTATTTATAGTCCACTCCAGTGCAGTGAATGTGGACAGTAAGTAGTGCTTAATCAGTATACTAGTAGATTGACTAACATTATGCTTCAATTTATACCTTCAAATTATTATTAGACATACATATATTTCAATGGAAATATCTCTGTTTCATGGAAGTGACTGCAGGGCAATATATTGTACTTAATATGTGAGATACAAAAGTTTGGGATATGTGCATGCTTCTTTGAACAACATTAAGTAAATACGGTTTTCTTGAATATTAGAAGAAATTCAATAGCTTTATAAGTATAAACCGAGTTCAGTAGTTTATGCTGTAGAAAGAGCAAAGAAGTTTTTAAAAGTGTAAATTATTCAACAACTCATTTTAGTGTCCTTAAAAATTATCATATTATTTGAAAAAGATTTCTAATTTAAAGTCTATACTGGTATATTAAAAACAATGAAGTGAATGTAAATGGAAATTAAAGTAAAAAAATTAGTAGGAGATAGTGGAATTTCTCTCTTCATGATGGATCTTTGTTCAAAGGTTAGTAAATAATTTGACTTTAATACAAAATGAGTAAAAAAGATATTCAAGCTTTAAACACTAGATACTCTAACTGAAAACATGGAAGGGCATAAAACATTTACAGTAAAACTTGGTTATAGTGAAGTCATATGGACCAATGGATTTACTTCTTCATATCCGTAATTCGATATATCCGTATAACTAATTCATAATAATAACTATAGCGAATTCACTAAATATATACATGTACATCTTTTTTTTCTCCAGACTATAATTTTTGCTAATAGAGACTTAGATATAAATATATTACTTTGACACCTTTAATAATTGCATTGCGGGTCGAAAAATTTATATCAAAATAAATTCATTCAAACTATTATTTTTACATTAAATGGTAGTGCAAACTTTTTAAAAATGTAACAAAATTCGTTATAAAAGTGTTAAATTTTGTTATCATTAACCTCTACCAGACTCAAAATTGGTTCGCTATATCCCTAAATTCGTTATATTTGAATTCGTCATAACCATAAAATTTTGCAAAGATTTGTTAAGAATTTTACTGGGGACTCGAAAAAACTTTGCTTTATCCAAGAATTTGCTATACCCATGTTCGTACTAAACGAGTTTTACTGTACCAGTTTATGCAGATAAGATTTCAACAGTCACTAAATGTACACTAAAGTGGGTTTATTTCTGTAGAATACATGAAAGAAATCAATTTCCTAACAAAGAATTTGGGGAGGGAGTGGAGGTTTTTCATGAGGACCCTTGGAGTGACGGATGGTGATATGATGTCTGTGGAGCAGGACCACCGCAGTTTGCGGGACCAGATTTACCAGTGCCTGGTCCTGTGGATCAGTAACAATGGTGGACAGTTTGACAGGGGCAGAGTAGTTGCGGCACTGCGGGATTCTGCGGTGGAGAGATATGATTTAGCCGGAAGGATTCAAGACTGTGACATTTAATTAAGACAGTGTATAGATTAATGTTTTACTACTGAATGACTTATCTCCAGCAATGGTGTTTTTCTCTGTATACAATTTATGTCTTTGTTGTATACATACAGATAATATTAATTTTTTTCACCTCATATTGATCCAGTGAATGAGATAAAATGATTTACTATATGCATTATATAGTGTATTAAATAGAGTATGTGGTATTAAAGGTAAACGTTCCAAGTGCGACTGACAATTTTTTCTTCATTTTGAATAGTCAATTTTGTAAAGAAAATGCATGTAATGTATTTTTGAAATTTGTAAATACTATATATTCACTCTTTTTATTAAAATTAATAAATATTTATTACAATGAAAATTTTGCAAATTAAGTCTTATTATGAATTTAAAAACAACCCCAGTTCATCAAAGAATAAAGAGCTCACTTGGACAATTCGTCACCTTTCTGAGACCACCACTATTATATGGAAATATAATATTACAAAATATAATTAAAATAATTTATATTACAATATTGTATTGTAGGCAGTATACAATTTTGTCTCATCTAATATAATACAATATTGTTTGGGGTCAAATTTAAAATATTTTACTGTACGATACAATATTGCATTATAATCTACCATGAAATTGTATTATATTATACAAAATTGTATCATACCATTCAGTATTGTATCATGTCATGTAACAGTCATTTCACGATTTACTACACATAAACTGGTTCATGGACATCAATTTTTACTATCAAGATGTAGATTTTCTGGAAAATAATATACCAGAGACTGGAGAACTGGTTTACAGCAAAAAAATATTTGCCTGGTTCCTGCTAACTTTGCCAAAATTTCTTGCACATGATTAAAAATTGGGTGTACAGTCTATATGTTAGTGCTAAATACTGGGCCAGGAGTCATCAAGCAATGCATGAAAGAATGTAAACATCAAGATCTAGAGTGACTTGCAACTAGATTAAGTCATATGTCCACTAGATGGCATACTAACTACTGGGAACTATTCCTCCTACAAACTGTTTATGGACAGAGCATTATTATTCCTAGTCTTTTGATGTGAAGCAAACATGCTCCACTAGCACTTGCTGTATAAAACCATGTTCATATGAGATGTCCTAACTTTGTGATATGACCATCAACATGGAACACCAACTCTATGCTGTAATCCAGCACCACCTTAAAATGATCAATAATTGTGCTGTTTACTATCAACTAACACAATGATCAATACCACAGGGGCCAAGCCCGTTTTAACATTAATTTCAATGTAACCATAAATAAAGCTTTATTTATGGTTACATTGAAATTAATGTTGATACGGGCTTGGCCCCTGTGATCAATACAGCCAATTTTCATGCTCGACTGTACCACAATTTTTAAGAAATTCTTAAGAATTTAGTAGATAAATGTAATCCAATTTGACCAATTTTTATATATAAAACTTTTTCCTTTTATTTTCTGTGGTATTTCTCCAACTTCCGTCAAATAGTCAAATGACTTTAAACATGGAATTTTACAACCTAATTGAAAGTTACAAAATTCCATCATAACAGAATTTGATGACTTTACAAAGTGCTCTTAACAATACAGCTACCACTATATGCAGCTGCCTTATGAAGAATTAAAGAAATCAATATGAATTCCAAGGTTACTTTATTTATATACCTTGAATACATACAACTAGATTTTTGTCTTCAAATGGGAATTGCTATCAGCTTTGACAGATAACGAGGAAAATGATGCAAGCTTTCTTTTTTCATTCTACATTCATTATAAGACAATTTCATGTTCACATGCTACATAAAGAATAAACATAATACATGTGTCATCAAGGTCAGAATCATGACAATCAACAACTCTCTGGAAATAAGAACCACATCCTCACAGGATAAAATCAACCACTACATGCTAGTCTGCGAACTCCAAGAATTCCACATCTGTAAAATGGAGAGAGGTTCCATTAAAAACGAGAAATACCGAGTATCATTCATCCATAGATTAACAATGAAGGCTAGAATAAAATTGAATTGTTTTATATAATATATTTCTGTTGAGTGGCAGTCGGTATTTAATCCTGCTCCAAGAGGTTAAAATTTAATTTCACATCATTTACTCAGAGACTGATTAGTACAGTATTTACCACTTTATCAGATGCTTCCGACACTTGTCCCTTCATCTGTGGATTCCACATGTTGTTGGGCATTCCATCACCCACAGGGCCAGGAATAAAGTTCTGTTGCGCCATGGAAAACTGCCCTCCTCCACCGGGACCGATACCCTTCCCATAGTACTCCATACCCACAGAAGTTCCCTGCAAAGATCAAACAAGACATTTCACTCATACATTACCAAGTACAAAAATATATGCATTCTTTGCTGACATAAATCGCACTGAATTTTAATACAGTACTTTATTTTTAGGTATAATGGTTGTTTATCATAGAACCTGACCTAATATTACTTTTTATTTACAGGGGCCCACAAAATCTTATTAATTCTAATGATTCCAATGTATACTCCGTAATATCTTCCAGTTTGTAAATTTGGCACAAGATCTTACATGAAGAACTTTGTCCATTTGTTGGTCTGACAGGTCGCGTCCCTCCAGAAAGTCTGTCTGGTTTTTTAGAGACGGTACCCCTCCCTCACTAGAGGTTATCACAGAGCTACTGCTGTCGTGTATAGAGGAGGCAGAACTCACTGGACCCCACTGCATACTCAGTTCTGCAACATCAAATGGTTAATTATTCAATAATACTAAGAACAGTACTCATCAAAAATAATTATCCATTAGTATATGAAATGTTTGTATGAAATTTTTTTTACTGATTGATCTTTTCTACATACAATATTCTTATGTATTGTGGGTTATAATTTTCCTACCATATAAAAGTGGAACTTAAACTGTGATCACTACTGTACCTGTTGCTATGTTCCAAAATGCTGGACCGAAGTCATTAGCAGCAGAGATAGGTTGCGCTGGAATAGGCCCTGGGGCTCGGCGCTGGGCTCTTTCGCCGCCTATTGGACCCATGGGTCTCTCTCCCCCAATAGGGCCCACTGGCCGCCTATCCTCTGATTTTATTTGGTCTGACAACTTGGGCGATACAGTGAGGGGTGAGGCAGCAGGTGGAGGGGGACCAATGGGGCCTGGAGAACTACCATCTGTAAAAAAAAAATTCTTTTGTTAAAACAGTCATTCATAGGCAAAATGATACATTTAGTAAATCAAGTGAAGTAATTCTGACACACCACCCAGCATGATCTGATCAAATAATGCTGATGCTTATACTACCATTTTAAAAAATACATGCGAGGGGAAAATAATTTTTTGGCATACAACATGAAAGCAATGAGAAACTCTCTAGCAAAACTTGTTCAAGAATGATATGGAAGGTACACTGTATTTTAATGATTAGTGAATCATGTGATTATGGCTTTTGAAGTCTATGAAGAGGGAATGAAATGAGTGAAAAGTGCAAGGTATGATGCCAATGAGAATATTACCTCGTGGCATCCCACCCATTAATGGAGCACTACTGGGACGCCCTTGTGTTAGAGGAGAGAAGGGGCGTGGTGGAGCAGGAGCTTGTCCTGGTACACCCAGGCCTGAGGGGACTGTGTTGCCACTTGTTGGGACCCCCACTGGAGGGGATGATCCTGCAGGAGGCTGAGCCTGTCCACTTGCCACAAACTGATGGATCAAGTTGGCAAATTCCTGCTGAGATATCATCCCTGGTGACAACAAGTTAGGTCCTGGGCCACCTAATCAAATTCAAATTTTATTGTTACCAGATTTATTATGTTAAAATTTTGATATTGATGAATTTGGGAACCTTATAAACAGAGCGACTTCTACACAGAAAAGCACATACCTAGGTTTTGCAACTGCTGAGCCAGAGCCTGTTGGTATAGTAGATATCCCATGGCCAGGTTGTTGGGTGGCACATTGCCTCCAGGGTGATTGGGAGGACCCCCTCCCGCTTGGCGTGATGTGAAATCTGGAGCATTAGGATTGAGCGTACTCTCAATCTTGGGCAGAGTCATTGGTTGAGATGGTGTTGTATATTCCTCTTTCTGACCGACTGCAGATGACAGGTGACCAGGATCAAGACTAGTATTTGTCTGGTTTCTTGGGGACATGTTGGTGTTGGGTGTGGATGTACTGGAGCGGGGAGACATAGATGGTGACTGATTGGGTAGACCAGTGCGGAACATTCTACTATCTAATTCATTCATCATCTGTGGTGGCAATTGTATTCCTTTGAATCTCATTTCCATTTCATGAGGGGATGGGTTTCTAACAGGTCTAAATCCAGGAGCTTTGGCCTGAAGGTGTGGATCGACTTTTGTGGCCATCAAATCAGAGGCAGCACTTGAGTTGGTAAGACTACCAATCACTCCAGCAGCTGCCACACTGGCAAAGTTCATCCTCTCTGATGCATCATCTTTCTTCAGAAGCTGATCAGCAACATTGCTGAATAAGTTATTAAAGGGAGAGAATGATCCACCAGGAGAATTGGGAGGCATAAATGGCCCATTGGGCCCCATCATTGGGGGAGCACTGGGACCATTCTGCTGGCCACTGATTATTGGCAGGGGTTGTGGGTCCTGTTTATGACTTCCTGGGCGTTGCAGCACTTTCACATTGCCTGGAACAGGTGGTCTTATCTGCCCTGGTTTGCTTGGCAATGGTTGTTTACTATTATCTGGCTTGATGGTAAATACTGGAGACCCCGAGGTTGTAACTTTGGAGGTAGAAGAAGCCAGAGTATAGGAAACCGTTGTATTACTGCTGGTACTTGGTGGAACCCCAAACCCTCCCCGATTTTTGGTTTCATTGGGGAACAGTTGACGAGTGACATTCTTGTCTGGGTTGCCCTGGCCTGGTTGGATGACTGTGGCCTGTTTTGGCTGACTCCTCCTTGGGGATGTTATGGGTGGTTGTGATGGGGGACCTCCCCACACCATTGATGAGCTGGGAACAGAACTACTGACAGTTGTCTGAGGTCGAGCACTGCTGGACTGATTCTGACCTCTGGGACCCATGTTCCTGGTGCTGGATGTAGTCTTTGTGGTAGAGGTGGAGGTCTGGCCATGTGTGGAGGCAGGGGGCATCACTGTCTCAGGATTGAAGAACATGGACTGGTCTTTTGTGCTGGTTTTGTTCTTACTTTTGGGTATCAACTCCTGCAAATCTTTATCAGGATCTGCTATCAAAGCGGAGATCAGTGTATGAGCCTGTTTGGTTCCATCCACTGTACCCCTACAAAACAAATTGTTATATGATCAATGACTTCATCCAATTGAAATGCATGAATTTTAACCAAGAGCAAACCTGTAGAAACAACTTACTTGATGGTAATGACCCTCTCTCCTGATCCTCTCTGTTTCTCCACTTCAATATGAGCCCCTGATACCTCCCGTATCAAATTGATGTTACAACCACCACGGCCAATCACACGACTTATAGCTGACGAGGGTACTTGCACTTTTTTGGACTTGCAGGATACAGGTCTACAAGACAGATGAATAATAGAGCATGATTGTGTAAAGATGTTGACCAAATGCAGTACCTGTACAATTACATGATGAACCTACCGTCTGACCACCTCCTTCCACCCATCCTCTTTCTTTTGGCCTTTCTTCGGGCTAGCTATCACAGGAGTAGTCTTTACATGAAGGCCATGAACAGAAGGTGATACATTCTCACCATTCTGTTTATTGACATGCAACACATGGTCACTTTTATCACTGAAAAGACATTTTATATGGTGAAAGAAGCTACTCATAGTACATTTACATTTTTTAAAGCTTGTACAGTTTGGGATGTACTTACGGTTTAGTTTTCTCCACAGTTTTCCTTAGTTTTTCAACCTCTCTATCACTGATCTTTAAATTCTCTGGTAGTGTTCCAAAGTCATCAAGATCCCCTATACCTGAAGCATGAAACAAAATCTTATTTCATAATCACCCATAAGATTATCCCCTACCCATTGATAAATTGATGAAATATTCTAAAATACCTGATCCAAATGCCAAGGATGCCGAGTTATCTCCCTTCTTCCTGCGGCCCACATTGTCATTCTGCCCTGCCAGGTGGTTACTGGTGGTGGTGGCATTCAGAGACATGGATGTGGCGACTGATACTGGGACATTCTCCACATCAGACACTCTCTCCTTCTCCTTGCGATTCCTCTTGTTCTTCCTGGATTCTGCTGAACTAATAGTAGAAGTCTCAGCAATGCGATTGTTATTCTTGTTTCTCCCAGACTTGCTGTATGTTGGCTCACTGGCGGATGGCAATAACGTACCTGAAACAATCAATCGTATGTTACACGAAAAGAGACTTATACATATGTATATTGAACAAACACAATAATTTACCATTAATTATTGATAACTATTTTCCATTTTTATCTCACCATTAGCAAAGCTCTGAGTACAGTTGCATCCTGACTTACCGATGGTAGAGACTACAGTGGCTGTTGGAGGCTGCATCGGTATCCTCTCATCTAGATCTATCTTCTCTTCCTTGTCCGGCTGGTAGATATCACTCATACAGTTTTCTGGCTCTGGTGTTGAATTCTTGCTATTGCTATTCGTACTGAAAAATTAAATACACAACTTTTATTTCCATGAAAACTTTCATGAAAAAAATAGACATTTCGGAAAATAATATCAGTGTACTCATATGAAATTAGTTGTACTTCACACTTACTCATCTTCCTCATCCACATCTTTGACATCTTTTTCCTGTTGTTTTTCCTTCTTCTTCTTCTTTTTTCTTTCTCGCTTCTTTGCAGCTGCAGCTTTCCGGTTTTCTTCATGCTGTCTCTCCTTGTCTAGTTCCTCCAGTAAAATGTTGGCGTTTTTAAAGGCTTCTGCAGCTTGCCGGTCCTTTGCACTCACTATGATCTCCATACACTGCTGACACTTCTTCTGAAGTTCCTTTATAGGAGCATTTCATTAGCATAGGATTGCTATGTTAAAACATGTGGACTCTGGTTTTTTTCAGCAGAGATTTATCTTACAAAGCATATTATATCATGAAATGGTAAAAAGATCTACTATCTTAAAATTCAAAAATTTTGTTTGCACACCATCATAGAACACCAATGAGAATGCAGATTGAAATCAAAAGCATTCTTATTCACTGTCGAGTCATTAAAATTTGTGGGGGCCAATTTTTGTGGATTTATCAAATTTTACAGGTTTGTGTATTCTTTAATACTTACAAAAGGAAATGTGACTTTATACCACTGATTTATTAATTCGCGGAGGATATTAATTCGTGGACGAGAGGTACCCACGAAAATTAAGCCAACACGAAATCTAATGATTCCACAGTAACTGACTGTGTTAATAAATGAATTCTGTTTACCTTATCACTAACAGTAGCTATGTATCTGGACAGCTCTTGGTCGGATGGAAACTGGTTCACATGCTTCACCATCCACTTGCTGACCTTGACATGACCTTTACGAAATGAGGCCATCAGGCAGGAGACCTTGCGATTGTCTTGACTGTCAATATCAGCTCCTGCTGATACCAGCAGCTGAACTACATCTAGATGTCCACCTGTAACAGAACAATACAGTCAAACTCAGATTATCATCTAGAACTACAGACACCAATATTCACTAATGTTCGGTATATCAGGATTTGTTAAGGGTCATGTTTTCTTTTGGATTGGTGATTTTAAAAGTAGTTATTGTATGCAGAGACTTCTGAAAAGGTCCTATTTAGTATGAATGACAAATTATAAAACAATATTTCCATGGACATGGTTAAACTTACCATTGCAAGCAAGCCAGAGGGGAGAGTTACCCTTTTTATTCTTAACATCTACTGCAGCATGTCTGCAAATAAAGAGTCATTGAAAAATTATATTAATGTCATAGATTATTGCAATATTTCATTTAAATACCAAACTCTTCTATGTGTAAACTGTAGTGTTAATTGAACAAACCTTGACAAAAGAAGCTCAACAAATCTGTAGTGTCCTTTGTCCGCTGCGATGGTCAGAGCCGTGTCCCTGGAGGAGGGGACGGGAGGGGCGTTCACATCTGCCCCCTTGTCCAACAGAACTCTTCCCACCTCAACATAGCCACCAGAGGCAGCCTCCATAAGGGGGGTCAGACCGGTCTGTACAACACAATAAGGACATATTAATTAGGAGCACTGAAGGAACAAAGACTTACTGCAACAAAGAAAGATGTGACATTTCGTGTTCATCACACCTTACAGTTAATAATGCTTACCTTTGCCCTATGTTCAATGTTTGCCTTTCTGTCCACAAGTAAACTGACAACCTCATGTCTACCTTGGAAACAGGCAAGTGTCAAAGCTGTGTTTCGGTTGGTCTCAATCTATTCAAATAATTTTCAATATCAAAAAATGAATGATTATCACGTTATTATCAAATGCAGCAGAATTCATGTGATGACGAAAGTTGACTCTGAGCATTTACCTGCGCATTGATGTCACTTCCCATATCCAGCAGTAGCTTCACTGCTGCAGTATGCCCATTCATTGCAGCCAACATCAAAGGAGAAATGCCAAGTTTACTCCCCGTCCTTCAAAATTAATAAAAGAAAACTCCATGTAAGAACATCTTTGTAATTTAAGAGTACAGAGCTTACACAGAAGTGTTCAGTTTGTTATACAGGATAGAAAACTAGCATTTATACCTGGAATTGATTTCTGCTCCATGGGACAGAAGGAGTTTGATGATGTTGACATATCCCCCTGAGGCGGCTAGACTGAGAGGAGTGTAGTCCGACACATTTCTGTGCTCTTTGTTGGCACCCTTGGATAGCAACAACTCAACCACCTATGTACAAGTCATATTTTTCTTAATCATTTTCAAACCATTGTTGTATTTTGATTGAAAACAAAACAGTAACATCACAATATTAAATACTGTAGATTCCTTATTTTACACGAGTACTTAATTCCACGATTCGACAAATTTTCCATCAAATCGCGAGAACATAAAATTGCGAATGCTGAAATTTCATCACAGTTTCATGTAGTTTACATGTGTTGAAAATTAAAAGTAAGATTTTAGAATTTGTGTCACAGGCTTCTCACAATTTTACGCGGATATTAATTCCTCATGTCTAATTAGGAATTTACAGTAGATCATGATATAATGTCATATAAAATTCACCTCATATCTTCCTCCAGAACAAGCCAGGGAGAGGGGCGTGTCTTTCGTTCTCTCTGACTGGGCCTCCATATCTGCACCAGACTCTAACAAGATTTCCACCACATCAACATGACCTGCTGTGGCAGCCAGAATCAATGGTGTAAAACCTGTAAAAAAAAACATTCCTTGTTAATGACATGCTTAAATCTTTAAAATTTACATGTATATTCATTTCAATTTTTTCAAGTATTACTAGAGTGAAGAAGACAGCAAGGTGTATACAGAAATACATTACCTTTTTTGTCCCTGTGCTCAATGTCTGCACCTTTTGACAACAGGAGATTGACAAGCTCCGAGTGTCCACCATGGCAAGCTAAGGTCAAAGCTGTGTCATGATTACTCTCCGTCTGAGCATCCAGATCTGGGGTACAGAGTGGGGAGATACTCTGAGGCGAGGCTGGAGAAGGGTTGGGAGTTAGCGGGGTGGAGGACGGGGGCGTTATGGTCTCAACATTCTGCACGTTTCCGTTGCCTGCCGCCTGCTGTTGATTGTTGTACAGATGTCGCTTGTTACGTGCATTCTTTTGGCCGTTTGTAGTTTGAGGAGGTGCTGGTTGAGGGGGCTTGATTTGCTGTTGCAATTGTTGTGTCAGTATCTGGGCTTGTTGCTGCTGCTGCAGAAGTTGCTGTTGCTGCTGCTGAGTCATGGGGGGTTGTGGAGGTGGCTGAATCAGCTGCAATGGCTGCTGGACCATGGGTTGCTGAGAGAACTGCTGTTGGGGGACCTGTTGGGGGAGTTGTTGGGGGAGTTGTTGATTAGGAATAGCAGGATTGGTTATCTGGGGCTGGAAGGTCTGTTGTGATAACATGGTAAGTAGGTGCTCTTGTTGTTCTGGGGTCAGTTGTAACTGGGGAAGCTGAGGGAACTGGATGGTCTGTTGTGACTGATTCTGCTGTTGTTGAGGGTTTTGCTGTTGAAGCTGCAGCTGTTGCTGTTGTTGATGGCGGAGAACAATGTTCTGGATTTGTTGTCGGTATGTTGCCAGAGCCACTGCTGAGTTGTTGTTGGCAGGAGATTGAATGCCTGCTGAAGCTTGGGCTAGTTGTTGACTGGATTGGGTTACTATAAATACAGATAAAAGGAAATTTGATTTTGCAAATAAATTTATGCTACTGATCAAGTTTTTAAAGCATAAAAAAATGAAAAGTATCACTTAATTTTATATTTAGATATTTGGTACTACAAGTGACTACATCCTACATGCATGTAAAAAGCAATAGATAATGACCTTTGTTTTGATCCGCTGCTGTCACTGTTGTAGGTACTGATATCCCAGTAGGGGTTGTAGGAGCACTGGAGCTGGGGGTCTTGGTTCGGTTTCCTCCCTTTCCACTGACTCCACGTTTGGGGGTGTTACCATTGTTGCGCGGCCAGTCTTTACCTTCCTTGGGTGTGCTGGCTTCAGATGAAGCTGGTGAAGGCATGCTCATAGGCTGACTAGATGATGCTGGTAAAAGATTCGAGTCGTATGGGATATTGGGGAACACGATCTGGCCGCTGGCTGCAACATCTGCTGGTAACAAACTAGTGACTTGCTTATCGAGGTCGTTGGAGGGCTGGGGACTAGCTGGCGATTCCCCCTCTACCTTTTCCTCGGCTGATGACCCCTCTCCGTTGTTCTCCTCTTGCTTGATCTTTACTTGTACCTCCAGGGTTCGCTGCAAAACTTTGGCTCCCTGTTGCAGGACATGTTGCAGATGTTGCTGCTGCTGTTGTTGCTCTAGCTGGTGCTGAGCACTCAGGAACAACTGTGCTTGCGCTTTCTCCTGTAGTTCTTTTTCAACCTTCTGCAGCTCATGAAGTATTTGCTGCTTCCTCAGGATCTGTTCCTCCCTGGTCGCTGAGCTACTGTCAAGCTCTTTGGCCATCACATTATTGATAATGGCCTCAAGCCTTTCACTGGCCTTTACATCTAGTGCCTCATCAGACAGACTACCCATGTCTCCATACTGTGGAGGTGTTGGGGCACCGTCCCCATACTGAGGGGTGGTGGCTGGGGGTGGAGGGGGTGGAGGTATGTTGGAGGTTTTGCTTGGTTTACTTGCACTGTCTCCACCACTGTTGTTGTGGTTTCTCTTTCCCCCTGGCTTTGGCAGGTTTTTCCACACTTGGTCTGGATTTCTTGGGGGAAAGTTTGAATCCTTCTCACTAGCTGATTTTATCACATTTTGTGCTACTGAAAATAGAGAAAAAGAACTTCACAATTAAGTGACTTACAAATAAATGTCCCAGTAACACACTTTAGTCTATTTAATTTTTTGAAATTTAGATGTGGATTATTAAGTAAATATTTCAACGTTTTAATAGTTCTAACTTGGATCTTGCTAACAAAAAAACCCAACCCAACTTTGAGTTATGTGCAAGTATAAATTCTGATTTGATTCAAACATATTTTATTATGCAAATATATATTTACATAAATGGATCAAGCAGCAGGCAATGCCTATGTAAGCCTTGTCCCTAAGTATTAAGAATAGAATTAAATATAAACTATGCTAATACACACCTGTTTGAAGTGAGGCAATATTATTCTGAGATGGGGAATTTGGATCACTAGGTGGGACAATGTTTCCCAAGCCCTGAACAGGAACCCGAGACTACAACAGGAAACAAACCATCAACATACATGTTCAGTGATGAAAACTCAAAGATTGAGAAATGTACATGTATCTGTGTGCAGAAAGGAATACCTCTGGAATATTTGTCTCAGATGGCACTAGAGCTGACTCAGGAGAATTCATAAGCACTCGATTAGGATATTCCAACAGGAGTTTGACAACCTGCGTGTGTCCACCTTTGGCAGCTTCAATGATCATTGTGGAGCCATCCTTTTAAAATAATTGATTGTCAGTCAAAAGAAATGTAAAATAATACAAAGTGACTTTACGCTTGTATGATTCACAAGTTTCTTACCTTCAGTTTATGGGCTGGATCAGCTCCATGAGCCAGGAGAAGTTCCACCACTGCTAGGTGTCCCCCCGCACAGGCCAGAGATAGGACTGTGTGGTCATTCGTGGAGGTTGCACGATTCACGTCAGCTCCTACACAATATACATATTCATACAAGCAGTTAATAAAATTATACATCTTAAATCATTCAATTTGATTATTTATTCTTGAATCTCCATCAAAACATTACCTTTGCTGATCAGAAATTGCACAGTACAGAGATATCCAGCCCTGGCAGCTTTCATCAGAGGAGTTCGGCCACCTTCTGATTCATGCTCCTGCAAACAATATTTACATTATCAGGTTTGATGAATGCATGCTTATCAAGTGGAAAAAAAATTGTTTAATTTCTTTATGAAAGATAATTACCAATTCTGCCCCATGCTCTAACAATGCCTCCGCAACATCTGTGTGACCATTTTCACAAGCATATGTCAGGGCAGTATCACCAGTTCCAGTGGTAGCATGAACATTCGCTCCTATAAATCACAAAATATAGCTCTTATACATTTTGTTTTAAATTTTTTTGTTTTCAAATCATTTTGCAGACTGTAACTGTAGAGAAGACTGACCTGCTTTCAGAAGGTAGCGCACAAGGTCCAGATGTCCCTCCTGGGCAGCCTCCATTAGAGGGGTGCTACAGCCAAGCTCTATGTTAGCACCAGCTTTAATCAAGAAGTCAGCCACTTCCAGGAACCCACCACAACAGGCTAGGGTCAGGCCTGTCTCCTGTGTCTCCTCGGTCTGGGCATTTATGTATGCTCCTGTATTTGATAAAAGTTTTACCTTTTTAATCTATATGCATATACAGCAATGCAATTTTCACAAGCACATTTTTGTCATTTTTTCCATCTGTATTCAGTAATTATTGAAGATTAAAATGATCATCTAATTTCTATAAATTTAAAATTTTAAATGATCCCATAACAGAGATAACAGATGAAGTTTTCCTCACCATTGGCTAGGAGAAGCCCGACCATTTCTTCATGCCCCTCTCTGGCTGCCTCCATCAGCGGAGTGTAGCCCTCATCATTCACCTCCTCCAGGTTGGCCCCTCTCTCAATCAATAGGGCAGCCAAGTCTACATGACCTCCACAGGCTGCCAAGGTCAAGGGGGACTCAAAGCTGTCAGCTGGCATGTTAACCTTTAACAAAGAATAAAGCTCTTACAATGACAAGTTCCAAAGAGCTAGCTCATCATGTCTTCAACTCTTTGACCAACAACCATCCCTCACCTGGGCACCACTGTCCAACAATAGCCG
This sequence comes from Magallana gigas, assembly GCF_963853765.1. NCBI lineage: Eukaryota > Metazoa > Mollusca > Bivalvia > Ostreida > Ostreidae > Magallana > Magallana gigas. Next base: position 46,993,962 of record NC_088859.1, on the reverse strand, counting down.
CGCCACCTCTACATGGCCATCCATGGAGGCCTCCATCAATGCAGTGTGCATTTCATCTGTCTTATGCTCTTGGTCAGCACCCGCTTCCAGCAGAAACTTAACCATTTCTAAATGCCCTATAATTAAGATGAAAAGTACAAATTTCTGAACCAGATAGAGCTTTGGGCCATCTCAACAGTTAAATATTTTTTCCAGTAATTTTACTTAAGATACTTTTACTAGAATTAACAGCTAAAACTTGCAAGATTGAAGATCATTGTGTAGTGACAAAAGTAATCAGTGGATATAATATGAAACAAACCTTTGTAACATGCCAAGGTGAGAGCACTCTCCTTGAACTCATTGGAGTGGGTGTTGATTCCTGCCCCAGCTCTCAGCAGAATCCGGGCCACGCCCACATGTCCAGCACTGGCCGACTCCATCAGGGGTGTGTGTCCATTCTCATTATGCTGTTCAACGTTGGCTCCGGCTTCTAACAACTCTTGCACCACATCTTCAAACCCACCACATGCTGCATAGTGCAGGGGGGTATTACCTGGATATAAATGTTTTAAAATTTAGTTAAAATTGAAGAAAAAAATCATGAAAACTTTTAATGATTTTACACTGAATGAATCTGCAATATATTATAAATTGAGGATTACCTGCAGAGGACTGTGCATTGACATCTGCTTCATGTGCAATTAGAAGTTTAACAATGTCCACGTATCCTCCACTTGCAGCTTCCATTAGTGGGGTGCAGTCACCTTTAATTCCACGATCTTCAACATTAGCCTTCATTGCCAACAAGACCTATCAAAAGTACAAATGAAATTTTTTTTTTTACTAATCCTGATTCTTCTTTCAATTTGTAAAATTGATGTTGGTACTAAAATAAACAATTTAAAATTTGAGGCTTTCAAACAAATAACGTACTTGAGCAAGCTCATAGTAACCAGCTGAGCAGGCCAGAGACAGTAGGCTTTCTCCCTCCTCTGTGGTTTCATGAACACTTCCTCCCTCATGTAAGAGTTTCCGAACAGTTGGTACATCCCCATCACTGCAAGCCTCAGCCAGGGACCTGGAACTTTAAACAATTATCAATAACATTTAACCCTAGGAATGAAGCTTGTGCTTCATTAATACTATCAAATAGAGTTGTAAACTATGATAAATATAAATTGGTCTAACAAACTACAAGTTGTAGCAAATATGTACCCCTCTGCTCCTGTGAGCTGGCCCTGCTGCTCGGCTCGCATTCTGTGTAAGGCTTGGGCGGCTTCATCCAGAGCACAACTGACGGAGGATGTCAACTTCCTGAGGACCTCAGGGTCGGTCAGGGCTTTACCATCGGCCGTTGACAGCTTACCAATACCTGAAGACAAACCTGTGTTCTTTATAACAACCATTAACACAAGAGAACACAATGATGCATGATTAATCACAATCCTGTCTATGAACTTACAAATAAGGTTTGAAAATCTTCAAATTAATCTTGTGTTTAATGATATGAAATATTAATACTGGGATAGTATTCTTTGTTTGAGAAAACCTTCAATAAACTTAAATTTCTTGATATTTATTAGACATGATTATATACCTGTATCCTCATAAAATGTATTCAGTGCAAATAATTAAAAATACATCTATCCCTGTTGAATATGTCTCAAACATTTATATGGTGGAACTATTTTGTTCACAACTGTTAAATGAACCATAACTTTTTGTTTTAAGTTTGCACTTAAGCCAACTGGAGAAAAGGAAAAATTGTGATGTCATTTTCTTTCCTATTCATCGTGTATCCCTTTTCTAAACATTCCCATGATGCATTTTGGTTTGTTTTTTCATTTGCCCAAAAAGAAATTATTTCTATTTACTTTGAATATTTCTAACTTTGAAAGGAGATCGATTCTGTTGGTGTAAATAGGAAAAAGTCCATAAATTTTTAAGATAATTGTTTTGTATTGAAAATATTTTGATACTGTAAAAACCGAAAGTTGGACCAAGCAGCTTTAAGGAAGAAAATGATCACAATTTTATGACATGGGCATACACAACTTAACCAAATGATAGATATATAGATAATAGCAAGCTGATGCCAGCATTCATAAAATAAATATTGATCTGTGTCATATAAATTCATACATATATTCATACATATATATATCTTATAAAAAATGCTTTTTTGCTTAACAATAGGATTTTTTTTTTTAAATCTCAACTTTTTTGACGCTTAATTTAGTGACACAATTTATACTAAAATATACTCCTGCACTGTAATTATTTTTTGGTCGGTTACCTTTGATTTTAACTCACTTTCAACCAAAATCTCATATTCATTAATCTAACACTCAAAAAACAAACAATTTTTCATGTCATATTCAGTATACAGCAATACACAATCCAAAACCTGATGTTTTAAAAAAAAATTAATGGAGCTTTTAATCTCAGTGCACTTGTATAAGTTAATAATATCATAAAATAATGGCCTTTTAGGTGCTGTTAAATTTGTGGCTGAAACAACATTTGGGGAGCTTGTGACTAGGGCTTGGACGATACTGTACTTAGCCGATTCGGTACATATCACGATACATGAGATGCGATACGATACATATCACGATACATTGCAATTAAATAAAAACATGAATAAAAGTTTAAAATTTATTCAATCTGCCGATGTATTACCGCATGGCCAAAGTTATTTTGATATATTCATAATGAGCATTGCACAATTTACAAATTACTTTAGTCTCGTGTACACTAGTTTTTCAATAACAAGTAATCCAAAAGTTGTCCACACTCCAGATTTAGCTTCCTAACAGTTTTGACAACTTTACGAGGTTTTCCGCCATCTTTGTACTTTCATATTAGGCGCGCGGACTAAAAATAGCCGATATATAAAGCTCGGATATTTTTGAAAAATAAAAAAAGTTCGGTAAGGTATCGTTGTATTAATGGTAAATGTATTGATCCAAATATCGTCAAAATAAATACCGCGATGCACCGGTGCATCGGTGGATCGTCCCATCCCTACTTGTGACTGAGGTAATGATTTTGTGGTAACATGATTAACAGCCTATTTATTAAATGAATATTTCTTTCTATTGTTTGACTTATTAAAGATTTTCATTAAATCAACAACAAATCCAAGTCACAATATGGAGATTCAGCTATTCACTGTATTTTCAATTTCAATTCTCTTTTTTCTGCAGTATGATTATTTACAGTGAGATCAGTAAGCAAGTCAGAGTTCCATTACATATTAATGACAATCTGCAGTAATCCTTACCTGCTGCCTCAAGTAATGCTTCTAGTCTGGCGTGTGTTTCGGGATCTATTGAGGGGATGTTTGAAGCCTCCATTCCTTCTGTGGGTAAGAGAAACTTTGGTTCAATGTCCTGGTCTTCTTCATCAATGTCATGATCCATGATAAATGAACCAACCTGAAAGGTAAAAAATCAATTTCAAATCTTTTAACAAAGATTCAAGTTATAATCAACTTATAAAAATAAATTGAATTCAACAGCACGACATTTTCATTTAATTAGTGGGGCAGTACTTTGAGTATACAAACATCAGAAATGAACATTAACACATCAAGTATACAGTTAAAAAAAACATTTGAACTTAAAATTTTGAAGGGATTCTAGAACCATTTTAATAAGAGGTTGGACTTTGGGATCATTGAGTATGTATCACACTTCAGTTTGATAAAGTCAGGGTCTACTTAAGTTCAACTGTCCAGTCATTAGGTAATATATATGAATACATTGAACACAACTAAACTTTTCCAACTTCATCCAGGGCTGTATACAGCATAAATTTCATACAATAGAAAAAAACTTTCTGATTTCAACATTCTATGAATATTGATAAAATTCGCAAAGCTAATCAGAAAATGGCTCCAGTTCAGGCAAGGGAGTTGTAGAACAAGAAAGTAACAACATATTTCTCACATGAACATCTGATACAATATAACCTGAATGTGATCACTATTGTCATATTCACATAGCTTTTATATTTTTTTGTTGACATAAAAGTCAAAGTGTGTATCAGTATGTACGAGTATTGACCACTGTATAGTTATGCTTTGTAGAGCTGTCTTCATGGAGTTCAATATTGCATTGACATTGTATATATTATGCTATTTGAAAAACATACTGCTATATGTTTTTTTGTTTGGGTTTTATTTTTTCATAAAAATATTTGTGCAATGCTAGTTCTAAACAGAAATCAATATCGTGTGTAAATTAATTTGCATACATTATCTAACATACTTAAAACAATTTTGATCAAATATTTATAAGTCTACCATTCCCAATATAATAAAATACGTTTAAAATGTTGCAAAGAACCTCCATGCAATTAGTGCACTTTCTTAGTGGTAAAATGGTCACATGCTTTTGTCCAATTCAGATACGCAGGTTCCTGACAAAACACTAATTTACACTTTTATGCATAGGAACTACAACTAATCGAGTAATATACAGTCAATTAGACTAAACTTACGTCAGACACCTCGTCGTCATCACTTATGTCTGCTCCAAATGTCGACTGAGCGGATTGTATGGTTTCATTTTTCTCTAGCGATGGATACGGTGCTGTCTGACTACCTTGCTCAATTTCAACAGTTCTTATATTTTTATTTGTTGAAACATTCTCATCTGAGGTTTCATTCTGCATCATTGCGGTCAAATATTATCTCAAAAACATAAAAGTATTACGTTTCTTTCGTTTCAAACTTGTTCTTGGTGTGCAAATCTCCTCATGCTAAGTTGCCACCTTGACCGCCATTACCAATGTTCCATTGCAATGTCCCGGATGAACATATGTGCGCAGGAGCAGACAACTAATAAATTTTCCGGAAGCATGCGTGCGACAATGAGTTGAGCGCATTATTTCAAAATCATAATTTTACTATGTACGAAAAATATCAATGTTTCTGGATTTTATTTACCCATCATCAAAACACATATGCTTTGAGTTTTATTTACATCAGTTAATTTAAATATGTGACTCTTGCAAGTCAAAGTGTTTAAAAGAAAATTGCCTTTTCACAATAAACAGAGACTTAAAGTTAAAATTATTGATTTTGAAAAATGAAAGAATTTTTCCTTGGCCGTGTTCAAAAGATTTCAATTAAAATTGATTTAAAATTTACAGTTGTATATAATATTTAATATGGGGCCAGGAAAAAACTATTATATGCATGCACATTGACTCAGTGATTCTAATCCGGCTATAGGTATATAGCTGCATGTGTGTCTCTAGATCTTATATAACTCATAGGCGTCGGAACCGGGGGGGCTTAGCCCCCCCCCCCCACTTTTCTTGTAAAGTCAGACCTTACCATTAGGCACATAGCATCATAGAGGATTTAGCCCCCCTAAATTTACCTTGAAAGATTGAGAAGTTGGAAGTAATAGGGATACTAGCCCCCCCCCCCCCCCCCCCACGGATGATTTTTTTGGGGGGTTGGGGGGTTGGGTAGGTAAATTTATCTTAAATTGAAATTATAGGTATATTCCCCCCCCCCCCCCCCGGATTAGGATTTTCATGATTTTGGGAATTAGGTTTTTCCTCAATATTTCTGAGGATTAGTCTAGCCCCCCACTTTCAATTTGCCGCGTTCCGACGCCAGTGTAACTTGAGTGGAACAAACAATTAAGACACATTTTAACATGTTTAAACATCAAAAAAGTGTGGTTTTAATGAAATACATATATGGAACATTAAAACCTACCTTTTGAATTTCTCCTTATGCAATTGTCGAGGGCGCATATCATACTGAGAAAAAGTTGAAGGGGGGGGGGGGCTGGTAAGAGAACAAAAAACACGCTAAACAAAAGGACCGTAATTTTCATTGATAATTCAGTCCAATTAGCACAATCATTTAATTAATATTAAAAAGAGTAATTAAGTTTTATCTCTGCATAAAAAATAATTGAGTTCATGGAGCCAACTTGAGCATTGAAGAATGAGAGATCGTCAAAAATTTATGACCATTTTAAAAAAAAATATATTGTAATTAGTGGAAAACGGAATTTCAAATAGGTTATGCTTATGTGCTGTTTAGTAACCAAAAAAACCACAAACATCAGTCAACAATCCAGCATCCCCCCTTCCAGGTGCATGGGACGTACATGACCCCAGCCCCTAACCCCCAAGTATAGACTCCCTAGAAGGTCTTATTCAGTTTTTCTCATTTAATTATCATTTTATGACATACCGGTACTTCTAATTTAACATATGCCTTCACTCTGTAAAATTACGCAAAACAACATATTTAAAAAATCCATACCCATATAATATCTGTATACATGTATATCAATACGTGCCTTGCATTGGCTTACTTCTAACTATCAGCCACGTAGCATCAGGGAGGGGTCAGCCCCCCCCCCCCACCTTTTTATCACAGCAAACATCATGCATTTTTTAAATTTACATGTAAAAAAATGAAGTATGACGAAGTTGCCAAACCCCACCACTGTTTTGGAGTATGTAAAGAGTGATGTTGAAGATGGAAGTTATAGCCCCCCACGATTTTGGGAAGAAGTTGTCTTTTTTTGGGGACGAGCTAGACTATAATTGGAATTATTTTTTTTTTTTTGCTTGTCAAGATTTCTGATGTAGGTCTAGCCCCCCCCTCCCCCCCCCCAATCGTAATTTGCTTCCTTATATACATTGAAGCATAGAAGTTGACAAATTTAATGTATCTCTCAGGGAATATTATAAAACAGCAAGAATATAGTACATGTAATTTTTTTCTTTTATAGCTTGTTTAGTTTTAATTACATTTATGAATACCAGTTAATAATTAATAATCAGATCTACCTAAAATTTTGATATATGATTTGTTTAGCTATAAAATATTATTTAGTAAAGAAAAAAACATGCATTTTACACAACATATGCTTCTAAAGGAGAACAATTAATACATGCAGTATAAAAATGACCCAGACCATCGAGACTCCTTTTTTAAATATTCATTTTTTGTTTATTGTAAAAACAAATTGGTACCACGATACAATGATATGTGTTCTGTGAATGAAAAAAATTAAATTAACATGATTATTACAGATCATTACTATCACTGCATGTCCATTTTTTAATTCTGTTTGTTAAGAGTTGCTTCCCATTGTTGAATTCCACCTTGATAGAATCTCTAAGAGAACGAGAGGTATATTTGAATACATGCATATGAAATTTAAATCAACCAAAGAGGTCACTAATTTGTTATCATATTTTTACAGTCATTGGGGTTTAAAGACAATGAACTTGCAGATAATGGGGAACCATCCAGGTGTTAAGATGGTGGTCCTTTAATAGATCTGGGTGATATCTATACAAAGATCAGATCTCTGGCCGCCAGTCCATAGAGACATGTTTACCTTTACACCATACACAGGTAATATATACATGTGTTTGTCTTTTAGAATAATCAAACGTATAATTAAGATTTAAATACTTTTTTCTAAGAGTCAAATTACTGGGCATATAATTGTAAAGACAATAGAAATGTTATTGCGAAGTAAAAGGGAAATTGACTGTCAATGGTCCGTTACTTTTCTCCTGCCAACTGCCTTCACACCCAAAACACAGGACTGAAATGTTATAATTCAGAACTTGTTACTGAATTTCCAATGTTGGTGTGTCTGTGTTTTAGGGAAAAACCTGAGGAGATTATTGTCCGACCACTGGTAAGTAATTTGCCACACCCAGTTTTACATTAAGATACCATGATAGTAGGTAGAATGTGTAAATATATGTCTTAAACAGACATGCCGCTCCTTGAATTCTCTGTATGTCGGCTGTGTGTTCAAACTGTAAAGAATTTATAAATTATACATTAAAGTTAATAGCTTTAGGTAGTTAGTATGTAAAAGAAAACAAATGAACATGCATATTTACATCCTGTTAATGTTAGATGGGAAATGGGGCCAGCAGCTCTGGAGTGAAGAGAAAGCGGGTGCCCACACTGTACATCTATGGTCTTAGTGCCCCGGCCCGGGCAGCCTGGATGACGGCCAAGGCTGCAGAGATTCCTGTCCGCCTCAAGTATATTGACCTGTTCAAGGGAGAGCACAAGACACCGGAATTTGCAAAGGTATTGAGTTACAGATTGCTGGCATTCTGTAAAATTATAAACCCACACCATATATAGATTCCATTTTTATATAAATGTACACTGCAATAATGGTGAAGAAGAAATATATAATAAAGATAAAGCATCAGGATAGCAGGAAAATGTCTCAAAAGCTTTTGCAAACATGTTTCACACCTTTTTATTTTAGTATACACACAGAGCATGAAATTATTCATGTCACACTTTTTTATACAATGGATAATAACTCAAATAGCCGCACTGAAATTTTGTTGATACTTGCAGATCAATCCCGATATGACAGTGCCAACATTGGTAGATGGAGATTTCACACTGTGGGAAAGGTTAGTGGAACTTCCTCAACTAATAATATTTACAATGTTACAACGTACCTTTGGCGTTTTTTTCTTAGAACAGTGTTTACTTAAATTAACATTTATGTTGACAGCCGTCCTATCATGCAATATATGGTCAGCAAATGGGGAGGAAAACATTCCTATCTATACCCAACAGATCTCCAGAAAAGAGCCATTTGTGATCGTCTCATGAACTTTGATCTCGGCTCTGTGTACAAAACAGTTACAGAGTTCACGGTAAAAATATGATTAATTTATGTTATAAATACTCAGCCACCCTGAAAATTTGCTGTTAAAAAAACTTTGTTATCCACCCATTTTCAAAAACATAATTGATGTCCGATGAACAGAAGTCAAATATCGATAATCAAATACTTCTGTGGATTTTACAGTATCCCCAGCTCTTTCAAGGGAAGCCCCCTGATCCTGATAAAGAGGCTGCGATGAAGAAAGCATTTGAATACCTCAACCGAAACCTAGATGGTGGCCAACGATACATGACCGGTGACGACCTCACAATTGTGGACATCTCCATGGCAACAAACATATCATTGACTGAGATTAAAGGTTACATGATGGATAAGTGGCCAGACCTGGCAATGTGGTACCGCCGTATGAAGGCTCTTCCATATTGGGCAGAATGTAATAAGGGGCTGTATGAATGGAAGACTCCCCAGTGATGAAAACAAAAAAATGAATACTTTATTTATATAACGTTTTATTTACATGTAATTCATTGATATATGTACATTTTATTACAAATAAAATACTGCATGAATACGTGCATTCAATGCCTAAATTTTGCAGACAACAGAATACCAGTACATGTATTTACTGTAACTAAAACAATAAGTATAGGGCAAGCAGTAACTAGTTTGTTTGATTCATATAAATATTACATACAATTTAAATGTAAAAGTAGGTATTTTTTGATACCTAACTGAAGATCCATGGTATTACATACAGATTCATGGTACACGTACTATGTGAAAAAGTAAAATAAGGTACATGTATCCCATTCAGTAGTAGATCCCTAGTATTTACAAGTAAAAGTAGATCACAGACATTGTATGTAATCATTTTCAAAGATATTGGAGCAAATGGTGGATCCAATTAATCTCAGGTAGTTATGACTTCAAGACAATGATCTATGTGTTTTGTAATAGGTACTGGTATGTTCAATTCCAAATCAATGTCTGTAACGAAGTTCGTAAATTACAATACCAATAAATACACATAGTACATGTATCAGTATGTGTATATATATACATGTATTTGATATACCAGGTAGTTGAAGAACACCATTCACTATATGGATTCACTGAATGTAAAAACTTAAATCTAAAAGTTGTACCTAACAAAATATAAAGCTATCTAGTTTATATTCCAGATTTGATTCAAACTTGAAATTCTTACTCATTTCTACTAGGCATGCTCTAAATATGATAATAAAGTATACATACCTGTATATTACAAAAATCATAATGTAATATCAATAGACATGATAAAAATGCCCTTTCCATTAAACTGTCTTTGCTTTTGTGATGAACATGTTACAGTAATGCTTCTCTTATTTGTAAAAAAAAAATAATAAAAAAAAAAAAAAAAAAAAAATAAATGTGGTAAACGATCTACTCCATCACTAAAAAACAAAGAACATCCCAAATACAATAGAATACATTCAGAAGGCTTTAAATCAATTGACATAAATTCCATTCTTTTACATCTTATTAGCACATGTACATGTACATGAAACTTGTATAGAAATAAGATAAAACACAGCCTACAAAAGCCTGAAATACAGAGTAACAAGTAGACAGTAAATGAGCCACTTTGTTCACTGATGACAGTAAATAGTTTTCACTTCTTCAAGGTCAAAGCAAAATACTGGTAGTGCTAATGTCTTGCGTTTGAAACAATTATTTTTCCAACATTCCTTGCAGATTTCACCACAATATGAAAATTTAATTCTACTGTTCTGAATTCAGTTAGATTTGATCCATATGTTTCTACCTTTTGTACATGCAACCGACTAAAGAAAAGATCTTTTAATGGTAGTTATACTTATTTTTGAAAACTGTCCAGTAAACTGATGGGAAAATCACCATCGTCTTGACTGCTTTTCTGGATACCATGTATTAATATTTTGAAGTCTGGGATTACAAAACTGATTATATGAAGAGTACCGGTATGCTACAGTCATGTTCACAGCTGAATTTGTTCTGTAATTTAATATGCACGAACATAGACAGACAGACAGACAGACAGCTTGACACTTGTGTTACAAAATCTCTACAGTAATCCTGCATTGATTTATGACATGATTCACGTTCCTGTTACCGGTAATCTAATATCTGGTCTTGCCCTATCTCACATGACTGCAATTGATGGGGCTCTTTAGTTCAGAAGGTGAGAATATCAATAACATTGGCAACAAAGACAAACTGATGGCAGGACAATAATCAGACTTCCAGTTTCAATAACATGTAAACACTTTTATAAAATAAACACAGAAAGTATTGGTTTATATAAATTAAATGTTTAAAGGCTAGACTTAACAAAGCACAAGGTTCAATACACTTGCAGTGGCATCAGTTGAAATAATGAGGATTTTGTCTCCATACACAATCCTGTGGGTAAGGTCGTTGACATCACTTTTGTCTCAAGTCCACCATTTCAATTCTTTCTGTATCTACTACACTGACATGTGCACAATTCTGAAAGCATTGAATTAATGTCATTAGCTTATAAATGAATGTATTAGCCCAGCAGATATTACTTTAAGTGAACCTGAAATAAAGCATCAATCCCATAATAAAGAGATTGTTTTTATGCAAACAGTAGACTTTAAAATGTTTACCCAATCAAACATATGAAAAATGGAATTTAAAAATGCAAAGAACTTTGTGATAAGAGCTTGTCTTTCATGGACTTACATCAAATAAAGGTGGTGTCTTAGTGTGTTGGTGAAATCCCCTTTCTCTACATTGACCAATCTCTGGAAGGCCCCGCTCGGAAGTCAGAGTAAATATTCCAGTCCTGTCAAAATCATTCACTGTGATATCAGAGACTTTTGTTTGGTGGTAAATACTTCATACACCAATAATGCAGCTCCAATGTGGCTGACACATACGTCATATTATTAAAAGTTACAACATATCTGGGTAAATTTGAGATTTCATTACCTCTGTAATATTATGAACTGGACACATTGTAGGCTCCAATTTCCAAATAACATTTTATCAAGACTATGACCCAACCTCAAGTCATAGATAAACTCCTGGATTTTACACTAACAGGCTGATTCCTAGAATAATATTTTATATTCACACTTACTCTTGATACTTTGGTGCACACACAATAGCAATAGCCTCTGGAAGCATGGCCTGGTAGCCATATTGATTGTGCATGTCAACACTGGACAGAAAAGCTGTCTGGCTTGGATGTGTCTATAGATTCAAAACATAAATAATCAAGGACTCGGACAAATCTATCATACAATAAACAAACTTTTACTTGCAACAACATAATACATGTACTGTGGAATCATTTAAATTGGTGGGGGCCAATTTTCGTGGATTGTTGGCATTTTGCTTATTCATGGGGATGTAATTTCATGGATGTGCAGGTTTTCAGTTTAAGTAAGAAAACTTCCTCTTACAAAACTTGTTTTCATGGAGGATGTAAATACGTGGGGGAGGGCTACCCACGAAAACCACGAAAATTGAGCCACCACGAATTCTAATGATTCCACAGTATTAAAATTTAGAGGCCATATACAGGTTTACTGAGACTAAAATCAATTTGAAGTTTATCACAGAACTGATAACCTAACACTACTTCATAGGACAAGTTCCTTGCATGCGAAGTGATTTACAATATTTTCAGAGCATACTGAATCCAGGGAGCACTTACATGGATCCATCCGAGCGTGATGAGATCGCGGGGGTCCTGGTACATAAACAGGTCCTCCTCATCCTCCGCCACACAGGTGTCTGTGGTCCCTGACTGCTTAGGAACCAGCACGTGTGTGATGTGAAAACTGTCATGTACCTACACACACAGATAGCATTGATCTATAATAATATTTACACATTGGAACTCTTTTGAAGATTTACATTCCTGACACACACTTTGGACAGACTCTGACCAGGATGACAGTATAAATTTAAAATACATAGCAAGATCAAACTACAAGTGCTAATGTGAAGGTTTTGATGTAAATCTGTCTAAGTACAAGCAAGTTTCATCAAGCATACATAAATAATCTTTATCGTCAATAAACAATCTTAAACGTCAGAATCTGCACTCTATTTAGTTACGTACCATCTTGCCAGCAAGAATACCACATGTTTCAATGTTTCTCAGAGTGTTGTGTTCAGCGAGGACCATGAACTTCCTCATCAAATCAGAGGGTACTATCACCTGACGCAGGCCTGAGAACCCCGTGCTGGTGAAATGGTCAGGTTTAGTGCTTCTGTCAAAATTGGGGGCACCATTGCTAAATAAAACATTCAAAATTCAAAGTTGAGAGATCAAAATCATTCATATATAGTAGGTACAATTTTTGCCGATTTATCATACAGAGCTATAAGTTTTTTATGTCTTTACTATGGCACAAATCAAAATAAAAAAAAATTCAAGGAAAAATTTTGTCCACAGCTTACACTGATGGGGTGGAGTAATCAGAAATGACTAGATTTTTCTTTAGTTCTCTATCAGGAATACTGGGATACTGAGAATCCTTCATCAAATTTTTCTCCACTGGTTTTTCTCCCAGATCATTGTGTATATATGTTAGATTCCCAGCCGTCGCAGATGGACGCTGGTTGTTTAAGCCTGCCAAGTTCTCTCCTTTAACAGTGTTCTCATTGCTCTCGCTGTCTTGGTCAATATTTTTCAGTAACTCTTTCTCTTTCAGTTCTTTTAATTTGCGCTCCTGCTCATCCAACCATCTTGCTTCTGCTTCACTGCGAGCCTCTAGATTCCTGGCTTCCTCCTCTTGCTGTCTCGCCTCCTCTTCTTTCCTCTGTCTTTCTTGTTCTCTCTCTAATTCTTCTTGTTTCAGTCTCTACAAAATAAAAGAGATGATTATCAATTGGGAAACCAAATGGAGAAAATTCAAACCATGGTCTAATATTCAATAGCCTGTGTTAGTTTCATTAGATAAAACAATGTCTCCACTTTACCTCTTCCTCTTGTCTTTTCTTTTCTATTTCTGTGTATTTCTTCTTTAATATAGTTTTCAATTCTTCTGCGATTGGAAATACAAGCTTTACTTTCTGAAAATTGAAATTTCATTTTGTTACATCCATTATTATGCAGACAACATTTTATTATTCTGAAGGAAAATCTGTAACTTATAAATGATTCACTCAAACTAGAAGTACTGACCATAGAATGTTTGTTTTAATTTGAACTATAGACATAAAGTAATGACATTACAACAGTTCATCCCAAAAATGAAAGAAGAACAATTTTATAACTTGTATGTTGTTATTCAAGGAGCATATTTTTGTTAATTAATTGTCGAAAATTAAGAGTCTCAAGAACTAGTTTTCTTGAATAAATTATCAAAGTATGAACCTTCGTCAATATTCCTAATGTAGTTTATAGATCATATTACGAAAACAAGAAAACATTACATGTACTATATCACCTCTTTGCAGCAAACTCTTAATCTCAACTTCATCATTGGCATTTTCTTTCACAAAAATTATTCTTTGAATTTCCTTAGAATAGAATTTAACAAAGCATTGGCAGACTGGAGTGTGTTGAGGACTCACCTTTTTAATTCCTGTAACATCATTAACAGGAGCTGATTTGTAGTCTGGGTGTTTTGGCAATTTTTCAACAAACAGTCTATAAAATTTCAAATAGAAAAATACTTGCTTTAAATACCTGGGGACTGATATCACTGTGAATAGCATAATTTATTATATGAATTAAGATTTTTAAAGATTCCTCTCACATTTTGAACTTTGTACCCCAAGGCCAGCATTTTTTTATTTTTAGATTTACGAAATATTTTTCAAATTATTTGGTGAGGAGGAGGGGAAAAAAATAAAAATAAAATTGAAAAATTTGTCCGTCGAGAAAAATAAATAAAAATTAAACAATTTTTCAACAATATTTTTTTTTATTTTTAAAATAAGAACACGTGTCCAGGAGCTGCCATTTTTTTTAAATATATAAGTAATTTTGGTTGTTGGTGATGTTCTTATCATAACATATTTTATCCATGGGCACTGAAAACTTGTGTTGATATATTGTACATGCATGTATAAAAACGAAGGTTTTTTTTATATATACAAGTACATACTGTACATATACATTAAGACAAAAAAAATTAAGGGAGTTTTCACTTCTTCCTTGCAGAAAAATAGGAAGAAGTTTGAGAAATCATTTATTTAATTAAATTAACAATGCTTTTCACAAATTCAAAATTTAAAATATTGTTACTGAAAATAAATTGGATGAGAAGCATGTCCACAAATGTCAGTAAAAAATCAAACAAGTTTTTTTATTTAAAAAAGACTAACTAACTTTTAAAATTTTATTTATTTATGTAATTATACCTTTAATAAAGGAAATGTTTCGTTATTTTGTTAGCTTAATGACAAATAAAATCATTCTCTTTCCTTCAGTCATAAGACTCCTGTGTTCAGTGTGTTTAGGGTTATTAGTCCAACCCTATGACCCACTTAACAACCGTTATGTAGAGGATCTATTTCAGGGTTGGCCGGGAAATACCAGTGCTGGGAATTACCGGTGGTAAATACCGGTATTTCCCGTCCCGGTTAATACTACTGTTTTCCACTAAACTGGGAAATACTGGGAAATACAAATTTATAATCTTTATTTCTTTAGTTTGTTCAATGTAAAACTTATGTTTATGATAAAAGATATTAACAGTAAGCATCAAAAACCAATTTATTATACTTCCCCATTTCACTGTCAGTTTATAAATCTTTAATTCACCAGATCACCTATTCCAAAAGATTTCTATAGCTGCTAATGTACAAATTTTAGTCCAGTTTTTTTTAACTTCAAGTTTTGTGTTTTACAGATTTATAATTCAAAGCACAAAATAAACTGTTATAATTAGTGTAGGTGTTGCAAGTAAAAATTCAATAATCACACGTTGTTTTAATAAATAATTACACTTGACAGTTTTGTGCTCCTGTTTTGGGGAGATATATACTGTGAGTGGGGCTAATTGGCTTCTTCTTAGGTGTGTTGCATACTGAGGTAGTGACACAGTCACACTTTATTTTTCACAATTTTCTTGCCCCATTTTCATATTCTCCAAATAACCAGAAAATGGAACCTTTGATATCATGTTTATGATAACTGTGTAGATGCACCTATACCTGATTAAGCCTTAAAAACAAATTACAATGGTATATGAATGAACCATGTTTTGAGTATTCATAAGAGATAACCAATGCATTACTGACCTTAGTCAAAACTTGTTAAAATCAAAGACAATTATAAAATGTCATTGCTGACAAGGTGTACTATTGTCTACATCCCTACAGATTTAATTAAGACTAATGTCTTAAGTATGAAGTACTATAATATGTAGTTGTACTTTATTTCCCAGTATTTCCCGGGAAATACCAGTAATTCCCGGGAATTACCAGTATTTCCCACCGTCCTGGGAAATATGAGTATTTCCCGCTTTTTTGCCAACCCTGATCTATTTCCAAATGGTTAAATTATGATTATTTTAGAATTTATTTTGCCAAAATGTTCTTTAAAAAAGTAACTTATCATTTCCTTGTTTTTTTTTTAATTTACATAATTGTGATAGAAAAAGACTTCAACTTCTCTTTCTTGAGGAAATTCTGGCTAAGTTGCCGATCACAAAACTTAATAGGGTCGTAAATTGTAGGGTTGGACGAAAGCAAACAGGAGTAGGCCCTACGGTGGTTTTTTTGTGACTTCTGGTGCCTGTGACTTGATCGGAAAGAACTTGGTCTGTTTAATCAATGCATGAACAACAATAATTCAGACTACACATACGTGATTGCATCAACATTTATTTTTATTTTTACCAGAAAGAAAATTTCGGGTCGGAGGAAAAAATAAAATTAATAGCTAGTTTAGGTCCTTTTATTTTTATTTGAATTTTTTAAAAAATAGGGTCGGCGGGTTTGTAAATCGAAATTTCAAAAAATGCTGGCCCAATTGTAATAAATTCTGTTTAACCATTAAATTAAAAAGGTCAATTATAATTAGGTATAGAATTACGCGCATGGTTTCAAATTTTGCCCTCTATATTATCTTTTCAATTGGATCCTTTAACAGTAAGCAATAACAACATTGAACATTATTTGATTTTTTTCTGTTTTTTTTTTATTAATATAATTAATCCGCACTTGGTATATCAAATTGCTTTAAAATAAAATTCATGGTATATTTTCAACAACAACAAAATTTATGAATATGCATGGTCTTTGTTGTAATAATTTTCTTGGTATGTGGATATGCCAATAAATATCAATTGACAGTAACTGTTTGATTTAAAATTCTATTCTTAAAAAAATCCATTTTAAGAACACTTAATAAATGTCATTATAAATTCAGAATTATCTAAAGTGTTCCTTTTACATCAATAACTTACGATATAAATTTGGTGTAAAGAATAAATGCTTGTTCATAATTCTTCTCATCCTGGTAGACCTTTGCCATTCGCAGCATTTCATGGCCTGATCTAAGGTACCTCCTGGGTGGGATCTGTGGATCTATCTCGACTTTACATGCATAATTACACAGCTCCCGTACCCTGGCCCCGGGGTCCCGGATGTGAGAGGTCAAGGAAACATCTCTAATGGCAGTCTGAGCCATTATACATCTGTTGAACAGGAAAAAAGTTTAATCTTTTTCAAGAAATTGTCTTCCTTGACTGCTAATGCAAACTATCAACCTGTATTGAAACAATTATATTTAGAGTGCTGGAACATTAAAATCTAAAACCAATGAATATCTCCAACTGATTAGTTTGATTTAATCATTTTTTACTGCAAAGTAATTTTGATGGAAAATAGCTATGACAAGTGATGACTAAGATTGAAGTGATTCTATTATTATGTCATTTCATAGAAAAGCAATTCCCTTGGTCATATTACACATAAAACAATAAAGAGTAGTTATATATACAATGAAAATAAATTTGTATCTCGCACCAGTGGGAATTTGGCAATAAAATAATTGTCATCTGCAAAATGTTTCTTCCTACACTTTGTTTACATCTTTTGCGTGATGCACTATTATCATTTGGGTAATTCGTACATAGAAGGTTTCGCGCGGAGAGAGAGAGAGAGAGAGAGAGAGAGAGAGAGAGAGAGAGAGAGAGAGAGAACCGGTCAGAGGGAGATGCGCATTTTATTTTATTTTAATATGAAATACATTTAGAACGCAGTATTCAAGAAACAAAATTGCTTTTAAAATTGCTTTTAAAAGCAATACATTATGTAGAATTTATATTAATATAAGTATGCTATATGCTTTGATCAGTGTTTCCTGAGTAAAAAATTATTTGCAAAGCAAACATTTATTTGCAAAACACAAAATTATTTGCAACAACATGCTAAAATATAGCGGAAAATCACTTTCATTTGTGTCATTCATATTTGCATATTAGAATAATCTGATAAATGAATCCAACTAAACACTTTGATCGGACATAACTTGACATGATCTTAATTAATCCGGCAATCTCTGTGCTAGCGCTTACGGCTATGATTGTTATACACATGTGACCTTTCATATTTGTACTTGGCAAGTTTTTGGTCGTTATCTGAATACTTATTAATTACCCTGTATTTGTAAATACCTCATGTTTCAAACGATATGAAAATTTTCCAAGATTTTTCCTTTGAAACGCTCCTCTATAGCTTATCAGGTTTCAATATACATGGCAAAACATTATGATGTCTACGGGTATTTTGTATTGCAATTGACCTGAATGATAAAGGTTGAAAAATTAAGCGAGGTATTCCGAATGACCTCCGAATGGAGAAAAGATGTCACTGAACATTCCCCATTTCAAATCTCCGTAAGAAATCAATTTTCATTCCTGTGAATTTTTCAGAATAATATATAAATGATATTGTGTAAGTAAAATTATCGTGGATCTTTTCCCTTTCATCTATTTCAAATGCACTTCTTTTTTCTTTTATGAAAAATTGTCCAAATGTGCTGCATATTATAAATATCTTGGGACAGAGTATAGTAGGAAAGGAGGGGTGAGCAAATGAATACATTGGAAACATATATGGCTGGACAGGTCAGTGCAACTCTAGTCAGGAGCTCTACCATTGAGCTACCCATGCAGGCCGATATCACGGGTCATATAGCCCCAACTACTACAACAGAATGAAATCACCTATAACAATCTGATTAAAATCAGATCCTTTGATCCGCTCACGAAGATCGCTACACTAGTGTAGCAAATCCTTTGATCCGCTCACGAAGATCGCTACACTAGTGTAGCGATCTTCGTGAGTGGATCAAAGGATCTGATTTTAATCAGATTGTCACCTATAATTGACCTGTGTATACTATAAACATTATATACAAGCTAAAAAAAAAAAAAAAAAAATGCAAATAATTCAAATGGATGAGAATATGTATGTAACTTATAACCCCATGTGCGCACGTTTTCTTTATGGCATTGATTAGTGCCGGTCTAATTATTCAATACTTTTTTTTAAAAATGAATTTCTTTTTCATGGCCTAACCTTGATTGCACTGGGAAAAAAGATATTAAATTAAACCCTTCCCTATAGAAAACAAATGTTGGAGTGCACACTTCAATTTGAACATTACATTTGCAACATACCGGCATATAAAAATAATTTACCATGCAGCGAACATGAATTTTGTGTGTCGAAAATTTCCCCCCAAAAAAATATATATATAAGTTAATTTATGAACCTGCAATTGCTAAGTCTTTATCTTCTTATGTATGCTGATGATATGGTATTGTTTTCTGAATCAATTGATGAGCTACAGAGCATGTTGAATATTTTACAGTTCTATACAAATGAATGGAACCTTGATGTAAATGTATCTAAAACTAAAGTGGTTATTTTTAGAAATGGTGGGAATTACCGCACCAACGAGAAATGGCTTTATAATGGTGAAAATTTAGAAATTGTGGACCATTTTGTTTATCTAGGTGTTATGTTCAATTATAACGGTAAATTTTTTACCACTCAAAAACAATTAGCGGCACAAGGTCGCAAAGCCATATTTGCTCTCAAATCAACAATTAATCAGCTTTATTTAAACCATTGTACTTTGTTTTCTGTTTTTGATACCTATGTGTGTAGCATTTTAAATTATGGATGTGAAGTTTGGGGTTCCCACAAGGGACAAGATATTGAAAAGGTCCACCTTGAGTTTTTACGCTTTGTGCTTGGTGTCCGGAAAAATACTAATACAACTATGTTATATTTCGAGACTGGGCGTCTACCCTTATATCTTATTCGTATATATCGAATGTTTAAGTTCTGGTTTAAATTATTACAGACAGAAAATTGTATATTAAGAGCTGCTTATGGCTGGTCATATTGTATTTGTGAAAACGAAAAGCAAAATTATCAAAGCTGGGCAAAATTTATTAAGGACCAATTATATAATCTGGGACTTGGCTACATGTGGAATGGTCAAAATAATTTAAACAGTCGTATTTGTTTACCAATTATTCAGAAAAGACTTAATGACAACTTTATTCAAACGCTGCATGGCAAGATGCAAATAGAAACAAAATGTTTTATTTACAAGCACTTAGTTGATAATTTTTGCTTACAATACTATTTAGAAAAATCAATACCAAGGTTGTATAAAAAATGTATTTCCAAAATGAGGTTGTCCTCACATAATTTGCTTATTGAAACAGGTCGACATAAAAATATACCAAGAGACAAAAGATTTTGTAAAACTTGTATAACAGACATTGAAGACGAATATCATTTTATACTTGTATGTCCAATGTACTTAGCATTACGATCAAAGCTCATAAAAAAGTATTACTGGTGTAAACCATCCATGTACAAATTAATACAGTTATTAAGTGTTAACAATATTAAAGAATTGTGTAATTTAGGAAAATTCATTTACAAAGCCCTCACACTCAGAATGGTTTGACTATATCAAGTGTCATTTGCTGATTTCAATTGTTATTACTATCAATATATATATAATATATGTGTTATTTCATTCTCCAAATACAAATTATTCTATAGATTTGTAAGGACTGACCGTCCATTATTATTATTATTTATTCATGTATTGTTCACATTTATACATGTAAGTGCTATAAGACGTATGTCTTTGCAATAAAGAAATTGAATTGAATTGAATTGAATTTCTTATTTCTCGTATTTCTTGCCTTGACTGTAATACCATTAAAAACCGTTGAATCGGTTGGGTACTGTTGTTCAGGTGAGCTATATGGTCTATGGAAATCTCAATCTGATTACAGACTGCCAAGTTAGTGTATTGCCAGTCTTTAAATAATTTGAAATGTGCATCACGCAATTTTTTCTGCGAGACTTCCCTGACGGAAAATACCGATTGGCTCCAAAGAGAGAGCGAGTCTAAACGCAAATACTTATGAGCGTAATTAGTGATTTGACAATTTATTTCACAAGGTATGTATTTTTTCAGATGTTGTATCATCAGCTTAATATCTTGCATTAATGCAATGATATTTCTGGTAGAAATTGAATGTCACAATCTTAATATTTACTTTCTTGATGTTATATGTTGCTAATGAAAAAAATGTGCCACTCCAAAAATACATGTACAGCATACAACAAGCCATTTCTTCATTTTAATTCGTGAAATGGTTTATATCATTAACACTAGAGATGCACGATCCAACAGTAAGCTGTAAATCACATAATGTAATGGTTTTTGAATGTCAATAACTGCATATAGTAAAAGTAAAGAGCAACCCAACTGTCCTACTGTATGAGCTGAATGTGTTGTTGATTCTTTTTTTCTTTTTTTTGGTTTATTACTACTCTCGCATACGACCAATTCTCACCAGGGACCATTTTTTGCCAGTGCAATGTCATTTTATTAACATAGAACATTATATTATACAAAAAATGACGCAACAATACACTGGTGAGAAATAGTACTTGGAGAGAATTGGTTGAACGCCACTGACACCAGTAGACTACTGCTTGGTGTATTTAACTATCTTATACTTCTGTCACTGACTCCATCTGATACCTCTTTTGGAAACTAGGTGCCATATGTAATCAGTTGCTATTATGACATCATTTTTCAGGTGTAAAATATCTTACCGGTAAATAAAAAATTTTTTGGATGTATAATCAATGTGCCAGAGTCTCAAAAAGGAGCTTACATGTTTAATGGGAATAAGCAAGCTTCTTTTATCAGGTCAACTGTAATATAGAAATGTCTGTTTGAAAGAAAATGCATGGGATACAATTATTAATTAAGCTAAATATATGGTACTTTTTGTCTTATGTTTGATTTACTGCTCATTAAAGATTTGGTCAAGAGTCATAACATTTTGGCGCCATCTGCTGAATCTTCATGATTTTTTCTTCATATATTCTCTGTTTAAATATGGTATTGATCAAGAAATTATTTCATGAATAAATTGATTTGACTCTGAATAACTCTTGCTAAAATTACATCTTCTAGAATGTTTCCCAATGCATAAAATATGTTAAGAGAGGTACAGTTTTATTATTACATGTACGGTACCCCCCAAAAAGATGAATTATCAAAGTAAGAGAGGGTATGTCTCAATCACAATCAGTCATTAAAATGTGACAAGTTTTAACTTAGAGCACCGGTAAATTGTTATGGTTTTGCTTTAAATATAATTTTTATCATTCCAACTTATTATTGAGCTCATCGCATGCAGTACAGTCAATAATTTTGGTGAGGGTCTGTGACTGCTTATACATGTACTCGTTAATTAACTGATATAAACAGAATGATAATGAAAACAGTACTTAATATTTTCAAGGAAATTTTACAGATACGTAAAGTATATGTATCAGAGGTGCAGGACACAGAGGTAAAAAAACCAAATGAGATACAAATTACCTCTATGAAAAGACTCTTTTTGATGTGTAGCTGCATAGTGTATAGTATTAGTAATATAAATTGTTGACATTGATGACCTGGGGCTGTTGACCTTTTACCTTAGTGCCCTTATGATTTGTGTTCCCAGTACGTGTGCTGTGGTTATTGACAGTACTCTCACATAACAGCAAAACTGACTCAGCAAATACTGACAAGCTTTTCAATATTTTAGACAGTTGTGACACTTATTATGAATAAAACGAAAAATCAAATTTGTTCATAGAAATGGTAAAAGAAGAATGCCTAATTGAATTTTTTTAAATGTATATTACAAGTATAGAACATACATCCTCAGTACATTAACTTTTCAAAACAAGCGCATCCTTAAACCATGGGAAATTATATAAAAAAAAACTTCACATTTTATTTACTACCTCATATTTATCAGAGTTTGTTTACTAGTTCGTCATTAAAAATGTATCCTCAATTTTGGGAATTTAAATTTGTCATTTTTCCCCCTAGATTACTGTGAGAAATCCTGAAGACTTGTACGCATCCAATAATCCCAGACTTTGGGAAATTTCTGAATGTTGGGACTACGTATACTATCCTGCCGATCACTGAAACAGCCGTAAACACGAAAACCAGACTGGAGACTGCAGGTGAGGCTTATTGGAGATGTGTACCTTTTTTCAAATAGATTTTTGAGAAAAGACTACAGGCTATTAATTTCAAGCACAAGAGTGGTGTGAATTTCGAGATATTTTAAAATCAGTTTATAGAATAAATCATATGATGTACAATTCTTCATGTGACGATAAGTTGAGGAGAAATTGGTTTAGCTGTAATGAGCAGAGGTTCAGTGTCCCCACTCAAGTTTCCAAGACAGAGAGTTTCATCGCTACAGATGGTAGATTGTCCTGTGAGTGATAGAACTGGGTCATCTGCTACTTCTGTTAGATCTGTCTGAGCCCACTTCCTGCAACCTGATTTAATGTGCATTATGCAGTGATGTGTCATTGGTGATGTGCAGTGTGGTACAGTATGCTCCTGTGGGGCCCTGGAGTTGTGTATTGATTTGATTGCTCCTGCATTGTAGGCAGAGGGATCAAGTTATTATGGAGGAGAAAAAAAAAATTATAATGAATAATGGAGAAATCAATGGGTGACATTTGTCAGATTTATTTATACCAGTGTTTGACTTGATGAGACACTAATGATCTCACTTGTTGAGAGTACCGGTATTACTAGTCTGCAGTGTACCGGTATATCTATGGTCCAGAGATGTTATAAGTATCAGAACAAAATTAATCTATCTGTCTTTTATATAGCCACCATATATTGTATTAGCCTTATAAACATGCATCAAGCATCATTGTCCTGATAGATTTTTTAATGCAAGTACAATGTGTGACTGAATTAATTTGTATAAACTGGAAAAAAAATCTGCAATTGATTGATGCAAATAAACAACATGATGGAATGCACACCCAAAAATTCCGAATGCACCAAAACTGAAGGATGGATTTTCCAAGATTGTTTTTACATGTAATGTGCGGTTCAAACAAACAACTCAATAAAGCACACTTTAGAATAAACTGGTTGTGCATAAATGTTATGACAATTTTGTATTGTTTTAATGAACATAGATTGTCATGGTATCAGTTTTAGTGATTAAGTCAAGATTCACACATATCAGTTTTAAAGAGACTTTCCGGGTATCTTTTGATATATACTGCATGGTTCATGGCTCACTTTAAATGTGTCCATTTCAGAAGACTTATATGTGATCTGTCATCACAAGCTTTAAAAAATAGTACCTTGTACTGGTACCAACATACTGTACTGGCTTAGTTTTAGACTTCACTGGACCAGTTTTACAAGATTACCAAAATACAACACTGATGTGTTGGCATACTGTTTAAAAGACCTTTAGCACTGACCTATAGTGTTCAGATTATAATCTTCTATTGTTGTCCGATCTGAAGAATTATTCAGGCAAGCCAACACTAATATTTAGGTGAGCTGGGTTTCATAATGTGCATTTAAATTTGAAGAGAGTTTAATTCACACGTAGTGAAATATTCAGATATCTTAAGGAATCGTTTGAACCTCATTAAAGATAAAACTTCAACAAAATTGTTCCCTGTTTCAGGCAGACATTTTATCAAGTTTAATGGGCTTCTTATGAAGTGTTTGGAGAGACTTTGTAATCTGTGTTGATCTAAGTGGTGGAGGCGTATGTGTCCTTCACTGATGTAAATAAACACCAGGGCCACTGCCCAGATGATAGTTTTAACATCCTAACATCCACACACCATATAAACTTCAGTCTATAGCCATTACAGCTTGTTTTTGGAATTATTTTGCTCTCCTCTCTACTGGAAAAATCTGGGAGTTCTCCATCTTATCGACCAGGTAACATTCTTTTTCATTCATAGATCGGTGGGTTTGATGTAAAAGGC
Organism: Magallana gigas; assembly: GCF_963853765.1. Lineage (NCBI taxonomy): Eukaryota > Metazoa > Mollusca > Bivalvia > Ostreida > Ostreidae > Magallana > Magallana gigas. The sequence continues at coordinate 46,968,973 of NC_088859.1, read as the reverse complement.
ATCTGCATCCAAATGTTATGTTTGTTTATTATTTATTTTTGTGGTTTATCGTTTGGGCCCCAGGAGAGAGAGAGAGTTGCAGGAAATTGTAGTCATGTTTTTGATGGAATTCGGTGAGGGAAAATGGTGCAATAGACAGCTGCAAAGATAAAATTTCTATTCTCTCTGAATTCTCTGTTTTTCTCTGAGCTTCGTGTTGTCATAATTTTGGCATTCACAGATGTTTAGAGGATTTGTAAATAAATGTACACGTGCGAGGGGGTGGGAGTAGTCTAGAGTCAGAACAAAAACATCTTTGTATTACAAACCGTGCTACTTAAATTTTTTTTTTGGCAGAATGAATTATAAGGTTAAGTTTTTTGTTTAAAAGTTGCATTTTTGAATGGATGTAAAGATAGCTATAAATAGGTCAGTATACACTGTGTATATTATGTGTAGTTGTGAGAGTAGATAACCTTGACTTAACAGGAAGTTGACCGAGTAGGAGTCATTAAATTTAGAAATGAAAAAAAAAAATGTGAAATGGAATATTAATGAGACAGCTATATGACATTTACATTGTAATGGTTTTGTCATTATCATAGCCACATGACAGTTCTTTTCTTCTGCTGACATTAATGTGAAGGGAGATCAGGACTACAGGTGAAGATGATGGATTGTCCCTCTTTCTGTGTGTGGGCCGTCAGTGGTAGGGTCCTACTGATGTACAGGACATGTGTGTATTCAGGGGGCACCTGTTGATGGACTGTATGCTATTGTTTACAGGATGCAGTACCAGTAAAGAGTGAGGCAGGAACGAGATGAGAGTAAATGTAAAGGAAGGATCTGGGAACCACTTCTATTCCACGCCAGCCTCTGAGACAACAGTAAGTGGAGCATCTCCCATACACCATCACAACTTTCACACTTCACCAGGCTATCAATCATATGTGTACAAACCGTGATAATCTAATTCAGTTCTATTTAAACATTTCATTAAAAAAAAGTTGTCACTTCATTATTTTAAGGGGTACTAGCAGAGTATCATTGTATCCCTGACAATTATGGGGGAAAATATGTTGGGAAAATCTCTTAAACTACACTGCTCTTGTATAGTTGGTAATTTCATGCAAGATATTTGAAGGATTGCTATTATCAGTTGACTAGTGGGTGGGTATACAGGGTGGAGTGTTTATAATATTTCCTTGTACATGTCTCTATATATCCTTTTAAATTATTTAGTTTAAGAAAGTTGATCACTATATTAAAGTACAGAGACTTATCCCACATGCTTAAAGGTATGGTAACCATTCCAAATATTTGGGTGATCAGCACATTGTGTAATCACTAAGTTACTGTTAGTGTACAGACCACTTCAGAAAGACATTCACTTAATAGTTATGGGTGAAGAAATCATTATGGGGAAATCTTGTAGTTGTCAAGCTAGAGAGAGCCAGCTTTCTCTGTTATTTATCAGATCTGTCTAGAAATGCCATGAAAGTGAAAAGTACCTGTTTCTTCTTGAAATATTTTGTGCACTTGAGGTTTTTTTTCGATTAATGTCAAGTTGAAGTGTGTTTCTGTCTGTGGCATGAATACAATAAAATACCAGCAATTTGTTCCATCCTTGTCTGAACTACTTCACAGGGGGCTGTATATATGTAGTGTTTGTATCACTGAGAGACAAGAGGAGATAATGTCAAAGAACAAGACTGCTATGACTTGGTGAGAACCATTCCGTAGATACTTAATCATTCATAGAGGATGATTGTCCTTTATCAAGACTACTCCGTCTTTCTCTCTGTAGATTGTTCACTTTATGGCAGCAGAGTGGTTTATATCTGATGGTACGTGAAGTTTGAACAAACTGCAGTATGAAAATTTGATGGGTGCACCAATCCTATTGTCAAGGCCACAAAACTCTTTAGGGAAAAAAGTGGACTAAAACAGAATTTATTTTAATTTTAATTTTGTTTTATTTACTCAAAAAATTGTGCCCTTTTCTCCTTGAAACACAGGGAAATAGAGTGGAGAATCTGGAGGAGGAGGACTGTGACATTGACCTTGTTAAGATACAAAGATATATATAAAAGTTGGTTATCTTAAAACCATGGCTAAAATTAGACCTATACTGGAGTGATAGTAAATCTTGGGCAGGATCTGTTTATTATTAGATGTGACAATGAACACATTGGATGGAACAATCTCAGAAGTATTAAAAGGTGTTTTCTATTTCAGTCAAAGACAGTGAATTCTAAAATGTCTTCAGTGGACAAGATGAAGAAGCTACTGAGTCCAGGCACTCGCAAAAAAGGGTTGGGGAACAGAACATTTGGGGTGCCTCTAGAAGAGCTCATGTCCCGAGCAGCCTCATCAGCCAGTGTGCCCTACGTAGTCAGTAAAATATGCGAACATATACGTGACAAAGGTAAGTGCTGGAATACTGGGAAATATGTGGAGGATTGTTATGTAATTATACTAGTGCAAATAGTCCTGCAGTCACTGAAGTGGCTGTGTGAGAGCGACGGAGTGGCTCGTTCCACTGGTGTTGTAGTAGAGCAGATGTAGTATATTTATAACCAGGACTAACTGAATAGCTCTGTAGTACATTCAAGTACACAGAAATAAATCACCTCTCATTCATAATCACTCCCAGGAAAATACTCTGTTGACATGTATATAAGGTACATCGTACTTTTAAACTACCTTTATTTTTTAATAAGGTTTATAGTGCAATAAAAAATATTTTAAATTCTATGGCCCTACATAAATTCCTAGATCAATTCAGAAATTCATTATTTATTGTAATTGAATGCTTTTATTCTTCAAATTAAAGTTATCAATGTAAGGTTTATGACTTTCATGAATTATTTTTTGTGAAGGATTTGAAACAGAGGGAATTTTCCGAATTAACGGCAGCACAAGAATAGTAGAGAAGTATCGCACAAGTTTTGACATGCGTGGAGACGCGGACTTGAATGAAGAAGAAGACCTAATGGCAGTAGCTAGCCTGCTGAAGCTGTTTCTAAGGGAAATACCAGAGTCATTGATTCCAGAGAATAAAACTCAGAGGTTCATAGCAGTCCAGGAAGGTATGAAGATGTATACACACCTACATATTTCTTTCCCCTTGATTTATAAATCTCTATCTATGGAAAACGTGCATATTGATTTAATTTGTAAGAGTTGCGCTTTACTATCTTTCAAGTAATAATCAGGATTAAGTTTGTGGGTTTTGAATATGTGACTATGATTCAGAATCATCAGCATTATTTGAGTTTGTTTTGTATTCAGTTTGACTCAATATAGTGAGGCAGGGGACTGTGTATTGGCTTTATATTTTTTAATAAGTTCTACCAATTAATATCTTTTAGTCTGAATGTTTGATGTTTCATTTTTTGCTCTCTGAATTCTGTTAGTATTGGAAATCTCTCAGCAGCATTCTGGCATATCTTAGCCTTCTACATGTATGTAGTTGGCTACTAGTTGCTTCAGATATGATATTATTTATCAAAAGGAATAAATCTTTTGTACTGGTACTCAAAAAATGTCTCAGGGCCTGGCTAAAGCCAGCTCTTACTTACTTACTTACTGAATCCTACAAATAAGTGAATTAGTTTGGGCTGGCTTAATAAGAGAATGTACCATTATTAAAAATTGACCTTTTGACCTTTTACAGAATATCAGAACAACCCTGCTGGATGTATTTCTGGTCTGAGGTTGGAGCTGCAGGGTCTGGGGGAGGTTCACTATAACCTCCTAAGGTATCTGATCCGATTCCTTGTGGTGGTGGCCCAGTACGAACGCACCAACAAAATGAGCCCCATGTCACTGGCCATTGTGTTTGGACCAAACTTATTTAGGTATTGACAACTTTTCTGTTGATTACATGTGTTATATTATCATGCAATGTGTCTCAGCTTACCAAACTTATTTAGGTATTGACAACTTTTCTGTTGATTACATGTGTTATATTATCATGCAATGTGTCTCAGCTGAAAAAAGAGAGAACCATATTTTTTTATGGAGTTTGATTTTCAGTGAGGGCTTTTTTTGGAAAGAAAGATTTGATATTTATTTTGTTGTGCATTCTCAAAGTACCGGTATCTTATTGTGATACATTCATTGAGATATGAATGTATCTATTTCTTTAACTTGTAATTAGGATTGATACACTGTTATTAGTGAGGTCATTTCTTCCAGATGTGGCCAGGGAGTCATAGGATTGAAGGACCAGGGGAAAATCAATCAAATTGTGTACAAGTTTATCACCAATTACGATGCTCTGTTCAAGGAGGAGAATGAAATCTCACCATCTGATGAATGGGTAAATAGTGAAACGCTCATAAGATCTATCACTCAGGTTACATCAACCATTTAAAAGTTAGATATGATACATTTACTCTATATTCTGGAATAAGCATGCTGAAAAAAATTGACTTGCAAAACTTTGAATAATGAACTATGTTCAGGAAAAACAATCAATGTATAATTCTTATAAATACACTTAAGTGTCTATAGTATGATTAGCCAAACTGTTGTCAAAGCATTAACAGAGTAATTAGTTATCTATATATAATGTAAAGCTAATTCAAATGTATAAAAAAATATACAGCAAAACTCGTTTATAACGAATTTCAAGGGACCATAGAAAAAACTTCGTTATAGCCGTAATTCGCTATGCGTTTATAACGAATTCGTAAAAAATATTATAGCGAATTCGTTATAAAATAATTAAGGGTTTTTCCGGCTAACAGTTTTCTAAACTATCGTAAGTTATAAAATTAGTATTACTGTGATTTACAAAAAAAGTTAATATAACCATTTCATTTCAATTTTAAAAAAAAATTCTGTATACTATTTGAATTTGAGTATTTTATATATGCATCTTAAAATTGCATGTTTCTTCAATGAAATTTGAAATGGAAAAAATTCGTAATAAAAATGATGAAATACGTTAAAATTTTGCCAGCGGGGGTCTTAAAATTACTTCGTTATAGCCGTAAATTCGTTATAGCCGTGTTCGTTATATACATCAATTTTCTATAGGTTTACATAAGAAATTTGCCGGGACATGAATAATGATTCGTTATAGCCGTAAATTCGCTATATCCGTGTTCGTTATATTCGAGTTTTGCTGTATATATATTTTTCATGTTTTTATTGGGAATTTTTTTTTGCAAGGTGGGGGGCAGAATTTTTTATAGTATGGTCATTTGTTTAGGTCAAACAAAAGCAAAAGGCCCCACCCAGACCACCCCCTCCTAAACTCCTTGTAGAGGAGCACAGACCTGTTCCAAAACCTAGAAGTATGGTAAGGCTCACTCAAAACAAATTAATGTTAAAAACTGAATGAAAAAAAAAATTGGCTGATCTTTATTTTTACATTGTAGTTCATGAAATTGAAATCCTGTTTTTATAATTGTCATGTTTGTGTGTAGGTGAGAACAGACCCGTATGACAGCTCCTCGTACCAGGACATAGAGGACTACAGTGAGGGATCATCCAGTAACACCCAGGGACGGAGTCACAGCCCCCGCGGTAGTGACGATGAAATCGCTGGCAGGGCCTCACCTTTTGTACTCGACAGGTAAGAGTTAATAGCAATGCCATGCTTAAAGCTGTTTAAAAATTTTTTTTTAACATTGCATCAGATAAAGTAATTAACATTTTAGTGCTTTCATACAAATTGTGTTAGCAAAAACAGAAAATTCTATTAAGATCTTAAACCACAAACAGCCTGCCAAGTTCTTGTTTATCTTGAATATGCATTCTTGGTCCTGCTGATATCCTCTTTGTTAAACACAAGTTGTTTGTAGTATAATAAACTTGAAAGTGCAGACAACAGCTGATTCCTTTCTGTTACAGTGATGGAGGCTTCAGCATGATAGAATCCCCATTGCCGTCAGCAAGAACGTCAGAGTAAGGCAAAATATGCAACTGTGTACAAGAACTGCTAAGTGCTGACATAAATTGGGCTGCACAAAGTGAAAAATCTTATTAACAAAATCTATATTAAGCGGAAACTATATAATTTTACCATTGCAACTTTCACTTTACCTCCCTGTAACATTTGATGGTTATATAAGAATGTTTAAACAAGTGCTGATTTTGATGTGGGGTCACTGTCTTACAGGATGGTAGAGAATGTGATAGCCCGCTCTATAAAGGAGCACCTGTTCGGGGATGATGTCAGTATGTGTGAGACTTTTATCGAAGAGGAAGAAGACAGGTAAGGACACATTTGATAAATTGATATCAAATAATTTGATACATTGGATAAATAAAGGATATTATTATTACATTTGAGCAAATCAATAGGAATTATAAACCTTGTTTTATTGTGTTTGACATAAAGCTACATTTGAAATTTTGATTCTTTTTTAGTTTTAAATTATTTTTTAAAATTGGTAATTTATAATTTAGTAAAGAGAATTTGGAGAATGCGATTCCAGTGAAAGATCGTATTAAACAATTTGAATCAAATCCACACACCTCTGAAATACTTAGATCCTCCAAGACTGTGAAGCAGACACAACCAAAGGCTGAACTCATGGACACGTCACCAACACAGGTAAACTGTGAAAGCATTTTCATATCTACAGTTTATATACATGTACATGGGTCTTTATTTTAGCTGTGTTTTTTTGTTAAAGATTTCTGGTAGTGTATTTAATGTTCATTTATAAAGTTGTCAATGTTCAAATATGCGTTGAATATTAAGTTTAGTTTAAATAGAATCTTTTAATCAATAATATTGCATGTACATGTAGATGATGTGTCTGGGAGTTTATATGATTAAGTCTTGTATTGCAGCAACAGCAGAGGATGAATGGATTCACTCATAAATCAGTCTCACATAGGTAAGTAGGTTTATCTTCTGACTAGTGTAATATGCTAATACGTGTACTTCTAATTCAGTAGATTTTTAAAGTAATCACATCTTCTTAAGTCATATTCATTCTCTACACAGTTCAAAAGAAAATGATGTTCATCAAGATGAAGATTTTGAGAGTGTGAAGAGAGACTCTGGAACCCTATCATCAGTGAGTTCAAGACACCTGAAAGCATCAAAGGTTTTCATGATTCATTCATATAAAATTTTACATTTATATTTGACTTACCCATTTTCTTTAGCTTCAGTTCAAGAGACCTGCAGGTCCTAGAAATCGTCGATCTCCAAGCAGACGGTCACGCAGTAACTCGTTAGAAGACAAGGAGGAGATTGAACTGGACACTCAGTCTAGAAACGACAATGCTTCACATGAGTTGGAGACCTCAACACTCACAGACACAAAACCCAGCAGAGAGAGGGAGCCAGTCCCAAAACCACGCGTAGCTTTCCTGGAACTCACAAACCACACGGAGAACAAGAGTTCTCCTGATGCCTCACCCAGCAATGCCAGGAAACCGTTCATTCCCCCGCTAGACCTGTCTACACTCCATGAACACATTGATAGTTCAGGTGAGGGGAATGATAGCAATATTTTACTGTGCCGAGGGTTACTTCTGACATCCCTATAGCGGTACTGCAGAATTATGTTTTTACATAGAAATCGATACCTATCACTTTGTCAAGATCTATCACTTACTATTTTACATGACAATTGAATATTAACACTCTTTTTGATTATTTATTATTAGAATAATCTATCCATATTACACTTTAAAGGTTTCAAAATAGTAATTTAAAAAGCCTATCCATGATTTAGACCTTGGTGATTCCACAGCAATTACTTCATTTTGAATTGAAATCTCTGAATAGCAAGTTGAAAAGAAAGAATCGTGGTATAAGTGTTTTTTGTTTGATTGTTTCAGATCCTATCCCTGCTGATAAAGGACAGTCTGTCTCCTACCAGTTAGCCAAGTCCCAGATCAACGGAGGGGACACCCCTGATGTGGTCATCTCTCCACGCAGCAACAAACTCATCAAAAGGAAATCCAAGTAAGCACAGTGAAGTCTGGAGGGGATGATCTATTGATAGTTTTTGTGGTGTTTTGCTGCCAGATGTAAATGAATTGGAATTTTGCCTGAATACATACATGTACTTTAAGAATACATGTCCATGTTAAATCTAACTATCCCCTTTCACTCTAAAGTTCAATTTTCTAAATAGACAGTATTTCCTTTCTTTCAAAATATTTCATAGATACCTGTATTCAATTAATGTTTAGATTAGTATGACCTTATTACTAAAATCTCCTGGTATAGGAATATTGCAGAACTCTGATTTATTGTGTAGCTGTTCTAAGGTACTTGTAGTTGTTCTTTAGAAATTGTCATTGTGACGATTTGTTCCTCCTTTCCAGTCAGGAGGATCTGGAAGCCCCTCTATCCCCCAGTGCCTATCAGCACAGCCCCCCATCCAGGTGATTACTATGATACACCCTGTAGCTGCCCACTAACCCTCTATAACTAGTTCACTACTGATAATTGCCACTCTCTGTAGCTAACTCTCTAGATCTGACACCTGTTCAGCTAAGTAGTTGCCTGCAAGCGCTCGCCAAATATACATTCCCTATCTCTATGACACAAATTTGGTTGGCACTTTGGAGCATCTGCTCTGCTGAACAGGCCTCTGGTTTAGTACTGGTGGTCCTGTCACTGTTACTAGTGATTACTGTGACTCTCTGTGGCTGACCACTAACTCTCTGGTGCACTTTTTGGGTTTGCGTAATACTGTCTCTTTCCTGTCACCTTTTCTCTTTATTTCTTTTTAACCACACATAGTCCTTTCTTTCTCTTAGATGCTGATCTCTTTGGATAACAAAGCGTAACATGTTTTCTCTGATTTCAAAATCTGTGTTGGATATTTCTGTTTTGAAGATATATATGTGTATCACTTTGTACATGTATGTAGAGTGTCTGCCTTGAAAAATAAAATCACTGTCCACATTCGAGTACATCTTACAGAAAACTATTATACACTTTTTTAATTTGCACTTTAGTGGCTGCTCTTGAGTGGAGGCACATAAATTATAGTTTGTTGTTTTGTTTTAGTTAATAAGCATTCATTTTGAGATGGTTTAATTACGGTAAATCTAATCCCATTAGATGCTTTCTCAATTTCTCACGTGAACTAAAACCAGATAAAATTGAGGTTACCGTGTATTTATTTTTTAAAGAAAATTTGAGAACATGTCTATTACAATGATAAATCAGTATAATGGTTAATTAGTAAATTAAAGACTTGGGATAAACAACTGATGAATACTGAATAACTTCATTGTTTCATTCATTCATTCATGTTTATTAGTGTTGTCATGACGTTTGATGTCCTTTTCAGTGTGCCAATGAATACTGATGTTGCACCATCACCTGTTAACCAAGATCATTATAAACACAGGTACCTTAACTTGTTATAAGCACTCTTGAAAGCTAGATCATTGAAACATGGGAAAATATATATTGTTAATGGGCTCTAATTTTGTTCCAATAAAACACAGATCTATGTTATTTTACTTCTAAATCAACATCATCACTGTTTGCTGCTAACAACCAAACCAAGATAACACATATTGCTACCATAGGTAAATATTTATGGTGACTTTATTTAGAAAATTTTAGAGTAAATCAACTTTTCGCTTTTGTACTTTTTCTGTAGCTCAGCAAACTTAGAAAATGACATCACAACCAAAATAAAACAACAAAGCAAGAAATTACATGGTAAGATTGTAGAAGTAACATAAAGTTAAAAATTATTTAAGAACCATGATATGTAAATTCTGTCAAATTGTGCAGAGCATGGATATCATCACCAAAATTATTTATGATTGATACCATTGTTTCAAGAACTTAAACTTTGGTTTTAGAAGGATTTTTTCTAATAGGGATATATTTTTTTTTCGGTAGGACATAGAAACTACCTTGATATAAATTTCATTTTTAGCTTTAAAGAAAAAGGTGAAGCATTTTGAAGAAAACTTTGAAAAAGAAAATGGATACAAGGTATGTTGATTTAAAATCTTTTAAATAATTCATTACTTTTCTTACAAATCACAGCCCATTTTTCATTTACCAACCTCTTTTTCCAGCCATCTCTTGCTGACAAAGCCAGCAAGCCAACTGTGAAAAAGTGGATGAATGACATTTCCAAAGCAAAACGAGAAATTAAGAGTAAGCATATTATTTCTATATGCATGTAAAACTTTGATATGTCTTTTCAGGTTTAATCATAAAAAAAACATGTACCAATGCATGCATTTTCATTTTAGGATTGAAAGAGGAGGCAGAGATTGGGAACCGAAGTCGCCATGGCAGTGGAGCCTCTTCCAGCGGAGAGCGACTAGAACCTCCCGATATTCCGCCATCCATGGAGCAAACACTGAACATCATCTTATTGAAGCTGGGAGACAAGAGACGAGATGCCAAACGGCCTGAAGATGTGGATGTAAGGACAACACTTATCTCAGGTTGATATTAGACAGAGGAATGGCTATAATGGAATCAATTCTTTATCGAATTGGCTCTTGTTTTTCAGATGATGAATAGTGACCAGATTTTAGACGAAAAGTTAGCAGTTCAGAAAGCTCTGCTTCACTTCGAAAATCTTCATGGAAGACCAGTAAGTTAAAGGGGAGAAATACAATGGAAAAAATGTTTTTAAATGTTTCTTAATAATGAATTTTTATAATACTATAGATAAAAATTTGTATAATTGTATGTGTATTTCCATTGTTTGTCTTTAGAAAACAAGAGAAGAAAAAGATTTGATGAGACCTTTGTATGACAGATATAGAAAAATCAAGCGACTTTTGTCAAAACCAAACTCCGTGAGTATTCAAGAATCACTCATACCTTGCTTAGTTTTTTTCTACAGGTTAATTATACATCTGCATATGCTTAAATCTTAATGGGTTTTTTTAGCCAAGAGAAAAGAAGGAGCTTCAAACAGTGCCTGAAGATCGACCAATAGAATTTGAAGGAGGTTTTCCTAACCCCTATGTAAGTCAGATACCTTAACAAAAGATGTGAATGAATAAAAGCAAAATCAGAATTATGATGCTTTGCACCAACTGTAAATATGAAATTGGGACTAATGAAGGCTTGTTACACAATTCAGAGGCCATCAGTGCGAATCCCCACCGCCCACTATGATGATTTTGATGAGGTTCCCATGAGTACTGGACTTGGAACACTGGGGACCATGGACTTTGCCGTCACTAGGGACTTCTCTGTCCTTCGTGACACAGTGAGACCCGAGTCTAAGGAGGTGACTAGGAAGGAGCATTCTCCCAAAGTCAAGAGGAAACTGAGCCTGCCTGAAGAGGAGGAGGAGGAGGAGGAGGAGAGCCCCCAGAACCAGGAACCAAACCTCCATGAAATGTCCATGTATGTGTCATCTTTTGTTAATGAAGACAGGAAATTATCAAAATATTTTTGGTTGCAGTTATTTGTAACTGAATTTAGAATTTCAGACTTTGATGCTTTCAAGTGTTCATGTTCTACTTGTGTTCCAAAAATACAATGAACATGTATGTTGACATTTCAGTGTTATTCATTTTCTGACTTTTACTGTTACTAGCATAAATTTTTGGGACTTTATAATTCATATTACATTGTCTTCCATAATTTAATTTCAAATGTTTTTTCATTATATTATTTTACAGATCTGAGCTTCAAGATGAATTATTAAAGTCAAAAGGAGAAAAGAAAAGAATACGCAGGACTTTGAGAAACTTTGAAGAAGATTTTTTTCAGAAAAATGGAAGGTAAATGATTATTTTATATTATATTATTTTAAATCAAAACATGTACATGTATCAGTATTTTATGGTTTGAGCGAGCTTTTCTTATCAAATTTTGTTTAAAGTCTATACTCATTGTTTTTATCATATCCATCTTCCAAAGTAACTGTACTTACTGGTACTCATTTTTATCTCTCTCTCTCTCTGGGACCATCTTGGTTAAATGGCTTTCAATGTAATATTTTGAACTGAAATTAAATTTTCTTATGGACCACTGCAGCAAAAAAACTAATATTTTCTGGAAAGGTTCATCAAAAACTCTTGTACCGGTAATTTATATTCGGGTTTGCTCATACCCTAGCCCTCAGGGACAATAATGTGACCTCTGGAGAGGTACATGTACAAAATTCAACATAAGAATATACATATGAGGGGAAGTCTAAAACTGTCATCTTATTAAGAAAAACTATAATGTAATTTTGATAATACTCTATAGGCATTTTTAAAGTGTATGGATACAAGACAACGTATAAAAAGTATAGCTTAAGCTATGTTATTGTTGTTCATTTTTATATTTGTAATGAGTTCACCATGGCTTTATTTTGCAGGAAGGTACAGAGGGATGACAGAGAACCATTACAGACAGAATACACATGTTACAAGGTAACAATCCCACCTCCAAAACAATTACACATTATCAAACTCTGCACAAAGGCAGTAGTTTCCAAAACCTCTTTATGTTCTGAAATCTAGTGCACAGTTTACAAGGTGTTCTAATATACAAACTGAAATTTTGTTATGTAATCAAATCCTAAGATAATAAACTTTACTTCTATTACATACAGCACAAATTTCAAGATACTGACTCTCTTCAGTTTTTTAAAAAGACATTTATGAATCTGCTCCTACATCTTTGTATATTCTTTTTTTTTCAGCAAGTGAAAGCGAAGTTAAAGCTTTTAGAGGCATTACTTTCAAAATTACAAACCACGGATGAAGTTTGACCCCTGTGCTTCTTGAGACCCCTGTGTTCAAAGACCAAGTTGTAAATGGGAGTGAGGCAGTCTGGAGGATTATCAGGGAGAGCTGTATCTAGTCAGACACCGCTGTGACAAGGAAAGGAGGATGTGTCCAGGTGCCAAGGAGATCAGCCTGTGTTGTGATGAATTGTATGAAATGGACACAAAGAGTGTGAAAGCTTCGTCAGACATGTTGTTGCCTTGACATCTTTGTATCTTATTACCTGTTCAGTCCCTGATTTGACTTGTTTATATTGAAGTGCATTTATGTGCTCATCATTTGTATATTGTTGAATATTTTAGCCACTAGCTTTACATGCAGTACCGTCCTTTTGTGAAAGTCACTATCTTACATGTTAGTTTTCTTACTTGTATACTAGTGATGCTATTATTGTAGGGTAACAACCGATTAACCCATTGAATTTTTTGTTTCATTGTTGAGTACTCTAGTCCTTTGTTCCAGATATTCTGTACTTAGTTGTTGTAACATGTGACATGTAAAAAGAAAATGTCAAAACTGTTACTTGACAGTTTTATGTAATAAATCCGCACAATCATACATTTCAAAGTGTCCAGGAACAAAGAATTGCTCTTTTGATAAATATTTTTATAAACTGTAAAATTTCCCCCAAGTTTTTACATGGAAAAAAAGGGATATGGTGTGAGGTTGATATGCTCTTCTATGAAGTTGATATGTACATGTATTTATAGATGATTTAAAAGAAAAAGATTCATCTCATCTTTTAATTTATTTTCTTTAAGAGGAGTTAGAAACAGTCATTGATAGAATAGAATTTGCATGCTTTCAATAACATTACCTAGGATTTCTATTTTAAGTTACTCAAGTCAATACATGTATTTCAAAATATATGTTAGCATCTGATATAAAACAAGTCAATTTATTTTATTGAATAGCACAGTAAAGTGATATAAATGGTTTAAATAGCATCATTGGGAGAAGGAGAGACAGTATAGTATCATACATCTTTACTTCATGTTAGAAATTAACATTCCATTCTTTGAGTGTGTCTCCATGACTTTAACTTAGTGAAGGTCATTTGAAGATTTTGTACAGGACCGTGCCCCAAGTTATGGAGCCGTTCTTTTAAGTGATAAAACAAATGGCATTGTGAATTTGTACTTGTGTTTCAGTTTATATCAACTATTATTGTGTGACTGGATGAGAGATTTTAGGTGTATGATTGTGTTACAGACTTAAGGTTTTGGTTCCCTGTGAGCTTATGTGCCAAGCTGCTTTTTATGTGTGTTTTCATATTCTGAATTACATTATTTGTTATGAAAAGGCAATACAATTATATAAGCATTTTAAATGCTTCCAAGCCCCCCCCCCCCACATAAATATTTATTTTTTGATTTAAGTGCTGTGTAAGATCTGATTGTAGACGTTGCAACGTTGTAAATCAAGAAAAAAAAAATTTTACAGTGCCACAAGTATGAAGTAAATACTTTTCATATGGGAACATAGAGATATTTTATAGATATTTTTAGAAGCTTATTAGATAGAACAAATTGCTATTTGTCATCCACTTATATATGAGCTCACAATTGATGTGAAACATTCCGGGATAGTTGGTTTTCATTATCTTTATTTGTCAGTGCTGTTGTTTCTGAGACTGAAAAGACAGTTCTGTGTCTCTGATCCAATTGTTGTGAATATTGTACAGATCTGTAACATTTTCCTTTTGTTAAAGTTGTTACATATATTATTACTACAAAATTAAAACTATTTTAAGCTTTATGTGTTTTATTCTCTTTTTTGTCACATTGATTTTTCATCTCAAGCTGGATACTTTTTCGGTGTTGATAAACACAAAACAGGTACTTCTGTAAACTTGATCACTAAAATAGCATGTGAGGTTTCTCTTGAGACTTTTAAGTGGCATTTTTAGTCACTTGGGCTCTGGATTCGCGATGGAATGGACGACGCAGACTGTCATGGACGGATGTCATGGCAACAATTCTGCATCTCTCTAGCTTCTTATAGAATATATATCATAATCTATGTTTTTTTAACTGGCTCTAAAGCTACATGGTCAATAAAACACAGTTACGTGTATCGTGATTCATATTCCTGACCTTAGACTTTTGGACATCAAAATAGGGGATTCCTCAGGGAGTAATGGTTTTATGTGATCAATTGCAATTGCTCATTTTTGTGGACTTTTGTTGACAAAAAAGTTCTCTTGAAGATTCTTCAGAAAATTAAACAAGCATTGAAAAATAATTTCAACACGATCACTGAGAAAAGGTGTAGAATGGCTTAAAAATCTAGTTCAAAAAAGCTGTAGATGTACTTTAGCACAAAAAGTTCAGGTGGTCCCCTACACCAGTTCAGTGTAAGAGGGTTTTGCTGCATGCATTTGTTACAATGTTTAAAAAATCTTGATCTCAAGAACTACAATGCTACAATTTGTGTTATTACTGTGCAAGCATCGTAAAAGTAGATTATAAATTGTTAAAATCGTTACACCATCCCCATCCACACTAGAATTGAGGACCCAAGAGGGGTTCAAAGTTTAACATAGAAATATATAGGGGAAAAACTGCAAGCTACAATTTGTGAGATTGCTATGCAAGCATCCTCAAATAAAGTAGATTCATAATTGTGACTCCTGCTCTAATATGGGGCCACAAGAGGGATTCAAAATATAATATACGATATTATGAAAATTATAGGGATAATGTTTAAGAATCTTCTCCCCAAGAACTACATTGATACAATTTTTTAAATTACTATGCAGTTATCTTCAAAAACTGTAGATTCTAAATTGTTGAAATTGTAAACCACGAACTAATACGCGTGGCCCCCAAGAAAGGTTTAATATAGCATTGAATGATTCATTTTTGACGTCGTCGTGTCAATAACTGCCGTCAGGTGAGCAGACAAATTGAATAACGCGCGTTAGCGCGTTATGATAATTTGTCTGCTCTCCTGACGGCAGTTATTGACACGACGACGTCAAAAATGAATCATTTAATGCTTATATTTACATTCCCTTACTGAAGAAATCAATTGTTTACTTAATTAAATCGATATAAAGTGCAGATCACGGAGGGAGTGAATAAGTAACAGCAGGAACAGCTGTTTTGTAAAACCGGTTTAAACTGGTTTTCACATAGACTGTTGAGATGAGATCGACGAACATGAAAATATAATCCATGGTAAATAACTCTTGAAATGGTGCTTTAAACAATAAAGTCAACTTTTTTGTTGAATAATTATAAAACATGGTGTTTTTACAACATTCATGAAATACATTTTTAACAAATAACATAGAAATCACTGTTTGAGAACTACTTATGTAAATTACTCGTAAATTCATACGCAGTGAATAGGTGTTGCATTTAGAGGCATTTAAACGTCACGGAATTTAATGGAAAAACACAGTAGAATGTAAATATCATAGAATATATAGCGAACATGTTTTTAAAAATCTTCTCATGTTGTTCACATTCTTCTTATCTATGTCGATATGCAACTTAGTTACGTTTACATGCGAGATAAATATGTGACATACAACTTAGTTATGTTCACATGCAAGAAAAAATATGTTGACATGCAACTTATAAATCACATGTCAACATATTTAAGTTGCATGTTAACATAAATAAGTTGCATTTCAACATTTTTATCTCGCATGTTAACATAACTAAGTTGCATGTCGACATAAATAAGTTGCATGTCAACATAAATAAGTTGCATGTCGACATAAATAAGTAGCATCCAGCATCTTGGATGTCACAAGTTGGTTAAAATTTTCTTTTGATTGTAATTTTCTTGCATGTTAACATAGTTGTGTTGCATAACTATCATGCATGTCAACATATTTATCTGGCATGTCCACATATTGGATAGAAAAATAACTTGCATACAAGGGGCAGAAATATGATAAAGCTATGGTTGTACCTGACTATTGTAATGAAATAAGATAAATATTTTCCGTAATACTGGAGCTTGTTAATTTGAGGGTAATAACATGAATAATATCAATGCATTTTTTATGCTTTATAATATGTATATATTTCTATGCATTCTGTTGCATATGATAAGTTCCGTCTGTTATGCAAAGCAATGCGTTTGCTTTGATGGCCGGGTTAGTGGGCTGGGCGTGGACCACCTTTCTTACTCTCACGATATTTTTTCCGATTTTATTATAGGCCTACATGTATATTCTCATATTCTCTCTATGTCTCCTCTATTAAAGAATAGAACCGCGTGACTAGGTTGATGCGGAGTTGTATTTTTTCGGTTTCGAAAATGAATAGATGAGTAAACCTTATATTTGTTAAACGACGAACTTCAACAGTGTTACAGTATTTGCAGTTAATATATTTGTCTAATTAAGGTCATGCAAATGTTCATGGCCGCCGGAACTATATTACACTTGTAAGGAAACAAAAAGTTGCATTCAGACGTCAAAATTGACGTCAAAAAAGTCACCACGGGAGAAAAGGCTATATAAACGTTCTCTATCCCTTCCATAAATCCCATTGTATAGTTGCGTGTCCTCATCAGTAATGTCACGTGGCTCGGGCTAGCACAAACAATCTAACATCGGTTGTATAACACAATTTCAAGGTTCTTTTTTATGTAGTGTTCAAGGCATTGACATTGAAGACCATTTATGGCCGCGAGATCTTTCACACATGGATGGAAGCAGGTTCCCGATGTCGCAGTACGAGGACGCGTTCAAGGCGCTGTCTGAGGGGGAGGACTGTAAGATAGTGCTCTATCCCTCCCAGTGATTGGAGCACACAAGTCACGTGTCCACGTCATAAAATAGAGAAACTACGTGATATGCTAGTTTTTGTGTAGATATATTAAACAAAAATTTTAAAAAATATTAAAATTTAATGTTATAGAAAAATGAAACATTTTTTCATTTGTCATTAAGAAAAACATGGACGATAAAATTGCACAAATGCCTATTGCTTTGATTGTAAACTACAATTTTAGACTGTCAGTATTAATTGCGGACTAATACTATGTCCTCGCTGTAATATGGATTTCTGTTGCAAGTAATTTCACGATTTTTGTGACACAATGTAATACTTTTGTGTATAATGACTTCAAGCTTTTTAGGTCGTTCGCATTTTGATCAATTTAATTCAATACAATTTCAATATCAATTTCACTTTTCAAACTTCTTTTTGAAATATTGAAATATACTTGGTGGATCGTTGCTGTATTCAGTGCGAATGTTATCCTTTTTATTATTACATTGAAAAATGTAAAATTGTGAAATTTATGGACTGAACTCCCCCATGATCTCATTGATGAATTCAAATACTGCAAAATGCCAGATTTTCAAAAATCTTCATCTTCTTCTCTTATTCCACTATAGTAGGATAAAAACGACATTCATGGTGCTAATGTCCGAAATTTGTAAAATTCTTGGTCCTTCGGTTAGGGTTTGTATAAAACCAATATAGCCAAACAGTACAGATATTTCAAATCTTCTCTCAGCAATCTGTGAGAAAAACTAAATGCATGTCTAGGGGTAAATAAAACTTTCTATCTGTAAATGATGAAATCATAATTCCTGGATTAGGGATTTCGAGTATAGGTTGAACCAATATGGCCTTATAGTAGATGGTTTCTACTTTTGTAAAATCATCTTTCATATAGCACATTCCCAAAAAATTGTTTATTCCATAACTTGATAATCCTAATGCCGGGATAGAATGTGTAGTGTATCCTAATTTGTCAGAGCTGTTGTTTCTGAGACTAGAAAGACAGTTCTGTGTCTCTGATCTAATTGTTGTGAATATTGTACAGATCTGTAACATTTTCCTTTTGTTAAAGTTGTTACATATACTTTTACTACAAAATTAAAACTTTTTTCAACTTGTGTGCTTTATTTTCATTTCAGTTAGAATGTAAGGTCACATTGATGCTTTATCCTAGAAGGTGTTTTTCGAGGTTTTTTATGTGGCCAGGGAATTATACAATGAAATCAGGGTTATACAAATTAAAATCAATTAGATGATAAATACATTTTCTGTGTCGATAAATACCAAACAGATGCTCCATGCAGTAGACTCAAACTCGATCACTAAAATGGCATGTGAGGTTTCTCTTGAGACTTGTACGTGGCGTTTTTAGACGCCTGGGCTCTAGATTCTTCATCACTGCGCTGGAATGGACGACGAAGACTGTCCTTGCACAAGGTCACACCAAATCCGGGACGATCTGGTAGGTCTATGAAACCATTGGAAGGCAAAGGTTCGTCTGGGAACAGCCCGCCAAAGTACGGGACTATCTTGTCAGCTTTTGGACTCAGGTTGATGAATTCCGCCAGTGGACAATTCCGGAAGGCGTATTGTAGGTGATAGGAATAGATGCTGGATCCGTGGGGAATTACTAAGACATCGTTGGCGGAAGCCATGGCAACGATTCTGCGCGCTTCTGTAATGCCACCCAGCCACGAAATGTCTGGTTGGAGTATATCCACGCATTTAGAATTGAGGAGCAGCTGGTAACCATAGCGACTGTACTCGTGTTCGGCGGTGGTTAGTAAAACCGTGGAACTCCTCAATGCCTCGCGCACTTCTCTGTACCCATCGTAGCTATCTGGAGGCAAGAATTCCTCAATCCATTTTAGTCCCAGAGGCTCTAGTGCTCTTGCCAATTTAACAGTATACGGTACGGTTAGTGCCATGTAGCAGTCTAACATCAACGGAAAGTCAGGACCCACTGTCTCGCGCCATCGTTTGAATATTTCTACATTTTTCTTTAGACCCTCATCCCCATCAGCTGGCCCATAGGCACAAGGAATTTTTGCCCCAACAAAGCCTAATTGTTTAGCAATGTCTGGACGAGCGGTAGTGGAATACACCGGCAGACGTTGCTTGGTTTTCCCGCCAAGTAATGCATACACAGGTTCATTTCTCAACTTTCCAAGCAGATCCCACAACGCTAAATCGATGGCACTGATGCACTGAATTGGCAGTCCTTTGCGCCCGTAGTTGAGGGTAGCTCTGAACATCTGGTCCCACATAAGTTCCACATCGCGAGGGTCCTGTCCCTCCACGAATCTGCTAAGGTGATTCTCCACGATGTAACAGCCTGGCACTCCGCCAATAGTGACGCCGACTCCACATGTCCCGTCGTCTGCTTCCACCTCTACAACCAAAGTACCGAGAGCATTGATGCCCCAGGACTTCCGAGTGGAGGCGTACTGCTCGTACCCAGACATCGGGTTGGCGATGGGGGTGGGGTAGCCATTGATCCAGTGAGTGTCCTCCACATCGTGACAGTCAGCGCCCTGGTCCTCGGGCTTGGACTCAGAGACGTACGCCCGTACACATTTGATTCTAGGAAATATTTTAGTCTTTCCTTCTGCCGCGGCCATTGTATGGTTTTATTCAATGGTGATTCGTTATCTCTTCTGGCTGTGACTCTACATATAGGGACAATTATTTATCTCGTGCCATTTTATACAAACGCACGGAGACCCAAATTCAAAGTTATGTATGAAGATAAGTGCTTCCAAATTTTTACCAGTACATGTACAACTATGACAGAATGTCCCCCATTTTCAATGTCAAAAATGAATCAATTTTATCTGTGCAATCAATAATTATAAATATTTGTCGTTATCAATTTTCTATCTGATGCATTGAATTCTTTTTTTGTTCATGTTGAAAGAAATCTTTCCAATTTGATCTTCGGTTTGATTAGGTTAATTTTAAAACATAGTCGAAGAGTGCAAGTATAAAAATAAGTGGAAGCTTTGAAATTAACAAATCTTAATCCTGTTTCATTGTTGCTCATACCCAAATTTCAAATAATTTATGCAACTTCACATCCACCCATTAATATCAAACTAATTTGTAATAGTCCAACGCTTATATTAATTACAATTTTTCATTGGTGGATTTGAAATACATATATACCATAGTAGGATTATCGAATTGATTATATATTTGCCATATCATACACCTTAGATTTTCCAAAGAAGATGGGGGAATAAGATGGCGCAAATGCCCAATTCGGTTTAGTAGTGAAATACAATTTTAAATTTATTTTTCCCCAATTAAATCTATTCAAATATATTATAATACAACTTTGCAAAAGCAAAATTTCTAACTATAGTCAGTTTTTAATATATTTAACAAAAAATAAGAAAAAACAATATTGTCGGAAATTTCGGTGGTATCGAACCCGTAACATAAAAACCCTAGATATATACGGTTAGCTTATGCCGGGTACTCTAACCACTGAGCCAATTCAGACACAACAAAGGCGGCTTTTTAAATATTATGTGTGACTAAGGTCACGAATTACCGGACTTGTATTATTTTTTCAATACGTTCAGTTGTTGGGATACAAAATGATATTTTTAATGTATAGTGGGTCATCTCTCCACGTTTTTGTTGATTGAAATCGGTTTGTTTTCCATTAGACCTTAATTAGACTATGAGAAAAATATGGAGCACAGACCCACTCTATAAAAGAAAATGCCTTGAAGTTCTAAAAAATGACAATATTTGCAGGTGTTGATACGTATACGCCTGTTTGAGTCAACATATTCCAAGAATTGAACATACCTACAGGTTACAAATCAATGATTCGTTAAATATATATTGTTTTAAATGATTAAAAAAAAAAACCATCAGATTTGTTGATACTTTAATTTTTTAGTAGCCTGTCCGACCGCGTATGGGCATTTTACACGCCTTATCCACACATCTTCTTTTAAGGCATACAGCTACTGACAAATTCAAATTATTCTCAAATCAATTTGTCCACGTATTTCTTGAGCTTTTTTAAAACTGCCTTCAAAAACATAATTAAGCAGTGTTCAGTTCTCAGTTCATTGATTTAGAGACAAAGTTAACGTTTATTCCAATACTTATACTTCTATACAGCGTGTAAATTGTTAAATGAAATAATATTTTTTACATGTTGTGAGGTTCATTATGCGTATTACGAGATCTATTGAAACCTACATTGTAGCTACATAGAGACTGCAAGAACTGGCATCAGACTTCCAAGATCCATAAATGAGAGAATTGGCTGTTCCATCTATGCAACGTGCGGGTCGACAATTTACTCACTTTTCAATTAAGGTTTCTCCAGCCTTGATGTTTTATGGTTAAATCCGTGTGATATTTGTCGTAATTTGAAGATTAATATGTAAACACTCAAATTGAACTTAAATATTGGTATGTTGTAAATATTTATTTCATGCTGTAGGAGCTAACACAGGAACACTATCAGGGCAATTATAGCGACGACTGCTCTCCAATCAAACGTCACATTTTTTTCACTGATTTCTATATAATAAAGTAATTTTTTAAAGAAATCAATAGCAATCCTTTATTTTATGTATTTTATCTTTTATATAAATGCAATTTAAACTTGCCAGTATGAAAGCTATCACATTTAGAGTAAATTTTGATGCAATTTTTCAACCATGAATAAGTACAGATTAGCAACATAAAACATCTATAACTTTTGAAATAATGGTGCAAACTCACTAAGAATTGGGACATTTGTAACTCATTATATCTCCAATCGAAATAACCTTGCCGGTTAAAAAATTATGAATTGTAGTCACTGTCAACATTTTCTATGTGCGGTTTTATCAGTTTTTCATTGAAATCAGCGATTGAATCTCAAACTACTCTCTATAAATTGTTAAACTTTAGTGTCATTTCACTTTACATGGCTTAAAATGTGTAAAACACAAGTTAATTACGAAATATTGGCAAAACCATACATTACATAACACTAATATTATAACCGATAGCGGTAAAATATTCTGGAATGCTACCAATGACGTCATGCGACAATCGAAAGACCTTAATTAAGATAGATTCACAGATATATAAATATTAACACTATTTGGTGGTTCCAATAGGCTATGTAATTAATAACCATTGCACATCTTTATATAACACGCGCTGTATGTATTTTTTCTGCAATGCTTGCTATTTTCAATCTTGCATAAAAATTATAAATTCGATAGCTAGAAATAACCCCGTTAGCATCAGCACCACGAAAATACTTACATGAACAAAAAAAAAGCAAAATGGATTTAGCGAAGAGACCCCTTCAGGAATAAGATCAGGTTCCACATTGTTAGAACCCGGGCCCGTTCTTGTGCGTACCGTCGACCTGGAGACCGCTACAGTTAAGTTCGTATCATACAGAGCTGTCTGTTACCGGCCTCCTGCTTCATTTCCCACCATTTAGAACATTAGGAATGAAATGAAGCGACGATTTCTGAGAAAGCACATTTAATAATTCTTAAAAAGAGCCTAAAGTGAAATCTGCAGTTTTGGCATGATTTTTACCTGCTTTGTTGCTATGTTGAATGAGCTCTATGCGCCGGATGTTATTGCTTATGGTGGACAGTGGCATACACTTCCTTTCTATCTGACCATATCCGACTTTAAGTAAGTGACAGAGATGCCTATCATAATGAAGGCCTTATCATTAACTTATGGATAATATACAATATTAAAATAAACGATATGGATTATACTTGTGATTTACGCGGAATAAAAGTCTGAACGGCGCGCCATATGTATAAGTGACTGAGAGTAAACACTGATAGGAGGATGACCTCGGGGGTGTTAATCTTGGTCTCATCAACAGTCCACTTTATTTCAAGTTACACATCCTGAGATAACCAGCAAAATGGCTGCTCCAACCACCACTATGAAAGCGCTTGTGAAAACGAAGGAAGGCAAGTCTTTTGAGTACCTAGATGTGCCAATACCAGAGCCTAGCGGTGACGAAGTTCTTATCAAAGTGGATGCGGTGTCTGTCTGTGGTTCTGACATCAACTTGTATACCTGGAACCAGGTGGCGCAGGTCATAGCCTCGATTCCATTTACGCCAGGTCACGAGTGTGCAGGGACAGTGGTCAAATGTGGCCCCGATGTCAAAGGGGTGGCGGTTGGGGCACGTGTCGGGGTGGAGAACCACTATTACTGTGGGGAGTGTTACCAGTGTCAACATGACACCAAGGCCATATGCAAGAACATGGGGCAGTTTGGTCACGGCAAGAAGACGCCTTATGGAGGTTGTTCCGAGTATACAATTGTGCCAGCAAAATATCTGTACCAATTGACAAGGAATATTGGTAAGCAATCTATTGTCGTTGTATAAGTTAGAGTAACTAAATCATAAACCATCGGCAATCTGCAGCTAAAGTTTGTTTTACTTCTTTCCAGACGCAGACGAGATTGCTATGCTGGAGCCGCTAGGTGTCGCTCACAACGCCGTGGAGAGACTTGAAGTGGCGGGAGAAAACGTCCTCGTCATTGGTTGCGGACCAGTTGGTCTACTGGTACTTATGGTTGCTAAGGCTCTCGGGGCAAACAGGTTTATCTTAAAACTTTCATGCACTTCTGTAGAAATTCTACAGTTCTAATAACATTTTCTTACTTTTTTGAATTTGCCGAAAAATTGTGTGCAACATTTAAGTTGATGGATACATTTCAGGGTTGTATCAGCTGATATTGACCAAAGCCGACTTGATATGGCAAAGTCCTTTGGAGCAGACGTAATAGTCAACACAAAGGATAAAAACCTGAAAGAAGTAAGATATTAATACTTTAGTATTGTATTTTAATTTAGTGTGTGCGATTATGTTAATGAATTTAACGTTAAAATTTTCTAAGATAAATGTAAAGGGTATTTTTTCTGCTTAGTCGTCAGCAGTTTCAAGGACATGTAGAAATAAGCAAACTGAGTAGCCTGCGTTGATGTTCACACATGTTTGTATATTGAATTTTGTGATGTATATATTTTCTTTACAAGTTGCTTTCTTTGGTGTTTCATTTTTGTATAAAGGTAGCAATGGTTACATGAAAAGAAACTACCACGTGTCATTTGGTTATGTTTTTTCTGCAATGATCTCTAACTTCATATCTAGACCGTGTGTCGCTATTTAATGTCACACATAAATGGATTATTAGTTTGTCATGGAATTTACCAATGGTGACGGGATGGGCAGGATCTGTGAGTGTAGCGGCGCCAGCTCCATGGTCAACTTGACCTTCTCCATGCTCCGGAAGGGTGGACAGATGACCTTGGTGGGTCTCCCCAAGGAACCCCTTCATGTGGAGAATGTTCTTCAGGACGTCGGTATGTAAAGAAAAAATTAAACATCTTTGTATGCCTTTATCTTGTACCTCAGCACCAAGTATTGTAAAATTTGCATGCTCATAAGTACTAGTTCTAGTTCAAAGGCCCATCCTACTCATCCAAATGTATGGAGTGCCACAATAAAATTAATACAGTAATTTTATGTACATTCGGGTGTAATTGTTATGTTAAGTGTGCATCTGAATATTAAGCGGTCAAATTGATACTTTTTGAATACAATCTTTTACAAGAAGATCATCATTCTACGAGTTTAAAATAAGAATTAAGTAGCGATGTATATGGCACGCAAATTCACAAAAATGAGCGAAACATAGTTTCAGAGTCGATAAACTAGGTTTATCTGTTGTAAATCACTTATTTAACTGGTACTCTGGTGAGATAGAAGGTTAGAAAAAATAGGGAGAAAATAAGAAAACATCACTCAGAATTTGATATCAACAAATTCCTAGTACAAGATTATTTACCAAAATATTACTGGAAAATTTTTAAAAGTTCTAAAAATTGCCTTCAGTTATTAAAATGACTATCAAGACATTTTTAAGAAAAAAATATCCATCTGTATGTAACCCAGGCAGTAGACAGAACACCAGTGAGGGTCATACGATGTATTTATTCAATAAATACGAAAAACCTGAAACATACAACATTGACTCATTTGACAATTATCTCAGAATACGGTACAATAACTTGGATAAAGATTATTTAATATATAGCATGGAATTGTTAAATTATAAACATAGAATATATTTATAAGTAATAAATTACACAAGAATTACCAGACACCCGCAGCTAATCGCAGACAAAGCTTGCGCTTAATCTTCATGCATACAGGTCTGTCCCCTCTCAAGGCAAGACAAAGTGTGCGCGGGCCTGGTTAGTTAGGCGGGAAGATTGGTAAGTAGAAGTTAAATTTAGAACGTTGTCAGACAGGTCAAACGGGTAGTCGAATGGTCAAATAAAAATAAACAATTACACGTGGACAATCTCACCTGGAGATGTAAATAAAACACACACACATGCACACAGAAACAATTACGTTTACAAATAGACAAACATTATATATTAATTACTTACACTGGTTACATGTATATAAATATTCATGAGGAAGTTAAAATAATATGATACTTAAATTATTCAAATATTTACAGTGTTCAAAGCGTTAACATTGAAGACCATTCATGGCCGCCAGATCTATCACACTTGGGTGGAAACCGAAAAGTTAGTGGCAGACGGTAAAATTGACGTCAAAAAGGTCATCACGAGCAGGTTCCCGATGTCACGGTACGAGGACGCGTTCAAAGCTTTGTTTGAGGGGAAGGACTGTAAGATAGTGCTCTATCCCTCCCAGTGATTGGAGCACACAAGTCACGTGTCAACGTCGTTAATAAGAGGGACCACGTGACGTATTTTATGATGACGCAAACAAATAAAGTGAGAGAATGTTATAAAATATATTTTCTATAATTACTAATAAATGATTACAACAACACAATAAACCTCACATTCTGTGGTGTTTTTAATTGATGGAAAGCGAGAGTATTATTTATGGATTAACTGCGTGTCTGTGAAAATTCACAAGATAGGAATTTTATTTCAAGTGACGGATTAACTTTACTCAATCTGATTTCATAATACCATTTAAAGCTTAACATCTAGCTGATTTATTTTCTAAACTGACACTATTACGTTTACCGTATTAATCAAAACCATTTGAGATGAGCGAAACGTTTCAATATTGGACAAAGCAGGAGGTTCCTGGACCGCGTGGCTCACTTGAGCAACACATACGATTTACTGGAGTGAATATTTGATATTCTGAAAAATATGAAAACTACAGTAAAAGTCAAATCAATATAGTAGAAAACTACTATTCAGAGTGCTCAAGTCAAGTCATATTGTTTTGTTATCCCTGTTGGTCAGAATTAGGCTCAGTTGATAGGGGGTGGGTAGAACTAATTTTACATTTAATTCAATTGAAAAAATCGTTTGAAGCAAATAAAATCTTTGAAATGATAATAAGAGAAGCTACTGTGATTTTCATATCTACACTCAACAAAACTTCTAACTGTTCACCTAGTATAATGTATTTACTATATGATATAAGCACATTTATTTGTCTTGTCTACGGGGTGACTGATTTCCACTTACCTTTCAGAAGAACAATGCATTGACCTTGAACTTAGGTTGTGACCCCAGACCTAGACATTTGCTAAATATCACAAGCACTTCCGGTTTGATTGAATTTGCCCAGAGCTTTTGAGTTGTTTAAAGTTGCTGATGGAAATGACGTTACACTTATGAAAGAAAAAAATTGTACCAAATTAACGTTTTCCCCGGATTCCTTACTTCTTTAATCAATGTCGAGGAAATAATAAACCATAAATTTAAAATGAGGACAATGTATCGTAGAAAGAATTCAGACACCAATATTCAAATGGCATAGCTATTTTATCAATGATCATTTTGGCCTTATTAAGTGGTTTTCTTTTCAAAATATCACCAAAGACTTATATCAATCCGTAAAAATTGTTAAGCCCGCACGGAAAAAATACCAATTCAATGTTTGGACGTTTTGTCATGCGAAATTGTCTTATTTAATCTGTGCTATTGATGAAAAGACATATCAATTACAAAATGATAAAAATTTCACATTATTTTAATTCGTAATTTTCAAATTATTTTATTTATCAGGGTGAACACTTAGAAGTTTTCTTGAGTGTATATTTTTTCATGTCACAACTCCAGGATTTAGAGTGAATGCACATTGAAGGAAGGGATGACCACGTCGCACAGATATATTTAGGGCAAAACGGTCATATTTATCTCACTTTAAACAGGGATTTATTTATTCAAAAGAATTTTTTTTATATATTAGACGCAGAGACTAACTTATGTAGTTTACGTATAGAAGCAAACATCTGGTGCTATATAGTACCGAATTATCAACTATATTCATTCCACAAACCCAGCAAAAAAGAAAATATAAAGACTGCAGTTTGTGAATTTTATACAGAAACAAGATATTATGAAAAACTTTTACTATAATTTTTATTCTATATAAACATCGAGGGCAAAAAGAGGCTTCAATGTAGCTGCAGGTCTGTAGCTCCCGGTCTGAAAAAATTCGGATGGACGACCTGGGAGCTACAGTGCCTCCCATAGTTAAAAAAAGAACTGAGATTTACGGCGCACAAAAATGCGCTAGTTTTGGACTGATTAACCTTATTTTTACACAAATTCTGTGAAAACAATTAGTACCATTAAATTCTTCAGACAATTTACAACTGATGTTGTTACTTTATTTGCCTTAGACTTTCTCTGAAACATGCTAACCGACCTCGGAAAATAAAGTATATTAATTCACGTCGAGATCGAGATTCGCCATTTTTACATGTAAACAAACTGCACCACTTGACTTTTCAGGTTGCACACCACTATTGATTTTTACTTTATATTCTTACCAAAATTACGCAACTTTAGATACGGGTAGCGAGTTTAAAACAAACTTCTTGGAAAATTCCTCTTTACAACTTTTAAAACAATTGTTCCTAACCAATTTAGTAGAAAAAACACACAGCCATCCACAAAGGCACGAGAATTTGTTTACATCAAAGTTACACATATGCTTGAAAATCATGTCCCAGCCCTTTCACCCCCTGCCGAAACAACAAATTCAAGTGACCTCCTAAAAACGAAGGGGAATTCGGGAATTATTTTCCCTCAGCATTCGGAAAAATAGTGTTGCGAGACCTACAGGGCTGGTGATGGTGTTTAAAAGAATATCAGAGGCAAGTGAAGTGACGATATCTGTAGTAAATTGTCCGAGGAATTTTTTGGAATCAAATATTTGTACAGTATGTGTTCGGAAATGAGATTAATCAGTCCAAAACTAGCAATTTTTTGTGCGCCGTAAATTGAAGTTTTTAATATGGGAGGCACTTTAGCTCCCAGGTCGTCCATCCGATTTTTTTCAGACTGGGGACTACAGACCTGCAGCTAGCTTCAATGGGGCCTTATAATTTAATTTGAATATTTTTCAGAGCCAAAGATCTTTAATTTGTAATATTGCCATCTACAAGTAATATGTAATTAAGTTTATGCATGTTATAAAGATTTTTCAAAAGATTTTACTTAAACTTAACAGGAAGCAAGTCTGTAAAAATATTCATTTTTGATATTACAGTGTTTTTAAAACTTTATCTGAAAAAAGTTTATTAAGACCAAATGTTTTATTAAAATTGTTAAGCTGCAGGAGCAATGCACTTTGGTCAATGTTAAACATTGGTGCTCAGGTGAGCGATGAGGCCCATGGATCTCTTATTTATATACAGCTGTGATTGGAATAAAATTTATAGCTAGAAGTATGTGCATGTAGTATGGTGGTCGATTTGCTGTACGACGATTTCTGTAGTGAACCCGGTTTATCGTTGTACTCACAAACTAGCAATGACCTTGCTTCTTAATGTGTCGGCGAGAGTAGTTAGCAATTGTGGGACACCGCCAGTGTTGGTTGTAACAGTCGGCAACAGCAGCTGTATTTAAAAATATATACCATACTATTACATTGTAAAGTCACTTGTAAATAGAACTCTGTATTATAATGTATGTGATATTTTCTTAGATCAGAAATTCATTTTTAAATCATTTTTTTTTTATATTTTGATGTCAGAAAATAGTTTTGAATATCAGCAATTCCAATCCTGGATTAAAATAACATTCATTTTCAAAATGATTTTCTGATATTAATCTTTTTTATACCATGATTTTTTTTAATATCAAGAAATATTTTTGATACCAACTTTTCAAATTATTGATATCAAAATTTCTTTTTGATAAAATAAATACCTAAAAAATATTAATTCGGCACCTCATACTTCTATTCGAGAAAACTTTCATATTTTGTTCAGGGAGGGTAATGAAATTCACAAAATTTGCCATCGAGAATTCTATAATGATTCCACAGAAGTCGTTTATTCCAATTGTAAGCGAAATTGCCACTAAATGATTAAAAACTACAAAGCAAGCAACGCCCCGTACAGCAACCGTCAACTGATTAGATCCCGAGATACGTTTGAAACTGTAGCACATTGTTGCTAAGAGAAAGTTTTTCAGCTCCCTCTGTTCATTCGCTCTCAAGACTAGTCATAAAATTTTTCCAACACTCAGATCCCATTTTACGCCAAAACTCGCGATGTTGATAGTGTTTATAACAGCGATCGACTTTCTAGATTTCAGATGACGAATTTTAATCCGTTTTTTATATTCCCTACCAAGACGGGCATTTCGACATGGAGCAGGTTTTAAACAGAAAGTAAATACACGGCGGCATGTGGGGGATTATGACAATATCTGTAGAAGGAATTTTAAAACGCCTGCTTCGATCGTTTGATGCCAGGTTTGGGGTTCGTGTCCTTGACTGAGTACTTCCTGTGTAAAGAAATTTCCGATAAATTGCGCCGGACTCCCAAAACACCGAACGTACAAATGCCGGTGTGTTCACTAAAGCATACTACATCGCGTTTGACAAGCTGCCGTGTAAGAGTGGGCTTCCTTAGAACAAGGATCTGAGTGGATTACAGTTACTATGTCGGGCAGACAGCAAGATTATCTCACTCTACGACAAGAACTGCTCCGGACTAACTCCCTCTATGTGGACCCGGACTTTCCTCCGGATAACAGCTCCCTCACCTTTAATCGGACCCCGCCCCCCGGAATCCGGAACATCGTATGGAAACGCCCGACAGTAAGTTTAGAACAAGTCCGAAAGACTTCCTAGCTACTATTTCATTTAAATCCGTCTTTTGTAACGTACGCATTGAAAAACTAAGAACTAGGGAAGATATTCTGTTTGTATGTATGTATTTTTGTAATTCGACTCGCTGGGATGAATTAAAAGTGCAAGATATACACAGCTTAAAAGCTAAGCGTATTTCAGTGTTTAAGTCAATAACAATTCAGATTGGTTTTACCTGTTTAACACACAACAGCTGCCTGAATACTTTAACCTCCTGCATGGAGTTCATAATTACCTACCTCCCTAAATGTACAACCAAATTGTAAACATTCACCTGTGTTTCGATGTTATTACAACGTTAATTTGACTCGCGGAATCGCCGAATATTTCGTCCAATCTTTATTATCCATGTTTATTTACATTCGTGAATGTACGTGAAAGCTTTCTGAATTAATAGCCATCAAGGTAAACCTTTCGAGTTAATTCAATTTCAACAAAAACAGTTGTACAAAATATCCTTCACGCACTGTACTTTGTACGAACGTAATTTTAATCTTGCGTAGAGCCTCCCTCTACATAATGTGTACTGCATTCTACATAACTGCAGAACACTCATTAATGAGCATATTTACAAGTTGATCTAATTATTTTCAGGAACTGTCCAGGAACCCCAAATTTATCGTTCGAAATGCCACCAGGTTCGACCTTGATCAAGGATACTTAGGTAATACATAGAGAATATTTTAAAAATAATTAATGCAACATTTTAAAGGTATGGAGTCTTTGAAGCTTTTCAATCATGTCGAGGAATGCCCTCTCTTAAGCAGTATTTCCATAATAATGTGCATTGATGTATATTTTGACAAGCTTTGCGAGTCCCGTCGACTAACAGGTTTAATGTGTAAACTACAAACCAATGTATATGTATGTACATGAAATATTAAGTAAATCACGCCAGTGCACGGCCCCTCTCAACAGTAAATAAAACAGATGCTTCTGCCTCGCTTCACGCACCTGTTGCTTTAGCCAGTTGACCAGTAACTCTGTTCTCTCTTTTGATTTCAGGCAACTGTTGGTTCATCGCTGGAGCCGCTCTAGTGGCCACCAACAAGAAACTCCTGGAGCGGGTGGTGCCCCAAGACCAAAACTTTGACAGAAACTATGCAGGTAATGTGTAAGTTAATCTGTCGTGGCGCAAGTGTCTTTATTAATGCCTTACGACAAGACAACAAGAGTCGTGCGTACGACTGAGGCTGAAACGTCCGCATGAGAGTTCACCGAACTCCTGTGGACATCCTTCTCCTGTGTGTGTCAGTGTGTCTTGATAGTTTCTGTCTCTGAAATGCACGAGAAACAGGACGCGCTGGCAGACACACTCAACATCTTCAGTTATAACTACTTCCTCAACACTGCCGCTCTATACCAATTTCTTCGTGTACTATATACTAGTATGTAATTAAATACAGTTCTCAAAAGGAAATGACCACTTTTTGATTTTGTGCCTTTCTCAAATTAATAGAATAGATGTGTAGATGAAATGCCAGAGAATCTATTCACCTTCCACTCTAACACATTTTATAAAAATGTAGAAGAAACTGATCCTTTAATTAATGGCTCTGTACGCTGAAATAACACACATGCTCAAACACTTAGTGAAGTTCAAGTAAGAAATAACATTCCATTAATTCACCTCACCTATTCTTTTTACATGTATTCTCTTCTTTTCTCTTAAAAAATATTTTGTTGAGGTGTGTGTGTGTGTTGGGGGGGGGGGGGGGGGGGTTCAAAGTAGATTGGTGATTTTCTAAATTCAACGCATATATTTGAAATGACCTCATTAAGTGATGTATAATTGGAATTACTGATGATAAAACAATGATAATGAGAACTAATAAACCCAGAGAAGATTTATTGATTGTTGTAAATAATATTTGTAATTCGTAATATAGCTGGTGTAAAATTACGATACAACATTCATCAAACCGAGTCAGTGGACTCATTGTCGGGGTCGTTTATAAATTAGGCTGGAAAAGTGATCAATCGAGTTTTACAATTTTCGAAACGTAGTTACTTGGAAAATGAAATGATTAATGTCTTCCAAGATATTTGTTGCATTCAACAAACATCTATGATTTCAAGTGCAAGTCAAATTTATTATAACATTTATGAACCTTGTCAAGGCCTTACATTTATGGTTATGTATATACCCTTTCAAAAGTGTTTTATATGTGGTTTGTAATTTAAAACCTTGATATATATCCCAGAACGCACATTGCGTAAGTCCACTCTAAGGTGTAATTCAGGTATATCACCTCGGTGTAAAATCTATATTTAGGTACATGTATGTATAATAATATGCAACATTGTCCATTATCCTGCATAAACCAAAAAAATGTATATATTTAAAATATAATTAGATATTTGAGTAATATTCAGTTTTAATAAAAATCAAATATATTGGAAATTGTAAAATATCATGCATTGACTTTTTTAAAAATTCGGACAAAATGTATTACAAATTTTCTACTTTTCTTCATGGTATTTCACAAATGTGAAAGTGTTCTATTTGTGTGTGATGTACACGAGCATCTTTCATTTTAACTTCTGTAATTTTGTGTCTAACTTTAACCTCTGTTATTTATGTGTGATGTACATTGGTGTATTCCACTTTAACCTCTGTAATTTGTGTTGGATGTACACAGGTATATTCCACTTTAACTTCTGGTGGTACGGCCGGTGGGTGGAGGTCATCGTAGACGACTTCCTGCCGACGGACGGATACCGACTAGTCTATGCAAGCAACCGCGAGGAACCTAACGAATTCTGGGCAGCCCTGCTGGAAAAGGCGTACGCAAAGTAAGAGCAATCAGTGATTTAAGTTACAAAAGGCGTACGCAAAGTAAAAACAATTAGTGATTTAACTTACAAAAGGCGTACACAAAGTAAGAGCAATCAGTGATTTAACTTACAAAAGGCGTACACAAAGTAAGAGCAATCAGTGATTTAACTTACAAAAGGTGTACTCAATGTAAGCATCATGCATCGGTGAAAAAGCTTTTTAAAAACAATTACTCATGCAAACTAAGCATCGTTAATTACATAAGTTCTGTAATAAAGTTACGCAAAGTAAGTGTGTAATATACGCAATATACATGTAAGCATCATCACTCACAAGGTTGCACAAAGTGAGAATTATCTTCGTTTCGACTGTGTAAAAGACGTACTAAAAGAAAGTATCGTATGTCCAATGATTAAGGCAAAATTATAACGTGTAGTTAGCATGATCAGTTACAAACATGGGTAAAAGACGTACGTAATTTTAGTGTTGAAACTGTTTGAAATTCTTACGCAAAGTTAGAATGTTTATTATTGTCGGGTGTATTCAAAGAAACCATATTCAATGTATACTTGGTAACTTCTGGCTTACATTTACAGGGTTGCACAAAATAACTAGAAAACAGAATAAGCAAAATAAGCAGTCATGTGGGCTGTTTAAAAGACATACTAGTTCGCACCATGAGCAAATCAATGTCACACATGTTCAAAAGGCTAAATACTTCATGTAACTTGTAACTACTGTACACGCAATGCAAGCATTCCTCTTATGTACCTGTACAAAAGGTTGAGCTAGACTTATTCGATTGCAAATGTTTTATATCATAAAAAATATTTATTTTTATAAAGCCCAGACTATAAACTCCATAATGATTATCCAAGGTTGAATAGTTAACAAATAGTGCAATTCTACATTTATTTTGAATATGCTTGTGAGCATTTTATATGAGAATGCCACATAAATGTTAGCAAAGTGGTTCGAGTATGTTTTAACATATTTCGCTCATCAAAAAAATTATATATTCGTAACTGTAAGAACAGTTCATATTTAATTTAATAAGAAATTTATCAATATTACCCCTTCTTTGGCCTCAGGTTGCGGGGTTGCTACGAAGGGGTGGATGGCGGGAAACTACAGGACAGCGTGGTGGACCTGACGGGGGGCATCTCAGAAACCATCGACATCAAGGACAAAGCCCAGATTCCGGTGGACATCTACGAGATCCTGTGGCGCTCCTGGAAGATGAACAGTTTCCTGGGCTGTAGTATCTCTGTATGTTACCATGGACCCTTACTGTAAAACTTTCGTTATTTCTATTAGTTATTCCCATCATGTAGATTTTAATTGTTTTTATATAGTTACCCCAAAATGTGGCGGTTTCGTCTCGAGAAGTGCGGCGGCCTAACGGTCTATACATGGGCCACGCCTACAGCATCACAGCTCTTGCTGTGGTAAGTAGAACCCTCAATTGCTCTATGAAAATCAACCATATCAATTGCATCCTTTAAAACTTTTTATATAATAAATGGAAAAAATGTATTTACATACATGTTTACCACTATATTAAGCATATCGTTAAAGGAAAATTATATAAACATAAGTAATAAATAAGTTAATTACGTTTACTGGTATTTTTTTCCCTTAAGATTCCATACCAAGGCTCCAATGTCCGCCTGTGCAGACTGAGGAATCCGTGGGGGCGGAGTGAGTGGAACGGTGACTGGTCAGACAAGTACGTCCGTCTGTCTGTCCCCTCTCTCTCTCTCTCTCTCTCTGATAATCTTATCCATAGATATACAGGTATTTACCTTATTTTTTTAATTCCATAATTCGAATATTCATTGCAGCTCTTACCAACTTCGGAACTTGTCACAAGACGCCAGACAGAGACTGGGAATCGTAGTACAAGATGAAGGCGAATTTTGGTAAATGTTTCTGCTGTGTAATGTATTATTTCACTTTTGTTCTGGATATACCATGTTTCTTAAAATATCTCCTTGGATAACATCTGTAAATCAAAATCAAGATATGTAGACAAGGTTAAACGTCTTTAAGCTGTGTTAGTTTTTTTTTCACGCTTTTTACGTTTTTATAGGATACCAATTGACGATGTTTTGGTAAATTTCGAAGAAATACAACTTATTCACCTTCAGCCAGACGCAATCACACAGGGGGTTGCACTGGAAGAGGTGAGAAACTGTTAGATGTAGATACAACAAGTAAAGTTCCTGAATCCAAATACTATATATAGGAACAATGGTTCGGTAATGAATTAATGATCACCGACACTGATGAGAACCAGGGCAAATCTCAAGAGATTGGTTTAATTTTGTTTAAAGACATCTGGGATTTCAATTAAGCCATCTATTGATTTCGCTTTGTGAACCGAAATAAAGTAAGAGGGTGATATGGGTGGCTTTGCTTTGTTAGTGGATGGTTTCTAAACGCCGTTAAATAGCCGAGGAAATCGGATAGCGTTGTAAGACAAATTGTCAAAGGGTCGGAGTGTAGTGATTGAGGAATGCTGTCAGAGAAAAATGTTATCAGCGATCTAGACTGTGAATTACAGGTAAAACCTCACAACAACATTAGATACATACAACAGGGGCTCTGACGATACCCCGGCGCTCACTGCCCTCAGCACCGATCAAATTGCCATTTAATTTTCAAGCAGATGAGCATCGCGATAGAAATTATAATATGTGGGATAGAACATGCATCCCCAAATGATAAAATGCTTCATGGCCCTATTAAATGGCTTTTTAAAAAAAATCAAGGCCACCTATTACACTCAAGGAAAAATATTATTGGTGATTTAAAAAAAAACAACATATAATTTTCTTGCAGAGAAAACGTCAGTGGAACGTGACGGTGTACCACGACCAATGGATTAAGGGCGTCACGGCGGGGGGCTGCGGGAACGCCCCGTACCAAGGTGATTTAGATAAATAATTAAGTGACCAATGATTGTTGGATTCTATTAGATAGGCTGGCCATATATATGTTCATTTATAACCTTTGTATATATACAGACCTATACTGGAAGAACCCACAGTTCTCGGTGACGTTACGTGACGTCGATGACGCCGACAACAAACCGACGTGTACCGTCATCATCAGCCTAATAGAGAAAGAACAGAACAACAAGTCGCAGATAGCCATCGGGTTCGACGTCTACAAGGTCCAAGGATTCACTATTATATGTCTAAGTTTTGTTTGTTTTGTTTCTTGTTAGGTTTATTATTTCACATATCTTTATTTATCAAAACCTAAAGTAGCACACTATCAGCTGCCAGAAATGAGACAACGACTAAAATCAGTGCACTAAAGCAGTAATTACTTGTACATGTATGTACTTATTTTCTGAGGGGAATATACTTGCATCTAATACTCTTCTAGTAATAAAATGGGCGGGGTTGATTAATTTTGATCATAATTTGGGCTTCCACATATCCGTTTTATGATATCATTCATTTTCAAATGAAATAATAAGCTATTGATTTTAACTTCCCGTAAAATAAAACTTTGATTTATCATTTAATATTTGTTTTATAAACCTTCATGCTTTGTTTAAAACGTGATTGACCGTTCAGTTGATTGATTGTATATCATATGACTCCTTATTAACACTGTAGTTGAAGTACCCCCAGAATAAGCCCTTGGACGGAGAGTCAGCCCCCAGAAACGCCCTCATTCTGAAGAAGCGGTCCGGGGTGTATCAGTATAACAGGGAGGTCACCCGACGGTTCGACCTCACCCCCGGGACCTACGTCATCATTCCCAGCACATTCAGGCCTCACGAGGAGGCCGAGTTCATGCTCAGGATCTACACAGAAAAAATCATTAGTAGTCTGTAAGAATACAGTGTTCATATCATTAGTCAGAGTCAAACAGACCTCATTATATCCTGTAAGAACTTAACGCCTTTTATTACAACTTATTTAAAGCCATTTAATGTCTGCACTTAATACTAACATAATTTGTTTTGCTTTGCAGTGTTTTGGATGAAAGCAACGTCGGTGAAGTTAAGGTAATAATGCCTCTTTTGCATCGCTATTTAGATGGGTTTTTTTCTCCAATGTAGTTTATTTTTGTCAATCACGCACCTTGCACCTGTTCAGGCTTTTCACACTAAAATGAAAAATTATTTGGTTCTCTATTTGCCCATCAAACTTGTTTAAATGATTGTAGTGTTGAAGAAGTGATTACTATTTTTAACTCAATAAAAAAGAATACCTTCAAACACAGTTGATGTGTATGATTTATATTTCTGGGTACATGTGGTTATATTCTAGAAAGTAATCCATTTCCTGAAACTTCTTTCAGCCAGAAGTCAAACCCCCGTCAGGGAGGGACCCCTTTCGTGAGTTATTCCTAAAACACGCCGGAGAGGACGGAAAGCTGAAAGCGAAAGAACTCAAGGAATTTGTTTTACAACTATCAACAACAGGTACAGAGCATGTCTTTCAACAAACTTACACTTTCGGTTTTATCTCTAAACAGATTAATGAAATCAGTTATTTATAAAATTTTATTTTTTTTCCTAGAACTAAACGAGCCCTTGAAATTCAGCACAGAAACTTGCAGAAGTTTAATCACAATGATGGATGTATCCTTTTTAATTTTTGTGATTAAAGGCATTATCTGATAGATAGGGTGCATTCCGCATGCTCTGTAATGGATCCCAGATGTAGAGCCGGTGAAGCATCTTGTAAATTTGAGTAAATTGTTTACATCGTGTTGCATCTAACGTACATATGTAGATAAAGAGGCATGTTACTTTGTGTTGTCGTAGCTTAACCGACATTAGAGAAACAAATCAGGGGCGGTGAACCACGAAGAAGCCAGCAAGATGTGGAAGGAGGTGAAAGCTTATCGAGTAGGTATTTAGTCACACTTAATGGGATTATCCCTCCACTTGGATGTGCAAGAAACGACACATCTCGATGGCACAATTAAAGTGTTTTAATGCCTCTGTTCGCAAAAAAATATTCAAGATTTATTATTTGATATAAAGAAAGGGGGAGAACCGTTTGACAAGATAAATTATCAACCCAAATATAGTGCATATATATAAGAATACATGTCCGCCAAGGGATCTATTAAGACAACTAAGTAAATAACAGGCTTCGCATGGGGGAGCAAGCAATTAATGAGTAGTGGGTTACTACATGATCACGTGACAAGACAAAAGACCCATTCGAACAAATTGCCCGAAATAGTAACGATCGCAATTGCAAGGAACAGAAGGAAATATATTAAGACTGTTACATTTCACAAACGACGATGAAAGAGTTGGGAGCAGAGACAGATTAAGGAAATAAAAATCATGCATACTCTTTCCAAAGCTTGTACTAACAAAACATATAATTATACATATATATGTTTGTAACATGACATGAGTGTGCATGTAATTTATCGCTACTGCATCTAAACGCGATAGTTTAGTGTATCCCGTTTATCCAGAGTAAATAATATCCCAGCCTGCTTGGATCGTATTGATTTTCCATTCGTAGATGAAACAGAAAATAGAATAAAATATTAATTTTATTATGTGCAACTAAAACTGGACATGTCTATTTTGATGTGTACTTTGAACATTGCTTCTGTAACTCCAATAAGTCCTCTAGGACGGGTAGAATTTCGATAGCGGACACCTATAACGCCTGGAGAACGATTCTAAGTGGAAAGGTACCATATCCTTGTCAAGTTCCTCAATTCTTTAAAACTTGGTTCTCAGAATTAGAGTTAATTTTTTAGCAGGGGAATAAAGTTTATATATGATAATTGTATGCTGTTGTCTGTAGTAACGAAAAACTTTTAAAATCATTACGTCATGTACATGTATTGCATACAATTATATCCCTTGTGCTCGCGAATTATGAAGGTTAAATATGAGTCTTTTTATTGAAAGTGTTTTTTATTAATTAATACCAGTATCGGGTCTTGACAATATATTTATGTGTTTTCTTAATCCAGGCCGTTTTCCAGCAGTTCGATTTGGACGGATCGGGCACAGTAGA
This sequence comes from Magallana gigas, assembly GCF_963853765.1. NCBI lineage: Eukaryota > Metazoa > Mollusca > Bivalvia > Ostreida > Ostreidae > Magallana > Magallana gigas. Next base: position 46,929,546 of record NC_088859.1, on the reverse strand, counting down.
TACATATGAACTGGACAAACTCTTCAGTACACTAGGTGAGAGAGAGAGATTTGCTAAATGATAAAAATGTTGATTTTTTAACGATTTTGTTCGAGGAAAAAACAACATGAAACTGATTTAGTTTTGCTGCGTTTCAGGTTTTCCTGTCAATAGAATGGTACAGACAGCTATCGTCAGAAGATACGCGGACCGAAACAACAAGATCCGCCTCACAGACTTTATCATCGTCATCTGTAAACTAACGCTCATGTTCCGTAAGTACGCCCACTTTTCTCTCTACTACGCGTACACACCCAAAACCCACTTTTACTTGAATTTGTTCAGGCAGAAGAAGTTAGCAATTCATGCAATCATAGTTTCTTGTCAAGCTGATTGTCTCACTGCACTTCCCAAGGGCAAACAAAAGCATGTCTGTATAACTATTATTTTTTTATTAATTTTAACTATATTTTATTTCTATTTTAGAAATCTTTAAAGATCAACAGGTAAAAACTGGGAGGCCAGACTCAGCAACATTTTCCATGAACGAGGCAAGTACATGTGTCTGGATCCTGAAAAATATCAGAAAAAAGTGTTGCTTTTAATCTTGTCCTTACAAACTTTACTCTCCATACAGAATGGCCAATACCAATCTACTGCTGATTTTACTCATATATTGTTTGATGTTGTCTACTTTCAGTTCCTGTATTATACAATGTACTGCTAATTCCTGGCAGTGTGTTGGTAAGCGGCAGCGCCGTGATGTGTTCACACCAAACCTCTCTCATTTCTCTACATCACACAAGTCCCTTATCTAGTTGACAGGAAAAGAACTCATGTCTTTTTTGCAATATATTTCTAATCTACCTGAAGAGTCAATGCTTTTGTTTTGTTACATATTTTTATACACATGTATTACGTTTTATAATAAAAGATTTTAATTTGTGCTATTTTTGTTGTGTTTCCTTATTAATAAAAAAAATTGATGTTTTGCGGATACTTTGAAAATTGGTTACTGTCAAAATATAAGAATAGTAACGGCTTCCGTCTTAAAAACAGTGATGTCAGTGGTTCATACCAAAAAGTAAATTGATTGAACCCATTATTTTATAAGTATAAATTCAGGACCTACAGAATTCATTTTTATAATTAACTTTTCAATAAGTACAAATATTATGACAAATTTCAATTTACAACAAAAGGCCCAAGGCCTAGATGGTCACCTGGGTACCATAGCCCTTGTGGAGTCTAAACCCTAATCTGAGACTCCTCTGCTGTTACCGCCTCCTTTTATTATTTGATGCATGTTTCAAAAACATTTATTCATGAAAGGGGTGGCAAGAGTTCGAGGAACCTCGCACTATTTATACCCTAGCTCCAGGTGCCAAAAATTGTAAACTTTTGGTAAAACGAGACTTGCAGTGCTTTCATGGTCAGTCATTTATAGTATTATAATATTTACATATTTTTTATAACAAAGTAAATTTCCTACAATATGGCAGCAATAGGTTACTAAAATGACTTAAGTGACCTAAAAAAATCACATGTTTAACATGCAGCGATATTTGTCACCCCCCCCCCCCCCCCGCCCCTTCCAAAAAAAAAAATGCATCAACCCCTGATCAATGGGCAGTGAATCTTACAATTCAAGGACAGTACAACAGTACACTATGCCCAATATAACAATGTATTTAGTTTATTTCCCGCGACTGAAAGTACTTAAGAAAATATTATACTATTCAATACATTTTTGCTATGTGGCCACATTCGTCCTATCTAAGGACCCTGACCCACGAATTTCACAATTACTAGTAATTAGAGGGCTTCATGGATGATGGACGAAGACCAATTGCAATAGGGTCATCTGAGTGACTCAGTCACTCAGGTGACCTAAAAGTAATTGCACGAAAGAAGTTCAGGTCATAACCACTACTCTTTGAAAATAAATTTTTATGATCTTTATAAATATGCAGTCATTTTCTATTCAGGATCAGAAAGGAGATTTAATGATAATGGAGACGAATGTCTAGTATCTCAATGCAAAATGTTAGCTATCTAAATATAACAAGATTACTATAAGTCGTTAAAAACATTTTTTACATAGGCTATAGCATATCTCATCTTCGCTAGCCAAGGGTTTTTGGTCCACTTCGGTTCCCACGTTGAATATTTTTTTACCTTTCCACTTCGCAATCGCCATACAGCAAAATAGCATACATATCATTTCATATCCCTTATTTTGGTTAGTGTAGATTAACTGTTTTTCTAAGATTAAGGTATTCATTTTTTTACCACTACAACACTAACTAACTGATATGATCCTATTCGGACAATTACGCATTCGAAACATTTTGTTTTAGTTTACAGTTTGTAATAACAAGGTATACTAGTAATTGATTCGTAAAAACAATTTGTCGCTATAGCCAGTTGAATATAATATTTTAAATCCTCTTAAAAATGACCATTTGTCATCATTCGTATGCAATGGACATTTAATGTTTTATACACTTACCCCTATTCTCAAATATATTATGTACATTTATCAATTGTTTCAAATGATTTCTAAGTTAGTTACCAAACTGACAACCATGAAATCGGACAGAATCTAATCAGACAGTAGACCACCACCTCTTATAACTTTATCAAAATTTTTAAGAACAGTTTTTAAAATATGCATACCATTTCTAAAACCTAGTAGTCGTTGATTAGTCATTATGACAATTTTACAAGTTACTGTAAGTATGCCTTCTTTGTAGACAGAGGGATGATGAGTTTTTATCAGGCGACATTTTTATTGTCTTTATTGATAGCTAAAGACACTTTCTTCGAATTATTTATCTCACTATCGTTGTAAATAAAGTCGTTCATTATTTCATCGTAACATTCTCCGAGTAAATCACAGTGATTCATTCATATAAATTTTCTGCCTTGACGCAATTTTTGCTTTTAAGTCGAAGCAGACGGTTGAAATTTAAAGAAAAATGTGGATTTATGTTGACAGACTTATCATGTGGTCGACTAAAGGCATGAAATAGTTGTTGAATGGTAATGTTTTCTATTTTAGTTCTTTTTTGTTTCTAATACTATTTATGAACACATAAAAAAAGATGTTATTAATCTTGTCATATTAACTTTCTGAATGGAAGAATTGATGACGGTCGAATAAACAATGCTAATTTATCAAGCTGAACAGATCATTAATGTTTTATTGCAAGTGCATGTCAATTTACTATTGGAAAGCGCTTTAAATCAAGGATATATTTTCCCACAAAATATTTTGAAAGAAATAGAGTGCAATTGGTAGTTTTTTGTTTTTTTTTTACCTCTACAAGATTTTTCAAGACACAGGATCCAGGCCTGGCCTACAGCTGTTCTAAAATAGAGCACGGAAATAGTCCTACTCGTGAGTACAGTGTTAAATAATTCCCTCCATTTCAATTCAAAAAGATTTTCACGCAAAGTATTTTAAGACTACGATTACTTGTTCCCCCAGAAGACAAAACTATTACCTTTTCTTTACTTCTACGGGGACAAAGATGGAAATATCCCAACCAAGAAACGCATTTCGTGAGTTGTTCTTCAAACACGCTAGCGAGGATGGAAAGCTGGAAGCGAAAGAACTCAAGGAATTTATTTCAGAGTTATCCAGAACAGGTACTTCTTTTCCCATTAAATTCAATGCACATGTGTTAAAATTTGGTAATGTATGACAGATACAAGTTTACTTTTCTATTGTAATGTAGTGGTTTTCCCATTTTGGCCCTCATAAATAATAAGCATTTCCCCCAAATTTAGTACCTTGACACCCCATGGCTTTTATCAGTATTGCTGTTCTTATTTCTAAAATACTAATATCATACATTCTGATATATTCATTCAAAGATAAGTGTTAAAACAACTTGTGTTGCTTAAAAGCTTTACTATAGTATGTTTATACATGGATGGATCCTCACAATGTCAGGGGTCCTGAGTCCACTCGTTGCCGTCAGGGGTCCCCTAACATTGTGAGAATGACATGCATGATTCATAGAAAAAATATTTAACCCATTTATTTATAACAATTGGACATTAAAAACTTCGGTAAAAGACGCGTTTGTCTTTTAAACACACTCTTTTTAAGACAATTATATGAATTTGGTCTCGAAATTGATTTGTTTGACAGTCAGCTGGACAAACGCACATGTACAAACGATTAACAAACAAAAACATTGTAAGTTCACTTATAAATGTACATGTAATATTATCTATTTACAGAGCTTAACGAGCCATTGAAATTCAGCACAGAAACTTGCAGAAGTCTGGTTACTATGATGGATGTATCCTTGAACATTTTATAAAGTCAATATATGTACAGATATTTCGAAGTAAAGGTCTTTGCACATATGTTGAAGCTGTTCACATGTTCCTGTAATTTTGTAAATGTTGTAAATGGCATATCGTGTATTAATTAGGAGCGCCAAATGGAAAAGTAATCATAAAAATTAAATTATCCGTATTGTGTTAGACCATATAATTATTGAAACCATTAAATAAATCGTAATTTATTACACAATCGTTATCTTCAATAAACATTTTAAGTGTGAGCAGCATTCGAATCTTTCTTTTTTGAAATTAACAAATTAATCACTTTGAAGTTACAATTATTCGTTAAGATGACAAATGAAGTGTTGACTCGGTAGTTCATTCATTGTGTATATATATATATATATGTTGGAAAATATCATGTTGTCACCTTTACTAGACGATAGAGAAATAGATCGGGCGGAATGAACTACGGGGAGGCACTGAAGATGTGGCGGGAAATCAAAGAATACATAGTAAGTACATTTTATGAAGTAGATAGTTCACATTATAGTCATAAAATGGGTATAAAAGAAATACACTGGAGGATAATGAAAATATTACTGAGTACAGTAACAAATCATAAAACATACGGTTGATAAAAGGTGTAATAGTCAAATTATCTGTATTTACTACATCATAAAAGATTTGCAGTCGAATTGCATACAGAGATAGGGTGAGGATAATGCACTTTTATTGTGATCCATTATTTGCAGGCTGTTCCAGCAGTTTGATGTCGACAAAGTGGGAGAAATAAAGATACCTCAATTTGACAAACTGTTGCGCTCACTGGGTACAAGTATTTGCATCAACATCTAAATTAAAGCATATCTTCCCGATTGATCCTCAACATCAACTTCTAAATAATGTTTGTTTATCTTACTGTTTGCTTCTCTACGTTCACTTCTAATGCACATTGTATATCTTACTGTTTGATTCTTGATATCCACATCTGATGCATATCTTAATGTTTAATTCTTGACATCCACATTAACGCATACTTTACTGTTCACGCTGGTATAATTTTTCTCTGGTTATTAGCTTCTACTCTAGGCTTTCCAGTCAATAGGAGAATAGAGATGGCTATAGTTAGGCGATATGCGGACAGAGACGACAAAATCCGCCTACAGGACTTCATCATCATTATCTGTAAACTAACACTCATGCACCGTGAGTCTTCAATGGTTTTAATGTTTGAAAACTTTCAGCAATTTATTATTGCATGCATTATCCATGAAGAATATCTCTCTCTGTCAGAGCAGTCCATTGATGTCTAATATATCAAGGTCAAACTGATATCTCTTTTGTATGCACAGAATCTCTAAGATATGGCTTATTTTGAATGAAAACAGATACTTGTATTGTTGCAGAAGTTTTAGAAACAATTCTGTCCCTGATATACATGTGCATATACGATATACAACATTTAAAAACCTGAGATTTATATTAATTTATAAATTGAGATATCACTCCCTAAAATAAGAGGTTTACACCATGATTCTTGGATTGAGATGACCATGTTTTTATTTTAGAAATATTCAAAGAGCAACAGGCAAAATCAGGAGCCTCCGACTCCGCATCATTCTCAATGAATGAGGTAAAAACTGCTGTCGTTGTCTCTTACCAGAGAGCTTGTAGAGCATGAAGGTTTGAGTTTGTCTGTTAGAAATCAGAGTTGTTATTGCTTGATATTAATCCTGATCTTCTTCTTCTTTCAGTTCCTGTATTATACGATGTACTGTTGAATACAGAGTGGCAAATGAAGCACTATCATTGATTGTATCGAAATACATTGAATTTTCTTTCTACATACATGAAAAATATGTACTATATATATCGCTGTATCAATGTTTCTGATAAACAAAAAAAATCTATAAAGAGAGAAAAGTCCTTGTGTTCACTTACAGAGTTTAAACACATATAAACGTGGTTGCAGCAGTTTATGCTTTATAAATACAATCTGTTAAATTTATAATTCATGTTTTCCAGCACAGATTATTGCAATGTTGTCAAAAAAAGTTTAAACAAGTGTTAACTTTTTATTGAGCGAATCAAATGTGCATTACAAATGAAAATTGAATAATGAAACTTAAACATTTCATTGCTGCCTTGCTAAATATAATTAGATAAGATTTAGTAAAATAAAAACAACAATTATCAAACTAACTGAAATTAATTTTTATGAACAAGGAACTATGCAAAAGGTATAAATAGTCATCACAGTTCTAAAATAGGGTACATGTTTTGGACTTTCAATTGTTAGTAAATCATGAGGTGGAATATAGGGATAGGTAAGTCCCTTGGTGAAAACAATGAAGGCTGTAAGAGAAGACTGGCCCTGAACCACAGTAGAAAATCTTAGCCAAATCAGGTAAACACAACAACAAGATCAAAACAGGTATATAATTGGCAAGTACTTCATTTCAACAATAAAGAGCTCGTAATCAAAATACAAAGAATTTCATTCAAGTCAGATAATTCTATTTCAAGATAAAATGTCCTTACGATCTTTTCTATTATTGATTTAAAAAAATTAGAAAGATCATGTAGAAGAACAGCTCATGATACAACACCATTCTTCTATTCAATGTAGAAAATGTTTTAGCCCAAAGAAAGCTTATTACATTGGCACTTCATTGGGTTTGTTAAAAAAGATCACAAAAAATTACAACAACAAAAGCTAACATATCGCTCATATTAAATGTGCTTCTCGTTCAATGTCAGATGAAATGGTCTAAATGTGACCGCCTAATACCTAAGAGGTCAAGGGTCACATTACGTTGTACGTGGGCGTAGCTCCACAATAATTCCATGTTCTGGCCTCATTATGAGGTCTCCAATGGGAAACAGTTCCTCTCGGCTCTGCTTTGAGGTTACGGTGAAATTTCTAAAGATATTAGACAGCATCACTTTCTCTTCTAAGATGGCAAATTTCTGACCTAAAAATCAGAATGTTCATTAATGTAATGAATAAAATCAACATTTTTTACACATGTACTCTGAATAAGGAGGCTTTTGACCCATACATACATTGTACAATAATGATGGACTTAGATGTTACAAGGTTTTAACAACTAAATGATTTGTTGTAAAATCGTACATTAAAATTTAGAAAGTGTTGGAAGAGACAAAGAGCGGTAACTTACCTATGCAATTTCTAGGTCCTGCAGAGAAGGGAACGTAGCAATAAGGATGTCGCTTCAGACTGTTTTCTGGCAGAAATCGGTTTGGGTCGAATTTCTCTGGGTCTGGAAAGTAACGCTTGTCTCTATGGAGGTCCGGAGGGGTAATAATCACAGTGGTGTTCTTAGGAATGCTGTACTCACCTGAAAACATCAAGGGGTCAATCATTTTAACTCTATTTCTTCTTGCTGGTTCTTTTAAATTTTGATTTATTAGGGCTTTTCTTTGCCATATAAGTACATAACTACATCATATGCAATCCAAATCGCTGAGAAACTATTGCATACCACTATAGCAACTTTGTTTTTCTTTAAATGTAAAGATTGAAATACAGATGTATTTAGCTTAGTTGATCTCATCTGATTACATCAATTTTTTTATATGTCCCATATTTAAATGTCAGGTACATTTAAACTGTACAAATTTTAAAAGAATAATAAATATCTACAAATTGTATATCTAAATAAAAATTCATAATCTTCCATTGGCAAACGTTGAAGACCATATAAATGTATATCTATACTACTATATCAAAATAATAGACTCAAATTTTTGGTCTTTAATACCGAGAAATAGGAAGAATACTGTCTTTTGTTTTATATATTTTAAACTTCATTGGTACTTAAAGATTACCAATTTGTTTTTATTTTTTCTCAATTAAGCTTCGCTTATTAATAATCAACGAAAATTCCTCAAAAATCCCGGAAATCACCTGGATTTTTTAAATTTTACAATCTTGCGCTTGCGCAATACATTCACGTTAACGGGATCTTTAGTTTATGTTTCCACAGTATCATGTCTGCATAAATAAACTCAGAAATGATAATACAAATACGGGTAATTTTTTTATTGGACTTTTGCTATATATTCTGTTCATATATATTAATGATTTCTTATGAGAGAAAGTATAAAATACAAATATACATTTTAACTAAGTACTTACTTTTGTCTTCGTGATGACAAAAAATATTTGATTAGATGCAAAAAAGTTACATTATTTTTGTTAGGAGAGGGAAGATAGAATATGTTTTATCGTCAAAATGAATTATGTCCTATGGACCCAGTTTTACAAAGAAAATACGTGTACGTTGGTGATAAGGTGTTGAATTCTTCCATTCTATGGACTAAAATTTTTAGTTGAAAGGTATTTGCAGTCTCAAAAAGGTTTTTTGGGATGAATTTGACGTTATATGATTTTCAAGGCAAGTTCATTAACTTTCTCCAAATCGTTCCGGAGCGATTCTGCAATTTTCTGCTACATTACGGATATAAGGGTCTGGGCTTTCTAACTGTAGTGAAGGCCTTTCCCGAGACACAGTTAGATTATTCAAACTATGGAAAGTGAAGTGAAATAGCTTTGTTATATAAATGTCAGTAATATGGTGTGTCGATGTACCTATTTCGTAAATGTCCGGTATGCAATGTCATGCACGGGTCAAAGTCTAGTTCCAATTTAGAAATATGGGTCAATTTCCTAAAGGCTTTTTTCCCTATATTCGTAATATATTTTGAGATGAATTTTTTAAAAAGATTTTGCTATAAATTGTTGCTCCACCTTACCCTGGGAACCATGATTTAAACAAACCTGAATCTTCTCTCCCTGAAGATGCTTCCATTTAAGTGTCAGCTTTTCTGGCAAATTGATGTTTGAGAAAAAGGTTTTTCTCTAAATATTCCTATGTAAAAATATGACTCCCATCCCTCATTATGGTCCTTACCTACCCCTGGAATCATGATTTATACAAAGTTGGATTTACATTTTCTGAGGATGCTTTCACACAAGTTTCAGCTCTTTATTTTTTGGTCTTTGGAAATATTTTAGAAAAAAAAAATACAAACACTTTTTCAATAATTTAAAACAATTTTCCTTTTAAAAAGGCGCCAATCATATGAACAAACTTAAATCCTCTTCACCCAATAATGAATTTTGCCAAATTTGGTTGAAATTTATACAACGACAACGATAACAACAACACACAACGAACAAATATTGATCAGCCTTCGGCTCAGGTGAGCTAAAAAAACTGTTGGTTTGCTGCATTCTTTCTTCATTTAAATGTACCTATTTATATACATATATATTTGACATTAGGCAATTGATTTAGCGGATGTCGTTTTCTGCCAAAAAGCTAAATAGAATACCCAGTCAAATGTAATACAATACTACAAAACGTTTTATGACAAAACAAATTCATTATTTGTTTCTCAGGCACGGCAGCATCAGTAATATCATCGCTGCATCAAACCTGTTTATTGTTATTTTCCTAGATTTTTCATATCTTATCATTTGTTTTCTTTATTATGAAATCAATGTAAACAACCGCTTAGGTGGCTAAGAAAAAGTGTAAGTCTTTGTCAATGAAAACATGATTTTAGCTGATACGAGTACTTTTACACTGCAATGTCTCTGCTCCCTTCAGAAATCGAAGCATCCAAGATATTGCATGCCTACTAGCAGGAGTAAAGGACAATTTTATTGTTTGAGAGTTTTATATACTTTCCCTCTATTTCTTTTATGTTCCCAAGATAGATAGCAAATCACCCCAAATGAAACCTTAATTAGATACCGGTATATGTTTCTATAGCATGTTTAATTTGGGAATTGGTATAAGAAGTCCCATATTTCAATTAATACTTGTTTTATTACTGTGGAGGGGAAAGGGGGCCGCAAATTAAGGCAGGAACATAAACCATATGTCTTGTTTGTTCATTGAAAAAAAAACCGGAAACAGACAAATTTTAAACCATAAAGAACAAAATATAACTTTGCCAATGAACAGCTTGTTTAATATATATTAATTGTAAATTTGTGTCTTTAAAAACCGCCTGCTTCATCATTATTTCAAAATTTTGGCCTGAGAAAATTAGGATTATTTTTCCCCTTACAGCTGCTTTCTCACCAAATTTGCAGTCTTCTGTTAACTTGCGGCCAAAACCTGGAACAGAAGGGAATAGCCTCAAAGCTTCCTGCAAGTAATGTTAAGGTAACATATCATATACGTTAGTTAAATTTGCTTTATAAACCCCCAATAGAAATTATTACTCGACAATTAAATATTTGACGCAAAGAATTAAACCAAACTGAAGAAATGGAATGGAAATGATTTGAAACAATAGAATTCCAAAGTGATAAATGTAAGTTTGGTTTACAAATTACTGATCATCTTTCCTGCACTATTCATGTATTACTATTTTCAGAGTTACAATGTTTGCCTTTTACATCCTAATTGTACCTTCCATATATATACCTTTCCAAAACACCAACACAAAATTTATCATAATCTGAGTATGCATACACTTCCAAAACAATGAAAACTATGAAAGAAGAAGGCCAATGAAAATCCAAAAGCCATGTGACTGTAGAATAGAGACTATGTTATATTTTACCTTGATGCAACACTCTAGATATCTCATCTCCTTCAGGTCATTCATTGAAGCCGGCCTGTCACTGCCACCTATAACAAATCAAATATGTTTAGCAGTACTTCACTTAACAACAGAAGTAAGAATATTCTTAATTTTCAATTGCATTTGCTCTGAAATATATTGCAATGGACTCACCAAATAGCTGGTCCATTTCTTGGTGAACTTTAGCCTGGACATCTGGATTAGCACCAATCAAATGGACAGCCCAGTTCACGGCAGCCGCTGTTGTGTCATGTCCCTGATGTCAAACATCAAATATCAAACATTGTTAATACAAAACGATTTGATTAAGAATAAAAATTAAATAAAATATGATTTTTTCAAAAAATAAAACTAATATTAATTATTTTAATGATAAAATTAAAAAAAATAAATAATAATAAATAACCTCAAACATAAAAGTGTCCACTTCTTCCCTGATGCCCTCCATAGACAGATGACTCCCATCATCAGCCGTACACAGCAACATGTCCAGAAAGGCCAACCTTTGACCTTTCCCTCTGTATACGTCCTCGTCAGAGTGCTGATTCAGCATTTCTTCCATACTGTTGCTGGAAGCATCGGACACAGCATCCATTTTCTCTTTAATCACCTTTACAATATTATTTAAAGTATGATATGATCCCTGTTATATGTTTGATATTCCATCCTATACTTTACATATTTTGCCCAAACTGTTGTCGAAATCAACTGTTTAGTAATTAAATATTAATTTATTGAATTCATTTTTAATAAGGTATATATAATTGATAAGACTTAGGCAACATAGGCTGAAAATACGCTTCAGTTTCATCTATATCTGATAATTAAAATCAGAGAGATGAACAGTATTGTGGCATTTGTAGATCTATTTCACCCAATTCCCTCAAACTTTACATTCATCTTATTTACCAACATCCACAGTGGGTGAACTGACTACAGGTCCAATTTAAAGTAGTAAATATGTGCTTGAATAAAGTCAACGACAAATTCCAAGCGATTTTTTTTAAAGCAGATGGGCAGCAAAAATGTTTAAAAGTGAGAACAACTCTACAATATACAGGTGGGGATGAACCTTCAGTGTGAAGTCATGGAGGATCTTAAGACATCGATCATGTTCCTTGCCGTAACCAATGGTGTTGTACAGAAAGTCGGGCCAATACCATGGAGTGCGCTGTCTCTGTAGCACTAGCTCCGACATCCTGTCAAACAAATAACACTCATTATACATCCTTAAGAAAGGAGTCTTTTCTAGTTTTCGACTTGTCAAAAGTATATTTGATTAAATGCTCATTAAATCAAGATGAAAGGAAAGTAAAATATCATATTTTTCTTTCTTTTTTACTGTCATACAACTTGACATAGAAATATAGTAATCTAAGTTCACAATCTAACAAGGACTATATTTTTGGCTGAACATTGGCGTAGGAAAATATCATATGTTTATTTATTCAGAATTGCTGTAGACTCATGAGTCTATTTAGCATTTTTAAAACAATAACAATAATGTTGGATTTTTTCAACTAAAGGGAACTAATGATAAGATACTTGGGTTTCAGAATATGTTTATAGAACATGATTTGTCTATCCAACTACATTTTCATTAGCTTTTTAAGCACTCATTCTATGAATAGGTTTGTGTAAAAAATGACTAAAATCGGATTTTTTGTCATTTAATGGTCAATTATTAGTGTTTTAGTCAATTTATATATTTCAATAAGATCTTCATAATATGTAAAAATCTGAAATATTTTAATATTGAAAGCATAAAAAAGTAAATAAAATATCTTAAAAATGTGAAAAAAATAGAGGAAAAGCGATATTCATATTTGGGCAATATTAATTTTAGTTTCAATATTTATTCCAATTTAGTAGTAGCCTATAAGCTGATAGACAGTATGATTAATATTCTATAATTCCATTGAAGAATAGAAATTTCATATCTTAAACAAATGTCTACATAACTGCAGATAAGTTAAGGAAAAAAATAGTGGCCTTAACCAGAACTTGATGCAAAAACAAGATGTCAAATTTGATTAAACTAATATAGAAGCAGAATGGTTATAGAATTGGTTTGACTGTGTCAAAAATTCATGAATTTCTTAATAACAGAATTGAGTAGGTCTAATATCTACTTCCTTAATACTGTTATTACGAATTCCTATACTGTCTAAAGCATGAAACTTGTTTTTAAATCCCATATTTAAGGATTACCAGAAGAAAACAGTTACTGCAGTATGTGGTAAAGAAATCAATATTTTTGTGTGGTAAACCACACACCCACGTATATAATACACCCAAATATTATTTATACTATTAACTATAGAAAATCAAATTAGAGTATAAATACACAGCATTGCAGCGATTGGTACTTGTTGCACTTTGTTCACATACCTGGTGTGGACTACCTTTCTCTAGGACTACTTACTTGTAAACTGACTTGACATAGTCTGAGTTGCTGTTACTTTGGGCCTCAATACTTCTCCCCATCGCAGTCTCTACAAAGAAATAAAGGACACTGAGCTCAGACATATACAAGAACTAGAGTACTGCCGAAACAATAATACTCTCAAATACCTAGAAATGACACACTGGTCTTGTATTATATGTTCTTTAAATAAATACTGAAAAAGTTGTACCAATGGATTAATGAAAATCTGTAAGAACAACTGCTTTGCCAAATCTATGTATTTAATGAATCTTTCTGATTTGTGTGAAAAATAATGTACGTGAACATCAAATTGTATTAAAACACTAGTTTATATTCAATTTGAAAGTTAGCGATAGAAAAGCGGTAAAACAGTAGATTGATGATGAGAACAGCATGTTATATAAAGAAAAAAAGAATAGAGAAAAAACAACATTCTTATTGTGTTATTTTTATCATCTAAAAATGCAGGTTAAGCAAAACAAAAAGCTTGACAGGAAAACGAAGAAAATTATATATCGTTACTGTAAGCCCCAGCCTTAAAAACGCTCTCCAAAACTTCAATCATTCATAAAAATGTGTATAATCGTTTAGATAGTGAATTTTTGTACAAATATGACATGAATATACGAGTTTTAAATTATTGTATTTTTTAATGGTAACAGATTGGCGTAAATCTAAGATTGCTTCGTGATACTGGCCCTAGATCAACTCCTAGTTATGTGAAAGTACAAATGCATTACCACATATAATATCTAAGGCACACAGAGTAATGTAGTTAAAGATGTTAAATTCTTTTCCATCTGCCACTTGTGAGAGCTTTTTAACCATTATGGAGGCTTGGTCATGGAAAACGCCCACAAAGTCATTCAAAATCTTGAAATGAAACGTCGGAGTTAACATTCTCCGGCGAGACTTCCATTTACTTCCAGTGCTGCAATTAAATACATCGTACAAAGTATGACAATAATTGTTGCTCTGGATCAAAATAGGACTGCATCCAAACAGTGAAAATAGCTAGATTCTTTGTCAAATTGATTGTCACAAAGATTGGTTCGTCACACGCCTTTACATCTAGTACCTGGTAAGGAGACCTGTTCCAAGCCAGGGATGTAGAAACTTATACTCTTCTGCTTTGTCTAAATGTTTACTACTCTGGAGAATCACCTGAAAAAATCTTATGTCATTAGTTATAATCTTACTTGGTTTATCAATTGTGATTTGAAAGTTATATGAAAATCAAAGTATTCTCATAACATTTTACAGACATTAGTCTGTAAATGAAAAAGTTTTTTAAATTAAAATGATTTATCTGTTGTTTTGCTGATGGCAATATACCAATATTTATTCAACAACTATATTGATCAAGAAAATAACATCCCAACCCGCTGTAAAATGAAAACTTGTTAAATTCACATACTAAAATACCAATAATGGCCTTGGACATTCCCCCTCCATGCAATAAAATTGTCCCTTGGACACCCCTGTGAATCAATGTTGCATTGATACATAGAGCTTTTGAAAGAGTGTATAAATTCTAAAAACTTTATGTTCTATATTCGAGAACAAATCCCTTGTCATAAGGGACATAACTAGTACAGTAGCATCATTCATCAGGGATTCTAACTGTTCAAAATTGACAGTCCTAGCTGTTGAATTAATTTATCGATTTCAATGGTTTTCAGAAATTAACACACCTCTGCATATTCTGCTTTGAAAATTAAAACCAAAAGTGTTGTTCCAAGCCAGAGTCGAAAAATTCCCCTATCCGCGTAAAGCTTCAGAAAAGACTCCATCTGATCATAAAATTCTGAAATTGAACAACAATTGGTGAGCAGTGCATCTTAAGCATATTTTGTGCCCTTCTTGTTTGGGATTATATTGCTGCTCCTCATCCTTGCCTGGTAACTATATTTTTGTAGCATGTAGTCCTTATACCCAGCACAAAACGTTTATGTTTTAATATTGTGTTATATTTGACATCAAAAGTATCAGATCAATGTCTAAGAATATTTGAAAGTCAACTTCATTCAACTTCTTCAAACCTACTTAAACATGTTCGCTTTGGATTTGGGAAAGAGAATTGTATTGGCGAAAAGATTTAGCAATAACTTTTAAAAAGTGTGGTCTTTTGCCATCTGAGGGAGACAAACAGGCAAAGATCAAAGTTCAGAGTCAGAGATGATCATCTGGAATTGTCAACCTTGATATTAAAGACAATATTTATTTTATCTGTACATCTACGAGGATACTGTCTGAGACTGCTTTGATGTCAAGCAAAACACAGGCTGTGGTCATGCAATTAAACAAACCTCCACATATTTAGGTTTATGCTGAGCAACAATGAATTGCTCGGCATATACATCCATGCATTTTAATAGTTGATCTTTGAATTCTGTTTAAAATGTCGATTGCAACAAAATATCAACTGATTCAAATGTAATAAGTGTTTAAACGTTCAATCACCTACAATTAAAGTTTCCCTATAAAGAAAAAAGTAGATTATGAAACCAAGCTGTCAAATTCATTGGCACATCTTATCGATAAAGGAGGAGGAAGAGGAGGAGGATTAATCCCAAGTGGTAGAAATTAAGGTTTGGATTGGGAGGGTTGGCCCCCTCTTCTATTTTAGGGAAGGGGGTAATCCATGTTTATATTTTTAGTGAAGATTTATCAGAGGTCTGTGTTGCTCTGCTTTGAATTCGTATTTCGCTTCAAGGATTTTTGAGATAGTTGTTATTGTCATTTTTCATTTCCTTTTATTTTCATTTAGAGAATTTTTTTTTATAGAAATTAAAACTACTGCATAATTCTTTTAAGCTTTGAATAAGGTTGTCTTAAACAACAATTTAAAGCCATTGGCTAACCATTTATACAAAGAAAGTATTGTAAATTTTCACCCACTGCAAACAAAACTATAAGAATTGAATTCCCAGTAAATTATCAACAATATTATATTCAAACCGCCTGCCACAAGTATTTCTTTACTAGTTTTAAGTTTGAAAAAAAAACAAAAAAAAAACTGCTGTATATCATTTATTTATAAGTATACAATGTATTTTGCAAAAGATGGCCATTATCTTAAAGTGACTGTAGAATATGCTCTACATTTATTAAGGTTAACATTATCACCTATAGAAAATGCATTAGTAGACTATACCCATGTGGTATAAGCTTTTTACAGGTATGCAATTGTTTAAATCAAGAGCAGGTCCGGAACAATCATTAGATTTTGCTTTGTAGCTTGAACTATCTACAGAGCTTTATTTACCAGTCGTAAGTTTATTTAGCTACTCAAGTTACAAAAAGTTGTCATCTATGAACTGATCTGAAAACAAATTATGAAAAATCACTTTTGAAAATTACTTTGTTATTCAGCACATCATGGCACGATTGTAATCAAGTTTTAAAAGATTTTAGGCTATGTATTTAACTGTTTATTTGTGGGCAAAGAGCAACTTCTTAAATAAAATAACAAAGAAAAGCATGATAATTGATTGATGATAATTCAATGTGAAGTACTCACACATAACCATGCCTATTGCACACCATCGTCGAAAATTACACCAATCTCGATAAGACTTAGAATGCGAGACTGGCAGTGAGTTTCTGACGATGCATGAACACAAAGTGGCATTCCGTATTTAGAAAGAATAATCTTACCATGACAATGGCAGGTTATTATGAGGCGGCGTTTTAATATTTTTGAGGTATTTTCTGATATCAAAAAATAATTTTATATCAATAATTCGAATTATTGATATCAAAAAATCTATTTTGTGATATCAACAAATTTATTTTGTGATATCGGAAATTATTTTTTGATATCCAAATTCGAATTCTTTATATCAAAAAATGATTTTCTGATATCACAAAATAGATTTTTTATTATGAAGAATTAAAGTTGATTTTTTTATATCAAAATATTGAATTCATGATATCAGAAAATTATTTTTTGAATTCAAAAATCGAATTCTTGATATCAGAAAATCATTTTTTGATATAAAAAAATCATTTGTATTTTTTGATATCAGAAAATCGATTTTTTTATGTCAGAAAATAAGGCCGACATAAAGTTATTATCAACTTAATGAATGCTCCCTGTGATGCAAATTTTATTATTTGTAAGAAATTGTGCTTAAAGCCTGTAGATGTAAGAAAAATAATGAATGCTTAATTTTAAACCTCAGAAAAGTTGAGAACTTAAAAAATCCTACTCTACTGAGTACATACTCAATGTAGTTGGTGGCGGCGATTTTAGAAATTTGTCAGTTGAGGACGTCCGCAATACTCGAGTTGAGAATTGAGACTGAGAACAGTAATTTTATGGTGGGTGCGGGGCCAGGGTTCAAACGATGTTCATTCAATAGTATGAAAAATTCCCAAGATTTTTATTTGAAACGCCCCCTCTAGATTGTCAGGTTTGAATACAAGGTTAAAAATAAAAAAGTAAACAGGGATTTTGCATTTAGAGCAAGATGAAAGTATCCTGATGATATTTTAACAGTAGTTTAACAGTTTAACTACTTGCCTCTGCTTGTGTTTCTCAACTGATGAGCATTGCCTAAAATTGGTACAGCCACTGGCCCTGGAATAGTGTTAACTTTTTTTCTTGCCAACTCTGTTTTTAATAGCCACGTCGTAAAAAGCACTACAGCCACAGCCAAAATAATAACAATTGCAGCCGCCATTTTGCACTGCACTTTGGTCACATGAAACTTAATTTTAGAAATATCGATGCAGCTAACTACACAAAGATCATTTGGTAAGAAAAAAAGTTTCAAAATAAAACTAAAGTTTTTTTAAAGCGAGAGGAAAAGAAGACTACATTTGATAAAAGTGTCAATCGAAGCTTAATGTAAATCAACGTTTTATCACATAGATAAGATAACAGAATTTGAGAATGGGAAGTTCAACATTATAATCATTAACATTCTGACCCAATTCAATACCCTTATTACATAAAAGACCCTCCCTGTACTTAAGTTTTGAAATATTTATCATAAAAAAATGTTTAGCACACTATAGTAGTTGTTTTCTCTCATAAAATAAACCTCGAAATGATGTACATTTAACTCTTTTCTTAGAGTTTGCGCAGTACTTCTCCCGCAAAATTTTAGAAAAATAACGACACACGGTGACAACGCACATTGGCATGTGCCCAGGTATAAAAAAAAGTCGATGACATGGTCATTTTTTAATGATATTAATCAAATAAAAATTAAAATCATCGTATAAATATCATCTTCAAATTTGGATAGAAAATCTATTGCAGACTTTTTAAATGATTTTTTCAAAGAACGTATTTCTCCATTGTGTTCAATTGAAAAGACAAACAATATAAGTAATACTGCTCATTTTACTCCTATATTGTTTTTCATTTGTCTTCTTTCAGTTTCTGTATTGTTCTGCTTATTCTACTCTTATTTTATGTACTTTCAGTTCCTAATTGTTATTCACTGACAAGTACTGGTGATTTGTTGTTGTCTACTTTCAGTCCATGTATTACTGCTGATTTACTCCTATACTACAATGTATTGCTGATTTTACTCATATATTTGATTGTTGTCCACTTTCAGTTCCTGTATTATACAATGTACTGCTGATTCCTGGCAGTGTGTTGGTATGCAGCAGCGCCGTGATGTGCTCACACAAAACCTCTGTCAACTTATATCTAGTTGATAGGAAAAGAACTCGTGTCTTTTTGGGAGTTGATTTTAATCAACTCTCCTATGCACTTACTCGGGCAAACCGAAAGTGAAACAGTGTTTGGACCTAAGCACAAATCAATACCGCTGACAACACTTAGTTCCTGAAAAAAATCGATAAATTCAGATGCAATGTATTCTGAAACATTGTTTTCAAGAAGACCTATTTATTAATACCATGAAAATAGTAAGATTTTAAAATGGTACAAACAGTTTAGATATTTTTTGAAGTCGTATGTATTGATAGAATAAACTTCAATGTACTAGTCTCGTTCAACCAGACGCTCGGCTGTCTCCGTCAATATCCCACAAAACAGAGAGTCTCTCTTGCTTGTCGGAGATAAACGGAGACAGTCGAGCGTTTGGTTGAACAAAACTAGAGTTCAATCTTGCCTGGATCCATACAATTTCTCAGAAATATTTCGATTACTGATACTACTTGCCATGCAAAATCACATATCGTTGATTTTAAAATAAATGATAATCGATAAAATCAACTCCCGTCAGTACTTTGATTTAAATATATTTCTAATCTACCTAAAGAGTCAATGCTTTTGTGTTGTTACATATTTTCACACACATGTATTACGTTTTATAATAAAAGATTTTTAATTTGTGCCATTTTATAAATGACTTTATCTATGATTGTCTAAAATTACTGATTTTGAAAAAAACTTGAAAACGTAATTTGAAAATAGAGTTTTTAGAGACATTAACAATATTTTAAAAAAGGCAATGGAAAATTATCATTCTACAGCCAATCAAAAAGTACAATAAAACTTGAAATTCAACCATACTTAAATTTTTCCATTTCCAAGAAAATTCGTTCCTCTTTAAATCAATTAAGAGGTTGATAGAGATAGAGGTTGGCAGGTATTGTAACCCTATTATTCCAAGGGACGAAAGATATTGTATTAATTGTCACAATGTTGTTGAAGATGAATATCATTTTTTATTTGTATGTCCTCTTTATAAACAACTACGAAGTGACAATTGTTCAGTTTTAAATAACACACGTATATCTAATAAAATTCTTAACCCAGCAGATGTTAAATCACCAAGAAATATTTGTAACTTCATACATGATGCATTTAACATAAGCAAATATATGTACTAATTGTATTTGTATACTGTATGTATGACTTTGCGCCACATGTGGTTTTTGTCAATAAATTATCTATCTATCTATCTATCTATATATATATTCACTATTAAGGAACAATACAACAGTATACTATGCACAACAATGAAATTAGTTTATCTCCCACGACTGAAAGTACAGAAGAAAATATTACATTATATAAATAGTGCCTGTTTGGGAGGGTAACAGTTGAAATTGACACCCCGAGAAAACCATTGTCAACTGGTTTTCGAGCAAGTAACAATTTGTATTGTTATACTTTCATGTTAAATACTGTAATCTGATTGGTTGTGAGTGACGCAGTTCATAATCTGTTCTGTCACCCTCAGCGTTAGCAACGCACTTAGCAACGGGTAACATTACGAATTGTTACATGCGCGAAAATCATGCGCGTACGGTTCGCCTTAGAATTCACGTTATTCCTATCTAAAAGCAGTGATGTTTTCTTTAAAATTAAGACATTCAGTATAACAAAATAAATAGTGCCTATTTGGGAGGATAACAGTTGAAATTGACACCCCTTGAAAAACATTGTCAACCGACGCGAAGCGTCGGTTGACAATGGTTTTCTCGGGGTGTCAATTTCAACTGTTACCCTCCCAAACAGTTACTTTTTTATATAATGTTACCCGTTGATAAGTGCGTTGCTAACGCTGAGGGTAATAGAACAGATTATGAACCGCGTCTAAACCAATCAGGTTTCAGTATTTAACATGAAAGTATAACAATATACAGTTGTTGACTGGGTATGAGGGTAACACATAAATTGTTGGACCTGAAGTTGAAGATGTTGTCTGAGGCCGCAGGTCGAAGGCATCCACTTCTAATGTTTATCTTACTGTTTGTTTCTCGACATCTAAATCCAATGTTTATCTTACTGTTTGATTCTTGACTTCCACATTTAATGCATTTCGCAATGTTTGATTCTTAACATCCACGTATAATGCATATCTGTTTGATTCTTGATAACACATCCAATACATATTTTACTGTTTAATTCTTGACAACCACATCTAATGCACATCTTTCTGTTCACACTGGTTTAATGTTTCTAAGGTAATTGGCTTCTACTCTAGGCTTTCCAGTCAATAGGAGAATAGAGATGGCTATAGTCAGGCGATACACGGACAGAGACGACAAGATCCACCTACAGGACTTCATCATCATTATCTGTAAACTTACAATCATGCACCGTGAGTGTTAAATGGTTTTAATGTTTAAATACTTTCAGCAATTCATAATTACAAGCTTATCCAAGCAGAAGATATATCTCTCTGTCAGAGCAGTCAATTGATATCTAATATCTCAAGGTCAAACTGATATCTCTTTCGAAATTCGTATGTACAGCTTCTAATCTTTATAAGAAATGGTTTATTTTGAATGAAAACAGGTACAGGTTTAAATTCATAAGTTATAGAAACAATTCTGTCTTTGATATTCATGTACATGTATGATATACATCATTTAAAAATCTGAGATATGTTTGGTTTTTTTCAAATTGAGATATCACTCTCTAAATAAGAGGTTTACACCATGATTCTTGGATTGAGATGACCCTGTTTTTTTATTTCAGAAATATTCAAGGACACACAGACAAAATCAGAAGCCTCTGATGCCGCAAATGGCACGCCAAATTCACAAAAATGAGCTAAACATGGTTTCTCATTTGATGAAAAAGGGTTTATCGACTGGTAACTTAGTTTACGAACCGCAAACTATAGTTAACTATAGTTTACTTACGCTAAATTATAGTTAACAATAGTTTATTGTTAACTATAGTTTACGGTTCGTAAACTAGAGTTACCAATTCGTAAACTATTATTAACGACCGTTTACTATAGTTTTCACCTGTAAAACTATATTTAACAGTTGTAAACTATAGTTAATGAATGATAATATTTATCTGTCTGCAAATAACGTTAACGATAGATTTTGCTGATAAATATAGATTCACATCTGTAATCTGTAATTTACATTCGTTAACTGTGGTTAAGAGTTGTTAATCATAGTTTCACAATCGTGAAACTGTATTTATTAGATAAACTGTTTTACAATTGCAAATGGTTGTTTTCAGTGTTAACTATAGTTTCACACTTCTAAAACATAAATGATCGCGTTAACTATGGTTTACATATGTGAAATATAGGTTAACGGCGTTAACTATAGTTTTCTGTCTGTACTCTATAGTTTAAAACAGTGAAACCTAGTTTATCCACTGTGGAACTATTATTACGTATCTCATTTGAATTTGGCGTGCCATAGCCGCGTTATTTGCAATGAATGAGGTAAAAACTGTTGTTTCAGTCTCTCACTAGAGAGTTTGTGGAGTGTGAGAGATTTCTTTTTGTTAGATATTATATTTATCCCTATCTTCCTCTACTTTCAGTTCCTGAATCCAGAGTGGCAAGTGAAGCACTGTCATTAATTGCATGGAAGTACATTAAAGTTGCCGTCTGCATACAAGAAATATATGTACTGTGTAAGATAAAAAGACGTATCCCTCTATCAATATTTCTTATTGATAACACATTTATCATTAAAATGAGAAAAGTCCTAGTGTTCACTTATAGAGTTAATACACATATAAACTGGGTTGCAACAGCTTAAACTTTATGAATTGCATAATCATAGCTTTAAATTCTTCATTATTGTTTTCTGGCACAAACCATTGGGATGTTAACAAAAGGTTTATAAAAGTGTTAACTTTTTATATTGCCAAACAAATGTGCATTACAAACAAAAATTTAGTAATGAAACTTTAACATTCCATTGCTGCCATTTTAAATATAAATGAAGACTTAGTACAATGAAAACAACAATCAATAAACTTACTGAAAATAATTTAATACTACTAGCAAGAAACTATGTAAAAAGGTATAAATTAAAATAATCATTACAGTTCAAATACTGTCTGTATTGGATTTTCAATTGCAAAACCGGTATATATAATCAAGTAAATTGAGAAGATAGATCGATATAGGGAGGGTTAAGTCTCTTGGTGGACACAGTAAGTTCAAGTAGAGGACTGATCCTGATCAGCAGTAAAAATCTTTAAAAAATCAAGTAAACACAATGACTAACACACTAAACACACTAAACACACTAACACATTCCAGGTACATAATTGGCAAGTACATCATTTCAATAATAAACAGTAATTTAAAAAAACATTTCCATAAGAATTTCCCATCGCTAAAGATAAATGAGCTTCTCGTTCAATGTCAGGTGAAATGGTCTAAATGTGACCCTTAAAACCTATGAGGTCAAGGGTCACATTACGTTGTACGTGGGCGTAGCTCCACAATAATCCCATGCTCTGGCCTCATTATGAGGTCTCCAATGGGAAACAGTTCCTCTCGGCTCTGCTTTGAGGTAACGGTGAAATTTCTAAAGATGTTAGACAGCATCACTTTCTCTTCTAAGATGGCAAATTTCTGACCTATAAAGCAGAATTTTCATTATTGCAATTGATAAAAAACACACTTCCTATGCTAGGATTCAGAAACAATACAATAATGGTGGACTTCTAAAAAAAAATTGTTTAATATCTACCGATGTTTTTATCAACTTAATGATTTGTTGTAAAATCATGTATTAAAGTTTAAAAAGGGTTGGAAGAGGGAGAGCAGTAACCTACCAATGCAATTTCTAGGTCCTGCAGAGAAGGGAATGTAGCAATAAGGATGTCGCTTCAGACTGTTTTCTGGCAGAAATCGGTTTGGGTCAAATTTTTCTGGGTCTGGAAAGTATCGCTCGTCTCTATGGAGGCCGGGAGGGGTAATAATCACAGTGGTGTCCTTAGGAATGCTGTACTCACCTGTAAACATCAAGGGGTCAATCAGTTAAACTCTCTCTCTTATTGCTGTTTTTTTTTTAACCTTGATTTGTTGGGGCTTTTCTTTGCCATTTAATTAATTAACTACATTATATGCAATCCAAATCACTAAGAAATGTAAAAACTTTTGCAATATTACACCCTACTACTTTGTTTCTCTTTTAATGTATATAAATATAAATATATTAAGAGGATAAGAGGAAGACTTATTGATTTAATAATTACATCTGAAGTTAATTTGTCCCATATTTAGATATCAGGTACATTTAAATCGTACAAATTTTAAAAGAATAACAAATATGAATAAACTATTTCATAATTGATAACTTAAAATAATTTTCATAACATTCCATTGGCAAATGTTAAAGAGCTTATAAATACATGTATATTCCAATTTAGAATTATGGGTTAATCCCTTTGGCCTGAATGAGTTGTTATATTAGGTACTGCTGATCAAATCATCATACTAAATAAAACTGTTGATTTTGCTGCATTAAATTCTTTCTACATTTCTATATGTACCTATTTATATACTTATGTATACATAGGTATATTTGACATTTGGCGATATACATGATTAAGCGGACCCCGTTTTTGCCAAATACGCTAAATAAAATACTCAGCCAAATGTTTACAGTAGTCATCTCACCAAACTTGCAGTCTTCTGTTAACTTGCGGCCGAAAAATGGAACAGAAGGGAATAGCCTCAAAGCTTCCTGCAAGTAAAGTTGAGGTAACATATCATATATATATTAGTAAAAATTGCTTTTATAAAACTCCAATGGGAATCAATCATTACTCCATATTTAAAAATTTGATGGATGCAAAGAATTGAAGAAATGGAAAGGAAATGATTTGAAAAAAATAGAATTCCAAAGGGAAGATTCAAGAATATGAATTTGCTTTACAAAACATGGCTCATCTCTTCTGCACAACTTATGTATTTGCATATAATTGAATACAATGTCTGCTCTTTACATCCAAATTGTACCTCCCATATAATATTGCAACACCTTTCCCATACAGGACCAACAAAAAATGATCATCATAACCTGGGTATGAATAAACTTCCATAACAGTGAATACACTGAAAGAAGAAGGTCAATGAAAATCCCACAGCTCTGTGGCTGTAGAATAGAGACTATTTTATATTTTACCTTGATACAGCACTCTAGATATCTCATCTCCTTCAGGTCATTCATTGAAGCCGGTCTGTCACTGCCACCTATAACAGATCAAATAGCTGCAATTCATCCAACAACAGAGGTAAGAATATTCTTAATTTTCACAGTCACATTTGCTCTGAAATATGTTATAATGGACTCACCAAATATCTGGTCCATTTCTTCATGAACTTTGGCCTGGACATCTGGGTTAGCACCAATCAAATGGACAGCCCAGTTCATGGCAGCCGCTGTTGTGTCATGTCCCTGCATGATGTCAAACATCAAACATTATGGAGTGAAAAGCTCATTAATACAATTTAACATTTAGTATGGCCTCCTTTGTCTGCCCCACGATATTTATACAACACATTTCGACAATTTTTAATAAATATATACATACATGTGAAAGAAGTGCAACTGAAATAATGTATCCAAGATAATTTCATTTGCACTTTATCATTTTTCCCTCGAAAAAATTCACAGGAACGAAAACTGATTTCGTACACATATTTATAATGGGGAATGTTGACATCTTTTCTCCATTTGGATGTCACTTGGAATACCTTGCACAATTTTCAACATAATCATCTGGGTCTGTTGCAATTACATTTAATACAAAATCCCTATAGACATCACATTTTTTTTTCGATGTATTTAAACCTGATAAGCTAGAGGGAGTGTTTTAAGAGAAAACTGTTGGAATTTTTTTATACTTCTGAATGAACATTATTTAAACCCTGTGGTATTTACAAATATTGAGTAATAAAGCAAAATGTAAATCGAGGATATCTTGGGACAGATTATAGTAGTGCGATCATGAATCTACCTCAAACATAAAAGTGTCCACTTCTTCCCTGATGCCCTCCATAGACAGATGACTCCCATCATCAGCTGTACACAGCAACATGTCCAGAAAGGCCAACCTTTGACCTTTCCCTCTGTATACGTCCTCGTCAGAGTGCTGATTCAGCATTTCTTCCATACTGTTGCTGGAAGCATCAGACACAGCATCCATTTTCTCTTTAATCACCTTTACAATATTAATTAACGTATGATATAATCCCTGTTATATGTTTGATAGTATATCCTACACTTATATTTTGGCCAAACTGTTCAATAATTAAAAATTAATTTAATGAATATGTTTTGTAAAGGTATATATAATTGATAATAATCAGGTAATATAGGGTGAAAACTGTGCTTCAGTTTTAGCTACATCTGATACTAAAAGTAAGGGAGATGTATGAACAGTAAGGTAGCAATTGCAGATTCATTTCACCCAATCCCCTCAAATTTTACATTCATCCTATTTACCAAAATCCACAGTGGGTGAACTAACAACTGGCCCAATCTAAAGTAGTAAATATGGGCTTAAAAAAAAGTTTAGGGCAAATTCCAAGGGAGTAAGATTTTGCTTTTTACACAGGTGGGCAGCAGAAATGATCAGAGATAACTATAACTCAACAATATCGTTTTGAATGAACCTTCAGTGTGAAGTCATGGAGGATCTTAAGACATCTGTCATGTTCCTTGCCGTAACCAATGGTGTTGTACAGAAAGTCGGGCCAATACCATGGAGTGAGCTGTCTCTGTAGAACTAGCTCCGTCATCCTGTCAGACAAATAACACTCATTATACATCCTCAATACCATTATAACCAAAAAAAGTCAACTACCATACTGTCTAAGCATGAAACTTATCATTATACCAGTATCTCATGTGTAATGGTAAAAATAAAACGTGTTATTTGCATGAATCGCGTACCGTATGTTTTACCTGTGTTTATTATATATATATATATATATATAGAGTTTCTGTTCAGCGCAAATTCCTTTTATTAGAGATTATGTTTCTTAAAACTTATTAAAAATATCTTTTGAACGTTTATCTATTTGTTTTCTATTTTATTATGATAATCAGCAAAGTGAGACTAATTTGTGAAATTAATTATTTACTTATCATAATACAGTTGTGTATTTGAGATTTAAACTAGTTTAACAAGTTTATATGGAGTCTCACTTTGCTGACGCCCTTGAGAGTGTTCAAGTGTGAGCAATACCTTGCATTATTTATGGTAAGAGAGTTTTTTTCATGCTCTGGAATAACTATTCATTTGTATTATATTCATGACATATAGTAATTCAAAAATCCATTATGTGTGAATAATAAAATTGTTTAATATACAGAGTACTTTACAGAAATGTATTAGCATTTTTGAGATAACTTTGTCTTTATTATTTCTAGATTTAAACATAAATATATATGGTGATTTTTTTAATATACAGTCATACCTTATGCAAGTGCGTTAGTCTACTACTTATTGACTGTGTGTGGCACCGCGGCCATATATTGGAGGTTCGTTAATATGTCATATTTTGAATTAAATGCAAATTGTGTATTATGAATTTTTTTGTGTTTCTTTGTGTGTCTATTTGCAATTTGAGTTATTTTGTTTATATATATAGTACCTCATTGTTAATAAATTTAATATTTAATTGAAATGAAGAACTTAAATTGAACAGTAAAAAGCAATTTTATCTATTACCGGTACCCATGTTTAGGGATCACCTTAAAAAGGCAGTTAATGTGTAAGTAATCATTTTCATCATGTTTTACTGTTCCAGTAATCAAATTACAGTAATACACAGCATTGCAGAGATTGGTACTTGTTGCACTTTGTTCACATACCTGGTGGACTACCTTTCTCTGGGACTACTTACTTGTAGACAGACTTGACATAGTCTGAGTTGCTGTTACTTTGGGCCTCAATACTTCTCCCCATCGCAGTCTCTACAAAGAAATACAGGACACTGAGCTCAGACATATACAAGAACTAGAGTACTGCCAAGAACCATGATACTCTCAAATACCTAGAAATGACACACTGGTCTTGTATTATATGTTCTTTAAATGAATACTGAAAAGTTGTACCAATGAATACAATCCTAAAGCTATAATTTAAATAATAAAAATAATATATGTTTCTATTAAGTAAAAATAGATGAGAATCTCTGCTTTGCCAAGTCTGTGTATTCAATGAATATTTCTAATTTGTTTGAAATGCAATATGTATGTGAGCATTAAACTGTTTTAAAATACTTGTTTATAATGACAAGTTACCTGTAGAAAGGGAGTAACAATTGATTACATGAGAACAGAAAGTTCTATACAAATATAAGAATAGAGAAAACAAAAACATGTCCTCAAAATGTGTTCATTTTTATCACCTAAAATTGCTGGTTAAGCAAAACAAAAATTGTGCACAGGAAATAGAAGAAGAATATCCACTGTGACTGAAAGCCCCAGCATTGAAATGCTCTTCAAAACTTCAATCATTCATATAATGGGTATAATTTAATTATTTACAGAATTCTTTTTACAAATATGATATAAATTACCGGTATATGAATTCTAAATAATTCTAATTTTTCATGTTTCTAACGGTAAAAGATTGGCTTAAATCTACGACTGCTTCATGATACTGGCCCTAGATCAACTCCTAGTTATGTGAGAGTACAAATGCATTACCACAGATGATATCTAAGGCACACAGAGTAATGTAGTTGAAGATGTCAAATTCTTTCCCATCTGCCACTTGTGAGAGCTTTTTGACCATTATGGAGGCTTGGTCATGGAAAACGCCCACAAAGTCATTCAAAATCTTGAAATGAAATGTCGGAGTTAACATTCTCCGGCGAGACTTCCATTTACTTCCAGTGCTGCAATTAAATATATGACAATAATTGTTGCTCTGGAAATAATCTTGAATCCTTGAATTTTCTTTTTTTTCCAACTCAATGGAAAAACAGCTAGATTCTTTGCTACTGCTTGGAAATTTGTCACATGCCTTAATTTACATCTAGTACCTGGTAAGGAGACCTGTTCCAAGCCAGGGATGTAGAAACTTGTACTCTTCTGCTTTGTCTAAATGCTTACTACTCTGGAGAATCACCTACAAAAAGAAAAATTCTGTCATCAGTTATAATCTAACTTGGTTTATAATCTAACTTGGTTATTGTGATTTGGTAATAATATGAAAATCAAAGTATTATCATAACACTTTACAGTTGTCTGTAAATGGATAAGATTTTTAATTAAAATGATTTCATTGTTGTTTTGCTGTTGGCAATGTCCCAATATTTATTTAACAACTCTATCTTCATTTTTAGTACATGTTATACAAAGGCAGGTTTTCAAGATTCAACATTTCAACTATACTAAAAATATTATTTGCCTGCACAATGTCAAAAGCCCGGATTGCAATTCCCTCTAAAATTAGAACTTAATTGTTAAATTAACGTTCTAAAATTATCATTATTGGCCGTGGACACCCCCCCCCCCCCCCAAGGCAGAAATAAATTATCTCTTGGACTCCCTTTTGAAAATTTTTTGGATCTGTGCATGGGTACATAGAGTTATTGAAAGAGTGTAGGGATTTCTAAACTTAATGTTTTAGCTTCTAGAACAAATCTAATCACAAGGGACACAACTAGTGCAGTAGCATCATACAAGAATTTTACATGTCCAAAATAGACAGTCCTAGCTGTTAATTGAATCAATTCATCAGTTTCAATTGTTTTTGGAAATTAACACACCTCTGCATATTCTGCTTTGAAAATAACAACCAAAAATGTTGTTCCAAGCCAGAGTCGAAAAATTCCCCTTTCCGCATAAAGGTTCATAAATGACTCCATCTGATCATAAAATTCTGAAATTGAACAACAATTGGTGAGCAGTGCATCTTAAGCATATTTTGTACCCTTCTTGTTTGGGAGTATATTGCTGCTCCTCATCACTGCCTGCCAGTGCCTGGTAACTTTATTTTTGTAGCATGTACCAGTAGTCCTTATACCCAGCACAAAACGTTTAGGTTTATAGTGTTTTATTTGACATCAAAGGTATCTAAGACGTCCTAGATCAATGTCTAAGAATATTTGAAAATCGGCATCATTTAACTTCTTTAAACCTACTTGCACAAGTTGGCTTTGAATTTGGGAGAGAAAATTTTATTGGCAAAAAGATTTAACAATAATTTAATAAACAAAGATCAAATTTAAAAATCAAGGATCAACATCTGAATTAGTCAACCTTGATATAAGACAATACATATTTTATCTGTACATCTACGAGGATACTGTCTGAAATTGCTTTGATGTCAAGCAAAACACAGGCTGTGGTCATGCAGTTAAACAAACCTCCACATATTCAGGTTTATACAGAGCAACAGTGAGTTTTGTTCCGAGCATCAGTCGAAATACTCCATACTCAGCATACTCATCGATGAACTTAAATAGTTGATCTGTGAATTCTGTTAAAAATTTATTATAACAAAATATCATTGATTCAAAAGTAATAAATATTTATAATAATAAATATTAAACATTGTTCAATCACCAACAATTAAAGTTTTACTATAAAGAAAAGATGACCAGGGCTGGAAGTTGCGACTAAATAGGTCGCATATGCAATTGAAATACAGGTTTTGCAACTTAAATTAAAAGCCAGTCGCCATTTGGCGACAAAAAATATCCACCCACTTCATTTTTAAAAATTTTACATCGGGTTCAAAAATCTTTCAAAATAAATAAAATATGACAGACTATTGAAACAACATGGCATGTTTCAGTCCTATATTATTATATACAAAGAAGAGACTTAGGCCTATTAAAAAAAATTGTGTGTTTAGGGTAACACTGATGAAAAAATTAGGTTAGGTAGGTAGTGATTTTTTTTTATTTTATCATATTTTTTCTGCTTGAATCCTAAGAATATTGTTTGTGTCATATTTAAAAACAGACTTTTTAATAGAAATAATATAAAATTCACAATCCAGAGTTCTTGAAATCTTTCGGTCCTGTCGGCAAGACCGATTAAAATAACCAAGGACCGATTACTTGAGGTTGCCTGTCAGTCCAAATGACCAGTAAAAATTGACAGGGGAACTTTCGAAAACAAGACTAAATTTCGTACAAAAGCAACGAAGTTGATGCAAACTATTCTGGGTAATCACTGAGGAGATCCGAGATTTTTTCGCGGTTTTTTGGCTCTCTCTAGACTGATCATACGTTTTCGGAACATTTCAGTACTAATGAATATAATTTACGTCACTTAAATGCTTTCGAAAAGTTTGGTGAGTGTTTAGTTCATATTGACACGGTGGGTTTATAATGCAACTAACAGATGTATAGCCATGCGATAGGAATAAAGCTTTCGATCATTTTCCAACATAGATATAGTCAGAAATCACTTGGAGAAATTGGAGAACTTGTTTAAAACATAGCATGAAGCGATGGCCCCCTATAAATCAAAGATGGCGAGTGTCGTCTTTTGTACGTTTTTTATGTATATAAATACACTTTTTACACATTGAAACAGGGTTTTAAGTTAATGTTTTCATTGTTATACACATAAATACACACAAAAATACTAATTTTAATCATTTATGTCTTCGGGAACAAATAATAAGAACTCCACTATCCGACAACTAAGTCCCTGTGGCATGATGTGTGCAGAAAGAAAAAGAGAACGAGAAAGAAAGATAAAAAAGGAAAGTTGATGAGAGAGAGGGAAGGAAGTTAAAATTAATGAAGTGATAAATTATAAGAATGTGAACGTGAGAAGCCAAAATGTGAAAGTTAAGAGGAATCAAATCAGGAAAAATTGAAAGAAATTGGGAGGCTTGTAAGTTAAGAACGAAATAAATTGATAATAAAATTCAAATATAGTTTTACATCCTTCTAGTAAAATATTTTGGACTGATAGAAATTTGTCCGGACTGACAAACTTCAGATGGTAGTCAGTCCAAATGACTGACAACAGAAAAAAGATTTCAAGAACTCTGCAATCGGATTAAAACGGACATCTAAAAATGGTAGGATCGGGGCTTTTTTGTATGTTAGGTCGGGTTACCCTAAACATACAACTTTTTTTTTAGGCCTTAGTCCAATGGAAGTTTTATCTGCAAATTAGACTGCATGAGACAAATATATGTTCAGTAATGTTTGTGACACTTTAACATAACAAGAAGTTAAAATTATTTTGTTACGCCAATGTGAAAGAACTTCGTACAAGATATTCTTTTTACGTATCCACTCAAAACAATCAATTCTGGAGATTTAGTAGACTTCGTTGTCTCCCAAGAATCAATGTAAAAGAAAACTTCTAGTGCCAGAAAATATTATAATAATGAATATGATGTGTCATTTTTGATTTGATAGAAATTATTTATTTTTTTGCCAGACGTGAAACGTGCAATAATCTTTCAACAATACATTTCTTTTATTGTTTTCTACAGTATTTTTATTTAATGAGAGAAAATATGTAAATATCTTAAAGCTACACTAAGTTTTACTACTGGCGACCTGAATTTGAAAATAACGAGTTAAATTCAAAGTTGGTTGCCATTTGGCGACTTTCTTTAAAAGTCTACTTTGAGCCCTGAGCTGATGACTCTGGACCTGTACGTATAGACTGCATATAACAGTTTAACTACTTGCCTCTGCTTGTATTTCTCAACTGATGAGCATTGCCTAAAATTGGTACAGCCACTGGCCCTGGAATATTGTTAACCTTTTTCTTTGCCAACTCTGTTTTGAATAGCCACGCCGTAAAAAGTACAACAGCCACAGCCAAAACAATGACAATTGCAGCCGCCATTTTGCACTGCACTTCGGTCACATGAGACCTATTTTTAGAAATATTGATGCAGCTAACTACACAACTTCAGATCTAAAAGCGAACGAAAAGGAAAACTAAATTGATAAAGGTGCCATAGAGTCAACGTTTTATTCGCTATTTTAAGTCCTAATTTTCCAATCATCTTTATTCCTTTAAAATTATTTGGTTTTATTATTTTTGTAAAATTATAGTTTTTTTAAACTAACGTTAGCATTTAGAAAATATTTTATTTATCCAACGCAATCTTTGGCTTTAATATTTTTTTTACTATTTTTTTATTCAAAATTATGGCTCTTAACGAGGCGGCCTCCACGTGGCAAGAGCTGAACAACGGTATCTAAATTAAAATTTTGTTTTAAAAAATGTAAACAGATACCGGCAAACAACCTCATCCCTAGCGCTGGCGTCGGAAGCAAATTGAAAGTGGGGGGGGGGGGGGGGGCTAGACTTATCCTCAGAAATATTGAGAGAAAAAAAACCTAATCCCCCAAATCATGAAAAATCCTAATCCGGGGGGGGGGGGGGTGGGGGGGGTGGGTGGGGGGGGGTTGACCTATACTTCCAAAACAAAAACTCTTTCCGGCCATAACATTTTTCCCTAAATCATGAAAATCCTAATCCGTGGTGGGGGGGGGGTATACCTATAGTTCCAATTACAAAATAAATATCTTACCTACCAAATTTTCTTTTTTCAAAAATAACGAAATTCCAAATCCGGGGGGAGGGGGCCCAGGTTACATAATGTAAGCAAATGTGAAATAATCGTACGTAATTTATTAACATATTTCTATTAAACTTACATGAATAATCTCCCGGGCGCCTATTTTTGCTCCTTGGGCGCTATTTTATTATCCCGGGCGCTCCCGGGCGCTTTTTAGTGAGACCCACTTAAATTGCTTATGTACAAACGAACCATATGCCAACACATGCGCCTGACGTTAAAAAAAAACTTAATTTTATAATATTCTTCGCCTGTGGCCTCTTACAACGCTTTTCCGAGTCTTCGTACTGAAACGTACGCACTTTAAAAGTGCGTTAATTTTGGGAACATAGTCAATTTAACGCACTTTGTTTAAAAAAAATTTCAAAGGGATATTCATCCCTGAACACACTTTGACAAAAAATTGTTCAGAGTTCGACTATAAATTTGAAATACCAAATTAATTGATACATAACTGTAAATGTACAATGTTTAACTCAGTGGGATAAATGCATGTATCAACAGAGAACCCAAATGATTCTCAACTACTTGAACTGACATGATGAACAGTTTTTCGATTTAAAAAAAAAAAGTATTCTAATAAGCTAAAGTATTTCTCCAATTTACACACTATATAAGAACCATTTATTTGAGGTTTGTATTAGAAAAGATGAGGGATGGGAGACCGTCTTGTATAAAGATCATGTTAATTTAAAAAAAAAAATTGATTTGGTAAAAAATATAACCACTTTGGAAAAACAGAAAATTCGGAGTGCGTTCAATTTTTTTGCAAATTGTTTTACTACAATCTGCGCCATTGCAGTATTAACAAGGTGGCCAAACACAGAGATTGCCAATGGCCAACAGTCGTTTTACAGATTTGTACAAGTATACTTGGATGCACATATCCTCATAACTTGTTCATCATCCAGATTATTTTTGGGACACTGTCCATGTAATAATATTAATTTTTATTCATTTTACAGAAGTCGTCAGCAACTCCACCCCCCCCCCCCTTCAAAATAATTCATAAGGGTTTAATCCTCAAAATTTTTGGTATTTGAGAGCCAGAGAGAGAGAGAGAGAGAGAGAGAGAGAGAGACCCATGTGATTTATATTATTACCGTATCCTTCCGATGTAAAAAAAAAAATCAACCGGCGTCCTAGTTTAATAACTTTTAAAGATGTTGATTTTATTTTTTAATGATACTCAATTTCCATCTTAGTTAAGATTAAAGAAAATTGATTTCCATAAATATGCAGTTGTTCAAATAAAATTATTTAGGACTTAGTATCAAATCCATTCCAAATGACGTCATGCGCATTAATATACACACTTCCGGCATCGTCAAACGGGATCAAGAAACGGCAAGGGGAAGAAACAATACCACTACAGAAGAAAAAAGATGTCATACAGAGATAGAATGTTCGATTCTTCGGGACGTTCTGATAGGAAAGGGTAATGAAAACATAACTCGTTGATATTCTGAGCTCTTAAAGACCAGTTTTTAAGATTTTTATTTAAAGATTGTCGTTTCTAAAAAGTGGCCATTTTGAATAATCATTTTCCCTAATGAAATGCTGCCTTCACGTTATAATCTTTAAACCTAGGAAAAGCAATTTCTTTTTGGAATTAATTTTTTTTAACTTTAAAGCTTTGATTGACAACTTACCTAATATGTCATACTATTCTGCGCTCTTTTGAAAGGGGGGGGGGGACTTGGTTATGTATTAAACTTTAACATTTTTATTGACTCTAAAATATATGGTTTTGTTATAGGGTTCCCTTGATTTTATGTCCATTAGGTTTTCAAAACATTTTACTTAGTTGATTTTATTATAATTTTATGAAATTAAAATTATACAATATGAATTCCAGATTTGGAGCAAGTAGTGGTTTACCCAAAGCTTTTGGGTCCTCAAAGTTTGGAGATCGAGGAGGTCCCAGAAGTGGAGGAAGAGGGGGAGGTGGGGGGAGATTTGGAATGGATAGAGGTGGTATGCGAGGTGGTAAAATGGGCAAAGGACATCAACCTGGAGAAAATTTACGCAAGCCTAGGTGGGACATGTCACGACTACAGAAGTTTGAGAAAAATTTCTATGTAGAACATCCAGGTGTTTCCAGCAGATCACAGGTTTGTAAAATTTAACATGGAAAAATCATTGCGTGTGGCAAATTTCCTTCAAAATATTATTTTCCTTTTAAAGAGACATGCCTCTTTGTGTTTCAATATGTGCAAATGATTTTCATGGACATTTTTTTTTTATTAGAATAATGAACAAGTGCATGCCATTGAATATTTCTCGTGTAACAATTGCTCTTTCACTCTGCAATTCTTTAAACACAAAGTTTTATTGATTTAGAGTTAATTTTCATTAAGGATATTAAATTATTTTATAGATGGACATTGATCAGTTTTATAATGAACATCAAGTAACAGTTAAGGGCACAGGTATACCTAAGCCTATCTTCGCATTTGAAGAAGGCGGATTTCCAGGTAATTTTTTATAACAATTTCTCTTTTATAAATCTATATAATAGGTTTTAGCCTCTAATGTCTTGTAAAGAGGTTAATGTGATTGTGACACGATATTACAGAAATGGGCTCAGTATGCAAAAAATTATTTAAGTGTTGTCAATGACTTGTCAGTAATTAAAAAATTGTGTACAGTTCCCTAAAAAAAATAAAGTGAAATGGACCATTTCTAGTTTTATTGATCCAAAGAGCCATTTTATATGTTTTGATTTTTATCTTTATTGGCTGATGAAATGCAGATTATGCTTGATGATTAAATTCAGTTTTACGATATGTCAACATCATAAACTGTCTGCAGATTATGTAATGTCCACATTCCGTCGCTTGGGCTGGACTAGACCCACTAGCATTCAGACTGTAAGTTGGCCGGTTGCAATGTCTGGGAGAGATGTTGTTGGAATTGCACAGACTGGTTCTGGAAAAACAGCAGGGGTAAGGGATTTCTTAAGCATTATTTACCTGGTATTACTGTTTAAAAGTGTATGTAAAGCTTGAAGACAAGTTCTAACAATAATTTTTTTTTTTTAGTTTATTGTGCCATCCATTGTACACATAAATCATCAGCCACACTTGCAACCTCATGATGGACCCATTGTAAGTAATTTAGGTTCTTAAAGAGACTTGTTTTAATGTCTTTCATTTATTCCTGAAGGTTGTTATATGAGTGACTGTTTTATTTAGGTTCTTGTATTGGTACCAACCAGAGAACTGGCCCAACAAGTACAGGAAGTAGCAAATGATTTTGGCCATGCTTCCAGAATAAGGAATGTTTGTGTTTATGGTGGTGCCCCAAAAGGACCTCAGATACGAGACTTAGAGAGAGGTAATCATCGTAATGTTTGAATATGTTGGCTTTGAATAATATTTAAACATAAATTATCACTAGCTGGTTATTCATCTAAATGGCAAATAGCAATCTGTCAGATTCTTTTTAAAAATACTGTGGTTTATTAATATTCAAATGTTTCAATTTTCGTGGATAAAGTGAAAATCACAGTTTCAAGGATACGTAAATTCGTGGCCAATGACCCTATCAATACAAAATGTTAATAGAAATTGCACTTCAATGAACATTTTATTTAATGGATTAACTTAACAACGAAATCCATGAAAATTGGAATTCAACAAATAT
Source organism: Magallana gigas (assembly GCF_963853765.1). Lineage (NCBI taxonomy): Eukaryota > Metazoa > Mollusca > Bivalvia > Ostreida > Ostreidae > Magallana > Magallana gigas. Next base: position 46,892,314 of record NC_088859.1, on the reverse strand, counting down.
TGATGAAACCACAGTATTCACTGTTGGTTTATTGATATGTTTTGTATGAACAGATGTTAACTCTAGTATTATACTTAAAAGGTGCTGAAATCTGCATTGCAACACCTGGGCGGTTGATTGATTTTCTGGAGGCAGGAAAAACAAACCTCAGAAGGTGCACCTATCTTGTCCTGGACGAGGCAGATAGGATGTTAGACATGGGTTTTGAACCTCAGATCAGAAAAATTGTAGAACAAATCAGAGTAAGATTTTTAAAAAAGCATTTAGTGAAAAAATTGTTAAATGTTTTTTGTTTTTTTATTTGATTGATTTTTTTTTATATATCTATCTGGTAAATGATTAGTTAATTTATAATTTTAGCCTGACCGACAAACCCTTATGTGGAGTGCCACTTGGCCAAAGGATGTGAGAAAATTGGCCGAGGATTTCCTGAAAGAGTACATCCAGCTTAACATTGGGGCACTTCAGCTGAGTGCAAATCACAACATTCTGCAAATTATTGATGTCTGTGATGAAAATGAAAAGGAATTTAAGTAAGATTAAGAGTAATGAATTATCTTTTTTTATGTCCATATAAAAAGCATGCAAGTTCTTACAGATTTTTAGTGGAATTAGGAACAAAGTTTAACATTGACATCAATATTTTAGGCTGACCAAATTACTGGAAGAAATCATGCAAGAAAAGGAAAACAAGACCTTAATTTTCACAGAAACAAAGAGAAAGGCAGATGAAATAACCAGAAGAATGAGGAGAGAAGGGTAAATAAAACTTATTGTATAAATACATTTATGTTATTAAAGTCTTGCAATTTTATCCCATAAGGTGTTTCATATTATTAATTGGTAAAGAACATGAAAAAAAATTTGTTTTGATTTGTTTCCAGCTGGCCAATGATGTGTATACATGGAGATAAATCTCAACAAGAGAGAGACTGGGTCTTAAATGGTAAAGAATTGTAAATTTACTGGAAATTTAATTGGGTAAAACTTGACTATTGCAAATGCAGTGCAAACATTTTCTCCCCCAATACATTTACTTAATTTTTCATAATTTTTTGCAGGATTTAGGTCTGGCCAGACTCCCATTCTTGTTGCCACAGATGTTGCGTCCAGAGGGTTAGGTGTGTTATGATTTGCTAATTATTTTATATGCATGTTTTTGCAACTTTGATATAGGTACTGTATAAAAATAATTTTAGCATCAGTGTAAACTTTGGCTGGTATGGCATGATTTTAAATAGATGAAGCAACTGTGAGAAAGGGAGGTAAATGCTTAATTTTTAAAATCGGTAACAGATTTAGATTTTTTTCATATTTTAAACAAAATTTTAGCAGAAGTAACATTTTATTCTTTTTTCTGTTTCTAGTAAAGGTACATGTATGAGCTGATCTCCCTAAATTATATTGCAACTGACTGTCATGTCATTACCCAGCCATGTAGTCGTTGATTGAGACTTTGCTCCGGTACCGCAGACTGCTAACACTGGATCTGTTCATAAAACTGGAAAGCCGAGAGTAGATTAAGAATCTGTGTGATTAACACTAGTCCCGAACTCTGAGCTAGTCTTTTAAATTGTCGGCACCAGTTATAAATATGCACTCCTCAAGTGGCTTGACATATGTAGCTTCTGCTTCTACAATGCTTATCACAACACAAAACAGGATTCTACAGTGCATGAACAATGGACTTCCTCACCTCTACAAAAACTTCAACTCGAACAGAGTTAACTTTTGTATCCCACATCTTGCGTTGCCGGAAGTCCTTCATGCCAGGTCTTTGAATTCTGTTATTGAAAAATGTGTTGTGAAGAGAAGAGGTAGACCTGCTTATCAAGATACAAAGGAGTGCATTTCCCATAGCAGTCAAAGCAAAGTACCAGAGCCATCACTTAAATAGAGATGCATGCTCCCAGTACATCAACCAAGACTCTAATAATATGCCACTCTCTTAGTAGATTCGTTCAAGGATTTCTGGTAAGTTTTATTCAGGTAAGTAGTCATAAAAATTTTTTGAAAAGAAATGATGGAGTCTTACCCTGTGGTGATGTTGAGAATAAATAGGTTCTCGGGAGTATGCATTTATGGTCTAGTAGGGTTAATTTTATGTTTAATAAATTTCTTTTATTCCAGTTTGTCTCAATGTGAACAAATATCTTATCAATTTTCTCTCTTATTTTCCCAAAATTGTTGCTTTGTGCATCCAAAATAAACAATGCAACAATAAATAGATGTTGGAGACATCAAATTTGTCATAAACTTTGACTACCCCTCCTCATCGGAGGACTACGTCCACAGGATTGGACGAACTGCCAGAGCAGGACAAACAGGGACAGCCTACACATTCTTCACTCCCGACAATGTCAAACAAGCAAATGATCTCATCTCTGTCCTTCAAGAGGCCAAACAAGTGGTCAATCCAAAACTGGTGACTTTAAGTCAGAGTGCCAGGTTCGGAGGTAAGTGTTCACCCATATAGTGTTTAAGTACTTATTGCCTTTTGTGTAATGTATGTTTTTCTAACCAATATTTCATTTTGTTTACAGGTCGGAAATCCAGATTTGATGATAAGAGAGACAAATTCGGTAGGGGATATGGAGGAGGTGGTCGTGACAGGGGGGGCTCTAGGGGTGGAATGGGCTCTAGGGGTGGATATGGGGGTCGAGGTGGAAGCAGCGCTAGTGCAAGTAGAGGAAGTGGGGGGAGTTCATCTGGGTTCAATACGCGATCAGGTGGCAGTAGATTCTCTAGCTCAGATAGGGGGAGCTCAGGGGGTGGTAGAGGGTATGGTTCCCAGAGTCAGAGTAGTGGATATGGGGGCAGTCAGAGTTACTCTCAACCAAACGGATCTACCTCTGGTAGCTATGGACAGCAGAATGGATATGGAAGTCAACAAAGGGGAGGAGCTAGTAGTAGTGGGGCCAATGATTGGTCCAATCAGATGGCCTACATGTTCAACAGTTGGCCTGGTCAACAACCGTCCGCGGGACAGCCTCCTCTCCCCACAGGAAATCCCCCACCCCCTCCTCCCATGTAATGAACACATTTCATTCAGGATCTTTCTTTTTATTTGTAATTTTTACTCATTTGTTAGAAACATGTTTTACTGTGATTATATTTCTCATTTCATGTCGTGTTTTATTTATATATTTTTTTTAAATTCTCCATCGATATTTCTGAAAGTGACCAATTTTATAGAGAACTGTAAGTAAGTAGCAAAGTAATCCAAAAGCTGATTACTTATATAAAGACATTTTTGTTCATTCTTGTTGTCATATGAAGAGAGAAAGTTAATAAAAAATTTGCTACGCTTTTTGTGTTAATTTTTTTAATTCTACTTTACACATTTATTTGAATGTGAGATTCTAATTCACTGTAAATCAAGACATTAAGTTCTGCTGGAAAAATTGTCCACCTTGGGGGTTAAAATGCCGTAGATAACCATGGAGGAAAAGCTACCAATATTGCACATTTAATGGATGTTGGATAAGAAATTTTTTTGATATACTGATATCGGTATTTTTTGTCAAATATACTCTTCAATTTTTAGTTCGATAATTCTATTTCCGATGTTTGGAAAATTAAGTTCCAGATTTCCGGTAAGTAAATTCATGGATCATTTGAATTTGTAGATGGACTGAACAAAAAAATCTTAATAAAATGGTGTTAAAGTTTTTTTTAAACAAATATTTGGGAAACCATAGCAGCAAGAATTTTCTGAGAGTTTAAACATCTGTCCAATATGTTGATTTTGCAAAAGTCTATTACGGGGTTTCGGTGCTGACAACTGAACTAGGCAGCCAACTTGCTTGGTTTTTAAAAGGGGCATAACTCCCAGCATACAATTGATTCCGTGCAAATAAACACGTCCTATAACTACAAACATGATGCCCAATTGCCTACTTGGTAAAGAATTATTTCCATCCATATAGAAATTTAATCAAGGCCTTGTTCAAGTGAAGTTTATTGTTTACGGTATATAAGTGAGTACACACTGCAATATATAATTATGTACCATAATACAGATCATGTCAGCTGGTATTCTTTAAAGCCAATTCAATTAGAACGTTCAACGTGTGCCATTATTCCTGCTAAAACGTTCATTTTCAACTAGTTTCCAAGTGCTAATGAGCCTTGCCGCTAGGCTGTAAAGTATTATTATTATTATACCCCCGCAAACGAAGTTTAGGGGGGTATATTGGTTTCACCCAGTCCGTCTGTCTGTAGACGCAACTTTGTCCCCCCTATAGAATTTTTTACTACTGCATGGAACAGTCTGAAAAATTGTACATATGTTGATCACCATCTGAAGATGTGCACCTGCAATTTTTATTAAGATCAGACAAGATTTTATGACAGTTTTCATATTCCTTATTCTATATATTGTACACTGATGTTGAAAAGTAAGGGAGGTAATCCTTACAGATTTTAATAATTAATTAATAGTATCAAAACACTCTAAAATATATTTATATAAATGCATCCAGATGGAGGTTTTTTGTCTTTATGTCTTAACTAAATTTATTTTTTAATAAGTATTCTATTAACTGACAATGCAAAATTTTTGTTTGTCAATGATAAATTCTTAGGAGCTAATAAGAACATCAAAGACAAGTGTGGCTGAATTCATTTGTCCCATGGGGGCCATTATCTGAGCCATGGTTTAGATGGAGCATGTGTTAATATTAAATTTTCTTTTTTACATATTTTTACATAGTATGGTAATTATGGTGATGTTTTTGGAGTTTATTAAATTTAACAAGCTCATCAAAGAAAATCATAGTCCTATGGAATCAATTTTCTGATATGGAGTTCCATTGTACCACAGGAGAAAGTGGGGGAAATTTGAAACAACTACATGTAATTGCATCTGTCAAGACTGTTATTAGAAAGATATTCAGTTTTATCAACAGAAGAGCAGTGCTTGGCTACCGGTATTTCCATTTACTGCAAAGGGAGGGGTTATTGTCATTTTGTTACAATTAAATAAAAAAAAATATCAGATACATAAATTTGTAAATGTATTACTGTTATACATATGTATTAACAGTTTTGACTTTAATTTTTCTTTGTTAACCTTTTTTTTAACAATCCTAGCTAGTGTATGTGTTCCAAACCTTTATTATTCAATTCAATTATTTGTTTCCATTTGAAATTAGCCTTGCGGGGGTATTAGTCCTATTAGGACAGTTCTAGTTCTAATTTAAAGGGGCATGGTCACGATTTTGGTCAAATTTTCTTTTTCTGTTTTTATTATTTGCAATGCTTTAGAAATGCATTGCTAATGATCAAATGAAATTTGGGTGCCAGTCGTCGAGTTTTAAGCAAGATACACTCTGGGCTCACAATTCTTCGTCATGTGAACAAGGGTCGTGCCCTGTTTTTGTTTACATAGGTTCAAAAATCTTTTTAAAGCTGGTATGTCTATCTTCTTATTTATGTAAAGCATAAATACACAGTTTCTAACGATTTACACATTTATTTTAGGTCTAAAACTGGAATTTTCACTTCAACATTCGAAATGTAAACAAACGCTTTGTTTACATAGCAAAAAATTGTAAGCTCTGTAACTCGCTTATAACTCATCAAATGACACTCAAATTTTGGTTGCCTATTAAAAATGCCGTAATAAAAGCATTGAAAACATTAAAATCGAAAAAAAATAATGTTTGACCAAAATCGTGACCATATGCCCCTTTAATATGGAAAATTTCAATTGATTAAACACATATAATTTATATAATAATAATTGATGTTGTCAATGAACACATTGAATCGACACGCTTTTACAATGAATTATTTTAATTTGCAGATTCATTGAACTTCATAATGGAATAAAAGATACAGTGCTCATTTAATTCAGGATTAATATTTACAATTTCTGTTTCATCATGTGCAATTAATATGTTTTAAAGTACATAACAATATTCATACCATACAAAGAGATCAAAGCAACAGCAGTTTAAATCTTGAATCTATCTATGGTTAATTGCATTTCATAAAAGGCATTGATATACATATATATGTTTACAAAAAAAGAACAGGATACATGTATGAAAAAATGTTGAAACAGATAATACACAGGATTTCTTGTTGGACAAGGGTCATTCATTTGCCAACTTCACAACATCAACTCGCTTCACTCTGCCTTTTTGTTTATGATTCATATTATTTTCCTAAAAATGCAAAATACACACATAAAACTTTCACAACTAAATTATTATTTTAAGTAAATTCTAAAATAGTCAACAAAATTCAATGAAAGCTTCAGTGCTTCCCTTGGTTTAAATAAACTGATAAATTAAATTCTTGACAAATAAACTATAAAATGCTTTCTTTGATGATTCATGGGGGATATAAAGGTGGCACATTGCAGAAACAATACATAAACTGCATTAGCAGATGGTGTCAATTTTTTCTGCAATGATTGCAATTGTCATAACCCGTATGAATCATCAAAGAAATCGTTTTATTGTTGATACAGTTGAACTTTGATATCTTGAATACAATGGATATGTCGATGAGATTTTTTCCCAACTACTTATCTTTAAAAGTATTTTACTCTCAATATCTCAAATACTCGGATATCTCGAAGTTTTTATACAGTCCCATCTAGTTTGAGATAACAAAATTTGACTGTATTTACATCTTTCTTTTAACAAATTGATGAACAGATTGTAAAAAGTAAGTAAAATTACTCTTAATGTACAACAGTATATTGTTAGCTAAAAGAAACCGTCAAATCGTCTTCTATTGGACTTTGAGTCTGGCATCATGATTATTAAGAACAGTGTGTGATTTTTCTTAGGTTGCTGTAGGTTTCGACCAATTGATAAACTGTACATACACCCAAAATATAGAAAGGGTTATGGTCTCACAAAATTCAGACGATTTATGTTGCATAAATAAATGTTTGTGTCGCTTATACTTTGTGCTTTGAATTGTAGAAATTGCTAAACCTGATTATCCTCAGCAGAGTGTGGAGGATGTGGAAGCTTCACGTATCCCAAATCATCCTCAGCCGGGACAGCATGTTTCTGTGTATCTAATGGCTCGTTGCGGTTTGCATAGTTTATCACTGAAATTATAATAGATTCTGATATTGAAGCTAGGGTTATGAATATACATGTATTGGGACTTGAAGATTATATTAAAGATCTGTGATATATATAAATTCAATCATACTAATTTAAACTAGAAGTTTTCTTCTTAATAATGATTGTGAGAGGGGGAGCGAGTACTTTAATACTGCCTGATAAGACCAACTGTATATCAGACAGGTAAGGAATAATTATTTGCTTAATTGTTATCAACTTGTCAGTTTATAGATATATCTACACTGATTCTATACAGAACCTAAGAACTATTTCTTTGAATTTTATTACAATTTTTTGTTGGTTGTTCAGTGTTTTGGAGAGGGATTGTGAGTTTCTGATGATCTAGAAGTACAAGTGAAGTACAGGTGAGCTTCCAAAGTAAACCCAGTGTTGGTACTTAACGTACAGTTAAGGTGGAATAACACATTGTCAAAAAATGGCTGACCTTTGATCGAAGCGACATTTCGTTATATGAAAAGGATTTTATCGACGGCAACATGTACCTTACTCCATAGCCGGGTGGTTAAAGTGTTGGGCTTGTGATCCATACATCCCAAGTTCAAATCCATTGGGGGCTTTTGCTGTTACTTACAGAATTGATTTTTATAGATATTCATTTTTTATCCCCAAACTGCAAATTTTTCACTTATTTGACATATGTACAGTTTATTTATCATAATATCTTTCATAATCAAATAATTTATTGTTAATTCGTGTGATTTTTTCGAGGTGTGTTATTCCACCTTAAATAGTACTATATATTAAACTTGCTTTGTTTGGCAATTAGTTGTTAATACATGTAAAAGAAAGAATGTAAAGAAGTTATGTCAATAAGAAAATTTAATCAAGAAAAAATAACGTCGAGTTAACAAACCAATAATAAGTCTTGTACTATATTGGAAGCACTGAAATAAAACCATACGTTAAAATCAATAGGAAAGATCAAGATAATTTTGGTAGTTCATATTTCAATCTTATTGAAATTGGAACTTCCATCTGCTCCCCGATTTTTTATATTCCTAGGCAACGTACAATAAACCGAGGAGCAAATGGAAGTTCTAAACTTAGTTTGATTTTTCATGCATATACAATCAATAGGAGCTGATACAGATGCATTGACTGGCATGAAAATAATGAAATGCATCATCAACCATGCAGTCTCACATACACTTTCTTTTGGCAAACTTTTTTCTGCTTTAACAGATCAATGAATGTACAGTGTAGTTTGGGCACTGAGTTTTTGTTATGAATATTAACAAAAACATATACTGGGGCAGAGTATGTCAATATATTTATATTTACAGATGAAAATTTCTTACCAGTGATGATTAGAATAACAATATGTAAAACTAGAAAAAAGAGAGCTGCTCGAGGAAAAATGCGGACAAATCTGGAAACAGTATTGGGTGCGAAGCACAGTTCACAGCACTGCCTCAGGACCTGCATGCTAGCTGCTCCAGATTCTCAGTTCTGAAAGGCTGCAAAAAAAATCATTATTTATATTTAGTTTTTGAACCTCAGAATCAGGTCTTTGATATACCGATACTCCATTTAATTTCAAAGACATAAACCCAATGGACGCTGTAAATGACAGTTGTCAATGTAGCGGAGGAACTGTCCGTCCTGAATCAAGCAATCTTATCAAGACCATCTGCTATGATAAATTGCATCAACAGCATTAATTATGATGTACTGGATTTACCTTTTTCACTGTATTGCTGTTCAGTCATTAGCTTATCAAATCATTACCTATTACTGGTACACTATTCAGCTAGTTTGATAGAGACCATCTCAAATGTCCCTGCTCTAACAAAGGACATTACGATGTAAAGATTTTTTTACCAGTCGATAAACCTAATTTATACAATGTGAAACTATATTTAGCTCATTTTTGTGAATTTGCTGTGCCATAATGATATACACTAGCGTTTTTTTGCATTTTATACATTTCATACACGACAGATTGGTAGTAAAATTTGCATGGACATTAATTTGTAAACAAGAACAGATTCTGTTTTACATCATAATGATGTTTGCATAAAACGGTATTTAAGGGGGGTGACCCCGCCCCCCAATTGTTCTTTTCAAAACAGACTTTTATCTGACATTATACCAGTAATTATAAACATTATGGTAGAATAATAATAAATGATACCAATTCTATTAAAATTTGACCTACAGTACCAAATTTAGAGAGAGATGCACTAAATACCCACTCACTGATTTGATATATAATTTTTTAAAAAATTCTTTTGTCAGTCATCTGCAACAAACAGAATTAAGGCCATGTACATGTATATATTATCCACTTCAGTTCCGATTTTTCATCCCTGCCCACTCCTCTAAATATCCAGCCATGCAATTGTTATTTCAATTTTAAAAAATAGGTTAAGAAAGCAATTAAGAAACAAATATCGGACAAAGTATATACACAAAAAATATATATATATAGGTCAACATATTAAGCACTGTATCATATTAATGTGTAGAATGTTAATTTCCATGCTTGCGCTGGGTTTCATCTAGTATTATATATTTAAAATGAAGAGATTGGACATGTAAAGGAAGAAAATTTTGCCAGATATTGAATTTCAATTGTTCGTCATTGACAGGTATGTGTGTTTATTAATAAAAATCAACAATTGGGTCAACTGGGACAAACGAAAGTCAACAAGCAACCATGATAGGTTATGGTATCATTAGTTCTAATCTGTTATTTTGAGATCATATAAAGGTTATTTTGCATTATTTAGAATAATTAAAGGCTTAATTACTGCAAAACTTACCCAAACTAGTATTGTAACCACTAACTTTTTACAGAATGCTACTGGGAACTTTGAGATTATTTTATGATGACAATGTATAGTTTTAGCTGCAGAACTGTAGCTCTCCGGGAAAAAAAATATTGACAGACCGGTCTGTCAATATTTTCTTTCCCGGAGAGCTACAGTTCTGCAGCTAGTATAGTTCCAGATCTAAACAGCCAGATTGTTTTTATAATTTCACTATTGAATTATGAAGAATACTCAATGATGTACATGCACAATTTAAATTACATGTATGTACAACATTTTGTCTGTTATGTAAACAATATAAAATGCTTTCTTTGGTAATTCATGTGGGATATGAAGGAGACAACATTGCAGAAAAAATACAAATTTATGTAATTTTTTTCTGCAATTATTGTAACCTTCGTAAACCTGCAAGAATCATCAAAGAAAACATTTTATTGTTTAGATTTACATCATTCTTTTCACAAGTTAATTAAAATGATTGTAAAAAGTAAGTAAAATTCACTAATTTAAATTACTGTTCATGTACATCAGTATCTTAGCTAAAAGAAACAGCCAAATCATCTCCTATGGGAATTTAAATCTGACATCATCATCATGATTATTTCATGCAGTCTGTGATTTTTCTTGGGTTGCAGTAGGTTTCAATCAATCAATAAATGGGGCTATAGATTTCAGTTCTGTCAGTTTCAGTCACTATGTTTCAACCAATCCATAAATGGGGCATGAAGATTTCAGTCTGGCTGTTTCTATAGAGCTATGAATTAACTATATAAGTTTCCATAAGAAATACTAAGAGGGAATCATACTCGGTTAATGTAAACATATATGAATACTTTAAAAATTGTACAGATTATGCAGTATTGTACATGTACAGGTATTTGTGCATCTGATTCAAGAGATTCTATAAACTTTACCAAGAGGTATTACATATGTAATGATTTTTATAGTAATTAAGCAACATGTCTTAATATGTGAATTAAAACGTACATTATTTGTCTCTGAAAATGACTGATTTAAGAGCCATTCTAGAGAAGTTTCATTTGTTTTAAGGGGTTATTTTGTGTATTTTACCTCGTTATTTTCTCATATCACATATCCATTTATATTTGTTTTCAGTCAGGGATATCTATAATAAAGAAAAATATATAGTTCATGTTTACATGTATTTTATTATACATTCAGTTACCAAAATCCATATATAGTAGATTTAAAGGAATGAACGAGGGCTTAGTACAAACGCTTTTCCACTATAAAATAATATAGGCTACATATTAATACAAAGTTGTTAATATACAAATAACAAACCTAAAATATAAATTCAAAATTAAGGTTATTAATAATAAATAAAACTAATAACTATACCACAATTATTAAAAGTGCTTAACCCATTCGGAATACAGAGTGGGTTTAAGCAGTTGTATTTGCACATGTTTGGTTAGTCCGAAATATCTGACGTTTTTCTGGCTTTTTTAACGATTTTGATATATCAAAATCGTTAAAAAAGCCAGAAAAACGTCAGATATTTCGGACTAATGTTTGGTATGATGTTATCTGGCAACCCAAAAGATAAAAGAAGAGATAATTAAATACTGAATAATGGAAGAGATATGATTCTGTTTCAAAACAATGAATTAATTTTCACACCCTATCGGATAGTACTACACATAAAAAGTGGTAGGCATAGCAGGAAGCCTTCAATTCCTTACCGTCAGTTTTTACTCGTTTGATATGACCCCTCTACCCTAAAACAGTTTTCTAGTAAATCATACATAAAACAATTCGGTTTTGACCTTCGACGGAATTGTTTTAATCCATAGGCAAAATCTACTGTTTTATATAGTTTTACTAACTTCATTAAGATAGTAAGATCTGTTAATAAATATTAAAATTATCAATCCGTGCCATATAATGACTACAACCGATCGAAATTTTTATGTACAATGAAACAAACATAAAATATTTTAAGAGAACTATTTGGATTGGTTGACTGGTTCTCTATTTGGATTGGTATCAATGTACAAGGTTTTTGATTGGACAATTGTTTATATATAAACCATGTGCATCTACTGTTTCTTCCTTACTGTTTGTGAATAAAGAACGTGGCGGGAAAGGAAATAATATTTGTAAACATTGTAAGTATATACATTTTGTTACGATCATCATAAATTTCTTAAGTTTCAACGCTTTGAAAATTATTGCGTAACGTCAACTCATGTCGTTTTGGCTTGTTGAAAAAAGTTATGAAACAAAATAATAACACGGTAAGCATGGTAAGGCTACTCTCTGCACTAAGCTATACTATAATATAGTTATAAAATTAATCTGTTTGTCACATGCTTAAAAATAACATTGTGTTGCCTGATGGTCTGTTGATATTGAAAAGATGCCATTATGTGCATTTTACGATAATGGAACAATAGTGTGTTGGGGGAGGGGGTTAATTTATAGGATGAAAATTTATTTTATTGCTTTAAAACGTGATGCAAAAGTATGCATTTCATTTTTTATGAATATTTTTAAGTGGACTGCATGCACATTGGAGCATTTGTGTTGAAAATACAAATGAAGGTAAATTAACTAATCCACTTTAAAAAAGCTGATATAGAACTATTTTCAATAGTTTTATGACCAGTTGTAGAGTACAAACTGATGCATTTAATTCTTTGTTGTGCCATGTTTTGCTTTACAAATAAAGTGCAAAATGACCTATGACAAGAAATACTGTGTCATTGTGTTCATAAATATCTTACATTATAAACAGAAAGAAAGCTTTTATGAATACTACCCATTTGAATATAACCAAAATCAGACATTTACATACAAAACAAGGAATTCTAAATGATTTTGCTTGCAACTCGACCGTAACTATATTCAAATTTTGGTGAAGGAAAAGATATGCTCATATTAAACCATTCTAAACATTCAAATGTTAGGGTGCTGAAAATGTTACCCCTTTAGAGAGTCTACTAAAGTCTATAAAAGTAAGATGGGATGGGGATTATTAGGACTGTGGGTGCCCTAAAGTAATCAGTCTGTCTTTCCATCCTTCAGTCCATCTGTCCATCTGAGATTGCTTGTCTGGAGCATATCCTCTCTCCCCTTGGCTCTTTACTAACAGATTGCCTTTGGGTAAAGGGTGTGCAGTGACCTTAAACAATGTTTCTAGGTCTAAAGTTAGGTCATAACAGAATCATATATAAAATCCTTGTGTGGGGCATATCTTCTCTCCTGTTGGTACAATCCGGCTAATACTTTAGTTGCAGTGTCCTGATCAAAGGGTATGCAGTGACCTTGATTGAAGTTTGTAGGTCAAGAGTCAAGGTCATAATGCATCACACAATCTGTTTTTCAGAGAATATATACTTTCCATTAAGCCCTATTTGGCTCATACTTCACATGAAGTGAGTAAAGGGTGAGGAGTGACCAACATTGTGCCTCTGTTCAAAGGATATGCAGTGACCTTGACTGATTTTTGTAGGTCAAGGTCATATCAGAAGACACAAGAGTCCTTTTTTTTTAAAGCAAATTAATACTTTATCCACTTAGCCCTATTTAGCAAATACTTTACCTAAACAGAGCCTTTTGGTTAGTAATGTTGTACAGTGACCTTGAACCTAGTCAGCGTGAAGGTCATAGTGGATCTCTTTATAATCAGTTTTAGGCAGTAGATTATTTCCCATTTGCTTAATCTTGCTCAGATTGAATATAAATGCCTGTATGTAAGAGGTAATGAGATTGAATTAGATGGTCTATGAGAGCTGAAAAATTCTTTTCATCCTATTTTCCATTATTAACGTAGCTCGCGGGTTTGCTGACGTCACAATAGGAATCGGCGTAAAGAGTTGACCGTCATAGTAAACTCATAATTTTATTTTTTAATGACAAATGAGATATTTAGAAGTATAAAAGAAAATATTTTAAAAAGCTTATATGCGGTTTATGACTGTTTATACAAAGATTTATAATATCAAGTGCTGAAAATTTAAAGATGTCACATACATTATCACATTTTGTTCTATAAAGATAAAGAATGAGTGTGCGTTAGAACCCTTCCATTTAAAGTCATGTTTTAAAATAGAATGTATGCATTAACTTTGCCTTTTTTTTTTTACAATTATAACTTCCGTAATCTGTACTACCGATTAAATTCTTAAATTTCTTTTGGCTTGAGATACCTGTTTTATTCGATTACTTACTTATAATGTCAGTAGTTGCCTGGCATTTTATTTTTGCATTGATTGACTCAGAGTTTCATAAAAACAAAAATAGCAATTTTCTGTATCTTTACAGCCTTACATTAATTGCATTTTTAAATAACATTCACAATAATGCCTAATAAGCATTAACATGTTCTAAAATGTGTTAAACAGCTAGTCTTGTCAATAAATGCATTTCAATTTTGGTGTTCTAAGAAGTAAGGAAATGATGACGTCAGGCTAACGTCGTAATGAAAATATAAGGTTTTGAGAAATCTTTTAAATCTTTAAAGTTTTTTTGCCAAAAATTGGCCGAGAACACATACTGATATTTTTTTATGAATTGATTCATAATTATCTCCTCTGTTTTTGTGTTGAGTATGATTAATTTCGTCTGAATCGTTTAAAAGTTTGGAGCATAGTTTTGTAATGCGTTTCTCGGTTAAAATGTGCATTTTACTATATATTTCATTGAAATAGCGTTGCTTGATTTTATTAATGACACTGTATTTGAAACACGATAACATTATTACCGCGCAGACGAATCTTAAATAAATTTCAGAAATAAAACTATGAAACCTATGGATCACGTGGACAAATTTTCAAGGTTTTCTCACAAGCAGGTAAACCCGCGAGCTACCTTAAAGTGGGGCTCTTTGAGATGGTCACAATCTCAGTGTTGTCTAGAACCCCCTATTCTGTCCACCAAATTGATATTTGTTTAAAAAACACTAATACATGGGAAAGCTACCAAAAAGGATCTTTAGCATGAATTTTTTGAATATGATTTTTAGCTCAAATTTAAACGTTATAATCAAAATTGCTTTTGTTTTGTTAACTTAGTAAATTGAGGATCCAAAACTTTCCTGATAGTGATGAGTTTACACTTTGTCAGATGAAGGGCCACATTTTTCTTTCAAAAGGGTGATGGATAAAGAAGATGGAGTAATGAGTATACTGTTAAAGGAACTTATTTTACTTTCTTAATAGGGTGATGAAGGGACGATCAGGGAACCTCATTTGACTATGTTCAAGAGGTAATTAGTAGACTTGATCAGCCCTCATTTTACTGTGTTGATAAGGTGAAAAAAAAACTTGGTCAAGGGATATTATTGTACTGTGATGCAGTCATGAGTAGAATGGATGACTTGGTTGGAGGACCTCATTTTACTTTGACTAGTTGTTAAGTAGACTCACAGAACCTCATTTTACTGTGTTAATAAGGAGATAAGAAGGCTGGGCCAGACAACCTCATTTTATTGTGTTGATGAAGAGATGAGAAGGCTGGATTAGGAGACCTCATTTTACTGAATTGATGAGGAGACTGGGCCAGAGGACCTTATTGTACTGTGTTGATGAGGATATGATTAGACTGGGTCAGAGGTACTTATTGTACAGTAAAACACAGTTATAGCGAACACGCTTATATAAATGAATTGACGCTTACAGCGAAGTGAATTTAATTCCCAAGACTCTATTTCATGTTGTTAACTTGAGGGATATAACGAACTAGGCTTATAACGAAGTAAAATTGCCTGTCCCTGGGACTTCGTTATAAGCGTGTTTTACTGTACTTTGTATATTAGATGAGAAGACTTGGTCAAAAGACCTCAATTTATTGGAGGACTGGGTCAGAGGACCTTATTGTACTGTGTGATGAGGAGATGAGAAGACTGGGTCAGAACCTTTATTTCACTGGGTTAATGAGAAACATGGATCCAAGGACCTTATTGAACTGTGTTGCCGAGTAGACTGGGTCAGGGAACCTTATTTTACTTTGTTGATGAGATAAGACTTAGTCATTGAACCTCATTTTACTTTGTAATGAAGAGATAAGTAGATTGGGTCAGAGGATCTTACTTTACTGTGTTTATAGGAGATGGAAAGGTTGAGTTGGAGAACTGTGGAGGTGAGAGAACTGGTTTAGAACCCTCATTTCACTTTGTTGATGAGTTGACTGAGTCTTAGGACCATTTTGTACTGTGTTGCTGAGGAGAGGAGTTGACTGGGTCAGAGGATGTTATTTTACTGTGTGAGGAGATAAGGTTACTTGGTCAGGGAACCTTATTTTACTGTATTAATGTAGAGCTAAGTAGATTGGGTCAGAGGACCTAATTGTACTGTGTTGACAAGGTGGTGAATAGGCTAAGGATACCTTAATAAGGATGAGGAGATGAAAAGACTGAGATGGACCTCATTCTACTGTGTTTATGAGGAGATTAGAAGACATCATTATACTCTGTTGACAAGTGCATAGGCTCAGGAGACCTAATTGTACCTGTAAGTGTTGTTGAGGTGGTAAATAGACTCAGTTTGCGGACCTTTTTCGCTATGTACACCAGGTGATGTGATCAAACAGCCACAGGTAGAAAAGAGCTATGTATGTTTACTTTAGACCATAGATTTTAATTAATATAAAAAGCTAAAAAAAAAAGGACATATATAGTATGATAAATTGAATAAAACAAATTTAACTGAATGTAGAAAATCATCACTGTTAACTTCACTATGCTGCTGCAGTCAATGATCATAATTATTATTTAATACAGGTTGAAAAAATTATTATGCTTTACCAATACATATAATTTTACTTTATTTATTTGATAATAAGACAAGCTGGAAGTCAATCATATTCTTGAGAGCTTCCCACAGAGCACATAATGTGCTGTAACATGTTTAAATGTGAAAATGGACAGTGCCCTTACACAGTGACATTATCTATCAGTACCTAGAAATAAGACATTCACCTCGTTTTAAGGAAACTCTAGTCTCTTATGTAGAAAAGATAGCAGTGTGTATAACCCAGAAAATATGTGTACTTGTTACTGCAAACCAATTTAATCACACTGCAATATATCATTTAGTTCACCAGAGCTAAAGGGAGTGAGTTGATCAAAATTTGTCTCATATTTTCAGTGTGAACTTTTAACATTATTGTACATGCATCTCTCACAGGTTGGAATTACTAGGCTAATTCCAATCACAAAAAATGACTTGGATGTTTCAACCGAAGCGTTTTGTTCTTTTAAAAGGGAAGATCATTTTGCAAATACTAAAGATAAGGTGTTTTTCTCCTAAAATCTTTTTGTTAGAGAAACTGCACCAAATGCTTAAAATTTCACAGAATGTCACAATGAGCTACAGATCTGCAGCTAAATGGAATCAAATTTTTAAGAACACATAAAAGTGAATACAAGAAGTAATTTTTAGAACTGTGTCTCGGGTGATTGATGTGACCCATGGACCTCTTGTTTTCAGGCTATCTGTTCTCAAGATTTACGGTGTAGTATTATGTGACAATTTGGGATGTTATGAAAGCATCCTTAAACATGTATTATACATGTATTAGGTTGATTCTAGAGTGTTCAAACCCTGACACACTCCTCCAGCACAAAAAATGGGGCCACAGGAGGGATGACACAACATCCAAATAAATCTTGGGGGGGAAAAGAGTAAAAAATAATTTTCTCGAGATGTACAATTAGTAATATTTTCATGTAAACATTTTTACATACATTTTAAGTGTTTCAAGCTGTGAACACTGAACCCTCAGAGACTTCAAGAGTATTGTTTTAAAATTTAGTAAGGTACACATCAGAGCTATTGTGATGAGTCATGTGATCTCTTGTTGTAACGTTCATTTAGTTAATCTCATTGTTTGACTGTACTTTTTAGCACCAGAAACAGATAATGGCCGATGTCAAGATGAATGGAGGTGGAGACTACACAAATCTACAGGCAGACATTGCAGTCGATGATCCTGAAATGTACAACCTGATAAAGAAAGAAAAGGATCGTCAAATGAGAGGACTTGAACTCATTGCTTCAGAAAACTTCACAAGCAAAGCTGTCCTTCAATGTTTAGGATCATGTCTGACTAACAAATACTCTGAAGGTCAGCCAGGCCAAAGGTAACTGGTTTTATTAAACTATCTGAAAAAGATGTGTATTCTGGAGTATATACACATTTGTTACTGAGAGTAGTAAGCTTAAAAGATCAGTTTAAAAAAAAAGAAAATGGGCAATAGTCATTTTTGGGAGTTGATTTTAATCAACTCTCCTATGCAGTTACTCAGACAAACCGAAAGTGAAACAGCGTTTGGACCTCAGTACAAATCATCGCTGCTGACAAGACTTGGTTCTTGAAAATAATTGATAAATTCGATGTAATGTATGCTAAAGCATTGTTTTTCAAGGAAACTTATTTATAAATACCTTGAAAATAGTCAGATTTTAAATGGTATGAACAATTTAGATATTTTTTGTAGTCGTAAGTATTCCTACGCCAGCTGTCTCCGTAAATCTCCGACAAGCAGAGATTCTCTCTTGCTTGTCGGAGATTTACGGTGTCAGCCGAGCGTTTGGTTGAACGAGACTAGAGTTCAATATTGCTTGGATCCATACAATTTTCGTGAAATATTTTCTATTACTGATACATAGTTTGATTGAATAAATGTTATATATCTTTAAATATTATTTAACATGATTCATATGGGGGTTTCTCGACATTCTTGTCGAAAAAATCAAAAAATTCATTAATAAAAATGTGCATAATTCAAATACAAATTAGAAACTATATGTACTTATCATGCAAAATAACATATCATTGATTTAAGAATAAATAAACATTGACAAAATCAACTCCCGTCAGTTCTTCATTACTTTGATTTAATCAATGCTGTAAGAATTGTTTGAACAGTGTTCTTTCCCAGGACTGATAAGATGCCCGTTGGCTTGAAACCCATTTACGAACTGTATTGTAACGTGGGTTTTAGATTCTAAATATGTTTTATCTGAGAACTAACACTACAATGTATAGTGTTTGAAGACATAACTTTTTTTTTTTTTAAAAGATAAAGTATGGGGAAATGTAAATAAAAAAAAAATTTCACCAATTGTTTTATCTTGGTAAAAGCATGTGCCATTTTTGAAACAAAAGTCATTTAGCTTAACACCAACATTTTCTTTTATCATATCAAATTTAGGTATTATGGAGGGAATGAATACATTGACCAAGTTGAGCGGCTTTGTCAGAAGAGGGCGTTGGATTTGTATGGGTTGTCCCCTGAAGAATGGGGGGTCAATGTTCAACCTCTTTCTGGATCACCTGCAAACTTTGCGGTCTACACTGGAGTTGTCGGGCCTCATGGGAGAATCATGGGTCTTCATCTACCAGACGGAGGCCATCTAAGTCATGGGTTCATGACCCCCACGAAGAAAATCTCAGCTACATCTGTTTACTTTGAGTCGTTCCCTTACCGAGTGTCACCCAAAACAGGATTGATTGACTATGACCAGCTCCATGAGAATGCTAAACTCTTCCTACCTAACATGATTATTGCAGGTATTGATTGTAAACAGGTTGATTTAAATATCTCCTACTTTATTAGGTCTCAATGTTTTGGTTGTAAAAATTAAATTAAAATTTAAGTCAACCCTGCCCTCTGCATCAGCCCCTTAGATTATAGAATTCAGAGTAAGTCTCTTTTAGTACGTCATATCCAAAGTCACAGTGACAATAAGGATACATGTATATGATACTTATGCTTTAGTTGTTGAATGTGACTTATTATTCTTAGAATCAAAGACATAGCTGGGTTTAGCTTTGTGATCTATGACTGCACTCTATTTTTTTTGCAGGAGTGAGCTGTTACTCCAGGCATCTTGATTACAAGCGATTTAGGGAGATAGCAGATGAAAATGGTGCATACGTACTAGCAGATATGGCTCATGTGAGTGGGCTTGTAGCAACAGGAGTTGCCCCAAGTCCTTTTGAATATTGTGACATTGTAACTACCACAACACACAAAACTCTGAGAGGACCAAGGTCAGGGATGATTTTCTTCAGGAGAGGTATGGCCAAGGCTTTAACACATGAAGATGTTTTTGGCAACATTATGTTTTTCACAATGCAAGTATTTGTACAATATATAAAATCGTAAAAAATAAGAAAAAGATTTGTTTTGTTTGTGACATTGAAAGTTTGGAATTTCCTTATTCAGGAGTCAGAAAATTGAAAAATGGAAAAGAGGAGAAGTATGATTTGGAGAGGAGAATCAATGAGGCGGTGTTCCCGGGACTACAGGGAGGCCCCCATAACCACCAGATAGCAGGCAAGTGCTTAGAGTTGGGGCTAATGGACTACAGGCAGCCCCCTCATCTCCTATACTGCACTGATGAAATGAGTTTCCTCATTGAAGAAATCTCTCACGAGTCACTGTGAGGACTCTTGTATTGATTAAAAAAATTTACATGATTATCTCCAACATAAATTTATAGTTATCATTTCAATTTTAATAGCATGAAATGAAAAAAAAATTAGGATACCATGTTTAGGTTTTAGAAATTTATTTATTTATGACATGTGTGTACTTTGCAGGTGTTGCTGTTGCCCTACAACAAGCTGCCAGACCAGAATTCAAAACTTACCAACAGCAGGTAGTCAAAAATGCCCAGGCCATGTGCAAAGCCTTCATGGAAAAAGGATATACTGTAGTGACAGGTATGATAAGAACCATCTCATGCTAATTCATAGCCTAATTATAATCCTAAAGAGTTTTGCTCAATTTTTAAGTTGCTCTAATGTTGTTGTTATAAAATTGTGACTTACTATTTTAGATTAGCTCTGTTCTTAAATTCACTAAATGACAATGATAGCTTACAGAACTAAACTAAATTAAGGCAAAAATATAAGTACAGAGGACAGAAAGAATCACTTTTTCTGTTTTCGTCTTGTTCACAGGGGGAACAGAAAACCATCTGATCCTGATTGATCTGCGACCCAATGGTATGGATGGTGCTCGAGCCGAGCGAGTATTGGAGTGTGTCAGCATAGCTTTAAATAAAAACACTTGTCCAGGAGATAAGAGTGCGCTGAAACCAAGTGGATTGAGAATAGGAGCACCTGCTCTAACCTCTAGGGACTTTAAGGAAAAGGATTTTGAACAAGTTGTGGAGTTTATTCATAAAGGTATCATATTTTTAGCAAACTTAAAGTGACAACCGTTTTTCAAGTAAATCATTTATTTATAACCATATCCCCCAAAGGACATGATTATTTTAGAAAAAATTGTAAAAATTGATGCAATCTTTAATAATCTTATTTTACAAATGGAAATAAATTGCCATCAGCAACTCTATTTCATTAAGTTTTCATGAAGATCTTTCTCGTAGATATAATTTGAAATTGTGTTGTTGTCCTTAAAAGGAAGCAATTTCTGAGCTTGCCACCAAACCTGGGAATGGTATTGTTTAAATCAGGATGTGACTAAACACTGTTTTTACAATAATATGTCATGGATTTTCAGGTCTTGTAATTACCAAAGAGGCGATGCAGGACTGTGGACCACTGCTGAAGGACTTCAAGGCAAAACTGGATGCAGATCAGACAATCAAAGCCAAAATTGACAATCTGCGCTCAGATGTTGAAAACTTTGCTCTGAAGTTTCCCATGCCTGGAATTGACAACTGGTAATGGAAAATTACAGCATAATGAAGCGGAAGGAAGCCAAAGGATCCATTACAGCAGTATTAACTGTTTCATGTAAAAAGTCAATTGTAGACAAGTGAAAAGAAGTACAGATTCATGTGGTGTACATCCATGTGAAATACTTTGCTGTACTTTTCTCAAATTTACAATGATGAACTGTTAAATATGTTCTGTTCAAGATGTTTTCTGTTATTTATTATGTCATTACATGTATGAAAATCATGTAACTACTCAAAAAGTGTCATTGCAGACTTGTGGATTAAATTGTTTCTTAACTAAAAGTTGTTTTTATGAGATGTTAATGAAAATTTTCTAGCAATTTTTCTCTAGCGAATCTAATATTTTCATCAAGTACTGGAAAAAGCAACTGGAAAGAAATTAACAACAATTAATTATGTGCACAGAATTTCATCACATTAGTTGCGGGATTTTAGCTCTAAAGCTGGTAAATACTTCTTAAATCAAAGTACTGACGGGAGTTGATTTTATCGATTATTATTATCTTAAAATCATCGATATGTTAATTTGCTTGGCAAGTAGTTTATAATCTGTATTTGAATTACGCACATTTTTATAATATGAATTCTCGGACTTTTCCGACAAGAATTTCGAGAAAACCTCTTATGAATCATGTTGTATAATATTTAAAAATAGAATTGATTTCATCAAATTATGTATCGGTATTAGAAATATTTCAAAAATTGTATATATCCAACCAATAATGAACTTTAGTCTCGTTCAATCAGATGCTCGGCTACTCCGTTAATCTCCGACAAGTAAAGTAAGAGATATCAGGTCAAATAATAGCTTGATGATGTGACCTCTAAATATAGACTGACTCTCTGCTTGTCGGAGATGTACGGAGACAGCCTATTGTTGAACGAGAGTATATTGAACTCGGGCGTAGGAATACATACGAAAAACTTCTGAATTGTTTGTACTATTTAAAATCTGTCTATTTCCAAGATATTTATAAATAAGTTTCCTTTAAAAAAAAGTTTCAGCGTACATTACATCGAATTTATCGATTATTTTCAAGAATTAAGTTTTGTCAGCGGTGATGATTTGTGCTTGGGTCCAAACACTGTTTCAGTTTCAGTTTGCCAGAGTAACTGCATCGGAGAGTTGATTAAAATCAGCTCCCAACAATCTGTAAAATGCACAGAACTATAAATGGCTGATTTCTTTACTGTTTGCTGCTAGAAGGAGCTTAAAATGCATGGATGTACTGCAGTCGGAGGCATAATCTTGCCTATTTTTCTCGTGTGTATACAGGGTAATTTTTGCCCCATGTAATTTTCGTCTTTCTACTCTTGCAAACAGTTTAGCCCCGTCTTGAATTCGCCCAGACATAGATGTGTTTTAAGAGATATACCGGTAGTTTGAGACTTCGTAACACACCCAGTCTTAAATTCGCCTGTTGACAATGAGGGCGAAAATAAAGCAGGGGCGAATATTTCCCTGTGTACAGTATGTGCCAAATATACTCTTTTAATGTACACTAGCAAGGAAGTAGATTTTTGACTAGTCCGGCAGTCCTGTTCTTCCTCACACAACTGCACAGAATTTAGTTAAACTTTGTAGGTAGTTAGGACACAATGTGTAAATGTGCATATTACCCGGGGAATTCCAACCAAATTTTTTTGGCCCTATGTGGAATATAATAATGAACAGTTTGTAACCCTCTTAATTGCTGCACAGAATTTCATAAAACTTTCGAATATTTAGGACTCGATGTGTAGATGTACATATATTACCAGGAAATTCCAATTCCATTATTATCTGGGAATTTTGGTCCTTTATTGGAAATAGTAATGTAGTTTGTAAGCGCAAATACTCTTAAACTGCTGCAACGAATTTCTGTAGATGTTTATGACACTGTGAAGATGTATATATTCCAGGGAATTACGATTCCATTATTTTCTGGGAATTTTGACCCCTTTGAATTTAGAATATATGTGTTAGAGGCAAAGGGTTGTTTAGTATTTACAAAATTCATCTACCGGTATTTATCATTCTATTGATGTATGTAATGTAACATTAAGTGTTTAGAATATCTTTAAAGGAGTTAGTTTTGCTTCTTCCTCATCTGAAATATCCCAAAAAAGTAAACATTCCCATAAAAATGTTATGCACCCTTAAAGGCAAAATTCTATGCAATTAAGGATGCATTATTAAGGGCCACACCCTTCAGGCACCCTATATTGATCAGTCTGTCCTTCTGTTCATCCCTTGTTTGTCTGTCCATCCATGATTACTTATCGGGGGCATATCCTCTCTCCCCTTGGCCCAATCTGGCTCATACTTTACCTGCAGATTGACTGTAGGTTAAGGGTGTGCAGTGACCTTAAACCAAGTTTCTAGGTTAAGATCCTACTAACAGAATTATCCAAAAAATCCTTGTCCAGATCATTTATCCTCTCCTTGTTGCATTCTGGCTCATACTTCACTCAAAGAGTGCCTTTGGTCAAGGGGTGTACAGTGACCTTGAATGACGATTCTAAGTCAATGTTCAATTAATGTCTATCAGACCATGCAACAAAAAAATAATTTTCAGAGCATATTTACTCTCCCCTTAGCCCTATCTGGCTCATTCTTCACATAAACAGAGTTTCTGGTAAATTGTGCAACGACCTTAAACCAAGTTTCAAGTTCAAATGTGAAGGTCATAGGAGATCTTTTTAAGATCCAATTTTAGACCACAAATTATTGTTCATATTAAACCCAAAAAAGCCTGTTAGCAAGTTAGGTTAGTAAGGGGTAATGAGCTTGACTTAAAGTTCTATGCCAACATGAAAACTTCTAGGTCAATGTCAAAATCCTCTGAAATGCTTTTATCTTATGTTCTATTATTTAAATGCATGGTCACCATCTCGATGTTGTCTAGCTAAGGATAAAATCAATAGCTACAGATTTATCACTGAAGTTTGGTAAAGATTGAACCATTAGAATCTTGCATGTAGATAATGGCCATCACAGGGCACGTACCTACCTTAAAAACTTTGAAAATCATCAACCAAATCCACATTGGAACTATATTTAGATATGGTCATTAAAGGGGCATGGTCACGATTTTGGTCAAATTCTATTTTTCTGTTTTTATTATTTACAGTGCTTTAAGAATGCATTTCTAAAGATCAAATGAAATTTGAGAGTCAGTCGTAGAGTTGTGAGCAAGATACAGGGCACACAATCTTTTGCCATATAAACAAGGCTTGTTCTGTTATTGTTTACATAGGTTCAATATGCCAGTAAAAGTCTTTTTCAAGCTGATTTGTCTATCTTCTTATTCATTTTAAGCATAAATAAATTGTTCCTAACATGTATTTACACATTCATTTTAAGTATAAAACTGGAATTTTCACTCCAACATTCAATATGTAAACAAAAGCTTTGAATTGAAAGCTCTGTAACTCACTTATAACTCAACGAATGACATTCCAATTGTGGTTGCCTATTAAAAATGCCTTACTGGAGCACTGTAAACATTAAAATTGGAAAAATAATTTTTGACCAAAATGTGACCATGCAAACTACAATTTTCTACAATTCTCATCTGACAGATGGAGATTTACATGACTATTATTATACAACTGTATATCAAAATACAACAATGCAATATTTCTGATACTTTTTTTAATCTCACAACTACAGTTTTGACAACCATAATTTTCCTATTTAACATATAGTTACAGTCTTTCAATAAATAAACAAGTCTCAAATTATATCACAGATTTGCTTTAAAAGTCATTGTCATCAATCTCATCGTCTTCATTCACATTGTCATTGTCATCATCATCGTCGTCGTCGTCATCATCATCATCCTCATCATCATCATCAAGGTCTATTTCAGAATCATCCTAGCAAAATAAAAAGAAATTGGTGAAAGTACACATACTGGTATAAGTGCTGGTAAAATGTAATATGTTTAAACAATGATGTCTCTGATCTTTAAAAATTATACATGTATTATACATGTAATACAGATCTCAATATAAGAGCAAAGCTCTGAAATGACGAAACATGACCATCAAAGGGTCATTGTCAAATCTCTTTACACTTTTATGGAGATCTGTATTTTAACCATTGTTACTACTTTTACTTACGTCACTAGCATCAGCAAGCATTGATCCCATCACTCTCTGCTTCCTTTCCCCAGCTGCTGCTGTAAAACAGAGACCACACAAAATTTACAAAGACGTCAGAGACACTTAATTCTAATAGGAAAAGGTAACAATCGCAAAAGATTAATGCATAAAGGATGTTGTTTACATAAATGTCATCCTTAAGGCAATATTATTGTCAATTGCTGTTGAGATTTATCTCCACAGACTGTAAATGTGTAAATTTTATCTAAAAGAAAAATACTAACCTTGCATAAAATTTTAAAAAACAAAATAAAAATAGAAAACAAAATACAAATTATAACAAAACATTCAATAACATCATACAAGGGAAAGAAATTCTTAACAAAAAATATTTTTATTATATGGTAATAAGGTATTTAAACAAGAAATAAATTTTCTCTGACTTCAAATACGATATCATTTTTAAAATATACTTTGAAACAGTTTTAACTTCTAATTTTATCAGTGAAAGAAGATGTTTAATGTTGTTAAGTGCCTATGCCCCTAGAATGTGAATTATATTCTTTCATAGGTTGCTGACAAGTACAGTTCATGATTTTATTCCATTCAATATCAGCTAGTGTATACTGTAAATCACTTTTTATATATCAATAAATACATAAGTTAACAGTAAATTTTATTTTCACATAATTATTAAGACTCATGAAACACAAATTAAATAAATTTTGCAAATGTAATGCTTTTGCTCAGTGCTTCACTAAAAAATATCTCAAAATAGATAGCATTATTAATTTGAGTATATACCGACTGATTTACAGTAACATTATTTCTTGACGAGTAAAATGTGAATCAAAATCTCAGCACTTGTGGGCAGTGGTTTCTTCCCTTGAGTCGTTATACTGCTTTTCAATGTGTTCCTGTGTACTTATTGAAATCAAGTGTTTGAGAAGATATTGCTTTAATCACACAAGTGTTGCATGTTTTTTATCTGATTATTATTAATTTAACAGCAGGGTTTTTTCAGGTGCGATTTTAAAAGTGTGTCAACTTCACACAAGGTCATCTTCTAGGCACTGACCTTACGTTCAAAGCAAAATGGATTCCATGAAAGAAAAGTGCAAACATCTTAATGACACTTTACATATTTCAAATGATGCTAAAGTTAATGTATCTCAAAAGCCATTTAAGAATTCACAATAAATCTCAATACTTTATATGAGGCATAATTTTACTGGTGTACTTAAATTAAAATGATACTTCATGTTGTTAACTGTTGATAGTTCAAGCAACAAACAACATATTTCATTTATGTAATTGTTATAAACTACTGCATGTATGACTGATCATAAAGCCTGTAGAGAACAGAAATAACAAAATGATAAAAACCAACTGATACTGTATGTCACGTACAACACATACTCAGGGTACTGTAAATCAAAAACAACGCTAAATGCAACACTGAGTCTACTTACCGGTAATTTGACCATTTAAATTGCGGTCTGGGCAAGAAATCCAGGCTTAGACATTTTACTCCATGCCAAGGTTATTTTACCGATTGTTTACCATAATGATTTCATTACATGTATTCAGATTAATGTTATCCTTTACTAAGGTATATTTAACCAGGACCCATTCTACAATACTATCACTCAGGTGGAGTCATAGAATTGTCCTATAACAAGGACAGGGATTCCATGCTACGATTCTATCACTCAGATAAGGGATCTGTTCTATGATTTAATCACTAACCGTCGGGTCGCTGCCTGGTTGGCTGTTGCACCTCATCCTCATCATCAGACTCGTCCAAATCATCGTCAGAATTACGAGAAAGATCTGAACAAAAAATAAACCCTATTACAACATGTCCTTTATTTCACACGTAATCAAATCACACTGTAAAAACATATATAACATTGTATCCTACCGATGTCATCAGGCATGATCTTCTGGCGGTTGTGTTCCTCACTCTTCAAGCGATCTGCCATCTGTTTCAATTTTTCCTCTGTCTCCTTCAAAATTTTAAGATATCAACTGTACGAGTATTATATCAAGCTTCAGTTTATAATTAGCTATAGTAATCCCTTTAGTGTTCTTCATTAGTCTAAAGGTAAAATATTACTTTACTGGGAACTCTCTCAGATCTTGCAAATTAATTTCAAAGGTTCCTGACTTTCTTTGGTAACTTTGTTTATATCAGTAACCTTCAACTTTGTGGGAAAGTGTGTCTTTATTTGTTTTAATGATCTTGAATTCATTCCACCGTGTTTTTGCTTGTATCTGTGACCTTGAACTCTCTGTGGTGACTTTGTATCAGTGACCTTTAACTATCTGTGGTGACTTTGTATCATCAGTGACTTTGAACTCTCTGTTGTGACTTTGAATTAGAGACCTTGAATGTGGTGACCCTTTACCTCAAACTTATCTTGCTCTGCCCGGTTATACTCTTCCTGCTGGGCTTCTAGGTAGGTCAGGTTCCTGAATTTCTCCATGTACACTTCATACAACTTCTGAAGGTCTTCCTCTAGCTTCTCATACTCATCCATATAGGCTGGTCTAAAACAGATCAATAAGAAGGAACTGACAACCAAATCATGAACACTGATGCATTATGAACTGAGCTCCGCTGACAAAATAGTCAGGTTCATAATGAACCAAAGAAAACTTGTGCTTTTAAACACTAAACAAGTGTCTACAATAGTATTAATCACTAAATAATCCAAAGTTCAAATATACAACTTTTGATATGCATTTTCATTGCATAATTATGACAAACATAAACATTCAAGATAATAGATAAAATACTAACTACCAGTAATGAAAATGTGGAAAACCCCCAGTTTTAATCTACTACAGGTACATGTATTAACCTACTACACAGTATCACGATCAAAATGTACTGGAATTGTTTGTGAAACAAATTGCAACTCAGTCCATGTTCAAGTTACCTTACAGCGCTGATTCTAATTAACAAATTATTCAGTTCGTATACACTGTATGATAGTTATACAGGTCTAAAATGAAGATAAACTAGTTGTTTCATGCTAGTAGAAATCTCATGCTTTATTTTATCAAGTCAACACTTTGGCTACCACAGTAAGCATCATACTAATCCATTTAATAATTTTTTTGTGGGGTGCTTACTTTTTGCTTAGTTTAATGTTAATACACGTACCAAAAAGCCAAAATTGAAGTTGCAACTGTTTATCTCTTGTATCATTACTTCAAAAGGGGATTCCTTAGGGAATTACTTTGAAATCTCCCAAATAACAAGAGTCAAGATAAAGGTCATTACCTTAGTGTATTCAAATTGCAAAATTTTATGCCCATGTAAATAAACCACTATTAGTAATAGATAAACAAAAAACAAGGAGACAAATGAATCTTATCTCTATTTGTTGAAGATATGATAATAATAATAATTGAATACCTGACACTTTGTAAAGTTTGTAATCGCTTGTTATTTCTCTCAAGTTCATTTTTCTTTTTTTCTATTTTAGCTTCTAAATTAGCTTCATCTGATGCCACATTGTCCAACTGCATAAGGTATTTCTTTATTTCATTCTGCAAAAAATCACACCAAAAGAAAAACATATATCATATGATATATTTTCACTTTGTTAATGATTTGATTATAATATACAATGATATTACATAGCATTCTTTCAGTAAATGACTTACCTCAACTCCTTTGATTGAACCAGTGATTCCACCCTCAACTTCATTGATTTCCAGTGACTTTGCTATCACAATGGATCTTTGCTCCTAAAGAGATAACAAACAATGAGTACAGGCCCGGGACTTAAGATTAAACTTAAATTATCAATTTAAAGTCATAAACTAAATATCATAACTGTGGTTTCATCAATACCAATTTTAATTGTTTTTCATTACTTTTATGTTTAATTACTCTAAATCTGACTAATTTCAAGCTATAACTTACCCTTAGGTCCACTTCTTTGCCTAAAAGATCATATAAAGTTGCTCCTTTGGTGGTTATTTCTGATGCCAGTCTTCTTGCTTCTTTTAAATCATTAATCTAGAGAAGAAAATTAAATGGTCTGAGTTTAAAAAGTACCTGTTACATGACTCAAATAAAAATTGTTTGCAGGAGAGACCAGCAAAGTTTGACAATTTTGGGGATAATAGTGTTCACAACTGCCATTTTACCTTTGATGAGATATCAAATGAAAGATGTGATGAGTCGTCTTCATTGTCAGTCTCTGACTGGCTGGATGAGTTGGTCTTCATGGCATTGTACAACATGGAGGTAACCTTTAGCATCTCCTTAACGGCATACCCATCAGACTGGTATAACTTCTTTGTGTTCATCTTGATATGGGCTTTTGTGTGCTAAAATGCCAAGTTTTATAACTGAATTGTGTTTAAATACAATGTAGGAGCTTAGGTATTATTGCTGGGTTTCAGATTTCAAGTTTGCTACACCTTGGGTGAAAAAAATAGTGGCTTATAAGTAATTAAGTAATAAATTAAAATATTGTACATACTTTACTTAAAAATAAATTTGACAAATGCTTCAGACAATATTGCCTATAATGAAAGAGCATCTATGCAAATGAGATTTTATCCATAATGGTCTTTGCCTCTTTGTCAATCACGTGAAACATCAAACTAACCATGAATTCTGCCACAGTTTTTATAAAAATGACTCTGTCTTGGTCTGTGTCGATGTCACAATGAATGTCAGCATTCGGGTCATATCTGAAAATACAAAGAGAAATCAACTAAAGTAAGCAAGTGGTAAATGGTGTGAACACTATGTCTTTCAACCACCTGCAGATAAATGTGATAACCTTAACTTACCTTTTGACAAGCCATCGCATTACTTCTGCAACTAAAGGAAAGTTGGGGTTTCTAAAATTTTCCATGGAGATTAGTCTTGGATATCCCAAGGCCCTCATCATCTCCGTGAAATCTGATGGAAAAAGTAAACAACATAGAAATTTATTAAAGTTAAGTAAAACATGCCCGCATTTATAGTAACAAACCAGTGGAAGAAAATATAAACAAATTATCGATTTGGACGTTTGAATTAAAAGAAACAATAGAGTAAAACAGATATAAAACATTATTTTAAACATTATACCAAACAATAAGATCTATACTGTGGCTAACATTTGAGAATTTTTCAAACATCTGAGGCATGCAATACAGTGTTCCTGTATAAAATATGATATCAGCTTAAATATACGAATAATCTACATACTTCTCAAGTCTCTGTAAGACATGGTGCCTGTATATTTTGAGATATATAAATTCAAACTGCTTCTGGTTGCGAAGAAAGCTAAACTATTTGACGCATGCGTAAACAACAGAAAATAAATTAAAATGAACAACGATCCCGATATCAAAATATATACGTTCGGAACGTGAATCTGAAAAACTAGGCCTAGCAATAGAAGTAGCAATAATGTCTCAATGATGATGATCTGATCCAAAAGATAAGCTGGATTGGGGAGGGTTACGTTAAGTAGCAGCATCCAAAAAATATTGACAAGCAAGAAAAATTCCTAGAGTCATGAAAATCCAAATCCATGGAGTGTGGGAGGGGGTAGTGTACGTAGTTGGCCTATATAACTTCAATTTTCAATTTCACTCTTAATTTCATTCTTTTTATTTAATTTTTTACATACTCTCAAATAAGGGGGGGGGGCAACTCCATTATAATTCATCTATCAATAAAGGTGTACTGACTGATATGTGGGCTCCGAAATTTGCTCACTGACATACAGAGGATTTTCC
Organism: Magallana gigas; assembly: GCF_963853765.1. NCBI lineage: Eukaryota > Metazoa > Mollusca > Bivalvia > Ostreida > Ostreidae > Magallana > Magallana gigas. The sequence continues at coordinate 46,860,892 of NC_088859.1, read as the reverse complement.
TTTGTAAATATTATCTTCCCATTCCTTAATTCATTATTCATTAATTCATTATTCCATTTCATCATAATGCATGACATTTCTACGCATAATTAAAAAAAATAATATACAGAATAGATAAGCGCGATAATACTGAAAAATGTCAATACGCAATGGGGTGGATCCTTTTGAAGTACATTGTAATACGCAGCAGCGTCTCTTAAAAACGGTAATTAAACAAGTGTAATTAAGTTGTTGCTGTTTTGAGCCACGGAAATGACAAAAAGCGATTTTGCCCCTAAGACGGGAAGACATCGCGGTGGTTCAAACCACACAGGTCAGCACTTACAAAAGTCAAGATGAATATCATCCTTCCAAATCAAGGGTTTCTGATATGTATATCTATATACATATTATATAAAGAAGATCGTAAATGTATAGCGAAAAGGAAGGATAAAAATGTGAAAATTATTCTAATACATAAAAAAAAATACAGTTACTTTTTAATTTCGAACACGTTCAAATCACTTTATACCAATTGATAGGCAAAATGTCCCGAGAGATGAAAGAGATGTGCTCATTGCAATCGCCACGAAATAAAAGATGAATTCAAATTCCATTATAGCTGTAATTCATTGCGACAAGAAGACATTCAATGTTTATTAGAAAAATATCAATATAAAAATGCTATTAATTTTACAATTATATAAATTAATAGTAATGTCTAGTACAAAACACCATATAATAATAAATGACGTAGTATATAACTTCAATTTCAATCGTAATTTCTTTGTTTTCATATTAATTTTTTACATCCTCCAAAAAAGTGGGGGGGGGGGGGGGGCAACTCCATGAAAATTCAATTTTTTATATGTAAATTTTAAAAAATTAGTTGCTGCGAGAAAAAGTGGGGGGGGGGGGCCAGGCCCCCCCCCCCCCCTGATGCTACGTGCCTGCACCTACCCCCGGCCTACCCCACCCCCCCCCCTCTCTCTCTCTCTCTCTCTCATTTGATTGCATGGCAAATGGCCACAAATGTCAAACTCTTACAACTTATGGAGAATAAATAATTAATGTAACTTTGTTAAATGTACAATGGACTTTGATATGCTTTGCAGTGTCTTTTTTCTTGGGAGCTAATTGTTATGACGTCACAATGGACAGACGCTTACGTTTGATTTATGTGTGTACAATGAATCAATCATGGAGAAATGAATGGAAAGGAAGCTTTGACTCCTCGAGAATTTCTGCGAATAGCAGACTTTTTTGCCACTAATGGATACAGACTGGGCCCCAAAATCGGCGAAGGAACATACTCTAAAGTAAGAATTGCTGAGCGGTCTAACAACGGGGAATTTTTAGCAGTTAAGATAATTGACAAAAGAATTGCGAAGAAAAGCTATGTCACAAAGTTTTTACCAAGAGAACTGGAAATTGCAGTTCTTGTGAAACATCCAAATGTTATATGTACGTACGAAATTTTGCATCAAGGAGAGCTAGTGTATATTATAATGGACTACGCTGAAAGGGGGGACTTATTGCAGCTGATCCAAACTTGCGGGGGTGTCTCCGAAAAGGAAGCAAAACGAATGTTCAAAGAAATGACGGAAGCCGTAAAATATTTACACAATCTTGGAGTAGCTCACAGAGATTTAAAATGTGAAAATATTCTGATAATGCGCGACAAGCGAATAGCACTTTCCGACTTTGGGTTTTCACGGTTGTATCTGGATCAGCAGCATGGTGACGTCACCAGTAAGACCTATTGTGGCAGTAGAGCTTATGCTTCCCCTGAACTTTTGCGTGGCGCTCCATACGATCCCAGAACTAACGACGTTTGGAGTCTTGGGGTTATACTTTTTATGATGATCTGCGGGAAAATGCCATTCGATGACAGAAACCTCAAATTAATGCTGAAAAAACAAATGTCTGAAGGGGTCACAGTACCAGAGACAGTGAAAACACAGGTCTCCTCAGAGTGTGTCAGGCTTGTTCATCAAATTCTGGATCCAAACACAGATTCAAGGCCAGGTGTTGTAGATATTCTGCAGAGTGATTGGTTGAACTGATATTCTGTATCAAATGGAAAGAACTCAACAAGCGTATTGGGGATTAATGAAATCAAATGCTTTTGTTTGGATTGATAAAAAAGGAATGATTTTCATACATGTCAACAGTTTTATTACAGTGCATTTTCATAATCCTGCCCAATATGCATTTGGATGTATTTTTAATATTTTGTTGCATACTTGAAAAAAAGGATGCTATTGTCCGTAAATATATTTTTAGGCCATCCTTTAAAAAATGTTTGTTTGGAATTGCCACCTCCAAATTTTTTTTTTATGCTATTATAAAATGTTATCACCTTTGGGGGGGGGGGGGGGGGGGGGGGGTTATGAGGCGGGAGACAATTCCAAACAAATAATTTATTTTGGTCTCATGTAATTTATGCTTAATTAAAAACTAAGGAAATCGTTTTAAAGATGTGTCAACAGTTTATTTACTGTACATTTGCATAATCCTGATCAATATGTTTTTGTATATTTTATAGTATTTGTTTAATACTTGAAAATGGGAAATTATTGTTTGTAAATGCATTGCTATCCCATAATACTATTTTACAGCACATTTTCATTTTTATATATTTTATATTTGTATAGTAATGATTTCTTGACATCTTGAAATTATGCTAACTTGCTAAAGTAATTTAAGGAAGGCAGTTTCAGTACATGTAAATAGTACTTTTGAGTACATCAGTTTGTATTAACTTGTTTTACATCCGTGTACATATACATCTAAGTACATGTAGTATATATTGACAAATCCTGTTCTATGAGAGGCTCATCCTTCATTTCCTGATGATATAACCCGCGGGGCTACCCAATACTGTACACTGACGGATAGACACCGTCTCAAGTCACGGTCCGCATTTATAGCTCTCTCAAGATGGGATGGGAGAGGGTCGTCGATATTGGCCGCAGTTTGCGACGATGACGGATAGACTGACTCCGAACTATGCACATTACAATTAGACATTAAGATGTCATCAATTACATCGCGGTACATACAGCTGAATACACAGGACGCGTCACGCTCCAATATTTCTTTTCCGATGCACACGAATCTGGGGGGGGGGGTCCTTGGAAAATTCAAACTTATTTAATTACATGTATATAATAATTAAGTTGCCGAAAATAGGCCTTAGAACCACCCTCCCCCCCCCCCCCCCGGGCTAAGATATATAATTACAATCTAAACGAAACGGATGAACGCAATATGTGTTGAAAATCATGCAGGGGTTTAGAAAAACATCAGAGGGCATATTTTCATTAACAGTAAACTATATAAGTATCCCAAACACTGTGACGGCATGTAATTCAGTGGCTTGTCTAGTCCAGTACAATATCCTTGTATTTAAATTCTGATGTTCCTGTTCACAGTAACTGAACTGAATCGACAGACCCTCGCAATCTATACTTTAACTTAATACAAACACAGTATGTCAAGCATTGGGTCGAATTTTAAAACGCATTTTTCTTTTTAAAAATTAAGAGCTATAGTCAAACTGATCAATTATTAACGATTTTAGAAAAGAAACACCGTTTTTTCTAGATATACCCAAAATAACTACACATGTCAAGTTAAAACCAAGCACCCTGTTGGTAACAAACTCCATCGTTCTTTGTTGCTCTTCCCCCGGCAGTGTCGGCGTCTTGGTACAGGGACAGTGGCTGTTCAACATCATCGAAATATTAGTACTTGATATAAAATAGTTTTTATACGTCTTATTCATATCTATAGTAACTTTATATTTTTCAAATTCATAATCTGTAATGTAAGCCAACTACGACGTAGACTAGACACTAAACATATATCGTCCATCATCTGTACCATCAGTACTAACTAACGGAGGTTACACAAGAGCCCACCCCATTGTATCAAGGTTAACAGTACAATACAACATTGTACGGTATCCACACCTTCTACAGATATCTATTCCACATGCCATATCTCATTGATAGCCTATTCAACTAAATCAGTGGAATCGTCAGATTAGGTCCCTGGTTCATTTCAGTGCAGGAAAGCACACCACTGTGTAACTACATGTAAATACAGGTACATTGTACCTGCACTTTGAATAGTCCAGGTAAACAAGTGATCTCTCGGGTCACGGCAGTTCTCTGGCATCTCTAAAACACAGATAATTAGAAAAAAAACAATCAAATGGATTATCTTTTTTAATTGTGTCAATAAATCATGCACATAGGCGCTTGTTCCTTGTCAGAAAAGCTGCATGCACCCACAAAATATCAGATTTTGATGTCCACGAGGCTCAGAGCACAGAAAATCTACAATATTACAAACTAGCACTAGAACATATTGTTACAATCAGCGGAAATCCTGCTCCGATTGATATTTCATTCATACAGGCTTACACACCGAGATACAAGGTTATTGATCAGTGTGTTCCTGTTCCTCAGACATCAATATCTTCATGAGGGGGTTTTGTGAGTGCAGCAAAGTTTGGATGCATAACTGTGTATGACCTGGTCTTGTGTTGCTTGCAATAAATAAGAATGAAGTGTTATAGTAAAATTAACAACTCAGAACATCACTTTAACATACAGAAAATCAATTACAATCACTGAACATCACATCTTCATGTTAATATTTGTACCCTTCAGCATATTATGGTTTCTCAAACTGACAAACATGATACATTTACTGGATTTCATGAATCTATGCAATATTACCGTTATCATCTACACGATACAGTTCATTGTATAAAATACATGCTTCATAATTTCACAATACACCTTTTACATTCAGAAGGATTATTTCCTGGTCACACCAAGGTGCTAACTAATCCCATTGACTGTAGCCGTACTGCACTATGACCCTATTAAAAAGTGCTTACAAGTGAAAACTTTGTGAAAAATTGTCATTAGTATAAAATGACACCAGTAGTATAAAACAGGATTGCAATAAAAGTTGTCTTTTGACAAAAACAACACATAAAAAATTGGATTAAAGATAAAACATGGAATTATCTGCCCTCAAAAATAAGAAATAGGCTATTGCAAAATACTTTTAAAATGACCCTTTCTTCTGAACAGCAGGTCACTTGAATTAATAATATTGATACAAGACAAGTCAATCCATATATTCAATACTTCGCAAGAAGGTATTTAAAACATTTAATTATACAATGTTCCAAGTTCAAGCTGAATAAAGGTTGAGCAGTTGTCTTAATTTAACCTTTTAAAATTTGAAATGTTACAGCAAAACTCCAACATGTTAATCTTATCAAAACTTGTCTCAGTTACTGAACTAACCCAGGAAATTGAGGTCAGTTCAGATTAAAATCCGTTTCCTCACCTTGAACAGGTAAAATTTAAATTGAATACTATATATGACCTTCATTTAACACCAGATAATAGATAACAAAATTTTACCACCAACCATGTGTGTATCTTGCTGGGATCACATACTGTCACTTGATTTAATATGCAAGTAATTTTCTTTGAGGACATTCTTCCTGGTTAACTCATTTGCTTAAGATACCCAACTTTAATTTGCTTTATCTGTCCAGTTACTGATATGAAAATGGTTTGATTTACAATAATTCGTCAATAATTGCATTACAAACTTTACATTGCTTTCATATCCCATATTACGTTTTCTTGCAGTAAGTTTTATTCCTAAGGCCTATAAAAAAATTGTGTGTTTAGGGTAACACTGATGAAAAAATTAGGTTAGGTAGGTAGGGATTTTTTTTTATTTTATCATATTTTTTTCTGCATGAATCCTAAGAATGTTTGTTTGTGTCATATTTAAAAATATATTTTTTAATAGAAATACTATAAAATTCACAATCGGATAAAAATAGACATCTAAAAATGATAGGATTGGGGCATTTTTAAAGGTTAGGTAGGGTTACCCTAAACACACAACTTTATTTTTTTAGGCCTAACCACATGTGTGCTGTTTTGTTTAATCAATCTGATACCAAGCATATGCACCATGTGCATTAATCTTGTGACATCCATTTCATGACCAAAATGAAAATGTATAGTGTGTATTGACTATTTGAGAAGCCTAGAAGGGGGAAAGCACTATGGATTAATCATGGTACACGCACTATCTGCCATTATTTTACCTATACATGTGAATGTATATATAAGTAGTTTTCCTTACACATTAATAACTCCTTCTTAAACAAAGTATTAAAATAAACAATGCACCAAATTGCAAAGAAAATTATAACAAACATTCAATATAAATTGAGAATCACTAAAAGGTTTAACAAGCACTGATGAAAAAAAAGAGAAATAATATTCAAGTTTGGGTAAAAGTGTCGTAGATCTGCTTAAAGAAAATTCCTGGGTTTATATATTTTTTCTTTGGTACTCTAATACACTGTACACAGCTTATATTGGGCTTTACATATCTTATGATACAATTACATGACTATCATTTAGTCAACAATAAATACCTAATATATTGAAATTGTTCTAAAATTAAAATAATAAGTACTGAAAACATTAAACAAAGCATGAAAATTGCGACTTTGAGGTAAAGCTCCACAGTTGACTTAGTTTACGTATTTTCTTCATTACCCTTAACAAGTTCCATATTAATATCAAGTTACAATAAAAAAATCAGCATATTGTTTGCAAGTACCAACAAAACCAACTAAACATATTCATTCTATGAAAGAATACATACAGTGTGAGTGTTAAGAGTCAGTCAATATTTTAATTTCTGTTTCAGACTGTAGTTGTGATTCTTGATTGCAAATACAAATTTCTTTACTCAAGTTGAAAGATTTCACAAAATTGATTGATGTACAATTTAAACAATGATTGCATTTTTGTGCATATTCCAAAATAGTTTCACTAAAGTTTACTCTTTCTTCCCTGCTTTTGATGACTTAGGTTTACCAGATAGATAAGCCGAGTAAAAGAAATGGGCAAACAAAATGAAGTAGCTTGCATACATAATCAGGGAATATTTTATATTATCATAAGATACATTACAAAATTTCCCCTCATTTTTAATCTGGTATGCCCAAACATTCACAAGACATCCAATCACCATTTGTAAAAGTTGTGAAAAGGTGATGAACATAGATATCCACTTGGGTACGTTGAACCGCATGGCTTTCAGTGCATAGTAGGAGTACATGATGGAATGGACCATGTAGTTCATCACCATGAACCACCTGCCAACGGCCGTTCTCTCCGGGTAGCTGTACCAGCAGTAAATCAGGACAGTCACATGATGGTACCAATGTAGAAATATGAGGGGCTGCTTTCGAAGAACAATAAATATTGTGTCACCTAATTCGTACACTTTTGACACAGTAAAGAGGAATGTCCACACTGCAGCTGCGTTTTCGAGGTATGACGGTACACAAATAGAATATTCCAAACTATGTTGATTAACAGCCATAATAAGTTCCGGGAGTGTCCTAGCTGCACCGAATATGCTAAACACAGCCAAGATACCACTCCAAAGAGCTAGCCACGGTCGTAGTCCGTAACTTGGGCGTTCCTCCATATACCGCTTCCCCCCAAAGACCAATACGATGTAGATGAATGCATAAACAAAACTATCCGCCCAGTGCGTGACCATATACTTGAAAAATTTGGTCTCATCATATTGTTTTTCAAAGGCGAATACATACGAGTAGTTATTAAGCTTCATGATGGAATTCATGACAGTCCTCGTGGTACGCCGGTTCGTGGACACCCCAATGCAGGTTCCGATTGGTTTTACTCATGAACTGAGACTATTCAGCCAATCAAACAGAGCGATACTGTTGTTGCTAGTAATAATGCGTCACTGATAACCAAAGCTGATCGGAACATCTCCGTTTTAAAGTCCGATAGCTAGGTAAAATACCGAAGGGTTTCAGTATACGAAAGTTTCCTGCGTGGAAACCCCGAAAATTTAGTTAACATGTACGCATAATATTCGAACAAATATTTTTAGCTCACCTATGTTAAAAGCGTTTGAAAGTGAGCTCTTCTTAAACAATCATATTCTAGCTTTGTCTCCAGAACCAACGGACTAGCATCACTGGATGAAGTTTGTTTTTTCATTTATTCAAATGAAGGCTATTTCAAAGTTTTTAGCCCACGTGCACCCCCTCTCCTGGCATGGGAGGATGGGGATATATTCCGATAAAAATGTAAAAACCCATTCTTTAAATAATAGCTAATCTAGAACAAGAAGTTGTAAACTGATTCGATTTTTTGATTTCAGAAATGATGATTGATATCAGAAATTCAAACTAGTTTTTTTTATAACAAAATTATATTTTCTGATATCAGCTGTTATTAAAATAGAATGGCGAATAAATTTAATGAATACTCCGCTGGCCCAAATTAAGTAAATCGCTAAAGTGCAGAGCCCGATTTGCATTTTATAAATTTGTTGGATTTTTTTATTTGAAGCTATATTAAATGTAAGAATTTAAAAAATGTTCAAGATATGTAATTTTGGTCTTATCTATTTAAAGCGCTTACTGTATGCCTGTATATTTTGCGTCGCAATAATTTTCTTTAGGATCGTCTCAGTGTTCACTGTGAATCGCAAAAAAAAAACCCCAAAAAACAACAACAACAACAACAACAAAAAATGATTTTTTTTTACACCGGAAGTAAAGCAACTTTACATGACATTGAACGACAAAAACGCAGAAAATGGATAAGTGAAGGTCGACCACGCGGAATGTGTCACGAGTCTTATATATAAGAACTATAAGCCCGCTTAAAGAGAGTTCCTGCATTCGACGACTTCATGACTAAGTTCTTTAAGGATATATCGACGAAGCTGCCGAATGCGACGTCCGACTATTCTGGAAACTAATCAAACGACAGCGTCCTCGCAGTTCCCGTGTGTGTCCAGAAATAGAATTTGGTAACATGACCTTTTTCTGACCCTGGCGACATAGCTAACCCAATACTTTGAAAATGTTTACAACTCAAATGACAACGATTCAATCAATTTCGACTTCTACTACAACATTGAAAACTCATAAATACATGAAAACTGCTAACATCTTATCCCAGGAGGTAAAGTCACCATCAGTCGAAGAAATCTTACTGATAATCCGTGATTTGAAACTCAGAAAAGCTCCAGGAATAGATCTTATCTAGAATAAGCAAGTAATCCACGGAGAATTAGAACTTAAACTGTGCATACTTCATCTGTTTAACTCATTAATTAAAATTGGCCAAATTCCTGATTCTTGGAAAAAGACATAATCGTCCCAAATCCACAGACAGTTGCAGACCAATAACCTTACTCTCATGCTTTCTAAAGATTTTCGAAAAAATGTTACTTTCAAGAACTAAAACCTATGTATAATCTACTAGTGATTCCCCAAACCCTCAACAGCATTAAGGATTTCAGCCAAAGCTAATTTGCCTTACATCCTTTAACTTACAAGAAACTATTTGTCACAACTTAAAACTTGGTAGTCCCGTATATATATTATATGTCGCTTTCTTAGATACACAGAAAGCATTCGACACAGTGTGGAGGCATGGTGTAATGTACAAGTTACATCGCCTGGGTGTTTCAGTACGTCTGTGGACTCTTATTGACGACTGTCACACCAACACCTCATGCTCTGTAGTAGTAAACCAAACAAGATCATCCTGGTTTCCTGTTTCGCAAGGAGTTCGTCAAGGCGGAATCCTCTCAACACTTCTAGCTTCCATTAACACCCTGTCTCAAGAAATTTAAAACCAGAGTCCAAATATGGGTATTTACAGTATCACTAGCCCTGACCCCACCCGTGCAGACGATATCTCCTGCATAGCTTTATCTCCTGCAGCCATCCAAAATATTCTCACCACAGCATTGAAATACTCTTTGAATTGGAGATTCAAGTTTAATGCAGGCAAGTCATGTGGTCTCCGGTTTACCCCCTAACCACCTCATAATGACTTGCATGTTACATGGTTCCTAGGTACAGAGTCTGTCTACTTGTCTAATACATATAATCACCTAGGTATTCACCTTCATTCAAAACTTGTCCATACTGAGAAAATCGCTAACGCCTGTAGTAAAGGACGACAAACCTATTTTGCCTTAAAAATACGTGAAAATCTCAACCCAGATACCATATCCCGGCTTTACACCAGAATTGTTCTCCCTTCCATCGTGTATGGCTGTGAACTCTGGTATGACCTACGCAAAAAAGATCTGCAGGGTCTAAACACTCTAAGACATTTTATCTGCAAACATGCAATTGGTCTCCCCAAAGAATACCAGATCCGACAAATGCGAATCACTCCTTAATTGGGTTTCTCCCAATAACATCTGAAATTGAAAAAAGGAAACTTCAATTCTTCGGCAGCCTATGCAATCAAGACACCCAAACTCTTACAAAGAGGATTTTTCTTCATCGACTCTTTTCCTACATCAACTCACTTGAGCGCAAACAATTTGGATACATTCACGGCGTTATCAACATTTTGGCTAGATACAATCTCGCTCAACATCTCTTGATTTACCTGCAAGTTGGTCATTTCCCCCTTAAGGATCTCTGGAATAAAACTGCCAAGGCAGCTGTAACCAATATCCACATCAACTCCAGGCGTCAGTGCATGCTCTCTGACCCCGACTTCGTCTTATTTAACATCATAAACGCGGGAAGAGCCCCGTTCGCTATTTGGAAATTTCCATCCAACGTACATGAAATAGAACTCTGTTAATTCATTGTCAAGCTATGGAGTCTTCCAACCTTACCTCCAAAAATATGTATTGTTTGTGGCAGTTCTTCACCAATGTCTCTCAGCACATCTCGACCGTCTGCCTAGGAACCGTTGCTCTCCGAGACGCTTGGTGGAACACCGTGATTGATGACTTTGACATTTCACTTAGCGCCGAACTTTGCGGTCTTTGTCCACAAGACCTCTATCTATTATGGTGTTCCGATGTTCCGATGGGGCCACTTCGACCTTCGCACTTTCGCCTTTAGGTCGAGGTGCGAAGTTGCGACGGCGAAAGTGCGAAGATGCGACGGCGAAAGTGCGAAGTTGCGAAGGCGAAGAAGCGATACTACTATCGCACCTTCGCCATTACAACTTCGCACTCTCGCCTTCGCATCTTCGCACTTTCGCCTTCGCCTTTTTATAATTGTGGAGCTCTCTATCGTTTAAAGACAATTTTAGCTGTATAAAAGGACATCTGAGGCAGACGATGAACTTTTTAGAATTTATTTTCAACAGCCTGCGCAGATCACTAACTTTTTCTAGGGGGGTGGGATGGATAAATAATTATATTTGTCGGGGGCGGGGGAGGGTTCCGAAACATATTTTGGAGATTTTATTATAAATAATTAATAAAATTAAATTTTCCGGGGGGGGGTGAGATCCGGACCCTCTCTCCCCCTTTACTGCATGTGTGAAGTTATCAATATTGAATTTTCCGGGGGTGGGGGACCCCTCTAGATCCAAACATCAGCAAGGAGTGTCGCATAATGAAATTAGAATGCTACTGTGTTTGATCCACGGTAAACAGACAGCTGGTAGGTGACAGGAGTCTGGAAGTGCATATGTACATACATTATGGCGGACATTATTACAAATCGTTACATGCGCGAAGATTTAAACTGTAACTATATACTATAAGAGGAAATAAAGATAGAATGAGTGGATGAATAAATAATTATTCTTAATATCTATAATTCGAATTTATTTTTGGTTATAGCAGAAAATACCTAAAAATATGACGCCTCATACGTAAAAACATATTTACTTTATATCGCATATTTCAAATTTTAAACGTAACTTACAGGGATACCTTCATCCATCGTAAAATGTGAGATGTTTTGATTTTTCATACATCAAAATATATAACATATGCTGCTAGTTTTAACTGTACGAACTGAAAAGAAAAAGATGATCAGCAAACACATGAAACAAAATTATAGATGGGTGATTTTTTGTTATATTTGCAATATTGCGACCTAAGAGGAAGAAGAACTTAACATGAATTAGGCAAAATATTTAATAATATGAAGAAAAAAAAAGTTTTTAATATCAATATATTTTTATTTGCAGATGAAATAATTCACATGAAAAAAGTGAAATTAAGTTATTATTTGTAAAGAAACTCCAAGACTTTTGAATCTTTTTGGGTCCTCTTTTGCTTCTTTTGGGTTCTTTAGTTCAGGGTAAATCGATGTACTGCGAATTCCGACACGTCTATGGTATGAGATGTTTAAGTAAAACGTAACCGGAAGTGAAAGCAAAGACAACCACTACTGAAAATGATTACCTGAAAATTCTACTGTTGCAATGTTTATCCATCTAACAATGCGCTATCCAAAATGTATACTATTAGCAGGTTTGTAGACACAAAATTGACTCTTCATAGACACGAAAACAGGTTTACTCTCTTTTGAGGCATAGCCTGTCCACTGCTGAAAAGAGAATAAAACAGGTTCAGTACAATCAGTAGGTTTACTTAGCTACGTAGCTTGAATTACCTACATAGCTTTATTTACCTATTTGAAGTAGGTTTATTTAGCTACTTTGTATGCAATTTTGCTTTATATGTAAAACAGACAAAAGTCGCATGGAATAAAGGAACTGCCAACCTATACACATTGTATTTGTATTGTGTAGTTTTAAAAAAGCAACTCATAGCAAAAATAGCTGCAGGTATGTTGCTCCCAGTCTGAAAAAATTCTGACAGAAGACCTTGGAGTATTTTAGCTTTAAATTAACATGCAGATCAAGAGTCGCCATTTTTACAGGTAAACAAACTGCACCGCTTCACCTTATGGGGCTGATGAATATCAGAGGCAAGTGAAGTGACAATATTGGTGGTAAAATGTCCAAGAAACTTTTTGGAATCAAATATCTGTACAGAATGTGTTTGGAAACAAGATAAATCAGTACAAAGCAAGTGCAGTTTTTTGTGCACCGTAAATTGCATCTTTTTAACATGTACGGAACTGTACCTCTCATATCATTTGTCAAAATTTTTTCAGTAAAACCAGTTTTGAGCAAAACATAAATTTCTATTGTTTGTTGAATAACTGTGTGCCATCTTGTGTGCGACAAGGCATGGATAATAGTGATTACCGGTACTTCACATTTTTCTGAATGATAACCAATCAATTATCATGTTAACCAGAACTGTTCTTCTTTGTTATTTCATTTAAGAAGTTGTTTGGTCACACATTAATAATTATACATAGCCTCAAAACCTTTAGATCTTAGACTGCAATTGCACTGAAAGAGCAACATTTTAATAGTGATTATTTTCATTAATTATTTTCAGATTCAAATTTCAATACATGTATTATTGTTGCACCTAAGTGAGACTTTTTGTACAAATGCTCAATTAAGAAAAAAGATGATTAAGTAGCTAAATAAACCTTTATTTCATTTTATTGATAAAGGAATTGTATTCCAAATTTAGACATTTTTTTTTAGTACATGTTTACGTTTTCTATATTCCAGTGCTTTTGAGCTGTTTACTATTTACAACAAGCCTTGCTGCAGAACATTCAGTTAACCCCAAAGAAGAGAAAATTCAGGAGAAGGAATTAAATAATGATCAGCAAGAGAGAAAGGTCATTGATGATTTAAATGAAGAAGAAATTCACAATATCCAACCAAACAGTGAGAGAGTTGATGAAAATTATATAAAACCAAAAGAGAAAAATGAAGACGAAAGTGATTTCAGTAAACAAAAAAATGACGTTAAAGAAACCCCAGTGGTTGAACAAGAGCTTTCAGAACCACAGACAAATGACTCCAGAAAAGGAGTGGAAAATGAAGTGAAAAGGTTGGACAGTGAGGAGGAATCCAGTCAAAGTTTTTTGTCTTTTAGAAACTTTTTAAATAATTTAGTGAATCCAGTGTTGGAAGAACTAGAAAAAGGAGAACCTGGAGCCAGGTCTGACATCAGGATGGTAAATGAAGTCAGTCAAAATCAGTCAGTGTCAAACAATGCCACCAATGCTTCTGTTCCATTGACAACTGAAATCAAAAACAAATCTGAAAAAAAGAGCAAATTCACCTGCGTTGGAAAAAACTACACAGCCGAGAATGCCTCTGTAATGATTGTTAACAATACTCAGTTACTTTCCATTCTCAGCTTTGATAACAACAACACAGAGGGAGACTGTGTTCTGGTGCTTTTTTTTGTCCCATATTGTAGATTCTGTGCTGCAATGGCCCCAAGTTTTAATGCCTTAGCTCGTGTCTACCCTCAGCTGAACATTATTGCAGTAGATGCAGCACAATTTAGCAAGTACGTATTATAGATATTCTTATTTTCTTTCCTTAACACTATGATTTTTTGGCTCTATAAATATTAATTTCTGTTTTCATTTATTAATTTCCGTTTTCATTTATTAATATTTATATCTATAGAAAATTGTTTGTTTACATTGAATGTACAACTCATTTTCAGTTTAAATGCCAAGTTTGGAACTGTCTCGGTACCCAACATCCTTCTGTTTCACCAGTCGCGGGCAGTGGTGCGATTCAACAGCACTGAAAAGTCTTTCACAAACCTTGTATCATTTGTAAAAAATTCTACAGGTAAAACACTTTTTGTATTTTTTTTTACTGCAATCAGCAGACAAGACACTTCTTTGATTCCCATATCAAACACCAATAAACTTCAGTATAGTTTTCATTGACTCTACATGATTGAAGATACCGAGCATCCTAACTTGAATGTCACTGATATTATATACAGTAACAGAGGCAGTAACAGAGGATTATCAATCATGACGAGAAATTTTTATAACTATGAAAAGTTGAATGGGTTCACAACCAAAATATACGTCATAACTTCCCTTGATATGAATTAAAATTATTTTGCAAGACGATGTTTGGGATTAACTCTGGATATGATGACCTAATTTACAGAGGAATGGGCACTGAACCAACAGTTCTAATAGATCTAAATTTTTGCTTGAAATTTTGTGTGCTGCCGACTTAGTCAGTCAGCAAAAGCCTTACAAAGAATTCTTAAGAGGACTCGATGGTCATGGCAATTTTTAGACTGCATTGATCTCTTTTAAAAGAAGAGCTCTATATAAACATATAGAAAAATACCCAAATCTAGCTATTATTATATGGATATTTTCTTTGCTAAATAATTTAATTGTTTATAGTTAAACAAATCATATTTTAAAATTTTAGGCAGATTTGACGGTTAATTTGTTGACAATCCAGCCTCCTTAATAAAAATAAATCACCTTTTTTCTTTTTCAGGATTTGAACCTAATATAACAGTAACCGTGACATCCGAAGATTTGAGTGGACCTTTACCGAGTGTTGCTATGGAGACCACAGACTACATGTTGCTGGTGTCATGGCTGTTTGTGATTTTCTGTAGTGGATTTATGTTCGTTCAATCCAGCCTTGGACAGCAATGGATTAATAAAGTTAACATGCTTTGGCAGGAGCATCAACACATTGACTAGTCACATCATATCAATGCAAACTATTACAAAATAGTATTTGTTTCTAGCTTAAAATATTCTAATTCATTTAAAAAATATGAATATCAGTAATGTGTTCAAAGATTACAGTATATAAAATGTAATGTCCAAATTTTATTTGACATGAAATTGTATTTCATGGTAATATTGAATAAAAAGATAGATACATGTACTTTCAGGTCTTAAACTATTGTTATTATCCTTTGAAAAATGAAACTCTCTGATTTGATTTTTTTTTTAAGAACCACAACTATAAACCATATGATAAATGCAGTAATTTTTTGTCTGTGTACTTCTAAGCATGTTTGGAATAGTCTCCTTATCCCTATTTAAAGTTATTCAGGTATTTGTAAATAATCATTACAGAGAGCATGAGTGTGCAAATGGTTTTGTCTTGCAGCCAACAGTTTTGTGAGTATTGATGAAATAGTAAATGTTGTTTAATATTGCCATGGGGTGTACATTGTTCATGTGTTCTATAATTATTGAGACTATTCATATAAAGTCTGTGCAGCGCAAGAAATAAATTTCATTTCTGTTCATTCAATTGTTTGATTTTTCCATTAATTTTCAGGTATAGATAGTTTCATTAGTAATGAGGAGTATCTTTTAGTATTATCATTAGGGAGTTTCAAGCAATTCATTTGTAAAACAACAATTTTAGTTTTTCGCTCAATTCCCCCTATTAAACTTGGCAAACTGTTACACAGTTTTCCCATGTAAATATAAAAGATTATGACACAGCTGGGTATTTTAGTAGGTTCTTACTACATCTTAATTGATAGATCTTCCTACTTTAAAAGCCATTATTGCTGAAAAAATGATTTATAATTATACGCCCATTGCTTTCATCGACGCTTACGTAACAGATGAAACAAAATAAAAAAATATATGAAGAGCTACAATTTTATTACAATTGCTTTCATTCTTTTATAGAATAGTTGTACAATACCATGCATTTTCACGAGATTTCGGTGAAATCTTATTTCTGTATATATAATATTATTTCTTTTTAATATTTTCTCAGATCTTTTTAGTCATCGTCGCTGGTAAATGCCGACCAATTTTAACAAAGAGGTGTTTGGATTTTTACATAATAGGAGGTAGCCGATTACCGGTAATACTAAATAAACCTGAATATGTCATATAAAATACTGTAAATATCACCGAGGAAGACCCGCGAACTCCATCACAAACATGTAAAGTACGTATATCACAAAAATTAATGTCAGAACATCAGCAACTGGTCGAAGACACTTTGGCAGCAATAGCATCATTCCCCTTTGCTATCAGTAGAGTAAGATTTTCCCCAGATGCTCGTATAAGTCTCATAGCACTGAAATGTAACAAAAAACACATTGAAATATTTCAAAAATGATTTTGTTAACATATAAACTACAATAATTTATCAGTTTAAAAATTCATTTAATTGCATATGGCGTGCTTAACTTACCTTTGGTAGTCTGCTCCAACAATACTCTTCCCATTCACACAAAGCAAACGATCTCCAACTGAAATCTGTCCCAGTTCCTCCGCTGGACTTCCCGCCAAAATCTTTCTTATATAGATCCCCGCCATACGAAGAGGGGTGTACTGAAAGAAAAAAAAATCACCGAAATGTTTCAATTTACTTCTTGTCTGCATCTTTTTTATTTATTTGAGGTGAAAGAAGAAGGGGTAGTTAGTTGAATTAAATAAAGAGTCCATTGTTATGTTGCTCCAAATACCCGACTGGTCATTTGTATTTTTTTCTTTTAAAAATATTGCAAAATAAAGAGTAATATAAGAAACTCCCCAACTTCCAGTCGTTCCTTGATTTCTAGACACTCACCAACCCATCGATAAGCCCCAGCCCTAATCCATTGCTCCCTTTGGCTATGCTGACTGCAAACACTGGGTTACTGGTGGAGCGAGGGGATACGTCCAAGTGATCACTGGCTTCGGTAACTGGAAGAGAAAACAAAAATGAACTGGTTTTTGTAATTATGTTGGCTACATGTTCTTGTATGGCAAGATCGTTAGGACAAACCCAACCCCAAAACATATTCCACAAGGTTTTAGGAAATGAGCAAAACTGAAGAACAGACAGTCACATTGTTCTATCTCTTATTCTCATTAAATAAATCCAAATGAATGGCCAGTTTTATCAGTATTTTGTAATTAGTACACACCACTAGCATAAATTTTAAAAATTACAGCAAAAGGTGATTAAGAACTACTAGTAATTCTGATGAACGCATACTACAAATTGTAGCATAGTCATTTGGGTTAAAGTCATAAGGACGACTATCTTGTTCATTATATTGATGCTGTATCTATTTAATAAATTATCTCTATTATTCACAAAACGCAAATAAAACTTGATATATTAACATCCAGTCATAAAGATAAAATTTACAATACACACTAAAATTGATCAGTGGTTATTGCTGTTTCAAGAACACCATGACACGTAGCAGACGTCTTTGGGACAAAACCTTTGTAGCAGTTACCATCATCCAAAACGATGGACGCTGGATTTGATTATAACCTATATATACACATCGTCATGGGGTGGGGTGAGAGGGGGGTACTGTTCAATGGCCTACAAGTTTATACACATCGTCCTGGGATGGGGGTGAGAGAGGGGTACTGTTCAATGACCTACAAGGTTATACTCATCGTCCTGGGTCGAGGGTCAAAGAAGGAGTACTATTAAAAGACCTACTTACACACATCGTCCTGGGATGGGGGTGAGAGAAGGGGTACTATTCCATGACCTACTTATACACATCGTCCTGGGATTGGGGTGAGAGAGGGGTACTGTTCAATGACCTACTTACAGACATCGTCCTGGGGGGAGGTGGGACTGTTCTGCTGTCGGGTGGACAGTCTGTGCTTCTGTTGAGTGTCCAGTATCTGTTTGTTCAGGTTCACCAACAACTCTTTGGGGAAGACGTATTCCCCTCCACCATCATCATCATCGTCGTCACTATCATCATCATCTTCAATAACATGTTCAGACGGCGCGTGAATCTCGTCGCTAAAGCTAATCTGTATTCTAGAACTCTCGTTTTGCTCCGATGAACATGAAGATGTACTGGATACGAGGCTGTTGTCGGCAGTTCGCTTGGCAAGCGGGTCTGAGGTGGCGTTGTGGGGTTGTTCCCGGCCCTGGCGGGGAGGGAGCGGCGGAGGAGGACTGAGACACCGTATATTTTGGACGTCCCCCTTCACAGGGACAGGTGCGCCGTTCGTGAGACCATTAGTAATTAGTTCATCAAGCCGTTTGTCAGCCGAATCATTCAAGGACACAGATCTTGGGTTGGAACTTCCAGAGGCTCTGAGAACACTGCCGCGTACCAACACAGAATCACTTGATGTACTAGCGTTAGGTTGATGGTGGTGGCTGCTAGAACTCCTTAAATCTACATGGCCTTCCATGTCACTCTCAATGTTAGTAGGCGCAAATTGTACTCGACGTGGAGAAGCTTTATTTCCGGTGTTCCGTGGCTTGATAATCGGTTGACTGAAGAACGACTTCTGAAGCTCCACTTTTGGAAAGCTTCCCGTAAATCGAGGCGTATAAGAAGCGTTAGATGCAATGTCGCTGTCATCTATAGAATAAAGACAAAAAACGTGATTTCAAGTGTTCTAGAATATCACGAATCTTCAATGTGAATCGGATCAAAACAAACAAGGAATCTAGAGAAATGGCAACAAACCTTCGGCCACACCATATTGAGAGTAGAGCTTTTTGAAGTGAGCCCAGAACTCTTTGTCGTCCGGTGGGTGAGCAAGGTCTATAACACCGCAATCTTGGGGAAACAAAAATGGCGGATGCCCTGACATCTCCAACAGAATATCCTCTGCAAGAGTAGTAAAGCAGTGATTTCTTTTTAGCTCATATATCCATTATAATAGTACAGTGTACTAGCAGTATATTATTTTGATATTAAGGAAGCCTGTACCATCTTGCATCGCTTGGTGGCGATCTTCTGGCGGGGGTAACCAGCAATATGGCGGCGACTTTCCCCCAAGGTTGTATCCTTGCAGTAGGCGATGTAGCTGAGCCTCATTTAGAGGCTGGTAGTTTATCCTCATGGTCATCCAGTCGTTCTACAAAACGAAACAAACTTGCTTGACTTCTTTACAAACATGATAATTCATACCCGTATAGTAAATTATCGATGCAGATATTTAAACAAAGTATCAATGAGTTGTTTTTGAGTAAAAAGATTAAGCAAGTCCTTTCTCCAACAAATCATTAGCATGCTTATTAGAGATGTTGGTATACCTTCAGTAGTAAGGACTTTGAAGTTGATAGTAGCTCTGCAGCAGTGAGAAGTTTCTCAAAGAGTTGTCCAAATTCTTCATCCAGGCCGTTTCTTGTGGCCCAATCCTCCAGCTCCCCAAGATTAGCACGGATCCTCACCCCCGCTGTCCAGTTGTAGTAAATCGGTCCAGCATCTTAAAACCAAACAAAGAACACCGACTTTGAATTCTCTGTTTTTTTATATAAATTAACAGCTTGTGTTTGACTGAAGTCAAATTTTTAGAATGCAAACTACTTCATATTTGCTTTAAAACATACCCTTAAGGAAGAGTCTGTTGAAAACAGACGTACTGCAAAAGAAGAATATGTACATAAACAACTGTTTTGTGACTTCCGTGTGTAGCTGTTGGCCATTGGTCATTTGAGTTATGACGTCAAGGACCATGGCGATTTTCCACACTCCTCCTCGCTTCTCCGTGCCGTGACTCTCTGAGAACGGATTACTGTCCAACACAGCAGGCAACAAAATGTATAACGCCTAAAACAACGACAGTTACTTTGTATGAATAAAGACTGGTGATTTTATTGTTTTGGTGAATATACAAACATATACATGCATGTACTGCAGTTACCATGCAGTTGCATCTCTAGCATACCTTTTGTTATAGTGTCTAGACCGTTTGTTAAGTAAATATATAAACGTGTTACATTAAAGTATTAAAATTCAGAGAATTGCCCCGTTTTTGTTTTCGCCTCTTTCAAAATAGATGTCAGCGAGCAAAATTAAGACGGGACGATTTCCAATATCTCAATTTTATATCTCTCCTTAAACACAACTGTGTCTGGGCGAATTCAAGACGGGGCGAAACTGTTTGCAAGTGTATAGAAGGGCGAAAATTAGACGGGGCGAAAATAACTCTGTTTACAGTAGTAACCATGCGATTGCATCTCTTACGTACTTTTGTGATAGTGTAGACTGTCTGTTGGAAACAGAAGACGACGATTTCCTCCAGACCCGAGGCCAGCTCGTGGAACGCCCCCTGGGTGTCGTCGTCCAGTCTGCCCCTGCCTCCCGCCCGGGCCTTGGAGGACTGTCCCCTCAGGTACAAGATGAGCTGTACACAGTTAGACATCCATCTTATCAAGGACCTGAGGTAATCTTCCCCAAGAGTCACGTGCTTCTTACTTTTGATTAAGCCGCTGAAGTTAAAACGTAGACAAATTTAATGATCTAATCAAAACTGATCGTATTTGCAGCGATGGCCATATAAGTTTCTCTCTTTTCAAATATGGTCAAGGTTTTTAATTTTGATTAGGACTACTCTAAACTCCCCAATGTCCTCTTCAATCTCCAAAAAATTAATTCTAAGGCAGTGCACAACTATAATTTTTGTAACGATGACTAACAACTCTTCAGCTAGGTTAAGATGGAGGAATTTTTCATCAACGTTTCACCAACAATGGATATCATAATATCTATTCTATGGTAACAATCAATGACATTCAAATATTCAATGTTTTTACTGATCTTGATTAATACTGAGAGTTGACCTTGCTTTGTAATCGTTGGAAGTCCTGGGAATTACGGAGTCTGATAAGGATATTAAATCTCCGAAAAAGACAGAGTCACGCCCTAAAATAGAGCATACGTTTTAACAATGAAAAAGTTAGTTTACTCAGCCTTGTCAAGTCGAAATTTTAGTGAGAAGAGAATCTTACCAATTGAATTTGTTGTTTTGTAAGGCTTTAGACAGCTCCTGTATATGAAAAGAACAACTTCGTTAGATTTATTAGTTATAGGTAACACCTGTGTTATTGAGGGCTCAAGTAAATACCAGAAAGTATTTGGAGATTAGACAATGTAGACATGATTTCAAATAATTTTATTCTAACGGTATATTTAGCAATATGTGCTGCATTTTTTAGATTTTTATTTTGCTACAAAAATCTGCTATTGTGATAATTCTGCACAAAAATTAAAAGAAAATATTGTTAATTATCAAACGGAAAAAAATATAGCAAACAGGTGTATCAACCATAATAAATTACAATTTCGCGATAAAAAAAAATCCACCGACAAGAAAATTGCAGCTCATATTGTTGATAATAATGTTGTTTTTAAAGTTTTTTGGCATTTTTTTTCTCGATGTAAAAAAAAAAGGGGGTGGGGGGGGGTACAAGACAAGACACACTGATTTGATAGTTTAAAAGTAATCACCGCCACGTTCTCTCTGGTAACGACAAGTATCCTCAGCAGAAGGTTCCTGACGCTGTGTCGGTCCGTTTGGTGGCAAGCATACTCCACGCACATACTGTATAAAAAGGCTGGAGCCAATGAAAAGTCCACAGAATTCTGACGTATCACGGCGGCAATTGCCTTGACAACCTCTTCCTCTTTGTCGCGTGCATAGGCAAACCGGAAGCGCTCTCCCACAGACTCGCCAGATGACTCTGCTGTAGATACGGAGACAGAATCGTCTGCTATCTGGTTTATCATCAGTGGAGGAACATGAACAATGTTTTGTTTATGAGGATATTTTGAGTGATAATGGTTATCTTCGGTCAAATTACAGTTAGAATCGACCATTCCTAGCCATGGCAGGTCAGTTGGCAAATCCATCCCCGCCGTGAGATCCTTGAATACGAACACATAGTATCTTCCTATTGATAAAATATCCCCACATTGGACAGAAGTCCTTAAACTGACGGGATAACCGTTAACTCGGATGTTTGACGGAGCCACACACTCCACCTCCAAGCAGTAGTTGTAACCCGGAACCCGGTTGTCTGATGACGTCAGCCTCCGTAGATGTAGGTGACAGTGTCGTGTCTGAATATCAGGGGCACATAACCTGATACAGTTGGGACTGTTATTCTTTGTATTGCACACGTTAGTTGTCCTAGAATGAAACACATGGAACAAGGGGTCTTTATTAGGGTTGTATCCTCTTACAGTCAGTAAGAAGGGGCGGTTAGTGGGGGCATGTGTTGGGTCTGTATCTTCTGACTTGCTGGGATGGCTTTTTGTCAGGCTTGTACAGTTCAAGCGGTTATTAGAGGTTTCAACATTAAGCCCATTGAGCACTTTATCACAGTCATTCTTCTTAGCCATCCAGGGTGATTTGATTCGTGATAAGGTTCCGTCTAAATTAAGTTCGTCTGCGAACTTTTCCATTTTCCGTTCATGCCACGTGATGGAAGCCGGGATAGCTCCACGCCTAAGTTTGGACATCGAGATTCGTCGAGCATTCTCATTTAATCCAAGTGTGTCGTCCTCAGATGGAATCGCAGAAAACTCGGACTTCATGCGGAGCTCGTATCTTCTGCTGTGACCATCCCCTGGTTTCCAGTAGTTCTGAAGAAGAAGTGGGCGGTCGTATTCGGATATAACGCGAGAACACACTCTCCGCCATTTTGAAGAACTAGTATTTCTTTTAATGATTTCAGTGCCCTCTGGGGAAGATTCGCTGGAGAGACACGTCCCCACGACATCACAAAGAACAAACTGTGTGTGCTTGGAAGGGGGCAGACCATAGCGCTCCAATGCCTGCTTCACGAGCTCGCTGGCAGTAGACCTCTTGGAGGCGAGCACACTTTTATACTCCACTCCAGGAAGGATTTTGTCGCCAAATATTTTCAATACCCCTGGACTTGATTCGTCCGTACTTAATTCCTGCACTGCGGTGAATTCGTCTGAAGTGGACTTGTTTTTTCTCCCCGTGTATATCACTCTCCTGCGAATCTGTTGTTCTTCAAGATAAAGAGGAAGTGAACTTTCTAAATCAATATCACTGTCGTGAAGAAAGTCCAAACTATGGGACATAGTGGTGTTTCTCCATGGAACGTCCATCTTTCTTATTTCATAGGCTTAACCTCGCACCACTGGAAATCATCTGGGAGAAAATAAAACATTTTCAGTATGGCTCCCTCCAACCTGTCAGAAGGAAGAACAGATATTTAAGTTCAACGAATAATTTGGTCAAGGTGATAATTGCATCTGAGAAAGTAGCGACCCTGCTAAAACCAGGGGGTTAATTCGTTGAAATTGCTGGCTACACAGGGCATTCTCGGTCTATTGAATGCCATGTTATGTACATAGGCTCTCTGTGAACTATAATTAAATTACATAGGGGAAACCAGGATTAAAACTGATATAGAAATGAAATGTAAATTCCGTACTTTGATAAACAGACGGGGGAGCCATTGTGTCCCCACCAAACAAATCAATAATTTAAAGGACGACAAACTTACCCCACTGCACGGAGATACTGTCAACAGTAGCCACGAGGAGATGGGCTCCATACTACATATATTTAACCCGTTTATCCTTTCAAAACATAATTTTACAAAATTATTCGAATACTTGCGATAAGTATTTCCTAATCTCCTTAATACCACTATTCTTATTGGTAAGAAGTACCGTGTTTGGACAAGTGGAAAACGATCAAGAAAAGAAGCCGGGATTAATGAACAATGCACTCGCACTATCCATTACACAATGCCGATTACTAAAGCGCAAATATATCCAGTTGACTTGGCCGTTCCTATGAATGGAAGGGGACCACATACAGCGGTTACATTAACATTTATTCTGTGTGTTTTCAGGACGTTGTATGCTTGCATTGGAGTCGCGTGGTCATGTAACAGATAGCTTTCAATTTGTCTGCTTCAATGACTATTTTCTTTCTTTTAGGAGATTTTGTAAACAATTTTTTAAATATTTCTCAACGCAACAAAGGTGTTAGTTAAATGGAACAGAGGAAGGTAATTTCTCCACAGGCAGGTTGCCTGAAACAATAGCAGATATCGACAGGTCTACTTTTTTAGAAGTGTCGGGCACGCAATCGCCGGTCAGTGAAAGTTCGGCTTCGTTTCGCTTCACAAACAGAAATTGATCTTTATAAGAAAACAAGCATATCAGTTTACTTATTGCCGAAACATGTCAATCAAATACACTGTAGAAACGTTCAGAGCATTGTTGACATGTTGAACAACAAACCTTTGCAATGTCGTCATGCATGCATTGTTGGACAAATATGTTAATTACACTTGTAAATAATGAAATGTAATTTTTTTAGTGTTTTCATAACTCTAAGTGTACGTCTTAAACTGTTTAGAGTTGATTTTGACGGGTGAATGTGAACTTTGTATGAATGAAATGAATTTCCAACAGAAATAACCAACTTTCCCGCACAGGTTTTGTTTGGTCGTTGGTTCTCTGGCGACAGGCTTTACGGGCAGTCTGTTTACCCCCAACTTTTCAATGAATCTACGAACTCTGAATACCAAGACTGTATTACAGGGGGTGGCTTCTGTGTTAGTCTTTGTTTGTTTGTTGTGTGTTACAATCTGCAAATCTCAGTGACTAGTTGGATGTGAATGAAAGAAGTCGCTGAATGGTTTGCAAACACATCATAGAATAAAAGTCAGCGAGAAACACAGACAGAAATTCAAACATTTGGATTAACCATTAACTCGAGTGCTCAATCGACACACGATACTCTATAAGTATGAGCATAGGTCTGACCTCTATTCTGTCAGTTTCTGTTGGATATTCATTGAAGGACTTTGGTTCTTATTTTTTAGTATAATGATTAATCCCCCTTTTAAGTAGCTCGGCTAATTCCACATTCCTCCGGTTATCAATGTAATACTAGTATGAACGATTTGTCACTCTGACCGCGAATTAAATTTAGTCCCTATATGTCTAACTGTATTTAACAGTTCGTGTTTTAAAGTGAGTATCATGTTACAATATTTGAACTAAATTGCAACTAAATTGCAGTTATTAACAATATTATAAGTAATTTGCAGCCAT
The DNA here is from genome assembly GCF_963853765.1 of Magallana gigas. Lineage (NCBI taxonomy): Eukaryota > Metazoa > Mollusca > Bivalvia > Ostreida > Ostreidae > Magallana > Magallana gigas. The sequence continues at coordinate 46,835,350 of NC_088859.1, read as the reverse complement.
TTACATTTATGGAAAGACCGATACAGGGACTGGAAAGACAGCTACAGGGAACCCAGGAGTCTGGTATGGCTCACACAGAAATACCCTCACAAATGTAAAGACTCCAATTTAATAGAGTTTGTGTGCTGCTTCATATCCTTTTCATTGTATAAGTGATTGAAGCTCCCAAACTTAGCGTGCTTCTGTCGATTAAAAAGAATACAGTTTCCTTACATGTGAAAGTTCAGCAACGAAAGCTGAACTGCAATCATCTAAAACGGTTGGGTTTCGCAGTGAAATGCTAGTTTTATAGTTTTGATTTAAAAAATGGTTGTAAGTTACATGAACGAAATGCTATGAATTGGTGTTTTAATTTCAGGTGGTGCGTTTTTGGTCATTCAGAGCCTTGATCTTGATGTGACACAGGTAGAAATGAAGTAAAAACGAGTATGATGAAATTTGGTATACATTACGTGGCCATGTTAATTGACATCATCTATATAACATCAATTTGGAGGAAGCAACATAAAAAGAGTACCAACAATTTATTTCATCATTGAAAACAAAAAAGGGAAAAGAATACTAATTCATGAATATTAAATACCATGTAATAAAAGTTAGAACGGCATTTCCTAAATCAACCCCCAAAACTTATTTTCTTAAAAATATTTTATGATATGAAATTTTTTTTAAAAATCCGTGTATCAGTAGATTGTCAATCGATTTATATTTGATTTTCATTTGACATCCATTCTAGGGTATTCATTGGTTTCTGCATGGGGTGTTTTTATGGATAGAGCAGTTATTCATTGCTTTGTGGAGGCAACGATTGAATTTCGCTTGTCTAAGACATTAACTTTGTTTTACTATATACGAGTAACTATGGGACTCTATGTTAAAGTTTTCACTGGTTTATATAGATCATTTCTATGGATAAAGTCTATATACATGTATGTACCATGCTTTGTATTTGTGTTTCTATCTTAGTTGTGGAAAAAGATAAAACCGGTGTTGTATAGCAGTTTTTCCCCCATAGTAGCTTTTCGCCCCGGAAAACCTACTATATAGTAGCCTTTCCCCCCGGGGGGAAAAGCTACTATACAGTAGCTTTTCCCCCAAAGTAGGGTTTCTCCCGCACGTTTTTGGTTCAGATTTTATAAAAAATATTTATGGAAATCCAGTAAGGATTAAAATCAATGTTTCTACACTCCCATGTTGCATACATGTATATCTGCATTCATCTGTACAGGTTAAGTTTCGTTTTGCCGATTTATTATCTTTATAGACGGTGCTGAAAGTTGAATTACACATAGAACTTAATTAAGGTAATTTATTGAAAAAAGTTTTACAAGTTAAACACTTATATTCATAATTCTGTGTTCTGAAATTGTATTAAACGAGAATGTTTTAAGAATTTCTTGATAAATCTATCAGACTGTTTGTCTGTTTGTGAAAATTCCATCCAGGCTAAACCTCTGTTTTAGAGAAATTTTGTTTCCGATGTTTCAGAGCCCGATTTTTAAAATCCTATTATAATATTTATAGTGCATATTCTTTAGGGTCCAATGTCTCATAAACTAGAGATGACCATATCACCATATTTTTATAGTGGCAAAGGTTTACCACTTGAAGATGACTCTGAAAATTTCAGCCCTCAGGGTAGGGGCCCCTAATGTTTCAGGGCCCGATGTTTAAAACCCCATTATAATGATTGAATAGTGTTCTATGAGTGGTGACCCGAATCTCAAATTCTAGAGATGACCAATTAACCATATTTTCACAGTGATAGTGGTATACCACTAGTAGATGACACCGAAAATTTAAAGCCCCCATGCAGGGTAGGAGCCTTTGTTGTTTTAGAGCCCAATGTTTGAAATCCAATTATAAAGAATATGTATTTTTAGGGCCCCATATCTCAAAAACTATAGATGACCACATGAACATATTTTTACGGTCATTTAAAAGTAAAACCATCATTTAAAAATACACAACCACTCATATATTTCTTTATCAAAATGATTGAAAATTACTTTAATTCTGCTGCTTTTTTTTTTAATTTACAAACAATTTTTTTTAAAAAGGTACGCGGGTAAAATTCATCATTCTTCAAAACATTTAATCAATTCATAAGATGACTAATGATATAATAGATAATTAGATAAATAAATCAATGAACGTTTATTCATAAAAGGAGAAACCGAAAATCAAAAATAAATAACCAACCTAAGCGCATATACGACCTTTTTACTTGTTAGTTGATTAGAAAAACAAGCTTATATTTAAAAAAAGTCAGCTCATCACAATAAATGTGTTGGTTGTTTTTTGGGGTTTTTTTGTTTTGTATTTTTAATTACCCTTGTTTAATTGTTCGCAGAAATAATATGGTACACAAGTAAATCTTTATTGCAAAAATATGAAACGAATAGAATAATTTTTTAGGTAATGGAATCGTACATCTTGATTTATATGGCATCGTTTTCAAAATTGTATATTTATAAATCACGTTGCAAACTTAAAAGTGGAAAAATTAGCAAATAGTGAGTGACAATATAAACATAAAGTTAGTTCAGGATCCAATTCACATTTTCCAAAGTAACCAGCAAAGATACCGACATTGTTCTGGTTGTGAAGACATTTCATTGTTTTTTAAAATGTTTAAATCATAATATCTCGCGTTTCGTAGAAATGTGCTTAAAAATATGAATATGCGTAACTTTAAAACGAAATGGTAAACACTAACTTCACATATGCTTTTAATACATAATTAAAATACCCCTTACCCATGATTAAGGACCCCATCAATCAAAGTAAAACTAAATCATTTCAGTTTCTCATCATATCATTGCATCCTGTCTCCCGTTTGATATTTAGCAGAAGAAATATATATTTGTTTTTAAGATCGTCAATTCTAACGGTATTAATTTAAAATTGATAACCTTTTGGACGAAGGGAGTAATACATTTCCACTTTTTATTCCCTTCCTCTACAAAATTAAGTCAAGATTGGTCAGTTAGTTCCCTGGGAGAAGCTTATACATTGAAGGCAATACATTAGAAAATTAAATTTTCAAACCAGCGTATTTTCACTCAAATGTGTTCTCGCGTGTTCATAACGTCGAAGTCAAAACTGTGGATAAGCATCGATTAGATGAAAAAGATTCGAGGTATTCCGAAATCCGTGTAAAAGGTGTTCAAAAAGGGGTAGAGAACAGGTGAAATAAACGATGATGACACATGCATGTTATGAAGGCACATGCCTTAGTTCATATTTGGGGTTGAAAAACCATGTATTTTATTCTATGTATTAATAAATGCCATAATTATTCTTTTTTGTGAGAAATTAATTTCATATCTGTTATTGCAAATTATTGTCACGGGTGGTCCGCAATAAACATGGCCGGAAAGTAAAAATGGGGGAAAATCCACTATATAGTAGGTTTTCCGTGGGGGTAATCTGGCTATAAAAAGGGGGAAAACCCACTATATAGTCAGCTTTCCGTGGTGGAAGAACTGCTATATAGCCATTTTTCCGGGGGGAAAGATGGCTAGGGGGAAAAGGCACTATATAACACCGGACGGTTACATACATGTAGAAGGATTTGACAAATGACAACCTTGACAAAAACAGCGCCTCATGCATACGGCCTAAAATGTCAAAGGCATAGACCAGCCAGTAAGATCTGCGGGGAAACCTGCAAGCACTAACAACTGAGATGACGTCTCAAACTAAACACCATATACTCCTTGTGTAAAAGTGAGACTGTGATCAAAAGTGAGCTCTTCTAGGTGCTATGCCCCAAGACCAGTCCCCGGGGCCATAAAAGTTAGTCGAGTTCACATTTGATCTCAGTCTCACTTTTACAAAAGAAATATATGGTGGAAAAGAGAGACTGAGATCAAAATTGAGCTCGTCTAACTTTTATGGCCCCGGGCAGTACTCGGCATGTGAGTGGATCCGATGCACAGACTCTAGAGAAGGAAAGTACACCCGGACAATGAAAAAAGAAAGGAATACATCAAACAACTTATTTGTCAGAAATATTGGAAATAGAACGACCAGTATGACTTAAAAGCCAAAGATCATCTTCTAAGATAACATAGAATATCATTGATTTATTGATATTTTAAAAACTCAATAACTGATAGAAAAACAGCATATACATGTACATGTGAGTTTATGTTGTCATTACTTATCGTATCGACTAAGGCATGCATCAGACGACATTCGCATCGTTTTTAGGATATTCACATTTAACAGTAACAAAATTTATTAACGCCATAACGTACGTATTTGGTTGCTTACGTTTTTATAAAAAAAAAAAAAACCAACGTGGTTTTACAGATATGTAGGGGGTGTTCTACATTAATCGTTTAATCGCTGTTGATTTAATATTTAAATTTATAGAGTTATTGATTTACAAGAGGTTTTGGTGAATTGCAGAAATCAGCATAAAGTATTTTCAGAAATACATGTATAATTAAATCTTTAGGTTATATATTTATTATATTGTTTCAGTGCTAATATAAATGATAAAAATGAAATAAAAAATCTGCTTTGACAAAGTACAAGTATATCCCAAAGTCAAAGGTAGATTTAATCAATTCTTTACAACGGGGATATATCACAATGATATGAATGTGTGAAGTTTAAATTCAACACCAAAATTCTTAATTTATGTACAAGTATATTACTGTAATCGAATTTTATATGATATGTTATTAGCAATATTGGTTTTTGTACATATAACAAAAACAAGTAAAGCCCAAGCACAAACCCTTGGGGCGCCCCAGAAAGTATAATTTTATAAGCAGATGAAAGACCTTAGAAACTCATTCTTTGACACCTATTCTGTCAGCAAGATAAGCATAAATACAACACAAGATAAAAATACGATTCTAAGTTCTCCACACTCTTTCAGGTCCAGCTTTTTATTAGTTCATTATCCAGTGATATTACAATAATTTCTTCATCTTATTTTTCCGTATGAATTGACAATCTTATTCTTAACATAGAAGTAAAACATATTCTCCCTAAGGATTAATATTTATTCATTAACAGATATATAAATAAAGAGTCAGACTCTCACGTTTTTAATTGAATATCACCATAATCATCAGTACCATTTAATGTACTATTAGTAATCATTGTCTTTGGATCGGTTAAAAATGTTATTCCCAATGTCATTAAAAATTGCAACTGGTAAAAATCTTGAATTTGAATGTAGTATATATATAGTTAAAAATCCAGAAAAATCCTTATCTCAAGGGGCATTGTTACAGTAGTTACTTTATACCAGGGCACGATACAAGATATCAGAGCTTAAGAGAGGGATTCAAAATCACTGTGTATTGCAACTTTAATTAGGACATGGCTTTGCATTTTTGGGGAATTTAGTTACTTTAAGTGCCATTCATCGTCGGTGACCCACGTGTGATTCACATCGTTTGAGGAAACTTGTGGACTCAAAACCGTGGTTTGCGACGATGAGTGCCATTATTACGTCAAAAATCTCAGAGGGGCGGATCTAGGATTTGAGGATAGTGGGATGCCAATTGCGTATGGCACGCCAAATTCACAAAAATGAGCTAAACATAGTTTCACAGTCGATAAACTAGGCATGCCAAGAAATTCTGCTCCAAAATTCCGCTTTCACAACACCGTTATAAATTAGTGACCACATCCCAGGCGGTCAGCGTTACCACGGCGATGAACCGATTAAGTGAAATCGAGCTCCCGGTGTGCTTTCTTCAACTGCATTCTTATCTAAGAAATGGCACAGAGAAAGAGAAGAGCCCCTGTAAGATTCGGAGATTGGGAGGAAAATTTAAATTTTAGAAGTTTAAAGGAGAACAAGTCGAAAGAGGTACGGTAAATATTATTATACAAATATCGCATATACTTTCTAAGAATAGTTGTAATAATCATAGTACAAGTCCCTGATGTTTATAATATGTATAGACATATCTATGTATATATTATGGTTTGCGATCGTTAAATATCGTTAGGGTTCTCTTTTGATCTACCTTTATGTGTATTTTAGAACTATATTCTATTATTTATATTTATTTGAAGCAGGTATACAAATCTCAGTCAAAGTGTGTAGGCGGATCTAGCGCCACTCTTAGATCACGAATATCCTACATCGGGAAAAATTATGAATTATCCAAACTAATTTAAAAAAACAATAATAGAATAATCATTCATGTTTTAAACTATTCTCAACAATTTATCTCAGAAACTATGGGAGATTGAAGACATTTTAGAGAGGAGGGAGCAAGAAGTGCTAGTAAAATGGAAGGACTGGGAGGGACCATCAACCTGGGTCAGTTTAGATGGAAACCAGGAATTGCAGCAATTCATTGAAAGAAATAAAGGAAACCCCCTCTCTTGTCATCTTCACCGCAGGAATTTAGATTCCAACAAAATAGACCGCAGGAACAACCCTGATGACATTATGGCACTGCGACAGGCCATCTTTGACAGTTTAGGCGATGCACGTCGTACGCCTGATGGTGCATTAGGTATCCAGTCGAGGACAACAGTGAAAGTGCCTTTTTCTTGTGCAAGTTTTAATAAATACTTCAGGTCTTTGAAGGATACTCTGCCAACAGACAATGGAAATGTGGATTTCTACCTCACAGGTAATGAACTATCTGAAGCAATATTATGATAATTGTTTTCTTGAGCATATGACAAGTCTATTTAAAGTTTTGGTCCCATGCAAGTGGAGACAGGAGGTATCTTGAAAGACATACTTGGAATGCAAGTGTTCGGTTACTAAATATAATTGTTTAGTAATTTATGTTTATTTTTACAGGTGAAGAAATGACTTCTGCCATTGGAGAGAACTGGTCAAATAGATGTTACAAAACATCAACAGAAACATTTGTCTCCTTCAAAGAATTTATTCATGTCTGGTGGGGATATAAGGAGAGAAAGCAATACCAACACAATAATTGTAAAAGGTAAGATTATATAAATTTAATCCAATGTGAATGTTTATTTACTTAATTAAAAACAATAATAATAACAAATGTGTGATACAATATTATTGTAATAAGGAACATCAATTTTATACATTATTTACTTAATTGTAATAGTAAAAACAATAACAATAATATCAAAATTGTGATACAATATTATTCTAATATAACAGAACAACATTTCTATACATAGAAATACAATATTTGTTCATCTTTGTGGGCTTCTTAATAAATATTGCTTGATAATAATAAAGATCTGCTTCATTTTAAAAATCTTTGTTTAGATGCACCTGGAAAGATGCCGAGGAGAACCGACCACAGCTATGTGACCCTCTAATACTGTATGTTTGTGGTCCATCATGGATTCACGTAACTTTTACGAGGTCTCGTAGAAACATGGTTACTGGGACTGTAGCTAAACGACGGTATTTAAGACTTTACATATTTTCTTTTTTCACGTACAGTTCCATGTAGACTGGACCAAAGCATTCTATTTTCCCTCTCAAGAATCTGTAATTAAAGATCACAAGTATGACAAGGACTGAAATGCATATTTATCTTCGATTAATTATTCATTGCAGAAGGCAGAAAAATTTGTGAAACAAATCAAGCAGATCGACTATCTGAATAATGGTATGTACCTGCTTTGAGACATGTTTTTTCCATTTGGACCCATTTCTGTTGGTGCTTCCAAAGTACGCTTGACGATGGTCAAAATTTTTACGCTCAACTTGGGCAACCCCGATATCATGTATGTAGTGGTATGTCTGCAGAAACTGTGGTACATGATAAACCATAGCTGAAAATGTAATTTAAACAAAATGAATTTTATACCCTGAAAGAAGTAGGAATAGGCTGTATGATTCCTCTATAGAATCTTTAACATTTTTACACACCATGAATGTATGGGATAACATCTTCATCGAAGGTTTGCTTTCGAAATTCAGTGGCCCATTCTTTTGCTTCTTTTGCAAAAGTTTCCATATCTTTGTAATTATCTGTTCCAGGTAATGCCCGGAGACTTTCCATGAGCGTATGGAAACCTGACCACAGATCTTGCAGGGCTGCGACGTCCAGGTCCTGTTCTTCATCTTCTGAAAAGTCGTACGATACCTGAAGACGAGAGCCTACATTCCTCCTCATCTAAAACAACATGAATGAAAAGTTTTATATTACTATGTAAACATTCAGGAAATATAAATGTTATTCAGTAAATTTGAGTTTCTGTAAATATACCTTAGTGTTATTTCCTACAGCATCTTTTAATCGGGCTACAAGTTCGGGTTTTTTTCCTTTTTTGGAAAGCTGTCTGTTAGTTAATTCGTCCCTCAACTGCTGTACTGAAAGGCTTTCTATGGATACGTAGTGCCTGTCCTTTTTATTGTCCAGAATATGATGGATTTGAACGTCTCTTATAATTTTACGTAAATCATCACCTACAAATGAAATGGCAAATATTTTTCAGAAGATTTGCTACATGAACTGCAAACACTTATAGTATTTTTTTTAAAGAAAGGCATATATATACCTGTTGGTTGAGACCATTTCCTCACTTTGGTGTTCAATTTGTCATCCCCCCTTTCCTCCCACATTCTGAAACTGACACCTACGCGTTTCAGTTCTCTTTTCAAATTGTCTTCAGATTTCTGGTCTATTGCCCAGGTCACAAGCTGAATTTAAAATTGTCAAAATTAAGCAAGGAGATCTTGTGTATGCAGATAGTTAGCAGAGTCGTTAAAAGTATACATTCGTGTATATTAATAAGAGACAATGTACCTGATTGAAGAGCTTTAGAGAAATCCTTATGCGCATGTGAAGATCATCAATGGGCATGTCATGGTATGAAATGAAAGGGCAGAGATCTGTATCTTTGTACCCGAACGTTTTCTTTTCAGAATTTAGAACAGTTTGTTGTTCTTCTTTAGATCTCTGTATCAACCAAGATGGGACTACAAAATACGTTATAAAATCACATTAGTTGTCCAGCAATTGCTATTGTTTTTATTACAATGTTTGTATCATTTTATCAATTTACAACAGTTACTTACTACTGAAATCACATATCTGCTTTTTGGAGCAGTGGCACCACATGCAGAAAAATTCGCATTGAGCACCATTAATTCCCTTCAGTAAGGCAAGTGCCTTCCAATCACAAGTCATTATCCTACAAAATATATAATTATACCAGTTTAGAATTTGAAATGATATTACAATACCAAATGGGGTAAAGAATAAAAAAAACAACGATAACCGTAGATGATGAGATAACTTTACCACTTTACAGAGATTTTTCTTCCATTGAGGACAATTCCATTCAATTGAACATTTTCCATGTCTCTTAATGTCCCAGAGGCAAATTCCTCTAAACTGCATCGATTTTCATCTCCTTAATTGAAATAAACATGTGATAATCGAAATAAAAATTCCAAAATACATGACAGGAAATTTCAATAAATACAAAGTTTCTCACCAATGTAAAAGAAAAGTGTAAACTCATCTTCCGGACACATGCTCAAATCTTCAAGCTTATCTGGCAATGACTGTCTTGGTGCCAAAATCTTGAACACCCCTCTTACTGAGGAGATATTTTTGGCAATTTTGGCACCATCACAGGAAAAACGCAGGGTAACAGTGTCATTCTCAATATACTTCTGGTATTTTTGGTGTTGAAGTACAAAGTCTAGAATGTGCTCTAGCTTTCTAGTACTGCAGTCTGCCTTTGTTAAAAAAATAAATAAAAGTAAATTGGCTTGTGCTATGATCGATCGGTTTCTAAAAATTGATATTCAAATGATAAGATAATAAAAAAGTTGTCAACACATAAAAATGCACGGTAAATGTACTTACTGTTGGATGGCTCATTATTTCAAGAGTTGTGTTGAGACGGTATTTTTCTGTATTGATGGCTGACTTGCTTGGTATTATTGAACCAATCATATGAAGTTCATGTAAAGCTTCGTCAGAAATTCTGAACTTGTCCTTAACTGCAATAACCTGTTGAATTACAGCAAGGTCTTGAGATTTCTTAACACCTTCATCTTCCAAACTAGCATTTTCATCAGGGGACACTTTGCGGGGAAAAAAGGATAAAACATGTCCATTATTAAAATTGAACTGGACTTTGATGGAGGAAATATCACTGTGAACACAGCTTGAAGCTTCTTGAAAAGCGCTTTGGTATTTTCTTTTCCTTTCTCCTCTTTGAGAATGTTTCAGCTCAAAAAATCCTTTTACTTTGCGTGGAGTTTTCTTATTTTCCATATCACCGTGGTCCTATTGCAATAAAATATGCATGTGAAATAAAAATTAAAAAAAAATATAAAGCTTCAATAACTGACATGACATACAATATCAACATAAATTTGTCAAATACACGTACATTTACTTTTATATAAATTCTGCATATTCACTATTTAAGTATTTCGGCTTAATTTTTTGCTAAAATATAGCCTATAGTTATCATCATTCTACTGAGTGGGTAACTTTAATGTATTGATCACCTACACTATGAATCATCCATAACTGAACAAGTAGTTACGTACCTGCATGTTGTTATTCAACGGCAACATTACACGTCTATGCACAGGTACAGCCGGCCGTGCCTCCACCCATGGTCGAAAAAAATTCGACATTTTTACAACTTTTATTTTAGTTTTTACCGGTTTACCAGAATTTTTGCATTTCGGATTTCCCACCAATACAGATAATTGATCGGTGCAGTGTCTGTTTAACGAAATATATTCAAAACTAACAATAAAAAAGTGTTAGATACATTCTACAGCGTACCTTAAAAATTAACGCTATAAACTTTGATGTAACATTTATTATATGAAATATCGCATAATAACAAACCCTGCGGTGGTCATACATTTACATCCGATTGAATATTTCATTTTTATTCAGTTCCTTTAATACGAGGTTAGTTAGCCATACCTTAATTAAAACTCTCCTAACAAAAAAGATACCTGTGTATTTAACACTTTACATGACGTACATCAATATTACATGTACGTATATCGGCTTAACTTAAAAAAAAAATGCTAGGTTTATGAAAAAAACCACCAAACAAAACATAATATTCTGTATTTCAGTGAGAAATAATTCTTAGAGATTGTGTTTCTAAGTGTAAACAATATGGAGACGATGAATAAGTAAAAGAGGAAAATCACATATTTTTTTTTTTAATTACGAAGTGTCTGTCTTCCAAATCTTAGCTTGTGTCCTTTTTTTTTTATCCCAACACGTATCTCTAAGCTATAAACATTGGCACTCTAAAGACTGTCGTAAACTATGGGGCGCCGTTTTAATATTTTTTAGGTATTTTCTGATATCAGAAAATGATTTTTTGATATCAAGAATTCGAATTTCTGATATCAGGAAATGATTTTTTGATATCAGAAATTCGAATTCTTGATATCAGAAAATACGATCCATTTTCTGATATCAAAAAATCGATTTTCTGATATCAAAATATCATTTTCTGATATCAGAAATTCGATTTTTTGATATCAGAAAATGATTTTTTGATATCAGAAATTGAAACTGATTTTTTGATATCAAGAATTATATTTTCTGATATCAGAAATTCAATGAAAATGGCGAATAAATTCCACCTATTTAATGAATACTCCCTTGACCCAAAATTAAATTGCCGAACTACAGAGCCAGATTTGCATTTAAATATTTGTTGTCTTTTATTTATTTTAATGTAAAATTTGATAAGTGTTCTTGATAATTCTGGTCTTATGTATTGAAAGCGCTAACTGTACGCCTGTATAACTCTTTATATTATGCGAGGCCATCATTTTTCAATATTCACAGCAAATCGCAAAGAAAGCAGTGTTGATCAGTGTATATGTGGCAAAACTTGCCAGAATGAAACCAGGTTTAAAATAAGGCATTCATCATTATTCTTAAGAGACATATACAGGCTTGAAACACATTTTCTTACAAATTACAGGGAGCATTCATTAAGTTGATAGTAATTTTATGTAAGTCTTATTTTCTGATATCAAAAAATAGATTTTCTGATATCAGAAAATGTAAATGATTTTTTGATATCAAAAAATGATTTTGTGATATCAAGAATTCGATTTTTTGATATCAAAAAATGATTTTGTGATATCAAGAATTTAATTTTTTGATATCAAAAAATCAACTTTAATTCTTGATATCAAAAAATCTATTTTGTGATATCAGAAAATCATTTTTTGATATCAAGAATTCGAATTTGTGATATCAAAAAATGATTTTCTGATATCACAAAATAGATTTTTTGATATCAAGAATTAATTTTTGATATCAAGAATTAATTTTTGATATCAAAAATTCGAATTATTGATATCAAATATTTATTTTTTGATATCAGAAAATACCTAAAAAATATTAAAACGGCACCTCATAGTAAACAGCCGCTGACCCAAATCTCTGAAACTTTAGTTCGGCTCCCTATTGCGGGTTTTCAAGCAAATGCGGCTGACCTTAATTAAGTGTATAATTGAAGACCGTTACCTAGGCTTATTCTAAACCGGACGGCATTTCTTGGCATGTTTATCAGCTGTTAACCATAGATTATCGCGTTAACTATAGTTTACAGGTGTGAAATATAGATTAACGTCGGTAACTATAGTTTATGATCCGTAAACTATAGTTAACAGTCGATAAACCTTGTTTATCGACTGTGAAACTATGTTTAGCTAATTTTTGTGAATTTGGCGTGCCATAATTGTGGGCAGTGGTCTGGGGCTCTGTCTTGCCTTCAGACTCCCAGCAATAACAATTTACAATGTGCCAAGGGCCATGCTGAAAACTTCCATTGTTTTACATGTTACATTAATCCGAATTTTTGAAATGGATCATTATTTGTATGGATTTGACCACATTTACCCGTAAAAAAAGGAGGTGCTGTGAAAGCATCTCTCCAGTAGTCAACTGGAAGCAGTCTTTTTCCTCCTCTTTTTGTACAGTAAGATCATATCAAGATGCTTGCGCGCTTTTACAAAAGTATAAATGATTCAGGGGGTTCAAATAAACATATTTCATTTTCAGGGTTTCTCGTAATAAATATCTATTATTTATTATATACATTATATTTTATTTAATGAGTAATTTTTTGGGAATGTTCTATAATGAAAGTCGTTTGAATTATGTTTCAATAAATTAGTAGTCATCTGGAAGCATCTAGAAGACTTTTACCTCCTCTTTTTTTGTACTGGGAAACATTCTATTCCCCGAGTAGTGGAGGAGATAATTCTGGTGTCTGGTCAAGGTCGAATAACGAAGGTCCCGAGGATCAAATACTTTGAAATATCATATAGGCCTATGGAGAAACCATATTATACTACATCTAATATACATTGTAGATAAATCACATGAGTTTCCACAAAGTTGATAATTAAAACTCACAAGATGTATATTGTCTTTGCCAGAGTAAGATTTTACTTTATTTCAACAATTTTATACAGCATGGACAACAAGAGCGATAACTCCTGTTGATATTCTCTTCACTCTATCATGTCACAATTTCAATCAACTACCTCTATTTATCAATCTACCACCTCTATACAAGTAGGTTGCTCGAGTTGTCACTTGAATACTGAACGAATTTCATAATACAAAACGATCAGAAGCAAGTTCACAACTTCTAATTTCTTACGTTTTCTTCTACTTGAGTCGTCTATATGTATTTTAAACTGCTGATCTTTCACAGCTTGCTTCAATTGTTTTTGGCAGTAGTACTTAGATTGACTAATTATTAAAACATTTATGTAGGGAAAAATTCTTATCATTATATTACCTTTAGAGAACTGAGTTACATTCTGTTCTCTGCTAGTAGAAAAAATAATAAGGTAGTTGGTTATAAAATCATTTAATGACAACCTCAAGGTCATCTCGCATGCAAATGATGACAACAACAAAGTTTACAAAACATGTGTTACTTGTTATTTAACAAGTAATCAATAAAGAAATAAAATGTAACATTTACTTCAATATGCTTAAAATACAAATAATGTAAAATGATGACTTTAAAAATGCTGATCGAAAGACTTTGGTAGAGTAATTCCTTCCCTCCGTACATTTTACTTTTGTATATTCAAACTATTTAGTTGACGGTCTCCCCAGTAAGACTCCAAGTCAAAAGGTTTAAAATCTGAAACAACAAATAGAAATGATAATAGTCATGTCAGATACAGGTGCATGATTTCAACTATAAACTGTTCATGAAAGTACTTTTTTCCCATCTTCATAATGTCAAGACTTATAATGTTGTTTACGTCTCCTCTGTATTCATGACATGGTTTAGTATCAACAGCTAATGAAACATGCAGAGCTGTCATTTTTCATTGCTTATTGATTCTATTCTCAATATTTTAAAACATTTACATTACCTATAATTGTGCATCAGTTGATATTAACCAAATAATACAAACCACACAGAAAATAATAAAAAATAATGAGACACTGATTTCATTTTCGATTTTTAATCTCAACTTATTGTGTGATACATGTACTTGGATTAGCCTATCTTTATGATGTACTCTGAAATCATTTTCATTTGTGGGGTCAATGTTCGTGGGTTGCCAATATTTTCCTACTTCGTGGGGATGTTGTTTCGTTGGTAATGTAATTGGAATCATTTTAATAAATATTAAACAATTAATGTGTATAGGTTCATGGGGATGTAAATTCGTAGACAAGGGTTACCCACAAAGCCATGACCATTGGTCCCCCACGAACAATGTTGATTCCATGGTAAACTTTTGTCAAGGCTACGTTTGAGGGACCCAACAATAATAACAACAATAGGTCTTGACATTGTGAAGATGCTTCTTTCCCAGTTCTAGTTTTGACATAGATGAAATTGAATTATTTTTAAAGAGATTAAGTTTAATATTTTAATACTGATAATCATTCAATTTGATGAATTTGTTACACCAGTTGAAACACAAGAATTAACAACAAGTTAAAAAGGGAGATTACACTTTGATATTGATTGTTAAAGACGTGACACTACTTACTGGCTAGCGTTGGGTTGTTTGGATTCTTGTCTTTATAAACTATAGGTCCTCCTGAGTAATAGAACAGAAACATTTTAAGAGGGGTACACAAATCTAAGTAAGTGACAGTTCTAAACAAAAAATGAAATTTTTTTTTATACCTTCTCTCTGACTACGAGCACACGAATCCATTTCATTGTTTACTTTTGTCCATGCTGAAAAAAAAGACATGAAAACTGAGTCTGGACACATGTATCTTATTACAGCTTGATGCAAGTCATTAAAATAAGTTAAGGCCCAATTGGTGGAAGTGCATTACGGTAAATCTTTTGTTACCTTTAATTACCCAGGTATCACAGAAATTATATCTTAATTGGAGGACATTATCCATGAAAAAGAATCCGCTTCATATTTATTTATGGAATAAAGAATAATTTTTTTACTTTTATGCAGAGATAAATTATGATAGTGATCATTTACTGTACATGATCAAATCTATCATTAACCCTTGGATTTGATCCTGCCCCTGGTGTAACTGATCTCCTTATAAAAGTCAAAGAATGATTCCTTATTAATTACATTGTATATTTACATTATTTTTCAATCAGTGAAATTCAGTGTACATACAATTAAAATTTTCATTTTCACATTATTTACATCATGAAAACTCTGCCTGTGCCCGAACATCATTTAACACTTCTCAATATTTTCAAGCAATGCAGACTGATACCACTCAGCACAAAGCATTTCCACATGATTCTGTTCAACATGTCCATTTCAGGCTATATGCCAAGTATGAAATTATCCAAACATATAAATGAAATTTGATTTGCAGTTCTATCACAGACAGAGACACTGGGAAATTTACATATTTCAAAATTTATGTATATAATTTGTGATTCATGTCCATTTGCCAAAAATTGACACGAGATATTGATTGCCAAAAATTGATACGAATCCTGGTCATTTAAAAAGTTGATTCTTTGTAAACTCACCTTCATACAGAAATCTAACAATCTCTTCGTGTTGAGGGGTAAATGCCTCAGCAGAGCCACTGCTGTTAGATCTGGGATATCCACGCTTTCCATTTACATGGTGCTGGTTGTAGTTAAAAGTAGGCTTTGGAGAGCTGTAATGCAAAAGATTAAGAAAAGATAATGTAATTGTTTTATTACAGGTATAATTAGAAAAAAAATCACACATTAAGTTTTGTTAATTGGGGAATTATGAATTTATATGCATCATGTGACTCTGTTTTATTATAGTATACATATCTAAATATTTTAAAAGAATATTACTAAAGAGTTGTTTCTGTTTGTTTCACTTAAAATTCACCCCCCCCCCCCCCCACCCAAAAAAAATATCCCAATACACATTCATAACACATTTTAAAATTTTAAAAGTTTTACAACATGCTCAATAATGAGTCATTATTGGTGAAAGATATTATGTTTATTTCAAGCGTAGAAAAAAAAGAATTCTTTATCCAAATCATGAAAATATACTATAAATAAGTATCACTATCAGTATATTTACCCCCCCCCCCCAACTCTCGTTCAGACTTGTTTACATCATACTGTAAATACACGTGGTGGTTTGTTTACCAGGTATAATTTACGCAAGATGTCATTGAAATCTAAACTTTGATTTCGAGACATATGTCGGTAGAGATGTAAAATAATACGAAAATAAGAAAATACACACCTCATTGTATTTTCCTCACTAGAATCTTTCTCGTGGTCCTTCTTTTCAAGGTTATTGAGAGATTTCGTTGGCCCTATGAATAAAACAAAGCATGTAAAAACGGTCTTCAAAAATTCCCCTTCAAAATGACACATCTGGCGGGTGCGTACATTCTTATAATGATGAGAAATAGCAAAAAGAAAGTTACCTCTGCGGGTGCTTGCGACGAGTTTGCTTGGTCCTCTCTGTAATGCATACATCCCTCATACACATTGCTCTATTCTGCGCAAAGCATTGCGCACAAGGTCAAATCGAGCCGTAGGAGGACGAAAGCTATCCATTCTCATTATTGGCTTCCTAGACGAGCAAGTGACAAGAAATCAGATGCATGACCATTTTATGCGTATGGTAATGTAACATTATGTCTTTTAACTCTTAAAGATGTGAATTAAGGATAATGTCAATAATTCTATTTACAAATCTTATCCAATTGAAATTGCGGTTGTGTAAGGCGCCGCTGGTGTAGTGGTATCATGCAAGATTCCCATTCTTGCGACCCGGGTTCGATTCCCGGGCGGCGCAGACTTTTTCTGGATTTTAGTTTAAGTTTTCTTTGATTTTAACTATTTTGATCTTCTCAAAATTATATTACAGTACTTTTGTTGATAAAGTGACAGAAAAGTATTTAAAATGTGCAAGGAGTTCTGCATTATTGAAGGAGAAGCAATGAAAAATTATTTCCTGGTATATTAATCTTATATATAAAATGCAGATACATGTATGTTACATCTTAAACAACCTATCACTGTTTTGTTTTTACAGCATATGAATGCATATTGCATTGTTTAACAAGACTGTCCATCATCTTACAGTCCTTTTAAAGGTACTGACTCAGAGTAATTTTTTTTGCGTAGTTTGAATAATTCTTGGGATATACAGTGTTTAGATTCATTTTTTCTTATACAAAAGTGCATTGCAATGCCACAATAGAATTTAAGTTACAAAGATATTAGAAAGTTTTTGTTTATATACCTTTAAGTTGGCTGTAGGTTATACAAGCAGTGGGCAGAAATTTACACTGGAGGGGTAATTTAACAAATTGCTTTCACCCTTTCTATATCATCAGCAAAAAAATACAATCTGCATCCACTTGGACAACATGCTGAAATTCCCAGCAGCTGAGAGAAACAAGGAGGTCGTGCTGAATGTTCTGAAGGACCATCTACCAACAGATAAGGCAGGACTGGCACTAGAGGTCGCCTCAGGCAGCGGAACTCATGTCGCCTTGTTTGCGCAACATTTCCCAAAGATCATATGGCAGCCATCCGAGATTGATCAGCAATGTTTGCAAAGGTTTCCAATCATATTTATACTTATAAACAGAAACCCAAATATCACCTTGACCTAAAGTTAAAATGACATCTCTCTGTATAGATGTGTTACAAGCTAAGATATATTTCTTTAATAAATTTGAAAGACATCTTTTTAAGAAAAAAGATTTATTGTCAGATTGAATGATAACTGTGTATGACAGCTAGATATATAATATTATTTATCATAATTCATCATTTTTATAAAATGATTTCAAGACCAAACTTCAACATTAAATCAAACTTTTAGTATATCAGCTTACAAAGAACACTATGGGCTACAGAATGTAGAAGAACCTTTTACATTAGATGTCACAACTCCTGTTGAGTCATGGAAGGATGGAAACCTTCAGTCAGCTTCTTTGGATGCTGTAGTGAATATGAACATGATTCACATATCCCCCTGGGATACTGCAGTGGTAAGGTTCTTAAGATTAACACAGATGTATTGTACCAGTTGGGAAGGGGGGAGGGGTAGGGTATATAATTATAAACCAGTAAACCATTGTTTAAACCAGTCCAGCTACTGTAAAATCATCATTTTTTTTAAACACCAATGCATGTATATGTGGATTTTATTTTCGAGTCAATCTTTTGAAACTGGCTGGGAGAATTATGACGTACAAAACAGGGATTCGAACTGGGACCCCCTGAATCTTTGGTCAGGTGCTCTAACAACAGAGCCATCTGGCGCCAGTATTCAAACCAGTTGCATGGACCATCAGATTCCTCATCTTAAATTAACTTTGCCCTGGAAGATATACTTAGGCTCTTTCCCCTGGCATAGCTATTTTAAAACCTGTCAGTTTCAGGCGTTGGCATGGCACCCATTGTAAAGGGAGAAATAATGGACAAGACAAGGATTTGAATCCGGGTCCATTGAATCACTAGCCAAATTCTACCAATTGAGTTATCTGGTGCAAGTATTCAAACTAGTCTGACCGTAACATTCCTCCCCCTTTTTTGCCTTCTAAGATCACCTCAGGCTATTCCACTGGCAGGAGTCAACCTGTCAGTTTCAGGGGTTACCACTACACCAAATGTAACGGGATGGGAGAAATAATGACAGACCTGACAGAGATTTGAACCCAGGCCCCTGAATCTCTAGTCAGGTGCCCTGCCAACTGAGCTATCTGGTGCCGGTATTCAAGCTGGTCTCACTGTCACACTTAAAAAATAATGAAATAACAAAGTTTTCATTCACAGGGGTTGTTTCGTGGCTGTGGTACTCTACTCAAGAGTGGTGGATTGCTATTTTTGTATGGGGTATGTTATTCATATTGATGCCTCTAATTTCGAAATAAAAATAAAAATAGCGAATGATTATACATTCCAATATTGTTTTTTTTTCCCTCAGCCATTTGCTGTTCATGGCACACTAACTCCAGAGAGCAATGTTTCATTTGATGCGTCCTTGAGGCAAAGGTTTGTTATGATCATCTTAAGTGTAAAACAATCATTTGCTGCTTTTTTAAGATCTATCTCACCTGTAAGAAATCTGAGCAAGAATTCTGCTTTTTCTTGCATGATTTGATAAAATAATAAACTATCATCTTCACTATAGTCTGTCCCAAGTTATTGCTTCCATCGCTTTTTGATGATTTTTAATAAAAATACACATACCTGTGAAAGAAATACACTTGAAATCGTTAAAAGGGAATATATCCAAGATATCTTCATTAATCAATTATCCCTTTCCACTCATAAAAATTCACAGGAACAAAAACAGATTCCTTACGGAGATTTATAATGGGGAATGTTTACATCTTTTCTCCATTCGGAATACACTCGGAATACATCGCGCAATTTTTTAACGTTATCATCCGGGCTTATTAATGGCTATTGCAATGCAAAAATCTCCGTAGACTTTCAATTTCGGGATGTGTATTGAAACCTGAAGCGGTAGAGGGGGCGTTTCAAAACAGATAATCTGGACATTTTTTTATATTAGTGGATGAACGTAGTTTGAGCACAAAGGTATTTACTGTTATTGAAATATCAAGCAAAAAGTGGTGGAAGCAAAAACTCGGGACAGAGTATAGCCAGAGTTGATCATCTCTGCATTCTTTTATGTAAAATTATGTAAGATCGTCAACTTGTGAAAAGGGAAGCAGAAAGGGGTTGATCATCACCCTTTGCTAATGATGATTACTTTAGTATATAACTAGATGAAAAATATATACTTTTTGTCAATAAACATCTCAATGACAGCATGTAAGATTATGTACATGAAAATACATGTATATTCTTATTCAAGAGAGCAAGAGAGGAAATGTGCAAAGGAGACCATATTGAAATCAGTGATAAACAACAAAAACAATCATAACTTGTACAATTTATTTTTAGTATAATTAATAGACAGCATGATATTGTACGTGTCATAATCAGCTCTTACTTTTATGAAGGAAATTGTGCATAACTTTGCAAAATACCAAAGAGGTATAGCGCCTTTTCCCATTATTTCGCCTACACCTGTTTTTGGATGGAAAGTACCTGTTACTAAAAATAGCTTCAGGTACCTAGCTGTCAAAATATGATTCGAAACCTGGACTGAAACTGATTCAAGTGTACTGATTTTATAATGGTGTCTATAACAACTGATTTGTCATAAATTCGGGATATCTGAGTATAACAGTAGTTGATATTCTGAACCGTGATAAGTTCAAGCAAAATGCAAAGGATCCAAGCGTAAATAGAGTACATGTATAGTGTTAATGAAGAGATCTGTTTATATTGGGTGTGCTCATACTCAGACTGAATTAAACAAGATAATTAAAAAAAAACCCAGATGATTAGATGCATGAAACTTAACCTCTCTATTCTGTTCATGTTTCAATTTAAGTGAAAAAAAAAAAACTATTTAGTGGATTCGATCCAGCGACCACAAAATCAAAAAGACCTCCGCGTTACCACTAGGCCACGCATCTAACATTTTCAGCAGATGCATTTTCAATATATATGGCTATATACAAGATTGTACGTATTAGAAAAGACACTAAATGAAATATTTGTCTATACGAATACCACATTAAACCAAAACTAATTCAATGTAAACGACTAAACGTGTATTACAATACCTGTAGAACATAAATTTGATCCGATGTCCTTGGTTTAGAGTGATTAAAATAGTCAAATATCCATTTTTTTTTCGTATACTAACTACTTTCCTATATATCCCTAACAAAACCTGAATATTTTAATGATGTCGTATAAGATAATCAAGACTCTTTGAGCATGGTGATTGTGTTATTTGCGTTTTTTTGAATATATTTCAATAAATATTGTATAATATTTAAAATGTCTGATGTTTGCAAAAGGCTACATTTGAGGCCAAAACGTATATTAAGTGCGCTATACCTCTTTCACTTTCTATTTTTTTTTCTGCCATTATAGCACAAAACATTTATAAGGCAAAGCATGTATGTACATATACATGTCATTTACAAAAGTGATGACTCTGGCACAAGGTGCTGGTATATTATGAAAATGCTTAATATGTTGTAAGCAAGTATATTATGAAACAGCTTGGTCTGTGTTTCCATTATAGAGACAGTAGATGGGGAGTAAGGGATGTTGACGATGTAGAACATCTTGCAGAACAAAATAAAATGTCCCTAATTAAAACAGTAAGTGCTTATTAAATATCTTTTTCCTTCTTGTACAATACACATTTTCTCTTGTATAATTCAATAATTATAAACATTGTGTTGTCTTTACGTGTATTATAAATATGAATTGTTTGTTGTAGGTTGATATGCCAGCAAATAACAAAACCTTGATTTTTAAGAAATCATGAGGAAGATGAAATCCATTTTTGTAAACCAAATAATTCATCTACATGTATAGAAATGATTTATATTACACACTACTGCAAAAAATAATATTACTCTCATAATTTTTCATATCTAATAATCAAAATAATTTAGAAAAGCTTTATTTTTGCATGTTACAGAAATAAAATTACCAAGTACTACCTGTACATTAAACAAGAATTCCAGTTTCATATAGTTGATTTTCCTTCACAACAATTAACTTACAAAGCATACATGTATTTGAATTGCTACAACACAATAAATGAACCCAATAAATGCCTACAGGACAATCTGAATATTGTTTGTACGTATACAATTTTGAATGCATCAATGCTTTGTTGTTTGTCAGTCAAATGAAATCAATTCCCCCTCCAGCTGGGCAGGAGGGGGTGGTTGGTGGGTTTGTTGAGGAGGGGCAGGGGGTCCTCCCTGATGATATTGCTGGCCCTGGGGAGGGGGTGCTCCCATGTACTGCTGTTGTGGGGGTGGAGGCGGTGGTTGCTGACCTGAAGAGGTTGAATACACACCTTGCGGATTCGGCGGGGGCAAAGAATTGGCCATACCTGTAAAGTTATGAGTTACATGTACAATGTGTGTATTATTTTGCTAAACCATTAGAAATCTATTTTTCATAAATTGAAATAGAAATCTGAAATGCAGATGAAATGTTTTTAATTGATTTTCATATCAAAGGAGATCTGATGACATTCATAAATGCACTTACTTTGCATGTTAAATGCCTTGTAATCCATATTAGGGGGAGGCATGTATCCCTGATTCATAGGAGGGGACATGCTGTATTGCATCTGTGGTTGGTAGTTGTTTGGTCCAGCTTCTGAGTGGTAAGTTCCCGGTAAGCTAACCGGCTGAGTGGATCCTGGTGGGTACTGTCCTCCAGCTTGTGAACCTGGGGGGTTGTACACATGTTGTGGTGTCTGCTGCATCTGGGGCAGTCCTGACCCCATGGACCCTTGATTCATCATGCTCTGTTGATCAATACCTCCCCCTGGGGGCCCCATCCCCATATTCATTCCTCCCTGCATCTGGGGCATTCCTTGTCCTGGTCCCATAGGCATGTTACCTGGACCTACTCCCATTGAAGGTTGGTATGCATTCAGATGCATTTGGTGAACTGGTGAGCCATCCACAGAATTAATTGGACTGAAGGTTTGTCCTGGCATTCCCTGCATGGGAGGCACTTGCCCATAAGCCTATCGTTAGAAATTTGATAATAAAAATTGATGTTGGCAACCAAGAAGTAGCCGTCTAGAATGTATCACATCAGTAAACATAAGACTCTAAAGAACAATTTTTCTGTGAGGAGATGAGATTCATAATTTTCACATGCATGAAAGATGAGATGCATTAATCTTACGTTTGAAGGATATCCATATGCCTGCATCTGCCTTATTTGTGTCAGATGTTTCTGTTGTTCAAACCTCATTTGCATTTCTCTTTCCTGCTCCTGTAACCGTTGTAGAGCCAACTGTCTCTGCATTTCTAAGTATTCCTAATTAAAGTCCATTAAATAATTGAATAAACATTTAAGCAGAAGTTCATGTACATGAAATTTTTAAGTGGATTTTTTAAAGGGAATTTTACAACAATAAATATTTGTTAAATTGTAATTGTAGAAGCAACCATTGAAATATATTCACATTCATTATATTGCCCCAATTTCCCCCCAAAACTCTTGGGGATAAATTGCAATTTTTTTTTTAGGAACTTGTGATTACAATAAAGCAAATACAAACATTTACCAAGAAAGATTCAATTAAAATCAAAATGGCATATCAATAATCAACAAGTATTTTTTTTAGAGTACTGCATAAATAATACATGTTCTCTACCAGTTCCCCATATTTATTTGAGGACTATTGTTTTGTATTCCAAGTACCGGTACTAGGTAGGAATTTTGGTAAAGATATCAATTTGTCTTCAAAATAAAAAAAATAAAGAGATCATAAGTTTTCTTTCATCTGGTAGAGAAGAAAATCTTTGCCTCTGGGGAATGAAACTAAATGCAGTTAATCTGCAACAAACTTACATGTTTCTTTTGCCTCATGATTTCCAGTTTGTGGGCCATCTGGATCTGTCTCTGTCTCTCTAGCTCCTCTTGTTCCCGGCGTTTTTTCTCTCGATAATCTTCTCTCAGGGCATCTAATGCTTCTCTAGCATCACGAAGTTGTGCAAGTTTGTCCTGAAGGGACTCGTAGTGTCCTAAAACAGAAAAAGGTCAATGAGTTATTAAGTTCTCTACTCAATAAATACATGCAAAGACAAAATCATAAACAATTAACAATGTACATGTACATGCAATTTAACAAAGAACATCTGGTCCCAAGAACCATAAAACTTAAACAAGCTCAATTTTGATTTCAGTCTCACTTTTATAAAAGGAAGATATACATGAAGTAGATAGTTAGACTGAGATCAAAAGTGACCTGGAAGAAGGCTTCCCCTGGGCTGTCTGTAGTGACCCTACCTCTCATATCCTCCTGCTCCTGAGTGTACTTCATCAGCTGGGGGTGCATGTTAGTTATCACATTGAACAGAGACTGCACAGACGAGTCATTGGCAATGCTACGGCCTCTCTGGGAGTTGCTCTTCATTCTGTTCACAAATATCTCCAAGCTGCTATGTAAAGCTCGCAAAAACTGCTCTTGGTCACCCTCATCAGCTCCATTTTGATAGGCCTATTATCAAAATATAAGTTATGAAAATCTGACTCACTAGTCAAGCATTTGGGTTTAAAATTAACTGATGTAATTCTATAGATGCCAAATACTGGCACTGGTACAATGTACAAGGGTTGAAATTACATGAATTACAGGATTGCTAATATAAGTTTCATTTACTGACATAACGAATAATGTCATTAAAGATACAACTTATGACAATGTACCTCAATGATGACCCCTCCCCCAGCTTGTTTGGGCTCCGTGTTGGCAACAGGAGCCGACGGGGTGGTGGTCACCACTGGCTGTTTGGTGTCCTCTGACTTCCTCTGCCAGTAGTTCCTGTCTAGATACCGGGCTAGTTCTGGGTCCATGTCTGTGGTGTCAATCACAGGAGCTGACACCTACAGTGTAAAATTTGGAGGTCTTACAGTTACATACACATATATGTAAATTCCAACAACAAGATTACATTACAATGGAACATATATAATGGAACACATTTATTGGTAGTTGAATAGTTAATTGAGTTAATCTGTAGACGGGAACTGAGGCAATAATCTAAAACGCACCACTGGCTGAGTGGCAGGAGCGGTGGCTGTTGTGTTGCTACCACCTCCATACATCCCATAGTTCTTCCTCATCCTTTCTCTCTGAAAATTGAGTCGCAAAATGTGTTTAATGTTCAATTAAATAATACTGACGCAGTTCATAAATCAACTAAGAAGCGGTACTGCTGAAACAAAGTGATAGATTGACTAAGTAAGACGGTATGCACCTCTTTCTCCTTGGCCTCGTTCTCACTCTGGGACAGAGCCAGGGCCAGCTGTAACTCCTCCTCCTCTTGGATTTCCTGCTCTGACTTCTGGGGCGGGCTCTACATGATCAACAGACAAAAGAATTACAGTCTACGTTCATCAACAAATCAGAGAATGACAGGCTAGCCTGGGGCAGGCTATCATACATGGGTATCGACAAACTACAGAATTATTGTACATGTTACACTTCCCCTGGTTGAAAATATTGTCAAAGAAACAAAGAATAACAATAGACAAGTTATAAATTTCTGATACTGAGTTCATAAGTTCACTGGACCTAACAAGATCTATATATTCTTGAGTGTTGTTCACTGAATTATCTCATGGAAATATATTGTACACAAAGGACTGTTGGGATAATGTTTCCTTAAGGTACCTCACTACACCTTGAAATAGTTTCTAAAATCAGCAGAAAAATACTCCATTATGATAGATAGCATAATGGATAAGAAATTTACAAGTCAAATAGGTGCAAAAAATGTATAAGTTTGGTTAAAAAATAATATTTTCAAAAAATTAATTCTGTAAATATGAACAAAAGCTCCAGGCGGATTCAAACTCAAGATCTGTGGTTCACAGCCTTATACTTTCACCACTAAACTATGACGATATACATGTACAAGCAAATCGGTTGATACAAACAATTTATCAAAACATTAAAAATGCCATCTTGTGATGTACACTGTAGTGTCTTAAAAAGTATAAGTCTAGTGAGGTACCTTAAGAACCAACAGTAAATGAAGATAACGCTAGCGCTACAATGGATATATTTCACAGTACATTATTTGCAAGCAATAAATTTTCTATAAAATTTGCCAATCATAAAATTATTTCCAAATCATATATCTTTAAATATAATAATAAGATATAAAATCATACTGAATGACATGAGATTGAAATGTACTAACACAAGAAATCAGAAAGTTTCAAACATATGTAAGGCCACACCAATATAATTTCTTGTTGTTCGGACATCCAATGAAAAAAAGTATGAGAAGGCGAGCGATTAAATAATAACATTATTTATTATTGTAGTCAAAATTTTTAGGCAGTACATAAATAAATTTGCGTGGACAGTTGTATTTTTTTCTACTTGTTTCTGATTTATAAATAAAAACTATCAAAAATATGAAAAATAGAGCGGAAATAGAACAGAACACAATGCAGAATTTACCAGGTGCGAGAAATTAATAATATTATTTGTACTGTTTTATTTTAATACGAGCGGTGGGGTCCGACAAACAAGAAAGTATATTGGTATGGTCTAATTAAAGATATTTTCTGTGTCAAATTTAAGAAATGTTTTGACTCCAATCAACTTATTACACAGAAAAAATAGCAACTTATTTATACATGTACATGTATAACACTGAAAACACTGTTAATCATGAAAACTTTCTAAATGTCCAGTGTAACTGAACAAGTACCTGTTGTTGTTTAGAGAGTGGACTCGCTAAATACTCAGCAGGTAGGTCATCAGAATCCTTCTTCTTGGCTGGTCTGCAAGAATCAGAGGTTGAAGTTGAACTGAAGTGAAGTTTTATACATGTACTACATTTCCCACAGCTTATATGATAAGAGGCTGCTTTAAAATTGAGTTAAACCCAGCTTGCTCTCTGTTGACTTACTGTTGGATTTTGTCATAGCAGGAATCACACACCCTCACTTCTCTTTCAATTCCAAATTTGGGAATGATGGATGATTTAGCTGAGCACTTGCCACAGAAGACATCTCCACAGCTACGGCAATGGTGCTATGTAAATAGCAATGAAAATCTTTAAAAATCTTACACATCTACATGTAATTATATGTACCATCTAGTCTTTTACTTTCTATAAAGGAAAAGTTCAGTTTGTTTATGATATACCTCATACCTGTCTGTTAAATGTTCCAAATCTAGTGCGACAGCGGGCACACAAATCTCCCTCCTTCCATTCAGGAGCTTTCTCTGCCATAAACATGGCATCTGCTTCTTTTAAAGTTGGAAAGGTGTAGCCTGTCACAAAAAGTATGGTCAAAATATTAAACATTTAACTCTCTATTATTTCAATATTAAATATTCAAAAAAAAAAATATTTCAGTATCAAATTGCACATTGTGTCTGTTATTAAAAGGGCGTATCTGAAAATTTGTATCATTTTTATGGCTACAAATCTCCAAACAACTTTACCTTCCATTTTCATCAAATTAAAAGTGTCTTGCACAACTTTATAATTTGGTTCATTCCGGAATGCATGGGACCAACACTGAATCAGTTCACAAATTTTGCCTTTCATGGGATCAGGCTTGCTCTGAGGGAAAAATGAAACAAAAAATATTAAACAAAGATAACATTTCATTGAACATTATGATTTCTAATGCATGTACCAACTGATAATACCTTTGCAATGTCTTTCAAAAACTCCATGAATTCTTTTGTAGCAATTTCTTCATGAATGATGGAACCGCAATTCTTTACGCAGGACTCTAAAGTCTGTAATATCATGCATCCTTATATTAGTTTCCATCATTTTACAGAGTATCAGTCGCTGCGATTGATATGATAACACACTTAGCATAATTGATCATTTTACAGAACAGTTCCGATTGATATGATAATACACATAGCATTATTGATACTGTGGAATTATTAGCAATGGAGTTTCAGAATGTAAGAAAATTGAATCGTATTTACCTGCAAAGCAAACATAGCAACATGGGGGTTTTCTGCCGAGAGCTTTTTCTTCATAGATGTAACTGCATATTTCCCTCTGTAAAAATTACAGAATACACTTGAAAGTTAGATCACAATATCTCATTCTAGTGCAGTAAGCAAACACATTTGCTTTGCAATCTCTTATATGTTGTATTCAACAGAATACGGAAGTTGGATATTTACTAAACTTATGGTATATTCTTTATAACCATTAAGGACTCATTTACTAAATACACATGCTGTGAAAAAGCACTATGTACATGTTAAAACAACTGAAACAGAATGTGACACAGTTGTTGAGAAAAGAAACTACTTGGAAAAAGTTCACAATGAATTAAAGATGTTAATTTTCAAAATACTTCTAATACCGAGTGCAGCGATAGGTGGGTGAAGACCGCCTCATGAAGCGAAGCTTAGTGGTAACACACATATATATATATATACACGTCCCTTTAATGGGCATTTTGTTAGACAAAGTTAACTCAATCATTAAATGAGAGATGCTTTTCTATGTTTATTGTCCATTAAAGGGACTTAAACATGATTTGAGCTTAAATTTTTTAAATTTTTTTTTAGTTTAGAATGGAAAATATGCTTTGTCAAAATTTTAAAGTCAAATATTGAATTATAAGCAAGACACACAGTTTGAAATTCTTTGTTTTGTATACAAAGCTTGAATCCTGTTATTATTTACATATGTGTTGTACTGGTATAAGTTATTAGTTTCTATCAAATGTTGCTTTTTTCTGTTCAAAATATTATTTATGGACACATTGAATCAGTTTATCTTGTTTGCTATGAGTCATTTTGTCAAAGAAATGGCAATTCCTTGCTTGTCATTATTTGCAGACAAATATAAGACACAAGCTTTGTTTACATAACAATGAATTCTTACCTCTGTATCTCTATTATGACTTCATAAACAATAAAAAATAAAGTTTGATCTCATATTGTGTCCCAAGTCCCTTTATTGCAAATCAAACAGTGGTGTACACGCTGCGACCGATAAACTGATGCGTTTAGTGATGACACTATTGGGATCGCAAGTAGCAGTTTTATAAACTAGTATTTTCATTACATTGGCTGTTTAGTACCCACCCACTTTTACCTTTACTGTGGTATTGATAATTTATGATTCAACTGCCAACTGTGTTGTTTACTGTGTATCAGGACTGCACAAACTAAATCACTGCAATAATTGACTAAATGTTCCCACAATAATAGCTTTTTGTTTTTTATGGTGTAAACAATTGCCAAACAGTTTCTGACAAATTTCTTCACAATAAGCTGAATAACGTATGTTATTCAATGAGAGAAGCCCAATCTGTGACTTTAATCTATACATGTGCTCATCCCTGCTTTTAGAGAACTTTTTATTTGATTTTTTTCACTAACATTATTTATGTACGTAAAAATTGCCCCGTTTGTTCTCAAATAACTCGATCTGTATGTAATTTTTAACTTGCAATTACAAATTTTCTTTCTTCGACATTTGTTTCTATGTGTTAGCATCATGTTCACTACATGCATTTTGGGCTGGTCTATATAAATGCGTCAGTCAGAATCTTTGTTCTGAATCACAAAGTGTCATCACTCAATGTAATGCAACATTGACCGTAGCGTGTACATCCAAGTTGGATTTGCAATAACTCTATCAAAAACTTTCCAGGTTTTCAATGGAAAGTAATTTAACTGAAAATAATTGACTATGCAAACCAGATAAGTTTCAACAATGCTTTAATCAGGATATAAGACTAGTTTCACATATGTCTTATCAAATTATTAGATGGAAAATGAAAACATTAGCATCAAGGACCTGATCATTTAGATAATGAATAAGGTATAAATAGAAAATTTATCAACTTATGAATTGATTAGCATTGAATAAGAAATAAAAATTAACTGAATCGGAATTTTTTTTTTGGCTATTTCTGAAGACACAACTTATGAAACATTAGTTATAATGTAGACTAAGCACAAGGCATTTAGTTTAACTCAGGCAGCTTATGATTTAGGTCTGTACGTGTTTCAAATAATAAAAATCTGCGCTTTGCTCAACCGTCACACCGTTTACAAGGTTGGGCACACTTACCGTATTGAGGAATGATTACGCTAAATGGGAACTATTCCCCATTTCAGTAATAAAAACATTCCCTCATATGCGGAATTTTGACATGTTTTCCCATTCATGTCTTGTTTTCTTTAAACTGAACAATAAGTGCAAGAATATTTTTACGTTTTATTATCTACAAGGACCCACTTACTATGCGTATGCTTCAAATTTTAACATTCACAGCTGCGTTTCAGTGAAATCCAGTAACAAACAAAATCTATTCAGCAAATTTCTTACGGTAGCCTCTATGGATAAATAATGTGGTTATTCTGTACACATGTTAAGTCGTACATAGAATTTTTCATTCAATATTTTTCTCATTTTTACTAAAATATGGAACAACAATTTCTTTTAATCATTGTTTGGTTCGGGATTCAAGTTTCTTCTAAATAAACATAGTTTTATGATATCATTTTCTTTTAAATTGTAGTTTACGATTTGTGTTAAAAGCATTGCTGGTACAAGCTTCCGTAGTTTTCATGGTCTTCCCGAGATCAAAATATTTACCGGTAATAAAAAATAAACAACAATATCTGCATTCATTTTTAATTTTTTCTTGCATGGTCAAGTTGTGTCAACTCATTGAACACAAAACTCTGAAATTTTGGGGATTTTAGGCAGTAAAAGCAAACTATCAACGGAAAATGTACGACCAATGCTAGAATACTCGCGATTCATGAGTTCAAAATTGTCTTATATTCGTTTGCAGCTGTGGAGGACTAAAGTATTAGGCCATGAAGGTCAGTTGTAAAAAGTACTTTTGCCCCACATTGCATTTCTCATGCGCTTATTTTTAATTAAGTGGGATTTTTCATTTATTTGGCATACATCGAGAAAATCCCGCATTTGTGGAAGTTTTTTTACTACTGAAACAGGGAATAGTTCCCGTTTAACGTAATCATTCCTCAATACGTTAAGTGTGCCAAACCTGTTTACATATTAATACTTGTATTTATTGTTTAAGTATTTGAAATTGATTCAGTTAATTAACAATGTCTCAAAATAAACATACTGTACATCTCCCTGTCTGATACAATCACATATCTGAAGAATAGAATCCCAGTCTGGTTCCAGGAGGAGTTGACTTGTTGCCTTCTCTATTGAACAGAAAGGAAACATTTGAGAAAAACGTCGAATATTAATAATTAAACTTGAATGGTTGAAAGAAAATATATGACAACTTTTTCGTTGTAGAATGACCTCTACCGAAATTTTTACAAGTGGCTACATTCAAAACTCAGAAATCTCTAAATCTTATCCAGGTGTATACTTCATTCTCACAAAGTAATTCATTGTTTTTCTTGCCACATCAGCTGACTCTTCCTGTTTAAATTCTTTAAATCTTAAGTTTCTTCATATTCAAAACATCGTTTACTTACCCAAAGCTCTATCAAAAGTCGATGATTTACTCGAAAACATCTTCAATGTTCGTTTTCGCTCGTCTTTTTAGTTTTTGTCTTCCTAGATTAGTACAAATGACTCAATGACATAACCCAACTGATAAATATTACAAGGTCGCTTACATCAAATATACCGAAATAACATTAACATGAGATTACGAAAGACAAAAAAATAACCGAATTAAAATTTGAAAATAACTCATAGAAGGATTAAATCTAGGTAAAAATTGTTTGCATATTTGGCAAAAAAGCTTTATGTATATTTTATTTTTAATGATGTAAGGAAACAAAATTTACATCATGTAGACGTTTAACCTAATGATGTTTTCCCAAAGGATACTTGTGCAGCTAATTAACATTGAATCTGGTTGATAACAAACACATTGAAAATAGATTGCAAAAGAAAATGTTTAATAGAAGATGACAAAATCGTGTTATAGACCTTGATTCCAAAATGTATTTGCTACTTGGACCAACAAGTTCTGGTAAAACATTGCTGTCCAAGAAATTGAAGACTTACGGTATCCTTAACACGCATATGCGCAATATTCAGATTATCGGTATCTTTCATATTTTTATTGAAACACGGCTCATCAACAGGTAAAATTGAACGATATGATAACTGTAGTTTGTTTAATATGTTTTACGGTGCTACCGTTCTGGCGAGCGCAGCAAGAATTACACATACCTTGCATCATTGTCAACTTATAGTTTTATTTCGGTATCAACAAACGTCAAAGAATTTTTGCTCTACAATAAGTATGCCAAAGGTACTAATTTTAATGGTTATGATACATACAGCGCAACCCCCTACCCAGAGAGAGAGAGAGAGAGAGAGAGAGAGAGAGAGAGAGAGAGAGAGAGAGAGAGAGAGAGAGAGCCCTGTACCTGTTTGTAGGTGTGTAATTTCCCACTTTTAAATTTAATTGTCTGACTATATGCAATATCTACATAATTTTTTACCTGTTTATTTTTTCATTTTATTCCTTTTTATTTAGTTCTAAATGTCCTATTGTTTATTCCCTCCCTACTCATATACTTACCTGCCTACTGTACATGCATGCACAATTAGCTTAAAATGGGTCGATATGACAGTAAAGTATGGCTTTTGCTAGTATATATATATAAAATCTCTATATAAAAAAAAGATTAAAAACAAATCATATGTCAATAAGCAGATAAGGCAGGTATCGCAGTCTATACTGAAATAGCCAGTACACTCATTACAGATGTTTGATCCACCTCTAAATTTTTCGCGGGAAATATAGCGCGAGTGCACTGTGACGTCATCCATGACTTTGTTCGTCTTTGTTTACGTTTCTCGACTCAATACGAACGTATGGAAGCATGCAACAAATCTTTTGAGTCTGGCCAAAGCATATGCGGTACTCAAAACGTGTCTTCAAACTTAAAGTCACCGTAAATTACGCGTTAAAAGTCGGCCATTTTTGGCATAGCACCACGGGTGAAAACATTAGAGAGCATTATGGGACGTAGACAAAAAATTTTGTTTGATGAACTGTAGGTTTAGCTCGTTCTTTTTCCCGCGCACACTGGTTCTTAGAGCTCGCTTCCTATAAAAGGATATTGTCTTACAGACTTGGTAAGAGCTTTTCCAAAGACAGAAATATATTTTTCTAAATGATTAACAATTTACACTTGCAATTGTTCTCCAAAGTAAGTAATTGAACAGCTGCAATTACATGTAATGTATGCACTGGTCATTGTGTGTGAGATTTGGCATGAGATCTTTCATTGACCAGTCAAGAAATGCTAAGATATAAATCAGGGATCTCTTCAACAGTAAATAGTTAATGGTGTTCTGATAGGATCACTTCGACCTTCGCACTTTCCTCCTCGGGGTGAAGATGCGAGGTTGTGAAAGTGCGAAGTTGAAGGAGCGAAAGGGCTTAGATGCCTTGGATAAGTGCAAAAAGTGCAATGTTGAGAAGGTTAGGGAACAACATTACTACCACTCCTTTGCCTTTGCATCTTTGCACTCTCTCCTTCGCACTTTTGCCTTCACCTTTTTATGTCATGGTAAT
The DNA here is from genome assembly GCF_963853765.1 of Magallana gigas. Classification (NCBI taxonomy): domain Eukaryota; kingdom Metazoa; phylum Mollusca; class Bivalvia; order Ostreida; family Ostreidae; genus Magallana; species Magallana gigas. The sequence goes on along the minus strand of NC_088859.1, from coordinate 46,801,777 downwards.
GAAATTGTTGGTCAATTTTTTGAAAAGTTATTATCCTTGAGCTTTCAAAGACATTAAATTAATTGTGATAATATATGTACAGGGAGTCCAGCTGTACATATGATTTCTTTAAATAACGAATGACATAACATTTGATAAAAAGAATTCTCATCTGCATAGAAAAAATATCCATACCTATTGAAAAGAAATATGTACATATGCAACAAGTTAATTTTGCAGCGAGTAAGTACTTGACTGACAAAAAATGTAAACTAATTTTTGTCCCTTTGCGAGGTCAACCCAAAGGTCATTTGGAAAAAGAACAATATATTTCTCTTCCGTATGCTACATACCATTTGGATGAATTTGCAGTTGTTTTTATTGAAAATACATGTATGAGGTTCCCTTTCTTGGTGTAATCTAATTTTGGTCTATTGATCCATTTTGATTATCGGTAGTTAAGTTTACACTGACTTTCCTTGCCTTTTAATACCTTTAACAGTGCCTGGCTATAAATCCGTCAAAAAAAGTCAAGCACTGTCATGCTTATCTGTGAAAATGCTGAAAAGGTGGCATATGATTTCATTCGGCAGGAATTTTGTCCCATCATGAAAGATATAACATGTATTAACATGTGATTATAATAAGTAACTATGGTATAATAATTTTAAGAGAAAAAGAAATTTCAGCTCTTGTGTTTCTTTAACTTGATTAATAAGATGACGTAGAGGATGAAAATATACCATCAACACTGCCAACGGTAAGTATTGGTAAAATCAAAGATAACTGTTCCATTCACCAATTCAACATTTAATCAGTCCAAAAGTAGTGCAATTTTTTGTGTGCTGTGAATTGCCAGTTTTTAACAGGTACGGAACTGTAGCTCCCAGGTTGTCCATCCGATTTTTTTCAGACCGGGAGCTACAGACCTGCAGCTAATTTTCTGCAAGAGGGCTTCTGATCATTCCATTTGTTATTGCTTAATAGATTGGTACCAACCTTGTGAATATTTCCCTGAACAAGAAGCAAGAAATAACAGTGAGAGAGTTGGGTGGATCAATGTCTCCAATATGGCCAAATTACCTGAAAGATTGTCATTTTCTGATTGTAAGTAAATTACCGTACCTGTATAAACTTTTGATGCAATTTTATTTTAAATTCAAAACTTCAAATAAAAATAGATGTAGGATTTTTTGGTTTTATTTTACAGTATGTAATTGATATGTCAAACCGCCTCCAGGTCTCTGCTGCTTGTATGCTGTTCCTCTCAATACTGACAAATCCAAGCTTAAAAGACTGCCAAGTACTGGTTCTGCTAAATAAAATGTGAGTTGCAATTTGAGTAGCAATATGAAAATTTCTTATGATGGTGCTACTTGACCTCTCAGCTTTACTGATTTAAGTGGTGTATATAAAAATCTGTTTCAGGGATTTAACTACAACTATGAGTCGCCATGAGTTTGAGTCGTTATTTCGCTGGGATGACATTCTGAAACACAGTCCACACCAAATATCTGTGAAAGAAGTCAGTTCTGTGTCTGGACTGGGACTGTCAGAAGTTATAGAATGGTTACTACAGCACAGTAGATGATGTGTGTAGGAAGTTTATAGTTGTGTGATAATTATAAGCTTGCCACCCTCTAGTCACTCAGTATTACCATATTATGAAGCATTCTGCTATCACCTGATCTGTTTGTTTGCATATCAGGTGTTGTACGTATATATTTTGGATTTTTATGGTGTGGAAATGTTTGCATTTAATATTCTTCCTGCAAAAATACCTAGACTGCATTATTCATAACTTGTTTTATCAATATACAGTGGGGCCTCAGATATCCGGATGCCAGATAACCGGACGCTTCAGTTTACGGACGATTTTATTTGGGAACAGATTTTTTATACGTTATTTTGTCTCATTTATCTGGAATTTCGCGTTCCGGATCCGGACGGTCTGTTTTTACCACAAAACACTAATTTACTACTAATCTTGCTTCCTTTAACCGGACAGTAAAATTTGATGATACCCTACTCAGTACAAAAGATTACCCCTGTCAATTAAGTTTCACACCTTTTTTACGTGCTAGACCCTCATGAGTAGCTTGTATAAATACACTGACTTCCCAAATCACTTTCAAAAATTGGAAAATTGCGAACAACAGTGTATCACACACATATCACACTTGGACAGAAAGAATTCAGCTAGATTCGGTTATCATTATTGTCCGGTTAATATTTCATGACAAAATAATAAAATAAAGCAGAGTTCTTTATCTCTTAAAAACGTTCACTCTAGCATGTGTTGCTATATGGTATGAAAGGCAAAAAAAAACTAGTATCAACACTGGGAGCCATTGCATACAAATACATTATCATTCATGACAACAATAGACACATTTCAGATATCCGGACGCTTCACCTATCCGGACGATTCAACTTGGGAACGAAAGCGTCCGGATAACTGAGGCTCCACTGTATACTTTTATTTTTTTATTATAATCATTTAATAATATGTTGCTTTGTTTTTTGAGGGAAGGCTCATATATTCCATGTAACATTTGTGTACTGGTACTTATGTCACCAGGTCAACAGGTGTGTGACTGTCAGTCAACACATCGGGTCTCAATAGCTCAGTGGTTAAAGCGCTGGCACAGTACGCTAGAGGCCTTAATTGGGTTTGAGTTCCATTTGAGACTTGACTTTTCCCCACCTATTGCACTTATATTTCAAGTAAATGTCATTATGAATCCCCAAATCAATGGATGTAATCTAAACAAAATATAATCAAAATAGGAAAATGCAGAAAAATGCAGTTTTTTATACTGGTATATAATGAATGTATATTACAAACTTATATGTAGTTCTAAATATAGATAATATACAAGGATGTGGTTGTGAATGCAGTGTAACTGAGTCAGTTCTGTCATTGTCTTTAAGATGAAATCTAAGACAGTATTGTATAGTTAATAGCAGATTTTTTATTTTATTAAAGAACAATTTCCAATCCTCAGCAATGTTGGAAAACCCAGGAATTATAAGTTGTATTCAAAATTTTAAGTTGTAGCTCAGCTTTTGTCAGAAATTATGCAGTCATCTTAAGGTATTTTAATGTACAATAAGAAGTGTCTTGGTTAAGGGTTACTATACGTAACACAGAGAACACCTATCCTTCATATTTGAGAGATGTTCAACCCTCTACTAGCAGTTAACAGTTTTTATGCAAATCCAATCATTTCAAATGTTTTCCATTACAAATCAGCTAAATATTTGCTACAACTGTATACCAGCATGCTTTTGATTTTAATTTATATATAAAGTAAGAAGAACAGACAACATCTTCCATAATTTTGAATAGATTTTTCCTCTATGTTGAAATAAGGTACAGAACAATTAATTGGCATTGACAATCTTAGATATCGAATTACATATCAAATGCATTCCTTGGTTGTATTGATATTATATATTAAATACTCATTGAATATGGTTGTGTATTGAATCAATTGCAAAACACACTTTTGCTTATGCTATACCCTCGGCGTCGGCGTCCGGACCTGGTTAAAGTTTTTGTTGCCGGTCCTGTCTCTAAGCTATTACTTGTCCTATCTTCACCAAACTTGCATGGATGATGCATCTGGACCTACTTATGGACTTGAAAGACTTGGATGTTGAATCTGGGTCCTAAATTTCAGATGATGGGGGAGGTTAAGATTGTTGGACCAGGTTAAAGTTTTTGTTGCAGGTGCCCTTTGATAGCAATATCTTAGTTACTGCAGGTCCGTACTTCACCAAACTTGCATGGATGGTGTGTCTTATGATACTGATGCACCAGACAGGCTTGAGTGCTGAATCTGAGCTATAGGTTTCGGATGCTGGAGGAGGTTAAGGTTTTTGGAGCAGGTTAAAGTTTTTGTTGCAGATGGCCATTGATAGCAATATCTAAGTTACTACTGGTCCTAACTTCACAAAACCTGTATGCATGATGCGTCTTATGATACTGATGCATCTGACAAGCTTGAATGCTGAATCTGAGCAATAGGTTTCGGATGCTGGAAGAGGTTAAGGTTTTTAGAGCTGGTTAAAGTTTTTGTTGCAGGTGCCCTCTGATGATTATATCTTAGTTACTACTGGTCCTAACTTCACCAAACTTGTATGGATGGTGCGTCTTATGATACTGATGCACCTGACAAGCTTGAATGCTGAATCTGAGCAATAGGTTTCGGATGCTGGAGGAGGTTAAGATTTTAAGAGCTGGTTAAATAAAGTTTTTATACCCTATATACGGTATAAATATACCGCGACCGAGGGCTTATAAAGGATGCGATATAAAAATTGCCATGTTATGATTTTTATATCATATACTTATAGATGATATTAAAGAAACAATAAAAACATCATGTGATGAATTATTATTGTTAACAAATCGCTCCGTGTCCATATATTCCATCTCTGATAAACTCCATGAAATTTTTGCGCCAGCTGTTTGTATACTAGGTTGACATCGACGTAACTTTTTGACGTCATACTCGGAGATCGGAGTTGAACGACGCATATCGATCTCTACGTCATAAAAGCCGATGATTAACGGAAAGGGGTGTGATATAACACCTGAAGATTGCCGGAGAGGGGTGTGATATAAATCTTATATCACACCCCTAGGGTTTATATCACACCCGTAGGCGAATTTTCGGTTTATATCGCACAGGGCGGAAAAGGGTATATTTTCTATAAGTATACGATATATTATCATATCCAATGAAATTGTATTATATGATATTGTTATATATATTATTGTGTCATATGATACAATGTGTATAATAATATAATAATGTATTTTATAATATTTTACTTTATCACATAATATTATATCATTTGAAAAGATACAATGTTGCATATGTTTCATATGTTTCAGTGTCATATGTTACATATGTTTCAGTGTCATTCAAAACAATATCATACTATATTATACAATATAATATCATGTTTCAATGTTATGATGTATTATGTAATATGATATTGTAATATAATACTATATTGTATTATATTTTATGATATTGTATTATGTGATCAAATACAATAAGGTATATTTGCATTTCCATTGTTCTTTCCCACTGTAAGCCCATACGGAGGAGCTGCAATTATTTCTCTATAATCGCAATTGCTCTGTCAGTATACTATGACGTCATAAAGGTGTAACGTTATATATACTTTTCCATGATGTTATAGATTTAAACCACAATACGATACATCATGTGTTTTTCTCCAACTCCATTAAAGTTGACGTATTTACATGTAATATTAAAACATGTTTTTGATAATGTTTTAAAGGAATTACTCTTATAACATATCATTGGTTCTGTCAACGAATCTACGTGAATTAAAAAGATACATTACAGTCTGAATGTTTACTTTTGATGTAATAGCTAAATGTCAAGGTCTGGGCTAATACAGGGTATTTGCGAGTGGTAAAATGCAAATATAAGTAATAAACAACGATTAATTAGTGAACATGGCGTTATGAATAGCAACTGCTCTGCTGGCATATTTTCCATGATGCGCTAGCGCGCATCATGGAATATGCCAACAGAGCAATTGCTATTCATAACGCAATGTTCACTAAATAACGTTGTTTATTTCTTAAATAACACAATACAATGTCATATCATACGTTACAATATCATATCTCATTATTGTTTATTACGGTATTTTATTGTATTGTATGATATATATTATAAATATGACATGATGCAATATTTAATTTTATATCATTGTATTGATTAACATATGAATATGATTATCATAAAAATTTTTATCAGATGATATACGATATTTTGTCAAAACAGAATCCATGAATATTCAAGATCATAAAGTATGATTTTTATATAAAATGATAAAGGTGGTCTTATGAAGGTGATATCTCATAAGGGTGTTGCTCCGCCTCGGTGAGCTTAGTAATCTATGATTACCTATGTTTTAAGTCACTGATAATTAAGTTTTCAATCAAGAACAATTTAAATTCGTAGGAGTTTGAGTCCTATAAAATTATGCTTCATTAATGATCTCCTGATTGAAAAGTGTTTAACAGTGTTAAAATCCTATATCATTAGCAAAATATTTTATTAATTTCCCAGTTATAGCAAAGACAATACCAAGTAGGTAATGCGGTAAAGTACAAAAATCAAAGAGTGAATATATTTTATTTACACAGGAGTTTCACAACCAGTATTTAAAATTGCCCTTGCAATATTTAAAATGCCCTCTTGGCCCTTGGTATTATGAGTGATACTAAAGAGAATGTTATTTTGAGGGAAAATTTGCACTATGTTGAACAGAATTACCGGTACATTTAATGTATACTTGTACAGGTATATTCAAATTTATTTATTGAAAAGCATTTTATATCTTATTAAAATTTAATACAATTTAATAAAAACTTTTTTGTATATCCATCTGTCTCAAGTTTGTATTTATATAGTATTACCTTATGAGCTGTCTAATAAGTGGCCCATATGACCACATTGCTCAGGGAGTAACAGTTTTTCAGTGAATTTAATCACCAGTAAAACTCTTATGCAGGTACTCAAGAGAAAGAAGGGTGGATGGGGTGGGTAGTATCATGAAGGTGGTAATCATTTCAAAGGGCCCACTTAAAATAATGGAAAATAGGGTGAAAAGCATTACAAAGGATTTTTCTTTGGCCTTGACTCATGACTTACGAGGGTTGTTCGGAAATTATTGAGACATTTTCTCTTATTCTTTTAGTAAAAAAGATAAACTCTTGAAATTTTATCAAAACGTAAATCAGGATAGAGTTTATCGATGGGAAAAATTTCTTGTTCATGGCATGAATAGATCATTCCTAGTCAGCTGACCAACGTGCCATTGTCCTGTAACCCGGCGCAACCGCAAACTTTTCGCAACGTCATTTTTACGCTTCTTATTGCTCCCGTGTTTTAAACACCTTACAAACGAACTGAAATAAGAATTATTCTTTATTTCTCATCTTTTGTTTTAATTTCAAGATGTCATCATTAACATTTTCTCTCATTCTTGTTTTTTTTTTAGAGAAGAAATCGAGTTATTTTTACCCGAAAGTCTAATTACTGTGAATGTCTCCTGCAGTCATTTTTTACATATTTTAGAACTGTTGACAACAGTTAGTGTGTCAAAAGTTGTTAATTAATCCCTTTGGCCTAACTCTAGTTAAACAATCAGTGAAAAAAAATTTGATGAACTGAAGTTCTATACCTTGTCTTGTCATCGTATAGTTTTTTACGCAATTGCGTGGCTTTAAAAGGTCTTCTTCTGAGATTTCCACCAGTTTAATGGTTTTCGTTGCGCCGCCGTGACGTCAAAATTCAATGTAAAGTCGTTGTCAGATTTTTATTGTTTGGTAAATATATGTGTACTATATCCGTATTTCAACTCGAACATCAGTGAAACTTAATCAACAGTTAGTCGCAAAGAATAGCAAAATGAACACATTTAATTTGATTTCTTTTACCATTAACTGTAATTCTACGGACACTTATAAAGTAGATGTTTAAGTTGTTTAATCTCCAAGTTCATGGCTGCGCCGGGTACCCCGACCACCGACTTGTTTATCTACTGTCGTAAACAAAATATTAAATATTCTTTAAATATTACTTTGTTTTATTATTTGTTGGCGTTTCGTCAATGTCTATGCCAATTTTCACCAAAATTCGTCACTTAGAAAAAAAAATAATCGATTTGTCTCAATAATTTCCGAACAACCCTCGTAGAAATTTTCAAGTTTGCATAGATCTTTAATTCAAGCTCATTATCACTTACCAACAGTTATTTTTTGTTTAATTTGAGCAAGATTAAGATGATAAGAATAAATTTTATGGTCTAAACCAAATTTTAAAAAGATCTGCCACAACCTTCAAATTTGACCTTCAATCATGGTTCAAGGTCACTGCATACCATTTACCCGAAAGCTCTGTTATTATCACATTGCATTGTCAATCAGAAGCATGAGCCATATAGGGATAAGGGGAGAGTAAACTTGCAATGAAAAAAAATATTGAGTGCTCTGATTTAACCCTTGACTTAGTAACATCATTCAAGGTCACTACACACCCATTGACCAAAGGAACTTTGGGTAAAGCATGAGCCATGTAGATTGGACCAAGGGGAGAGAATATAAGATCCAGACAAGGGTTTTTCAGATAATTCTGCTGTGACCTTAACCTAAGACCTAGTCACTTTGTTAAAGGCCATTGCGCACTCTTTACCTATAGGCACTTTGTGGGTGAAGTATGAGCCAGATTGAACCAAGGGGAGAGAAAATATGCTATCCAGTATGAGGATGATTCAAATGCTATACCATTTGGATTAGGGATGGCAGCAGCCTTATTTCTAGGAGGAGGAGGACAGAAAGATGGATTGATGGATGGATGGACAGACCGACAGATCACTATATGTCACTTGTAGGGCAGGACCATAATTATGTACATCAAGATGCTTGTGCTTGCAAAGGAGCATTGTACCAGTAGATCTTTATATAACTAGAGACATGAAGATTTTTCCAAAAATAAAGTAAACTTTGCATCTCTTCTCTAGCTCCACTATTGGTGGTAGTGGTGATGGTGGGGGGGGGGAGGGGGGAATAGCATGCAATCATAAGTCGTGCACATGGGCATGAGAAATCATGTTGTGCACATGAAATAACAAGTTGTGCGCAAGAAAATTTTTGTGTGCACAATGCATTTTATGTTGTGAGCTTGAGATAAAATATGCGCACAAGATATTTTATCATGCATGCAAGATTATTTGTCATTCTCACAAGATGATACTCGATCTGTGTGCACAAGATGAAAAGTCATGTGCACAAAGTTTTAATACGTCAGACCGAGATAATTTTTGCCTATAGTTCATTTCTTTTTAAAATTAAGCTTTTTTAAACAAAGGTCATCAAATATTACAGAGCTCTCTAAAACAAAGCATCACCTTTATGAGACCCCCTTTATTACCCTAGGTTAAATGATAATCATAGTTATTGTAAATGATCCTTGTGGTAAGACACAATATTTTATAAGTAATTTGATATTGTATTATATGATATATTGTATTATTTTGATATGGTTTTATGTCATATGATATACATGTACAATAAGTTGGTCAGGACAGCATTTTTTCCAACATTCAAACCTGCCCTATACTACTCAAAAAACTTACACCTGGTCCAGCATCAAGATATTCAAGATCAAGTACTGAGGCTTTGTCCTTTATATTACCAATATGCATCAATAGTTATATTAAACTGTGCAAGTCTGATTGAGTATGAACAGAGTTTACTTCATTATGTAACCATGCAGCTCTAAGTCCCCTACACAATTCGAGTAATCTCCCAAAATCTATAAGCATCTAGATAATCAAGATCACTGATCTCCATATCTTATCCGCTCTGGGGTTCATTTATATTACACATAGTTAATTAAATCAACCATAGACTAGACAGGAATTATGCGTTTTTGGTTGGTTTTTTTTTACAGTGATTTGACCTTGCACGAATGATTTTGGGTCGATCAGTGTAATAACACATCACCCTCAGGTTATAGGCAATCTATATGTGAAGTACTAGAAACCAGGGAACTTACAATACAATACAATATAAGAAAGTTATAAACCTGACACACTTTTTGCACTTCAATTCCTCTGGTGATCAAGGATCCTTGAACAAATGATATATTGATCAATTGAGACTAATACCAATTAATAAGACCATTTTTTTCCAAAACAAAGATCAAGAGCAGTTATGATTGATTGAAAAAGTGATATGTGATGAAATGCATGCAATATCGGTTTTAAAATCGTTTATCATTTTACTCTTTATCATTCTCTCTCCTTGCCCATTCCTTGTTGAACACAATAGATCCTCTTGTGTCCGACATTTATATACTGAAATAAAGGTCAGGACAATTAGCAGACTACAAGCAAGATCCAAATTCTTGATACTTTTGTTCCTGGAATTTAAACACTGAAGGTCAAGAAAATTAATTCTAAACAAAAATTTAAGAAAGCCGTTAAATCTTTCTTGTCTACTAATGCAAAAGATATACTATATGAATGCTTGTCAAAATCCATTTTTAACTTACGTATTGTTATTACTTTTAAAGGGGCATGGTCACGATTTTGGTCAAATTCTATTTTTCTGTTTTTATTATTTACAATGCTTTAGAAATGCATTTCTAATGATCAAATAAAATTTGAGAGTCAGTCATAGAGTTATAAGCAAGATACAGGGTTAAAAATTCTTTGTCTTGTAAACACTGCCCGTGCCCTGAATAAAATGAAATGAAAAAACAAATAACCTAATATTATTACATCACCGAGAGAGAAAAAAACCCATGTAAATTTCATTATTTCTATTTAATATTTCCTTGTCATACATTTACATGTGTTCTGGTATGTACATCACTAAAGTTTGACAAAGTGAATTCAACAAAATGTGGAATGAGTCATCAATAAGAGATATCAACCAACAGAACAAATAACAATATTGGAATGTCTACCTATATAAAACTGAAGATACAGCGTTGTATATGTCAGGCCACTTTTAAAGAATTTTAAATTGTATGTCTCCCCAAACTTGGTGTTCAAGCTTTGGGTTGGTAGACAGGGAGACTCATTCTTATTTATATTATTTATTCTTCAAAAATACATGAACAACTTGAAACCATGCATTCCTTAAATGAACCTAGATCTTCAAATCTACCCAGTATTCAAATGAAAAAAAAGAAAAGAGAATTCTCAGAAGGTAAATAAAAATATTTGGAGTTGGCTACATTTCCTCAATTGGTCAGAAGAGGGCACACAAACAATGTTTTAAAAGTGGCTCCAGTGGTTAAACCAAACAATTTTCAGAGGAAAGATGGAATGACTTAAATTAATTGTTAGTGGTAAAAATCTTTAGATACAAATTGATGCCCGCTTAATAAAGTTTATCTGACTGGCAGAAATAAAACATCTTATAAAACACTGAGATATTGGTAAACACTACAACATGACCTACATGTAGATCTGAGCCTATTCCTATTTCATGTTTAACTATGGTACAAGGGAGCTAACAAATATTCCAATATGGCACCGTCATTTATATAAAATTGTCTTTCCTACCCATATTCCTCGTAATAACAATGTCAACCATACTTGTATTAGTTGAGATAATTAAATAAGAAAGTTATAAACAAGAGAGTGAAATGAACCCTTGATTACAGGTTGATATCCTTGATATGTTTACTTATATCTTAACCATGTTCTCATTCCATCCCCTTCATAAAGGGAAGACAATTATGAGTAATTGTTTTATGTACATTTAGTATGTTAAATTTTCAAAACTTTAAATTTGCAAATGAATTTACAGTTGGAATTTTTGGTGGAAAAAATTTAACGTCTGCATATATACCACTTAAATATAACATTATTAAATAATCCGATATCATAGCGAAAATAAAATGATAATACAATGGACTGTGTAAGCTACGGCCTAAAGATAAAGTCTCCCTGATTTTTAATATGTTTTTGAAGTGCCAGTTATTCTACAGCTTCTTACAATATATGCTTAAATAGATAAAAAGTTTTGAAATAATGCTTAATTATTGCAGAGAGATTGCAATGTCATGCACATGGAATGTGCTCTGGAAAAAGAATACTCCAATACAATTACACAATTCTTTTAAAACATACATGTAAACTACAATAATTGATGCATTGTGGAATCTTGATCATTTTCAATCAGATAATTCTTCTTCTAATATACATGTATATCTTAAAATAGCCAAAATTTAATGTAAAAAATATTTTAAAACCCAGAAAATATCAAGGACACAACCTTTTAAATGTGGAATGATATAAGGATCATAGTAATCAATGCACCAATCTGACATCTAAAAATGTGAACAAAAACTGAGTGAAAATAAGAAAATGCAGCAAGTGTATCTACTCTACAAGTAATGATAATGCCATTTATGATTCATAAACTGTCCTATACAAGAACGACATAAATTTGTATAGAAATATCACAACAACATCACAACTTTATGTGTAATAATGATTTATATGTTTATACAATGGAATGTTTTAGATGCAAGCTATCTCCAACTGATTTAGCAATCTAGAACCCTTAATATAAATTACGAGATAACTCAAAAAGTAACAAAGCACTTAAATATTGCACAATAAACAGTGAAAGTTTCAACCCATTGGATTAACTCTTTACCAACCCTGCACTTTCTGCTCTAAACATAATAATACATGTACATGTATAACAGTTGGTTGAAAGATCTGAGCATCCTATAGCAAGCCAACTGAACATAGATTACTAAAGAAATGCACAAACAAACCTTCTGTGCACTATCCCATCAAAAATATTTAGTATTTGGTTTCTGGAATTCACCAAAACTGTTTGTCGCCAGTTCTATTGCTACAAATCTGACACAATAACAGTACATTTAGTTACCGTACCTAAACATGGATGAAATGAAAATGATATCAGTCTTTGATTTTGCTGCAAAGCATATTATAAACATCTTGTACAATTTATCATCGTTGTATAATATACCACCAAAAACAATTAACAAGTCCTAACTTGTGTATAATCTGTTCAAATGCTGTACCACATTCTCACAACATCAGGAATCCAAAATACATAAAATAAAAATGTCACTAACCATATAATATATATGTTATTATAATTATATAATTAATAACAAACAAAAACAAAACAATACAAACCCAGAACAAATCTTTAAGTAGTATACAACCTTGCACTTGGAGGCTGAACATTTTTAAATCACAAAAGGTGCAATAGCTGTATTTACATTACTTTAAAAACAAAAAAAAACTGGTCTACTTACTTCATCCTTTAGATGAGAATCAAAACTGTTCCGTTACACAAACTGATACAAACACCTAAACTTGTGTAGTAGATAACTGCAAGAATTTTGTACCTTAATCCAACTACGAATCGCATTATATGGTAGGTAGTTCATAAGGTAAAATCAATGCATTTTTAAAATTGCACATCTGTTGACCACTTATTTACTTTTAAAACATGATACAAGATAGCTATGTTTATAAGCTCCATTTCAATTTCATAATCTAAATCAATTAGATTATTTATCTAAAGTACAAACATTTTTCTGAGATTACCGGTACTAGTAATATCCTGGTAATTATTCTTTTACTTAACATTCAAATCTAATAAACACTGAGTAAAAATAATGCACTAATTAAGATGATGCTGAATTGTCTCAATATCTATAAAAACAATACTGTTTAAGTCATTAAACTTCCATTTACAATGAAGATTAATACAAGTTATGATAAAAGTTACGAAAAAATGAAATCAATCTTTATGACAATGTTATTAATAAGATGAAATTTCACAGTGCTATTAAATTCAAGTTACTTATATGTTTTTAATCAAATCTAGTAAAGACAAAATCTGATAATATGACAAAAAACAAAACTGTAAAATAGCTAACAAAATTAAAATACTAAAACAGTTCTGTACTCGATTGTTTTTAAAAAACATGTTCATTTGTTTACACTGACGACTCTTTCAGACAGGGCGAGTAGAGTTTCTCCTTTTTAAGGTTATCCTGCTCCTCTCTGTTGGGGGTTTTCCGGTAATGTTTGTGGGGCTGATAACGGGGGAAACCCTCCACGAAAGAGATGGAGTCTGTATGCTGGACACCGTCGTATACTGGTCTCCTAGAGCCGGCCTGGTGGAGGTGGGGTGAGCTGGGGATGGAGTCCGTTATCTCCACGATCTGTCTGGGTGGTACTCCAATATTCTCCTGCTTGTTGCGGTGGATGGGAGCAATGGCATTCTGGATGAGGCTGCTGTCTGTCAATGATCTCACAACTAGTGAATCACTGAGCTCGCCCTCATGGACCCTCTGGTTTACCCGAGCAATGGTGGCAAATTTATTGTTTGTTGTAATGCTATTTCTTGAATCAACACCTTTAAGAAAATAATAAAATTACATGTACATGCAATGTTATTCACTACTAATACTAGCATATATTGTCGCTGGTACTGCAGTAAAAGGCCAAATTTTTATGCTACCCAAATAATCAAATTTAGTGACTTACTGAAAAGGGGAATAACTTAATTTTCTACAGAAGATCACTTTTATTTGGGATACATGTACATAGTATTATATTTTTTGTGAAAACAAAAATATATAAATTCATGAGTTACTGGTCAAAAATTTTACCTTTACAAAATGTTTAAATTCATTTGAAAAAAACAACAACTTATTCTTTTATTCTTGCAAGTTGAGACTCTTACAAAATTATCAATATTTTTATAACTATAGTATTTAAGACTCTTACTAGTATGCAATGCTTAATGTTCCTCACTACACCTTGAAATAGTGTTTCAAATCAGCAAAAAATTACTTGATTATGATAGAAAGCATGATGGATAAGAAGTATATATGTCAAATGGACGAAAAAATGTTCAATTTTAGATAAAAAATGATATTTTCAAAAATTTCATTCAGTAAACATGAACAAAAAACCCAGGTGGATTCGAACTCATGACCTGCGGTTCACAAGCCTGATACTTTAACCACTGAGCTATGACAATATACATCTGAATCGTTTGATACAAACAGTTTAACAAAACATTTAAATCGCCATCTTGTGACGTAGTGTCTTAAAAAGTATAAGTCTCGGTGTAGTGAAGTACCTTAATAAAAGCAATTTGACAAAAACAATGAGTTATTTCCCTTTCATTTTAAAAAAAAAGCCCCAAATTAATAATTGCATTGTCATGATGATAACAATAAAAAGGTCATTCTTACCTTGGCTTTTTAGGTCATTTATTGAGTTTTGTTCCAGCTCATGGTATCTTATTTGGCTTTTGCTTCGTTTGAATTGTGGCTTTTTAGCAGCTTCTTTTGCAACATATCCACTCCGTGCTGGATTAGACAGTTGCCTGTTGTAATCAATTGGTGAAAGGGGTTCATCTTTATTTGGCCACACACTGCCATGATGTGGAGAAAAATTGTCATTTGTTGACACAATTCTTGATGGAATGGAAGGAGGGAATGACCTTGGCCCTAATGGCACATCCACGTCATCTTGATGGTCACTTACATGTCTATTCTGAGAAGCTGAGATTCTTCTCTCCTCTGGGTCTTGTTTACCAGTGGAGCTTCCATTGCTATGAGAAATATTCCTCTGTTTAGCCTGATTTTCAAGATGAGCATGATTTTCAACATGTGTCTTGAAAGGTTCATATGTTGTCTGACCAGTTTTGTGATTCTGTCTGACAATGAAGACTTCTTTGTCTGGCAACTTAACAGTCAGTCCACTACTAACAGCATGCTTCCTCTCATTGTTTTCTGCTGGCTGGGGCTGTTTTACTGGGGATGATTGCTCCCTTCTTTTTTCTGTGTATTTGTTATGATCATATGGTTTCTTATTGTTTATGTCACTCTTTGCTGTAAAAACGGCCTCCCTTTGCACATCTGCTTTTTTCTGTGTGGTCTTCAGTTGACTTGGCCTCACTAGTACATCACTAGCCTCATCATTTCTCCACGCTTTATCAGGTAAATAATCTGTCGTTTCTAAATCTGAGTTTGTTTTGATGTGTTTGACATCGTTTCTACAAATGCTAGGTTCTGAGTCGGATCTTTGGAGAGTGCCATCTTGAGTTTTAGCAGGGGAGGTGTGAACACGATTTGGTGGGGTATGGACTTTGATCAGAGGAGAATGCTCAGGAGAGTTTAGATGGGGAGGAATATCTTGGTCAATGATGTTTTCTGTTGGCTGTGAATTATTGGAGTTTCTGTTTAGATTTTTAGTTACACTTTTGAATGCATTGGGATACAGTTTGTAGATCCAGTGATAGCCGGTCTCTAGGTCCTCTCGTACACTATTCATCACACCCTTCCTCTGGTAAAATAACAAGTAAGCAGAGGAGGTTTTCACTTCAGCTTCAGCCATTGGCTTGACCTTGGAGTCATCAAACTCATACCATTTACCATCCACTGGATTCTTGCAAAAAGCTTCAAAGGAAAAAGATTACATTTACAACAATTCAAACCTCCCTTCCATTCTTTTATTGTTTAAATTGATACAATGATATTATTATTCACCTGTATAATGGCCGCCCTGCATGTTGCCATAATGATTTAGGACACCGCTGAGCTCATAAACCATTTCTGTTCCATCTCCATCATTGTAATGTCGCCTCACAACATGCGGTGACATGTCGAGGTCTCTGACAGGGAAGTCCACCAGGGTACTCAGCTTGGTTCTGCGTAGGCCAACCTTAATTCAAAACAAATCAGATATCAATCCAATTCAATACACATCCGTACACAAAGTACTGAATCATTTAAATTGTTGGAAGCAGTCGAGGATACACAGGGCAATTACCTGTCTGAAGCGTTTGAGATGGATGACCAATACATCGGGTAGCGACCACAGCCCAATAGTCTTTGTGGCTCCCTTCTGCTGCTTGTGACAGTGTGGACACTCCCACGCATCATCACCACTCAGCTGAAGAATAACATTCCATGAAAGTAACATGCATGAAAGAAATCCTAACCAATGGGAAGATTACTGTAAACTTGTTCTATTTCAATTTTAACCAGTAAAAGTTGTAGTTGCTTCTTATCCCAGTAATTCACCCTTACTATGTATAATAAAGTATAAAATTTACAATTACAATCATAGAAATATTATACATGTACATGTACTTATTGTATAACTCATGATTTGAAATTACAAAAATTTCAGGTACTGTAGTTTCATGTTTAAGATGGCATAAAAGTTTTATTTGAATACCTAAGTTTTTGTTATTGAAAAGTCTGTTTTCATAAACAATACTTAAAATTTTGTCTGAGCTCGTAATCCTTATGTCTGGGACTGAAATACCTCTATACATTTTTTATTTCATGTTTACAGTGTATATAATCAAAATGTAATCCGACATGAGCTCTACCTTTTCATCCCGGGTAAACAGCTGGAGGCATTCCTCTAGGGAGACTTTTAATGGCTGCTGCTGGGTCGCGCGAACTTTCTTCACACTCGGATCTTCATGAATCACATCATTGTCCTTGATAATTACTCTTTCGAAAAAAATATTGATAAATTGTTGACAAATTTTAGTCATTATAAACCAAAATTTTGACCTAATGTGCAAAACATTTAACTATAAAATGCCCTTATTAAGCCTTGATAAATAGACAAACCAGATGTACCTTTCTTTAACAGCCGGTTCCCATTCTGCAACAAGTTCTAAATGTTGAGGGCCATATTCAGCTCCATATGTAAGAGCACTGAAAAAAAAATATATAGGTGTGTTTCAAACAATCTAAAAAGGTAATTAATTATTTTTTGTTGTTTCTAAGAGGAAACATTAAAAAAAATTATCTGGTATCTATCACGGTAACTGTAAAGCAACTTACACAAATCTTTCTCATTTTAAAAATTATACTATCAAATAACCGACTTGGCCTTTTATTTGTAAACTAAACAATTGATATTTTAACTCACCTTTCAACTGCTTGTGTAAAAAGAGGCATGATTTCTTGGTCATCTTGTAAGTAGTATCTTTTTCCAGAAAACTCATCCACAAGACGCAAGCGAAACAACACATCCAACTTCTGTGATACACCAAAAGAAAACTCATAAAAATTTGGAAATCGTTCCTTGATGTCATTTAACTTATGGTATAAAGGCAATTATTAAGTTTTTCTCCCACCATCATATTAATTGGATGAATCATTTTATTTCTTCAATAGCACAAATTGCATGAAAACACAAGTGAATTTTCTACAAAGTGTTGGAACAAAAATCAATTTCAAACAATTATAATCATCACCTGTGCCAAGAGTCCTTCCCGTACACATTCTCCAATTGCATGAAGAATTTTCCTTTGCAGACTCCTGTAGTCTATGTCTCTAGGTACACACAGAATTACAGGAGCACAAAACCGTGCACTACAAAATCAGTTCATCAAAATAATAAAATCTGTACAACAATATCTATACAAATCAAATCTGCACAAAGAAACAATTCTTTTTCAAGGTTCCGCATTTCACTATATGACTATAAAGTTAAAACTGATAATGCAATTATTTAATTCCAGTAAATGACATTACTATCTGGTAGGGGATGACCTCCTTTCTGTGTTGACAACAATCAACTGTGTGTAGGAAGACTCAAATTCCTCGGAGCTGCTGTCCTGACTTGGTGGGGGCAAGGTTTCGATGGCATACACAGGCTCACTCTCTGATATATCTGTAAGGGGCTGGTCATCACAATATCGACTCTTGAAACCATCTTCAAATATCTGACACAGCACAATCTGAAACCAAAATCAAACTGAATCAATAAATGAAAACAATACATTGTAGTGCTTATAAAAATAATAGCAATGAAATTACATAAGGCCAAAAAAAAAAATATGTGTGTTTCCGGTTTCCCGACCGACCCTATTTTTTATGCGCCGACCCTAACACTTTTTATTCCAAATCCAGATTACCAACCGTATTTGGTCTTACAAATCAGAGTCCAAAAATCGCTTGTATCTATTCAATAGAAAACACCACTTACCAAAGCGTTTTAAAGATTTCTAAGTGCAGATTGACAGTATGGATGAAAGTTATCCTTGGTTATTTTAGCTTAATTATCAATGCAATAAATAGTTTCATAGGGCAGTGATGTGTTAAAAATTAATATAATTAAAAGATGTACAAGAAAAAAGTAGAGGCAAAGTTTTTTTTTTTATATTTCTGGGGATGGAGACTGCAGACATTGTAAGTCTTTGAATAGGCCCAACAATCATTCTTATATTATAAATATGATTTTAAAATGCTGCAGTTCAATTGCAAATGAAATTTTTAAAATTAGTCTTAAACCATTGATTATGTATTCATTTTTTTTTTTGAATTATTGAAAAGATTTAATTCTAAGGCTCTCGTCTAATCAACCAGAATTTCCTCTGTTTCTGAATTCAACACTTACAGTTACGATATTAATGTTTACTGTTATGTCAGTTGACCAGGAAAATAGAACTAACAACCAATTTATGATATATTTGTGGTAATGAGTATTATACTCTGTTAATTTATAGTGGCTGTCATATTTATATTTTCTATTTACATGAAAATAAAATCTTCGTATACTTTCTAAATAAACCTTAGATTTAAGAAAGCTTTAATTCTGTAACAGTTGTCTCTATCCACGATTGCTCCTCCTGTAAAATACATTTTCTTATTGTATAGAAAAATCATATGCTAGGAAAGGGGAAAACTTAAAAGCTCATTTAAAAAAAAAAAAAAAAAAAGCCGACCTACCTACCCTATTTTAAAATTTGATGAAATAGGAAACACACATATTTTTTTTTTTTGCCTAATGACTGTATTTGATGTTAAACTTACCCTTGATGGAGAAATTTTCATTGAGGAAGCTATCGAGTCCCTTAATTCCCTGATAGTGTCATGCACATTTAACGTTAATCCAATTTTAATCTGCATCGGTTCAATGTCTCTGGCAACATAGATCACATATACTGGCCTCGAGGTACGAACAGGCAATGGCAAGGAAAGACATAGATAGGATTCGAATGTATTGCTAAGCTTCTGACATTTTGGACACTGCAGTGAGGATCTGTAGAGGGCCTGGAACAGATTGTACAGCATACACCCACTGTTCTGCTGCATCACCTCTTTGGCTGCAGTCTCATCAGAGATTTCTGATGTGCTAAGCTGCAATCAAAACAAAAGTGAACATCACAATATTTATTACCATTATCACAAAAGCAAATTCTTGGTGTTTATTCCAAATAGACGTTCTACCTTCATAATAACTACAGAAGACTACTACAGAGACTACAGCTCTATATTGCAGGACAAAGAGATGTGTTAATTGGTAGATATTTCAAACAATAACATATTTTATCAAACCATATTATTAATTCCTCCAAAAAAATATATACTGCAGCTATCATGAAACAGTGAACTGTACAATGGACACAATTTTAAACGATGCATATACCTACCCTTTTTGTCTTCTCTTTTTTCTTGTAGCTAGTAAAAATGTCCTCATTTAGTCGGTCTAGAAGCCAAAGAAAAAATTCCTGAGAGTCATGTTGTTCTGTTCCCTTGTACTGACTGTTGTTCTTCCCTACAATGCTTTTGAAACCACTTGATACATCTCCAATACCACTTAAGCTATTATGCCACAGACATTCTAATAATTTCCCTAGCTGTTCTGCAACATCACTCTTTTGAATGGCAAACTTTTTAGAAAATGGTTTACTTTTCATGTCATCCTTGTATTGCTTTGTTATAAAGTACCTGGAAAACCAATCAGTGTTACTTAGACACTGTATCACAGCATTCATAAAACAAGTGTTTCCAAGATTTGGGATACCAACAGTTCCAGGCACAACGCTCCACACACTATTAGTAGGGCGGTTCAGAAGGGAGCGAGATGTTGAATCACTTGTCTGTTTCCCATTTGATGTCCCACTCCTCCGCGGCATTGAAGGTGTCCATCCTCCTTTTGGACCACCGCTCTCCACAGTGGTTTTTTCAGCACTTGAAGAATTTTTAATGCGACTCATAAGATTGATTACAGATTTAAAGCTTGGTCGCGACCTCTTTTTACGTTTTGGTAGTGAATTTGATTTCA
Source organism: Magallana gigas (assembly GCF_963853765.1). Classification (NCBI taxonomy): domain Eukaryota; kingdom Metazoa; phylum Mollusca; class Bivalvia; order Ostreida; family Ostreidae; genus Magallana; species Magallana gigas. The sequence continues at coordinate 46,781,116 of NC_088859.1, read as the reverse complement.
ATGGAGCATCAGCTATAACCTCTACAGGACTAATCGGTTTGACGTTTGGCGATAAATATAAACTTCGACTCACTTCCCGATGATGCTCTGAGAGTGCTAACGGTTGTTTACTGTCTTTCGTATCGTCTTCGTCAACTAAACTACTTACAGATAATGCCTTTTGTCGTTCAGAAGTTAAATTCAAGTCCATTATTACCAAATTTTCACTAATATGACAGATATAGGCTGAAAATATCCTTCTGTTTTTCTTTTTCGTTTGACAATCGCCATTTTTTAAAATTTGGTATAATTGTACAAAGATTGTTTCGGAGAGTAGCAATGAAATTAACGAATAATCAACGTATGACTTAACCACTAAAAACCGCGCCAAATTCATTCAGGTGAACATACAGTGTACTTTCTATTTGCAAAGGTATTTTGCCCTTCAGTCTTTTATGTAATGACATGACTATAGAAAACCTGAATTGAATATTATATCACAGGCACCTGGCCCTGGGGCCATAAAACTTAGACGAGCTTACTTTTGATCTAAGTCTCACTTTTACAAAAGGAACATGTAGTGGAAAAGTGAGACTTATATCAAAAGTAAGCTCGTCTAAGTTTTATGGCCCCAGGGCCTGAATTTTTATCAATCAGTCGCTTAATAAGTAATATATCGAAAAATTCTACCCCTACTATATATAAATTCAGGTGCCTGTGATTATATCAGTGGTTGAAGTGAACTTTGGAAAAAGAACGACTTATGGATATATTAATTAAATATGAAGTTCAAATACGAAAATTTAATATATATATATATATATATAAAACCCTTGCTTTCACCTGTTCACATACTGGTAAAAGTAACAAGTGTATTACCGAGTCTTATTGTGCTAAGGATAGAGATGTGTTTTTCAGATGAAGGGGAAACTAGTCTGTCAGTCAGGTCCAACAAACACGTATGTTGTAAGCACACCCATAGGGGACATGGAAATCATAAGCTGCCCAAGGGGACTCCACTCTCTGCAACAGATGGCACCCAATGACAAGGACTTCATACCATCACCAGGGTAAATGTTGTCATATTTTAATTATAGAAATCTATATCATGCTAAAAATCTTTTGTTTATTTGATATATCAGCTAGTATTCATCTTCCCCGTGGATTTTCCTACATTTGATTCTTTTTTGTTGTGATGCAGTAAATAAATACAATGGACCTCAAAACTTAGGGTTCCGCTTACATGATGTGGATATCTTCAAAACAAAGTGTGATAGAAGATAAACAGTTGTCTTAGTTTCATTAAAGCCAACTTGAAGGTGAACTGGAATTTCATCAAGACTGTGCATGTGCATTAGTCTCTACCATAAATTGCCAAGATTAAGCTGATAGTTACATGCAATTTAGTAGTACCCGGTAATCAGTATTGACATTCATATTAGAGATCAGGCATCACTGCACCTGTATATAAATTGTACGAAAGTGTTAGATTGTTATTTTCCAGAACAATGGTAACTGTAAAGTCTCAGATGTATCAAGACAATGGCTATACATACAAGCCTGCTGTCCTTTGTGTGCAGTGGCTTCAACACTATTTTGCTGCTGACAAATCAAACTTGAATTCTACTCCACCTGTGTGTTCCTCTGTTTATCAGACAGGTAAGAATGCTGTCACCACTTTGTAAATACAAACACACTTCCAAAACCAAAGTCTTGTGAATCGATTGGCCATCACCTAATTTGAAGAAATATGTTTGAATTTATTCAGCAACCACTGGTTGCAGTGACTGAAAAAAGTAACCCAATGAACTGATGTTATGAAAAGCAGTGATGAAGGATAGCATTGTCCAGTTATTCCTATGTTCAAAGCCTTGATATGGGTCGTACATTGCATTTTTTTGCCATGACATTAGTCTTAATTAACTGCAAATATAGGCACAAATTTGTTGAAAATGAATTGTTAAAGGAAAAATGTAAAAAGAAATTCAGGATAAACAAAATACTTATGAATGATATCTGTCTTGAAATTATATACTGGTAAGAGAGACCTAGGCTGGGATGAAAATGCAAGTTTCTTCCTCTTTCCATATTTTCTTACCCTTGCCAAAAATACCGTAAGATTTGTATCTTGTAATACCGGTACGCAGATATTATCAGTGATAAGCAACATTTTCAGCTCACTTGAGGTGAAAGCTGAAATGAGCTATTCTGATCACATTTTGTCTGTCGTCTGCCTGTCTGTAAACTTTTCACATTTTCAACATTTTCTCAAGAACCACTATGCCAATTTCAACCAAACTTTGCACAAATCATTCTTAGACTATTAAGTGGATTCAAAGCTGTGAAAATTAAGGACCACGCCCTTTTACAAGGGGAGATAATTAGGAATTATTGACAATTTTTGAGAAATTTTCAAAAATCTTATAAAGAACCATAAGGTCAGGAAAGCTGAAACTTGTGTGATTTTTTTTTTCATAGGAATATATACAGTAAATATCTTTAAATCTTTTTCTTAAAAAAACATTTGCCTAGAAAACTTCAGTAAAAGCAACTTCAGATAGTGGAGATTTAAATTTGTTCAATTAAAATATTTAGGAGTAGGGTGGGGCCACATTGGGGATCCAGTTGTACAAAGGAAAACATATTCACAAAAACTGAAACGTTATTATTTATGCTTTTACTAATATGCAAGCATTTTTACATATGGCCGATTCTTTAAAATTGTTTAAACTTCGGCCCCTGGACATTTATTGGGCCTCACAAGGGGTTCAGAGTTTGATGTAGGTTTATATCCTGTATATAAACAATTGTGTAGGGTCTTTTGGATAACTGCAATGCTGAATGTGATATGACTATAAAATCATCCTGTTAGAAAAGGGACTTGATTATAAACATAGGAATATTCAGGGGGAACCAGATTTTTTTTATACAGGATATACAAGTATTATATATATCACATTGTCCAGATATTTTGTATTATGACTCCATTAAGGTGCTCTATCATGCGATTCATGCCTATTGTTGCTCAGGTGAGCGATGTGGCTCATGGGCCTCTTGTTCTTTTTGTTATCAGGAACATTTACAGAGGCAGTCTGTAAGACACTACAAAATAAAGTAACATTTGGTCAGTTGATTTCCTATGGTTCCCTGGCCAGTATGTGCGGTAATGCTCGGGCTTGTCGTGCTGTTGGAATGGCTATGAGGAACAACCAGATCTCTCTAATCATGCCTTGTCACAGAGTAACACAGAGTGGAGGGAAAGTGGGCAATTACAGCGGAGGCCAGAAAAACAAAATCAAGGAATGGTTACTGAAACATGAGGGGGCAGAAATATGAGAAATCGGTACAGTACCCTGCCTGATACATGTACATATAACACAAGATATTCATTTAATTTGGATACAAGGTGTATCAATTGTAACATTTGGACTGATATTTAGATACTTGTCATATTCTAGTTGTCCATCATAACCAGTCAGTTATCCCTTTGAACATGCAGTATCATTTAACTTTTTCAGTTTACAGAAACTGATTACACTAGTTGTTGGTAAATGTATAATGCACAGCCTAATATAGAATACTATGTAGATTGCAATTAACTCATGTATTTGTGAATGATTAATTATTGGATATTATTAAAGCTTGTTACTTTTTATTTCTTAAATAAATATATAAAATTCCATAGGAATCTCTGTTTTTCTTGCTTTAGGTCAAGATTTACATGTAGTAAATGAAAGATTCTGACAGGTTTATGAAATTCATGATAAAAATTATTTCATAGATGCTTTATAACAATAGCTTTGTTTGATATGGTGTACCGGGGCTTAAATGTTCTATAAATCATTTTGAATGAAACATGAAGTAGTAAATCTTGGGGTTTTGTTCATTTTGACTAATTAAATAACTTACATGTACCTTATATTTAGAGTGCCTACAATCTTTCCAAAAACAGCATTAAACTCTTGACCTCTTTATAATGATGTAAAATAGGTATTAGGATGACTTTTCCAATGATCTAATATACAATGTCTAGATATTATTTTATTTTCTACACAATTCCTTTACATTAATCTAATTAAAATTAGACCTTTCATCTCGCTCTCTGTTATGTATGGTTACCACTCGTGAATCATACATAACAGAGAACGAGATGAAAGTCTAATTTTAATTAGATTGATTCCTTTATAACTGTAATGTAAGGGGGAAATGTTCAAATCAATTTTGAAGTCTTTAATATTGGTTCTAGCACCAAAAAACAGTATGAAATCATTACTAGATCTTGACAAGCTTTTGGGCAGGTCAAAAGATTGCATGACCAGTACATGCATTTTGATTAAACAAGGCTCAATTGTTTAAAATGAGCCAGTTGAATGACCCCTGTAAATGAATTTTAAAAAAGGTACCCCTTTTCAAAATTAATCTTTATTTCCCCCGTTATCTTTATTCATTAGTAATGAAAAAATTGGTAATCAAATTTTATGATATAATTTTGGTCATACAGAGAGACCACTGTAAATAAAAAACCCATAGTGTATTTTGTAAGGGGGGTGTATGTTGTCAAACAATCAGAATGAATGTTACCTTGACCTTTATTAAATAATTTAGAATCTTGGATGTTGCAGTTTTCTGTCAAGGGCTTTGAACCTTTGAACCAAGTATAAAAGCCTCTCATGTCTCCTCAAAACAATGCGCCTATAGTGATCAGTCTGCAGTCCATACATCCAATGTCACTTGTCCGTAGCATATTTTCCTTTGGCCCAATCTAGCTCATACTTCACCCCCCCCCCCGAGCCTTTTGTTAAAGGGTGTGCAGTGACCTTGAACCAAGTTTTTAGGTCTATGGTCAAGGTCATTCTCTCCCCTTAATCCAATCTGGCTCATACTCCCCGGAGTGCATTGAGTCAAAGGGTTTGCGATGACCTTAAACCAAGTTTCCAAGTCTAGGTCGTATCAGACCATTTCAAAAATTCATTGTCAAGACCATAATATATTTTCTCCCCCTGAGCTGTCTGGATCATACATCCCAGAAAGACTGCTTTTGGGAAAAGGCATTTGCAACTTCTTGGGGCTTTCCAGCAGAGCTTGTAAAACCACTTCAAATGTTTTTGAAGTGGTTTTGAGTATCAGACATTAGAATTTTATACAAAATGGAGTCGTTTCCTATTAATATAAGTATCAACTACACAGTCTTGTATTTCTTTTCTGTGGAATTTTATAGGGTATATCATTGAATTTAATGAAGTTAAGTTCACATCATCTTTGTACAAGAATTCTATAGAGAGATTATTCAACCTTGACCTTTGATCTAGAGCACTGCACACCCTCTACCCATATGCACTAAATCAATTAAGTTGGAGCCCAACAGGCCAAAAGGGAGATAACATATAATCTGTACAAGGATTTCAAACAGAGATGTTCTATAATCTTGACAAGATCTAGCAAATGGGTTCAAGGTCATTGCATACCATCGACCCAAGAGCTCCATCTGATCCCAACTTAAGTCAAAATGAAAGAAAATCAGACATCTCAAAAAACATCCACAGAATGGGACCATAATTTGCATTGTACTTTCTCAATCCTAATATTACCTGACACTGTTGGGTCACTGTGATAATTTGAAGTTCAAGATAGATTTTATTTTAAAAATTCCAAAATCATTCAACACGTTTTATTCAAACTTTGGAATACACTAGATATCATTACAGAAAAAAACCTGGAACTATTTTAACTTGGACAATACATGCAAGTTAAATGTTTAAGTTGCTTTGAATTTAGCACATGTACTAGTAAGCAATAAACGCAAGACCTTGGAATATTAAAATTATGACATATAGACACATTGGAAACAACTTTCAACAATAAAAACACCCTGAAAAGAGTAAAGCATCTTAAAATGAACTAATATTTTCTTTTGGCAAAACATTTGGAAAATCCTTTAAGTCATGTTTTGATTAGCATTTAGTAGATATCACAACAAGAATAATCTTATATCCTAAATATAATACAAGTAAATGTGTTGAAATAATACATTCATCATTACGACTAGTTTTAATGTTTAAAAATCTTATTTGTGTGTATAATATTTACATGTATATACATGTACATATAAAATCTCAATGTAAAGCAGTAAATTTCAAAACAACTGCGATTAATAAATAACATTTCACATCACCCCAGATTTTTTAACAAAGACAAATAAATCAGTGAGATTGCACACTAACAGTCAATATTATGGCTTTGAGATCCAAGTTATTTCTTTCCTTTTGTTACTGCCACACTCTTCTCAATCTTTGGCTAGATGAAAGAACAAAAAGAAGTGTTACCAAGCTAAGAACATGATAGGTTCTGATGGACAAGTCATTCAGAGCTTTCCTAATGACTCGTCTCAACCCTTCAGGACATCCTAAGCTGTCATGTTTACTACTGTAAAATATCTGTAACCTTGTCATGTTATAAATAGACCAGCAAGAAGGGATGGTAATAAATATTTAGCTTCATGTACATTTTTTTTGCTATTTCAAATGTCTTTAAAGAAAATATCACCAGATTTTAATACACTAAAAATTTTCCAGTTAGTAATTCAAGACATTAAAACAAAGTCAACTTTTAATAAAACATTTTGAAAATAAATTAGGAATAATTAGTGCATAAAAATTTCATTATCCTGGTAGGTTTTTAAAATGGTGTTTCTGAATAAAGTGAACACAGATGAACAATTGACTACTATACCTCAAGTATTTTGAAGGAGCAAGTTAGGTCATCAGTTACTCTCATTACAGCTCCAGCATTGTCAAATTCACCACAATAATTCGGAGCACTGAACAAAGTCAGCAGCTGTAACAAATATTAAAACATGCAATTACAGTTGAACTTCGATATTTCGAACACTGATATCTCAATACAATGGATATGTCAAAGTTAATTGTAGGTCCCAACCACATAATTATAAAGTATTTTACCCTCAATATCTCGAATACTCTGATATCTTGAAGTTTTTAAACAGTCCCATCTAGTTCAAGATAAGTTTGACTGTATTGTAAATCTGAATATTGTACATGTATAAGATATATACCCCTGTTGATGTTTAATTTACAAGGAAAATCTAATACATATTTTGCAAAATACAATAAGTCCATTAATTACACTGCTAAGGTACCTCACTACACCTACACATACCGGTATGCTTCTTAAGACACTACGTCACAAGATGGCGATTTAAATGTTTTGTGAAACTGTTTATATTGTTCAATTGTGTTGTATATCGTCGTAGCTCAGTGGATAAATTATTGTGCTTCTGAACCGCAAATCATGAGTTCGAATCCGCCTGGAGCTTTTGTTCATGTTAATTGAATTAAATTTTTGAAAATGTAATTTTTCATCCAAAATTGCACATTTTTTTGCCTATAAGACTTAAATTCTTTTTATCCATTATGATATTCATCACAATCAAGAAATTTTCTGCTGATTTGAGAAAATATTTCACAGTGTAGTGAGCAACCTCGATAACAGTTCATAAGTTAATTTTTGCAATTCCTTCCATGTTTCATGCATTATGATATCTTTGTGACGTGGTCATGAGGGGGAGTTTCAAACTTGAAAGATATCCTATATCAGGACACTTGCACAGCAATATCAGTGTTTTTAAGTCCCTGGCCCTGGAGTCTTGAATTATAAAAATTTGGTAGGGAAGGTGTAATTCTCACATAATCATAGATAAAACATTAAACAAACTCTACAGATCTAATTTTTACTAAATTAAAACACATTACTGGTACTTTTTTTATGACTGTTTTTATCGTTGTATTTGAAAATGTCTGTAAATTGTAACACTTACTCTTCTTTTCTGAAAGAATTGATACCCATCTTCTACAACCTAAAATGTAAATATATTACTGTGGTTTCATTAATATTCAAGGGTATCAATTTTCGTGGATAAAATGAAAATCACAGTTTCAAGGATATGTAAATTCGTGGCCAATGACCCTTTCAAAACAAAATGTTAATAGAAATTGCGTTTCAATGAACATTTAATTTCATGGATCAACTCAACAACGAAATCAATGGAAATTGGTATTCAACGAATATAGATGAAACCACAGTACATGATTGTATTTAAATGTGCAATTACATTGAGTTTCAAAGTTTGTTGTACTAACATTCAAAATCATTTCCTGAATATAAAGATGAATACACAGATTCATTTTCATACCTTTTTTCATAGAACATACATATTACAGCTAGTATAAGAACATTATGTTAATAAGCAACAATTACTATTATGACCAGACATAATTTCTTTAATTTATACATAAAATTTTATTCATTTAATAGGTAAACTAAGTGTAATTCATACTTAAAATGCGTGTACAACCAGTACCTGGTGAGCTCTAACAACAAGACTGAAATTGTGCTTCTTCAAAAACTCCTTAACTATATCTCCACCAAAGGTAAAAGACACACCTCTGTCATTTTCTCCCCAACCAGTGATGTCCTACAATATTTCACAATGGAATCTGGCATTATGGTTGTGATTGTGTGATAACACTATCCTTTAAATGCTCATCCAGTATAAAAACATATCAAATATTTTAACAGTATATTTAATAATGAATCAGTACATGCAGATTACACACAGTTTACCTGCCTTTATAGTAAATTTTATAGTCTCACAAGTACATACCTCATCTGGGTCTGACCAAAGTAAATCACAAATGAGACCATGGTCTGGTACATCCAATGGCCTTTCAAGCTCAGATATCTGGAAAAAATAAATCTAATAGAGTATCTTCTCATAAACTTCTACAATTCAAAGGTCAGTTGTGTGAGAGTCAGGCACTTAAAATATGTAAACATTAATCATTTTAATACAATTTCTGCAAATTTCATACACACACACATAAAAAACATAAAGTTTTCAAAACTCATATTTCATTCTTCATTTTATTTGATAATTGTGGTGAAAATTCATCACACTGCTGTAAATATATACCGGGTGTATATGGCATTTTTTATTTGTGCAAGTTATTTTTGCAATTACGAAAGGTTTATATGGTACACAATTTTTAAGTTATTGGGGTTTTTTTTTGAGATTGTGAAAAGATCATAAATCATAAAAAAATTAATCATTGGAAAATTACCAGAAAGAAGGTGAATATATTTATCATCAAAACATTTAATTTGAAATTAATATGATTGACATATTAAAACAGAAAACAAGAATACTTTTTTTTCTTAAATATAACATTCAATTCACTTTGCAAACATCATGCAACCTCAATCCTGAGTATAATTAATTTAGTTTTGTTTTACAGCAACTCAACCACTCTCAAGCATATTGCTACATCCCAAGAGTCCAACCTACCGGTAGTTTGGAGGAGGTGATCATTGTGAATTCATAAGAAGATGATCTTCAAAGCTTAACACAAAAGTGAGGGACATTGTTTACCTGTTTTAAGTCTGTTAAATCAGGTGATAATCCACCATGCATACAAAATATGGTATCTTCAACAAGTGCAGCTGAAAGAATTAGAATGGTGAATATGTTTCTCATGACAATGTACAATATTGCTTTATCAAAATTTCTTTGGTGTAACCAATTTTGGTGCATCTATATACACACACTCTGCCAACTTGATTTACACCATCCATAGCAAAAAGTGCAGCAAATTGCAGAATCCATGTCTGCTTAATTGATTAACAAGATCACAGCACTATTTTTGTTTGAGGTCGTAATTACACATGCACAAAGAAGTGTGATGGAAATATCACATACCCACTGGTAGACAGTTGAAGCAATCAGTGAATGTTTTCCAGAGCTTTATGTTGTATCTTCTCTTGCATTCATCGTAAAATCCATAAATTCTTCAAATATTAAACATTTTACAGTTTTTTAAAACAGACTTGATTCTTAAAACCCTCTAAAAAGAAGAAAAAAATCTTTTCACCTTCACATCTTGGAAACTAAAACCTTCAAATTTAATTTTTATTTAGAAATAATGATGCTTTATTACCAAAATTTCAGATCTATGTAATCAGCCACTGAATGCCATGTTTATTATCATCATCATCATTTAATATTTTGTACCTGTTAATGGAGGCACACTCGTGATTTCCTCTTAACAAAAAGAAATTGTTTGGAAACTTGATTTTGTAAGCCAGCATCAGACATATGGTTTCTAGGGACCTTTTTCCTCTGAAATGAAAGTCGATATTTAGCAGAAAATTTTCCTTGGAATATTTATTATATTATTAGTAAAAATACTGAAAACCAACTTTTATATTCACTTGTGAGAAAATTTTGCGAGGTTCGCATGAGCCTCATTATTGCAAATATTTCTCACGGTGGACCAGTATTTGCCTTTATAGTTGTAATAAAAAAAACAGATGTGGATAAGGCTTGGTTGCAAAAATTAGTCGCCGTGAACCAGTAAATCTCAGGTAAATCGTGAAATAAAGTTGTCGCGAATAATAGTTGGTTTACAGATTTGGTTGGAGATTTCAGATGGTTATATTACGGTACTTATATATCATAGGACATATACATTTCATGATGATATTGGGTCAATCAAATTCAATAAAAAAAATTATTATAGATGGAAAGTTTAAAACTTCACAGGAATATTAAACTGGTTGGTCACATTATTAAATCTGGTGAAGCCCAAACTTCTTTGAAGATTTAATCACATACCCAACCAACTTCATATCACAGTAAAGTTTATCATTACCGGTATATAAATTTTGCGTTAATATGTAGGGATGGGACGATCCACCGATGCACCGGTGCATCGCGGTATTTATTTTGACGATATTTGGATCGATACATTTACCATTAATACAACAATACCTTACCGAACTTTTTTTATTTTTCAAAAATATCCGAGCTTCATATATCGGCTATTTTTAGTCCGCGCGCCTAATATGAAAGTACAAAGATGGCGGAAAACCTCGTAAAGTTGTCAAAACTGTTACGAAGCTAAATATGGAGTGTGGAAAACTTTTGGAGTACTTGTTTATGAAAAACTAGTGTACACGAGACTAAAGTAATTTGTAAATTGTGCAACGCTCATTATGAATATAACAAAATAACTTTGGACATGCGGTAATACATCGGCAGGTAGAATAAATTTTAAACTTTTATTCATGTTTTCATTTAATTGCAATGTATCGTGATATGTATCGTATCGCATCTCATGTATCGTGATATGTACCGAATCGGCTCAGTACAGTATCGTCCCAGCCCTATTAATATGTATTTGAGATGCTTCAAATAAATATAACTTTTATAACCATGCAGCAGTTACTTCAAAGTTTTTCCAGCATCCACTGCCACTCAGTTAATTGTAAAGTTGCTTTAAGTTGAATATATGTTAACTACATTGAACATGTACAGGTTTAGTAATTCAAGTGGAATATTTTCACCATCTTAGACATATATTCAATGCATGAGAGTGTTTATACAAGAAAAGCATCTCAGAGACCCATGCAGTCAACATATCAGGGCTATAAATTTAGAAATGACTCTGACAGATTTGTAATTTAAAGTACCATTAATATATATATATATAATGTATACATTTTTTTTCAATTTTAAAGACATCTCTCTGTTTGTTTGTGAAACAAATAACTATTGCATTATTTTTGTGTAATACACATGTTACATTTTTATTTCCTCCTAGATTTACAACTGCACATTAATATTGATTATATAAGGACCGTTGCCCCTATAATATCTTCAACAAGAGGTATTTCAAATTGGTATGTTGATCAAGGACAGAAATATTCCATATCATAATGCAAATTTATATATATTTTATTGGATGCTTTTAAAATGACATTGATTTGCTTATCTGTGTATTGATTTCAAATTAAGTAAATTTTGTTTTCATTAGATTGCTTTAACATTTCACTGCTTTTCTGGTAACTGATGTATTATTCAGACACATTTAATCTTAAAATGTTTATTGAAAATCAATGATTTAGGAATAATGTTAAAGCATACATTTGTGCCGTTTTAAAATGCACACAAATTGAGAGTTCCTGGACAATTCCTTAGTTGTTGTATCGCTAGCACTACAAATGATAAATGACTTACCGATCTACGTAGTCACCCAAAAACAGGTAGTTTGACTCTGGAGGAAATCCACAGTTATCAAAATGTCTCATTAAGTCTTCATACTGTCCATGAATATCTCCACATATAGTCACAGGGGCTGTGATCTCGATTAGCATGGGTTGCTCCAAAAATATTTCTCGGGAGAGCTGACATAATTGCCTTATTTGTGTTTCGGGTAATTGAACCTAGAGAAAAAAGTAATGGCCAGTAAATGTTATTTTTGAAATGAACATACTCATTTGGAATAATTTACATAAATCTAATCTTCACTTTCACAGTACCTCTGCCTATAAGTCAGAGAGCATCAGAAACCCATTGAATTATATAATTATATGCTTACTGACTGTGGCCCAACTAGCTAAATCTAAAAAACAACTGCATATTTTTATTGCATTTTCTTTGTCTTTATACCCATAGAGTGTTAACCTTTAGTATAAAATTTATGAATATCAAAATTTTAGGCAACATATTTGTGGAAAATAATAACTTGGAACACATTATTTATAGCTATGACTTTACAATCCAATTAACAGTATAACAAATTGTTCAACAAACCTGCTTTGAAGATGAATCTTTGGCTGTAAGCAGTTGCTCTATTATGGAGTCTACATCAAGGTCTTTAGTCATGGTAAAAGTCTATTTCTTTCTCAAGCATGAAAAATATTCACATCCTTCCAAGAAAATATAGAACATTTTATAATATGCTAACTTTTTTATTTGATGAAATGTTTACCTTCTCTACTTCTACATTATACTTGTTAAACATTCAGTAAAGCAGGTTCCAAACACACTTCAAAGAGATTCATTCATTAGGCCTATCAGATTGACTTTTCCTTGACTTTATACTTACCATATTTTTTTTTCTAAATTTGCCAAAACACTGATATTTTCCACAACAATTTAATCAACTCGAGATAATATACATGAAGATATATATACCAAATGTCATTCTGTTATGAATAATACACACGTTATAAACACAAGCATTGACCATCGTCGCCAACCGATCAATAATTTATTCTACAGTTTACTTGAGGCTGATACTTCAATTTCCCCGATATCTGATGTTCTGTATACGTACAGATTATAATAGTAAGCTTACATAAACCACGTCCTCTGAAACTCACAGCAGAAATCTTATTTGACAAACCAATCACCTCAAGCGAGACCTTGATTTTGATACGACATCCATAGTTCAGCATATTGATGGTGCAGACTTCGTTTAGATCATGTGATCATAACCAAGGCAACGAAAAAGCGTCTCGTGGAATTTAGCGCCAATTCGTCGATTTACATCGGTGTTTACAAGATTAAAATTTTGACACTTTTGACTAAATTTAAAAAAGATCTTACAAACAAGTTGTGTAATTAACAAACATGTACTTACATTTTACATTTCCAACACCCAGTAATTTAGTCAACATGGAAAAATTTCTGTACGAAATGATTCATTTGCTCCATATCAAAGCCGCCGTTAAATGTTGCGTTTATTTATTAAAACCAAATATTTGACCTGAGAAAGTAAACACTAAAAATACAATAAAGAAAAGTACACATGGAAATGAACGGCGATGAATGGTTGCATACAAAGCCATTACCGGGTAGCAAAATATGTGAAAAGGTGACCGTTACAAGTTTAGTCAACAATGCGATTACATTGACCAAGCATGTAAAAATCTAAGTCTATGAAATCGTTCTACAAAGAACTAAAAGCAATTGACGACCGTGAACGAAAAGGCTACTATAACATGCTGTACACTGTCTAACGATCCCAGAAAATACTCTTATATAACTATTATCTATGTCAGCCAACCCGGAAAAAATACTTCCAACTCATTTGCATTACGGTATTTTCTTCATTGTATAGCGCTGCATATTGCATGATACAACCCCCAACTAAGGTCTTCTGTACCAGGTGCTTGATTATTACAACTAAGCATTACAAAAAATAACGGAGACTACCAATCTTTCTACAAGAGTTTGTACGGGATAAGATCTCTTGCTATTCTTAAATTCATTGAATAAGGTCAATAAGTGCAAATAGTTCGCATAAGATACTAGTAGATGGCGAGAAAATTAATTAGGAGCCAATGGAACCACGTTAATTGATTTCTATAGCCAACCCAAGTTCAAGATTCATGTAATTAATTTTGAGGATTTTTATTTTGAAATACATGTATATACATTACACTTCTATAAATCAATGTATGGTTTATCTGATCAAATGCTGTATTAACATCAAGTTAAAATCAGGCAATCTCAAAGAATTTTTAAAGTTAATTACTCTACAACTAAGAAAAGATAATAATATTCAATTTTTTCTTCTTCTTTATATATCAGTCTCTCACTATGATCATCAAATGAGCAGGAGTGATATCTCTTTTTACAATGTGACAATGACACTATAGTCTGGAGCTGATTTTTTAATGTTTCTCCTCTATAAACTAAATTAAACTTAAGTAATTTTACACATGACTTTTATAATAACATTCGTTTACCATGTCTGCAAAAGAATTAAAATACAGGCTCAAAAGCAGAATAATTCCTCAATATTTTTGTGTGTTTTTTATTCTAAAAATAAGATTAACATAGATGTACAATAAATTGAATCTCCATAGCAGACTTATTTAGGCACCATATTTAAGTTGATGAGATGTCTCATTGTTGGTCTTCCATGAGGGCAATTCTGAAATAAAAATAAATAAAAGCTTTTGAATATTATTATCACAGATTTTATCAGTGTTTTATTTGAAACTATTAATTTCAATTCTTTAGCATGATACTTTTGGTTTCCCTGCAATAACATTATAATCTTTACAATTTTTAACGTATTAAGATAAAGTGCATACCCAAGGCTGTTCGATCTCTCCCATGTGGCATACAAGCTATCAAAATAAGCAGAAGAATAAACCAATTAGACAGATAACTTTATCTATTTTTTAAGATAATTACACAATATTTTCATAAGTAAACGTTTTCTTACCTTTTTCATTTCTGATTTCTTGAGTGCAGTGCCTATCATGATTGATTTTCTGCAGGCTCTGGATGCGAACATCTGACGAACTCTGGAGGGACGACACATCACATTCTGGAAAAAATAAACAAGGGAAAACGGTGAAAAGCTATGATCAATACAAGCTAAAACATGGGGCATTGTTCACATAATTTGTAAGAAATAATCATTACGAGTAAAGTAAATGCACTGGTAATGGTTAAGTACACATCTATCTAAACATAGAATTAAGAAAATCAATTTGTGATAATGCACAAACAGAACAGGTATCATTGTCCTGCACTTTCTATTTTAAAGCATGTAACAAGGTCTTCTAAATATATAAATATTGCTGACATGCTTAATAATTAATTTAAATATTTTAAAGACAGACATACAGATACATGTACTAGTACCAAGATTTTATATGTCCTTTGAATATTTTTTATCAATAATCTTTAAAGTGGACAATGCATACATTGCTAGGCAAAAGAATTAGGTATTTCTGGCACCATACTTTTGATAACACTTACAGGTGAGTCAGACAGCATGAAGATCAGTTCTTCTATGTCTGTAAAGAAAACATGAGGCCCATGAACCTTAGCAGTCAACTGAGTGTAATACATGTGCAACTGTTGAAAGCAGTTTCATGCAAAATTTCTGGAAATGGCAGAAAAAGATTATCTTTATGATATATCTAGACTGAGGATATCTGGTTCAAAATTGAAATCCATGAAAAAACCACACATGCTTATCTGTACTAAGTGAACATATATTTACAGTAAAAATATGCTATTCCTTTACTGAGAATCTTATCATATAGTCCTTTGTGGATTTCCTATTGTGGCCCCTTTCTGATCCCAATGCTTTAAATCATGAATATAAGCCTCCCATTATGAAGAACAAATCTCTCTACATCAACAATTTAAACCCATTTTCATTTTCAGTCACTGTTCACTCACATATCTATATAAAAGCATGTTTCCATTATCATATTATTTTACAATGGTGACTACATTTATAATGGCCCCTTCCTGACCCCTGCAAGTCACAGTCTGAAAAAAATGAAACTTGAAACACCTTTGCAGCTTGCTTTACCATCAAATTTTAAGCATAATCTAAATCGTAATCATCCACAGAATTTTTCCTTTCCTCATAAATTGTCCCAATTCTGAGCCAAAGAACAAGAAACTCCATCATAACACACAACTTCAACATCAATTCACATTCCTTTCTTGAAGGAATTTTCTTGTTCTATGTAAATGTTAAATTAAACACCTTATCTCCTTGCAATTCTGTATGACCTAGGAATTCGGACATAAATAAAATGTGTATTTTTTAGTTCAAAAGATTTTTTCTGTATAATATTGTATGTAAAATTGGACCCTGCCATACTGGCCAATCTATGACCCTAATGATTACTGAATGACCCAGGTTAGCTTAAAAAAATGTTGATGAATTCAAATAGGTATAACTCTATACAAGCTTATCTTTTAAAAAGATTGGTGAGCTAGCCCTGTAGCCATCATAAAACACAGAAGCAGATTTCTAAAACATTGGTTTAAATTTCTGAATCCATTAATTAACAATAGGAAGGCACAGTGGTGTGGCCTACTGGAATTGTGCTGGAGTGGGGTCTCAATTTAGAATTGTGAATCTAGAGTGGACGTCACATCGGCAATGGCATAGCTTATTGACTGTGCCTTAATCATTATGTAGTTACTGCAATTTCAATTTCGAGGTGAAAATTTTCAAGAACCATTGGTACTGTTTTTGTAGCAATCGTATCTTCTCGGGCCTTTCCAGCAAGCTCGGAAAACATATCCGAAGTTGTTTTCCGAGCTTGAAGGAATTTAAGATAAAGTAAGCTATCTATTATAATATTGAATATAACATATAAGACCTTTAGCTACTGTTACTTTTTTACTTTTACAATAAAACACAAAACTTCATGTGAATATGATAGAGCGAAATTCAAATGGTACAGTTTATCTACAGTAGTAAAGTATTCCCAGAATCCCCCGCTATGGAGTCGAGCATGCGTATTCCAGTGAAAAGGACTAACGTAGTTGCTAGCGCTCAAGAGCGCTAGCAATTAGTTAGTCATGCACCAGTTATCTAACCTTCTTTGCCAAAGGTCCAGTTCCTGCTGACTGGGATTGAGGTGAGCTTCACTCTCTGCATGGGTGGAGCTGTCAAAATGGAGAAAAAAAACTTGATTTAAGTCTTTTTATACCAGTTATGTTTCACAAGCATTAGCTTTATATTACTGAGAGTAAAATGCATCTCTCTTCTTACAAAAATCACCAAAAAGACTAAGTCACAAAGAAAACCAAGTTTTGATAATTAAATGTAAATCACAAACCATTTTCATCAATGACAAAATCAAATCCATTTTTTCTGAACACCTCAAGGTTGTCTATCAGAGTGATTTCATTGCTGGCTGTCAGCTCCAAACTTTGGGGCCTAAAATCAGCGAAAGTTTACAAACATTTTATTTGGAACACTTCAGATACTAATGCCAAACTTACAAATTGCTACAGAAATGTGCCTTCTGCACCAGTGCAGTACTTAAGCTTACTGTATCAGCTTTTGGCATTGAATGACGGTGTGCTGTTGGAGCATTTCAAAATTGTATTTCTCATCTGTCGCATGCTGGTCCACAATAAACAAGTCATCTTTCAACTTCACAATGATAAAGCCAAGATTGAACTGAAATATTAAAGACATTGATATTTTACTGTTATCTCATTAAATGATTTAAGATCATAAAATTTAATTTGATTTTATTTATTTTAGAAACTAAGATGTACCCAACGTTTTCAAATGAGAATCAATCAAATAATTGCTTTACCTGTCCAAGGATCTGCATCTCTTTAAACATGCTTTTTCTGTACAAAAAAGAAGCACATTGATAAGTATGTATTTTATATAGTCTTTTTTCATAATAACATTACAGGTAATTCGGATCAGTGAATATATAAATTGATATAAATAAAAAAGTCCAAGATTTCCTCTTTTACCGCTCCCTCCTTTTTACTTTAGTTTGACAAGAATGAAAAGAAAATTTGATGTGAAAACCTGACATTTTTTATCTATTTGGAAATACTCTGAACACCTTGCACAATTTTTTAACATTTAATATCACCCATGTACTTTCATGCTGTTTGCAATACAAAATCACAGTAGACTATTCATTTTCAGCTGTGTCTTTAAACCTTATGTGTTATAGGGTATACTGTAGTGAAAATTCTTTGATATTTTTATTCTAGTGAATGAATACAGTGTTGACATAAAACACTTTTATAAATAATGCAAACTAGAAACCGACCAGTCAGAAAGGGCCCCGCTATGACAATTAATATAGAGAAGTGAAAAAAACTTTGAATTCCACCCTCTTTATATTAACAATTTAACATTGAATCTTCTTTAAAATTTCAAGATAATTCCTGAACATGTCCAAAAACTCTAAATAGTAACCTTGTATCTGCATGAAACAGGAATAACCTCATGCCTTATAAAAAAACTAAATTAAATATGTATTTAAGAAAGATTTAAACAGGTGTTTTATAAAATGCAAGCCTTCAGTGAATGCAAATACATTGTATCACCCAGGGTTGACCTCAACTTCAAAACAAACACCAGTTGCAGACAAAGGTGTTCATTAATCTTCATATGAAAGATAGAGATAAGCCTCTAAATTTTCTGCAGCAGGCAAGATAATTTATCCCAGGGGATTAATTGTTCTGCTCTCTCATCCCTTTCTTCTAAATTTACAATAAGATTTTTTTTTTCAGAAATGACAGAATGGGGTTATTATCTGATTACCTGTTAAAATTAACAGCATTAAGGCAGAAAAAAATAAAATAAATAATTAAAAAATAAAATAGTGAAAAAGGATATCTTAATATATATCTTGATTTTAGAATTCAATAAAATTATCATAAATCATTGTGTACGGTATATTTTAACCAAAATAAAGTATGAATATTATATTTTAAATCCATATTTCAAAGAATGTACACAATACTACACATCATTCAAAATTGACCTTAACTTCAAAACAAAGTTCATTTGCAGACACAGGCAGTGCAGTAATTAATCTCAATGTGACAGATAAAGATAAAGCTTAGGATTTTCTTCCTGTGGAAGGTTAATTAATCCCAAAGGACAAATATTGCACAGCCTTCAAGAAAACAATGGTAACATTCTCAGCAGTTATCTCTCTTTGCCCATTCATTCTTATGCATAGTTAAGGAATCTACCCCACCACCCCAGCTCCAAACCAGAAGACATAGAGAACCCAACTTAGCATCAAAATATGTATTTCTGCCTGCTGAACTACCATACCAAATTTGAACTTGATTGGGCAACCATAAAAAAAGTTATTAGAAAAAAACAGAAAATTTGTGGACGGAAGTGACAGACGGACAGACAGAAGGACGGACGGACAGAGTGATTACTATAGGGCACCCGCAAATCCTTGCGGGGCTCTAATTAAAGCAATATGAGCTGTATTTTTTAGAATTTTATTTTGCTGCAGAAACCTGCTAGTATGATAAGTCTGCATGTGACTTAAACTTTTAAGGTGAATAAAGTTTGAAAAATTCATAAATTTTTGTCAGAAGAAAGATTTCTCTTATAAGGAATATATAGCAAATCAATTTTTGTACAGGACGACAATAATTCAATTTTGCTCCAATTAAGGCTTCTTAACGGCTTTTCCCACAAAAATACAGCTTACAGAATTTTAAAACCATGATTTTTTTTGTCATTTTAGAAGAAAAACACCTTTTCGTGAAAAGAAATTTCAGTATGAAGATTGCAGCTCATATTGCTTTAATAAGTGAAAAAGTGACAGAAATGGGAAACTAGGACATACCGGTAGCTTAATATATGTATGTAATTTACATACAACATAAACGTTTCTGATCCCAGAGTTATTAATTTGGAATAGACAAAATATCATTTCACAACTAAATATCGATTCCACTTCTCTCATTAAGATCATATGAATAAATCTTGAAATTTTTTTTAATTTGAGTGAAATTCAAATTACGAGATTTCTCTGCTCAGTTCCTCCTCGGCTGACTGGTTCTCGGTAGGGGAGATCACTGCACGGAACTTCCTGCACCCATCCTCAGTACTATCCCCCTTTTCTATAAATTATCAGAGAAAAATATGAAATATCAATATTTTCAAAATATTCTGAGGATTCCATAGATGATATCTGCAGTCTGATTAAAAACTCAACCCTCACCTTTCTCTCTTTGTCAAGATTAATGTTAGACTAATCTAATCAGACTGGTGATATCTGTTGGTTTATGTACCATAATTAGATTTTCATATTTTTTTAAATTACTGATTCTGTCTATTGCTTCAACTCACTGGCCACTGATTAACTTTTTTACAAACCTGACATATACTCTTGATCCAAGAAAGATGCATACATTCAAATATTTTCAGACTACAAACAAGCAGAAGATTACTTACTTGGCTTTGTTTTAAACTTCTCTTTAAACTTTTCAAATTTAAACTGCACTGTATTTTCTCTTTTAAAATGAGATTCTTTCTCATCCTAAAGAAATAAATCAAAGAAAAAAAACCAAACATCATTTTTCAACAATTTTGATAGGAGTCTAAAAACAAGTTTGTGAACAAAAAATCCAAATTGGATGGGAGTTTACAGAAAGATGTTTTGAGGCATGTATTAGAAAAGAACATACATGAAGATCACTCATTCATGGGATTTTATTTCACATGTCTACTAGTGCTAAATTTATTTGGGATACTATTTTGAAAATCATTGATCAGAAGGTTCTGTAAGTGTACTTGTTTATTTTAATTCCTCCTTAATCTCAAATTTTAAAATTGTTTCCTAGTCACTGCAATCTTATTAACAGCTGCTGCACTTATTTACATGAACTAAAAGTTTTAGATACGGTATTTCTTTATTATAAAAAAAATAGTAAAGTTCTGTATTTTTAACAACATTGGTTACTTTATGCCATGTTGTAGTATGCTGTAAATGTGGATATTTACTGAGTGCTGTAGCAGTTTATAGTCCAAGGTAAAATATTAACCAGCATAGGTATTTTAATCACAATATAAATCTTTTTTTTAAAGAAATGATAGGACAGTTCTCACGTCCCAAATGAAAACTGGGCTTAATATTTTGACTTTTACTGTACTTGAAAATAATGAACTCTTACCAGCCTCGTGACTGTTTGTTGCAAGCTTTGGGTGGGTGCCTCAATACCTGTTTGATTGGAACACTCTGTAGAGGATGGATACCTGGGATCTTGTGTCTCAACTTTATTATCAAACACAGAGTGAACAACTTTGAGATTACTTCCAAAAAACCTATCAGAGCAATCCAAAGTCTCCTGATTATTATTTTCTGAGATATTGTCGGAATTAATGGTTGAACACACTTGGTCATCATCTGAACACACTTTGGTATCTTCAACATCTTTTTCTGAACACTCAGGGGCGACAACATGAACAATGGAAGACTTTTGACAGTTAATTCTATCACATGATCTGGAAATTGTGGACTCATCACTGTCAGAACACAAAAGATCTTCTTTATTTGACCCTGAACTAAGGTTTATTAGGGTCAATGTTTCCTGTCCCTCACGAAAGCATTCTACACTCTTTTCACAGTCTGATGAACCATAAAATATGACCTTGAAATCTGATTTTATAGAATCTCCATCTGGTCCAACTAAGAGTCCTCTCTCTGCAATACTCTTGTCTTCAGCACTTTCTTCCTTCATTTTTTCTGTGGATACAGTGATGTCATCTTCTTTTGTGATAACCAGATCATTGACTATTTCCTGTTTGATTTCAGCAGTACACGCATTGCTTTCTTTCTTGGGTGATGCAGTAAAAAGGAATCTATCAAGTCTTCTCTCTATAAGTAAACACTCTCAATCTATATTACATTACCTTCACAATCTTTAGGTCATAGAACAGTAAAAACTGCTTAAGGAATACTAGGAGGATACTGACGCTTGGGGGCAGGGCTTCTTCCCTTTTGTTGAGGAGATGCAGCTCCTTGTTGCTCAGGTTTGGCAAACGCACTAGAAAACTTTCTCTTCAAATTGCTCAATGCTGAAATCTAAAACCTTAAGATAGTTCACATGTTGAACAGCATTCAATAACTCAATTTTCTAGGTGACATTACCATTTCTATCACAATAGCAATTGAATAGATTACTCTTTTATATTACTTTTTTCAAAAATTTTTTGAATTGATATCAAATAATTGTATATCAATCGTCATAAGGTTGAGAATAAAACATGTAAATATCTACTGCAAAAGTGCAAATCATGGAAAAAAGAGAAGTTTTATCCTGATGTTTTAAACTTTACTTTCATACAACTGTAAGTACATATATTTTTACCTGATTTTTACTGTGATGGTACTGACTGTAAAGAAAAACCCCACTGAATGAACACTTCAACATACATTTCACTTAACCAAGAATAATGCAGACAATTAAAACAAATAGATAGAATAATACAGATAATCTTTATTCAGAAATTTTTTAAAAATTGCATACAGTTACATACTTGTCTGTCTTGTCATCATATTCTGCAAAATGATAAAATAAAAGATAAAAGTTTTCTCCTTAAACCATGCTCTTTAACTTCATTGATGGGGTGGAGAACTAGGGATATACAATTGAACTTCGATATCTTGAGCATTGATATCTCGAATACAATGGATATGTCGAAGTGATTAGTAAGTCCCAACCACTTATGTTTTAAGTACTTTACCCTCAATACATGTATCTCGAAAACTTGGATATCTTAAGTTTTTAAACAGTCCCATCTAGTCCAAGATAATGAAGTTTGACTGTATGTACTTACTTGTATCTGATGGGTCATTGGCTGAGGACGACTTCATTTGAAACTCTTTGTCCATAAAAGTGGCTAATGGATACGATGACACAGTAGGTTCATAAATCCTGACCAGGGAAGTCTGCAAAGAAAACCAGTACATGTAATGTGACTGATGAGTGGCCAGCAAAGAAGGAGCATTCTATGTTTGATGGTTGCTAGCAGAAAGAAATTTTCTCTTAACAAAATACTTACTTTGATAGTGGCCAAAAGAATTTTCTCATTTTCCATGAAGATCTGACGTTTGTCAGGAGTGACATTGACATCTACAGATTCTACAATACACAAGTCACATCATCTCATGTAGATATCATATAGATATCATGTAGATATCATGTAGATAGTATTCAATAGCAATCTTTTTTTGGCACGTCTTTATGTTTTCAATATTGACCCAAGAACTCTTGCATTATGTAGCATTTTAAATACATGAAGTCAATGTACAATGCAAACCTACAACTTACATCATCTAAAATGTACCAGATTTTAATTCTCTCTAAATTGTTGAACATATACCAATACATGGAACTGTACTCACACAAAATTAGTACAGCTTTGTCCTTTGCTTACCATATTAAGACAACCCTTATACATGTGTATTATTGACATTCAATTTGCTACTCTTGGTTCTGTTGTTTTCATCAGTCTAAAGAGTGCTTTAATTAATTGCCAACCTTTTTTCATGGTGATATGTAGAGCCACAAATGGATACTGGTGTCGATTATACTGATGGTAGATTTCATTCACAACCTTTGAAATCTGAAGAATAATTTGAGGCATAAAAACACCTGATATCTTGTTAGGCAAATCCAAAATTCTTTTAAGAAATGAAATAATTTTATATAATGTATTATGATAGGGGTGTTATCACCTTCGCTGAATCACAGGGTCGACCATTGATAAAGATAAACTGTCTGTCGGTGCTGCTTCTTCCCTGACCATGAGCACACTTAGACACAAAGCCTTCCATCCTGTCCAAAAATCCGTAGAAAATTTCATCATTAAACATAAGAAAGGAGCATAAAAGGATATTCTTTGAATTTTTAAAAAATAACAGCTCAGCCTGTGGCACCATGTTTGTAAATCATGACATCTCAGAAAGAATGGGAATGATTAAAAAAAAAAAAAGTATTTTGAAGAAGACGACACGCTGAACTTGGAATTAACTTTAATCAACCTTACTTTATGTATAGGAATGAAAGTTTTAGAATGATTGAGTAAATCACTGCAAGGTTAGTGAAAGATTCAGAATAATTGTAAAGCAGACCTGAAGCAATCCCTGATATCTTCAGTGAGCTTGAGATTGAACTCATCCATAACTTCTTCACTTGGGTCATATTTCTTGAACTCCATAAGACTTTGCATCTTCAAAGACATATTAACTTACATTTATAAAGTTTCAATGAAAGCAGTTTAAATCCCACATATACCAGTAAACGATAAATATCAACATCCACAAGTAAGTGATAATTGGCTAAAATAAAGTACCAGTAACAGATGTAATTGATCTAATACCTGCTTGGGTCCAAACACATCAGCAATATTTTCTCTCAGTGTTTTGTTTCCACTGCTTGACACCACAGTTGATCTTCCACTACAAGAAAGATCAAATTCAAAACAATAAAGAATCAATGTAAAAGACTTAAAAAATATGGCTTGTTACAGTTCAGAATTTTCATTAAAAAATCATATTTTGTTTACATTTGGTATTCACATTTGTACTGGTAGCTCTTCACTGTAGGTCTGAGCATCATACTTACCCTTTCTTGGTTTGGTTGGAGCAGGTAATCCTGACCCCTGTACTAATTATACAGTAGGAGGTTAGGACCTGCACCATTTTACTGAATTCCTTTTTGATGTTTCTCTGGAACTCTTTATGACGGACAGGCAGAGTGGAGAATAGATCTTGTAGAAGTACTGTGGTCCCTCCCTGCACAAGATTAGGAATAAAGATTATGGAAGATCATATATTTTCACATGCATTACAATTGAAAACTTTGTGTTATCTGAATGAATTAAACCTGTCTGGCATGAGGGGTCCTTGTCTTTATTTTTCCATTATAATCAAATTCCAATTTGGTGCCAACACTGGCATCTTTGTGTTTGGTTGTTACTGTAAGTGAGCTATAAAAGAAAAAACTAGAACTGTCCTAATGGGACTAATACCCCTGCAAGGCTACCAGGTAATTTCAAATGGGACAAATAATTGAATTGAATAATAAAGGTTTGGAACACATACAAATAAAAAAATTATAGAATTGTAAACAAAAAAATTAGTTAACAAAGAAAAATTAAAATCAAAATTGTCATAATTTCACTTTAAATACATATGTATAACAGTAATACATTTACAAATTTATGTATCTGATTTTTTTTATTTAATTGTTTTAAAGAAAAACCAACAAAATGACAATAACCTCTCCCTTTGCAGTAAATGGAAATACCGGTAGCCAAGCAATGCTCTTCTGTTGATAAAACTTTGAATATCTTTCTAATAAGAGTCTTGACAGATGCAGTTACTGTGGAATCATTAGAATTCGTGGTGGCTCAATTTTCGTGGTATTCGTGGGTAGCCCTCCCCTACAAATTTAAATCCTCAGCGAAAACAATTTTAGAAAGAGTTATCTGTGTTACTGAAACAGTAACCGACGCATCCTCGAAATTACATCCCCGCGAATGAACAAATAATTCACAATCCACGAAAATTGGCCCCCACGAATTTAAATGATTCCACAGTAGTTATTTCAAATTTTCCTCACTTTCTCCTATGGTACAATGGAACTCCATATCAGAAAATTGATCCCATAGGACTATGATTTTTTTTTATGAGCTTGTTAAAAATTAACTCCCAAAACATTACCATAATTACCATACTATGTAAAAATATGTAAAGAAAGAAAACTTAATATTACAACCAATTTTAAAATTGCCAAAACACTACAATCACTTCAGTAATTTTGAATTTCATTTAAATTAATGCCCTATAGGGTCACTTCAATTTACTTGACTAATAAATTTAAACAACTTCTAAAAATAGTTAACTTCTTTATTAATAATGATATTATTTATTTCCTTATAATGATAGAAACTTTTGGTTTACATGAAACAGTTTTAAAATAGCCCCAAAACCACCGCCCATTTTACAGATTATCAATTTTCCCTAAACACATGCTCCATCTGAACCATGGCTCAGATAATGGCCCTCTTGGGACAAATGAATTCAGCCACACTTGTCTTTGATGTTCTCATTAGCTCCTAAGAATTTATCATTAACAAACAAAAATTTTGCATTGTCAGTTGATAGAATACTTATAATAAAAAAATAAATTTAGTTAAGACATAAAGACAAAAAACCTCCATCTGGATGTATTTATATAAATATATCTTAAAGTGTTTTAATACTATATATTTACATTCTACTGTGTTTTTCCATTAAATTCTGTGATCTTCAAATGCCTCTAAATGCAACAAGTAGTCAAAGGTCAAATTGACGAGTTTTATTATGACGTCACAAACGTTGAACGCTGTAAACTGCAACGTCACAAGCGAAAATCAAAGTTCACGCTTGTGGCTGTTACTGTGGCTCTTCCATTAATATCACCTTACCCTTAGGATAAGATAGAAATTTTAAGGTATGATTCACATTTGCAGACAAGGCAAGAAGTTAAAAAATGTAAATATAAGCATTAAATCATGATTTAATGCTAACGCGCGTTACTTAATTTGTATGCACACACCGCTGCAGTTATGAGAGTGTATACTTCAAAAAATCATGATTCAATGCTATATAATCTGTAAGGATTACCTTCCTTACTTTTCAACATCAGTGTACAATATATAGAATTAGGAAAATGAAAACTGTCATAAAATCATTAAAACTTGTCTGATCTTAAAAAAAATTGCAGGTGCACATCTTCAGATGGTGATCAACATATGTGCAAATTTTCAGACTGTTCCATGCAGTAGTAAAAAATTCTATAGGGGGGACAAAGTTGGGTCTATAGACAGACGGACAGGGTGAAACCAATGTACCCCCCTAAACTTCGTTTGCGGGGGTATAAAAACAACATCTCTAATCACTCTCTCAAAAATTGTTAATTCATCTTAAATAGTTTATTTTTCATGCACGTCATACATCATGGCAATGGTTTACCTGAGAGCACACAGAGAGCTCAGTGCTTCCCCTCGAAAACCAAATGTACCAACATTTATCAGGTCAGTAAAGTCCTGGAGCTTAGAAGTGTGATGCTTTAAAGCTGCAGGGAAAATTCATATCATTTAATAACATGCCATGCATGGAATTCATCCACAAAATAACCGACCTATCGGCACATGCCAGTAAAGAATGGAACAAAGGGTCACATACTTAGTCCTTCAAAGTTATTTTCTTCCACTCCACTTCCATTATCACTGACTTCAACTGACTCCAGCCCATAGTCCTTGAGTTTTATTTCTGAAAAGCAAATATATACATGTATGTATGTTCACGTGTAAACTACAAATTAATAAAATTGGCTAATTGTATTCAGCGCATCGGGGCGCCCGCCTTCCATCTCATCTCTCTTATTCCAAGTACCAGTAAAATCTTCCCTTAGTAGAACACTCAAATGATGTATTTATTTTCTTTATTTTAAAGCATTATCGCTTAAACTAATGTCGAGAATTATTATGCCTTCTGTCAGTTTGTCACTATATATTCAATACTCATCTATTTTCGCATAGTATCAAAGGATTTATATAGCGTAAGCATACTATGCCGAAATAGAGCACGGCAAATATTTTCAACGAAAATCCTTCAAGCGCCGACAGCGGGATTCGAACTCACGACGCTAAAATCCTTCCAGCTTGAAGCCCAACACGTTACCGCAACGCTGTATTCGCCGTTAATATATTTTACGGTATTTATATATATATATCACGTAGATATACACGACTGACATCAAGCAATTAAAATTATTCATTTTTCAAAAAACACTTCATTATTGGCGGTAATTTTAAAGTTTAAGTTTCTTATAAACTTTTGAACAAATTGATTGAACATTTTTCAAAGAAATTCTACATGAGAATCACAAAAACGCTTTTTTAAATGACGCTTGATAAAGAATGTACAAGAAAAAAATTCAATGAGATTTCGTCTGCTAAACATTTCGAGTTTTCTCGGTAAGGACAAACGTCTCTCATATCTTGAAAAGAACATAAACCTTTGTTGACTTTTTATTGTACAACAACTTGTTGATTAAATAAACAATCAAATCAATTGATTAATTTGAAAAAAAAAACCCAAACAAACGCTTGCTTTTCAAGTGATTATTTTTAGGGACTTGTCAACACTCGAACGTCACAGCTACTGATAGCAAAGCACGTCAGTATATTCAACAGTCGGCATAATAATAACAATAGTGTTGTGTTGTGCATGTACTATGCCTAAATAGTAGTCAGGGTTTGATACATAGTGCACTCGCCTCCGGCTCGTGCACTATGTATCAAACCCTGACTACTATTTAGGCATAGTACATGCACAACACAACACTATTATATAAATATCAAGCCCAATTGTAATTACTTTGTCAAACTGTTTTGATTCAGTCGCTTTAACGATAGGCGGTAGAGCTTTCATATATATCTGCATAATATCGCTTGGATTTTGTCAATTTTGCTATAGACCTAACTTTGAGTGGTTGGAGCTTTGGTTTTTATTTCCTTTGGACATCACCGAACAATAAATCTCTAACATGCCATTGATCCTGGAGTCTAGTCTACTCTTGTAAGACTAATTTTGGCTTTAAAATGCCATACAGGGTAGCAGTGTTTCACAAAGACATACTCTTCGTATTTATTAATACCTGGGATCATCTAGAAATTGGACTTTTTGAGCCAATGGCCAAACTGGCCTAAACATAATGAACGGGGAGTATGCGACCTTCCTGTATATGTAAGTTTACATGTATAGCCAATGGATTCAATTGTCCATACTGGCTGTTTTTAATGTGAATTATATGATATTAATATCATATATACGTTTACACACGGCTAAGCGTCGTCTGAGAAATGTATATTATTCTAAGAATTATGACAAGAAGGCCCTTGATTTGTACTACAGACATTTTCTATCACTTCAATTTCTCCTGCACATATATTCCCGATATATTGTTATTTATCAAGCAAAAATTTCTTGCCAATTTAAATATAATAATAATGCATGTACTACCATACATATGCACAAAGGATAACCAAAATAAATTAAGTTTTCCTCTCCAGTACCCGTTACATGAACGAATACTTATTCAGAGTATGATTTCTCCCCGTAGATTGTGGTTCAGGGCATAGCTGTCTGACGTTGAAATATTTCTTTTAACAATATGATAATTCTCTGTACTATAAGAATAATTAACTATCTGTTTATTGCAAGAACTTTTTTTAACATCAGCTAGCCGCGTAGCTGCTGTTGTACCCCACTCCCTAGCCCCCCCCCCCCCCCCCCACCCCCCCATGTTTTCGAAATAAAATAAAGCTGATTTCTAATGGAATTTAGCATTGTATAAAAATAACATGAAGTTTAATGACAAAAACTTAAAATTGTATTTAATTGTACACATCAAACAAACTTGAAACAAAGCTAACAGTATAAGAAATGTTTTATAGATTTCTTTCTCTCATTCATTTATCACCTTTATTCTCATATACTCATGTTTCTAATAGTTTTCCAATGAAAAAAAAATCCCATGTCTAGTTCAAATCAACTTATTGATATCAGGATTATTTATTACTTTGTGTATCATCCTAGTGTCCATCATTGTTCGCTTCTTAACCCAATCTGGCAGAGTGAAACAACGTGCCCGATGATAATAAAATCATATACCTCGGTAATCGATAATTTAATTTACAAACAAAATCTGTTGCACGAGCGTGTCGACGCGCTGATTACAATTAGCCATAAAATTTTAATTAACATTGTTCTCTTAATCAGTACACCAGCATTTGCAAGTCACACTACTGGCGTGCGACCAGTTCTCGCCGAATACCATTTCTCGCCAGTACATTGTGACATCATTTTTCGTCTATAATTTTATGTGTTGATAAAGTGACGTCACAATGTACTGGCGAGAAATGGTACTCGGCGAGAACAATCGCACGCCAGTATAGATTTAGCTGTCAGATTTAAAATTCTAATTCAAAGTCTTTCATAATCAATTTGTTTTGACTCACATCAATGAACCTATATAAAATATAATTAATAATACTGCCTAAGCCATATCAAGCAACTTTAGTTTGTTGCCCTCTGAGCCACATAATATAAGTATAATATGAATCATTTCATATCTAATGCCTAATATCACGTATATGGGATAATCGATAGCCTCTCTATTCCTGTACTTGCCAACAGATGTAGCCCCTGCATCAATGCTATTTTCCACCAACTCTTTCACTGCTGTTGCAAGCGTTAATACAACTTGTCCAGAGCAGATTCTGTGAACCGACTTTTTATCAATTGCTTTGATTTCTTTGGCCAGTGATGCATGTTTCTCCTCCCTGCAAACAAACTTGAAATAAAACTCTAAGCCTATATAAATTTTGTAATTTAGATTTGGCGCCCTTATCAAGTTTGTTATTTTCAACACAAAAATAAACAATAACAAACTTAACAATTAAAACATTCCTTAATTTATGAAGTTAATCAAAAGAACATTAAATTCAAAGGTTTTTTTTACACATGATGAAATATGATAAGCTACAAAATTCCATATTATAATTCTGAGACTTACATATGTGGGCGAAATGAAAGTAAAAACGAAGTAAAAGCACGGATGAAAATATTTATTTGTTAGTTTGTACAACTTTTATTCTCGGTTAAGATGAAAATGGGCATTCCGTCAGGTTATGTTAAAGACTCTACCGCTTGTATTTATATAATAATATAATGTGAAACTCACCCAAATATTTCATGCAATAAAAGTTTATAGCATATATAAAAATCTTCCCCTTCACAAAATATGTGGCAAACTTTTCTCTTTTTAAACTGACTTTGTATATATAAGAAGTGGGAAAATATAGCTAAACGTTTAAAAGTGGACCGTAAACCCTTGGCTTGCGAAGATGTCTTTTAAAGGAGGCTGCAGTTACTTGAAATGTTTGAAGAAAATGATGTCAATTTTATCATACACAAGTGGCTTACATACGAGATTATGATAGACATTTGAATGACATCATAGTGTAAAAAGCTGATACCCAGCTACTTGAAATTGTACAATAATTGTTCCAAAATAACACACATGCATCTCATAATAAATTACAACTGTAAATGTACCTGTTATATTTGCAGGAATTTTAGAGCCCTCAATTTTACTGATTATATGGCACTTAATTCAAACTACTCTAACTTGCATAAAGTGTAAGGTTTTGATTTATGGTATATATATATTTTTTAAAATATCAAAAGATATATGGCATCATCAAAAGGTAAACTTACAAACACTGTATATCCAGAGGGTTTTTTTCTCGCGTGTCACAAAATTTGTAAAAAATGGGCTAATTTATTTGCGATAGTCTTTTTTTTTTTTTTGGTTTGTTATCAGAGACACAAGTATACGTATTTAAAAGCAAAAAATGTCGGTCAGAACAGAGCTATGTATTTTTGCACTGTGAAAGTGATCGCAAAAACGCGAAAATTGGATCACTGCAAAATCAAAACAACCAAACATACGGTAATTTTTCTCGTTAATCTTAAGTTCAACTTTTGAACCCAATATTCGTGTATATTATAACTGTGCTCAGTGGAACTAGGATGTTTATAACCACTTCTTTTTACTTTCATTACGTATAAAATATGTCCCCTTTTAAAACAGTCTTTGAATCATAACACTTATCTAAAATAGTAATTTTCGTTCGGTTTTTTTTTATTATAGCTTTTTTGAAATCTGATTACGGCCACGTTAAAAAAATAATTTGTTTACCCTATCCCGACCGACTGATAAAAACCAACCCGATTCAAAATATTTTAATGGTAATCTGAACATTTTCTCGGCATTGAAATTGAGCTTTTGGAGATCTTTTGTTGTTGATTTTGTCCAACAATTTCTCTACCCGCCGACACAATGTTCAGTAAGGCGGTTGAGGGCCACGCAAAAACAATTTTTCAAAGGTAGCCTTAGGATAGCTTATGCAATATGATTTTCCTAGATAATATCTTATTTTTCTCTTCTCAGCTATCTTCAAGAAGAATGTTTTACATAGTCAATGATAAAGGAAAGATTAACTGCATGTGCTTCATCGATATCATCAATGTTTGATCGTGCATTGCTATCATGCATGTATTAAAATTAAACACCCTCCCAAACACCGATTCTTTATCACGTACATTGACAGCTGCACATGTTTCACTTTTCAGGGCTAAATAAAGTACATATATATACGTATGTTTATGTCTGATCTATTATTAAAATACAGATGTCTCATAACTCTATTGGATAAATTTGCATTACATCCATCTCCGTATTGAATACCACAGATGTGTTTTACAACACAATTGTACAATAAACAATTGACTCTAATACACTAAAAGATTTGCGTGTTCACCATGAATTAGTTTTTTGTTGTCAAACTAAACAATAAAATTCCTTCTTTAGTAATTCATGACATATGGATATGACAGCGACATTGAAGAAAAAATACATGTAGGTCTACATTACCCGAGTTAGCAGGTTATGTAGATCTAATTTTTTTTCTGCAATAATTAATATTTACATATGATTGTACTTTTTTCTTTTAATGAATTAAGAAATGATCCTAAAGAGAAAATTATTAAAATTAACTAAATAATTTTTAATGTATATCACTACGTAACACTGTAGATAAACGAAATAGTCAAGTCGTCTTTTCCAGTGTCTTTAATTGCCTGTGATAACACTACGTATCGATTTTGTACTTTAAAACCCATAACTTCAAATGACGCCAAATTGAGGCGCCAGCGGGGTTTGCTTATTTATATCTAATCGTACGATGGCTTAAAATTATATAAATATAAGTAATAAGGAATCATTCTTTGAATATTATGAGGTGACAATTTCGGTCGAGGCGTGATCAAATCTATCATAAAGCCCTTCGGGCTTTATTGAATTTGATCACGCCCCGACCGAAATTATCACCTCACAATACTCAAAGAATGCATCTTTATTCCTTAAATATAGGAATATCATTGTGATTATATTTCGTGCAGTTCGGGATTTTTCTTAGGTTGCAAGAAGGTTTTGACCGATCGATAACTGGTTAGAAGTGGATCGTGTGGATTATAGTCAGTTTCTATAGAGTTATGAATAACAACCGGTTTTCTTTAGATACTCGGTAGATGTCAATCAACTTTTTGAATATAATTGATGTACATTTGTTACTTTGGGGTGACAACACTTTATCTTATGATGAAAACATAAAAATATTTAAAGAAGTTCATACATTTATACAAAAGTGTGGTAGATTTATCTAAGTTTTTAAATTATTTGCATAACTTTCTTATCCAACCTAATTCTAATTCTAGATTTAAAACTAATGATTTATTTGTATTTCATTACATGTTTTATAACTGTTATCAATGTTAACTGGCATTGTATGGCACTGTAATATATTATGTACAAGGAGAGGACATTCTAAGTTTTTGGAACTTGTGTCCAATCCTTTTGGCATTAGTCAATAAAATATGTTCAACACAACACATGTCAATCAATCAACATGAATCAATCTATTAATATTGTTATATCATTATCAGTTGTATTCTTATCCCATACTGATAGTGAATATATATATATATATATATATATATATATATATATATATATATATATATATATATATATATATATATATATATATATATATATATATATATATATATATATATATATATATATATATATATATATATATATATAAAGAGCACTAAAAATGGCTAACGACACGAACAATAGAAATTGTCAAATTAAGTAAATAAAGTAAGTAAAGTAATAAAATAAAGTAAGTAAAGGATTACTTTAGAGCGATCGGCGACAGTAGCAACACCTTCTTTAAGAATGTGAACAAATGTTTATAATGTAGCTGTTCTTTTTTATAGTTTCTTAAGTAGTTTAGTAGTAGCTTTAGATTTTGTTTTCTTTGTTTTGTACTCATGTAATTTATTTTTTGGTCCTGAAGAAGGGACTGGTTGTCCCGAAAATTTGACAATTTCTATTGTTCGTGTCGTTAGCCATTCTTAGTGCTTTTTATATTCAGTTTACTGGCTTAGTATCTATATATATTTTATTTATTCACCAATCAAGGGCCCTCAGGGGGCATATACATTTAAAAAAAAAAAAGTAATAATATCATGATTATAACAAATAATGAATGAAATACTGCTCACAATGTCCAGGCAACAATATGCAAAATGTTTCATTAATACAATGAAATATATGTATAGGATTTACACATCAGTGAATACAACAGCTATACAGAAACAAAGTGGCCTGAAAACAGAGAGTACCAAGGGACGGTGCCTGCACAGTCGATTAGACTGGTCTACTTGTACTCAAAGTGTTCAAGCCAGTATGCTTATACATAACATAACCCCCCCCCCCCCCCCCAACCAAAGTAAATACACTGCATAATATATCTGTATATTATAACTATAACCATTATATTCCACCTTTAAGAATCATTTCACTGAGTTGTACAAGTACTTGTAGATCTTCAGTTGTCATAAGCCAGTAAAATTTTTGGTTATTGTCCATATAGATCCGACACTTTAAAGATGCCTAGTGTTGTTGATTCTATTCAGTGCTTTATATATATATATATATATATATATATATATATATATATATATATATATATATATATATATATATATATATATATATATATATATATATATATATATATATTTAGTGAAGTAATAATTGGCTAACCAAAATCATTGATAAGCAGTACATGTAAACTGATTTTGGTATGTGTGTCAGACAGTGAGAATGCATCACTAAAGGTTGAATATTCAACAGCTAGAACAGAGGATAGCTTGTAAAGCTGATTTTTCTTGTTTAAGGGGATGGGAGGTTGTTTAAATAAAAACATATATATCAGTCGTATATAAAGATGATAATTATTCCACAAAAATATATTTTATAGTATTTGCTCATACAACTGGTAGCTTTAGCCTTATTCTCTTTTGAGAAGTGGACAGGCATGCCTGTCCACTTCTCAAAAGAGAATACTTTAGCCTTTAAGCAATGAAGCAAAATATGCATAATTTACAAAAAATCGACGAAGCGTCCCGTCAGTCGATTTAGAAATAAAATCGCCCACCACTTCCGCGTCTTGGATCCGCTCCGTCTTTCTTGTGCTATTTTGAAGCGCCAGCCATGAAATAGGGCTCGTAGGGACACTGCGAAAGCCTTGCTATGTAATAAACAGACGAGGTACGTCACTTTCATTTATCTCTTACACATGCATATCGTGATTTGCACAAAAGTCAACTGCTTGTAAACAAACAAAGCGTATGGGAATAGACATTGTCAAGGACTCTATGAATGATGCCTTTTGTATCGATTACTATAATGCAATGGCGGATTTACATGAGGAAGGTATGCATATGTGAAGTCTGCGATTTTGTTAGTAAACAGAACACACACCATGCACGCACATACTCTTTCTTTCTCTCTCTCTTTCTTTCTCTCTACCTGCGTGGGCTTGCAAAAAGGATGATTTCTCCTGTACGGTTGGTATATATTTCTAGCAGGACAGAACAGAACTTAAAGCCAAATACCTTAAACAAAAATACAATATATACATCATTATGTGTGTATATTTTAAGTTTATCTATTTTACATTGCAGATGATATACTTTGATGACTAAATTTAGCTCCAGTGGATTCATTTGAGGTAATCAGTAATAAGAAGATATTTGACTATCGTTTTGTGTCCTGACCAAAGGCCGAGATAAAACATAGAGAAAACGTTCTTATCACAACTCGGTGGTATATATATATATTACATAGAAACTTGGATATAGTGACATGTCCCATTTACCTGAAATATATTGCTCAGGAAGGCCATCTTCAGTCAAGTATGTCGTCTGAGCTACGCGAATTTTTTTAGAGTACACGGCAGGACTTTTAAATGCGAAAAATCATTGTAAGTGACCCTGTCAATATACCCAGGAGATTCCTTTCATTGAGTTGTAGGTTTGTTGTTCTATACCGTGACGCGTGGAAGTGGTTCTGTAAAAAGGTAATGGTCTATTCCATGTAAAACTGGGAATCCATCGTCGATTTGTAATCTTTTTAGTTATGTTTTTTAAGTACTTTATGTTTCGTACCTGTACATACACAGTACATTTTTTCAAACACATCTTCGTATACATTTTTTCAAACACATCTTCGCTGCACATTGTCATGTGTTTAGTGTTCAACACGTGGCAAAACTACCCCACTGCTTTTTGATAATATCAACGACGTCAATTCAAATTCATTACCCCCAGGATATAAATTTTATGGGGAACTTGATTGAAGACTGCATAGCTCACTGATAAACTGCCGCGACAGATTTAAAATAAGACAAAACGATCCACCGGACCAGAACTAAACATCCAGAATGTACACGTGTATTGGCCTTTGTAGGGTTCACAATTTGTACTTACTGGAAACCTGTTTTCGCTTCTTGGTTTAGGAAATTAAATTGGCATTTGAATGTGCCATGTACGATTAAGAAATATGAGATCGCCTTACAAAGTGAATAGAGTAGCCTACTCATAATTGAGGGCGAGTTGTACCGAGAGATATCATAGAGACAAGGATGAAAAATGCTTATGTACTTAATATTTTATTACAGAACTGTAAACATATCTTTGTGAGGGTATATAGGGGGATACATGTAAGTATACTGGTCGATTGACTTTTTAATTGTATTTGAACTTTGGAGCAATTTTCTTATGTATTGGAGTGACTAGGCGAGGATCCAGAAATTACCAAGGGTTAAGGTCTTGCCGGGGAGGGGATTACCTATTTTCGGTAAATTTACTATAGGAGTTTAAAGTTAGGGGGCGGGGCGAACCTGCCCGACTTCTCGGCTTCAGACGCGCATGGTGACGTCTTATCCAGACCGTCATGGACCTAAAAGTTATATTTACCTTTATAGCATTGGTATCCTCATTATCTCTCCACATTTGTACAACATGTCAACATAGTTTTTGTGATAAATTGTATTGCACCCCCCCCTTTCCCCATGCACAGGTGAGAAACGTTCATAATTGCCGAGTTCGACATTAAATTTTACTTTTTTGCACAGATTGGGTCAAAATCCTGGGAATCGTAATATTTGAACGGTTTTATTATGCGAGTGCGAATTTAATGAAACGTACAGTTTGAAATAACATGTTTTATCTGCTTCCTTGCAGATGAGACAAGAAAGGAAATGAATAGCTTTTTTGGATAACTGCTGTCGGAACAGGAGGGACAATGAAGCTCAGACAGCGCGTGGTGCTGACGTCACTAGTTTGTGTGGCCCTGACAATTGTGGTGCTCTATAAACTCTCGCAGAGAAAGTCAGTGACTGAAATGATTGGGAATCTTCCAAGGTTTAACTTTCCGGGAGCTGGCGATACTCTTGTGTTTTCCGGTTCCTGTGTTGGCAAGCGAGTGACGTCAGACTATATGGTGGAGGAAATGTATGACGAAATGAACTTTACTACAAACACAAGAAAAAGTGGCGGGCTCTATGTTCTTCACGAGAAGAGCGAGGAATATAAGAGACATCAGAAGAAAGGCAACGAACCATTACAAATCATTGTAGTCCCGCATTCTCATAACGACCCAGGCTGGCTGTGGACCCTAGAGACCTACTACACGGTCAGAACACGGAGCATCCTCACCAACACCGTGCTGTTCCTTGAGAAATACCCAGACTTCCGAATGATATGGACAGAGACCATATTTCTGGATATATGGTGGAAAGAAAGTCCCCTTGACATGCAGAACAAGTTCAAGGATCTGGTAAAGCAGGGTAGGATCGAGATACTGTCCGGGGGATGGGTGTCGGTAGACGAGGCCACCACTCACTACACCGCTGTCATTGACCAGCTGGTGGAGGGGCACCTTTGGATCAAAGAAATTCTGGGTGTCACTCCAAATATCAGCTGGTCAATCGACCCGTTTGGATATTCCACTAGTTTACCCTACTTGTGGTATAAAGCTGGTATGAGCGACATGACTATATTACGAGTCCATGGTGCACTAAAGCAGTACATGGGTCATCGTCACGTGATGACGTTCAATTGGCGCCAACCGTGGGACTTATCGGGGAAAAACGACATTCTATGTCACGTGGAACCATACACCTTGTATAACATTGAGTATAGCTGTGGACCAGACCAAGAAGTGTGCGCAGTGATGGACTTTGGGCGACGAGCTGGCCTTCCTGATGATAAGAATCAAGCGATTCCCATCGGGGATGGCGGTAGGCAAGCCAAGAATCTTCACGAGTATGCATCCATGGTAGCTGACCAGTACCGGAAAAAGGCAGCGCACTATCAGCATGACGTGCTACTGATGCCTCATGGTGACGACTTTAGGTACATAATGGATCACGAATTCCAATCGAACTACGTCAACATGAAAAAACTCATGGATCACATAAACTCAAGGAAAGAGCTGAACATTCAGATGCGATTTGGAACAGTGGGTGAATATTTTGACGAAGTTCATAAGAGTATCGCCAAGTATGGCCAGCCCGACAAATCGCTAACGGGGGACTTCTTCACCTACACGGATCGAGACGATGAGTATTGGAGCGGATATTATACCTCACGGCCGTTTGACAAACGCATGATAAGGTATCTGTTAGAAGTTTTAAAAACAGCCGAGATGTTGACCTCGTTTGCCGTGTATCGGGCGGAACAGCAAGGTTATCCCTACAAAAATGTACAAGCTGTTCTGAAAAACTTACAAGACGCTAGACGTACCCATGGTTTGGTTCAGCACCATGACGCAATCACTGGAACCTCTGCTCACCCGACGGTGGTGGATTTTGAAAACAGGATTACCGCCGCCATTACCCAACTTCAAGGGGTTATCTCAAGAGACATTGAAAGTCTTCTCTTGAAAGAAACGGCGAACACGAATATCAACATCGCTCCAATCCACTTCCAATCCAAACCTACCGATCCTTTGGAGAAACGCACCGTCGCAGTCTCAGAGTCTGGAACACAGGTTATCTTCACTAATTCGTACACACAAAAGCGTAAAGACTACGTCAGTTTGATTGTCAATTCTCCAACAATTAAAGTTTTCGATCAACATGATAAAGAGGTTCTGGGTGTCCAGATCAATCCTTGCTGGTATAACCAGAAGACTATCGCTAAGGGAATGTTTGAAGCAATATTCCCGGTAGAAATACAAGCTATGTCCTTTGCAATATTTGTCCTAAAAAGATCGAAAAATAGCTCCCCTCATTACTCTGGTGTGAAGGTCATCAACGGGAAAGTTATTTCTCCATTACCAGACATATTCAAGCCAGAGGAAGCCAACCCAACCCAAGAAGGGTTTACCGTCAATACTCGGCAGTTAGATGTCACTTTTTCCAAAAAAGGATTATTAAAATCAGTTTGTCGGAAAGGAAAAAATGAAAAACTCTGTACCGATATTAAAGTAGGTTGGCATTGGTACAAAGGGGTGAACAGCAACGCATATTGTTTTGGAACGGACGGAACGAAAACGAGGCTGTTCGTAGAGGATGTGATGGTGAGAGTTGTATCCGGTTTGTACAGTACCACTGTGATTATAAATCACGCGCTACTACAACACACCACCACCATTTATAACACCAATGATATACACGGAAAGTATGTGTACATCGAAAACGTGGCTACCTTACTGTTAGCAGAAGACAGGGACAAAGAACTATTCATGGAGCTCCAAACCTCGGTACAAAACCCGAACATGCAATACTATACCGACTCAAACTCATTCCAGTTGATCAGCAGGCAAACACGGAAAAACTATCCAATGCCTGCTAATATTTTCCCAGTTACGTCCATGGCAGTTCTGGAAGACCCTGAAACGAGACTGATGGTGCATGTCGCCCAGCCTCTGGGTGTAGGAAGCTTCCGGTCCGGTTCCCTTGAATTTCTGATTGACCGAGTTCCCACCTCCTCAGGAAAAGGTTTGGAGGAACCTGTGACCGACAATAAACCAACTGTCAGTAAATTTATTATACAAGTCGAAAGTTTTAACAAAGAGGAACCTCTGACCAAAGATCACCGGCTACGACTAGCCCATCCATCAATGGAGAGCTTCCTTATCAATGACTTCCTTCAACATCCACTACTTCCGTTCGTTGCCAGCCGGAAATACGAAACGAAAGAACTTAGTTTCTTAAAGTCAGACTTCCCGTGCAATTTAGTGATAGCGAACTTGAAAACCTTTATATCTGAACAACAGAACTCGCTGGGTACCGGCTTAACACTGCACCAGCGTGAGCCATCGTGCCGGGTTTCCAGTGCGAATCCACCGTGTTCATCTGCTGTGTCCAGACTCAAGTTGTATGATATATTCACTGATCTCACGGTTAAGAATGCGCAGAGAATGTCTTTAACGTACCTTCATGAGAAGGAGGCATTGACGCCGAACTCAGAAGTGAATATCAATAGTATGGAATTAGAATCTTTTAAAATCCAATGGTCATAGCAGGGTCTTATTATATATGCATATTTCATAAATTCACCCATAATTTATTTCATTTTGCGTTCATTAACACTAAGATTTGTTGTACATCCCGTACATTATTGGATGTACATGTTTAATTGTTTACGAGTTATTGTACATTCCAACTTATCACAGTTGTTCAAACAATTAAAAAAAGTATAAATATGAGAATAATATTTATTTTCTATAGTACTGAGTACATCAATAACCAGAGCTACAGTGACTCATATAACTGTTGTGCCGGTAAGTAACAGATCGGTGGTTTTTGGCCGTTTTAAAATTATATCGATCTCCGACAGAAGAGCTCTGTATAAAGATATATGTAAAAAAGAAAGTAAAAGTAGAATTTTAAAACTTAAATGGGTTTTTTCTGCACCAAGTAAAATTTGTAGAATAGATCTAATTGGTAATTTGTTGACCATTCAGCCTCGCGACTGTATCCATTTATACTTGTAGTATTCTATAAAATAATACATTAGAATTGTGTAAAGCTTGAAGGGCTGTTGATCAATCCGAACGTGCGTATCAGATTTACGAAGGCACGAATTAACTATCATCTAAGTTTATGTCCCGGCCGACCCTATCAGCTCCAAATACAACTAAAACGTTTTAATAAACTTGTTGTGCTAACTGGGTTTTCAAAACAAAAAACCAGAAGCAGCGACGTGCTGTTCTTCATTTCCAGATGAATGTATTTTGATGGACTTTTCTCAAAAGTTAAGTGATAGTCTTTCGGGAAGTTCATTTTTTGTATGTTTTATTACTCATAACAATTACGACTAATTGCATTAAGTAAAGCCTTGCAAAGAAGATGAAATACAGTTTTGCACACTATAGAAGTAACGTTAAAATTTTAACGTTTTCTCTTTTGGTTCTCACAATAGATGTAGTATGGTAACACCTTTCAAAGTAGAAACGTATATTCGCTATCTTCGTTGGTGATACCTGCGTGAAAAATTAATAATAGATAGATGATCTAAATGTGAAGAATGCCATGCGCGGATCCAGAAAATTTTTCCAGGGGGGGTCCGAAGGATAATTGTGTTTGCCAGGGGGGGGTCCGAGGCATATTTTCGCGATAATTTTACTATGTAAATTTAATAAATTTTCATTTTCCAGGGGGGGTCGGGACCCCCCGACCCCCCCTCTAGATCCGCGCATGAATGCAATATGGTTGGGAAATAATCATAAACTGAATATTTTAATATAGGAAGTATGTAATAAAATGTAGCGTTGTGTACATATTCTGAATTATGTCTAATTCAGTTTTACGACTCCGGGAACAGGGCTAAGTGATGTTTGCAATTTTCAGTCATTCATTAATTAAAATTAAACTCAGCCAGACTTACTTCTATCTAATTAAGGTTTTAATTTTTAAGCCACATACTTACTTCTATATATATAATTATGAAGACGTTCGGTAAGGACTTGTATCTTGACGACGCAAAACTTACAAAAAATGAGCTTTAACATAGTTTCACAGTAGAAACTAGGTGTATCGGCGGTAAACTGTGGTCAACGAACCGTAAACTATACAATTCGTTATCTACATAGTTTCATTTGAAAAAACATATTGAACGGTTGTAATCTATAATCTAAGTTTACATGTATGTAAATAAACGCTAACAATATATTTTGCTGTTCATAGCTACAGAGACTGCAGAGTTGTTAATCATAAGTTTCACAAGTCTTGAAACTATATTAAATAAAGATGAACTATGTTTCTTTATCACGAATAATTGTATTAAGTTTTAATTATAGTGTACACTTAATGTGTTAATTATGGTTTACAGGTATTAAATATAGATTAACGTTAGTTAAACTTTACTGTCCCTCAGCTACAGTTTACAACCGACAACATAGTTTCTCGACTGTGAAACTATGTTTAGCTCATTTTTGTGAATTTGGCGTGCTAAAAAAGTTTGGGGCGTCAAGCCATACACTTTCTTTTACATGTCATTGTAAATTTTGAATTTACTGGGTGGGTGTAAATACAAAATTTTCAACATGACAACTAGTTGTCATGTTGTAAATTTTGTAGTTTATGCCACCAAGTAAGTTCAAAATTTACAACATGACAATAATACGTATTAAAATACGTAAATAAGCTCTAATGATTGGACGTCAGACCAGTCACTAGTCTTGCTGGTAATATTCCTTCATATGGAAATATTTTCATAATTCAGGTATTTAAAACCAATTTGTAAATCACTTATATTCCAATCTATGCAATCAGGATCTATTGAAAATAACATAAGAATTGACCTATAGAGGAAATGGATTTCCCAGGGAAAAAATCACCTTTGAAAATCAAAGTTTTTTTGTTTCTATTGAACATATATCTAAAAAAAAAAATAAAAAAAAAAAAAAGCTTTTTTAACCTATCATATTGCTGTCATGTTGTAAATTTTGTATTTACACCCACCCAGTTAATTCAAAATTTACAACATGACATTGCTCTTGCAATGTTATTATTAATCTTCAAAGTTGGCTAAAGCAGCATGTTCTCAGTAACATGGTATAAAATTCTGCATGGTTTTTGGCCTAGGTATCCTTCAGGACCGGCCTGTCCCTTTAAAAACCCTAGATATTTTGAATAGGTTTTGTTCAAAGAAATAAATTAAGATAGAATTTTCTTAGGGGCCTGGGGTCGAATCTTGAAAAAAAAAAAACGACAAAAATTTCTGAAACTAATATCTATCATAGTGGTCTATATTTACTCCTATAAGTGTAAGTCCTGGATAGCTCAGTTGGTTAAAAGCCTGGCTATGTCACACTTGATGTTTTTGTGCCCTGGTTCGATTCCATCTGCGGGCATACTATTTCTTTTTTAAAATTTTAAAACAGCATCAACCAGAACTATACCCTGGTGTAAACACGCTCTGTTTGAGGACAATAATCATTCACTCTGTGTTACTCGAGACAGGTGCCACGTAAAATAAATCACGCCGAGCAAATACTGTTGTGTTTGCCTTTACAGAACATCTATAGAAAATGGTACAATTGTCGGAGAATTGTAAAGGAGATGCAGTTCGTTAATTTGCAAAGAACGCGTGCATTGGTGATATTTTAAGTCAAAATACAGAAGGAATTTTTATATCATATATTAGAAAAAAAATGGGGTGGGTCAGTTAAAGTTTTCCTCCTCCTTGCCATTTCGGCATCAGGTACGTACCCTTATACAAAGGATGCAGCTGTTAATACGAAAAAGAGTTCAGTTGAATGAACAGTGAATGATGATAATGTTCGAACGCCTCGTAAAAATCCTTCTACATCGACAAACATAAAGTTTTCTTCCTGTTATTTCTGTTGGAAAAAAACTAAGGCGACATGCATTATTTGGCGCAAAGACTCAATGTTTTACGACCTTTGAAACCGCGTCACCCGAGAATTTCGATAGTTGCTTATACACTTGGTTGTAAATAAAGGCATATATAAAAAAACATATCATATCATAGAATGTAAACTGAAAACAAATTTTTTTTTAAAAAAGTTCATAACTCATACTGCTCGGACAACGACTGTGAAACTTTTTTTTTCAATCACATACATTATGAGAACTAGAACCTAAGAGTTTACTGTGTATGGCCTAAAAACAAGAAGTGGAACGGAAATCGATATGCTTTTTGGGAAGACAGAAACCAATACCGGCCCTATAGGTTAAGTACATGTAAGTGTTCCTTAATTTGCCTCATTTTCATTCGTGCGGTGCATTCAATATTTTTGCAGTTCTATAAAAAAAAACTTATCCCTGCTTTTCAGGGTTTCAGTAATAAACTTCTTTATAAGTTTTAATATATATAGAAGTAGTGAATAGTATTATTCATTGCTGGAATAAAACACTTGCAAAGAAGCTGACCTATACTGGATTTGTAAATTCAACAGGTACATTTACGTAGGATAAATTTTGAGGAAAAGCATCACAGGTGATGATGTTTTTTTTTTTTTGGAAAACCAAATTATTAAAATAATCTGACAAACTTAAGGTAGTACAAGACATATGATCTAAAAATTTTCCTGTAGTTCAATTTTTTGTATATGTTTTTATTCAAGTTGAGCTAAATCACTAACGTTAAATGCGTAAAAATTGAAGAAGAAAATCCAACCTGATAACTTTGACTATTTGCTGAACATGTCTGATGTTTGCAACAACGCTGATTTGTAGGAGAGATTGTAATCATCGTATTATAGCTGCAAGTGTATATAAAGTGTCATTATATTTAGGTCAATATCCAGAAC
This sequence comes from Magallana gigas, assembly GCF_963853765.1. NCBI lineage: Eukaryota > Metazoa > Mollusca > Bivalvia > Ostreida > Ostreidae > Magallana > Magallana gigas. The sequence goes on along the minus strand of NC_088859.1, from coordinate 46,736,169 downwards.
CACCGGATCCTAAATCGTTACGGTTCCACTTTTAGTTTTGCATCAACGTTTTCTGTACACTTCCGGTTTTGGCGGCTTTTTCTTCACATGGCTTAAATTTTATTTAAACATTTGAAAATACAGGTGAATTTACTTTATTTTTTGAATTTTTTAATATTTATATCATCTTGGATTTACTCAAGAATTTTGTTATTCTTTGCTTCATAACAAACAATTTACTTGCATTTCTCAGTTTGTTACTTAATTGTACTGTTGTATTGTGTAGAATGGATCAGGATTTGTATGACGAGTTTGGAAATTACATCGGCCCAGAGCTTGATAGCGATGACGATGATGAAGAGGATTCTGACGACGAACGGGAGGAGCATGCTGACAGGGAATATGGAGATGTAAGTCTTGGTCGTTTTAGCATGTGACATGTCTATACTCTTTGGATTTTGCCATATAATTTCTAGACTTGTTTGTGTTTTATAATTGTTTTGCTGAAATACGTGTATAAAGATCGAAAGAAAGGAATTCCTAGCTTTGTGACAATTACATAATTATGAATGTACAATTTTCTTATGACTGGGAATCTATCATCCTTCAAGTCAGAAAGATTTAAATTCAAACCAGCCAAGTTTATTACATTTATCACCGACAACCAGTTTAGAGGGAATCAAGTTAAGTCGTACCCAACCCGACTCGCACCCAAACCAACTCGTACCCAAATATTTGAGTACGACTTCACTAGTCAACTCGTACCCACAGGAAAAATATATTTATACTAGGAAAATAAAATACAATAGTTCTCATTCATATGTTATGTTTTTTATTTGTTTTATTTAACTTTAAATTAACTTTGCCTGTTGCCTAATCCATTTGATTACTCAAAAAAATATGTTTTTTAATTATAAAACAATATCTAATATAGTGATTTACATACCATTTTCTTGCAGGAAACACACCTCTCTCGAACCATGTTGATCTTCCAAAAGTGATGAAAATGTTTGTTTCTTCTTAATTATGAGCAGCATGTTTATTTTGAACGGAATCACATAAAGCAATTAATTTTAATTTTAATTGATGATAGTTAACCTGCTCATAATCATTCTTTGATCCGTCCGCATTCAAGTACAGAATTATAGTATACCAGATTTTTATAACAAATTTTTTTAAATTTGTTATACAATTCGCATATTAATGTTATCGATAATATACAAAACATAACAACATACAAATAAAAGCCATTCATTTTATTTTCCTAGTATAAGTATATTTTTTCCCCCGTGGGTACGAGTTGACTAGTGAAGTCGTACTCAAATATTTGGGTATGAGTTGGTTTGGGTGCGAGTCGGGTTGGGTACGACTTGACTGTAATTCGTTTAGAGAATGGCTACTCCCTAATTTGTAACCTTTAAAATATTATTGTTACCATGAAATTGTGACTTTATTTCATGGAAGCAGTCACTAGATTTGTTTTTCATTTCTGAATATAAAGTTGACTATGATGGCTTTGTATTGTGGTAATGTGTCTAATATTAAATGTGCCACTTCCTTTACTTTAACCACTGGATCACTATAACAAAATATTTGGATGCCATGAATAGTGTATGTTCTTATCAATTAAACATGAAATGTATTTACATGATGATAATTTTAGGATGATGATGAAATGGAACAAGATGATGACCACAATGAAATGCAGGTGGTTCTACACGAGGATAAGAAGTATTATCCAACAGCAGAGGAGGTGTATGGCCCAGAGGTGGAGGTAAGAAACTATACGCCATGTATTCCCTATAAAAGAATTCAGTCACATGGCATTGGAAGAGGACAAGATGTTATGCGTTTTATTACATTTTATTGTTTAATGTAAAAGTTGTTGATCAATTAATCTTTTTCAGACCATTGTTCAAGAAGAAGACAATCAACCATTGACAGGTAATTATTTTCTTTAAAAAAAAAAACAAGTCAAAATCAATATTGCCATAGCTCCATCAATGATCATGAGAAATGAAGTATTACAGGGAAATTGATTTAAACATTAACAAAATTGTAGGTCAACTTCTTCAATTATTCTATATGTGTGTACTTGTACAATTAAATTTAAGTGAATACATGTTATATATGAATGAATTGCTAATGCAGTATAGTATACTCTTAAAATTATATGAGCCATTATTTCTGAACAGAACCAATTATTGCCCCTGTCAAAAAGAAGAAATTTGCCATGACTGAACAGGATCTTCCAGCAACTTCATACAATATGGAGTAAGTACTAAACATTTCTGGGATTATGTTTCATTCCTCTTAGCTTTCACTAGGAATTGTAAAACATCCCTCTATGATAGAATCTAATAACTTTGATAATATTAATCACATATATGTCAAAACTCTTCCAGGTTTTTGGCGGACTTGATGGACACACCAGAACTGATAAGAAATGTAACCCTTTGTGGACATCTACACCATGGCAAGGTCAGTGGGACACAGGGATACTTTTAAGATCTCATGTCTTAAATGTTGAAACAATTTTGAATGATGCATAATTGTAGTATCTTCACTGGAAGGTACAAGAGTCCATACTAAATGCAGGGTTTTAAACTAACTTGAATTTTTTGCTAGCCATATGGGCTACTAAACTTCATCATTCCAGGGGCTCACATCAAACTTTAGTTGCCCACACTTTTAATTTAAAAAAGATAAAAAAAAAAAAGAGTTTATTTTTTTTATCTCATTTAATAACATGCCATTGTACATATATATACATTCATATTGAATTTCGATTTTTGTTAAAATTTTCAAACACTTCATTTTCTAAAATTCATAACTCAAGTCTTCTGAATCAACCACATGTCTTGTTGTTCCTTAACATCCGTATTAGTTAATCCATCTCCTTTAACAAATAAAAATCCTTTTCTTTTGGCTGGCTGATTAGCGAAATATTATAACAATTGTCAAAATAAGTAAGACGCTTTGAAAGTAATGTTTCTTATTACACTACGAAACGCTTTACTGATAATGACCTTCAGTAGTCTTGATCATCAAGACGTTTATGCTTTACAGTGAAAATAGATAAAGATAAGTGTCTGAGTGATCAACCTAAATGAAAACACGAAACATTTGTACAAATTTGGAAAAAAAGATGTGTTGGCATCAGGAATTGTTTAATCGCCATGTGGGCCCCTGGAATTGCATTTTCAAATCGCCCACACGAAAACTTAGTCGCAAATGGTGAGTGGGCGACTGTTAATTTCAAACCCTGCTAAATGATACTTTGGTTAAATAGACATATTCAGTGGAATAGAATATTGTAGTGGTGCTAAAAAATTTGCTTTTTCAGTGAGTATATTTTAATGAAATTATATTTTTTATAGACCTCTTTTGTTGATTGTTTGATTGAGCAAACTCATCCAGAAATATACAGCAGTGATGACAAAGATGTAAGTATAAACTTTTACATATCAAATTATTTTAAATCATTTACATGACATAAATTTTAGAATATTAGTTTTGTTTTACTTGAGTTAATTATTTGTTTCAAAAAGTAATTGCCATTGATTTACACATTGTTTCAGATTCGTTACACAGACACTCTCTTCACAGAACAAGAGGTACTGTATGATTATAATAGCAGCGATAGCAATTGATGAATAGAAAGTTGCCATATGCATTTAGAGAAATATTGTTTTTCATTTTGATGATAACTAGTCAGGCATTCTTTTTCATTGTTTATCACAGAGAGGTGTTAGTATAAAAGCCTCCCCAGTGACGCTGGTCCTACCAGATTCCAGAAATAAATCCTACCTGATGAATCTGTTTGATACGCCAGGTTTGAATCTATAACCATTCTATAATTTTAACAAACTTTGGGTGAAATTTAAGATTTTTAAAAAATTAGAAAATGATTATCATTCAAAGAATTTTTATTTCAAAATAGGTCACGTGAATTTCTCTGATGAGGTGACCGCAGCTTTCAGGATCAGTGATGGAGTGGTCATATTCATTGACGCAGCAGAGGGAGTGAGTATTGAATTATCCAATAGGAAACTAACCATAGAAACATGATGAATACAGGGAAATATTCCATTAAAAAAAACTCATTAACATTGCTTGAATTGTCATTTTTGACACAGTGGAACCCATCAGAGTCTGTTTAAACAATTTTTTCAATGATTCAATTAGTTTCTTGTCAGGTTCACATATCCTTTATTGATCAATTTAACAACAATTTGGTTACCTTGCCTAAAATAACTGTAAATTTTGATTATGGTTATATTTAGAGAATATGTTTTACAGTATTGCATTTTATTTGATAGATCATGCTGAACACTGAAAGACTCCTCAAACACGCTGTCCAGGAGAAGCTCCCTGTCACCATCTGTCTGAACAAGATTGATCGGCTTATGTTGGAGCTGAAGCTCCCTCCCACTGATGCTTACTACAAGTTGAGACATACTCTGGAGGAGGTTAACTCGCTTCTGAGGTGAGATAAGGAAATTAACATTCTTGTGAAACAAGGGAGGTAACTCACTCTCAAAGCTAGAGAAAGGGAGTGAACTTGCAATGAATCTAGTTTTTCTACTTCTTTAATAAATTTTGTCTCTAAATTTTCAGTGAAAAGCAATTCCTCTTTATTATCATGAATTCTAACTGATAATGGAATAAAATTCATTGTAGCGGTGCATTTATTAATGTAATATACATAAGAATTTTTCTTTTTTGCAGTGTTTACTCAGAAGATGAGACTGGTGTGACAGTTTCTCCACTGCTTGGAAATGTGTGCTTTGCCAGTTCTTACTACAGATTCTGTTTCACTTTGGGGTCTTTTGCCAAGATTTACAGTGATTCATTTGGTAGGTGGAGCATTTTAAATTGGTTATTCTTATAGTGGAGGTAAAATCTATTCTTTGTGTGCTGATTAAGTAATTTTTTTCCCATTTTATTTTTTTCAGGTGGGATAAACGACAAAGAATTTGCAAGAAGACTTTGGGGTGACATTTACTTCAATAGTAAAACGTGAGTTTGAAGAAGAGGTTTCATATGATATCAGTCTAATCCTTTTGAAATCCATAATTTAAGAGCATTACATATTTTTGATGCTTAATTTTCTTCTGCTATTTAAGGAGAAAATTCACAAAAAAACCTCCCTCGAGTTCATCTCAAAGAAGCTTTGTGGAATTTGTTCTGGAACCTATGTACAAGATTTTTGCTCAGGTAATGCAGTTTGATTGACAACATTGATTGATACAAAGGAAGAGGTGCTTAGAATAGATTAGAATATGAAAGTCGGGTTTCTTAAAGTAGTTTGACAGATTTGGGTCGACGATTTTTGTAGGTTGTTGGTGATGTGGATGAATGCCTACCAAGGCTGTGTGATGAGTTAGGTATATCGCTTACGAAGGAGGAGAGGAAATTGAACATTCGACCTTTGCTAAGGCTTGTTTGTAACCGGTTCTTTGGAGATTTCACTGGGTTTGTGGACATGTGTGTGAACTTTATAAAGTCCCCAGTGGACAATGCCCAGACCAAAATAGAAAACATCTACACAGGAGGCTCAGACAGTGACCTGGTGGAGCATATGTGTCAGTGTGACCCAGATGTAAGTTCTGTTAGATTATATTTATGGATCAGCACATACATGTAATTACTTTTTTTGCAGATCTAAAACACTTGCTATAGATTAAAGCCTTAACTTTTTGAAAGTTATCTAAGTTTAAATTATAAAGTTCCCCAAAATATAGGATTAGTGCCTAAAATCTGTTAAGTAAAAGTAATTTAACTGAATATACAGTATCGGGGTATTTTTTTTTGCAATCCAAAAATTACTAATATATTTTAGCATGATAAAGATTATTTTAGTTTTTGCTTTTCTTTTAGGGACCTTTAATGATCCACACCACCAAACTATATCCCACCCAGGACGCGACCAGTTTTCATGTGCTGGGCCGCATCATGAGTGGAACTCTATTAGCCAATCAGGAAGTCCGAATTCTGGGAGAGAATTATTCTCTCCAGGACGAGGAGGACTCGAGATTTGGACAAGTAGGACGTCTCTGGATTTCTGAGGCCAGGTACTGGGTCAAAATAAAATTCATGGATGAAGAATGTTCTGCTTTTAAAACCATAAAGAAACCCTATTTTTTAAGACCACCTGCATGTATCTTAAATTCTATATTAAACTTTATTTCTTCACAAGGTTAAAGAAAAGTTTTGGGGCAATTAGATTAATGTGTTTACATTTTAATCAGTATCTAATTTGATTATATTTACCAGGTATAAGGTGGAGGTTAATCGCGTGCCAGCAGGGAACTGGATCCTGATTGAGGGCATTGACCAACCAATTGTGAAGACATCAACCATTACTGATGTGTCTAACTCTGATGAGGTACAGTCTCATCTAAACTTCTTAGAGTTGTTTTGTGTTATGTGTAGCTATAAACAACATACTCATTGTGCATTCATGTGTTGGGATTGTTAACTTATGCAATGAAGGACACTTTTCTGCCCTATTTTGTAGGTGTACATTTTCAGACCACTAAAATTTAATACAAGTTCTGTCATCAAAATAGCAGTGGAACCTGTTAATCCCTCAGAACTTCCAAAAATGTTGGATGGATTACGGAAGGTCAACAAGAGTTATCCACTCCTTACCACCAAGGTTCGTAAATTTTGTACTAAATTACCAACTCTTTATCATTAGCAGGGAAATTTATCTAAACTGTAAGATTGTGCATTCAGTATTGAATGGAGAGCCGCTGTTCTTTAAGGGTATACATGTACATATACATGTATGTTCAGTTCTATGTTCAGTTATCAGTAAGACTATGTTCCATTCACAGGTAGAGGAGTCTGGAGAACACATTATACTGGGTACAGGGGAGCTGTACCTGGACTGTGTCATGCATGACCTGAGAAAGATGTACTCAGAAATAGGTAAAATACCAAGTTTGATCTATGTGTAATCTGATTAAATTCAATAATACAGTGTTTGATATTTTCAATAAAACTCATTTTGTCCTATCCAAATATAAATATGATTCCCATTGTGTCTGTAGATATCAAGGTAGCTGACCCAGTTGTCTCTTTCTGTGAGACAGTGGTGGAAACATCTTCACTGAAGTGTTTTGCTGAAACTCCCAACAAGAGGTGTGTTCCATTTTCAATAGCACTAAAAAAAAATTTTAAAAAGTTATTTGAGAAGTACATGTATTTCATTGATTTGTTGTTTTACAGGAATAAGCTGACAATGATTGCTGAACCTCTGGAGAAAGGTTTGGCGGAGGATATAGAAAATGAAGTTGTACAAATCACCTGGCCTAGGAAAAGACTAGGAGAGTTTTTCCAGACAAAGTACGATTGGGATCTGTTGGCTGCTCGATCTATCTGGGCCTTTGGACCAGACGCCACAGGTCCAAATATCTTGGTGGACGACACGCTGCCATCAGAGGTGAGGTTTAATGCTCTTAGCAACATGTAGGATGATTAAGGACTGCAGCTGGAAGGCTTTTTATATTTTCTGGGTTTTTTTTATTTGATTAGGTAGATAAAAGTTTACTTGGAGCTGTGAAGGACAGCATCGTCCAAGGATTTCAGTGGGCAACCAGAGAAGGTCCACTGTGTGATGAACGTAAGTGTTCGGGGCTTTTGAACCTAAGATTACTGGGGCTTGAACGAAAGATTACTGGGGTTTGAACAAAAGATTACTGGGGCTTGAACAGAAGATTACGGTACTGGGGGCTTGAACAAAAGATTACTGGTAATTTGAACAAAAGGTTACTGTGGTTTTGGGAGATTTTATGTACAATATACAATACATATAAATTCATTCAAAATTTACTTGGCTATCTTTAAACTGAGTAATTAGGCAAAGCTCTCTTTTATTAATCCCAATCACAAAAGTCGGACAAACCCAAATACTGAGTAGATAGGTTTTACATTTTATTTATATAAAGTATTTTAGAAATATATTTGCATACAACCTTTAATATTTCAGCCATCAGGAATGTAAAGTTTAAGATTCTGGACGCAGTGATTGCCCAGGAGCCCTTACACCGTGGTGGAGGTCAGATAATCCCCACTGCTAGGAGAGTGGCCTACTCTGCTTTCTTGATGGTCAGTATTGCGAAGTGAACAATATTAGGGGGTATTGAAGATCTGCTATTGCAGAGCTGGTTTCATTGGTGCTTGGAAAATCTTATATAATACCATCTTCTTATATTGTATAGCAATTCATTGTGTCCATTATTTTTTCATTTATCATGTAAAACTAAATTTGTAACAAATGTTTTTCAATATTTGATTGAGTTCTGATGGTGATTGAAACTGTTTTACAGGCCACTCCTCGTATGATGGAGCCATACAACTTTGTGGAGGTGATGGCCCCAGCTGATTGTGTGTCAGCAGTTTACACTGTCTTGGCCAAACGCAGGTAAAACTGATAATTTATTGTCAGATACACTATTTAAGTTTAAACTTTTTATTTAATACTATTTAAGTTTAAACTACTTAAACTGTAAAATTAATGATAATGATATAACTTAGAAGCAAGTCTGTTGTAATGATTGTAATGATAGACATTTTTTTAAACTGCCATACCTATGATTACAGAGGTCACGTTACCCAGGATGCACCAGTGCCAGGTTCGCCACTGTACACAATAAAGGCATTCATTCCTGCCATTGACTCATTCGGATTCGAAACAGATCTGAGGACACACACACAGGGACAAGCTTTCTGTCTGTCTGTGTTTCATCACTGGCAGATTGTGCCAGGAGATCCCCTGGATAAGAGTATCCTGATTCGACCCCTAGAGGCTCAGCCTGCTACTCATTTGGCCAGAGAGTTTATGATCAAATCTCGGCGTAGAAAGGTACGTATCATGTTGATGTCTGATGGTGTTTAAGCACCTCATAGCATGCATACAGAACATGAAGATTGTGTAATTTGTTTTAAAGTTTGCTTAAACAGAATTTAAATCAGATATCAGAGTCATTTCTCTACGAGAAAAGCTATTTTATTTCAGTAAATCATGGTTTTTATGCCTGCTATTTTTATCATTGTTTTAACATACAATATATATTTCTCTATTACATTGCAGTATTTTCTTAGTGTGTTAGTTTTTAGCAGCATTAAATAATGTGATTGTTGTCTTGGTGAATGACTATTGATGTTGTTCTTTGCTGTAGGGTTTGAGTGAGGATGTCAGTATCAACAAGTTCTTCGACGACCCTATGTTGCTGGAGTTGGCCAAACAAGATGTGATGCAGAGCTACCCAATGTAAACTGTGTCCATAATACATTACTGACAATGACTCTTCAGTTGTGCGTTTTTCTCATAGTGAATCATCATGTTGTCACAATAATCATGAAGAATAAATTTTATGTATAGAAGTTTTGTTGTTATATTTAAATTCCACAAATTATATGCTAAGAATTATATCCCACCAAAGAAATTGAACACTTCTTGATATCCATACAAACACATGTAAAATACAGTTTATCTAGAATAACCGGTTCAAAATATTCAGTTCTGTCATAAATTGCATTTTTAAGAATTACTAAATGCAAGAATCCCTGTTGGAATTAAAAAAAAAAGATTAACGGGTTACAACTGAGTTGCACTGGAAAAATATCACAACTAGTAAAAATGTACATTAATTTCTACATCAAAATCTAAGGTTCAAGTTTTAAAGAAGATTGACATTTTATGAAGCAGGTTAGAGTTTCTAGCTCATCAAGATGAAGTCGAGAGGCGACGGGAGGCTAATGCTTTACCTTAGCAGGTGCCCTTTGATGGAGTTTTTGCTTTACCTTAATAGCAGGTGCCTTTTGATGGAGCTTATGCTTTACCCGAACAGGTGCCCTTTGATGACCGTATCTAAGTTATTATAATTTATATATTCAAAGCCACAGGTTTTGTTTGCCGGGGAAGATTAAGGTTTTTAGAGCAGGTTAGATTTTGTAGCAGGGCCCCTTTTTAACACCATATCTGTTATTTGTTCTATCATAACTAAACTTAGATGGATGATTCATCTTGTTATACTTGCGCACTCGACAGGTTAATGCTGAATCTAAGCCATAGGTTTCGGATGCTGGAGAAGGTTATGGTTTTTGCAGCAGTACACATGGTTTTGGTAAATAATTGTTGATTTAATTATTATGTAATTTAAGTACAAGGCTTACTTCAGATACAGAGTACGATATGGCTTATCCAGATGTTTGGGCAGGTTTCACAATTAAAGCAAAAGTATGTTTCAGTCTTAGAGTTGACAACATATCGAACTTACTGACGTTCACAGTTAATATTACTCTTGACGTGTAATATGGAGACAGCTTCCGAACTTGATTATGTGGATGCGAGGACAGATGGGAGTTTTTTGAGTTGCATGAAAGAAAATGCTTGTCCTTACCAGCTGTGGATTTTGTGTTTCATGCAACTATGAATATGTAATAAAAGTATAGCTTAGGTAGGTCCCTACTCAGGATTTTTGTGGTTAAAGTAAGGTTTTTTTTTCATCAATCAAGTAGAATAATACCTTACGTAATAAAAAAGCCCCAAAAATACATGCCTTAACTATTTACTTTTATCACTATAGAGTCTCCAGAAGATGCATACCCCCTTCTTCGATCACATGATTTCAACCAAAATCATTAATTGGCTCATATAAAAAAAATATCAAACAAAACAAAGATTCAAATGTTTTAATTAATCATTAAATATGTAAGAAAGTAATAACAAGTGTGATTATCATTATTTGATTGATTAGAATTGAATTTTAAAATGAAATGCTATTTCAAAATTTTTACACAATTTCACATTTTTTAACTTATCTTAAAAGTTTTATGGTTAAACACGATTTTCAAAATTTTAAAATATTAGATTTATGTCTACTGCAACTAAAAAGCAAAAAAAATATAGGAATTCACATGCTTCTTTTTTTTTCTGCGACCTTTAGAACACGTATACCCCCTTATCAAATGTAGCTAAAAAAGTGTCACGAACACAATTTAAAAATACATCAGAAAACAGCATTTTGTTTTTTTGCTTTGATAAACCCTAAAATTCTTCTTTCAAAACTACATGTATTGAGTACAAATTATTTTTTGGATAAACAGTTCCTTTCCTTTGCATATATAGACACAAACGTACTAAAAATCTCAGTACAAAAATTCACGATTTCCAACTATTGGACTCAATAAGATCAAAACCTTTATATACTTGTAGACATTATTTACACTTGACTGCTTCTATCAAACTCAAAATTATCAATTATACATTGCAAAAAACGGTAAATCCGAACAAATATCGTTTTCGATTTTAAATCTTATTATATCTGCTAAATTGATGACGCGTCTGAGTAGGGGTCCACCGATGTGATTGCTGGTAAATGATAGTAATCTAATTATGATATTGCATAATAGTATATGTTATAATATAATGATGTGTATATGATTTTTTAAATAAGATATTGTATTAGAAAATACATTATATCATATTAAACAAAATTGATATCAAATAATAAGATACAGTAAAATCAAACTGTATCATATGATACAATATCGTATTGTACGTATGATATAATATAGCGCCACATCATATGATACAAAATTGTATCGCGTCATATGATACAATATCGTATTATAAATAATACAATATAAAACTGTAATGAGTCATACAGTTTCGTACCGCACCGATTAATACAATATTGTATCACATGACACAACATCATATAATTTGATACAATTTCATATCGTATCAAATTATAATAATTTTTATGTATTATGATAATTGTGATTTTATAAAGGTGCTCTATCATTTCGATGGGCCTGTAATTTTTGATTACGTTTGTTTAGAAAAGGTTCAAGTTTTTGAAAGAGGTTAACAGTTTTGAAGCAGGTTGTAAGTTTTTGAAGTAAGCAGACCTTAGACTTTAATGGTTGAATGGTTGATTTTTAAATTATATTGCAAATAGCTAGCGTTGGGTACAAAACTTTATTTTAAATGCTTGGTTGATGTGACTGTAGATATTCATCAAACATTGCATTAAAATATTTGTAGCGTTTTAGGTATGTCTGAAATATTTTATAATGTTGTGATATTGTATTATATTGAATTGTATTAATTTATTTTGGGTCAATTCATCTAACAGTTTTAATCATAAAACGGAAATAATATAATATAAAATAGATTTTAAATTGTATCACATGGTAAATTATCTATGTATCATTAATGAATGATATCATATACAGCATACTTTGCATCATATATTATATAAATCATAAAAACTATATACCACATTGTATGATATATCTTTGATTTTGTATCAAGTGAATTAGTTTTGATATAATATAATTTTATGAAACATGAAGCAATGTTATATACCATTCATTTAAAACATATCGTTTAATACAATATCGTAAAAATATGATAAGGTATTCTTAAGGTCAATTAATTAAATTTTTCATCACTTTACGTAATTTGCTATTGAATTATACGATATTATAACTTATTTTCATGATATGAAATAAAATAGACTAAGTCATATTCAAGATTTTTTTCTATATAAAACAAGTGGTTTAACATTTTTCTCATAATCCCAGAACTGGACAGAAAACCCCTGGCTAGCGAAGATTCATTTTTCTTGAATTAACATAATATAGACTATAAACTATGACTTCGAAATAATATGACAGTGTTGGTCTTATGTAAATGACGCCCCGACCAGATGAGCTTTGTTAACATTGATGACCTATTTTATTTTTGTAAATTGCTATTCACAGAATTTGAATGTCTTTTCTATGTTAAGCATATGGTCCATACTGTAGCACCAGATGATTGAATTTTTAATTAATTAAACAAATTGATGTTATCTGAAACTGTAAAAAGTTGTTGATGAATTTGTCTATATATATCGGGAAAACTTTTCGGTAAAATACCTAACGTCATTTCCTTTTCTCCATATTGGGAAGGGGACATCCCTCATCTTCATTTGAACAAAACATAAGCCCTTTTACATAATATCAAACTATTCGTTAAAAAACCCTTGAATCAAATAGAAGAACTACTTTCTTTTTTGAAAAAATCTTAGAAAAGGAGACATAATTGCTAGGTGACATATTCTTTTGTCTAGTACCTAAAAGTGGTCAGTAGTTAGAAAGAATACACTCTGTTTGACCATGAAACCTCGTTTAAAGGAAATGGATACAAAACAGGTTAGAGCTAATTCGACACATGATAGTTTTCTTTCATTAATTCAGTCTGATATCTATATCAATCATTGATCTGTGCAGTTACAAGCATATAGTACATATACACATGCATGTACCATTTCCAATGCGTATCACTCGGAGAGTACCTGGCGTTTACAAAGAATCATCACGTTTTGTTGAGGACTGCACTAACACGCTACTTTCTTCCTCACTGTTTTTCGCTTCCTCCTCTGTTAGATCATATTTACCAGTTTTCCCTAAAAACCGGTTTCTTTGTGGACTGCTAGATTCACATTTCTCCTGTTTTGCAACATGTGCGTCTACGTCTCCCTCCATTATAGTTACAACAGCGGCAGACGATAAACCCTCTTCATCTGTACACTCAACCGTCGCCAAAGTCTTTTCTTCTGCGACAACAGCCCCGACGTCACCATAAGGATCTGTCTCCAGACACAGAGAAACAAGGCGATACAGGTACATGGATATTATCAACGAGTTCTTTGATAAGAAGAAAATGATGGTATCATCAACAATTCCAAGTGCACCGACGGCATATGAACGACAAACCAGAAACGGGAACTCCTGCATGAAGATTGCCGCCAAAATGCTCCAAATTTCTGTTTTGAGGCACACGTTGAGGGTTCGAACCACCACCTTCATATACTGCCTGTCTCTATGGAAAGTGATGACAAGGTTGTCTTCTCTCGCCTCCGTGAAGGAGATCGGGAACTGTAACACGCTAAGACTCCACACTACCAGGACAACAAATGTAAATGTTCTGTCTAGTGACACGTTCTTGTTTGAGAACAGCGTGAAGAAATCTGTTATGTCGCAAGCTTTGCCAATCATAACCAGCAACAGGTTAGATAGTTTGTCACGTGACATTTGACCTTTTGGCATTGCCCACCTTCCGATAATCATGACCAGCAGAAAGCTCTGTTCTACGACGTAAACAAAAACGTCGTTGGCCAACGGAATTAGATTATACGTTTGGTTATTCTGAAAAGGTAAAAAGAAGTGTTTTCAATTCATTGATCATAAAGACAAATTATCATTGGGATGTATCACAGTATGTACGACTGGAGATGGCGTTTTTTGCTCCAACAGCTGCTCAACCTTCAACAGATCAGGGACTGGAGTTGTGTCGATAAGCAACCCCACTGATGTGGTTATACCACTGAGCCAAAACACCTTGAGTCAACCACAAACAGTAGACTAACAGATGTATACTAACAACCAGAGTTCCATCTGATTATAGTTTAGTCTTGTTCAGTTTCTATGAATTAAGATAGCTTAATTAGATGCATCCGAGTAGCTAACTAGATTAACACACATTTCAATCTTATTAAACGTAAAATACTTACAATATTATTGAGTAAATCATTTATAAGTTAATTGTTAACAAGCACTCGTAATAATTTGTGTCACGAATCTTAAGAATTCCACAAATTAAAACTTACAAACACTTAATTAAAACGTATATTTGTATTGTGTGCGCACTTCCTGAAATTGGCAAGCTTTCGCGATTACAGTAATCCTACTTTCATTGCTAAACATATATCCCATAAAGAGGTACCGGCAATGATATTTTACATAGTAAACATATTTCAATAAACTTTCTTCAGATGAGTAAACATTAGAATTCTAAAAATTGGTTTAGTACAGCACAAATCCTATAATAATATATCTGACGCCGATGCATAAAATAACATAATTATTTATTTGACAGCAAATCACATGAAACAGTCATGCCATAAAATAAAAAATGCATAGAGTACAAATGTAAGTAAAAGATAAACACACACTGTATATTATGATAATAAAATGTTTAACTCTAAAGTTGAGAACAAATGACACTATTGTAAATTATTATATGAAAAAAAAGTATACTAAATTTTCTAAGACTGAAGTATTAAAGGAACATAGTCGATTCGACATTCGCTTGTTACTTAACAAAATGCAAATATATTACGTAAGTAAATTGTTGCTGATCAATATCTCTGATAGCCTACAACCCAAGCATTAAACTACATAGATTTAAACTCAGCTGCATGCCATCTCTAATAGATAACTCTAAAGAGTTTGTACTCGAGTGACTTTCATCACTCGGATTTGTATGTCCTCTTTTTAGTAAAGATGTAGTTTTTTGATCTCTTAGAGGAATTTCCTGATGATGATAAAAAAGATACAAATCGCTCAAATTATATTCATGTCAGTTTTAATTGCTGTCGATACATCTTTTGGTAAACCTCCCTCAATTTCTACGAAATGAATGAATCACGACCATCTTAATACACATTGATTGTGGGAAGTTACAGGGAACTTAGATATGACGAATAACCTACACCATGCAATTAAAAACCTGTCTTACCAATGGATTATCAATAAGGATCAAATGGTCATTCTCGTCCTGAAAATAGATAAATTTGCTTTAAACTATCTGACTTTAAAACAAGAAATCGGTACTTTGAAATTCAATTTTGAAATCTCAGTTCATTTACAAAGGTTTATGTTTTTTAAGTTCAAAAGACCAACTGCTGATATCAAAGTAAATGGAATGTGATGTAGATTTGAATCAGAGGGTTTCTTCGAAAAAGACAGCGCTGTACTTGTAGATCGCGGATGGTTGCCATTAAGCAATGGGAAACAATCCGGTCAACGCAAAAACAAGCAATGCCATACAAAAAGGCAAATCGGGTTTTTCCAAAATCTAACTGGTACCGAGAATTTTTATATCGGATTCGTTCAGTCTCAAGATGTAAAAAGTATGCACCAGGTTTCCAACACTTTCAACAAAGTCATAAAATAAGACTTTTGTAAGCTTCTTTTGGTGTTGAACAAATACGTCTGATGCTTAGAAAAGTAACACAAATAGTCTTACAAAAATGTCTGGTATTACGACAATGATTTTATCATAAAAAAAACCTGAATAACGAAGTATTTTAAGATTGATTACAGCATAATTTATTCAAAGAAAGACACTAAGCCTGATCTTTTACATGTTTAAAACAATCCTCTTACATAAATTGTGCGATTTGGATCAAAAGGTCGTTTTGTTGCGATGGAGTGATCGAGGCACCAGTCTCTGGGAGCGCTACATGAGTGGATCAATAGACGAAACAACCTTTATGTTTGCTGCAGAACGAAACAATCGACAGAGCGCTGTCTGGCCTAGTGTTCTGGAGGAGCGGAGTGAACAATGGAAAACAATTTTTGTGTGCTTCAGAATGGAGCACTTATTTGGTTTGCTACAAAACCAGTTTGATCTATAAAGCTCCATATCTTGGTGTCTTCCAACCAATCATTCATTTGGAATCGACAAGAACTTATTTGATGTGGTTCAGGAGTGGAACGATTGACAAAGCACCTTTATGGTGTGCATGATATTGAAGGAACATATTTTTGGTGTGTCAAAAATCAACCGTTCTCCCTTTTTGTATGCTAAAGATTGACGTAGCACCTTTTTTGGTATGCTACAGATGCGGATAGATCGATGAAACACTGTTGTTATACATTAGAGGGGGACTACGTTTCGGCACAATCTGCTTCTAACCATATGTCAATGGCAGCGGCTCTTTTGCGGTGGTGTCTATCTGACGAGACCTCAGTTAACAGTAAATGGTTCATTGGATAGTTCTTACAGGAGGCAGAAAATATATAACCCGAGTTTTTGCAGTGATTATCACCTTAGATATACGTTTGCACCATCGATGAAAGTTTATTCAACGTCAACGGACATTTTTTTAGCCCGTTGTCTTGTTGGTTTTTTTTTTTTTGAGGGCGAGGGGGAGCAAATTGCTCTATTCATTGCAGTTACCAAACTGGTTGTATCCGTTTTTTTCCGTTTTGCTTATCTGAAGAAATGGAAGAGAAATTTCTCAATGTAGTATAAAAAAAGTACATGTAACGCGATAGTGTCACGGTGGGCGATGACACGATAAGAGTCTCGGTGTCAGCACAGACTCGACCATAGGCATTGCTATCAGGTCAAAATCTCAACAGAGAGATAAGGCAAGTAGTAGAAGAGAGATAAATTAATTAAAAGAGAGGTATTATGAATTACTTGTAAACTTTTGATTGATTGCTTAGCTGAGACAATTTAGTGAGATATACAATACATCGTTCAAACAATGACGCTGCATGGAATATTCACATGATTTTGAATATCTTAAGATAATTATCATGGAAACTTTTTTTTGCTATAAAGTTAGTCCCTAGACATACCAATAGGATAACTATGAGAGATTGATGGAGTAAAGTATAACTATGATATAATGAGGTTAAAAAACCTAGACGAGTAGAATACTAAGGCCTGAATGATGATCAAACCACCAAATAATTACTATAAATTTGTGTTTAGAATGAGGTTTCATAAAACCTTTGAAACCGTAAGATACCGATATCAATGCTAAAATAGATTTTATATAAATGATACGTATTGATTGACTCCAGGATGAGGGATTTCCTGGTTTTAGTGTCGCAATGTTCTTACCAGTAATTCTGTACGGTTAGAGGCCCTAGCTCGGTTGGCCTTGTCAAGCTCAAACATCCAGATTGGGACGAGGTCTAGAATAATGAATAGAAGCGTCCCCAAAGAAACCCTGAAAATGGAAAGAGATTATATGAGGCCTGATAAACTGCAAATAACTTGCACCAAGACTGATGGTGTTGTCTTAGTTCTGGGATTTGGGATACTTTTCCAGTATTTTAAAAATATTGTTCCTTGTTTTAAATCATAAAAGGGATGTCAGGACAAGTAAGGACATGCTTGAAATATAGAAAACACCATTAATGAACACGTTATTCAGATTAGGTATTACGGTTGTTAATTAAAAAAAATAAATGAAGCAATTTCGATATTTTTATCAATTTTTTCCTGTATTATATGCAAACAGAAAGGGTTTCTCTTCCTCGTTTAGAAACAGAGGAACGGTTTCCCTGGTCCAAAATGATCCTAGAGTAGTGGATTATTCTAGTTGCAGTGAAGTAGGAAGTTTACTCACAATACTTTTGGAGATTACACGCATTCAACTTATTTTCATGGGAGGGGTAGATGTAAATGTGTTATTTCAAGAAAAGAAAAAAAATCTCAAAAACTATAGTCCTACATTGCGACCCACTGTCTTCCCTCTTGAAGCTCTCTCCTACGAAAGACGAATAGGGCCACTTAAAAAATATTTTTATCTCGTAATTACGAGAAAAGATCTCGTTATTACGAGTTAATTATCTCGTTATTACGAGAAAAGATCTCGTAATTACGAGAAAAGATCTCGTTATTACGAGTTAATTATCTCGTTATTACGAGTTAATTATCTCGTAATTACGAGAAAAGATCTCGTAATTACGAGAAAAGATCTCGTTATTATGAGTTAATTATCTCGTAATTACGAGAAAAGATCTCGTAATTACGAGAAAAGATCTCGTTATTACGAGTTAGTTATCTCGTTATTACGAGTTAATTATCTCGTAATTACGAGAAAAGATCTAGTTTTGAAATGGCGCGTTTCATTATTCTATTCTTTTTATATAAAGTGTATGAACTACTGCAATGTCTATTAATATACACTCACTTAGCATGATCATCGTTTAAAACGCATAATTTGATATAAAATCGGACCAAGCAGTTTTAAAGAAATTTCAGAAGAATTAGCAAAGCAAATTGATTAAAAAATTCATTGAACTGTATGTCAATAATTAAGAAGGACACGTGTTATTTTTTTTCAGACTCCAAAATGTTTATATAAAATCAATTATTTTCAATATACATGTAGGTTGTGTATGAACATATAAAACACAAATTCGGGTAAATCCTGTGTATCCATATCCATGACTGAAACTATTAGTCATTAAAGTTATCTGTAACTAATAAAACTGTGTTTTTACGACTAAAGGACTACCTGGTATTTACTTCGGAGTGGGATTATAATATATATAAGTTGAATAGAAAAATTACATAAAGTTCTTTCCTTTTATTATTACCAGATAAAATGTCGAAACCAATCATTTTGATATGTAGAAATTAATGAATAATGATCGTTGTTATTTTTAAATATTGATCAAAATTGAATCAACGTTTCTGGAATGAAAAAGATAGACTTAAAGTGTGATCCAGTCGAATTCTTTTTCAGAAACGCACCATTTTATATAGATCTTTTCTCGTAATAACGAGAAAATTAACTCGTAATAACGAGAAAATTAACTCGTAATAACGAGAAAATTATCTCGTAATAACGAGGTCTTTTCTCGTAATAACGAGAAAATTATCTCGTAATAACGAGATCTTTTCTCGTAATTACGAGATCTTTTCTCGTAATAACGAGATAACTAACTCGTAATAACGAGATCTTTTCTCGTAATAACGAGATCTTTTCTCGTAATAACGAGATAATTTACTCGTAATAACGAGATCTTTTCTCGTAATTACGAGATAAAAATATTTTTTTATGTGGCCCTATTCGGCTTTCGTACTCTCCACTCAGCGCAGACAATTTCATTTTTAAGATGCTTGAACTCATTAGATGCATTTGAGAACTGCTTCAAGTGATATTAAAACTGGCATACTTGCATCGTTCTGCTTGTAATGTAAGATTATGTAAACATGCAGACGCCTCTCTCTCTCTCTCTCTCTCTCTCTCTCTCTCTCTCTCTCTCTCTCTCTCTCTCTCTCTCTCTCTCTCTCTCTCTCTCTCTCTCTCTCTCTCTCTCTCTCTCTCAGTTTTGAAATCAATCATCATAGTTAATAGTTAATCTACAGGAAATATGTGTTAACAATGTGAAGCACTACACAATACTAATACTATAAAAAGTCAACTCACCATTTGTGCTCCCTGCCATTTCTACAGTACAAAGTGTGGAAACCCTCTAATATCATCAGTACAACGCCCAGGGAGTAAATCCAAAACAAAGGCTCATTTTGGATAGCCGGTAATTTTGATGTAGCCAGAAGAAAATGAAAAAGAAACAATAGGCGTACGCCTATCGCCTTCGCCAAAGCTAGACGCCTCGTGTGTTTTGTTTCAGACTCCATAATTTAAAATAATAATTTCAGCTTGATTAAATGTTATTAGGTTTAGATTCGATTTCCCATGAAAAACATTTATAACATTATTTCAATAACATATAAAAAATAAAATCGTAAAAAAACTATTTTGTAATGTAGGTACACCTTAACCCACTTCGATCAAAATGCAATCTGAGTTTGATTGCACAGACAGGAGCATATGTCTATGTTGAGCGGAAGTAAAATGCACGATACCTCTCGCTGTTCTCTCTGTGGTGTGGGGAGGAACCACGTACCATATTGCTCGCTCTCAGAGTCTCTTTATAACATTTTGCGATGAGACAACATTCGCTGGTATTTTTAGATAAAGTACTTAATTTATGCAAATATAAAAGGGATGCTACTAGCACACAAGAGTACGATGAAGTCCAATACAAGTTTTTATATTGTAAAATGCACTTTTTTGGGGGTGGGGTGGGGGTGGGTAGGGGGTTGAATTTCTTTTGAAATTTCGTCAACCATTTTTTTGTATGAAGACAGCTTTATGTATGTAAATGAGATTTAAAATCTAATTTGAAAAAAAAATAAATTTAAAATAGGGAAAAAAAACATCACGTCTTTTGAGTTAGATGCATTGCCACTATAATTAATGCACCTATTTGTGAAGTGTTCGATCCTTAATCTAAAAATAGAAAATTAGATACTTGATGAAGGAGTTTATAAGAGAGGTTAAAGATTGAGTATCATTTACATGTAAAGAACATGTTTTGGTCCAATCTTCACTGCACATTTAATGATTACATGGTAAATCAAAGTACTGAAGTACTGAGAGGAGTTGATTTTATCGATCATTATTTATTTCAAAATCAACTTGTCTTGCATGGCAATTAGTTTCTAGTCTGTACTTTTTTATTATATGAATTTTTAGACTTTTCCGACAAGAATTTCGAGAAACCCCATATGAATCATGTTGTGTAATATTTAAAGATAGATTTCAAACTATGTATTAGTAATCGAAACAATTCTAAAAATCGTATGGATCCAAGCACTATTGATATCGAACTCTAGACTCGTTCAACCAGACACTCGGCTGTCTCCGTTAATCTCCGACAAGCAAGAGAGCCTCTCTGCTTGTCGGAGATTTACGGGGACAGCCGAGCGTCTGGTTGAACGAGACTTTATTACACTCTGGCGTAGGAACACACGAGACGACACAAATATCTTAATTGTTCGTATTATATAAAATCTGACTATTTTCAAAGTGTTTATAGATAAGTTTCTTTGAAAAACAATGCTTAAGCATAAATTACATCGAATTTTTCTATTATTTTAAAGAACTAAGTCTTGTCAGCGGTAATGATTTGTGCTTAGGTCCAAACACATTTCACTTTCAGTTTGCCAGAGTAACTGCATAGGAGAGTTGATTAAAATCTACTCCCAAAAATTTATTATTTCTGCATACCTACATGCATTCAACCTCCATTATACATTCTTTACTTTATAATAACTTTTATATTATGTAATTTGATTTTTAACTGTAATATGATTTTAATAATTAGTTTAAACAAACACGCAGAAAGATATTTCAAAAATTGAAAGATAATGCAGTTGCAATAAATATCTATGCATTGTTTTTTCTCAAAGGACTATATATGGTTTGAGTCTAAAATGGCCCCCTTAAATGAACACTACCATTTTACTGTAATTCTTTGTTTTATTTGTACAAATATACATTTAAAGTTTTTTTCATAATTTTTCATTTTGATTTTAGTGCCCACAATTTAAAAATATGACATCATAAAGGTTACCTTTTCCCGCCATTTTCTCATTTTTAGCATAAAACGGCTTGTTTTGAAGCATTTTTTCTTTTAGAAAACATTGAGTGACTGCTTGAACAAACAAAATATTTTCACCAAAGATGTATCTTTCCAATACTTATAAGGGACAAAAAGTTTGTTCTTGTTCAAAGAGTCGCTCTATATTTCCCATTCGAAAAAAGATAAGAAAAATGTCAATTTTTGACTGATTTTGATTGAATTATAAAAAAAGCGTCACTTCTGACGTCATATACAGCCAGTTAGTGCACATAAATCAAATGAATAGGTGAAAAACATATTTTATGTCAACTCTTCTATAAAATGATACAACAAATCAATGCATCTGAATCATTTTAAAAATAGCGAATTATGGGGGCCAAATTTGACTAATATCATATATAGTTCTTTAACGTGTCTTTAAGGAATACACTAATAATGGAAAATCATTTGACTTATTTAGAATAAAATGAGAGGATTCAAATTACCGCAATACTAAATTATAATGATATATGTGCGCATAAAGAAAAAACCACGGGTCAAAAACTTTCCGTTAGTGAAACCTTCTACTAAACTTTTCTTTGAAGAGACAAATGTGCATATTGTTAAGCATTTAAATTCGAGCATTATTTGATAAAAATGCATATTTTATTGCTTATTTAAAGTCCAACCACTGCAATCAAGGTCGCCAGATAAACCTCCACTATTAACCGAACACAGATCTATATCACTCTTAAAATACATTACATTTGTCAAATAGGGACATGCTTTGTGAGATTGAGATTCCTTTGTTTAAATCAATATTCAATTAATCCAGTAAGCATTATCGGAAGGCTAATATTCATTGAGATCGAAAATCGTTGTATGATTCCCACGAAATCCACTGATAATATATTTCATAAACATTTGTCTACTTGTTAGCACACCTGTAAAAAGCCTTTGTATCAACATCCTATTGTGCAGCATTCGATCCTATTGTGCAGCATTCGATCCTATTGTGCAGCATTCGATCCTATTTATAACATCCAAGTTTGATGTATAAAAAAATTCAAAGCAAAGGAAAACAGAAGGAGGACATCGGTTTCTTTTTTATTTGTAAAAATAAGATTGTTACGTAATAAAATGAGTTTCGATCAATTTCTTTGATAAACTAAATCTGAAGCAATCCTTGAACTATAAAGATCTAAGCTCAGCTGCATGCGAAGTCTATAAGATAACTCCAAAGAGTTTGTGCTCGGGTGACTTTCATCATTCGGATTTGTATGTCCCCTTTAATCCTCTGTAAGAAAAAAGAAGTTTTTTGATCTCTTGGAAAAAGTTCCTGATTTTGATTGAAAAAGATACAAATCGCTAAAATTTTATCCATGTCAATCTTAATTACTTAGGTCACATTTTTAGGTAAACCTTTCTAGATTCCCCCACAAAGTTTATACACGAAGATCATCTTAATGTACCTTGATTATGAGATATTACAGGGAACCTATATAAGACGATTAATCTTCATCATGCATTTAAAAACCTGTGTTACCAATGAGGAAAGTAAATTTGCATTTAGCTCTCTTTCTTTGAACCAGAAAATGGTTTCTTTGAAATTCAACTTTGTTTTTTTTTCAGTTATTTTACAAAGGTTTGCATTTGCAAAAGACCAACTGCTGATTTCTAGAGTTTGAAATAGATTTTAATCACTGGTTTTTCTTCGAAAAAGACAGAGTTGGCTGTACTTGTTGGCCGCAGAATGTTTCTATTACGCAGTGTAAAAAAATCCAGTTCTGGTTTTTTGTTTTTCAATGACGTTTTGAGAAGATTATTCTTTAAAAAAGATTTTTCTCTATATATTCCTATGTAAAATGTTGACCCTCAATTGTGGCTTAACCCTATCCTCCGGGATAAACTTGAATATACTCTATTTCAGGATGCTTTCTTACAAATTAAACAATTTTCTGAGTTTTGATACCTCCTAACAAAATTTTATGAATTCTTAAACATCTCCATTTGAAAAAGAGGCTCAGTGGTTCTGGCAAAGAAGTCGGAAGTGTAAAAAATTTACAGACAGAAGATGATTAGAAAAGCTCACTTGAGGTTTCAGCTCAGGTGAGCGAAACAATCAAACATTTCCTCTCTCCTTAGAAGGGACTGATGTATCATTTTGGATTCTACAATTATTTCAAACTTGCACCTTTTAATGCAAGAAATAGCAATCCGTACTGTTTAAGATGTTGCATGCATTTGACTACATACCCGGTATTTAATCATCATATTCGGTACAGGAAGGATAGAAGTAATCACATTTACAATTGTTAAAACAGCAGACAAAACATTTTAGGGACTCATTATTTGTAATTTCTATAATCTGTATTTTCCTTTGCGATCTTTTTTTTCTTTAAAAGCAAATAATATTTAGATTTTTAATTTGTTTAAATTTGAGTAGAGCTTTAAGTGGACTGAATGTGAGCATACTTTTAATCTGTGTGCGAATTCGCTGATAAGACTATGTATCACAGCAAAGGAGTGCAATATCTCCCCCTCTGTTTCTCGTTTCTTTAATATTTTTAAATAAAATATATAACTATGTCACAGAAAACATATATCAGTATAATCCATATTGTGGTATTACATGTATATACGCAATGAAACTAAATATGAAATCAGCATATTATGCATTTTTAAAATAAACTATATATTATAGTTTTCGAATAACTGGTAGGGTCTGAATAATAAACATTTTCAGGAAATGTTATAATTCCTCCTATTCTGTCAATCAACTTTCACTAAAGTGTCAACTGTATTTTTAGATACTTTCATTGGTTTCTGCATTTGTAGAGGTACATCGGGTGGACTGTTTGCTGAAAGGTCAAATGATATCTTCTTTCTAAAATCCTCTCTTTCATGTGCTGTAACGATTCCATCTCTTTCCTTGATTTCTAATTTCTCAACTGTTGTACTCGCACAACTGTTCTCACCAGGATCTGCCTCAAGACAAAGAGAAACAAGGCGATACAGGTACATGGATATTATCAACGAGTTTTTGAATAAAAAGAAAATGATAGTATCGTCAACTATTCCTAGAGCACCGATGGCATAGCAACGACAAATCAAAAATGGGAGCTCCTGCATGGAGATTGACGCCAAAATGCTCCAAATTTCCGTTTTGAAGCACAGGTTCAGGGTTCGTACAACCACCTTCATATACTGTCTGTCTTTATGGATACTAATGACAAGGTTGTTGTCTCTTGACTCTGTGAAGGAGATCGGGAACTGAAACACACCAAGACTCCACACCACGAGGACAACATATGTGAAGGTTCTGTCAAGTGCTACGTTCTTGTGTGAGAACAGCGTGAAGAAATCTGTTATGTCACAAGCTTTGCCGATCATAACCAGCAACAAATTAGATAGTTTGTCACGTGACATCTGACCCTTTGGAAGTATCCATCTACCGACAATGATGACTAATAGAAAACTCTGTTCTATTGCGTAAACAAAAACGTTGTCATCAAGCTGAATAAAGTTTGTCAGTGGAAAATTCTGTAACAAAATTTGATTTTAATAAACAGTTAAACCAGAATAATTCTGTTTTTAGCATCGACATTAATATGGATATGTAATTGAATATTTTCGTTTAAAACTATGTTAAGATTTTACATATAATGTTCAAAAGTAAGCGCAGTTTAGCAGTTGGAAACCACGAGGTCACTGTTTTCTACAAATCACACGAGTTATGGAGAATGTTTTGCGTGAGCGTGAGCACGAGAAAGATTCTCAAACGCTGAAATGGTGTTTCAATGTAAAAGGGATTAATCATCTAGGACGCTTAAAATGATAAACTTAAATAATGCCGTTAATATGATCTTACATGTTGTCATCGCTTTAAAATGGAAAATTTGTATTTGTCAAATAAAAGGTATTTTCTTTTTTCATTTTTTATTCTCTCGAAATCATAAATCTGAACGATATTTCTTATTGAGCAAGCAAGTATACAAAAAATAATGTTTTCAAAAACAGCTATGTAATGTTTGTGTTTACCTGTGTATCATTGTTAGTGTCAGACATTCTACCTGTGGTCCGATCTGCCTTGTTAAGCTCCATGATCCAAATTGGACCTATGTCAAGCATGATGAATAGAAGCGTCGCTAAAGACATCCTGAAATTGACATTGAATATTACTCAAACAGATACGCTACGAGAACATCAATGATTATATGAAATATGAAAATTATGTTCAACAGTAGTATCAATTGATTCTCAATAAAGGCATCCACAGAAACAGTTATTGTGGAGACGTGGTGTACACTATCTATGGCAAGGTAATGTTTTTAATCAGTCATTAGAAATCTGACAAAGTAAGTTTACAATTGAACAATTTGATCTGTTGTTGGATGTTATACTCATGGTTAATAACTACCTCTTTGAAAATTGTAAAGGTTCCATAAAAATGCATTAGATATTTCAGTGACTGTTGAAATTCTCTAAGACTTTTGGTTTAATATAGGAAATAAACAGTTGACCTTATTCAAACAAGTGTTAAAGTGATTTAACTTTGGTGTTTCCGATTCCGATATTCAAATTGATCATAATTTATTAAAAGCAC
The DNA here is from genome assembly GCF_963853765.1 of Magallana gigas. Lineage (NCBI taxonomy): Eukaryota > Metazoa > Mollusca > Bivalvia > Ostreida > Ostreidae > Magallana > Magallana gigas. The sequence continues at coordinate 46,709,573 of NC_088859.1, read as the reverse complement.
TTTTCAATTGCCGCCGGCAAATAGATTTAGTTTGAGGTCTTAGTACATCATCTGTTTTATGACGATTTTTATTATTAATTAGTTTTAACATTGAAGAAACTGTATATGAGAAATTATTGTTTTGATTTGATTGCCCAACGTTTACCGATGTTTTTTTTTCAGAGAGGATGTACATATAATAAAGTGTGATTCTATTTTCTGTGAAATTTCAAAGGTTAGAATAATTAAAATGGAATATATTCGTATTATTAATGTTTTAAATGCCTTAAAAACCTCGGATTATGTAAGAAATATTTAAAGCAGTCAGTTGAATACTATGCACACACTTGTAAAAAGTAAAGCAATCAAAATTCTATGAAAATTTAATTCAGCATGCATGATTAGAATGGAATATATTCGTATTATTAATGTTTTGAAAGAATAAAAACCTCGGATTATGTAAGAAATATTTAAAGCAGTCAGTTGAATACTATGCACAAAGTAAAGTAAAGCAATCAAAATTCTTCTATGAAAATTTAATCCAGCATGCATGATTTTGTTTCTGCGGGCAAAAACCAAATAGGACAAGTTTTTGAGTGTGTTTTAATAATGAATCGACTTCAGAGTGCCAAACGAGAACAAGCTCCAACAGTTTCAATCAAGAATTTTAAAAATATAACCTTCTTGCTATTTCTTATTCAAGAAAAAAAAGAACTATTTCCAAGTATTGTATATTTGTCAACCTATATGTCTAATCTATTTCTTAAAAGAAATTCGAAAAGAAAAAAAAAAAAAATAATACCCAAAATAAATAGACGAGACTTACTCTGGATTTAGTATTTTCAAAAGTAATGATACTCTCTCTCTCTCTCTCTCTCTCTCTCTCTCTCTCTCTCTCTCCTAAAACATCGCACCATACCTCAAATGATAGTTATATATACTGATATGTGATGTTGATATGTTTACAAAAATGGATAAAAATCCACTGTATAAGATTCACGTTGTGATCCTTTGGTGGTGTTGTTAATAACGTTTTCAAATCTAAAACGAAAACTTACCACTTGTGCTCCAAGCCATTTCTTCGAAAAACAGCATGTAAACCTTCTAGGATCAAAAGCAGAGCGCCAATAGAAAACATCCACGGTTTTGGTACATTTAATATTGTTATAACCCTTGATAAAGCCAGTAGAAAATGCAAAATAAACAATAGACGAACGCCTATAGCCTTGGTCAACTGTAGGCATCGGTTATGTTTCCCCTCAAACTCCATCGAGATCTATATACTAGTATGTTAAAAAAAGGTAAAATGTCAGGTATATAAGATAACCAGTGGCTGCGTTTTTTGCCACAAAATTTTCTTTAATGCGTTAATGTATGGAACGCCATAGCTGCCTTAAGGTTGATTTCATATTAAATGAATTGGTATATCTTTTATATGCAATAGTAATATCATTATATGCTGTGGTAACATCATTATATGCAGTGCTAACATCATTATATACTGTAATTTCGCCATTATATTCAGGGGTAAAATCTTTATATGAAGTGGTAATATCAGTACGTTATGTCGTAAGATCATTATGTGCAGTGGTTTATTCATTATATGCTATGAATGAATCTTTATATGATATGATAAACTCATTTCATACAGAGCTAAACTCATAATGAACTATTGTTCAATCGTTATGTTATATGGTACACTCTTCATGTGCAGTTGCAAAATCCTTTTATGCAGTGCAACTTCTTGACATTAGGTGATAAGTTCATTATATGCAGTACTAACATCATGTTATGGTGTATTAAAACCATTATGTATGGTGGTAAAACCTTTATGTATTGTGGTGAAAGCTTTACATGCAACTGTAAATCCTTTATATGATGTGACAATTTTATAATGTGCCGTTGTTGAGTCATTATATAATGAGGTTAGTTCTTTACATGATGTGATCATTTCGTTATATGGATTGGTAACTTCTTTATATGCAGTCGTAACTCTTTATGATGAGGTTGTAAACTGGTTTTCGCTGAAAAGTTTTAATGGGGAGGAGGTCCAGTTTTATTTTGAAAAAGATGCCGCGTTCATTGTGACGATGCACATCTCTCTCTCTCTCTCTCTCTCTCTCTCTCTCTCTCTCTCTCTCTCTCTCTCTCTCTCTCTCTCTCTCTCTCTCTCTCTCTCTCTCTCTCTCTCTCTCTCGAGAGAGAGAGAGAGAGAGAGAGAGAGAGAGAGAGAGAGAGAGAGTTTCTCTGTTCTTGATACATCGATGTGTGATAAATCGAATGAATGTTTAGTAGAGTACGCGTTTGATTTTAAAAGTAAATGAAATTTCAAAAAATGATTGTACTTTGTGTAGAAATTTAATACCCTCCCCCCTCTGCTTCTAGATCCGCGCATACAGTTAGGTAGATCACCACTATGTAACTTGATATTAACATAGAACAATTTGATTTAAACTTGCTATCTTGTTTTAAATATACATGTAATTCTTCGGAGCTTAATTAATTAATCTAATTCTGTCTATTCAAAAACGTTTAAATTGAGTTACTTTGTTCTTGATTGTTATTTAAAATAATTTTAATAGCATCCATATAAACCGTGGCGCTTGGAACAAACTTATCCGTATTTTGCTGATTCATAAATAATTGCAAGGCTTGCTTTTAACGATGTCGAACAATATGTACATATATTTTGAAAACGACATATTTTACAAAAAGATACATTAAATTTATCGATTAAAATGATTTACTTTGTTTTAAAACTCCTCGTTCAGCAGCAAGTGATTACAATTCATATTTATAATGTGAACAAAGTCGGAAACGTTGAAGAAAATCAGCACACATGTAAAATAATAGAATGACAAGCGTTTTGAAACTTATTTATCCGGACATTAATTATTTTTAAAACCATCGGAATAGGGGTATTACCTTTTCGTGCGATCAAAAATTAATTTAATTTAAACAAGATATCTGTGAGCCAATGCTCACTATTGATACCCCCGCTCTGGTGTGAATATGCAAAATAAGCAAAGTCGACATTTAATAGAAAGCTGGCGTCCGATTGGTACAGAAATATATCCCACAATAGGGCATGCCTAAACAGATAGTGTGTTTGAACCATCGGCGATAAATAGTTGCTGAAAAATCTTTGACAGAAATTTGTTTGAAAAATTTTGGCTAAAAATAAACAAAGAACTCATTAAACAAAAAATTGATGTCCGATTGGTACAAAAATATATCCCACGATATGGCATGCCTATACAAATACTGTGTAAAAATTTCAAGCATCTGCGATAAACAGTTGCTGAGAATTCTTTTACAAAATTTTGTTTGAAAATTTTGGCTAAAAATAAACAAAGTCGTCTCTAACAGGAAGTTGACGTTTGATTGGTACAAAAATACATCTCATGATGGAGCATGCCTATACAAATACTGTGTAAAAATTTTAAGCATCTGCGATAAATAGTTGCTGAGAAATCTTTGACGAAATTTGTTTGAAAATTTTGGTTAAAAAATAAGCAAAGTCGTCATTGAACAGGAAGTTGACGTCCGATTGGTACAAAAATATATCCCACGATATGGCATGCCTTAACAAACACTGTGTAAAAATTTCAAGCATCTGCGATAAATAGTTGCTGAGATAAATGCGACAGAAATTTTTGTTACGGACGGACAGACAGACACAAGGGTAGAACAGTATACACCCACTCCTTCGGAACGGGGGTATAAAAATACCAAGCAGTTAGTCTCAGTGATTATTCGGCCATCCTGCGTAACCAATCGGCTATACTAGACATGATGAAATTTGCGAAGATTTAAAACACCGTTTTTTAACTTCGGAGGTTTTTTTTTTCGAAGTTTAATTTTTAAAAATATGTCTCTTTGAAACAAAAATCAGATATGCAATAAAACCAGTCACAGTTTTCAGTGTAACCATTCTACAATTTGTTTAATGCATTGGGGTCTTGAACAGGGGTAGGGGTGGGTCGCGGGGAGGACCCGGCCCCAGAAAAATTCCAATTTCTTAAATTTCCATGAAATTAACAAAAATTTGCCTCGAACCCACCTTCCCCACTCCTTCGGCAAACTTCAGTTTTCATCGCACCACCACCCCCCTCCCCCCTCCCCCGAAACAATTTCTGGATCCGCGTATAAAATGGTTTTATAAAAATGATATGAAGATATCTGCAACAGCTTTATGGAAAATAGCACAGGAACTGCAACACCTTCTTTGTAGGATTTAAAATACTAAAATACATGCCCGGTGAGCTTAAATTTTATACAGTGGATGAAACAACCATTAAAAGAGGTTAAGACCAACCAATTTCTTTATTATTTCTTAAAAATCAAATTAATTAAAAAAAAAAATGAAAACGAACTTTTATTTATGTCTATGAATGAAAATCTGTCTTTTCCTTTTGTGTTGGAGGCATTGATCAGCGAGGAGTAGCCTCTACCTAGTACATTGAAACAAAGGTCTTTCGAATTTGATTGCTTCATTTTTTGTAATTTCTTTAACGCTTAAATTAAAATCATACTCTCTAATAATATATTTGATTTTTCACACACAATGGGTTCAATAATTGATATTATGATATCGATGTTAAAGGACAGATAAACTCTCTTAGTCTCTCTCTCTTTCTCTTCAAAACAAACGACAAGTTGACCAGGAAATGTGCATCGTCACAATGAACGCGGCATATCTTTTAAAATAAAACTGGACCTCCTCCCCATTAAAACTTTTCAGCGAGAACCAGTTTACAACCTCATCATAAAGAGTTACGACTGCATATAAAGAAGTTACCAATCCATATAATGAAATGATCACATCATGTAAAGAACTGACCTCATTATATAATGACTCAACAACGGCACATTATAAAATTGTCACATCATATAAAGGATTTACAGTTGCATGTAAAGCTTTCACCACAATACATAAAGGTTTTACCACCATACACAATGGTTTTTATACACCATAACATGATGTTTGTACTGCATATAATGAACTTATCACCTAATGTCAAGAAGTTGCACTGCATAAAAGGATTTTGCAACTGCACATGAAGAGTGTACCATATAACATAACGATTGAACAATAGTTCATTATGAGTTTAGCTCTGTATGAAATGAGTTTATCATATCATATAAAGATTTATTCATAGCATATAATGAATAAACCACTGCACATAATGATCTTACGACATAACGTAATGATGTTACCACTTAATATTAAGATTTTATCCCTGAATATAATGGTGAAATAACAGTATATAATGATGTTAGCACCGGATATAATGATGTTAGCACTGCATATAATGATATTACTATTGCATATAAATGAAATACCAATTCATATAATATGAAATTGACCTTAAGGCAGCTATGGCGTTCCATATTAATGGGGTATTGATTCCGTTGTAAATAGTGTGTGTCAAGAAAAATAAATATTTACTGCCATGGCTCTTAGTAACTATTCTCAGTAAGAATCTTTCAAATAATGGAATGTATTATACAAAAGCTTACAAAAATATCACGACAAGCTACAGTACAGTATTTACGTAGTATCCGGTAAAATCCCAACATCCATTTAGGGAAAAATAAATAAGGTTTGCATAAGCGATGGATTTTATCAATATATATATAGGATATATTGTATATAAGCCAAATTTATCTTCTGTATCAACTTTGGTCCATATGAAACAGTAGTTTTAAAGATAATAAGGTTGAGATATAAACTAATTCTTAACAAAACGGAGATCTAGGGATTTAACATTGATCGTCAAAAATGATAAATCGGTCAACTGATACTAGAAATAGATACTTTCATCTAAATCTGACTATAAGTATGCTTTTAATTAGCTTTTTGGAAAGAAATGCATTAACCAGAATATTTGTCACCTTCTGTACTCCTGTACATTGACATTTATTAATAAAAAACTGAATGATCCTATGTTTGTTTACCTTTAAAACTTCCTTTTTATTCTGCTCTCTTTGCTTCTCTGTCCCCCCTTACACAGTGTGACAAAGTATATTAACTTGATAAGAACCAACTTTGGTAAAAACTAAAACAAAAACTTTTTTAAAGGGATAATGACAAACTGCATAAGATGCTAATTTCTATATGAAATATCTCCAGCATCCACTTGAAGAAAAGTTTTCGAAACTTTTGCAGCGCTCTTTAGTATCTTTTTTAAAAAATTGTCATTTTTAAATGATCAAAATATATTGGGGTAGCTTTCATTATTTTAGAATGCGGCTAAAATGAATAAAAGACGCGAAAATTGTTGATATTAATTAATTAAAATACGTAAATTAATTTGGTTTCCAGGTTTATATAGGATCGATCGGTAATAGCGTTTATAGAATTACGTATTTTAATTAATTTTTGCGAAAATAGAATAAAAAATAAACATGATATTTATACTAGTATATAGTATTAAAATCAATGAGCTTTGATGGAAGCTCTTTGCTATACAGACACTGTTATCTAAAACTCTTATCTAATGAAAAAGAGAGGCCAACAATATAAACAAATGTTTTATTAAATTGTTTTTTTTTAACCACAACCTCACCATATTGCCCTGTTATTGATTATATTTTGCTTGGTTTCATTTAATCGGACACTTAAAAACCACATCATCAGTATACCATTTACATGCCTTGCTTTCTGCTTGTTTGAGAAATAAAGTACGAGTTTTCGTGAATGTTTCAGAATAAGCTCCGAGGTCGAGAAATTGTACGATTAAATACTTAAACATGAATAAACAAACCCTACTGGCGCCCCAATTGTACGTCGTTTGAAGTTATGGTTTGTATAGTACAAAATCATACTTAGTGTTATCACAGGCAAAGACAGTGGGAGAGGTAAATATTTGATTATGAAAGATATAATGATGAATAAACTGTACATATGTCAAAAAGGCGAAATATTTGCGATAAAGAATTAATACTTAATAGTTTCAATTCAGTAATTATCAACAAAAGCCCCTGCGGGATTCAAACTCCGTATGCCAAATTATATGCTCGGCACTCTATCTACTCAGCTATGGAGTAGGTTTAATTTTGTCCTCGATAAAATCCTTTTAATAAAACAAAATGTCGTTTCGACCAGATGTCAGCCATTTTGTGATGATGTGTTCTTCCACCTAAACCGATAATTTGTTGATTATAGATTTCGGAAAGAAAACAACAAATTGTTGTTTTATTTAAAAATGTTTTTTAGCTTTATGTATTACGAAATAATGAAATGTTTTGGAATTTGGTATTTTGATTTTTACTTTTGCTCGGTAGTTTGGAAAGTTTCATTTGGGATTTAAATTTGAAAAATAGAGGGAAAACTATTTACAAACTAGTACATTCTTTATTAATATATTTCAATTATAATTAAAATATGGAAAAGAATACAAAACAACCATACAAGTTTGAATTGAAACGATTATTAAGCATTTTAATCAACTGAAAGAATGAAAGAAACCAATTTAAACAAATGACAACACTCCATATTTCTCTCGTTAACAGTCGTAATATTTTCCATTTTTGAATTTGTGTATTGAGTTATAATGTTGATTTGTTGATATTGCCAATGTCCTATACAGACGGGTATATAGCTTGGTTTGCTATTCCACACATGTTGTCTTGATTTCGAGCTAACATCATATAGCCGTCCATTCCCCAAGAGGTCCCCCAACTACAAAATAAAACTGCATTAATCAACCAAGAACAACAAAACAATAACAATACAAACCAAACAAGTTTGACTTTTGTGTTGGTAGCCTGCTTCCTGGTACGATGCTACAGTTAAACTTCAGTAATGTTTTAGAGTCGCAACTAAAATGAGCTTAAGGAGGTTGGCTCCTGAAATAAAAGTAATGTCAATCATCCAAAAACCACTTAGATATAAAGAGGGGGGGGGGGCTAAATGTTCACAAAATTTTATTTTATTTGTGACCCATGTCACATGCCACTAAAACAGAAATGATAATTATCCTGAAATTTTTGCTAAAATTTGACATTGAAATTGATAATTTGAAAAAATCAAACAAATATTTATAGTTTGAACAATTATTTAGTTATGATTTTAATACAGTATGAAGTTGAACACATGTAGTGATATAAAAGTAGAATCTAAGTCAAAGTTAAAAATTCTTGTTTTACTGATGGCTTCAAAGGCCAGTACACAATAAACACAACAACGGATGTTACAAAATTTTGGAGTAATCAAATTATAACGCAAATAAAAAAATATAGTAATGTCATCTTTCCAAAACTTTGCATACAAATAGATATACATTTAATGTTTCATTTAAAAGTAAAACAAATAGGGGTCACATTTAAAAAAAATTGAGATATAGCATGAAATAAGCTAATTTTAGGCTAAAATTTAATTTTTTCTTAACTTCTATGAAATTTTAACTAAATATGCCAAAATATATCGATAGAAATATCAAATATTGTTAAGGTATGTTTTTCGGAATATCATGAATATATCGTAATACAAAAACTATGGAGAAGTTTGGTCTGCGGTGAAAATTAGGAAGCTAAAGTAATGTTCAGTACTCTAAAACCAGTGAGTTATGAAAATTAATATAGTTCATTTCCTTCTTAAAAACCTTCTGCAACAAAATATAGTCACTTATTAACCTCTTTAAAAATGTAATTTTTTAAAAACAATTTTATTTAATATAGTTTATTTGGCATTGCAAATATAAATATACTACTAGAATAATATGTGGTGCAGAAATTTTAGACTAGAAGTGACCCAGAATGTCTACCCAATACCTATGGTGCGAACCTCTTTAACACAGACAAAATAAACCTTCCTTCAGATCAGAAGTTCAAAAATGTTTTTAATTAAACGTCAAAGAAAACAAAACAAATTAAATTACTTCAATACTTTTAATATTAGTAAACATTATCATTAAGAGTTTAAAATGATTTAAGAGCCTATAATGACTAAATAATTACCTGTTCTTTAGGAGCCAGTATTTTTTGTTTTGAAATTCTCCGTATCCAACAATCAAAGCATAATGGGTGATCAGCTTTTTACTACATGCTTTGTCGTCATACACTCCATTCCTGTATTGTTTAAACGACCTTTTACTGGCGTCCAAACTCACTACTATTGGACCAATACTACCTACTGCTTTCTGAAGACTCAACTCATCCCCTGCAGGGACGTGGACAATTCCCTGACAGTTGGCACCGACTTCTGTTGGCCGAAATCTACACCTCCCATTCTTGATTGTTCATGAAACATAAATTAAAATAATCAGATGCCTTAACCCATGTTTTAAAATGTGACATTCACAAAGTCAGGAGACAGAATTGTTCTTCGTACCTTTCCAACATAAGGATATGATACCTCTTTGTCAAGTCCTCCATTTCTTGCAATATAGTTTAAAGCATTTTCAGGAGTTCCAGCTGTACATCCCAGGTTTTCTAAACATATTTTTACCTTAGCATTAGATTAGGTTATTGACAGCAATGTGTCATTTGATGAATGCAAGAAATGGTTAAATGAATCAATCAACCGGTGAAAAGAGTATCTCATCTTCCATAATATAAACCTTTGCTACAGTCGACCAAATTCTGTTCTGAAAGGCGGACTAATTTCTTTGTTTTTCGAAAATGTTGCCCTTCTAATCCCCCAGTGGCTGCAAAAGCCCAGCAGGATAGACAAAAACCCTATATAATGAGAAAGTAACTTAATATTTATTCGAGTATTTTTATTTAATTTCAAATTTAAATTCCTTAAAAATAAAGTTTTAACCATTCATTTTATATAAAATACAATTTACTTATCAAAAAGAACATGCTGAAAATGATAATAAAACTTCACTCCGTATCAAATAACTTTCAGACATTATAAGAAATAAAGGTATTTCAAACAAGAACAAAGGAACCTGATCTTTTACGGGGGTCACATAACCCTCTTTTGTCCAGTTGACAGCGTTTGGCAGTCTTAAATTGCTTGGGGTAAGAAACGTGCTGCTATTGAGCATAGGGAATCTTCTAGATCCATTCATGGGTGAAGTGACTTCGTTACTCATCTATTGAGCAATATAAATATATTAACATTTATCACTCTTACATTCAATGGTACCTGTTGATTCACTGACTGCCAGCAGAAAAACGGGTAGTAACTTTCCTTAATTTGAAAGTCGTCTATCATGCTATAAAGTGTATAAATTTCTGGCCAAGAGGCCGAATCAGTTTTAATTGTTTAATGTATATATTAAATTGTTCTATAATTTCAAGACGAACACCGCTCGTAAATATTCATACCCTCATCAGTTCTTCGACACCAGCTCAATGGTATATAGTTACTCCTTAGTATACGAAGCTCATGACCGATAGTATTATTGAAAAGTCTTCATGTTTATATAATTATTTATCTTGACGTAAAATTTTATAATTTTTTTTTTTAGCATTTTAGAGCAAGAGGACGGAATAAGTTTAAGATTTGAAAAATGCGACCCCTTCAGCAAAATACTTCAAACCGTGAAATAGTGTGAGGTTTATATCGAAGCCGAAGAAAAAGGGACAAGCGAATAAAATATGGGGAACAGGATAAATTTGTTTTTTTCTTGTCATGTTATACTTAATTAAGGTGGCTCATTACACTTTGAAATACATGTAGTTTCTCAACTCAGCAGAAAAGTGTTTGATTATGATAGATAGCATGCTGGATAAGACGTAAATAAGTCAAATAGGCAAAACAATGTGCAATTATGGATAAGAAATATTTTTTTCAAAATTTTGATACAATAAATCACATTTATTAAATCGCTTGATATACGTACCATGTCCCCAAACTTGTTCATGCCCAGTCTATAGCTATGATAACCCATGTCCGCCTTAATATTGTGTTTATTGATGATGTCTATATTCTTCAGCCAGATGGATTTCCTAGTATGAATGATTAAAGGTGATGAATCAGGATAATTTCTTCGATAAAAGCACATGTCAAAAGAAACCTTTAACTTAGATGTATTTCACTGACATGCAAAATTTTATACGAGTTTACAGATACTTCACACGTATGCTCTAACGTGTTGATCAGATTATATATATTATATATATTTTTATAGATTGTATGATATTCAATACTATTCCAAGCTTTATGCCTTACTTGAATAGATACTATTATATTCTGTAATAAAAAACATTCTTAAACCTTCTGTTTTCTTCTTGTTTTGTATAGGTTTTACTGTAGATCCGCTTAAATTCTTCCCATTCTTTATCCAGAAAGAGATCAGAAAGTCCGCCAAAGGCAGCAAACACACAAACCTCGAGGACAAGTAAGTATTTCAACGCCTGTGGCAGTACAGTAATGTCAAGAAATGTTCAGGTAAGCAATTATGATTAAACTCATGCATCAAAATTCCGCAAAGGAGAAGAAGATATCAAGTCTTGAATAAAATACTACTAAAATCATATTGGTTGGCAATAAAACGCAGTCTCTAGTCATTAATTTGATAAAAGCGGCGTCATTAATTTGATAAAAGCGGGGTATGAAAATAAAAATGTCGAAGAGAGAGAGAGAGAGAGAGAGAGAGAGAGAGAGAGAGTTGTTATATCCTAACTTACCATGTTTATTTGGAAAAAAAAATAGAAGCTAGATGGTAGAAGAGCAGGAAGTGTCTTTGACAGATTCACAGCGGCTTGATTACTACTTACAATTTTACTTACAAGAAACACTCTTCAAATATAACATGTTTTAAGTATTTTTGTAAAACAATGATGATTGCAGTTTTTACGAAAGCTCCAAATGTGTAGCCATGACTACAGGCTGGTCAAAAACAACGTGTTTCTTAAGAAAGACTCAGCCATATGTATCGACTAATTTAAAAGGAATGCACTCGTATAAAAGAAACAAGTGACATTTTCATAAAGTACAAAGTGAAGTATAGTTTGCGCATTAGGAACTCATATGATTTTTATCTTAGTGCAATCTGAGTACCAATAGTGGGTTCTTCGTTAAACATTATTACTTAGATCTTACATGTTCTGTATATTGATACATATTTTTGACTGAAATAATAAAAAAAAACAACAAAAAAAACCCAACAAAAAAACAACAACAAAACCCAACAATTAGTGTCCAACAGACATATAATATTAAAGATATTGACAATTCAGATTTTTCTGTTTCACGATGCTCACTGGCTGATGACTATGATAAATTTTAATATATGTCGTATATAATTAGGTATAATTAGGAAGAAAAAAAAGCATATGCTTTCGTATGTGTATATGATAAAATGTCACTGTGTTTTTGTCACCTTGAATAAATTATACATATTCATGCAAATAATTATGATATAGTTTGTACGTTCAATTCATCAGCAAGTGTGATGTCAGACAATATGGCATACCAGAAAATGTTCAAATGAAAGAAACCATCACACACTACTGTACCATATCAGGTTTGTTTGGTGAACAAAGTTAGAGTAGTCCAAATCCCCAAATTACTGTAAAGAAATTGTACACTGAGGGTATTTTATAGATTCCTTTATCATAGTTTATGTGCATCATTTTATTATATTTTCCCTGGCAGTAAACGCCTTATGTATTAATTACACATTGAGTGTCAATTTCTAAATTCGTTCTACCAAAAATAGACAAGATTCATTCAGTGAAAAATTATTACAAACTAGGAAGTAAAGGTAGCCTCTTGCGATGAGTAGTTTATCGCGAGCAACTGTTCTTGTAGGGATTTTTTGCCGTTTTATTGTTGAGTTCATTCAACAAAATATAAGTACAAATAAATTATGTCTATTTTCTTTACACTTTTCTGAGTTCTGAGTACATTCATTTTATTGATTAAAAACATTGACAAAGCGTGAAACACTTATTGATTTAGAACACATATATTTCATTTGGTGGAAAAACCCTATCTAAATATAATGGAAATATCAAGTTCAATATTTTAAAAACTTAAACCTTAAATTAGATAAGTAATATTTATATGATATGAACAATTGAATATCATAGATGATGGTCTTATTACTAGAAAGACATGTTAGTAGCCCCAGAACTTGAAACAACGACACGACAAAATTAATTGCGAGTAGAACATTAGCTTGTTCAATTAATAATGAGTCAGGACGTAACTGACGCATGGGAAGTTAAAGAGTATTTTCTTGTATCCAAGAGTATGTACAGTGTGTATTTTCTATTCAGTGAAGTGTCTGACTAAAACACTTCATTTCAAAAGATAGTATCTATCCTGAATTTCTCTTCTTTACTCTTACCATACCTTCCCTTTTTATATCCTTTTCATCAAATATTAAGAAATAGAAGATAAATATAAATATCGCTTGTTCTTAAACAAAATGTAAAAACTAACTGACAGATTTTAAGAACTTTTGTACATCGTTGTTGTCTGTATAAAAATCACTAAAACCATGGCTACTTGTACAAGCAGCACTTTATTCCTCTTCATCCCCTTTAGAATATTAGAACTGCTGCGTAAAAAAAACCCCACTCAATGGTTATGGTTGTGATGAATTGGTACAAGGAAGTAAATGTTTGCAATGTCACTTTTTTCCAAGTTATTAAATTATTGTAAGCCTCTAAAGTTTGACATCCGTTTTTATTTTTAGGGTTTCCTCATTAAAAATCGTTGTAATCAAGTTAATTTCTTTCCAGTAACAGTTCACTTTATGTTCATAACACTTTATTGGCTTCAATGTTTGTTTTTACAGGTAAATCAATACAAGAAAATTATTCAAAAAATATCAGCCCACTATCATATAAGTGAAATAAAAATCAAAGAACCTATTGCTTCTTTTTTGAATCAGTTTTTACAGTTAGATTGATTAACATTAAGAAATGAAACGAATCTTGACAATCCTTTTTTTAAAAATCGTTTTTGTCCTACACAATAGGGTACACAGGCTGGTTTGAAATACCACACTGGTTGTCTTGATTTCGAGCCATCATAATGTAGCCGTCCTTTCCAAATGACATTCCCCAGCTGTAATGAAAACATAAAAAAAAAGATGACAGATCCAAAAAGAAAAACAAATGAAGCTTTTTTTTGTATAGGTATCTTGCTTTGTGTAGAGTAATAAAGATATTACATTCTTTTTCAAAAGTGGATATTAAAAAAAAAAAAATTGAGCGTGAGTGCTAAAAGGATCGATCGCGGGTACTTAAGACACCTTTATATTACTGAAATTGACCTTAAGTAGTTTTTTCTGCTGGAATTGCTGGAATATAATAGCTTTATGCTTACCTGTTCTTTACAAGCCAGTATTCTTTGCCAAGGTGCTTTCCATATCCAACAATCAAGACAAAATGGTTAAACATCTTTTTGCTGCATTTTTTGTCGTCATACACTCCTTCCTTGTACAGATAAAATGACTTCAGGCTAGCGTCTATACTAACTGTTACTGGACCAACACTAGCTACCGCTTTCTGAAGACCCACCTCGTCTCCAGCAGGGACTCGGACGAACCCCTGACAGGTAGCTCCAATTTTCGGTGGACGAAAGGTACAATTGCCATTCTTAAATGTGAATAAAATATCTGTTTTTACGTACTCTCAAAATATAAAATTAAGAATGTATTGTGTTTTTTGTACCTTTCCTAAGTAAGGATAGGATTCTTCTGTGTCAATCCCTCCATTCCTTGCAATATACTTGTAAGCAGTCACAGGTAATCCCCCTGTACATCCAAGGTTTTCTTAACGAGGATAATGCATAAATCAAATTAAGGAAAGTTAGTCACTGTAAGTGTTCTTTAAATGCAATATTTCAATAAATATTTTTTTACTCAAAAACTATATATATTCCTTTGATAGATAAACCTTTGCAACAGTCAACCAGGTTTTGTTCTGAAAGAGAGACTAATTTCTTCGTTTTCCGAAAATGCTGTCCTTCTAATCCCCCAGTGGTTGCAAAAGCCCAACAAGACCCACAGTAACCCTAAATGAAAAGGTAGGTATACACTATTTGGAATTCCACCTTTTTAAAAAAGATTATTAAAAAAAGAATGATTCTGTTTTGATTTTAAAACTATGTCATGCAAGATTTTAGATAAGTATTTAAGGTACTTGGACACGATTTTAGAACAAAATTTTCTTTTCTTTTTTATGTATAAAATGGTTAACTTGCTCATTTTGAATGATTGACCAAAATTTGAATGTTGGAAGTCAAGTTATAAGAGAGATACAGAGGTTAGAAATCATTATTATGTAAACAAAGCTCGAGTCTTATATTTGTTTACAAATAATGTAAAGTATGGATTTACCATTTCTTTGACCAAATGACTCGTGGCAAACAAGGTAAACTAATTTAATGTGTTTATAGATAATATGATAAACAGAAAAAAGCATTATTTAATTGAGACTTATACCAATCAGGCTTGGGGCGAATTGCATTGTAAAGTAATGCATTACATTACCATTACTTCATGAATTTGGGCATTTAATTACCATTACTATTACTTGATTTTCTTGAAGTAATGCATTACATTACCATTACATAGGTAAAGTAATGCATTACCATTACCATTACTTTTATTTTTAAAAGTAAAGCTACTAAAGAGTTTTTGCAAATGTTTCAAATATACAACACTCTTTAACATATCTACAGCTTCATGCTCAGTATCAGGTTCAAATTCAATGAATAAACAAGAGTCATTCTTTATTTGCTCAGTATATAATCATATTGTGGCAATATGAACAACATATTACATAAGCAAAATAATATTATAGACATTTGGCATGATACAATATCAGATATGAAATAGAGACACAGGATAACATGCGTAACAAACAACAATTTATGAAATAATGTTGCGGTTTTTAAAAGCTAAATATAGATATATATCCCCAGATTACACAAATCTTTATAATTTTGGACACTTAATTTTATTAATTTATAAACAGATAATTTTTCCCAGTTGTATTTCTTAATATATTTTAATCGTATTTCTTTTTCCGGAGGACACTTTAAGACAAAAGATTGCTGTTGCACTTTATGATCGAAGTTTCAAAGGGTTCATCTTTTAAATGCATCCATCTTCCGGGCTATACTAAATAAATGTTTTGCAGGAGCAGTCAATTAAGCTTGGACTGGAAAATACTGTTTGACGATCTTTATCTTAGGATATATTAAGTGCAATAATAGATTAAATACATAAATCTTGTATTTTCTATCAGTCTAAACTAATGTACAGTGTAATTAATATACAAGAGAGACAGACAGAGAAAAAGAGAGAGAAAATAAGTAAGATTATTTTCAAATAGGTTATAATATTGGAAGTGATATTGATTTTCATCATGGTTGGGCAGTGCATTCATTTTGCTTTTAAAGGTGCATGTCTGTCTCCTATTCTATTGTGACACAGCGAAGGGAAGGGGATTGGGGTGTTTAGCACTTCTTAAAACAGTAGATTGTTTTGATACTTAGATTATCCTGGGGGCATAGTGTGTTGTTGACACATTTCTTGTTGAAG
Source organism: Magallana gigas (assembly GCF_963853765.1). Classification (NCBI taxonomy): domain Eukaryota; kingdom Metazoa; phylum Mollusca; class Bivalvia; order Ostreida; family Ostreidae; genus Magallana; species Magallana gigas. Next base: position 46,693,128 of record NC_088859.1, on the reverse strand, counting down.
TGCAAACTAATTGGAGTAAATTGTTTAAATATAATTAAAAACTCTTAATAACAACACTCTTAAAAATGTTATGAACTTGTGATGTTATCTTTAAAAATATTATTATAAACAATTCAAATAGGAATTTAAAAAAAACCTTTTTTAATAAAACATGTACAATTAAAACATTTTTTTCTCAATTAGAATTATTCTTTCTTCTTTAAAAATAAATTTAATCAAATTCAATTTCAACTATTCATTTATTCATCACATTTTTTTAAAGTGAACATGCATAAAAATGCATTGTAATGCAAAGTAATGCCATGTAATGCCAGCATTACACTAGATTTTGGAAAGTAATACATTACATTAGCATTACTTGTAATGCTAATTTTGAGGCATTACACATTACTAGCATTACTTTGAAAACATGTAATGCATTGTAATGCATTACCATTACATTTAGCATTACCCCAAGCCTGATACCAATAAAACATATATGTAAACCATAACAAAGCTCGAGCTTTGTTTACAAAACAAAGATTTTCAAACTCTGTACCTTGCTTATACCTCAATATTTGACTTTGCGATGATATTTGACTTTATTTGAATTTTGACAAAGTATTAAAAGTACCCATATTAACCATTCTAAACATTAAAATTGGAAAAATAAAACTTCAAATTTTGAGCTCAAATCGTGTCCAAGTCCCTTTAAGGAAACCTGGTTTTTCACGGGAGTGACATAACCCTCTTTTGTCCAGTTGACAGTTTCTGGTAGTTGAAGGTTGTTTGGTGGTAGAAATGTGCTAACATTGTCTGTAGCGTATCCTTTTGGTACATTTAACATCCGTGTTACTTCTTTTGTTGTCTGTCAAGCGATATAAAATTGAATTTGTAAAACAGCTTACATAGTGTACTAATAGTATTTTAAGTTTACCTTGTAAAAGGTTGTTTAGCTTTAAAAAGGATTAAAGTATCGACATTATAAATGTCATCCTTATTTTCAAACGAGTGAAATAACTTTTGGTAATTGTTGTTTTCGTTGAAATTAAACAATAAATATGCTATAATAATTTCCAATTCCTATCGAAATTTTTTAAAGCAATTCTGCAAGTAAGAATATTTCTGATCACCCTTTCATATGACCAAGATTCATTATTTACTTGTATATGTAATTCTAATAAGCAGTTCTTTCTAAAATGGAAAACTTTGCTTGGAGAAATCATATTGAAGATGAACGATTGCTCTTTCAACTATTTCAAAAATGATATTGAACTAAGATGTAACCGTCGGAATACGTACCATATCCCCAAACTCGTTCATGCCAAGTCTATAGCTATGATGACCCATGTCCGCCTCCTTGTTGTGTCTATTGATTATGTCTATATTTTGGATCCAGATGGATTTTCTGTTACAATTAATCAAATAGCAAACCATGTCATGCAGAGAAAAAATATCCTTTTCATTCTTTGAAATTATGAAAATTGTCTTGTGTTTGTGTCGGTTTTAAACCAATAAATTTATCTGGAGCCGTTAAAATCTATTGTCCCAATTTAAAAAGAAACGTTTAATTTCACCATATTTAATGTTTTTATCCCCCCCCCCCCCAAATTATCAGATTTAAATATGTTTGTATTTTATTGTAAATTCATATTTTCAGAGATGTTGGACAAATTCAAAAATTTGGTGGGAGAGCCCAGTATAATCTAATAAAATTTTTCATATTACTACAGTGGGTAATGACTGTTATCAAAAATTTCTATTTACAGAGAGCTAATATCATTGTAAACCTACATCGAAGAAAGATACTCGTTTAATAGAACCGCTCTGTCTTGAAGGTTATAAAAAACACAAAAAACTTTCATGTATTTTTTCTAGTCCACCTGAGCTAAAGGCTTTTCTTATCACCTTTCTGTCAGACCGATTATTAAGAATTAATGAAAATATCAGATTTGTGGGTATTTTTCAAAAATATTCTCAAAAACCAATTGGCCACAAAAGCCACAAAAGCTAAAACTTGTATGGAAGCATTCTCATGTGGTTTAGATTCAAACTTGTTTAAATCATTACCTCCAGTGGTATGGTTAGGGCTACATTAGGGGCCGATTTTGTAAATAGGAATATATAGAAAATTCAGTTTGATATAATCATGATCACCGGGATAGGATGAGGCCACAATAGAGCGAGGGGGTTGAATTTTTACATAAGAGATTATTATACAAAACTTAAATGTTATAATAAAATATGGTATAACATATATGCAAGCATCTTGACATTTGTTGGTTCTCAAATGTTTTGACTGTGGCCCCTTGACAATATCTGGGCTACACATGATGTTAAAAGTTTGATATAGGTATTTATATGAAAAGTTGTTTAAGATTTTTTTTTTAGAACTGCATTGTTAAATATAAAATATTGCTATGAAATCATCCAGTGACAATTGGTGCTCAATGTTGAACGTATGAATTACTGGAGAAAATTTAGGATCTATTTCCTTACATTGTACAGATAGTTTGTACGTGACTTCATAACGCTGATTTTATTATGACTATCGTTTCTCAGGTGAGCGATAGGGGCTTCTTGTTTGTGATGGAGGTTGATTAGGTTTAATCGTTTAAATCTAAACCCACTTACTTTTAATATGTTCATATATTAAATATCTTTTTTAAATTTATTTTGGCAAATTAAAAACTAATTGAATAATTCTTTGACCTGATTTTCTCGTCTTGCTCTGTATAGGTTTTACTGTAGATCCGCTTAAAGTCTTCCCATTCTTTATCCAGGAAGATCTCGTACAACCGGCCATAACAAGTACATAATGCAAGGACAAACAAGCATTTAAACACCTGTAAATCAAGTATGACGAGATCACAATCTTGTAAAACGTCATACAAACAACCAGAATCATATATATCTCACGTCATAACAATGTGACCTGAGACAACAAATAAAAATGATGAAAGGTCTTGAATATTTCCGAAAATATTTAGATCCATAACATGTCTGATATTAACTAAATGGCACAAAATCTCTTTGAACTGTTTAACTGTTATCAATTTGAAAGTCTTAATATTTCAATGCATACCAATCTCTAGATACAAAAAAGTATGAGCTAAATAAACGTTTTAAGTCTTTATCGTTTTACAACAAAGAGTAAAATCAATGATTGTAAAAAATAACAATAAAAACAAAACGTGAAATAAACTTACCATTTTGATTTGGATAAGAAGGGAAAGGATTAAAACAGGAAGTGTTTTGTCTAATGCAAAGCAATTATAGATGTGATACACCAAGAACACAAAATTACAATCATGTTTAGTACATGTCCTTGATATTCGGGGGTCCCTAAATAAAAGTCTCAGCTTTTAGAATAAGCTTGAAGTGTAAAGTCATGATCACGATCAACAATTTAATATTCGCTGAAAATATGACGGCAACGCAGAAGTAAAAATATACAACAGAAGTTAAAAAATACAACTGTAAAATATGTTACGATTTTAGGCAGCCAAAAGCAACATTTTTATTTATAACTATGTTGATTGATTGCCATGTGTGAGCTGACAAAATAAATCACATGTTGTTACCTATTTTGTTATTCCTACATTTATTTGTTTCCTACATTGCCATATATAACTACGAACTATGCAATCGTGAAAAAAAACCACACACTGAGAATAACGCTCGTGAGGATAAAAGAGATCTTAACGTTCTTAAACAGTAGTATTGTACATGCAAGACTAAAATAGAAAACAAAATCACTCACCATTAATGGAGAATTGGCAATCATAAAAAAAATCCATATCTATATAACAAAAAAATTGCAGGTATTGAATAAAAGTGATATAATTTTATATCATATTATTAAGTCAAGATTTGTGACCGAATTGTAATTTCTAAGGAGCTAAGGAAACTGTTTGCTTACTATCAATGTTTGGGACATTTGTACTAAGCTTAGGAAACTGATTGCTTTCTATCAATGTTTGGGACATTTGTACTAAGCTAAGGAAACTGATTGCTTACTATCAATGTTTGGGGTGTTTGTATTTAAACATTGGTGTATCATCGGTGTATATATTATTTTTAATTGCTATAAAATAGTTCATGATTTTTTATACACTTGATTTATTTATCAAGTTGTTGATAAAGTGTTTTGGAATGTATACACGTATATAGTTAAATATCACAAACAAATATATTTAGTGTTTTTTTTTATCATATTGTTTGTTTCTTTTCGTCAATAGACCATTTGCTAAGACATATCAAACCTTGGAACCTACACATAAATTTACATCTTACTTTTATATTCATATTATATAAAAACAATAATTTGTTATCGATTTTCTTATGTAATTTGTAAAAATTGGTCCTTTGGGAACCGCATTCAGATAATATCAAGTAATTAAATATATTTTTAAACAATGTTTAACGGATTTTCTGCGCATCAAGTATCCATTGTTGAATGATCAATATTGCTAAGTACTTGAATTTGGCGTAAAACTTATTCTCGTCAAATCTTCTTTGGGCTTCATTTGACAGTCTCACATAAAATTATTTGGAAACGGTATTTGCTTATTTCTTTTAACATGTCAATTTGTGTATGAAAATTGAATTTAGGTAGTTGATGCAGCATTATAATTTCATGAATGTATAATAGATGACAAAAGTGATTTACGTTGTACAGTATGCCTTAAAGTACGCGTATATTGCTGATGTAAAAGACTCTATTAATCGGGATGGCTATATCTTTATAAAAAATCTGTTTGGTTTCTCACATGTAACCTCCTGGTTGGTTGATTTCAATTAAAGATTCTACTTAAATCAGTAAAACTAAAAGGAATTTCGCCACTATGGCACCGATTTCTTTAATTTGATATTTACCTGCTTTAAGTAATATAAAGATATGATGGATTTCAAAAATGCCTTTGTAAGTGGACAATTGTTCTCCAAAACCCGCTGAAGTTCATTTTTTCATTCATTATGAGCCTAATTCTTGAGTGTAATCTCTCTCTCTCTCTCTCTCTCTCTCTCTCTCTCTCTCTCTCTCTCTCTCTCTCTGACTGTTGAATACTAGTACATGAGGGGAATCCAGATTATAAGTTTGGAATTGCTAATAGCATATAACAATGCCATGACCAGTAGGAAGTGAAAAAAAATAGTTTTTGGTAATTAATGCTTAGCCATGTGGATGATTAGGTGCCTGGCCTGTATACCCTTCGGACTTCATTTACAATTAAGATTTAAGTGTGCTCTAAATTTTTAATTAAGGTGTGTACAATATGATTCCCTCATTTCTCTCTGTAAAAACTAATGAGATATTGATCTGAATATCTACAATTACCAAAGAGCAAATTCTCTTAAAGGGGCATGGTCACGATTTTGGTCAAATTCTATTTTTCTGGTGTTATTATTCGCAATACTTTTGGAATGCATTTCTAATGTTAAATGAAATGTGGGTGTCAGTCGTTGAGTTTTAAGCAAGATACAGGGCTCACAATTCTTCGTCATGTAAACAAGGCTTGTGTCCAGTTTTTGTTTACATAGGTTCAATATACCAGTAAAAATCTTTTTCAAGCTGGTTTGTTTATCTGATTATTCATTTAAAGCATAATTAAACAGTTCCTAACGATTAATACATTCATTTTAGGTCTAAAACATGAATTTTCACTTCAACATTCATAATGTAAACAAAAGCTTTGTTTACATTGCAAAGAATTGTAAGCTCTGTAACTCGCTTATAACTCACCAAATGACACTCAAATTTTAGTTGCCAATTAAAAATGCATTACTGAAGCATTGTAAACATTAAAATCGAAAAAATAATTGTTGACTAAAATCGTGACCATGCCCCTTTAACCAAACCAATTATTTATAATAATTACAGATCTAACCCCTTATTAAGTACCAATTTAAGTGAAGCTACGGAGAATTGTATATTGATGCATATTTGTGCAATACAGGTACATGTATATACAAATACCTCATGCTCTCTCTGTAGTAGGGCGAGCACTGGTACAAAAAACCCTATTCGAGCAGATTTATTATTTAGGTATGAATAAAACTCTATCCTGTAGAATTAATGGAATAACCATGGTTAATGGAGGAGAAAAATAGAAATGGACAATAAAAAATAAACTGGTGGTGCGTTCTAAAGGAGGGCTTAGAAAGCTAACAACTGAAAAACCTCGTCAAAGCAAAAAAGCTCGGTCTGATAGAAGGGAATCGTTAGTAGTCTGTGTTTTTGACAATAAGGCAAACTAAGTTAACCAAAACCATATTAAGTTAACCAAAACTTAAGTGAAAAAAATCTTTTCATTATGTAAAACTATATAGCTTAGACTCAGACAACCAAAACCAAGAAGACCAATATTGGAATATGTTATTTATTGCATGTTACGAATTAAGACACAATAATTGGACTACACAGCAAAGTTAAAGTCCTATCAGAGAGTCGCGCCAAGGCTCAAGAAGCTGAAGTGATCAAAACTTACACATATGAATATATTTATTTAGAAATTTCCTCTTTCCAATCATTGCTAATGTTATGAATCCTTAACATTTTCTGGACAGATTTTGGGCTTTATGCGCTTGTTAACAGTCTTCACATTCATCGTTTGCTGTTGATAGTCGTTTTCTTGAAAATTCTGATGATGTGTCTCATTTGGACGAGAATCAACCTCAGATTGTTTGTTCGCTGAAATGTCGAGCGTCACTATCTCTTCCTCATCATCAATTCCTTGAATGGTCATGGTTTGTCTTCCATTTATAATCTCTGTTTCAACAACTGCAGTCCTCAAATCACTATAAGGGTCCATTTCCAAACACAGGGAAACAAGACGGTACGTGTACATGGATATTATCAACGAGTTTTTGAATAAAAAGAAAATGATAGAGTCATTTACAATTCCCAGAGCACCGACGGCATAAGAACGACAAACCAGAAACGGGAACTCCTGCATGAAGATTGCCGCCAATATGCTCCAAATTTCCGTTTTAAAACACACGTTTAGGGTTCGTACAATAATCTTCATATACTGCCTGTCTCTATGGATACTGATGGCAACGTTGTCGTTTCTGGACTCTGTGAAGGAGATCGGAAACTGAAACACACTAAGGCTCCACACAACCAGAACAACATGAGTGAAGGTTCTGTCAAGTGCCACGTTCTTGTGGGAGAACAGCGTAAAGAAATCGGTTATGTCACAAGCTTTGCCGATCATAACCAATAACAAATTGGACAGTTTGTCACGTGACATTTGACCTTTAGGCAGTGCCCATCTTCCAATGATCATGACCAGCAAGAAGCTTTGCTCTATCGCATAAACAAATACATCGTCATCTAAACTGATGAAGTTTCTGTTTAGCAAATTCTGAAACAAATATAAACATTTTAATGTACATTAATTTGAACGGTAATATATTAAAATAATATTGCTTCAAATATTCTAGATTGAATTTCTAACAAAAGAAAGATATAAATAGTTTGGATGCTCTCTCCAGAAATATGATCTATTCCAGGAGGATTAACATTAAATTATTTTGGTTTTTCTAAAAAATGTTCTTCCCAAAACAATAACTTTATGATTTTTCAAGACAAATGCTCTAAAATATATTGACATATGGGATACAATTTTAAACAAATATCTGAAGTAGGACAAAGGAATGAATTTATATCACATGTTCAAATTCTTTAGAATAAGCTTGATGTTGTCTATTTCAACTTTTAGAATAGATTTCAATTGTATTTATTTGAGATAAACTTATGAAAAATAGTTATTATGACAAAATCAGTTTTCTTATAATCTGAATACCGCGTGATCTTTTTTGAGTATTCACACTCATATTCCTAATCAATAGCATTTATATCTGGCCTTGCGTTATATAACATTTTGTATTTTATACCTTTGAAATGAAATTAACGAACATAATCTAACGCTTGCTTTATGGACATTCAATTTAATTGAATAAAACATGGATGTTTTGGTACACAAGTTGAATATACAAAAATATTACATTTCGTTTAATTAACCAAAGAAATGAGAAAACAAACAGGGAACATACTTTATACAGGATTATTTTTGTCTCGTGTTATTTTCGCCTCTACACTTGTTAACGGTTCCCACCGTCCTTAATTCGCCTAGACACAGTTGTATTAAAAAGAAGATAATATGAAAAATCTTAATTCGCTCAGTCTTGAATTTCGCCCGCTGACAACGAAGGCAAAAGAGACGAAAATTATTGCCCTGCATACAGTAATATCTCGATGTGTATTATAAGAAAATCTAAAGTCCAAGCAAGTGATGTACCTAATAAAAATGATGGTCGCTTTGTCAGTAATGAAGTGGACTTTTCGTTAAACTATTATATTTAAGTATTACCTGTGACGTTGTATTGGATCCTCCACCATTACTTGTTTTAGATATTCTGCCAGAAGCTCGGTCTGCCTTATCAAGTTCCATGATCCAAATGGGACCTATATCCAGTAAGATGAATATGAGCGTTCCCAAAGACACCCTATATAAGACAGGAAGATTGTAACCTTATTTTTTACAATAATAAGTGTATGAAATACAATGAAAAACTGTGTTTAATAATCATTATTTCTTCAGCTCTTTGGATTTCAATTTGCTATATATATTTTCTGCTAACATTTCGCAATTCAGTTATTTACAGGCCGGTTAACAAAGATAATATCAATAGGTCGTTTTTTGTACTCATAAATGCTTGTGGTTTTTTTTCTTATCTCAAAAGCTAAACTAACCATTTGTGTTCCAAGCCATCTCTTCGGAAAACAGCGTGAATACCCTCTAAAATCAGGAACAGAACGAACAGAGAATAAATCCAAAACAAAGGTTTATTGAGAATGTCTGATACTCTTGATATAGCCAGTAGACAATGTAAAAGGAAAACTAGGCGCACGCCAACAACCTGACCCAAGGTTAGCAATTGGCGTGTGGATTTTAACTTCTCAGACTCCATTTTGAACATGAAGAATTTAGAAAACAGACAGACACGTACTCAGTTTGAGCCAACAATTGCGTTTGAGGCGAAACGTCACTCCTTTAATGCCTTAATGAGATATTGATTTCACATTCCTGTTAATATTCAAAGGAAAATAAATATTTGATGATGTGGTCCTTCACGAACATGCATAGATGGAATAACTGAAATCATGCTTTTTTTAATTATTCACAAATATTTTGTTGTTGCCTAAAACAGCTTTGAAACATGAATGAGCTTCCGCTGCGACTTACAATACCTCTATTTTATTGGAAATATATCGGACGTCTGTAAATGCAGTTAGTTATAATTTTAGAGAGTATCTAGAGATTAACATTGATGCGGTCCATGGCATCTACTTAAGCAGAGTCTGCAAACCAATGAATTTTTCATTGAAATGTTTAGATTAGTGTTAAAGGAAATGTTGCTTGACATTTTCATAACGGGTTAAGAAAAGTAATGATCAGCAAAGGTCTTCTCAAGGAATTCTCTAATTTGTTGAAGGACAAATGAAAAATTGTGAATGTAGAAAAAAAATGTTGCTCGCTACCATAAAAGGGTCAATGCAGTACTCTGACAAAAATATTACTTTAGCGATGATATCAAAATATGGAATATGTAAGCGTTCAACAAATATAGTGTATTTAGAAACGTGAGTTGCAAGAACTTAAGAGCGTACCAATGGTATAAATATCAGCTTTAAATCCCATTTTAACGAACGCTTGCACAAATCAAAATAATAGGTAATCTCCTAAAATTTGAAAAAATTTAATGACGTTTGTAATTAGTCTCGCATCAAAGCGCAGATAGTTGGGGAACTCTACCAATTAAATCTTTTTAAAAACTGTGGAATCATAATTATTGATAGTGGTGATATTCGTATGGTTGTGCATACAACCGCATTTCTGTTTATCTCAAAGACGGTTAAACACAAAAGAAAACTTCACCGAGCCAGAAATTTTTTGACTCTCCACAAATATTGCACAACGTAAAATATAAAATTCTACAGTACAACTTGAATAATTGAAAAATGAATTTAAACTAATGTAAGCAAGATTTGTTTTAATGTTATCTAACAATACGTTGTTTAAGAAAAATTACTGTATAATTGTTTAAAAAAATTGTTTTAGTCATGTGGATTGTTATTTGTTTTCTTTATTTGAATGATCACTCGTGAACAAAATTAAATAATTACTATAAATATGTATTACATATAGATTTTTGATCCATTGATATACTGTAGTAGATTGGTGGATAAGGCGTCTAAAATATCTATACAAGGACGGTTTATGGTACTGTAAAATTAAAATATCATCAATTTAAAAAAAATCTATATTTAACCTAATGTTGATTTGCAACCCTTAAATACATGTATGTCCAATACTTGGAATATGTTGATTTAAATTGGCGTATGCGTTTCAAAACCTTCAAATAGTGTCATGTTTTCAAATTTCATTTCCTATTCTTGTATAGTGTGGGGCTGTGCTCCATATTTTTGTTATGCTCTAAATAATGTTTAATGGAAAACAAATCGATTTCAATCAACAAAAACGTGGACAAATGACCCACTATACATTTGTTTGCAGTAGGTTAACTCATGTCCCATCATCAGGTCATAAGCATTTATTGTATGAACTAAGAACTTCCAATGCTTCTCCAAAAAAAAGATATAGACTGAACACTAATTTTGCACTTTTCCTTTCAATGATCTTGAACTTGCCCAAATGAACCTAGGGTCAATATCATGACACACCCTTAGGTGATAAGCAATCTTTGTGTGAAGTAAGAACTACCTTTGTTTTTCCCAACGAAAGATGTTTTTCCCAAAGAAAGTTATAGACCGGACACGAATTATGCACTTTTCCTTCCAGTGACCTTGAACTTGCGCAAATGACCTTGAGTCAAAATAATGACACACCCTTAGGTCGTAATCAATCTTGATTTAAAGTATGAACTTTAAATGTTCCTCCATAAGAAAAATATGGACCAAACACAGACAGACGAACGGACAGACGGCCTATATACCCCCAACTTTGTAAACAGGCGCGGGGGGGGGGGGTAAATAAACTTATATTTCTAGGCTTTTTAGGTTGTTGCTTCGATACCATAAAAGCTTATGACAATTTATTTTGCTTATCGTTTGTTAAAATATTCAAAACTGAATTTAGTTAAAATTTGCTACTAGTATTGCAAACTTATATTCCAACATCAAAAAGATTTAATTGAGAAAAAAATGAAATTGTATTTTGCGACTAAACAAAATGGGTTTTTGCGGTATCTTATCCCCCAAATTTCTTTTGATTTTTTGTTTACTCATTTGTTTAGTCTTATTTCAGAATCTTTACCTTTAAAAGATATCCCTATTTTGTTGTGACTGGTTGTTCAGTAATATGTTCTTGGGATGACATGCTATTTTACACGTTTTTATACATCCCTTTGGGAACGGTGTGCCCTATCATCTCAACAAAAAATTCCATTTCCCATAAGAATATGAGTTTGGTTGCAATTGTTCAGCGTTTCTAGGAAAAAAAGTCCAAAATGTAAGTCGGGCAGACTGATAGTCAGCCAGACAGACAGATGTAAACAGAAAAGCTCACATCAAATAATGAAACTGTGCATGCAATAGCTTTGATTTTATTGATTGGAAAGGCATACAATCAGCCGGAACGTAAATATGAGTCGATTTAAGAACAATAATTACAACCGGCTATTTCAATCAACGTGACGATTTTTGGGTTTACAAAACAAAGATGCACAATATATACTAGTATTCGAAGTCTAGAAGTTGATTTTGGTAATCAGTTTAAGTGTTTCCAATCAAAATATTTGTTGAGTTTGAATCCATCACATTTCTTTGTCAGATATTCGGCTCTTCTGTATATCACCGTTTTTAAAGTTCATATTGCGATGTTTATGTTTGGTTTCTTGGAGATCCTTCTCAATTTTTGTTGAGTTTGAATCCGTAACAACTTCTGGACATAAATTGGGCTTTTTTGTTTATCAACATTATTTAATTTCCTTACGTGATGTTTATATTTGGTTTCTTGGAGACTCTTTTCAGTCTTTGCTGAGTTTGTATCCAGAGCTTTTTCTGGAATTATCTTTTCTTGTTTATCAACTTTCTCTGAGTTCATCGTAACATTCTCTATGTTCGTTGTTTGGTATTTGCTGGTAATTTCTTTGAGACTCGTATTCTGTGTCTCATTTGGAAATGCCTCAGAATGTTTGTTGAAAAAGAGATTATGAGTCACTGTCTCCTCCTTATCGTTTATTTCTTTTATGGTAAGAGTTTTATCTCCTTTTTCAATTTCTGTTTCGACCACTTCAGTTTTCAAATCACTGTAAGGGTCCATCTCCAAACACAGGGAAACAAGACGATACAGGTACATAGCTATTATCAATGAATTTTTAAATAAGAAGAAAATGATGGTATCATCAACTATTCCTAGAGCGCCGACAGCATAGGAACGACAAACTAAAAACGGGAACTCCTGCATGAAGATTGCCCCCAAAATGCTCCAGATTTCCGTTTTGAGGCACACGTTGAGGGTTCGAACCACCACCTTCATATACTGTCTGTCTCTATGGAAACTGATGATGACGTTCTCTTCTCTGGCCTCCGTGAAGGAGATTGGGAACTGGAACACACTAAGACTCCACACTACGAGGACAACATACGTGAAGGCTCTGTCTAGTGCCACTTTATTGTGGGAGAACAGTGTAAAGAAATCGGTTATGTCACAAGCTTTGCCGATCATAACCAATAACAAGTTGGACAGTTTGTCACGTGACATTTGACCCTTTGGCAGTGCCCATCTACCGATGATCATGATCAACAAAAAACTTTGTTCTATCGCGTAAACAAAAACATCGTCATCTAAACTAATCAAGTTTTCGTTCTGTGAATTCTGAAACAAAATGAAAAGCAATAAATAAAATAAGCCTACGTATATGTACATGTTTATATATTGATAGTAACAAAATAAAAGGTGTTTAGAACTTTAAGCAAGTGCATGCGCATCAATGCTTTTTACGAATATATTTTTATCAAACAAATACAAACAGTAAGTATTCGTAATTCTTTCACTACAATGCCTTTCCACGGCAAGCTTTCCATTACCATATCTCTTAAAAAGCTTTATTTCAAGTCAGTTGAATATAAATGAGAATGAATGTGTAATAGAACGAGGCTGGGTATTTAACAAAACCCATCAGATTTACGTTAAATTTTTCATTAAATGGTCACAATTTTTAACAATGTTTTAGAAATGCATTTATAATGATCAACCAAAACGTGAGTGCCAGTCGTAGAGCTATAAGCAAGATACAGAGCTCATAATTCTTTGCTATGTAAACAAGGCTTCTGTAATGTTTTTCTTTACATTTATTGAATATACTGGTGTAAGTTCTGTTTCAAGCTGATTTTTCTATCTATTAACTCCTTTTGAACATAAATAACAGTTTCTAGCGTTTGGCACATTCGTTTTAGGTCTAATACTGGAGTTTTCTTTTCAACATTTGAAATGTAAATAAAAACATGACCTGACCCTTGTTTACATTACAAAGAATTGTGAGCTCTGTATCTCGCTTATAACTCAACGATTAACGCCGAAATTTGGTATTCAAAATTCGCTCTTGCAGTATACTGCTAGCATTTAAGGTCATTTTCTTGCAGTTGAAATGATAATAATTATTGAGCGGCTATAAGACTATCTCAAGCTTGCTTAAAAGAAATTCGAATTCAGTGAAAGGTAGCAAGGGGCATTTGATATTTGTGAACATGCGGTGTAAATAAACTAGAGTTTGGATTGAGCTATTTACATGTTTCAATAGAGCACAAAGCACAAATACTTGTCGCAGTCGAATGTAAGTTGACTTAATAAAGACAAAGCTATCCATGACCATTGTATTAGTTTTCAATGGGAATCAACTTTCAAAAAGATCAAAAAAGGAACATATGGTCTGGGTTTGTGGGCTATATATCAGTATGCATTTCCCCACAGAATCGTTAATTAAGTGTTTACCTGTGACGTCATATTGGATCCTCCTCCATTACTAGTGTCAGATATTTTACCGGAAGCTCGATCTGCCTTATCAAGCTCCATGATCCAAATGGGACCGATTTCCAAAACGATGAATATGAGCGTTCCCAAAGACACCCTGCATGGGAAGAAGCATTATTGTGTATGCTTTCAAAATTAAAAATTTCAAAATTACTCACCACTCAAAATATAAACAAATCATCTTTGAAACAGTTGTTATCATTGATACACCGCCCACAAGTGTCAACAAAATTATATTTTGAAGATTCGGCCGATTTTAAGAAAATGAAAAAAAGGTTTGTATTTAATAGTTAGATTGATTTACACTTCACTAATTTTAGTATAAAGAAACCGTCTGCCATTTTGAGATCCTCAAAAACCACGTCTTTTTATGAAGTGAAAAATAAGTGGATGTACATTTTATTGTATATCGATATTAATGTGGATTGTAATTAACAAGTACATTGTAATTAAAATACTTTCAACGGTTTAGAACTTTCATATTTTATAGTCTATAGAATTTTTAACCAAAAAATACGTTTTTAAAAGTTTTAAGAAAGGTAAAAATTTTAAAATCTCCATCGAGATTCTATAAATCATGACTTTCCGATTCGTAATGAACCCTCTTACCCATTGCGCTACGCTGTTATTTGGCACTTTTGGAAAAGAAACTATTTATAAATTACACTTAATTTTATTACTTATTTCAATAAAAAGTACATCACAATATGGAGGTCTCCCATACCACTTTAAACTAAGACCCATTTTTCTATAAAAATGTACATATAAATATTTTCTGTCCTTAGAACTTAATTTAATTCCCAATTTTATCTTCTTCACCTTTAATATAAACAATAGCTTTACTTTCAGATTACAAAGCTGACTTACGATCCCTGGGTTAAAGCGTAGTTCTGTTTTACACAAGTTCTTTCATTTAAGCTTACCACTTGTGCTCCAAGCCATTTCTTCGATAAACAGCATGATATCCCTCTAATACCAGGAACACGACGGTCAAAGAATAAGTCCAGAACAGGGGTTGTCCTAGAATTTCTGTCACCCTCGATATGGCCAGTAGGCAGTGTAAAAGGAACAGCAGGCGCACGGCCACCGCCTTCACCAGTATTAGCACTAGCCGCCTGGGTTCTGGCCATTCAGATGACTCCATGAAGAATCCGCCCGGAGACAAATATCGGGTATTTCGGCTGACCCCAGAATTGTGTTTAAAGCTGAACGTCTTACTTTTATTGTGTTAATGAGGTATTGATTTTGAATTTCTGTTAAACATGCAAATGAAAATAAATATTTGGCATAGTGGTCCTTGATGAACGTTCACAGCTGGAATATTTGAGGTGATATTGTGGCTCTGTTGTTTTTGTACCTTTGAGTACGAAAAACAAAATACAAATTGACGTAAAGCCACAACGAAAGATAAAGACTGTGCTATTATAGCTGTAAGTCACAGTATCGCTTTCTAGGATTCAGTAGAGATAAAGAAGTTTAAAATTATTTAGGAGCGTATCTAGAAAAAGAAAATTCGAAAACCTCGCCTCTTTACAGAAATCTAAAAAGACCTGGTG
The DNA here is from genome assembly GCF_963853765.1 of Magallana gigas. Classification (NCBI taxonomy): domain Eukaryota; kingdom Metazoa; phylum Mollusca; class Bivalvia; order Ostreida; family Ostreidae; genus Magallana; species Magallana gigas. Next base: position 46,677,533 of record NC_088859.1, on the reverse strand, counting down.
TTTGACATTCACATAGCGGACAAAGTAAAGAATGCCAAGAAATTCCCCATGCTGCTTATTTACAAGGATTTCTCTCGGCGAAGACAAACCAGATTCTAGTTTTGACGGAAGGGGAATGGGTACACAATGTGTTGTAAATTTTGAATTTGCCGGGTAGCATTAAATACAAAATTTACAACATGACCGTGCCATTCGGGTTAAAATCTACAACATGACAACACAATATGTTGTTTATGTATATGGTTTTACTGTGCAGTTTTTCAGTATATTGCTCCAACACTGTAAACATTAGGTTAAACATGGCATTTTCTGTAACAATATCCTCCATTTTGTTAAGGATCTTTGAATTACATCATCAGGTGAAAATTTTGGTCGGGGAGTGATGAAATCAAATAACGCCCTACTGCCTTTATGATAGATTTAATCACGATCCGACTTATATGAAATTCATATGATTTTAACCACGCGATTAAAGAAGAGGGGGGGGGTGCAATTCAAGTTTACAAAAGCACCAATTTTTACTTTATTCAGGATTGAATATTTTAACAAACTATAAGAAAAAGTATAGTTGCCATAAGTTCGGTGGTATCAAACCCACAACATATAAAGCCTAGTTATATAAGGTTACCGTACGTCTGGTGCTCTAACCACTGCGCCATTTCATTCGCAACAAATTACTCTGTTTAAATGTTACATGCGACTTAGGCCATTAATTTACGGACTTCTTTTTCAAAAATTTCAGTTGTTGGGATACAAAACGATATATTTAACGTAAAGTGGCTCAATAGATCCCCTCTATTTTGAGGTTTTGATACCCATACGCCTATGGCAACCCAAATTCTCCAAAATTAGCAATCCATAGTTTCACAATCAATAAACTAGGTTCAGCGGTTGTTAACGGTAGTTTACGGACAGAAATCTATAGTTAACGAAGATAATCCGTATTTCATATCTGTAAACCATAGTTAACGCGATTATCTATGTTTCAGAAGTGTTCAACTAAAATCAACAGTGAAAAAAACCATTTGCAATTGCAAAACTTAGTTTATCTGATAAATATAATTTCACGATTGTGAATATCATTCGTAAACTATAGTTTTCAACCGTTAAATGTGGTTTTGCAGATGGAAACTATTATATAGTAAATGGATCTTTAATTATAGTTAACGAATCGTTAACTGTAGATTAACAGTTCGTAAACTTTATTTGACAATGAACTATGGTACTATAGTTTAGCGTCTGTAAACTATAGTTAACAGTTGATAAACCTAGTTTATCATCTATGAAACTTTATCTAATCTATATTTCACATCTGTAAACCATAATTAACGCGATCATTTATGTTTCAGAAGTGTAAAACTATAATTAACAAATGTGAATATATATTTATCAGCAGAATCTATTGTTAACGTTATTTGCAGACACATAAACTTAAATTATCATTCGTAAACTATAGTTTACAACCGTTTAATGTAGTTTTACAAATGAAAATTATAGTTAACGAATTGTTAACTATAGTATACGGTTCGTAAACTATAGTATACAGTCGATAAACCTAATTTATCAAAATTTTAATGTGAAACTATGTTTAGCTACTTTTTGTGAATTTAGCGTGCCATATACGCCAGTTTGAATCAACAAATCCCAAGTATTGAACATATTTAAGGGTTACAAATCGATGTTATAAAATATGCATTGTTTTGTATGGTATTTAAAAAAATTATCAGATTTGTTGATAATTTCAATTTTTCAGTATTTCATCCGTCTTTTTATAGGCATTTTACGCGCCTTATTCATCCATCTTCTTATTGGCATTTTTACGGTTTTATTCAGTAGAATTATGCAAACCCCGCCTGCGCCCCAAACAGTATTGTATTGAACTATACGTTACAAGGTTTATCTATCAAGACAAGAACACTGGAAAATGTTAAAATATAACTATTAGTTAGATCCTACATGCACGCACCTGGAATTGGAATCGTAATAAAAGCCCCCCCCCCCACCCCCCCACCCCCCCCCCCCCCCCAGCGCAGGAAGTATACATGAACCTAAAAACATGGCTAGCTAGCGTTTTCTCATCATGTAAAAATATTGACCTGTTATTCATGATTTAAGAACATTCTCACATTTTATAATCCAAAATATGTTAAAGATCCATAAAGATTGCATAAGCATGCTTCGTAAATAAATTTGAGAAATGTTTCTTAGCAGGGGGGCTTAGCAAAGTTATACAAAACCATAATCTAATTTGTTCTTGCTTGTCAAGATTTTTGATCACTCTAGCCCCCCCCCCCCTTTAATTTGCTTCTGATGCCATTGTGGACACAATAAATCAAGAACCACCGGCATGTCTAACTGCAATATATTACTTGGTATGAATCAAACATACAAAAAAACAAAAAATCAACTTACATGCCTTTATTCGTAAAACTTAAAATAATTCCATATGATAGTTCCTAGTAAATTATTCAATCTTTCTAATCTAAGAAAGATTGCAGAAGATTTTTTTCAAATCATTGAAGATGACCAATACAAGTTTATTGTCATCCTTTCCATTGTGCAACACCGATAGTAAACACTTTCTGATTTGTTTGATAATCAGCTATTCTGGTGGATGAATGATACAAAGGAGTTCTCTCCCTTGTAAAGTTCCTGTACAGAGAACTGCTGTGTATGTTCTCCTGTGTGTGTATGTGCATGTGACGGTCTGTGGGCGTTCCCTAACTATGACTAGACTCCTTCTCCCGAGGGGTGTGTCAGTTCCTGAATGACAAGAAACAGTAGATGGTTTTGTTCTGTGGATAACAGGGGCCATAATTCTGTTTGTAGCAATCGTAAAGATATCAGATCTGAAGATTGACACGCCATCTATGTATGAAAAAAAACCAACTGATAAGTAATGTTCTATCATGTTTTAATACCTTATTAAAACTCTGCTTTTTACCTTTGTTATGCAAACAAAATAAAGCATATTAAGAGAAAACTTCTGTGAACACCTCATATTTGTGCTGTCTAATTTTGTCATTTAAAACTGTTACTAAGAGAACTTACTACTATTGACTGCAACATTAGGAACAAGTCTTCTCCAAGATATTGCACTGGAAAATACAAAACCAGATTTAAGACATCATAAAATAAAGGCAAGTCAATACATGCATAAATATGCAATATTCAACTTCAACAGTAAGAATTAAAAAAGGACTTACAGATAGTTAAAAATAGTCACAGTCTTCCAAAAACTTTTTACTGTTAAATATCTAGTAGCTTAACAAAAATGAAAACAATAGAATCAATGAAATACAGTCTGGAGATAAAAATTAATAAATAAAAGAAACCGCTGGAGCACAACTCACACCTGAACACCAACTGCAAGTATGATCCAAGAAATAACTAACTTTAATAAATCACTCAGTCATACATGCATGAAGAACAAACATTATTCTTTTTAATACAGCTTGCTTCCACATATTTAAAATTCTAGTCTTCTTTTCTCTATGAAAACACAGTTTTTTGCTATCTATCATACACACTATTTCTTAGAAATATCCCATTGCATATGTTACATTTGTCAACTTGTTGTGTATAACTGTTGTAAGTTTTGTCACACCTCATGTACCATATATGAAATCTCTAATGTGATATGGAAATACACTATTTTGACAATTTTTTTAATAAACCTGCTGAAAAAAAAACTTCTGAAAAAAGTCACCAATGTAAAATATAGATTATTTGCAACAACTGGTATTATGCATATCTAAATACACCAACCAAGAGTGGACTAGGTGGGACATAGAATTTACTTGAGAGTCCATGGACCAACATTATAGACTTTGAAATCAGCCAGTGGTCCCTTTGTTTCCCAGTTAAATTCTACAGTGCTCCATGGTAAACACATTCTAACAACAAACTGTGGTGCCTTGCAAATTGATTTCCTAATGATCCCTTTACATCTACAGTTTTTTTTACCAGTTACCTGTGGTATTGTCTTCATTAAAATCCCAGGTGTATTTCTCCAAAGTTTGGGCATGTTCTGGTCTTATTCTCTGTGGTGTGGGCTACAGTTCAAAAATAAAGGATCAACGTACTTTTCCTTGTAACAAGTAAACAAGTTGACTTATTGTTCTCAAACAGTGAGAGGTCTTTCTCCTATTTTTAAATCTAAATTTTGCGTGCAGCATATAGATGTTAAACAATTTACAAAGAATTTCAATGTTTTGTCTAGTGTTACAATAAATTTAATTACTATTGTGAAAATCTAAAAAATGAGAAATAATGCCCCCACTGATATCATAGTTTAAAAGAATGTGTGACAATAACATGTGGGATCATGACCCTATATAACAGAAAAGAGCACTGAAATAATTTAGTAAGCTTTGGAAAAAATAAATATTCAATTATTTCTTCATTACAGTGTATCATTATTCATATTGCCACTATATTCAAAGTACTCTTTTTGCGCATAGTTAAAGTTAAATCCTTCTCCTTGACATAAAGGCACATAAGGCCGGTGCTTATCCCCAGTTTCTGTGGTGCTAAGCAGATGAAAGTTATTGACTCCCCCTGAATGGGACACCATTTCATCGCAGATTAACTCCCAGTTAATGCCGTTACCCAATATCAACTGGGTGGACAGACAATGTAGATAAAGTGCCTTGCCTAAGGACACAACAAACAACATCAAGTGACCACAGCAGGTTTTGTTCCAGCGACCTTTGGGTTACTGGCCTAATGACCACTGAGCTATTTGCTCTTTTGGTTCATAACTTCATTGTTCATTCACCAGTTTTAAATTAGATTCATTTTTTGCTCTCATTTTCATCTACTTTCTATTAATAAAAACAAATAAAATCTTATTGTTTAAGGATCCATGTTTGTGGTAAATGAGTAAATACTGACAATCTTATAGTAGATACATTTCAGGTAATTTGGGTCTAATGACATTTTCAGAATGGTATTTATGCTGGGAAATTGCAATTTTTAGGTTTAAAGTTTGTAAACCAAACATCCATGGGAATAACTTCTAAAGTTTTTCACTTAAAAGGTGGAAAAAACCTTATAATCCCAAGATGACTTTCTACAGGGTCTAGAAGACCTAAAACTTTTTGAATACATGTACCAGTATTACCATATATGGTACACTAGGTGACATGCATTATGAGATAATATACATACCTGTAACATCATTAACAAGAGCACCCTTGAAATCTCACAGAGACAAAGGAAATCACAATAAGCCCCCACTGGCCGGCCCGTGATGGAAGAACCTAAAAACCAATGAAGTCAACACAAAATTTTTCATACTGGACTTGCTAAGATTTTCTGTTCATTCAGTGTTCCTTTGGAAGAAATAAAATTACTTGCCTCCTCTCTCTTGTGCTAAGTAGGCCATCTCTGTGAGGACACTTAAAGCTCCATCATAATCTTCTGTAAAGCAGTAAACTACCATCAGTACAGAGAGAGAGAGAGAGAGAGAGAGAGAGAGAGAGAGAGAGAGAGAGAGAGAGAGAGAGAGAGAACACAGACAGACAGACAGACAGACTTACTAATTGCAATTTTACAAGAGGTGACTTCACTAAGAGATTGAAGACAGTCAAGTGGGCTCTGAAAAATATAGCATTCATTATGATATTATCTTTAAATGAATACAATTCCTTATAAGTCTAATGAAAATATTCAAGCAGTCAAGTGAAGAATATGTAGATATGTAAAATTATTTGGATACACTACATGAGACTGGAGTTCTGCTGCCCTTTGATAATGTGCCATTGCTTCACCAGGTTTGTTTAGTTTCTGAAAAGATTATTCAATAACAATATTGCAAAGGTATTTTAGGGTGAATTTCAAATAACAGGTAAAATGAAAAGGAAAATAAATCAAATATGTACCAACTTTATTTTATTCTTACATATTGTTTGAGTTCTTCAATTATTTTAATTAAGTGTTTGCAGAAAATAGTAACTATTATTGACCTTCAGAGCATTGCCAAGCTCCATACACAAAGCAGCTGCCAATGCTGCACTGTTGTTCTCGATGTGAACCTACAAAATACCGGTACAATCAATAATAACAGGGAATAAAAATAAATACAAGTAACAAATATTCTATTGATTAAGACTCCATGTTTCATTTAACAAGTACTTTTAAAAACTAAATCCCATTTATTTGACCTGGGAACCCTCACCCGTATTGCATGGCTGTAACAATTGATGGCTGCTGTAAGGTGTTCGTTGAAGCTGGGACACCTGAGCTCCTGATTGGCTACTTCTGCCTCCAGGAAGTTACGAGCCGCCTCGGTCAGTGATTGGGATTCCCCTGCAGCATTCACCATGGTGTGCTCACATCTACGTGAAACAGAAAATATCGCACAATAGTTACCAATCTAAAATATCGTGTGTGCATGGTATCTGCAATATTGCAGACTTGATGCTATAATTATGTGCTGTAATTTTGTAATGTGTTAAATATAAATGCTGATTGGCTTGACACAGATTTAGTAAATAAAAATTGTACTATTTTCCAATATTTCAAAATGATATTTTCATATTCACACAAATCAAAGTTCTGTTAAAATATATGTGCTAGTTTTATTTATTTTTTGTTAATCTTGTAATTTTATCAAGTCTGCTTAATTTCTGAATGCCCCTTATACCCCCAACAGACACGGATAATGCTATACATGTACTATCATGAATTCATCACGGACTGTATAAAATACACTGCTTGGGGTGGGAAAAACCATTATTTCTATATCTTATTTCAGAGGTATGGAAAATTAATCCTACTGTTTTAGGGTTGGCAAAAAAAGCAGAAATTACTTGTATATCCTAGGATGGTGGGATATACTGGTCTTCCTGGGAATTATACTGGTGTTTCCCAGGAAATCCTGGGATATAAACTACAACTTCATACTTCATTAATACTTTTAATCATATCTGTTGGAATGTAGACAGTTGTACCCCTTGCTAGCTATGATATCTAATCATTGTCTTTATTCTGCTTCCAACTTACCTTGCTTGAGCAAGAGCACAAAAAGCAGCGTACTGTTGGCATTCCTGTTCCTTCAATAACTTGGACAATGACGCTGTAAACAGATCGAGGAATTCCATAAAACATTTAACAATTGAATTCAATATTGCATCGGAAAAACCATAAACAGTCTATCTCCTACTTGAAGTACTTAAAACAGATTATGCTTTTTATTTTCATTCATTTATTAAAATTGAATATTAATTAAACAAATAAGTTTCGAATGTTCATACTAGGGAAAAATGGTTTTCCATATAATCTGTTATAGGCTAGATATAAATGCTGATGATTTATACAGAGCTAAGAATACATTAAAGAACAGGGGCGTACAAGGCGTTGAATTTCAATTCAAGTTAAAATATTAATTTTTGACTTGTATGGATTGTTTTCATTATAAATTTCATGATGGAAGTCAATATTAATTGTGCTTTCATTCTATAAACACGACAGGTATTGGTTTCCAAATTAAGCTGCACATCATTTTTTGCCTAAATCTTGGATCATTCACTGTTCTTAATTGCAAAATTAGGTATGAATGGGTCCTGACTGCATCTTAAAAGTACTTTTATTTAAAGAATAAGTTTATTTTGAATTTTATTATTGATTTATTAAAATGGAGTCTATGGACCCATAATGGGTCAAATTTGTGATTTTCACCAAAAACGTGTTTCTTTATTAATTATTGTCAAAAACGTTCAATTTATTCACCCATACTCTAATGTGTCAACGTAGCTCACTGTGATAAGCGGAGGCTCGTAGTCCATACTTCTCCATAGAGAGGGAGTTCGAATCGTATAGAAGGCGTTTTATTTTTAATTCATTTGCCTTTAAGTAAATGTGTTTTGCTTTTTTATTGATTATGACAAAAATATCTAATACCATTTATATAATGACAACAATTACGTAATGTTCATGTTCTGTACATACAATGTCGCATAAAAATAGCACTAGCACAGATATGAAATCATGTTGTAATGCTTAGAAAGCTTCAAATAAAACAAAGGAGATAAGTTCCAAGTACATGTATTATTGTATATTATCTATTTTTTGTCAGAGAATGCAGCTCTATATAATACATGTACATGTATTGTACTCATGCACAGTTTCAGATGTAAAGATTTTTTATATGTTCATATGCCATTTCAAAATCCTACGTACGGGGGGATTTGTCAGGCCTTGTACGCTCTTGTCTTTTATAAAACTATCAATATTTCTACTGAAAGTTTATTATCAATGATTGCGGAACTTACAGTATTGCTCAATCCCTTCTGCTACATTTGGTCGTTTCAGGAATCGCCTAAAATATTCAACCATAAGCTTTTTAAATGATTTCTTCAAAGAAATTCAATTTTGCCTTGAAAATTTTATAGTTATAACACAAGAAAACTTCAACCAAAATTGGGCCTTGAAGATTTTACAGTTCAACTAAAATTGGGCATACTTAGACGGAGATGTGGTCAAGGGATGAAAAAAATATTAGCAGTAATTTTGTTGTAGCCTTGATCAAATTTAAAGATGATAAACAAGGAAAATGAAATATAAAAGAATGTCAAAGTTCCAATAAACATAGTTAATGGTCAATGATGACATGTTTATACTAATAAAATATAAATTTAAGGTACTATGTAAGCAATCAGGTTTTTTTTATTTTGAAAAAAAAATGAAAATGCAAAACTGTAGCCAAATCTGATGCTTGAACAAGAGAGTGGATTCAAAACATGAAATGTAACATGAAGGGAGCTATGTTGTTTGGTAAATTCATCTGTAAAGCGGTAATTTCCATGGGTATAAAAAACCCTACATATTTTTTAGTTGCTGTTTTACAGATCGAGTTTTGTGACGAGCAGACCAGTCAGTCGCCGCAGTACCTGGAGGTAGCTCAGTTGGTAGAGTATCTGACTGGATATTCATTCAGGGGGCCCTGGTTTAAATCCCAGTTGGTTTATTTTTATATTTCTCCCATCCTGTTATATGTGATGCAATGGAACTGACAGGTTAACTCCTACCAGGGGAATAAATCTGAGTATGTCAATCCTCAAGGGCCAAAATCATTTAAGGGAGAGGAATTTGACTGTCAGACCAGTGTTAATACTGGAGCTAGAGAGCTCTGCTCAGGTGGTAAAGTACTTGATTAGAAATGCTGAGGGCCTGGGTTCAAATTTGGTCTAGTTTGTCATTACTTCCCCCATCCTGTTACAGTTTTATAATAGTTAATCTGAACTGAGGGGAGTGGGGCAGTTTGGGACCCAAGAAAAGGTTGTAAGGGCAATGTTAGGCATCTTCCCAAGTCAAGGGTTTCTGATCTGCACTCTCCTCACAGAGGAACAGAGTGGACCGAAAACGCTTGGCTAGCGAGGATAAATGTTAGGGGGATGTATAATCTTTCCTGACACAGCTATACTACAGATGTGATATGCAAGTTGTATACGTTTATTCTGATAGGTACAAACTTTCTTAATAGTCAATTGCAGGACCATGGACACTGGCATTCATAATCAGTGTCAATATTTTGTATGTGAATGCATCGGTATAATCTTTTTTTAAAGTAAATCCACCCTCCTGTGACGTCATACATTTTACATAAACCATGAATTCATTAATATTCTTGCAAGTAGATTTGTAATTTCTATGTTATCATAGGTGCACATCAAAAACTCAAATCATTGTTTACTTGGAGATATTTAATAAGCGTTTTTCATCCTTATATTCGACAATATTCAATAATGACAAAGGGAAATAACTCTTTTCTACTTTTCCCTCAGTGATATATCTAAATGCTATAATTTTTCTAATGTAAACAATTTTTTTCTTTTTTAAAATTAATTTTAGTTTTCTGGCATAGTAAGCAATAAAATTTAAATAAACAAACAAATATCCATCCACTTATATTTAATTTTTAAACAAAAAAAAGTGATTTTCAGATGATAATTTCAGCCTTTGGTTTTTATTCCCTTACATCTTAAATAGTATGGATACATATATATTTTATTTATTTTTTGATGAAATTCAAGTCCAATAAGTTAAAAAAAAGTTAATTTTTTAACTTTGAACCCATGATTTTATCGGTACAGAGTTACCTTAATACATACGTATACAATATTTACATTACCTTGCCAGTGACAGTGTGCCTCATGTATGCAGACCAGTTTAAACAATTTGACAATTTAAATATCCACTCTTAAATTGATCAGAAGCACATCATTAGTACCCACATTCTACTTGACACTTTCTTGACAGATAAAACACCAAGGCTATATTTATTAACATAGCTCGAATATTCTCTGTTGTTATGATGGTAAAAACCAATCGCTTGTGTATTCTACTAATATTTTTCCATGTTCATTGATTAACATTGTACTTACTTTTTCAATTTATTGGAAACAGCTCTATATTTCCCGAGCACGTCATAATCCTTTTCCATTTTCAATGATTTTATTTTTTACTTCATCAATTTGACAGGTGCGTTCGGATTTAAACAAGTCTTTCCAAATTTATTCGCGCGATCGACTTATTCCAATACTTTTAAAGTAGTTCGAGTATCGCACTACGTCATAATACGGATTTTACAATATTGGTTCGACTTTTACAAAGCGTTTTTGATACCCGGTATTGATTTTGCTCTACATCGCTGTTGTAAACAATGGCAATAATAAGCAACGGTAATATATGTATTCTATGAGAGATAGAAATGATTAATTTCAATTAATTAATGTTTAAATGATATCTAACATTGTTGACAGATCTAGGCAGAAAACTGTAGCAATATGTGATTTTTACGGATTTTTTCGTCAGGGTCTACTTAGTTTAGAGCTTATAGCGTGAAAAGTAATCTGTCAACATATAATTCATTTTACCAAATCTTTTTTCTAAGATGTCAATCTATAGAAAAAAACCATGAATTTAAGTTTGAGTCCATAAAATACTAAAAAAATTACCAAACGCGATACTAGCATTGCATTTTTTGTATTCTATTTTGATACATCAGGTCCATAAAGCGTACTTATTTACAAAAATTTGCGCAAAATTATTGATGAGATATGGCTTAAATAAATATTTATACTCTATTTTGTATGTTCAGTTCTAATTTCCCAGAATTGGTAATTATTTTTAGGAAAAACGGTCATCTGGCAAATTTCATAATTGTCAATAATTTTCGCAAGGGGGCACACCCGTCTGAGAGGTGATAACAAAAAACTAGCATGTAAACATGCATATTTTCTTTTGTATATGTATTGCTAGAATGTATATTTATCATTTAAAGCTAAGCTTTTAATGATTGAGCCCATTTAGTGCCGAGTATAGGACTACCTTAAAAGAATTTTTAAAAAAATCCAAAAGATAATAAATTCGGCTCTGTTTTAAAAAAATAAAAACCATGAACTATTTATAATTTAACTACCAAATATCACTTCTTTGATCTTTCACCAGTCTTGCCAAGGTCACAATTAACATGATTAAAAGATATGCATGGACCTTCCACCAAGGTGTTGTTAAAATGAAAATTATAATAATCTCAGTGTCAAATTCTCAACAGAAATATATTTTGAGATTGTAAGAGTAATTTTCATTGAGTTGGTGGTAATGATCAAAGTGTTGTGCAGTTGCCAGGAACATGAACCAGGGGCATCAAGCAGACATAATACTCCTGGATTTCTCCAAGGCATTTGATAAAGTGCCCCACCAATGACTGCTTCTGAGGCTGGAGCACAATGGAGTGTCTGGAACAACACTAGGATGGATTCAGGACTTCCTGAGGCAGAGAACCCAGGCAGAACTCTTGGATGGTTATACATCCTCAGCTCTTGACGTCCTCTCTGGAGTGCCACAAGGTACCATCTTAGGACCACTTTTGTTCCTGACTTACATAAACGACCTTCCAGAGTATACTAACTCAGATGCCAGACTGTTTGCTGATGATTGCCTGGTCTATTGACAGATCTGAAACCAGAGAGATGCAGCCAAACTACAGGAAGATCTCACTGCCTAGTGAAAAGATGGGTACACAGGTGGCAGGTGAGACAGCAACTGCAAATGTCCTATACCCTGCACGGACACTAGATGGAAGTTGTAAAGAGTGGAAAGTATCTTGGTGTAACCATCTCCCAGGATCTCCAGTGGACGAACCACATCCATACCACCATAGGCAAAGCTACAAGGAAACTAGGCTTTCTGAGACATAACCTGGGCCAATGCACACCATCAGCGAAGGCAACAGCATACTGTACCCTGATCAGACCAGCGATCGAGTATGCTTCGTCTGTGTGGGACCCCCACCAAGCCACACTCACCAGAGAAGTTGAGCAGGTACAACGAAGAGCTGCCAGGTTCATATATAACAACTATCGTGACACCTCCACCAGATGTGTAACATGCAGACTCCTGCACCAACTCGAATGGGATTCCCTCCAGCATAGGAGAACCATTCAGAGACTAGTCCTATGCTACAAAATCAGAAACCAGCTTGTGGATATAGATCCAGAGAAGTATTACACACCTGGTGACATACGAACTACTAAGAGGGAGTCACAGACTCAGACAGCAGCGGGCCAGTAAAGAAGTTTACCGGAATTCCTTCTTCCCGCTATCGGTGAGAGATTGGAATCATCTACCAGAGACAGTTTTAGCAGCACCTACCATAGAGGAGTTCAGGACCAGACTATCCAGTGTCCCCTGGACTCAGCTGCAAGCTCAGTAGACGACTCAGTCATAGTGAAAATAGTTTTAACAGTTTTTAAAAGTGAAAGCCTCCTGTTTTAAATCCACACAAGTTTCTGGGTCAGATGTCCTACTTATCAGAAAGATTCTCAGTATAAAAACTGTCCAGAGCATATTTTTCCTTTCAGTTTGGTCTTATATGGTTCACCTTTCATCCATACAGAGCTAATGGGTAAATGGTTCACAATGACCTTGGACCTCAAATTTCTTGGTCACAGGTCTAGGTCATATATGAAGGTAAAGACTGAAGCAGGGTGCATTATCCTAGTATTCTTTTAATAAAACACAAGCCTTTTTAACCGAGTTTTCTAACGGAAAAATCCGGTTATTAAAATGGTGAAAATGGCGGGCGGGTGGGCAGGAGGCTGCCAAAAGGGTACCCTCATTGTACGGATAACTCCTCCTACAGTTTTCAAGATAGGAAGTTTTTCTTTTGCAGATCAATTGTACATATATCAGAGGTGTGCACATTACTAGGATTTTGATTTCCGATAATTTATGAAAAAAATACCAGCTTTTGAACTTAGTCATTTTTTGGCAAAATATTGCATATAGGGTACCCTCATTGTACGGATAACTCCTCCTACAGTTTTCAAGATAGAAAGTTGTTCTTTTGCAGATCAATTGTACATATATCAGAGGTGTGCATATTGCTAGAATTTGGATTTCCGATAATTTATGAAAAATATACCAGCTTTTGAACTTAATCATTTTTTGGCAAAACATTGCATATAAGGTACCTTCATTGTATGGATAACTCCTCCTATAGTTTTCAAGATAAGAAGTTGTTCTTTTGCAGATCAATTGTACATATATCAGAGGTGTGCATATTGCTAGGATTTTGATTTCTGATTATTCATGAAAAATTACCAGCTTTTGAACTTAGTCATTTTTTGGCAAAATATTGCATATAGGGTACTCCATTTCACTGGATACAGGTTGACATGGATTATGGATACAGTTCTCATAAAAGAAAACCCGGTTTACTGTCACATTGACAGCTTTTCACTTGTTTATACCTTAAAATAAACATAGGTAAACACAGATTACAAAGCTCACCGAGACGAGACATCACCCTTATGAGACTTCACCTTTATGAGACCACCTTTATCATTTTAAATGAAAATCATACTTTATGATCTTGGATATTCATGGATTCTGTTTTGACACAATATCGTATATCATCTGTTAAAAATTGTATGATAATCATGTGTTCATATGTTAATCAATACAATAATATAAAATTAAATATTGCATCCTATCATATTTACAACATATATCATATAATACAATAAAATACCATAATAAACAATGATGAGATATGATATTGTAATGTATGATATGACAGTGTATTGTGTTATACGTTATTGTATTTGATCAAATAATACAATATCATAATATATAAAACAATATAGTATTATATTACAATATCATATTACATAATACATCATAACATTGAAAAATATGATATTATATTGTATAATATAGTATGATATTGTATGATAATGTATAATTTTTGATACATAATATGATATTGTATCATATGATACAATATTATTTGATACAATATTGTATCATATCAAATGATACAATATTATGTGATAAAGTAAAATATTATATAATACAGTATTATATTATACATATTGTATCATATGATACAATAATATATTTTACAATATCATACAATACAATTTCATGTGATGTGATAATATATCTCATTATAAACCAATATCATATTATACAATATCGTATGATACGATATTATATATTGTTATATTCAGTAGTATATTCTCACTATATAACTCTATATAGACGAATAGTCAATAATTGTAATATCAGCTCGTCCGAAAAATATTGACCGGTCAATATTTTTTAGATATTGACCGGCTAGGAATAATATCTAGAGAACATTCCCTCTATTTCAAATAATCGCCTCTGATTTGTTGATTTGTAAACGTGACGTAAATAATTCTTCGCGACTCCAAAACAAGGTGACGTCATAATAGACAGTCAGTCAAGGCAAGTAAACAACGAACGCGCAATGCAACGGTTTGCTATCATAACGGATATAAGGATTTGCGAATTACTGTGAAGTAAAATCAGGTAGAACACCTGTCTGATAATTCTTACGGTCGGCGGAATATCACAAGTGACCGTTTGATGCTGAGGATATTTTGGAAATGAACTTTGCACAAAATTGAATTCGTGAATTCTTTGTTGAGCTGAGAAAATTACGGCGATCTGTTTTCAATTAATTTCTTAAATTTTGGTTTGTTTCTTCATATAACAAAACAAATGTTGACTGTGTTTTCGGGCAACATTGATTATATTAGCCCCCTTGGGACGAAAATATTGCCCTCCGCTTCGCGTCGGGCAATATTTCGTCCCTCGGGGGCTAATATAATCAATGTTGCCCTCAACCCCAGTCAATATTTGTATAATATAACAGTATCATATTATACAATTCCATGTGATATAATTCTTTTTTACAGAAACTAATATCATATTATACAAAATCGTATGATACATATTATAGAATATACAATATAGTATCATAGGATACAATATATTATAAATTGCAATAGCTTATGTAATAGTATCATGTGATTAAATAATAAATTAAAAATACAATATAATATTATACAATATTGTATCATAATATACAATACTATACATAACAATATCATGATACAATATCATAACATAAAATATCAAAAAAAAATTTACAATATCATATCATATCATATAACTTTTAATAATATTACATATGGTATTATATTGTATCATATTAAACAATATTGTTTCATACCATACAATACTTTATCATAGGAATCATGTTATATCATTTATCAACAAACACATCTATCTATCGAGCAGGTTTGAGTGAGGTAGGAGATTTTTTTAGCATCCTGGATAATGGAGATCAGGCTCTGCATCTGAAGCAACCTCTGCGTTTCATTTATAATATAGTTAAATCAACTATGCAAGCTATCATCTATAAAACATGTGACCTGTTCCAAAAAAACTAAACCTCATCCAGCATCCGAAACCTATGGCTCAGATTCAGCATTCAAGCCTGTCAGGTGCATCAGTATACATAAGACGCATCTCCATGCAAGTTTGGTGAAGTTCAGACCAGTAATAACTAAGATATCATCATCAGAGGGCACTAGCAATTAAAACCTTAACCTGCTCCAGCATCTGCAACCTATGGCTCAGATTCAACATCCATGCCTGTCAGGTGCATCTGTATCATAAGACACACCATCCATTCAAGTTTGGTGAAGTTAGGACCTGTAATAACTAAGATATATTTTTTAGCATCCTTGATTATGGAGATCAAGCTCTGCATCTGAAGCTTCCTCTGTGATTCATTCATACTACAGTTTAATCAACTATGCAAGTTTGAAAAAGTACTATTATCTATTAAACATGTGACCTGTTCCAAAAAACTTAACCATATCCAGCATCTGAAACCTATGGCTCAGACTCAGCATTCAAACCTGTCAGGTGCATCAGTATCATAAGACGCACCATCCATGGAAGTCTGGTGAAGTTAGGACAAGTAATAACTAAGATATAATCATCAGAGGGCACCTGTTTCAAAAACTTTAACCAGCTCTAAAAACCTTAACCTCCTTCAGCATCCGAAACCTATGGCTCAGATTCAGCATTCAAGCCTGTCTGGTGCATCAGTATCATAAGACGCACCATCCATGGAAGTCTGGTGAAGTTAGGACAAGTAGTAACCAAGATATAATCATCAGAGGGCACCTGTTTCAAAAACTTTAACCAGCTCTAAAAACTTTAACCTCCTCCAGCATCCGAAACCTATAGCTCAGATTCAGCACCCAAGCCTGCCTGGTGCATCAGTATCATAAGACACACCATCCATGCAAGTTTGGTGAAGTACAGACCTGCAGTAACTTAGATATTGCTATCAAAGGGCACCTGCAACAAAAACTTTAACCTGGTCCAAAAACCTTAACCTCCTCCAGCATCCAAAACCTATAGCTCAGATTCAGCACTCAAGCCTGTCTGGTGCATCAGTATCATAAGACACACCATCCATGCAAGTTTGGTGAAGTACGGACCTGCAGTAACTTAGATATTGCTAACAGAGGGCACCTGCAACAAAAACTTTAACCTGGTCCAACAACCTTAACCTCCTCCAGCATCTGAAATTTAGGACTCAGATTCAGCATCCAAGTCTTTCAAGTCCATAAGTAGGTCCAGATGCATCATCCATGCAAGTTTGGTGAAGATAGGACAAGTAATAGCTTAGATACAGGACCTGCAACAAAAACTTTAACCAGGTCCGGACGCCGACGCCGAGGGTATAGCATAAGCTCCCCCTGACTTCGTCTCGGTGAGCTAAAAACTGGTCCCTTTGAAAATAAACTCAACATTTATATAATAATAAAAATTTAATTAAAAAAAAGGTTGCATAGAAATTAAGTACGTCAGCTTTTAAATTCTGACCATGGGATTTCACTATTGTAGAATTTCATTTTTTTGTCAAATGTAAGTGATGTGAACTGCTGCAACAAATCCTGGGATCTAGGGTCTACAAGGGCATTCAATTCAAGTTCTTCTAGAACATTGTCCCAGTTTGATAAGTCAACAAAATTGGCAGAGATGGCAACACTCTTTGTCAGGTTCTCCACTCTGTGTGGGCAGCCCGCTGGTACAAACAAAACTTCTCCTGAAATAGAATTTCAAAAAATCATGTAGACTGTATCACAAGACAAATTACCGGTAACAGGGATTTACATTAAGAAAAGAAACTACTCAAAATAACTGGTATTACTCTTTAGCAGGGAAGATCTACACACTTTGAGAGGGCTTGCATGATAACTATGGCTTTTGAATGCTGTGTCTTCAAAAAGTCATCTTTATGGATAGTCACATCTTCAAGAAAGAAAATATTAACAATTTTGTAAAGAATTAACTTGTGTGCTATACAGACCTTCACTAAGAATGCACTCTGAGGGGTGAGTTAGGTGTAGCAATGGCTGATTTTCAAGATTAGGATTCCTGATGTCTGCCTCAAACACGGGATCCATACTGTTTGGGTACTGGGGGTAGAGGTAGGGAAGATCAGATTGTGGGAAGAACACCCATCTACATACCAAAGTCAACTCAGTTTTAGTTACATGTAATAGTATACTAGTATATAGAGAGAGATAAATGAATGTAAGAATACCTAACATGATATTGTAAAATTTATATTTTAGTTTATGAACATCCTAGAAAAATTGATTCAATCTTCATCTATTCTATAAAGTTCTTGCACCTTTTAGAGCCCTGAAACACCGCCATCCAAAAGTTGGATCCAAAAGCGTCCACATGGAGTTCACTACAGAGGCCTGCAGGGGCAACAAACAGACTGGGCCAGCTGTCTCTGTACAATGACCCCTCGCTGGTCCTCTGAAGAAAGTCACCTAGGAGACAGGCAGTGTCATTTAAGAGAAAAGCACTTGCTTATTGGATGATTCAATATCTTTAAATATGTAATTACCTCCTCCTTACAAAAGGTCTATCACTTGCAATGGGACAGATTAGCTCATTTATAATCATTGACAGTAAGTCACTTTAAGTTTCAGATTGCATGCAAATGAGATGAAGGCATAATATAATATGGTTGAATCATTTAAGCATACAGTTTAATGTACAGTGGCCTCCGGGTATAACGAGATGCTCGGGACATCATTTTATTTCTTGTTATAGCCGATACTCGTTATATATCTGAGGTTGGAAATTCCCAAGGTGACACATGATCATTGTTTACTTTTTTTACATTTCAAATAACATTTATAAGCATATGCGATAATGAAATAAATATAATTTATAAATCATTTTATTTTTCATTTTATAAAAAGTCAACTCATTGTATGCAGTACCTCGTAATATCCGAGCTTGTTATACCATGAGGACACTATATTCAATTGTATTTTGAATTCAGAATGAATTGAACATGGATTTGGATTACAATTACTTTGGCAAAGAAAATTTTCAATAACATTTTACTTTGTCATAAAATGTTATTGAAAGAAAATTTTCAATAACATTTTATGACAAAGTAAAAGCAATTTTTTTTTTACACTCATTGTTGTCTTACCAGCAAAATACCTTGGTATCCTTATCTTCTCCACGAGCCTAGGGCAGTGGATTGGGAGGCTCCAATCAAACAAGTATCCTGGACTTGCGTTTCTGTCCAATTGACTTTCGTCATCTAAGCCCTCTATCCGGTCGATATAATCTGACACAGTTATCTTTTCTTTGTTTTCTAGCCGTGCCCATTCACAAGAGTTCTGTACTGAATGTTTTAAGGTTACAACACAGTCTCCTAGAATTATAAAATAGTTAAAGAGTACCATAATAGGCCTAAATCTAGCAAGATAACGAATAAAAATATGATTTCAGTATAACAATTATATTATGATAATCCATCATTTTTGATATATCATTTAAAACACAACTTTGAGAGCAATTTTTGAACAAATTTCCAATAGAAGCACAAAGAAATAGGAAACACTATAAAGATTTCTGACCTGCGTGTGTTTTGATGTCCTGTGGAGACATGGGGGAGCCAGTGACTCTGAGGCCGGTGATGATGACTGGCCTCTGTTTGGAGGAATACTCCTCATAAAACCTCTCTGAGGTCAGGTCCTCAGCCGACACTCTGTCCACCTGCAATATGAACATCAATCTATTACTGTAGATTGGCAAATAATCACGATGGTTTTAATTTCACTATGTTCGGAATTTTATATTTTCCCACGAAATTAAACCCATCGTGAAAACTATCATTAGTTTTCAAAAACGTTTCAATGCTTATATTCTGCTCAATTGATTTTGAAGCAGTGTGAAATTAAAACCATCACGATTGGTACTTTAAAAGAAATCATGAAATTTTAACACCGTGGAATTAAAACGACTTACAGTATTATTACATTTATTAGTCAGGTAATAACATTGTTTGTGTTAACTAAGAAATATATTATCTTTACTTGTGCATTTCATTGCTAAACATTTATAACTACACTTGGAAGCTGCATGTAAAAGTTTAAAAATAAAAGGAAGTGTTACAGACAGATTGAATTGGAGGTATTCTTATAGACATACTGGTATGAAGAAAAATCTTGTGGACTACCGTAATTTTCTTTTATAGCTGTATGATTTTTGCAAATAATATTGGCCTATGCTTACTTTCTGATATACTGGCATGGACAAATTGGACGATGAAGGAAGACTGTGCAAGGCTGACCTTTGGTCTCTCTGAACTTTGACCTGCTTGCTGACTCTCCCTAGAAGCCATTTGTGTTCAGAATCTTAAGCAAGACAAAAAAATAAAACTCAGGTTTGTTTGTTTCATTGAAGTTTCTAAAATACAGTATAAAGTACGGATCAGAATTGTTCAGAAGATGAGTAAATTTCAAAAAACCTGGATTATCACTATTCAGTAAAACAGCCTTTTCAAGATGGTGTTTGGCAGAATCAAAGTCTCTGAGTTTCTCAAAAAACGAGCCAAGAGCTGCCTGGACATCGGAGCTAGGGCCATTAATCTTTATAATGTCCTTTAGTCTTGTTACCTCTGACAGCATGAAGGACTGTGTTATCTCTAGTCTGAAATAAACAATTATTTCTTCTTCATATAAAGTTTTTTGTCATAAATACAGTACTACAAAACTTACATACCAGTATCATTTCTTTAGCCGTAGAATCTATGTTTCCGAACATAATTTATAACTAAGTACTTGAAAAAAAACCAAAAAAACAACTATATAAAAAATTATGAATTTGCATCTTGAAAAAGAGAAGGAAAAATGTTTCTGTTTTTAGACTGTAATGTAAGCACACACACATGTGCATGTGTGTTATCAAGAAAGCTGTGTTCACCTCATAATTCCTGCAAGCACAGTATCAGAATTTTCACTAAAAGGTAGGTTATCTGTGTAATGATTTTTCACTTCCTGAGGCTGTCTCCTCCACCATTTTGCCACAGCTACCTTCACTAATGGTTCCTCCAAGTTACTAGTACATAAAGTATGTGCTCTCTTTGTTTTAAAAGACTGAACACCATTCTCCTCCTCTACCTTGTGTTTCCTTTTTGTCAAAGGTACAGAGTTACTTGATTTCTTCACTAGACAGAAAAAAGTGCAATTGATATTATTTTTGGTGAAAAAATTGTTTGAAACTTTTTAAATTACAGTTGAACTTCGGTATCTTGAACACCGATATCTCGAATATAAGGGAATGGATATGTCAAAGTGATTTGTACTGTAAGTCCCAACCATTAATACTACATGTATAAGTATTTTACCCTTGATATCTCAAATACTCAGATATCTCAAAGTTTCTAACCAGTCCCATCTAGTTTGAGATAACGAGGTTTAACTGTACTATAGTTTTTTTTATTGGTTCATTGCATATGATATTATATCCTTTAAATCATACCGGGTACATGAACTTCTTGTTCAATCACAGGCCATTCTGAAATCATCTCAGCAGCTTCTTCCTGTTCACAAACACTCATCATTGAAAGTTTCCTTGTAAATTGAAAAAGAAAAATACAATAAACATATTTTCATCAGCTACCTTCTGGGAGATAAATGTTTATCCCAGGTGAATACAAGTTTTGGTTTTGTATAGATCAATGGCAAAAAAACCCCAAAACAACAACAAACAAACAAACCAAAAAAAAAAAAATAATAAAAACCAAAACATCCCTCCATTCCACAGAATGAGTAAGGAAATTTATAAATCAGTCAAAAACTATATAGTTCAAGATTTTATGTGCTGTAATCAGACTAAAAATGAATCACCTTAACAAGAGGCACTTTTTCTCAAGAAAAACGTAATCCAAGTTGAAGGAAAAATAAGTCCCATTTGGTGGGTAAAATAGGTATACAATTCAGGCATTTAACCAGCAAATGGGAATCAAACCACCAAACGGTGCCCAACCCGTTCATTACAATTATATATGTTCTTTCTGACTCAAATTTTAATTATACATCAAATTATTATGCACAAACAATCTATAATATCTTACAGTGACTTTCTTTTACTCAGCTAGTTCACAGCAAATCATAAATCATTAGAAATGATGATCATGATAGATGTAAACATGGACACATGTTGCTTTACTTTCATTTTCACTTTCGGTCTCTGTAGATTTTTGCCAACTCGTGGAGAAAACCATTCTTGAAGAAGACGTTTCAGTGGATACAATAAAGATAGTAAAAGCATTAAAAACAAATTAGAATATGTAGCATATTTTGTAAAACATAGCTATGGTGAATTATTATGAAAATATAACCAACGATCGAGTTAATATGACAAATTGGAACTTTCTTTGGACGAACTCAACTAGTCAAAGAGGGTAAAACTGCAAAACGAGACAAGAATGATATTATTTCCCTTTGAAATATATAATTCACAATGTAATTGGTTAATGCTTTATCAACTTTATGTCATTGCATTGTTACATATCAATCTTTGGATGAAATTAATTTCTCAGGTGTAAGTTTCGCGGGAAATGACGTGTTTTAAATTTTGAGGAATGTGTCAAGATGAAATAAAATAAAGTATGAGTTTAACTTTACATTATAAAAAAACCCATATTATTTATGTTTCAATCAAGTGTCATAGAAAGGCTCTTTTTTATGGTGGCATCCCCCCCCCCCCTTGAGTGCAAGTTATTTTTCTATCAAATATGTCGACTTGCGAGCTTAATATTAATTGACATGCAAGATAGTGTTGCACAACAATAGCAGCTGAATAGGTGTGTTCAAAATTTTTTAAAATCTATTTTAAAAAACCTAAATATCGCCACATGTGACTTCCAACATGCTAGATTCTATACTTATGTTGACATGCAAGATAAATTAATATAACGTTAGTTCTGTCAGCATAAATTAGATGCATGTCAACATGAATAATTATTTATAAATGCATGTCAGCATAAAAAAGTAGCATGTCGACATACAAAAGTTGAATGTCAACATATTTATCTTGCAAGTAAACATAACTAAATTGAAATATGTTAACAAATAAGTTATATGTCGACGTAGATAAGTTGCACGTCAACATATTTATCTTGCATGTAAACATATAAACATGTTGCATATCGACATTAAATAAGTAGCATCTAGCATAATGGAAGTTATTTGATTTTTTTTCCCATTTCCTGCATGTCAACATAGTTAATATTTTGCATGTTGGCATAACTATCGTTCATGTCTACTATTTATCATATAGACATATTTGATAGAAATGTAACTTGCAAGTAAGGGGCAGAAGTATGCCACGTACCATAGTTTTATTTTTTATTTAAAAAAATTATCATTTGATTCACTATTAGCATATTTTACAACTTACATAAACAAAAATCTATTCACAAATCTTCAAATTCTAATCCGTTGGAGGAAGGGGTGGGGGGGGGGGGGGGTAGGTGGGTGCATGCAGACTACATATACCTTATAAAAAATTCTACATTATTGTCATTTGTAAATTTTTACATGTTCTAAAAAAAAAAACGGAAGTGGGCAGCGGCAAGGGGGGGGGGGGGGGGGGGTGATACAGTGAACCATTGCCATCTATAAGTTAGTTCTTTTGTTAATGGAGAGCATTTTTTATAATAAAATAACAGCTCCTTTCAAGATATTACATATATATTAATGAATGAAAACAAACTCATAAAAGCAGATAGTTTAATTTGCTGTCTGATCGAAGTCATTATTCTTTTCAATATCCAGCCATGCACTCTTATTTTAATGTTTTTCACCAGAATTATACATTTCAGTCAAAAATTAGTTGTTGGCAAGATTTAAAATATTGCCATATTTAAGTTGTTTGCCCCTTTAGCTAATTAAAAGCTAGGTTTACAGTGGCATATCTAGAAGTCGATGCTTGTGGGTTTGAGGATTACCTAGGGATGGTTTATCTTGGGGATGGAGGGGGTAAAAGTCCTCCTGAATTTTTTAAAAAACAATTTAATATGTTGATTTATTTTTTGTTCTTTATTTCAAATAAACAACATAATATTAAATCATATCTTCTAGAATACGTTTTATGGAGTTCAAGATGTAATTGACAAAAATTGCCAACAACTTAAAGTTATATATATATATATAAAATCGAAGGGAAGCAATGTTTATAAACTGAAAATTTAACCAATGGCTCTTTAATCATAAGTTCATAATATAATGAGCTTTGAATTCTGTTTTGTTTTGCAGCCCAAAAAGATTGAAATAATACACTTCTTGAAAGCTAATTGATACTTGGTGAAGTGCAGGTGTTTGATAGCTGTCATCACTGAGGTCCTGTCAACACTCTAACAGAGGTCCACTGAATGACGGAGGTCCACTGAATAATGTTTATGAGGTATGAGTCAGTTTTTTGCATGTATTGCTATTTTGTGATACCATGCACTTATTTCAGTAGACATTATCACCATCACCTATATAGATAAGTGATCACCTATTCTATGTTAATGGTAACATCCCTTTTTACCAAGATGATATCACCTTATTGATAGGTGGTACAAATATCATATTCATTTTGAGTTGGTGATATCAGAATCAGAGACCTATATAATAATTTTGCAATAATTAGACTTGTAGACTTATAGTGCTGTAAAGTTTTTCTTTACATAATTGTGTGAGTCTATTTAATATTCATTTATCTATTATTAGCTCACCTGTACCAAGAGTTTTCAAATCTAGACAATTCTGTTTAGAATTTATAGATTGAATTTTTTCCAAATTGAGCATCCTTTCTCTGAGATCAAAGTTTCATAACAAGAAAATTGAACGAGGGAAACAAACATTTTCTGATGAATTTTTTTTCAAGTAAGCATGCAGTGTTATGAATGGTCCCTCCTTCATTTACCAAGTAGATTACCAGTAGTCAATATTTGTATGGTAAAAAGCATTTAAGCCACACCAACATAATTTTTAGTTTGTCGAAATTTCCAGGATGTGGGAAATTAATAATAATATCATTTGTATAGTTTTATTTAAAAACGAGCGCGGTGTCTGACGAACAAGAAATTATATTGGTGTGGCCCTACAGGTATCTATCATCAAAAATCCTTACTGATACCTAGAATTTGTAGTGTTTGATGTTTGGACATTAGCATTGGGTTTACTGTAAACATGCTACATTTGGCTGTGTATTTTATTTAGCGCAATAGGCAGAATGTGTCTTCTGTTAAATGAAGTACATCGCTAAATGTCATGCATATAAGAATTTTCACATTTTCGCTAAATACTGTAAACCTACTTTTATTTGAGTGCAAGAAATTTTTGCGAGGTTCGCGAGAGCCTTGTTGTCACGATTATTTCACGCTGCGAACCAGTCTTTATCGTATGATTGTTATAACAAAATACGGGTCTGGATAACTCTTGGTCGCGAACTTTAGTCGTTGCGAACCAGTTTATTTGAAGTAAATCGGTAAATAAAGTCACTGCGAATAAATGTTGGTTTACAGTATCATACACGCCAAATATAATACGTTAACAGTATATAAATAGTGCCTGTTTGGGAGGGTAACAGTTGAAATTGACACCCCGAGAAAACCATTGTCAACCGACGCAAAGCGGAGGTTGACAATTGTTTTCGAGGGGTGTCAATTTCAACTGTTATCCTCCCAAACAGGCATTATTTATTTTGTTATACTGAATGTCTTAATTTTAAAGAAAACATCACTGCTTTTAGATAGGAATAACCTGAATTCTAAGGCGAACCTTACGCGCATGATTTTCGCGCATGTAACAATTTTTAATGTTACCCGTTGCTAAGTGCGTTGCTAACGCTGAGGGTAATAGAACAAATTATGAACTGCGTCTAAACCAATCAGATTTCAGTATTTAACATGAAAGTATAACAATATATTTTATGACTACAAGAGAAATTGTTGTTAAATAAAAATACATGTTAAATTCAAATAAGTGACATTACTTCATTGAATACTAACATAGAGCATTGCACACATTCATAAAATAAAATATAACTCATTAGAATACATTGATGATTTATGTACCGGTATACATTAATACTGAGCTGGAAAGAGGCGTCACTTGGTATAAATATCATAACCGGTAATTTATTTTTATGTATAGTTTTAATTATTCCATAGAAACTGTAATTTTCAGTTTCAGCTCCATTGACCATCAGTAATGTATGGATAAGATAAGGAACCCTAACCAGTATCTAAATGATAGAATTGCCCCTGATGCATTAATATCTACTGCAATAAATTCCTGGGTACCCTCTCCTAACTGATATATATTTATCCCCCTGTTATTGATTAGCAATTCTATAAAAAACAGCACTTTTATGCATTCAATAATCACTATAACAATCTTAATAATTGATGCCAACTCTATAATTTGCTGAGGAAATAAATCTATTAAGACTTAAAAAAACCTTTTTTGGTAACCTTTTTATTGCATTATGCAAATCTAACACATTTGTCTATGTTGAACTGCATCAGCTAAGGAAAGATAATTGTGAAATGCTGTTTATAGTAGATTTCTAATGAAACATGGGAAATTAATAAATGTACAAAATTGTGAGAATATAAGTATTCCTTGTGGATGTTAAAAAAATCCACTTTTATTTTTCTGATGGTCAGTGAACTACACAATTGTACATGAATTTATAATACAAAAATTAAGTGCTTGCAATGTTTAGTTGATAAAAATCGGAACAATCACAAAACAGCGTACTGTTATTTGTGTAAAATATTACAGTATCTAGAATTACAAGAATGAAGATAATTAAGAAAACAAATGAACAAAACTATTGTATTTAAAAGATATTTGACAAATATTTTTTGATAAAAGAGTAAGGATTGAAATGCCACAACGTAATTTGTTTCTTCTGACTTTCCTTCTACATTTTAATGAGTTTTGATATTAGTGAGGGTTGATTGATTACTGATTGACCTTCAGACAGTCTGGAGCTGTGATGATACGATAATGTGATGATCTGTGTATACACTGCCAGCAAGTGTTTGGATAATACTTAACATGTCAAACACTGACCACGAGCAAAACAGGTCAGAATACTCTTAATAATTATCTAGCCATAAAAGTGCTGGAACCTGTCACTTGCCGGGCATTAATCTCTTACTGATGAGTGGAGTCTAAGGGCAGTAACTCCAAAGTTGTCGTATATTAAAAGTAGCTAGTCTTGGAAACAGAAAAGAAAACTCCATTAGAAGCAAAATTACTGTTAAGGGTACATGTATAACAATGCATGCATGAATATTTCATTTCCGCAATGCATTGCATATGTTTTATCCAAAAAATATGTCCGATCTTATATAGGTGAATATTAACAACTTACAATGTATTTCTCTTGTATTTATGATGGAATCAATCTGCTTGAAAAATTGTAAGCTATTCTCAGAAGCTACTTGATCCTCAGGTACAAAATATATTATGACTAATTTTGCCCATTATAAACAATTTTAAATCGCTCATATTGTCATATAAATTACTTTTTTTGGCCAAAGTCATTATAACATAGAAAAAAAATGAAGCATAATATGAATTTTCTTAACTGGTAAATTAATTGCATGATAATGTTACAAGCAGAAATTAATTATTGTAATGTATCCTTTCTGCTTTTTGATTTGCATGTTTTAAGTGTACTAACTCCTATTTACTACAGTAACTACGTGTATAAGGCAGTTGCACATTAAAGTCATGGGTTGGGTGGGTGTGGGTACTTCTGCATTAAGTTGGTGTATTGTAAGATGCATTGTAAAGTATATCTAGATATATGATCACCAGAACTTAAGGTTTTATTACATTAAATTATAAATATACCTTGATAATCTTCTGTATCAAAATTACACAAAAATGTGCACTGTGGTTTGTTAATAATCCTTCGGAAATCTATAACCTCGTTATATTTATTTCTTATTTAGAGATGCATATGATTTAAAAGGCTTTTAGGGCAATGTATTGGTAATAAATTAAAATTTAATCAAATGATCAATAAATTACCCAATTATTGAATTCTTTTATAGGGTGCATATCAACATTTAAATATCTATTAAAGATTTGAATGATGAATTGTTGATGGTAGTGTTTGGTATTGAGAGGTCCAGCATTGTTTTAACACTGATTATCACTTAGTTTGTTCTACTGGGTTACAGCTACACGGTGGGAGATTGATCACGGCCAGGGAGAGATGGTTGGATGTGTATTGATTTTCACCTGCTGATTACAGGTATGTTTTGTGGGATGGTGTATCCTTTATGTACAGGAGGCTGTCAGCTTGCTGGGGCCCATCTTGGAATCCAGCAACAATAGCCATTCTTGAGGAAATGTGACGTAAGCAGAGGTTTTCATTCTTTTTACCTGACCTGACTTGAGGATTGATTTTTTCTATACTATGTGCATAACAAGTCAACTCCAAAATTGTATGAAGGATAACTCTTATAGCTTATGTATGAATTAGGAGCGTTAAAGTGAGGTGCTTGGAGTTAAAAGAAAAGTTGAGAATTTTTTGTCTTTGAACGAGACTGTTTGTGTTTTACATGGAAATTCAGTGGGACTCTATACTGTTTGTTTCCTTATCAAATGTATAGCCATCAGAGTTCCTTGTTCTGATCCTGTGTTACAGAATTAGGGCCTGAGGACAGGCAGCCTATCTTATCCATTCATCTGTTTGCTCATTAAATCGGAAGAAATTAAGCAAAAACAATCAATGGTCTGTCTACAGTCAAAATTCCACCAGGTAACAGGCTTTATCAGTCGTGTCTATCAGATAAACGAAAGTTTTATGAAAAGAGGAATTTCGGGGAATTGGGGCATTTTTATTTGTTGAATGGAGAGAGGATAGATTGGACATGCTGGGCATGTGTTGACAAATATTTGCAAAGTTTGTCCATTTTATGTTTTAAATATCCGGCCCATGGTGTGCTCAAGCCAGCATAACCATTCATATGCCAGTATATGTATGTAACAAGTGAAGCATGCTAAGATATTTCTATTGTGATTTAAATGAATTCCTCTGAATTAGCAGTGTGCCAGTGAAGAAACAGGTAGCCGGTTCTACTAGTGGCTGTCAGAATTCCAAGTATGTCACCATTTTACTGAAAGTACGCAAAGTTTATCAACTATCTGTTGTCAAATTCTTCAATTGTTCATCAAGGCCTGGAAAACCATCAGTACAGGTGAATTTAGGGGCTGAAATTTAATGTTATAACTAATTGTGTGTATGCAAAGGGTGTGCTAGCCCATGGAGAACTGTCATTGATTGGACTGTTGGAGTTGACTGTTGTAAACTAAGGTGTTATTATAAATAGACTGTTGAAACGGAATACCTTCGCTTGTGTATTTGATCAACTCCCAGCAAGTGTCTGGAAGAACTTGTGTCTTCCAAAGTTTAGTTTCTGGGATTTATTATAGATATTGGTTATTGATTAGCAATACAGGTAAGTAAATTAAGATAAAACCCATTGTGTAGACTTTAAATCAATATAAAACTACCTGTTATGTGGTATCTAGGAATATCAGGTATACCGGTACAAGGGTGGGTCTAGGCAGGGCTCAGAATATTCGGAGGTCTTGAGAATGAAGTTTTGGCTGTAGGTCGAGTTGGCATTATAGGTGTTGATATAATGTGACACGCTGTTCGCTGTAATTGCGTTATTTGTTGTGATGGACATAATCAGGTAAGGATAAGTGCCATTATTTGTACGTCTGCTAGGCGAGCTGTTACTTACTTATCAGAGACATGGATAATCTGGCACTTTGATGATGACTAATTCAAAATTAATAGCCTTATGATGAATATCAATGAATAGTGTTGAGTGGTATAATTCTAAAACAATCAAATCTTAGAGTACCGGTAGGTAAGATATCAAGGTGTGAACATTTTCTTGTTCTTAGAATGCTTTCATGGAACAGGATGTTTCATTGCAGGATCAAAGATGATAAATTAAACCTGACAGTATACACGTCCTGTGTCTATGTATTTCATCATCTGTTGTACTTTTTCTTCATCATTTAAACAGTCTGCATTCACTTGAATGATTTTCTATAAATATTTCATAAATCTTGATAAAAACAAGAGAGAATTCTTTTAATGAAGAATGTTAAAGTGCATTTTAAGTTATAAAATAATATGGCATGTAATCAAATCTTAGTTTTCATTTTGTTGACCAGGCGCTTACTCATGATGCCCCCCTCTTTTTTTAAATTTTGTAATAATTTTTTTATATTTAACCTTAATTGGGAAAAAACATTGGGGTTTTGGTGATAAACACTATTGGTTTACATAACCTCCTCCATTAGAACAATTTTATCTCACCCTGTTACATACTGGTTGTATGATTTCGACCTTTGTCTTACCTTACTGGTTTTACCTGGGCATCAAGAAAACAGAGTATCAAATGATAGACACAGTTTTGCTTGTTGTTTTACTTAACATATAAACATTCTTCTCCACATAGTGTGTATGATTAAACATAGTTTGTTTTTTTAAAAAGGTATAAGCCTGCCATCTTATTTAAATTCGTGAGCTTTGAAATATGTCACCAGCAAACTGTCAAATAGATATTAAATTCTCATCAACTCAAAATGAAAAGATAATTTAAGGTTGGTTAGAAGTTGATCCTGGATTAGAATGAGTTTGTCATGCTGTGTGGATATCCAAACAAACACAATTTACCCAGATCGTATGATGAATGGGTGTGTCCCAGATTTTCTTGCATATGTGAATTATTTCGCAAGTTTTCAAGGCGTTCAGAAATGTAAGAAACTGGTTCTACAACTGAAAAGATGCCAAAGATAATTACACTGACGTTAGGTTATAATAAACTTAATTGTGCCTGTGTCCTACTTTCAGATTAATCCTGAAAATGTAACACAGAGTGGAGAGAACAGAAAGAAAAACCTCCGAGAAAACATGATCAAAATCTCCACACAGAAGGTGATTACATCATCAATTATACTTGATTTATTACAGTGATATACAGAGGTATCGAACAGTTTGGTCGTCCTCAGAGATCAAAGCTAGACTTGTCATGGACTGACTGAGAGCCAATGAACAGGGGTTTTCCTCATATCTGGAGTTGTATATTAACCTGTTATGCATGTTTTAAAAACATGAATTTTGGGGGGTCTTCTGATTTGTTTAAGAAACTCGGACCTAAGTTTGAAGATGAAGGATTATTTTATAGTTTTTAGAATAAACTCTTTTCCACAAATCAGGACGATGAAATGTTAAATCAAAATTACTGCTTTCAGGTTACAAACGATGTTAAATTACTAGAAATGATGCAGTGGCCTTAATATATACCCAATGAGAGTAAAAGAGGACCCCAATTCTTTATTTTTAGATTATAATTAATTGCAATCGATAGCTTAAGCTGACAGCAAAGAATTTACATTATCTAATTGCACATCTTGCACTTACCTGATAAGATCGAAATAAGAAATGAAATATTTAATTTTTTATATGTGAAATATAGAAGCCCTGTAAGAACATTCCACAAGTAATTGATGGATATTTCTGATCTTTGTGATAGTCCTGTCTGTCAGTTGGAGAATTGGTTATAGGCATTAAGGGATATTGCTGTCATTGTCAGCATTAAACTGTAAGAAAGTGCAATAAAAGAAACAGAAAAAAAAATCAAATTTGTGAATAATTTTTTGCACCTTACAACCTTGTGATTGAGAAATTAATATTTGAATAGATTTCTCTGCAGAACACTATTTTTTGCTACATTTTGTTGATCATCTCAAATGCAAGACATTCTATCGCAAAAATGTGTTCAAGTGACACTTTTTGAGCCATTAGTATATTTTTGAGTCAAAATACAATTAACTGCACCTACAGACAACTAAAAACCAACTGGTATAAGTATTATACATATGTAGGTATGTATGCATATTATCAGGCTTGTGTCTGCATTAGCAGAAAGAATATATATAACTCAGTACGAGAGAGAGAGAGAGAGAGAGAGAGAGAGAGAGAGAGAGAGAGAGAGAGAGAGAGAGAGAGAGAGAGAGAGAGTGTCCTTAAATAGAACCAAGTGTAGGTAAATATTTTAGGGTCTTCTATAGATTGTACTTGGATTGGTCAAGTGACAGAAAATTCCAGCCCTACAACAGAGAGCTTGGTTGTAGCAGAGGAGATATTATTAAGTGTATTGGTACTCAGCCTGTATGTAACCTGTTACCAGTTCATAGCTTTGTTGGTTTGTACTGCTCTGGTTTTATGAGACTGTTTGTGTTTATCTATTTATCTTACACTGTGGACACACTACTCCAAGGATCAAATTGGTTGTTCTAATAGGAATATACATGGACTGTTAAATATTGATAGGCATGTATAGATTTGGCCCAATCTATTGAATACTCAGCCTTTAAGTACAGGGTAGTGTAGACTTAGTGACATAACCACGTTCTAACGGCCAGAACTCCCAACACACCCGATTAAGATCAACTTTTCTGCTTGAATAGCTTTTGAGATTCTTTTTTATGATTGAAGAATGATTTTTTTCTTTGAATATGTAAAATATTTAGGTCATTTGATTTTTTCTGATTTGCCTTAAAAAAATCTCTGCTGGTAAGCTAGATGAGAATTACTTCATAGTTTATGACACATGGTATAAGATTTTCTCCATGATCTAACACCTTAGGTGAGCACAGAACATCTTTCTGTATCAAATGTTTTGTGTTTCATTTAATTGGGGTTTTTGTATAACACTTGACAAGGAGTTTTCTATGTAACCCTTGATGGGAGTTTCAACAGTTACCATGCAAAAACAACAGTCCTAAAGCTGTTAATGGCGTGTTTATGAGCTCTGCTGCAGAAAACATTTATATAACAAGTCAATATTTGATGCCTCAAAGTTGTTTTGAATGTTTGGTCAGTTGACATTTTTAGGACTGCAGAGATGGAGTTTAGATGATCAGAAATATGGGAAGTATTTGAAGGTTTTTCTTGCATTGAAAACTGTTCAAGGAAACAGACCTGACAATTTTGCCTGCATAGAACAGAACCTTTAACTTGGAAGGAATGCACAATAGTATTGTCAAGGAACAATAATCGTTATGCAATTCAATTCCTTACCGAGTGCAATATTTGTACATGTCTTTCTTTGGTTACATTATGGTGGAAAAATCCCTCCATTGTAATGTTTGGTATGCATGATATATGTCTAAGAAAACAATTCTTGTTATGTCTGTAAATGATTTTCTGTATTTGGTGTTAAATTGATATGTTCAAATGAGACAAGTGTATATTGAGTTTGTATCTAAACTACCAGTATTGATTTCTAACCTGCTTTTGGTATAGTTTTCTGTGCAACTAAATTTTGAAGTGGATTGGGAGGTGTCAGGAGATAAAATTTACCTCACAGATGAGTGTTTGATATGGTGGCTTGGTTGTTGGATTGAATTCAGTTTTTGAGAAAAATGGACTGAGGACTATGACATTTGTCTTCAGTTTATTACTTATTAATGTAGTGAAACTTGTTTCTGAAATGTGCCAAGTGCTTGTAATCATAAAAAAGAAGAGGGTGTGTGTTTAAGGTACATGTTTTATGGCATAGCCACATACTGTTGAAGTCCAATACAGTTGAACTTTGATCATTAAATTGTTACCTCTTTTTTTCTATAGATGAGCAATGAGTTGTGAGTGAGAGATCAACATGGATGGTCCAGAAAATGGAGAGGGGGATCATGGAGTGGAGGACATGATCAACCTCAGGTGAGTCTCCAGCTGATGTTCGTCTTAATGGAGGAAATGTGGGCAACTACATTCTCCACATGCATATTTAACATGTTAGCTTTTTTTCCCCCTTGAAGCAACCCTCAATGCCTTCATATGCATTCTATTACCTTTTAACAAAAAACTTTTCAGTCTGAAAAAGTGTAATATATAGGCACATTAATTATGGTATTGAAATCAAAATGAACACTGTCAGGATTTGTTTAAAAATTACTTATAATTCAGATGTTTCCATAATATTTGGATCAAATTATGAAGTCCAACATAGTCCAAGTAAAGAACTGTCTCTGTTTGACAGTTTTTAGCACCTGGAGCACTCATGGGGGAGAATACAGTATTTCTTGCAGTCTCTTCTGATTTACTTGTACCATAATTTACTGTAAGCAGATGTATGTACATGCATGGTGCTCAGCCGAAAGTACTGTAAACTACAAAAATACCCTTGTTCATGTGCTGTCAACCGTTACATTAGTACATGCTTGTACTTTAATCATTCACAGCAAATATGAACTTGTACTTTACTGCTAACTTTGAATAAAACAAACACTGATATGGTGAATTATCAGCACATGTAACTACTTCTTATCTATGCCCAAGTCAAATGCCTGAAAAAAATATAGGAAATTCAATAGAATATAAACAAAGTACTTTTTCCACCCTTGCTGTCAAAATTATTACACATTTTAATTCATGTATCTGCAGTGATAATATTTTTTTCCAGAACAAATTCTATTGTAGATATAGTTTAAAGATTGGTCACTGTATTATCCAAAAAAAAAAAATGAATTACATTTAAATTGTGAAATTAATGTTGCAGTGAAAATTTTCATTTCCAACTTGCAGTTACCCCAATAAATTAATTTAAACTTATATGTATATTTCAATTGGTATTTATACAGTAAAAGGAAATAAGTTTTTTTTTCATCCCTTGAAATTTGCTTTGTTGTAATTATGAATGAGTAGTGTAGTCATCAACAGTTAAAATAGATGCACTATAAAAGGACTTCTGTACACTACATGTACCGGGGTATATGTGCTGTAGAGATTTCAGTAAACTATAGCTGCAGGTCTGTAGCTCTTGGTCTGAAAAAATTTGGATAGACAACCTGGGAGCTACAGTGCCTCCCATTGAAAAAATTGAATATTTACTGCGCACAAAAATGTGCTCTAGTATTTGACTAATTAACCTTATTGATATGAAAATTCTGTGAAAACAATTGATACCGTTTAATTTTTCATTCAATTTACTACTGATATCGTCTCTTTACTTGCCTCTGATAGCCTATCAAACACCATCACCAGACCCATGAATTGAAGTGGTGCAGTTAGTGTACATGTAAAAATTGCGACTCTCGATCTCGATGTAAATTTACATACTTGAGTTTCTGTGGTTGGTAGCTTGTTTTGGAGAAAGTCTGAGACAAGTAAAGAGACAATATCAGTAGTAAATTTTATTGAAAATTTAATGGTACTAATTGTTTTCTCAGAATTTGCTTATAAATAAGGTTAATTAGTACAAAACTAGGGCACGTTTTTGTGCACAATAAATACACAATTTTTTTAATGGGTGGCACTGAAGCTCCCAGGTCATCCATCCAAATTTTTTTCAGACCAAGAGCTACAGACTTGCAGCAAAGTAAACTGTAAAAGGACCTATTTGCATGCTCTGAAAACAGACTCATGTACATTATGATACATTTACAATTGTACTATAGACATTATGGTAAACTGAAAACAGACCCATTTGTGTGCACTGTATATAAACTAATAAACATTACATTATCAGTTGAACCATTACAGTAAACTATAAACAGACCCATTTGCATACATTGTAAACATACTAAATCAGATGTACACATTTGCTCCCGTCCTGTAAACTTTATGGTAAACTGTAAACAGACCCATTTGCACACACTGTGAGCATACTTAATCAGATTTACATCACATTTGTTCCAGTACTGTAAACTTTATGGTAAACTGTAAACAGACCCATTTGCACACACTGTAAACACACTAAATCAGATGCTCATCACATTTGTTCTAGTTCTGTAAACTTTATGGTAAACTGTAAACAGACCCATTTGCACATACTGTAAGCACACTAAATCAGATTTACATCACATTTGTTCCAGTACTGTAAACTTTATGGTAAACTGTAAACAGACCCATTTGCACACACTGTAAGCACACTAAATCAGATTTACATCACATTTGTTCCAGTACTGTAAACTTTATGGTAAACTGTAAACAGACCCATTTGCACACACTGTAAGCATACTAAATCAGATGCTCATCACATTTGTTCCAGTACTGTAAACTTTATGGTAAACTGTAAACAGACCCATTTGCACACACTGTGAGCATACTAAATCAGATTTACATCACATTTGTTCCAGTACTGTAAACTTTACCTTAAACTGTAAACAGGTCCATTTGCATATACTGTAAACAGATGTAGACTTTCTCTGTTTACAGCAGGATAGATGTCTAATCCTGATACAAATTATGTTTTATTCACACATAATTATGAAATGTTTGCAAATCTTTTCTCTTATTAGCTTAGATGAGATGCCTATTTGGTTGCTTTTTTCTTTGCATTACACTACTAGGTTAGCTGGGCATGTCATTTGGAGCCAAATATATGCTTAGAAACAAACCAACAATCTATTTGCAAGGATTCTTATACTTGGTTTTATCTTTCCTGAAATAAGAAACTTGTTAATTTCTTAGAAAATTTCAACCTTCTTTTCAAAAAATATTTAAAGAGAATCCTCATTTTCTTTGAAAAAAAAAATCAATCAAAGAGAATACCATCCTTTTAAATGCATATTTGTTGAACGTATCTCTCATTTCATCAAATCAATTCATTCCAAATTCATGGATCAACATTGACATGACTGAGTTTATTTTATTGTGGTAGATTGCCTCGAGTTAAGGTTACAGCATCAAGGTCAGACTTGTTTTTCACCCAACCACATCAGAGGAGATATACTAGCTTATCTTTACATACCCCCCTGTCTAGAGTGATATCACAACAGATTTTGATGACATTTTTAATTTTAGCCAAGCTAGAAGGGATACCCTCATCTTCCACTGCAGTTGTGGAGAGGCATAATCTAAAACATGGTTTTTCCTACAATGCCCTGTGATACATTCAAATCTCTTTCCTAGATTTCCACATCTTTCCTCCACTCAATAAAATGTGCACTTTCGTTTTCATCTGTTTGTCGTAATGGTTTCAGCAGAACGCTCACATGACTATGAGCAAGTTGATTGCAGGTAGTCATAAGTCTTTTGTAAAGATTAAATAATAATTTAAAGCTTCTGTATTGTCTAGACATGATCAAATAAATTATATAAAATGACTGATTTAACAAGAAATGTGTTGATTAATGACATGGGAACATTTATATTATAACTTTTATCTGCGCAAGCAACAGTTATTTCCTTAAGAAATGATTGCGCCGTTGTTCAATACGTCAAAACAAGTGCAAAAAAAAAAGGAGAATTGAAAAGAAAGAATTCTAGACCATTGTGAAAGGGCAGTCAGGTGAATGTCGTGTGTGTTTAATAATCATACCCAGTTCTCATTCAGCAAACACACATTGAAAATTCACCCTTCTTTTCATTTAAATATCTTGTAGAATTATTCTGAAAACTTGTAGTAATTTGCAGCTTATAATACAACTGGTTGGTTGTTAAATTCCTTGTACAAAATGGGTTTTTCATTGAAAGACACCACATGACTTAAAATCTTAAATCAGTTAATATAAATCTCAGCCACTTCAGGAAAATGGTTTTAAAATGAAATAATAAATTGCAGTTTGAATCAGCATGCATAACTATTTGACAAAGGGTATGTTTCAGTTGATAGTTGGTTGCAAGTGTCTGTTCCACCCATCTGTTCATATCTGTGTTCTATATAAAAGTGTTCACATGAAATAACTTTTTGAGGTTTAGAATAAGGAGAAAATTGGCAATTAAGGTTCCATTTCAGACAATCTAAAAAGAAAGATGGAGCATGAAATGATGTAGGCCAAGTCTCAAATAGAATGCTATGATTGTGAAAGATGGGATAAGAAACTCCTGAAGCGTTACTGAGCTTTGTTAGCCCTTATTCTAGAAGAGGATCTTCATTCATAATATTTTGAATGGAACACTAAGAAAAATAAAAACCTCTGCTCCTTGGAATTGAAATCTCATGTTATACCATCTTTAAATCTTTTCATGCCTGATACTGTGTCCTGATATAGTTGCGGGCCTGGTTTTATTTTGGGTCAAGTTCCCAGCTGCTCCTTGATGAATGAGGACTGTTGTGTTTATATGTGTTGTATAGATGGCCATTGCCTCATTTGTTATTGTAGGAAAACATAAGAACAGCTAAGATTTAAACCAAGCTGTCAAATAAGAAAAGAGGTTGGAAAACACATGCATTGTTAAATTGATATATTGCATGTCTTGTGCACATGATAAAGATGACAAGAGTATCCATTTGAGATAACACTAAAATTATACTTTGTCATGCAAGTTTTTTGCATTTTTTTTCATTCATACTGTGTTAGCGAACACATATAGCTTTGCAGTTCTCAAGTTGACCGGTTAGGATGAATGCAAGCCTTTCTAATGGGGGCCGGTCAGCTTGTTACATTAAATACTCCTTGTCAGAGTTCTGATTAACCAATACAATGGATTATTGTCCTTTCTCCGATAACACCCTATTATTCATTTGGACTAAAATTCTTCCTATCTAAATCAAAGCTCCTTAGTGACTTGGATACTGGGCTTCATCGAGGGTCTTGCATTGGTCTTCTTTTCTTACACCTGTCATTGGTTCGATAGAGACTGTCGGGGTGTGTATCGGTTCCAACACTTGGTCTGGGACAACATAGCGACTGCTCCTTCAATCACTCTCACAGTTGGCAAGCAGTCAAAGGTTTAAAAACCGCTTGGTCTATCTTATAAAACCTGGATTGTTCCCCTCTAATCCGCCTTAGTTGTTTAAGAACTTGTTATGTGATGTTTTGAATGCAAAGGAACTTTAACAAAATTCAATTCTAGGTTATCAGATGCTGGGCATACAAACTAAATTTTTAAAAGGGCCTGTTTTTGTAACAGAAATATAATTGCCTTTTCATAATTAACTGACCTGGTTTTAGCTACAGTCTTAACTGTGCCACCAGATGTATTGATCTTTTTCTGCAGACAAAAAGTGAAAAGTGTTGTTAATGTTTTCATTCATTTAATCTCATGTGATTTGTAGATGTTTGGCCA
Source organism: Magallana gigas (assembly GCF_963853765.1). Lineage (NCBI taxonomy): Eukaryota > Metazoa > Mollusca > Bivalvia > Ostreida > Ostreidae > Magallana > Magallana gigas. The sequence continues at coordinate 46,638,755 of NC_088859.1, read as the reverse complement.
GCCATGTCAAACTGGAGGGTTTAGGAATTTAATGTTTATATAGAAACCAAAATATTTTCTGACCATATATCAGTTTTCACCAATGCATAATTTAAAACTCTCATTGAGTTTGAAGACTCCGGCTTTCAATTCTAGCATGAAGTAATATATTTATATCGGTGTGTACACAACTTTGTCTATGTTTTTTAAAAATTTTGAAATTAAAAGGGTATATATAAATCAAGTACAACCCAGTACAAATATTTCACTTTACCGGATAATTAAGCACAGTGTGATTCATTTGAAAAAAAAAAGATACTTATAATATTAGAAGTAAATACTGAAGAGCAATTATCATATTTTAAAGTTCAAAATCTCGTAAAAAAGAAAATGGAAACTGTTGTCCTTAATGCTAGAAGTAAAAAAAATGAAAGTTCCAGGGACTTTGCTAGTTATCAGATATCAGTGCCTTGTTGTGTATTATGAATTGTCAGCATTGTGACATCTCCATTATCATTTGACAGTGTCCTGGATGAGAGTGTCATACAGAGAAACATAAGGATCCGATATGAACGGGAACTCATCTATGTAAGTTTGACACAGCCATTGGTCACTACTTCAGTATTTTGTTTATTCATTCATTTCATTGATACACACCTGAGTTATGTCCCCTGTTTCAGACTTTCACAGGAAGTATCTTGGTTTCCGTCAACCCGTACAAAATGTTCAACATCTACGGACTGGACATGGTCAAGAAGTACGAGGGCCGCCCACTGGGCTCCATGCCTCCGTAAGTCTCTCCCTTGTGATGTAGACCCAGTCAAGTTCTATAAAAGTTATGCCTTCATTTGTTAATTTCTGAATGCTGTTTCATTTCAGACACCTGTTTGCCATTGGAAGTGCATCTTATGGAAAGATGATGAAAGACACAGAGAACCAAGTTCTAGTGATCAGGTAAGACCCTCACAATTGTTGTGGATGTTTTAATAATTCCTAGAGCCTATCTTGTATTCACAGATAGGGAAGCCCTTCTTGTATATTTTTTTTATTTCAACCTTATTTTATGCAATTACAAAAACAGCTACAAAAAATCACTCCGAATACAAGTACTATGGCCTGTCCTATAAGAAACTTTGTCATAAAAAAATTGGAATGCTTTCAAGGTCTGTTGGTTCCTAGCTAATTTCTTTACATCTTATGCCTTTTTATTAAGCTATTATTTTTTCAATTCTTTTAAGGTCATCTCTAATTTGTATTTCATTAATTAGAAATTAGCACAAGCTTAAACCTTTTCGAATACTTGCCAGGTGGCCCATAAGCATAAGGGAGTGGTATTTTGGTGACCATAAAGTTTCATTTTACATTCTTAATCACGTTATGTAGGATAATTCATGCCGACTTTCTTTTGTCTTTCAACAACTGACAACAAAGGGCAGCTGAAGTGTTTCCATTAGAATCACAGATGAGCTGGATTTAAATGCATAAGAATTTATAAACGTTTGCACTGGATGGTTGTAATATAAATGTAGCTGTTGCATACAAATGAATCACTTAGCATAACTATGATTAGAAGACCAGAGATGGCGATTGGGAATATTAAGGTGGAATAACACACCTGGAAAAAGTCACTCGAATTAACAGTCAATTATTTGATTATGAAAGATATTATGATAAATAAACTGTCAATTTGCAAATAAGCGAAAAATTTGCAGTTTGGGGATAAAAAATGAATATCTTAAAAATTCAATTTAGTAAGTAACAGCAAAAGCCCCCATTGGATTCGAACTCAGGATGTACGGATCACAAGCCCAACACTTTGACCACCTGGCTATGAAGTAAGGTACATGTTGCCGTCGATCAAATCCTTTTAATATAACAAAATGTCGTTTCGATCAGAGGTCAGCCATTTTATGACGATGTGTTATTCCACCTTAATAAATACCTATTTTAGTACCAGAGCATGAACTAATGTGTGAACACCAACATCAATGGTCCTTATACTGCCATCTTTTATAAACAAAATAACATCATATTGTCTTGTTCAAGTCATTTGGTGGTGACAAACCTACAGTATTTCTTTAGCTGTTACGATAATAAAGAGCTAGTGCAATTTATTAATAAAAAAAAGCAAAATGATGACAATGCTGTCTTGGGAGTCTTTTAATTAACTCTCAAAAATGTTTCTATGGTAGGATGGTTGCTTGTAAAGCACTCCCTACCAATGAAAACATTGCTGTAGATCTTGTTTGTCGTGACAGGGTTTTTTTACACCGAAAACGTAATGGAGGGTGATGGGAATGTTTTTGTGTTTCAGCGGAGAATCAGGGTCAGGAAAAACAGAGGCCACCAAGTTAATCATGCAGTACCTGGCTGCAGTCAACAAGTCCGGTAACAACCTCATCACAGAGCAAATTCTGGAGGCCAACCCTCTACTGGAATCCTTTGGTAATGCCAAAACAATTCGGAATGACAACTCCAGCCGATTTGGGAAATACATTGAAGTCTTCTTTAAGCAGTGAGTTGATATCAAAGTTTCATTGCAAAGTCAGGACATTGTTTGTGTCCTATAAACTACAGCTACACAAGGATCAAGTATGGGGTCACAAGTCCTTTTGTCCATTTTGAATTTATAGATTTAATTAGAAGTGTGACTCAATAATAAAATTTAGCGTTGTGGAGAATTTCGGTTGAGGAAATGCCCCTATAAACTAAACAGTTGACATCGTTAAGAAATTCCAAGCAAACACTTTTTAACAACCAAAACATTAGAGAAAACAATCCAATGATGGTTTTGAACTGAGAAGAGCTTGGTCCAGTAGCCCGAACAAATCAGTTAGGACATGCCCTGACTTATTAAAGGTCTTTATTTTGGTCCCTCCTAGCTTTGATGTGATGTCAGAAGATAGATTTCCTGTTGTCAACATAGCAACAGCTGGTTTATTACGATGAGGAATGAATATCATATGTTTTGTGACTAGGAAATTTATTTGTACACACCTTTCATCCCTTTCTGCTTGTTCAGATATTGATCCTCCCACTAGGGAGCTTTTGATTTCCATCCAAATTAGAAAAATAAGATACAAATTCTGAAGAAATGCTTATGGGGTGCTGTTGTGAATTCATCTGCAAGATCAAAACTTTAAGAAATTGTTATAAAATCTTCAAAGATTTTTTTAAAAGTTTGAACAGATCACTGCATTAGATAAATGTGTTTGATGCTTGATTGATGTCAAAAAGGCGTATGAACTTTAAGTTTGGTTAAAATGAACATTTTAATTGGCTTGGCATGATATCAGCAGAATTTTAGCATGAAAACTGTATTGAATTGGGTGTTACGATGAGTACATTTTGTAATTGCAGTGGGTCCATCGTCGGAGCACGTACTCTTGAATATCTATTGGAGAAGTCACGCATGGTTACCCAGGTAAACGTTTTAAAAAGCTCAAGCATTTAGCACATCTCAGGGATAAAAAGCACATTGATATGTCATTTAATCACATGCTACACTTCCTCTATCTGCCGTTTAATGAAAGGTTTAAAAATCATAAAATAAGACTGACTCGTAGGTAAATCGTCAATATTTAAATGTACCAATATTACATAACTTTGATTCTCAGCAAGGTAAACCAGACATGGTTAAAGAAATAGCTCTTCTTCGAATAGAATTGCTCTATAACCAGCAATGGAAGTTTAATCTACAATGGGTAGAAACATGATTAATGAAAATAAGGCTTGGAATATGTGAAAGGTTATCAGAGTTTTGTAATGAATATTTGTTTCTCTTATACTAACTTTGCTGGATGTGTTGGTAGAGCATTTGAGGCAGTAGATAAAGCAGTTTGTTCAGACTGCGGGTGGGGAATCCCGACTTACCTGAACAAGCAGATAAAGGGGGATAGCACGTCCCACGGAATCTACCCAGATCATCACATTTTGCTTATCCTCTGTGCCTAATCTCTGTAACAACTGGTGTAAATCTAGTTCAATATGTTAACTGCTGTTTCTCAGTAGTAAGCTACATGTATTGCAAATTAAAAATGAATTAAATCAATTGTAATGGTATTGAATGAATGGAATGGGAAGGAGGAGATTCTGATGAATAATAAAGGAGTGTTCCGATGCCTTGTGGGTGAAGTGTCCATTTAGTCAGATCTGGTATCTCTCCACTGTCCACAAGTGCTCCATGATCTGAGGAGACAAATATTTAGTTAATGGTCCAGTAATAGACAGAAGATCCTGTTATGATATACACTCAATCATTTGCATTTACGGACTTAAAAACCTGTCAGGGCGTCACCTTCATTATTATTATAAGCATGTATATAAGGGGGCAGGGTTGATCATTAGTTCAAAAGTAGGAATTATCATAACTGGTGCAAGTCCTTTTCTTCCATTGATGAAGGTTCTACAAAAAAATTGGAGTTCTCAAAAATAGCAATTTATTAACTTTCACACCTTATGCAGACATTATCCTTGTTCATAGGAATGGTATTCATTATTTATTTAATAAGTAGTCCAGTTTCTTTGGACAAGTAGAATTGTCCTTTACCATCAAAGTCAGAAAAAGTGTAACTGAGCAACTCCTCTGGAACGTGAACCTGTAGTAAATTCATTGTTGTCAGCTAGGTTTATACGTACACAATTAGATTAATTATTCAGAAAAATTTTGAATTGTGGTGTATTTGAATAATAAAACATTTGTGGCTGTCATGGTTGCATGATTTTATGAAGTGAAGAATTTATAAACACAAATAATGACCTTGTTGAAGAGAAAAAGATCAAGGAATATTACCTGTGTTACAATTAAGATATAGATGCTTAGAAGATTTTAGAATAATTTAGATGTATTTTAAAAATCAGAAGACTTTAATACGTTTTAAAATGACATCTGTCTTGTGGTGTTTTTATGATCAGGCCCTGGGGTGGTATTCTCTGTAGACAAGATCTTTTGTTTATCAGTATAGACAACACAGGTAAATGTGATCGTCTTTTATCACCTGGCTCAAGAAAAAGTTTCGTGATTTATCATCAAGTAAATTAAAAATATGAATGAGTCATTGATATTACTCTATTTGCTAACAATGCTCTTAAAGGGGCATGGTCACGATTTTGGTCAAATTTTAATTTTCTGTTTTTATTATTTGCAATGCTTTATGAATGCATTTCTAATGATCAAATGAAATTTGGGTGCCCGTCGATGAGTTTTAAGCAAGATACAGTGCTCACAATTCTTCGTCATGTAAACAAGGCTCGTTTTTGTTTACATAGGTTCAATATACCAGTAAAAATCTTTTTCAAGATGATTTGTCTATATTCATATTCTTTTTAAGCATGAATTAACAGTTCCTAACCATAAACACATTCATTTTAGGTCTAAAACTGGAATTTTCACTTCAACATTCAAAATGTAAACAAAAGCATTGTTTACATAGCGAGGAATTGTAAACTCTGAAACTCGCTTATAAATCACAAATGACACTCAAATTTTGGTTGCCAATTAAAAATGCCTTACTGAAGCATTATAGACATAAAATCGAAAAAATAATTTTTGACCAAAATCGTGACCATGCCCCTTTAATGTCGGTGAATATGCTAACATTGTCATGCACATCAAGGCTTACTAGTTATTTTATGGTCCAAATCACTATATAAGATTTAAAGATAATGTACAGAAAGCTTTGAATACAACCCATCTGTTTCCCATAATATTGCACTCACTTGAGCAAAGCGGTATTCAGTGTTTGAATAAATTCACTGTTCAAAAACCATTGAATTATTGTATTTATTTACAATGACTATTATCTTCCTGTATTTGTTCTAGGCCCAGGATGAGAGAAACTATCATGTGTTCTACGAGATGCTGGAAGGGATGTCCTCAGACCAGAAAGGAAAATACGGTCTGCAAAATGCGGAGAAGTACTTCTATCTTAACCAGGTATGTTGCTTCACTGGATTTGGATTTTGACAAAAAGATTGAAAGTTTTCATAAGTGCAAATTCCCAACAGCATCTTAATTTTAAGTCTGCATGGTCAATTTCCTGCATCACTTGTCAATAAATATTGGTTTAACCCAGAACTTATGTTTAAAATTGTTAAAAATATTTTAGATATTTTTATTCTCAAAAGTTAGTAGGACATGTTTAGATAAGAAAAAACTCCTTTTAATCTTTAAAAAAGGAGGATCTTTTGCCTATTGTTGGATCATTTACTATTCTGATTCTTGCTTCAGGGAGGGAACTGTAAGATTTCGGGGCGAGATGACAGAGAGAATTATCGAGCTCTGATGGCTGCCCTGGATGTGCTCAGCTTTGAGAGAAGTGAACAGGACACCATCTTCAAAATACTCTCCTCTGTCCTTCACATCGGAAACATTTATTTCAAGAAAATTCATGTAAGCATTTATGGCCTTCTCTTAAGTATTTATAAATATAACAATGCTGTTATTAAACTTCCAGACATAACATTCATGATATCATCAAATTCATATTGGAAAGCAAAGTTTTAAAGTAAAAAAAATACCCACCCATTAATTATCATTTGTGGATAGGTAAAATGATGTATAGCTGAAGGGTATGTTTTGAACTTTAATTGTGTTGTTTGTTTTGGGAATTCTCTCCCGTTACAAAGCTGACCTTGACCTTTCAGGATGAGGCTAGCCATGACACTGTACTTCTGGGGAGTGATGCTGAGATCAAATGGATCTCCCACCTCCTACAGCTGTCGGAGGACTGGCTCAAACAGGCTCTAACCACCAAAGTCACTGTGAGTCCCCTATCAGTTCTTACAATTCATGAATACAAATGAAGCTGACACTATTCGAAATGAAATATGAATTATTTATGGTACACTAAATCTCTGATAAGAGAGAAAACTCTCACTTGGATAAAGATATGATTATTTATTATCAAATATATATAAAAATAAAATTCAATTAAACACAAATTGATTACTCAGGATATTTTATTTTAAATCACATTGCATGATTATTATTATTTTTTTTTTATAAAACTGTCAAGTGAAAATACATTATAAGTTAAATTTTGCATTGGAAGGTCTGCTAAAATTCATTTCAATTATGTATAAAAATTCTTTGGAAAATCATTTTAATGCAACAACATTTTAAATTGGTGTACATAATGACGACAAATTTGAAATATTTTAATTTATGAAATAACCAAGAGTTCTCCTATTTTAGGAAACAAGAGGAGATCGTGTTCTTACTCCATATAACATCGATCAAGCTCTGGACGCAAGGTGAGGCCCCTCAAATCAATGTGTTTACTGTGATATAGAACCTTTATTGTTATTGATATTTCTTGATTTTCTGATGATTTTTTTTTCTGTCTGATAGGGATGCTGTAGCCAAGGCTCTATATAGTCGCCTATTTACCTGGCTGGTCGAGAGGATCAACAATATCATCTGTAGAGCAGAGCGAGACAAAAACACTTCCTTGGCTGTCCTTGACATCTTTGGATTTGAGGTATTCTGAATTCTGATGTGCTTCCTAAACATGTGATTTTCAATTTATTTTGTTTACATCATTAACATTTTTCAAAACTTTTAAAATTATTTTCAGGATTTCCACATGAACAGCTTTGAGCAGCTATGCATCAATTATGCCAATGAAACCATGCAGTTCTTCTTCAATCAACATATTTTCCGTCTGGAGCAGAAAGAATATTCAAGAGAGGGTATCGATTGGTCAACAATAGAATTCCGTGATAACCAACCTGTGATCGATCTGTTGGCCAGTAAACCAACAGGAATTCTGTGTATCCTGGACGATGAATGCAGCTTTCCACAGGTATTAAGCACCAAAAGATTTACAGATATAGAAATTATGTATAGAACAGAGTTGTGACAAGCTTCTAATAAAATTTAGATACCGGGTAATTTTTTTTACCTATATCAAGTTTTTGAATTTAGATAATTTTTTTATATCAAGTTTTTGAATTTTTCTGATTTTGATTTGTTTTATTTTGGATTATGCTGTAAATTTTGTAAGGCATTGACTATAAAATAGGTGTTGAAACAGCACTTTATGGGGGATAACTCCTGCTGAGACGAAATATGATACTACTGAAACTGCAAACAGAATAGCAGATGTTGTTAAAAAGACCTTTAAAGAGACGAGATCTCTAACAATAGTGTTCGTTTTTTAGGCAACAGATATGTCGTTCCTGGAGAAGTGTCACTTCCACCATGACAGTAACAGACTGTATGAGAAGCCGCGGATGTCGGACCCTGTGTTCTATGTCCAGCACTACGCTGGCAGGATCAAGTACAATGTGAGTGTTCTATCACCACAGTCAGCAATCGTCTCACCATTAAATATTGTTTGTAATTCTATTGATTCCACAAATTTTTTGTTTTAAAGGTAAATCATTTTCTGGAGAAGAATAAGGACACTTTAAGGAGTGATGTCATAGAACTGTTGTGTGAAAGCAAGAACAGAGTGAGTACCTCCCAGTCACCATGTTTAGATCAGATTAAGTCCTTTCGTTCTACTGAATATCACTCTTGGTTAAACAAGCTGAATTCAGACATCTTTATGACTTCTCTGATGTCTTTTCTCTGTAGATCATTGCTCAGATGTTTAAGGATATGAGAGATCGCCTCATCACAAAGACCCTCAGCAAGTCGACTGGTCGCTATGTCACCCTCAAACCCCGCACCCCCACCATCTCCGCTGGCTTCACCGAGTCACTCCTATCTCTGATTGACAACATGTCTAAGTAAGGAAACTATATGAAGTGATTAAACATATGTATAAGTAAGCCAGCTCTACTAAGTGATTAACCATACATGTATGTAGAAGTAAGCCAGTTCTTCTGAGTGTCATGGGCTTATATGTACATGTATATACAGCATATACTTTGGAATCACCAATGTTAATGATGGCTTAGTTTTTATGGAGTTTCTGGGTACCCCTTATCCACAAAATAACATTCTCAACAAATTTAAAAGAACGAATCTATGAAATAACATCCCAATGAGCCTCTAAAAGACTGGTGATCCACATAAGTTTTGCTCTACAAATTATTATGACTCTATGATAGAGAGACACACAAATAAAAACTTTGTAAAATGCTCACGAGTGTTTCCATTTATTTCCGTAATATGTGTTTAAGAGTATGCACCAAATAATAGACAATTTTTATTTTTAAAATATCTCTAATTTTTTCTTCAGATGTAATCCATACTTCGTCCGTTGTATCAAACCAAACAATCACAAGGCCCCGATGGTATTCGACACAAAAGTCGTATTAGATCAGCTGAGATATACAGGGATGTTGGAAACGATTCGTATACGCAAGATGGGTTATCCTGTCCGCATCAAATTCCCTATGTTCATTTCAAGGTGTGCTTTCTTAATATTCATTACATGCTCAATCATTGCTCATGAATGTTGTTCATCATGGATCTTTTGATAGTTTATTGGTTTTAACATATTTTATTGATTAAATCAGTGGGATTATATAATATATAAATAGTGCCTGTTTGGGAGAGTAACAGTTGAAATTGACACCCCGAGGAAACCATTGTCAACCGACGCGAAGGGGTGTCAATTTCAACTGTTATCCTCCCAAACAGGCACTATTTATTTTATCATACTGAATGTCTTAATTTTAGAGAATATTTTTACAGTAACTGTTTTTAAATAGAAATGACGTGAATTCTACGGCAAACCCTACGTGCATAATATATGCGCAAGTAACAATTCGTTGTGTTACACGTTGCTAAGTGTGTTGCTAATGCTGAGGGTAATAGAACGGATTATCAACTGCATCTAAACCAATCAGATTTCAGTATTTAACATGAAAGTATAATAAAAGTTCTTATAACCTACGAGTTCCTCTCTCCTATATAAATTTATTGACCAGTAGCTTATTTTTTTTTTTACATGTAATGAGATAGTTTTCATTGTAAATGACAAGATTATGGACAGTTAAAGCTTCTTGATGAAGGAGGCATAGGAAGCTTTCCTGTGATGACCTGAAAAATTTGCTTTTAGACTGTAGATGATGTAGCAGGTATATTATTAAGTACCTTTGATGACCTAAACAAAAATGTTCCTGTGGATTGTAGATATCACTGTTTGTTGCATGGACAAGATCTGAACACTCGACAGCTGCCAAACACCGTGTGCCAAATGGTCCTGAACACCCAGGGCTCGGTGTACAAGGACCTCTACAGGATAGGTGCTACCAAGGTAGGAACCACACCGCACGCAAAGATTCTGTCTAGAAACTCATCGATTTAAATTGTTCTTTATTGGCGGGAAGGGGAGGTCAATTTATTTTGTAGGCTTGCTGAAAGGTACAGTACTAACCATTTTATGTCAGAATTTATTTTGGCAAACATGAATTCCAAAATATTGCAAGCAGCAAAGTAAAATTCAACAAATTTACACTTAAAAGATTGATTTTACAAACCATTTACAAACTACAATCAACAAATAACACAAACACTTTTTAAAAAGAACTTTCTAAGAAATAGATTAGTGGATGTCTCAACTAAACCTTCATCATGAGAGGTCATAAAATTTTATGTAAAAGTATATATGTAAAAAATATTAAGGAAAGTTATGCAGTTATAGGAGTAAAAATCAGAGTTTCATTGTGAAGTAACACCTAGCTACCCTTCATTTCAGATATGATGTCAAGATTTATATAACATAATAAATCGATGTTAACATTTTATCGATTCCACAAAAACAAAAATGCATAGCATTATGGTTCAATAAGCTTTTTAGAACCACCAGATTGCAACAAATACTATGATAAATTTTTCATAAAATTGTAAAAATTTGAAAGGTCTCTTTTTGTGGTTTCACTTAATGGGAGTAGTCAAATATTTTGACTTTAAAATGCTTGTGCCCTGATAGTTTTGCATGGAATACACTAAAACCCTGCAAAATAAATTACAATCATGAAATAAATGGTGACATATCTGAACAGATAATAATAAGATAATAACCATCAAACACGCCATCTATATGATGTAAATATTTTGATGAAATTTTTCAGTACCAAATGAATATTTCAATCATTAACTATAAAAAATTACCCTGGAATTATGAAGATATTAATAGTTGAGTTTATTATTATGTTATATCTCATATGAACCTAAATCTATTTCATTTTTAATGTACTTTATAAAAGTGAGAGAATTTTGTTAACTTTAATTGTTTAAGATGACCACTTCTTAAAACCAACTGATAGAATATTGTTTTCCTTAAACATGATGCAGTATATACTATTTCTCATCAAATACATGTGTATTACAATTTAAGCAAAAAGTCTTTTATACATGTCTTTTCAGAATTTGCTTTTATGTGCCAAGAAATGAATTTCCTTTTGATATAATGTTATAGGAATTTAACTTGTCTGTTGAGACAGTCCCAAAAAACACCTAGACGATGATTTTAGGGAGTAAATTTGGTATAGAAATAAAAACAATTTTCTGTAGTAGTTTTCACCTGAAAAATGACCAGAGTCAATAACTTTGAATTTTATCCCTGGTTGTGCTGACCATTTCTGAACATTTAATTCCTCGATCCCCATGTTGTATTTACAAGTCTGTCAGTTTATCTTTCAATCAGTGATAATGGTGAAATCAGAAGACTGCTTGTGCTGATGATTTATGCAAATGCTATTTTATGACTTGTTAAAGTTTTTTGTGTGATTGATGTCTATCATTCTGACAGAGAGAATATGCAAATCTAATATGCCAAGTGAAATTCTTCGAGAAACCATGATCACATGTATGTAAATAAGGGAAGTGGAGAGGGATTTTTTCTGGCAGTAGGATTTATAGGAAGGACAGCATTATAAAGATGTCAGGTCAAGGAATTTATGCTAACCATTCACACTCTCAGTACCTTGAGAACTGGAACAGGTGTGATACTGACCCAGAATATGTAAACAAGGTCTTTGACACAAACTCTGAGAGTACGTGGGAGGACAGTGAGTGGGGGGAGAATAATGACTCCTCCCTGTGTTCTGAGATTCCCCATCACACTGTACCAAAGTTTCAGGACACTGAGAAATATTCTCTGTGTTGGACCTATGTTAATTGTGGCCTGACCGAATCTGACTCTTTTCAACAGGTGTTTCTGAAGGAGAGTCTGGAACAGGTGTTGGACAAAGAGGCCAAGAAGATCCAGGATGAAGCTATCGTGCGGATTCAAAAGTGCTCACGCATGTTTTTGGCCCGTAAGAAATTCCTGCGAGCAAAGACTTCCATACACAGTTTACAAAGAGCAATCAGGAGATATGCAGCCAGGTAAGATGTCATTGAAATGCATGTTGTTGTTTTTTTACCATCAGGTAAGATGTCAATGAAAAGCATGTTGTCTCCCCAGCCAGGTAAGATGTGAATAAAAAAGATGCTGTCTGACAAAAAACCCCAGACTACTTCAGCAGTATTGTAGCACTTGTATAACAACATTACCAGTGTACATTGTGACATCCTTGATTAGCTAGTTTGAGCTTATTTTCCCATAAGTAAATTATTCTAAACAAAATAAATAGATTGAGTCCTTGAGAAATACCGGTAGATCAATGTTAGTCACAATTAAATGTTTACGGTATACAGGGTTACTTTCTCCCCATGTTATTTTCACCCAAATACACTTGCAAACGGTTTTGCCCCATCTTGAACTTATGTTAAAGTTATGTTAAAGCAGATATAAGTTAAGGCATTCAAATTTACCTAGTCTTGAATTCACCCACTGACAATGAGGGTGAAAGGGGCAAAAAAACCCTAAAAAATGGGGATGAATTTTTCCCTCTATACAGTAAATATGTGTATTTCATATGTAAGCTAGAGGATTGTATTTTTTACGTTCATGATCAGTACTAGTTTTCAATTGATTACTTAATTCATTAACACAATGCATATGCTGGAATTCAATATAAAAGATGTATGATATGATATATGTATGATAGACTACATCAATATATCTGAAGATGAATCATTGCACAACAATATGATGCAATTTGAAAGAACTGAAATAGAACAATGCAAGAGTCAATTGTAGCTGTTCATACTATACGGACAGCTGCCATTGAATTGTCTGTACACTGAATAGGCATTGATAGTAGAAACAAAAGTATATATTACTTCAGTCAATGACGAGACCCGCTGTCACACCTGCTCTCCCTATCAGTAACTACCTGTTATCAAAAATCCATAATAAATAGTTCATGCAATTTTTGGGATATTTTGTATGAATGCCCACAATTTCAGGCTATTATATATTTCATGAATTATTAGATACAGTAATATCATAGTTCTTGAACAAAAAGGTAAGTGGTTTAAATTATTTTTTTACTTGAACATTTCCAAAACTATCTCGTAAAGTTTACAAACATATCCTGGAATGTTGCAATCAGTAATTATCAATTATCTTAGAACAGCAGATTTGTTAACTTCAATGATTAACAAAGCGTGACCATTATAGAGACAGGTAAATGAGAGTGTTTTGTCACCTTATCTACATGAAACGTATACTTGGTAATTAAGCTCTCACACAGTACTAGTATAGGTCCATCTTTGTTGATCAACACAGAAAGATCAAGGTCATTCTTCAGAAACTGTCATGAACTATTTCTATTCAAAACATTAGATAAACTTTATTGAGGCAAATTGACTGGAAAATAAAATGATAACGGAAATAAGATGATATGGTGCCATAATGCTTGTATTTTATCTTAAATTTGATCAGAAACTACGCCCTGCGGAAATCCTATTTTTCAAAAACAAATTATTAATGACACATTCCAAATCAAGTGTCTGAACAAAAAAATTAAGTGAAATTCTTTTGATTGCGTAATGCATTTTTGTTCTTTGTGAAATACAATCCTCTGACTTTGTTTATATACCTGTTTTCACAGGAAGAAGTTCTTGTTGGTCAGAAATGGCATCATCAAGGCCCAGGCCCAGTTTCGGATGTACCGACAGCGAAAGAGATATCTGAAGGTAAGACAACATTAGTTTTCACACCTGACCCACAATTTTTGTTCAGGTAACATAGGTCCACCTAAAGCCTGTCCCCCAGGCCAGAAGTGTATTAGCATGAAGCAGAGTTTGAGATAAGCACCCAGGCTCACTTAATCATTCACCGGCTAGAGGGGACACACCCAGGGCATATCTGTTGTGTAGTCATTGTTATAGTCCAACATCATTCACTTCTTTTGTTACCTGGAAATGATAATGCACCTGTATGACATTTTGGATTAACTTGAGGGACAATGCTTTACTGGGTAAGAAATTGATAACATCAGCACATGCTCATTATTTATCTGCATAAAGTAAGGAAAAAATTTTTTTTGTAAAGAGAACATTAGAGTAATGAATCATATTATGTGTTACTTGACACATATTATTAAGATAGCCAGCTTATGAAAGCATCTTCTGTTTGGAAGCTTTCAAAATTCAATTATTGTCTTATCATTATGAAATGGGAATTAAAAGAGGCCTAATTATTTCCCTACATGGCTATTCTATTATGGGGATATAACAAGGTACATAAAACAGTCTGTGAAATCAATGTTACATGTCGAGATTGAGTGATCACCACACATCAAGCTGATCAGCCATACCACAACGAACCACTGTCCGTCAAACAGCAGGCTCAGCGAGACAGCCATGTACACCACAGGCTGCACGGTCAGGGAACTACCCAGCAACTGTACCCTCAGGGAACCACCCAGTAGCAGCTTGTACTGGGCTCACTCCGATCAGTACTCGGACGAGTCGAGCGAGTCTGAGTTTAGTGTTAACTCGGAGGATGATTCTTTTTGCAGTGAAGTGTATTTCTATTTTTCGCAGACCCGGGAGGAGTTGAAGAGGAAACTGGAACACGAGAGGCTGATGAGGCAGCGACAGGAGGAAGAGGCGAAGATGGAGAGGGAGAGGAAGGTAAGGTCAATGGGTCAATAGGTCAGCTACTGTAGCATCTGGGTCACCACTGGGTCAGTGGCTGTAATTGTGAGGCTGGACTCTCTGTGATATATAGGAGCAGGGTAGCATGTCACTGAACATGTAGCTGTTTTGAATTCATTATTTGCATAATTTTGCTTACAAATTGGAGCACACTCACATTTGTTTTAGTTTTTTTGGCTTGGTTTTTTTTTATTGTCATTATTATGAATTTTCTTTTCTTGAAGTACAAAATCAAACTTTACATGGTTTTTGGTCATTGGGAATAATAATAATATAGTTGGAAAGTGGTTGAAAGGCCTGAAAGTGATGTTTTTTACAGTTTTCAACTCTGTTAAAAGAGAGTAGGGAAGGTATTGACATGTGTGTAGCATACAGGGACTGTACATTTATGTTACTCTCTGTGTGGACTTCATGCCAAAAATGAGAATAAACGCAATCAGAAATTGAGATACCTGGCATACACATTATGCTTGCAAATTATTGAGTCAGACATATGGTACATGTATATTTTAATCATCATTGCTTTTTCCATGTGTATCTTTTTTCTCTCTGATATGAATCAATTGTGTACTCTTATTGTTGAAGATAAACTAAAAATGAGGGATAATAAATAAGAGCATCATAAGTATAAAGAAGATAAGTATAGAAAGGATTGTAATTGTCTAGGACTTACTGTCAGCTGGCCGTGGAGATCGCACTTTAGCGAATACGTTTTGATGGATTTCCTTCTCACCTCTGCTTGTCACAGAGGCCGTTATTTTATATCCAGATCACTTATTTATCATGTCATGGCCAAATGAGCCCCAACATCCCAATCCATTCTCCCGACCCAAGGACAATCTACTGTACTCTCTTGTAACCTTTGTAACCTTTTGAGGAAGCAAGACAACAGAAAATATCAAATGGACATTGGTTTTCTTATGATATAATGCAAGTGTTCCTTGATTATTATTTTTTGTAATCAGGTTTTTCCATTGTGCATATGTTAGTGTGGGTTTGAACTTTATTGACATCTGCTGTTTGTCAACCAGCTACATTCCAGCACAGAAAAACGAAAAGATAGCTAACTTTACTAAAGGCAAAATATTTTGGGTTAAAAACTTTCAAGTATGTGAAACATTTGCTTGCCATATTAGGTTAGTGTTCTCCAGATACAAGGCCCTCCCCCACTGGCCTTCCACCAAATGTTTTGTGTGCAATTAGTAGAACATGCCTTAGCAGTAGTTGTTTTCTGTCCAAATACAAGTAGACTCTTATTGATTCAGGAATGAGAAAGCAATAAAAGGACTATTAGGTATCCTGCTTTGACTGGTCGACCAGGATGTCTCCCCTACCATTGTAGTCTCAAGTTATGTTGTATGTAAACCTGCCCCACTTTAGACCCATTGACTTGTAAGCTGTTACCCATTCTGTGATAAGCATTATAAATTTATCTGGACCAGTAACAGAATCTACCACTAACTTTCTATTAGAGTCCACACTATGTAACATGTACATCAATTTAGATAACGCAGGTTCAGGCATATTAATTCATGCTAAATTACATGTGACAAACACAATGATACTTATATTCATGCCATGGTTTTACTTGTTCAGTTCTATCTAGTAATGTTTCAAAAATGAAACTTTTTCTTTTCCTTTCAAATTTTAGATAATCAAATGACATACTGGTAAATTCATAAAACTTTTTAAACATTTCATGTAACGGTTTTCAAATTTACCCCACACTGAGCAATGTAGATAAGTACCAAATTGATATTCATATACAATCAGTGTACTCAGACTCCACAAATTCTATCAGTTAAATATATAGACAAGCCGTTCTTGTAGGCTAGCAATCATCATTCATAGTGTACCTAGGACAAGGCTATTTTGACACAGAGGTACATTTCTCATTGGGAACTTGTCTTTTCTCCATAAGTTATAATAAATATGTCCTTTCCGTAGTGAGGTATATGGTACAGATTCAACATGTGACCCCCTTCAATCTGTCTTCAGTCCTCCTCTTCTGTTTTTCACTCAGTATGCATATTAAGGGGTTCATCAATGGTTTGTTGACTGTCTTGTTTCATTTTGACTTATTGTATTGACCATGTCTTACTTTCCAGTGATTATTACTATTCAAATTCTGTTTCTCAATCAATTTCATAATTTTATTTTAAATGAAAGAAATTGTTTTTATTATATTCTTGTTTTGATGGATATGGTTGTAGGCTCGACATGAGCGCCAGATTGCGTCGATCACAAACCTGGACATTCCTGGGGAGTTGGCGTTTGTGTACAATAAGTTGGATGGTAAGTACTGCAGTCCCACATTAGACGTCCATTAGTATACAGATAAGTGATATTTTACTGCCTGGTATTTATGCCTGTTTTGGGTTTTGACAGATTGGCAGTCTATAAACAATGATCGGCACATCATTACGGTCAATCGGGAGGTCCAACAGATGGACCAGCACTATCGCCTGCCAGAAGACATCAATGCTCACGCGTTTAGTAAATTTACCAGTGTCTTCTTCAAGGTAGGTCTTGCTGACGCATATTGTAAACATTAATTGATTAATCGAGAGTATTTATGGGTATTTCATAAACTGGTATTACAAATGAGATTTTTTTCTTGATTCTTGAAATTTTCAGCACAGTTGAAAAGTTTTCTTTAAATATATTTTAAAAAAGAGGATATAATAAATTGCAGTCTAAGTGAATGGAATTTTATTTTTTAGGATCCTAACTGGGGCTTCATGCTTAACCCCATCAAGTCTTCCCTTACCCAAGGTGTGAATGGAGAGGAACTGAACCAGATTGCTGTAGCGGTCTTCAAACTGGTAAGAGACTTCAGTGTAAACATATTTATTGTGTATGGTAATTGTTTTGATACAATTTGGTAATGAAATTTTGCTTCTTTTATTTTGGTTGATAATGACATTTTGCTATTTTGTATAGATCCTGCGACTCATGTATGATAGAAATCTCCGAGATCGTCAAGAAAAGGCCATGGTTGATTATATTATTCAAATGGTAATTACCCTCTCAATTTTTAAATCTAAATACTTCACTCATACCAAGATAAAATCATACACTTATTGGGTGCAATGTTTCCACTTTTGCTGATGATCTTTGAATTGAAATGAAGGGTCTACAAAATGAGGGCTTGAGGGATGAAATATACAGTCAGATTGCCAACCAGTGCTGGAACAACCAGAATCTGGGGGCCATTGAGAAAGGATGGAATCTAATGGCTGCCTGTCTAAGTGCCTTCCCTCCCAGCAAACGATTATGCAAATATCTTATCAAGTAAGAACAACTTTGTCTTATAAAGTATTCATTACCTAAATTTCAGAAAATATACATATCTTAAATTGACAAACACAGATACTTTTCGTTTTAAGGTGCTATATTATTTTTGGAGAAAAATAATTTGAGGTTATTTACACAATAGAATGAAGCATTATACATGATAACGTAGATTTGAAATGAAATGATTTTGTGTTTCAGATTTGTGTCAGACATCGGACTAGAGGGATACCAGCAGCTGTGCCAACACAAGGCTCTCCAGTGTGCTAACATAGAGCCAAAGTTCTCCCGCGTGTACCCACCTTGTCTCCTGGAGTGGAGGGCTATACAGCAGAAAGCCAACATGGCTCTGGAGGCCAGGTTTCCTGATGGTGAGTTGTCCAATCAAAAAGAAGTTGACCAATCAGACTTGTTTGTTTTGGTTAGGTTTTTTTCAAGTAAATTTTAAGCTGATTTCAATAGAATTAAATCTCTGTTCATCTAGCAGCTAATTGAAATTAAATCGGTTAATATTATTTTTAGGTCACAAAATGATTGGTCATGTGGAATCTTGGACCAACGCCGAGCTGTTCGCAAGACACCTGTTGAACATAAGGTGAGTAGGAGAGGTCATTGCTTATAAGCCGTGACAATTATGGCCATAAGTTTTATGTATAATTAATCTCTGCTGTCCCTCGTTAACAGAGGCTTGCAGGAGAACAGCTATGGCTGGACAGTGCAGGTACAAGAAGAGGTGGACTACTATGAGATTATGGGATATGACTACGTCCTTGACATTTTGAGTGAGATGGAGATACCCCCAGGATTCCCTTACTGCAAGTCGTATTATCTGGCCTCATCGGACAGGACCAGAGAACCCCCAACCATGAGAAGGGGCCTCTACAAAAACTCGTAAGAAAACAAATTTATCAGTGATAAAGTTTTGTAGTTTAAACTACCTTATTTTGTTAATAGCTGAGAAAAAGTTGTTTTGTCTGAAAAGCGTTGTTTTGTCTGAAAAGCATTGAACCAGTTCAACACAAAGAATTTTTTAGGTTCTGATGTTTATAATTTATGATCTAGTGATTTGATCTCTTGCCAGGGTAGTAATAGCCTGAAAACAAAAGGTGGTAGCTAATGTGCTAACTAAACATTTTTATCATGCCTTTCAGCCCACATAGCGTGGACGATGAGAGATACCTGAAATTATATGGATCCCTACCCCAGCCCCTGGAAGTGACGCACTCTCGCATTGAGTCCAGATCGTTCACACCAAGGAGTGCATTCATGGAGGAGGGTGATGATGGAATCGAGTTCTCTATGACAAGTGTACTAAATCAAAGACCAACAGAATTAATGATGGATGGACTCTCTGGTTCAAAGTTAAACATGAGATATAACAAACGTAAAGCTCCAAGTCCGCCAACTTTGAATGGAAATGGTGTGGTGTCAAATGGAATTCCAAATGGGCATATAACTCCTATTGTGGAAGACTTGGAACAAGTTGGGTTGGATCCTAGGTCCAAATTAAACACGCGCTATGTGAACGGTGTGCACAGTAACGGAGTGGGCACCCCAAGGACTGACGAGGACCTCAGTCCACATTCTAAACTCAATTCTCGCTATGTGAAATCAGGAGTAATAATCAAGGAACGTGAGCGTATACGACGCCACGGACCAGGGATAGGAATGTCAAGGAAACAGAACCAGGATCGCTATCTGGAGCGTATTTCTGCTGCATCTGATATCTCTGCAGCCACGGGACAGTCGGACTGGTCCCACTGGGTGGAGGATGTGTTTAACAATGCTCTCAATGAGCATGTCGACACCCTGAGTGATGCCCACACCCTGGAGAACCGACTGAAGGGAGGGGGTAAGGGTGTGCCTGGCCCAGGCATTCAGCCTGCTCCAATTCCCCCAACAAACCTCCCGCTGCTGAATTTCGGACTCCCAGCTAACAGCATGCCCACCTCCCCACAAATGGTGCCTGGGAATGGTAAGTCTGCAGTCATTCTTAATAGGGATTTGATGCTGTGATGTCATTTATGTGTCGAAAGGGAAGGTTTAATGGGTTCATTGCCACAGACTCAAAGTTCATGAGGCGGGAGAATTTATGGTCTGTCCATGTTAAAAGTGGCAGTGGGTGATTACTGAGAAACATTGAGAAAGTTTCGGGATTTATGATACTGCTTAGCAGACAGAATAAGAATGAGTCAAAAGATTTCAGAGTTTGTGGTTTTTAGAAACAAATGACTCCATAGTATTAGTATTTTAGTTTGGAAAATGATATTTCCCTTGATTTATTTGTCTAGTAGCAATAATGAATTATGATTGTAACCATTTCATATCAAGATTTGTCAGAGTTAATTATTACATGTATTGGTCTTGTCCCTTGAAGGTGTTGAGCCAGAGATTGTGTATTAGTTTGACCTTCATTTGACAGTGGTGTATTCAGCACCATCCTTTGCCCTGAAAATCTCAGATTGTGTGGTAGTAAAAATGATGCCCTGAAGTTGTAAAGTAACAGTATGCTGTGTAAGGTAGGAATGTTTTTGGTGTGTGGAGTCCCTTTGTTGGATGTAGTTGTGGCCCCTGCAGTCATGTACAGCCCTATTTATCACACAGAAGTGCAGGCTATTTGGTTAGGCCCTGTCGGTGATGAATGATAGGTGGCGCTCAAACATTGTGTTTGTCAGCTTCAAAGCACAGGGCGGGACGGATAGGATGTCACCTGTACAGGTGATCATTCCCGGGTCAACCGTCCCCTCTGTCAGACACTCGCCAAACTCGCAGCACTCCAATCTATGGGTACTCACCAGGAAGAGCAGACTCGGTCTGCATTTGTTCAATATGAGCCTCCTACAAGCCAGGCTCGAGGAATTCTTATTACTGTGGGTTCGAAAGATGGCAAAGTCGAGCAAAGTGAGTACTCGCATTTTAGTGGAATTTATCAATGGAATGGATTAAGTAAACCTTGGTGTCAGGTTGTATAGATCTTTTTCCAAAAATGTTCATTTGCACTGTGATTTACACTGAATGTAATTAGCCTACCTGGTAGTTATCAAGAAAAGGTACAGTACTTAAATTATTTAAATTTTCATTGCTTTTGTGCTGAGTACCTTTGTTAGAGAAGGATAAATGGTCAAAAAGTTAAAATTGCAAAGTTGTCTGGATCTGTTCAGAGAAGAAGCGGCAACAAGATTGTTGATGGCAATATTTATGTGAGTCATGATGATGCTTAGCAAGTTGCCTGTGAGGGGTGATATACAGTCTGGATGATGTGACAGATTAAGTGGTTAACAGATAACATAGGTCTGGAATGTATCAACAATGCAACAAACATTACGCATTTTATGGGGAGTGAAGCATCAATTGACGCAGAGTTGTAAACGTCTGGTGATGCATGTTTATCTTCTTATGCTTCCCTTCACACAGAGGATTAATTAATTAAGGTGTTTTATGGTGAAACGTTTCTTCATTAAAAGATTGGATCTTGTTAGAGATCACAGTTCTTCCATTCATTTTATTTGTGATTGAGAAGTGTACAGGGTATGAAGGCTGAACAAATAAGTTGAATGACTTCTTTCGAAAATTTACATACATGTACTGTAAAAGCAAATATTTTCATTGGGTCATATTTCGTTTTTAAACCCCCCAAAAAATCCTTGACATTTAATTTCGTCATAATGTAATCTCATTGTATTCATTAATACTTGGGTTAAAAATTCGCCATGGATTTAATTTCATTGATATACATGTATACTGCCGACGAAAAAAACAAAATTAAAACCTCAATGAATATTTTTGCTTCTACAGTAGTCAAAAAAAAAGATGTGTACATGTATTTAGAAATAAAGTTGTTTTTGAATTTGGCTTTTTATTATATGACAATGTGTTTTGTATTTCAGATCCTCTACAAATGGCCGCCCATCAAATGGCACAGCAGAACCAACAACAAGCATTGTACAATGCCTATCTCCAACAGATGGTCAGTTTCAACCTTGTTTCTCTTAATGTTTACTGAATTTCAGTTTAATTTGCAGTGTATTTTTTAATCATTAACGTGTAAATTGATTCTGTTAACCTCCAGGCTAACCTACAGGCTCAAGCACAAGCACAGGCACAGCTTCAGCAACAGCGACAGCAACAGCAAACTCTAATGCAGTCAGCACAGCAGCAAATGTTGCAACAACAACTTCTGCAAATGCAGCAGCAACAACAGGTTCCCCCAAACCTTGTGAGCCCAGCTTCCAGCTTCAATTCTGTTGGACCATTCCCTGTGGTGACACCCAGAGACCAACACCAGATGAATGGAGGGATGCTGATGACTTCCTCTACACAACCATTCATAGCAAGTGCACAAGGGGGCCAGATCAACAGCCAAGTAGGAATGGGAATACAGATCCCAGTTTCGTCAGTGACCACAGCAGAAGTGGGCAGCTCTGGTGCCCCCAAAAAGGTCTACAAAATGAAGAGTCAGTTTGAGGGACACACGGAACACAAGACTTTCGGCCAGCAGAATGTGGCTCCTGTTGTAAACACAGCATCCATCCAAGATCAGTTTGCAGAGAGCTCAGAGAGGAAGGAATCTACTGTAAGGATGGTGTCTGCCCCCGCTCCACCTCCCCCTCCAAAGTACCAGGACAAAGAAATGATGAGCCCCCGCATGCAGCCTGCTCCCCCACCACCCCCACCCCCTCCCCCGGCCATGCAAATCACAGAGGACTCTTTTGACAGAGAGAAAGGCATGTTTACATTTACTGACAAGCAAGGGCGTGCCAGAACTGTTCGAATTGGAAAGGTTGTCTGGCCTCCTCCCTCGATGGAGCAGGAGAAGAGGGCCAGGGAAGTAGGTCGGTTAGAGATCGACGAAAATGTGAAACAGAATCTTCATGACAGATTCAGTCCTAAGAAACAGTGGAAAAAGCCAGAGGCACCCAAAGAGGAACAGAAGCCTGAGAAGGTAAGGAAATAAGGAAATAGCCAGTTCAAGAATGGTTAGACAGTGTATTGTTTATGCTTTTATGCCTTATACAATAAATCCCAAATAATGGTTTAATCGTTATTTAATGGATTAGGAACGCAAGAGTAAATCTTTGGCGGAATCTGTGCACTTGGCCACCTTACAGTTGTTGGAGCAGAAACTAGGAGGGAACAAGGAACAGGAGACCAATGAGAAGGAAATTATTGCCACCAAAATTATCCAAGGTCAGTCTCCTAGAACGGTGCTGGGTTTGGGGACATTATCATTTGTATTTCAGTTATACATCATACGTTGCTTGATGTAGCATGAAAAAAATCCAGTATGCATGGTTAATAGAGAGTAATTTCAATGGGGCTTTTTTATATTTAATGGTAAAATGTGTTTTAGAATATACATTAAATAATCTAACAAAAAAAGAAAAGTTCTAATACAAGTATGCCTGGTTGATCGGGGAAAAATGTTGATGAGACATTTTTATTGAATGTGTAATAAATGATATACAGTAAATAGTCCAAAACTTGCTTAAAGATATGCATGAATTCATGTTGAAGTTGTATGACATTGCATGCTGATAACATTTCCCATTGTAGATCCAGGTCCTCCTCCGGCTGCACCGAAACCACCGGGTACATTTACATCTCATAGCCTAGTTCTCTTCTCTCTACCTACTCAAACCAAGTGGTTGAAAGTTTATAAAATCAAACTTTTTGAACAAACACCTTGTATTCATGGTTTTTAAAAAAAACTTAAAACTGAAGACTGTATGTTACTTTGTAGAACCAGTTAAACCACCTGAACCAGTTAAAAAGAAGGGTACTATTTTAAGTGCTTCAATTTTCATCACTGCTTACATTTAACCCAATGGAAACCATCAGAGAATAAATTTTCCCATTTTTTAAAAATAATAATGATCTAAAATTAATGAGTTTTGTTGCTTTTGGACACTGTAAAAAAAGTATCGGGAAAAATAGAAAAAAGAAGGTGAACCCAACTTAACTCAAAACATCTATCCGTAATATATTATTATTGTAAATGCTTCAGTAATTTTTTTGTCAATAAAAAATAATAATTAAATCATTATGATATTCTTTGGAAAATTCAAATTAACCAAAAAATAAGAAAATTTGACCAAGAAACATTAACATAGAGATAAAAGAATGATACGTGACTAGAGAAATGATGTGCATTGTAGAGCCAATCGTTCCCAGAAAACCGGCTCCTAAACCTATACAGCATGGTACAGTTACTGCACCGATATTCTACTCTTAAACTTCAAACTCATGATATTGCACGGAATAAACATGTCCAGTTCTTTCTTTTGCAAATTCTTTATTTATCAATTTAGTTGAATACCTTATTTCTGAGGGTCTGTGCACTGTCTGCTTTGTAACATGAAGATAAACTGATCCTCATTGAATGTGAAATTTTATTTTTGTAATGATCATTAATAGTACTACTTTTTTGTCTATAGGGTTTTTTTTTTGTTTGGGGGGGGGGGGGGGGGATTGAATCTTCAAGATTTGACAAAGTTGTTCTAAAATTTTAATGGTTTGAATCATTTTGATTAATTCTTGTTTTTGTGTGATAATTTTGGCTTTGTTTTGAACATTAAATTTTGGTTATCAGTAGATGATCTAGCTGCTTTCTTAAAAACACTGCTTTAATTTCAAATGAACATACAATTTATCAGAATTATAGACACTTTGCTTTACTTTTTTAAAATAAAATAAATTGTAGTGAAAATGAAGTAAAATACATGTAGTAGATTAAAAAATACATATTTATGTTTCAATTGACTGTGCACATCTTTGTTTCAAATCCAGCAGGGTTCTACAGATAAGATAAAGTGAAATAAATCAATTGGCAGATTTCTAGGAGAGACTTTTAAAAAATTTATTCAATATAATGAGATATATTTAGTTTAATTCGCATTTTATTATAGAACCAGAACCGAAAAAGCCAGAGAAGGATGAGGAAGAGCAGGGTACAAAAAAATTCATAACTAGAGAGTGCTGTGATTTTACACATAAAGGGAGCTAACTCCAATTATTATTTGTTAATAGCGACTGCTGTGATTAAAGGGAGCTAAATCCCACAACTTTCCTTAGGCTACATTATACATCTATATGCATTGCACCTGGGCTTACTTCTCTCCGCACACCTGTATATTTCAGCTTGTCCACCTGTCATTTTATGGTCAATTTTTAACATTACTTGACACATTTATATCATCTATCTATTAGGATTTTCATTCACCAAGTGTTATTTATAACTTAAGATATGTGAACATTTATGTATTATGATTACATGTTGTTTAAATTCAATGTTTAAGTTAATTTCATTAATATCATATACTTTTTGCATTATTATCATCATGAAGTGTACTGTGAAAGTGAGTTCATCCAAAAAAAATTTAGTCTGACATTTTAACTGTTTCCATTAGACATATACATGTATTAGTAACAAACAAAGATTGATGAAATTACCTCTATCCCATTACCTTTGCTTTATCTGAATTTTTGCTTAGCCTGTCTTTGATTGCTTAATTAATCTGATTTATCTAAATTAATGTCAGGTAATATCTAAATAATTCAATTACACAGAAAAAAGATATCAAATCAAAGAAAGATTTTTTTATCAACTGAACTTTACGTTTTTACATTAGATTGAAATGTGTCTTGGTTGTTTATGTGAAATTTGTTACATCTATAAATAATTTTGTAAAAGTAGTTAATCTGTATAAAAGTCAGTCAGGTAACAGTGAGTTTTGAATTGACAAGTGATCTAGCTGTCCTGTTGTTTTAGTAGAGCCCCCACCCCTCCCCAGGAGTGCCCCACCCCCTCTGCCTGCCCCCACCCAGGCTCTGGAGACGGTGAGTGTGAAGAAGAAGGAGCCACAGTTTCTGATCAATTACACAGAGCTGGAGAAGGTGGTCACACGCCTCTACCCCCAGGGAAAACAGAAGTACCTGTCCTACAGCAATGTACCCTGGACCCTCAACCTGAGAAAAGAGGTGAGTATTTTCACCACTTGGGGCTAGAGTGGGAAAAAATTAACATCATTTCGTTCCCATTACTTTGGTGCCTTTAGGACTTCATTGACCATGTCAGAGTGTTTGGCCCTAATTCAATGCTCTTTATGCAATACATTGGATATCACCACCAAGTCCATGTTAGGGTTGTGCTGAACTATTTGGGCTGTGTTCTAGGTTTATCCAGAGAATGGACAGTGCTTCAACTAATAGGACCCCATTTCTGGGTCTTAAGTACATGTCTGAATATTTCTGGGAGATGTTTACGGCTTGTGTACTAATGAGCATACCTTGTCCAACAAGTGTTGGGGGTCAGGGTTTTTGGTCTGCTATAAATGCCACCTTTGATGATTTGATAGCTGTTGTACGTGTGTGGGGATGATACCACTGATTGCTGTGGCAGGGACGCCTGTCTCTTTAGCAATGAATGCCTGGGTCTTCCACCGCTGGACCACGATTCTGGCGCTTGATCCTCCCACACCGGAGCTTCTTCCCTGGGTGGGGGAGCTCACTGAATGGCACGGTGCGGGACTGACCAGGCCCAGGTGATTGACTGCTTGTCAGGGCACCACCAGTTATAATACTATTTACACATGAAGCTAATCATGTTATTTATGAGCAATACACAAAACATTAGGTTGAGTGCGACACATCAGAACAGAACACTTTTTGGGGGGAATAGTGTGAGGTTTTTAAGTGGAGATAGGATTTTAGTTTAGAAAGATGTGCTTCATTTTATTTGGTTTTGTTTGGAATTAGGAATTAAAATGTATCCTACTAATAGACCATTCATAATGGTGAACCCATCTCACATGATGAATGAAATGCCGCTTTGCATAAACATCAGGAAAGAGGTATTTAAAGTGGTCATTTGTTTATGGAATATTTTCTGATCAAGATAATTTCTAATACTTACAATCAGAAGTTTGTTTGAGAGATGTCTCTGTGATAAGGAAGGTTGATTTTAATTGTATGTTTATTTTCATTCAAACATTGCCCTCAGGATATGTTAAGGATGACTCGATTAATGTTTATTGCTGTTTTCCCATAAAGTTCAAGGCAAATGGATTAAATAATTAAAGATCTCAATAACTTAAAGTGAGGTCAACAATTTACCATTACGTGGATACGTTTCAGGTTTTCCACCCACGGGAGCGGCTGGAGAATCCAATGGCCCTCCACCTTGTCTTCTGTCAGGTGGTGCAGGATGTGTACAATGGCGGATGTGTCCGCATCAACAAAGAGGACAGAATCAAAATGAGGGGAATGCTGGGTAAGTGACCTCACATGCATTATGGGTAAAAAGCATTATATATCACTTAGCTAAAAATGTTACAGATGAGTGGTTAAAGATGAAAAGGATAAAGGCATGTTTAAGTATCAAATTAATTTGAATGTATCGTTGGAGTTAAAGAATATCTAGGCTGATCCAATCAAGTTATTTTTTCAAATGGAATACATTTACTTGAAGGTACATGTAGTATATTTTGTATTGAATATTCATCTTTACAGAGAGTTATGGAGTCAACAAAGATAACTATTTGAATGGAAATTTTAGAGACCAAGTGAAAAAGATTATTGTTGACACTGCTAAGGAATGGCCGACATATTTTGCTAAATTGTTCCCAGTGGCTGTAAGTATAATGCAGATACTTACAACTCTGCTTAAAGCAATATGAGCTGTATTTCTTAAAATTTTATTTTGCTGCAAAAACCTGCTAGTATGCAAAGTCTGCATGTAACTTAGACTTTTATGATAAATAAGATTTGATAAAAATCATTTATTTTTGTCAGAAGAAAGATTTCTCTTCTAAGGAATATATAGCAGTTCAATTTTTGTACAGGACGACAATAATTCAATTTTGCTTTATTAAAGGCTTCTTCACGGCTTTTCCCACAAAAATAAGGCTAACAGAAATTAATAAACCATGATATTTTTGGTCATTTTAGTAGAAAATAACATTTTTGTGAGAAAAAATTCAGCATGAAAATTGCAGCTCATATTGCTTTAATGTGTTTCAGATGTTTAAACACCATGGTTTTTCTCCTGCCGTTTTATATGCTTTTGACCTTGAATTTATCTGCAATTTTCAGGGTCAAGGTCAGTATGGTGGGATTCGTTACGTGGGAGTTAACCACAATGGCATCAACTTCCTGACGAGGGAGCGGTCCCTGGTGGAGGATTACCTAGATGTTGTGGAGCATCATAAGTTAGTTTTCTGCAATTACCTCTCAGTGTTCATTATGATATATTCACATTGGCAAAAAAACTTCACCTTTCTTTTGAAAAATATATGTGTATATATATTTTCTTTTCAGTTTTGAAGATATCATTGATGTAGTGCTGCCAACCAAAGACACAGTTCAGATCAATCTGAAGAGCAAGTCGGTGGTTCTGTTCACAAACAGGGTGGGTCATAGTGTCACTGCTCTTAGACACTGTTCTCTTCGACACTGTTCTGTAAATTAGTGTCATTCTGTGCATCAACAGAAGTAAATGCACTGTCTATTGTTTATTTTCAGGCCTCACAATTGAAGGAGATGATAGATCTTTATCTTCAGGAATCAGACAAGGTAAACTGTTGACTCCTGGGAAATCTATTCTTCTAGTACAAGTATAAGCAAGCATTTTTAGCTCACCTGAACCAAAGGTTCAAGTGAGCTTTTCTGATCACCCGTTGTCCGTCGTCCGTCCGTCCGTCCGTCTGTCTGTCTGTCCGTCCGTCTGTAAACTTTTCACATTTTCAACTTCTTCTCAAAAACCACTGGGCCAAATTTAACCAAATTTAGTACAAAGCGTCCTTATGGAAAGGGGGTTATAAATTGTAAAAATAAAGGGCACAGCCCTTTTCAAAAGGGAGATAATGGCGAAACAGTAAGTATATGGTGCATGTCTTTAAAAATCTTCTTCTCAAGAACCACTGCACCAGAAATGCCAATATTTACACAAAAGCTTGTATATATAGTGAAGATTCTAAATTGTAAAAATCGTGACCCTCGGACCAAAACTGGGGCCCCAGGCGGGGTTCAAAGTTTAACATAGAAATACATAGGAAAATGTTTTAAAAAATCTTCTTCTCAAGAACCACTGTACCAGAAATGCCAATATTTACACAAAAACTTGTATACATAGTGAAGATTCTAAATTGTAAAAATCGTGACCCTCGGACCAAAACTGGGGCCCCAGGCGGGGTTCAAAGTTTAACATAGAAATACATAGGAAAATTTTTAAAAAATCTTCTTCTCAAGAACCACTGCACCAGAAATGCTAATATTTACACAAAAGCTTGTATACATAGTGAAGATTCTAAATTGTAAAAATCGTGACCCTCGGACCAAAACTGGGGCCCCAGGCGGGGTTCAAATTTAACATAGATATACCTTAGGAAAATGTTTAAAAAATCTTCTTCTCAAGAACCACTGCACCAGAAATGCCAATATTTACACAAAAGCTTGTATATATAGTGAAGATTCTAAATTATAACAATCGTGACCCTCGGACCAAAACTGGGGCCCCAGGCGGGGTTCAAAGTTTAACATAGATATACCTTAGGAAAATGTTTAAAAAATCTTCTTCTCAAGAACCACTGCACCAGAAATGCCAATATTTACACAAAAGCTTGTATGTATAATGAAGATTCTAAATTGTAGAAATCGTGACCCTCAAATCAAAACTGCAGCCCCAGGCGGGGTTCAAAGTTTAACATAGAACTACATATGAAAAATGTTTAAAAATTTTCTTCTCAAAAACCACTTCACCAAAAATGCCAATACATACACAAACGGTTGTATATATAGTGAAGATTGTAAAAATCGTGACCCCTGAACAAAAAGTGGGGCCCCAGTAGGGGTTTAGATTTTAACATATATAGGAAAATGTTTTAAAATCTTCTTCTCAAGAATTATAGTGCAACTGTTTGGGATATTACTATGCATACATGTACATCCTTAAATAATGTAGATTCAAAAAATTGTAACTCCCGGACAATTGATGGGCACCAAGAGGGGTTCAAAATTTAAACATTTTAAAAAACATAAAGGAAAAGTATAAAAATTTTCTTCTCAAGAACTACAATGTTTTAGTTTGTGGAATTTCTATGCCTTCGCTCATGTAGATTCCTAATTGGTAAAATCGTGACCCCCGGACCAATACTGGGGCCCCAAGAAGGGGTCAAAGTTTATTATAGAAATATAAAGGTAACGTTAAAATATCTTCTTCTCGAGAACTACAATGCCTCAATTTGTGAGATTACTATCATGCATACAACCTTGGGTAATGAAGGTTCGACAGTTTTAAAATAGTGACCCCTGGACTAATACTAGGGACCCAAGATGGGTTTAAAGTTAAATGTAGAAGTACCGGTATATATGGAAAATGTTTAAAAATCTTCTTTTCGAGAACTACAATGCATCAATTTGTCAGATAACTACGTAAGCACCCTCAAATAGTGTAGATTCGAAATTATAAAAGCTGTGACCTCAATCTAATACTGGCGCCTCAAGAGGTGTTCAAAGTTTAGCATAGAAATATAGAGGGAAAATGTTGAAAAATCTTTTTCTAGGGAACTATAATGCTTCAGCTTGTGAGATAACTATGCAAGCATCCTTAAATAATGTAGATTCCAAATAATTAAAACTTTAGCCTTGGACTAATACTGTGGCCCCAAGAGGGGTTCAAAGTTTAACATAGAAAGATATATTGAAAATGTTTTTAAAAAGTTTTTCTCGAGAACTATAATGCTACAGTTTGTGAGATTATTATGCAAGGATCCTCAAATTGTGTAAACTCTAATGTAGTGGAACCAAGAGTTATCTTTCTTGATGTTCTGTACAGTCTGAGAGTTATTTCTCTTGAAGTGGAACTCTGCTACGTTCAGTTTTTCAGGTTGTGTACGTGCGGTCCTACCGCAGTGCTACACATTTTCATTCCTATGTTACTGTTTATGTTGTTCAAGCCAACCATAAACCTCGGACCATAACTGGGTCCCCAGAAAGGGGTTCAAAGTTTAAAATAGAAAAAGCATATGCTACGAAATGTAATGTTACAAGGAACTGCTGTTCAGGTGAGCGATGTGGCCCATGGGCCTCTTGTTTCAAACTTGATGTACCATAGGGGCAAGATGTTAATATTTTATTTAAAATTTGTCAAAATCATATGTATGATACTCATATATTTTATCTAAGTGTGTAAATGTGCTTTCTAGGGAAACAAGTATGTGATAGCTATCAAGGAGTACATCACCAGAGAATCCACTTTGCTGAGCTTCAGGAGAAATGACATCATAAAACTCCTGGATCCAGAAATGGTTTTAGAAGAAGGTATAGTTTAACACATCAATGACATAACCAGATATTACTTAATTACATGTGTGAGTTTGAGTCACTGACAAAGCTTTTACATCACTTTTACAGGCTGGTTGTATGGATCACTTAACGGAATGCTGGGATACTTCCCCGCCGAGTATGTGCGACCTTTGGCCAGACATGAGGTTGAAAGGTCAGGTGGCATGAAAGCTCAGTTAACAGAGCACACGATTCAGAGAATGATAAGACCACCCAGCAGGGTTAGTATCTGTAGTGCATAAAAGATGTAAAATTATTGTCCCAGTAAATTGATTTGTACTCATTATGCACAGTTTGGGTTTTACGCGGGGAATTTGTGTTTTTTGTGGGGTAGAAAACTTAGGTCAATATTTGTGAATTTGATGTTACAGGATGGGTATGCTGACAACAGGAGTGAAACAAGCCAGGGTACTGTGGTTCAGGATGGCAAATTCTCCATGATGGAGTTTGCTTTGTTGCATTTCAGAGAGTCCCTTCAAAAGTAAGTTTGAGCTCACCATATATTCCCAGTTTTTGCTAGAAATTGATTGCCTGAAAATTATGAAAAATACCATTGTATCTTATAAAAATTGTGCTGTATTATGCTGCTTTAAATTTTCACAAAGGCCTCAAAATTTGAGCACACCTCGCAGTGAGGCAGGGTAAGTAACTCTAACTAAGTGTGTGTGCATAGTTTGAAAATCTGCTGATATGATACATTTATTTTTACAACTGTTATGATATGTGTTCCAGCAACAGGCGAGAATTAGTCAAGTATAAACCAGGTAAACAATGCAAGTGGGGGACTCGCATGACCGCATGCTACTTGTTTCAGAGTACACTGTACATGTATTCTGTATTTATCAGAGGGGGAGAAATGTTGCTTGGATTTTCACTGAAACAAAAGACTTACATGTCTCTAACAATCGTGCAGCTTATGATTTCTCAAGCAATGTTTCTTTAACGCATGCTTTTATATTTGATTACTAACACTTGTTTACAGTCCGTGATGTCATGGCTGTTCTTAGAAACTCCCTCTACATACACAGATCATGGCTGTCGTACATCTACTCTCCCCAGCTATCTACTCTAACTGTCCACTGTTGTTGTTATTTGCACAATTTTATGTTATGACCTCCATATTTAGGTACGTGATGATGCGGAAAGAAGATGGGTCGATTCGAGGCACCATAAAAATGATAGAAAGCCTTAAACTCCGTAGCATGGACCACGATAAGAGAGGTGAAGGGGGCGTGGCTTGGCTTGTTTTAATTCACTAACATTTAAAACGATAAATCAGTGTGATCAAACTGTTGTAATCTTTGATGTGCATGCTTCTCAGTTGTTATCAAATCACTGTTTAGTTTCAATAGTATCACTGTATTGGACTCTGTGATGTACATGTATAGTTAATCAATGCATCATATCACATGTGTACGTAATCTTTCTTTGAAATACTCTTTTAATCTTCAAAAAAGAAATGAAAACTAAAAGAAAATTAATTCTTGTATATGTATAGGTATGTCTTAACAGGTAATACATGTATAACATAACTTGCTATAATGAAAGTTATCATGGAGATGAATTTTCTTGACTTTTTTGACTGCCGTAAATGAAGAGAAAAACAGTTGACATATATTTTATGATTTGTTCAGGTAACGTTGATTGGACCTGGAGGGAGCAGGCAGACTTAGTCAAGTGGACACGGGTCAGTGTTACTCCCAACTTCTACTCAAGTAACCTCATAACAAGAGAGATAGAGACATTATACATAAAATTAATGTGATTTTACAAATTAAACATAATGGTTTTACTTTTTTCAATCTAGTCCCCAATTCAAGCATCTTTACTGAAACTACAGCAACCTGAACTGAACAAACTATCTTTGGAGTGTTTCCTTTGTAAGTTCTTACTCTGATGCAATCATCTGCTTGATTAGATATTTCTACAAAGGTATTGCTATTTTATTATTCCAACCAGGTTGCAAATGGTTATTAAACTAGCTGCATTGTTTTTGTGACAGGTATAATGAAGTTCATGGGAGACTATCCAATGGGATCAAGCCAAAATGAAGTGGACTGTGCTCTTAAAATTCTTAAAGTAAGACATTCCTTAGTGTGGTTTCATATCTTACATACTGGATCTGTAAATGTATAAACTTTAGATAAGTTGATCAACAATAAAGTTTTTTGAACTCTCGATAATATTTTGTGTAGACTTGCCACAAATACCCAGAACTTCGGGATGAAGTTTACTGTCAGCTCTGCAAACAGACAACCAGCAATAGGAGCATGAAACCGTAAGTGGCAGCCATTTTGTATACATATACACATATACAGGGTTCCTGTAAATATGTTATATGCATCTGATATACATATAGTACAGTTTAAGTTACTTAGATCATGTGTAGTACCATAGTGCTATTCTACAATATTATTTACTGCTACATTGATATTCTAAATTTAATCAATTGAACATTAATGTTGATAGAAAGAATGCCCAGTAGAGAAAATTTACTTTCTTCACTTCAAAATTGAGTCTTTCTGTTTTCAGGAAGAGCTGCATCATGGGTTGGCGACTGTTTGCCATCATTGCCTGTTACTGTGATTGTACAGAGGCCTTACGGCCGTATCTCTTTAAATTTTTGGAGACAACCGCCTCTGATACTGGCAGAACATACAGTGGTGCCGCCTCCATCTGTCTACAAAATCTCCGCAAAACATTCAAATATGGAGGACGTAAAAATGTTCCTCTTACTGAAGAAATCAGTGCCCTGGCTGTAAGTTGATCAACAACCAAATCTGGAAATCGATGTTTTAAAATTTGTATCAATGATTCTGATCAATTTGATATGATTAATTTGCAGAATGGGAGAATTTCAAAGAGATTTGCCTTCATCTTTAGTGGGTGTGAAAAAGAGGGAATGGTCCAAATCAAGCCATGCACAGTATGTACTTTGTACATGTTGGTTTCCCCAACTCTGTCAACTCTTTTCTCTCTAAATATTGCTCCATAAACATGCATGGTGAAATACAAAGATGGTGAAATACCGGTATATGATATTTCAATTGTTCACATTTCAGGTTGTCAGAGATGGAGTTGAAGAAATCTGTGCCAGGTTGAACATTAGTGACAGTGTGGAGATAGAAGAGTATACCTTATTCCTGAGAACAAGTATGTACTGGTCCTGAAATCTGACAAAGAAAGCTATGCGATCTATTATGAGTGATATCTATCATGTCAATCCTTTTATTACAGAAGATGATATGATGGGTGTAGTGTTTAGTCGTCTCAAGCCTGAGGAGTACGTTCTCGATGTGACGGCAGACTTACAGCGTAACAACAGCAGCTATGATCTGGTCTTCCAACGGACTGTGTGGTACTTCCCTCTGCGACCCACCGACAACATCATGTACAATGAACTCATGTTCTTCCAAAGTCTTCCTGACTACCTTGAAGGTCTCGTAGTGGTTCTAAAAGACGGCCGCCTCAGTCGGCGAGATGAGGTTTGTTCAGCATCACTATTAAAGACATATTGCATTTGGCTGTGTACATGTAATTCTGTTAGGCAAATTTAGTGGAAAGGCGGTTTTGGTAAATCAATTGCTGGTATACACCTAAATGTACATGTATATGAAATAAGCTAATTCCAGCCAACTCTAACTTGTTACATATGTTTAAATTATCTTCAATAGCATCCTTTCCCTTCTATAGCATCAGCTATCTTTTTTAGTCAGCTTACTTCTCATAAAAAGAAGAACTCAAATCCTCAAGAATTGTTGAAATTTATTGTAATCATTGCAGGACGACATTGCCATTCTTGGAGCCTTACTACACAGAGGTTATGATAGGGTCGGCCTGCCAACTATGTAAGTATTGATGCTTGGTCAAACATAATTAATTTTTTGTCACTCAAGTAAAAAAATGAAAGATCAAATCAAGTGATAAGATACAATGTATGTCATGTTTTATACAGAAAAGACTTGCAGTTTTTGATTCCGGAGACGGTGCGTAAAATGCCAGACTATCAGCCTCAACAATGGCTGAACCGAGTCCATGCCAACATTCATGACATCTCAAGGAGGGGTCCTATGGAGTGTAAAGCAAGATTTGTAGGCAAGTCAATCTTTTTTAGATCATTAGAGTATCACTCTCTGTAGCTGACACAGAAACAATCCACAGAGTGAGAACAAGCACATAAATATAACTTGCTTAACTTCTTTTACAGATATTCTCTCACGTTGGCCTTTGTTCGGATCCACATTTTTCAGCATAAGGGTAAGATGGAGTTTCAAATCTTTTAATTTCCTTATACTTTAATTAGGTACTAAATGTCAAGTGACGTCACAATAAATTAAAACTGATACAATGACAAAATAATAGATTGATATGATATCTTTATATATGGTACTTGAACTAAAACTTTATCAAAAAATTGATGATATATTTCTGATATGCTTGTACCAAATATATATTAATCATATCAGGAGTTTGTTTGAAGATAATGCCTGTTTCATCAAGTCATGCATGTACTATACATTGTTGTATTTTGTTTTTTATTGACAGAATCCCCCTACACAGCCAGCAATCAAAGGGGAATGTATCCTAGCCGTCAACAAGCATGGCATCCACTTCCTGAGCCTGGACACTCATGTAAGCTTAAAGATGCTTAGATCTGTTACCAGCCACACTCATATTCACTAGCTCATAATTCAAAATACAGAAGATCATAGGTCAAATATCTCTGATTTTCTCTATCTGTTAAATTTTCATTTAGAATCCTAATAATATGTAATTAATAATTATTAAACATTTAAAATAGGTGTGTATGTAGTAGGTTGAATTTACTCCCATGGATTAATAATACAGTATTACTTTGAATCCAAATTTTGTTTTTCCAGGAAACAATTCTGCACTACTCATTTAGTGAAGTGCTGTCAACTCGACGTTATCGTAGTGACAATGGGGACAATTATCTCGACATGAAATTGGGTAACTTAATGGTACAGAAGATTGTCAGAATTGAAACAAATCAGGTATGCAAGGTTTTACAAATACATGTACTCTTACAGTGCAAACACAATTGATCATTAATGTTTAATTCTACTAACATTAATGCAGTAGTATGATTGTTATAATGTTAATGAATTCCAGTTTATTAAAATAAGTTCCAAGT
Organism: Magallana gigas; assembly: GCF_963853765.1. Taxonomy (NCBI): domain Eukaryota; kingdom Metazoa; phylum Mollusca; class Bivalvia; order Ostreida; family Ostreidae; genus Magallana; species Magallana gigas. The sequence continues at coordinate 46,602,036 of NC_088859.1, read as the reverse complement.
ATATGTCATTTAAGCTTTCTCTGTTGTTCTAAAATACATGTAAAGTGTATCACATACATATATTCAATATCATTCAACAAACTTTATATTCTAGACATACATTTTATAATGATTGAAAATTCAAATGAGTATAATTTAATTTTTTTTGGTTATTTCAGGGATCGGATATTTCAAATTTGATTGGTCAATACATGCAGGTGATAAATCGACACAAGAAGCGGCCAAACGACAAAATGAGTTTGCAACGATACCACTGACAGTGATTGGTTAACTACTTAACATGTACAGAACTGTGTAAAAATGAAACCACTTTGTGTATTCTGTGATATATTTATGTGCTTTATCAGTTTAGTGCAAATGTACAGGCTTTATGGTAACCTTGTGTGTCTGTGATGGGGACCAGTTGACTCCGATTAAGGACTCGCACGAAAATTAACATTGGTTGGAAAATAGAGAAAAGAGTCAGATCTTAAATATATATTCAGAGCACTTTTATATTTCAATCTGCAGATTACACTCCTTTTGTAAGTTTGCAATGGAAACAAATCAAAAGATGTCGGGGATGAACCTCCACATCCATAGATTTCTTCTGGATAGCATTTACGGGTTTCCCTCTTTGATGTCAACTGTACAAAGTATTCGTTGATTTGAGTGTACACTTCTGTAGTTTGTATCCTGATATGAGATGTTTGTTACCCCAATGTAAATATCTGTTTATTTCTACTTTGTTCAGATGTTATGAGGATTATACATTATTTGTTGATATATTCTTTTTGTATTTTTGTGACAGCACTGAGCGGTCTGAAGGACTGGATTCAGTAGTGCTATTGTCCTAAACCATTCCACTGAGTTACATTCCTACAAAATCTGACAGAGATGTTTTCCCTGTACTCTGTTTGACTTAGTCATTTGGCTGCATAATATGACCCTTCTTGTGTTTATGTGTTTCTTTACCCTGTTGCTTTAACTAGTACAACACGACAACAGCTATTGGAATTTCACTTTTCTAAAGTTTAACTATTTCCAAATAGCAACAGCAAGTAAATGTTGACCTTAATACTAGACAAGAAATTTTCTGTTAAGGAACGATTGAAGATTGTGTCCTCTGTTACAACTTGTGTCCATGGACTTGCTGTTTAGTGTTCAATACCAAATCAAAATCTGCCAGATCTGACTTAGTTTCGTTCTATATGTACATGTATGTAGTCTTATTGTATGTGCAATCACATGTACCCTATATATAAATATATATTTACATATCATTTCGTATACAATTTACATATCAAATGTATCATTTTTCTGACATATTTTTTATATTTTCATGATGAATAATAAACCATGAAATGTTTTATGCTTTCCTTTTGTATATTCCACACTGAAATTGAGTGTTTATATAAAGTGGAGTTTGCTTCACAGATACACCACTTTAAAAAAGAGGGAAAAAATTCAATATGTTTAGTCATATTTTATTTTCTGTTCTAAAATGTTAAGGACAACATTTTTCCAAGATGCATGCCAACGCATCTTTTGAAATCTCTCTAAATTCTGTCTCATTTGTCTCAGTTTTGTCTTATCTGTTTTAAAATCAGCCATCAAAATCTATGAATAGAAAAAAGAGAGCTGCATTACAGAGACTTGGTAGTAATATTGTATTCATGTATATAATATTGTATTCATGTATATAATAATGCAAAATCATTTGATTTTTTTTCAAAATTTCAATTACATGTACCTTTAGTTGTTGGAGAAGTTCTTTGGCATCTTGAAACACTAATCCATTAATACCATCTTCAACTAGTTCTGATATGCTGAAAAAAAAAAGCAAATTAGTTAATAAAGAGCTCGTACAGATTGCAATCACAACTACAGTCAATATATTTCATGATCCTCTCCCATCATTGCAGTTGATCGAGAAAAAAAAATAAATAGCTGGTCAAATGATTGACCACTGTGGATGAACGAAAAAGTGAGCAAGCTCACATACCCCTCACCTAACCATACAAAAATTACAGTTTTCAGGGTAAAAGTGAATTTCAGAACTTTTTCTATAAATGTGTTCCTGAAAAAAAAGTATCTGCCCCATTTGCACTCTGGATCTGCTGCTCAGTAGTTTTAACCTTGTCCACTGACCTAGAAAGTGTGACAATTATAATAAAGAGTATAAGTTACATGGTGTGTCCTTAATGTGATCATGCAGCTAGTGGGAAGTGAGAGCTGGGCAAACTTTAGATAATGACCTACAAGTGTTTGTCAAAATCATTTGTCAGCAGAATTTAAAATTTTACCAGTTAAATTTGAGGGCACAGACAGGCAAACCACATCCAAACATATCCACTACTTTCATTGGAAGGTCAAGGCCACTTGAAGAGGCGTGGAGGCAGATTCCAAGGTCGGCTGCTCCTGTCAAGGGAAATTACTCATTCAATTACAATACTGAACAAGATTTTTGGTTAAAATACATTTAGTAAACATATTACATGTAAAAACAAATCATTATGTAAAAAATGTTATGTACATGTATGTTTATAAATATTTCATTAAGTCAAAGTATAGTAAACTACTAAATATTCAATTAACAAATATATATGTTGCTGTTTTTGTATTCAAGTATGGTATACATTACCAAGCAACTTGGGATAATCCTCCGATTCCAGCCAAGGTAAACAGAACTTCACTTTTTTCCACTGGCGATTCTGTATCTCATTTTTGTAAAATTCTTTTTGTGGCCCTTTTCCTTTAGATAGGAAATATCAATGATGTTAAGTACGGTAATGATATTTATCTCCAATTTTCCAGGTTTCATGGTTAACTAGTTTTCTTCATGTAGTAGGAAAGTCAAGTTTAGAATTAAAAGAGACCTATGGGTCAAATCTGTTACATAAGTATAACCTTTCAAAGGGTTCTCAAAAGAACGAATACCAAAAATCAATATGGATGTACTCTGTCATTTACATTACACTGTATTCAAAATTGAAATCCACTCATTGTTACATGTAACAAATACCTGTTATCACCCACTCATTGTTACATGTAACAAATACCTGTTATCACCCACTCATTGTTACATGTAACAAATACCTGTTATCACCCACTCATTGTTACATGTAACAAATACCTGTTATCACCCACTCATTGTTACATGTAACAAATACCTATTATCACACATATAAACCCACTCATTGTTACATGCAACAAATACCTGTTATCACACATATAAACCCACTCATTGTTACATGCAACAAATACCTGTTATCACACATATAAGGTTGGGGAGAGAGCTGTCTTCTCTCTGTGCCTCATCATACTCTATAAATAAAAAGGTTTCATTGTTTATAACTATAGGTATGAATGTGACATTGCTATCAAATCCATGATTTTATTGCATCTCCATGAGCTAAAATGACATGCCTGTTAAAGCTTTCAGTAGAATTCCAAAGTCTTCATCCTCTGTTAATAAAAAAAAGTAAGTCACTTTTATTTCTCAAATTATATGTAATATCACAACAAAGACCCACCAAAAAGCAGTAGAAAATGGAGCAATCTACAGACAATTATATAGTGCAATACATTAAAGGCCAAGTCCTAATTAAACTTTCTTTTTTGTGTTTCAGCTACCATCATTTTTAGATAAAAATGAAAAAAATTAAATGACATGCAACAAAGCTGATGTATTAAATGGCTTCTTTGAGTAGCATTGCATTGTTCTTATCCATAATATTTGTACAGTTACATGTATCCCAGTTGGTTTTGAGGTCTTAAGCACCTACTACATGTACTTAATACAGTCCTGTTATGAGATAATACAGAAGCCCCGTCCCCCTGACCTGTCCAGCTGGTGCTGCTGATGACTAGTGCCGGTCTGTCCCTCAGCCATTCTATTGTCCCATCCTTGGATTGTGTAGTAAAAATGGTACTGTTTGGGATATTTCTACAATACAAAATTTAAAGTGTTATCATCTAAATTCAAATTGTAGGTTTGAATCTTTGTTTTTTATTAGATAAGGCTGACTATGATTTGTGACTTGTTATTTCCAGTGTGTTAGACTGTGAATTCAAGTATTGACCTTAAAATGCAGTTGTAAAAAATCATCAAATTTAAAAAAAAAAGAGTAATTTCATTTCACTTCAGAAAAAAGAGTAAGTGAATTTAATTTGAATTTGTCTGCCAGTGGATATATAGTAACTGCCATTTTTAGTCATATCAACCTCTTTTAAATGTTCAAATTTCAAAGCTAAAATATTTGGATTTTTTAACTAAATAACAATTTGTGGTAAAAAAAAATGTCTTATTTCAAAATTTAAAGTAAATCTGAAGAATAAATTTTTACCATTGAGCCTCCTTAAGAATTACAAACAATAACCTGTTACTGAAGACATCATACTGTTGGGAGAGTTTGGTGAAGAGTTTGTGGGCAACAAGAAGTGAAGTCTGTTGAAACATATCAGCTGGTCTGTCATACAGGGTTTCTGCTCTGTAGAGTAAAACATGATTAAAACTACATTATTTTTGGAATCCACAGCCTGTCTTGCTTTTGCTTACTGACCAGTGACCATATATAACTATTTTCTAAATCCTTCATTAAAAAGGCAAACTTCATTAAGTTATAAGGTAATGTTTTAATAACATCTATTTGTTTAAAGGTGCATGTGTAAGCAATAATGCAATTGGTTAAATTTCCTTCTGAAAATTGTAAAGGAAAATAAAAAAATATGGAGCACATGGCTCAGTGTTCATAGGCTTTAGGCCAGTAACCGAAAGGTTGTCGGTTCAAACCTCACTGTGGTTACTTGATGCTGTGTCTTGTGCACTTAGACAATGCACTTTTTTTGCATTGTCTCAGTCCATCCAGCTGAAATTGGATACCTGCCTAAGCTGGGAGTTAACCTGGTAAGGACTGGTGTCCCATCCAGGGGGAGTCAATGACTCTTATCCTCTTAACACCACGGACCGTGGATGAGCACCGGCTTATGGCCTTCATGGTATGCAGCAGAATTTATTTTAACCATTAAAATTTGGCAAGAAATATTCATAAGAACAAGAAATTCAACAAGTCGGCAGTGTGTAGGTGTATGCTAGATTGGCCTGCATTACTTAAAAATGCATGTTAATGTACAATCATTAAAAAGTAGACCATTTAATACTTAAATTTGTAAATCTGTAAATGTATAAAATTATAGTGTACCTGATATGCCAGTTCTCTTGCAAATCTTTCTTCATTGCTTTAGTAACACAGATATTTAAATGTGACATCCTTCCAAATGCGTGTTCATACCTAAACAATAATATCAGTTCATTTGGCTTGACTTGTTTATGAAATAAGTCAACTAGAATGCAGAGCATATGGTGTATTAATTTTGTATCTTTAGCTTAAACATGGTACTACCAGTACTCACTCACCATTTAGAGAATTTGACAAGCGGATGTTTATTTCCCAAAGAAAGGCTTAGAATAGAATATCCATAGTTATGCCAATCAACAAACAGTTTACTTCCTCGTAATAAACACACAATCCAACACACTGCTATAGTGGGAATGGAGGGAGGATTCTACAAAAAAATAAATTAATTATGTAAAAAGATCATACACAAAAAATTGATGATGATATTATGAAGAAAATTGTTACAAATCAAATAATAAAAACTGTAACTGTTATGTACATTCCATTAACAAAATACCGGTACATACCTGAAGAAATATCACACCAGACTTTGGTAGAAGTAATAATTTTAAGCCAAGGGTGATGCTCTGGAACAAGACCTTTAACACATAGCCCAAGAGACGAGGGAGATCTATAAATTAATTGTAATAAAATAAAGTAAGCAAAAAAATATTGCAATAAACCTATAATCAATAAACTGGTTTACTACACTTTTTAACATACAATTTGTCAAGGATCTTTGTGATCTGATTAAAACCATCCCTATTCTCTTTACACTCATCAGAGTCTGACAGGTGTCAATAAAAGGTCATTTTCACACAACCTCTACCTGACGAGGGGAAGGGGGTGGTTTCAACCAGACTGGGATTTGTGATTCCTTGAAAAGGATATGTAGTGTTTTTGTTTTATGCATTTTATTGTTTTATAAATAGCTACTGTTAATTTGTTTTATAATTGGTGCCCTAATTATGGTGCCCTAATTATGGTGCCCTAATTTTAGTGCCCTGTTAGTGCAGTAGGCCCTAATACTGGAGCCTGCTGCCCTAACAGGTGCCCTAACGGCGTAGCAGGCCCTAATACTGGAGCCTGCTGCCCTAATGGTGTAGCAGGCCTCAGTACCGGAGCCTGCTGCCCTAATGCCCTAACATCGTTAGGTCTCTGGGCAGTGTATAAAAGGGGGAGAGAGAGAATGTGAGAGGGAGAGCCGGGAGCCAGAGCCAGAAGGAAGAGAGCTAGGAGAGAGAGCCATTTGGATGTATATTTACAACTTCTGTTCGTTTAATACACTTGATTCAACAGAAACCTGTGTTCGTCTTTAATAGATTTATTAAGATCTACTGGTTCTTAAGTAAAACCCAGAACCCACAAAAGTTTGTGACGCTGGAGCAAGGAGATCCCTTAGCGTTGACTCAGGGGGCCTTAAGAGAAAAACGTCGCAGATATTCATTAAAGAGATACAGCGGAGTAAGAAATGATTTAGCACCGGATAAGTCATTAATTGCATTTTGGTCTCATGTAACTCTTACAGATTTTTAAAACACGCCAAAATTTATCAACTTACTCCTTAAAAATGCAGGCGCCTGTATTAATTCATACAGTGTTATCTTTTCTGAATTCCTTACGGTAGAAAATGGAACTGATCCTACAAAACACCAGAAAATGTGATATTCATGTGTACTCCGTCAAATAATTGATAATTTTAGTTAAACCAACAACAATCTGGGATATACAAACCTCCATAACCAACCAAATCAACATTGAAACCCTCTGCTGCAAAGGATGTCGCATGATATTGCATCCGCGGACTGCGTCCAATGTCTCCCAGGACAACAATGCAAACGGATTTTTTCCCGCGAATTAAATAGTTCAATATCACATAAAGCAGAAAAAATATCACCGGACACCACAGACACACAAAGCCAACGATGAGCATGCTTCCCTCGGGTTAGACAGGGAAACGTGTTAAAATTTTGCATGCCCCTTCTATCGTTAAGAAAATGAGGTGAAGGTCATTTAAATCACAGAAGTGTATTATGCAAGGTATTGCATTTTATTTTAATATCTATTTATATTTTACTTCTAACTTGTTGTCAACTTGTTGAAAAATGTCATTTTTTTTCTTTTTCTGCACATAACCAAAATTCATCAATATTTGATATAGCATAAGCGGCATATGTAAACAAGTAAATGTTTACATGCATTATTAGGTATGTACACCCTCTTGGTGAATGAAAAATCATTATGTTGTATTGAACTATGGGGTTTTTGTAATCTTTTATACCTTATTATTCAAATCATGTAAATGAAAATCATTTTGACCAATATCACAAGATTTTAAATGGAAGATTCTTTACAATGTCAAGCCTCAACAGCTCAAGGGTGTCACAGTGTCAAATTAATTATTATGAGAATACATTATGTTCCTAACGTGAACTATTTTTTAACTAGGATTAATTATCGTTCGGAATATGAAGACAGGGGCGTCGGCAGGTATTCAACATTTGGGAGTCACTTAATTGCCAAATCCTGAAATTTATCACACTAGGGATTAATTTTAACGAGAACAGGACCAACCCCCGGGACTTTACTCTTTGACCGTAAAGGGCATAGTTTATGTTTCATGAACTGGCAATACAAAGCTATAACTGTTCCATTAGATGGCAGGATTTCCGTATGTTAAAGAATAATTTAACACAAAATCCCATATAAAAAGTATCACAACCATTTTAACAAGGCCTTGGACTTTCAGTAGGATGTAACTATCTATTTTTGCATCGAAACAAGTTAAAAATGACGCTGGTTTCAAGCGAAATATACATCGATTGCGTAGTCTTAACTCAAAAGCCAGACAAATCGTGTTGATTTCAAAGAGCTATGGCTGAGTGGCGAGCAATGAAATAGACAGGCCTACATCACAATGTTGTTTGACACAACTACCCAAAGTCCAAGCTCTTGTTAAAATGGTTCTACTTGTTTTGTTTTAAAGAATCGATCCCTAAAAAGTAAATAACCAAAACAACACACACCAGGCACAGGTTTCCATTCCCTTCCTTCCAAGATCCTTCCAAGATCCTCTCTGATATAATTGCATTCAATGAACTTATATTAAATTCCTATAGAAATTATGTCATATGTACTTTTACCTTAATTTACCCATTTTAAAAGCGAAATTATTTAGATGGCTGCCTCCAATCCTGCATCCCTGCATCGTTCTGACAGTCCTGGAATGCACAAGAAAAAAGAATGAATTATTTGGTTATTCAGATGTGCGCCAACAGAACAGATGATTAACTACATGTATAAAAAAAAAATGAAAGATATTGCAAGAATTTTATGTAGTAGCATATACATGTATGCCAATAAATGTTAAGATAAATTAATTCCAGATCAGGAACCTGTTCTCCAGTACTAAAGATGGCAGGGAGACGGGGTATTTCTGCCATGGCCCAGAAGCAACTGTTGGTGCTTGTAGACTTGGATGGTGTGATGGCCGATTTTGATGGGCATTTTCTCACAAAATGGAAACAGACCTACCCAGAAGAACCTTTTATTGCATTAGAAGACAGAAAAACATTTTACTTGGTCGACCAGTATGAGACATTGAAAGAAGGACTAAAGGTACTACAGTGACTGAGTGAAAAAACTTGACAGTTGTTAATCTAGCTAGTCGTGTTTAATCCCTGTTTATCATTTTTTTAGCATCTTCAACAAGACAACGATAACAGGTATTTAAATGACGAAATAAACATCAAAGTCATTTAATAGACTTACAATCTTACATGTATGTCTATATAGGTAAAGACCAAGATGACTTGATTGTATTCTTAAACTTGCTAGCTGTTATGTGTGTAGCATGGCATGAAGACAACAACATTACATTCAGGGATTTTTGCAAGGTTTTAATTTTTTCTTCCCCTCCCAATGCTTTAGACTCAAATTTCTGTGTTGTGTTGTCTCCCTGAGTCTGGGTTTTCCCCTGCAAATATTTCGATGCTCAAATTTCTACATTTATTATTAGCAACATTTAACCTTGATAATGTAGCTGAAATGTGCCTATCAGTTTTAATACAGGCATATACATTATGAATATACAAAACATAACAATGCAGTAAATTGATAATGAATTTTAAATAAACTAAATTGCAATTAATTCAAGCATCTTTTTTACCTGTTTTGTTAAGTACAAGCAAAACAATTATTTTCCACAGGTCAAGTATATGTATTAGATTGAATGTTGAACTTTGAAAAATCTCTGAATTAGCTAAATGAATGTCTTTCATAACACAAGTACCAGGAAACCTGGAATAAGCTTTAGATTTTTAAACTTTTGCTTGGTACATATAACCCAGTCTGCCTTAGCAATATCATTTTATTTTTTTTACGATTTTTTTAATTAGCCCATTTATAAAGCAAAAAACTATTTGTAATATGTTAGTTTTTCCTCCTTACTAGATTTATGATAAATTATATTTATTTACATGCTTGTGTAGAAAACACACTGTTTCTTGATCAGGTATTATGAGGTTTTCCCAAAAATATGTTGAAAATATCTTATAGACTTTGTAAAACAATTTAGGCCCCTCTGTTGCTTTATGTATGACAGTATATTTATTTGTAGCCAAAGATCAAGTCTGTGTATCAATCAAAAGGATTCTTCAGGGAACTTCCCCCAATAGCTGGAGCTTGTGACGCATTGAAGGAGATGAATGAAATGGAAGGGTAAGTTCTTTAAGCTGCTTCATTGTGACAAATTTTGAGAAAGCGTTGTATGTAAATTACATGGTAATCTAAAGTTTAAAATAAAAGTCCTTACCATTTTGAAAAAAAAAATTGAACATGAATTTACAAAAATACATGTACAGTATACGATGGTGGTTTGTTCAAGTTTAAACCAATAGGTTGTCTTCCCCAGCTTAAGTTTCAATTTATTTAATTAACTTTTGGCTAGCAAAGAGATTGAACTTTTTATGATAACCATGTTGAAGTTAAAATAGGGTTCAATGAACAGGTGGCTTATGACTTTGGAATTTTATGCATATCTTATAAAACATAAACAGAATTTATGGTAGTGTATATTTTTTGTGTTAAATCTGTCAAAGATTTTAGGTTTATGGTGGTTGTTTTGTGTTTTTAGAGTGGAAGTATTTATCTGCTCTAGTCCACTATTTTTCTACAAATACAGTTCCACAGAGAAGGTAAGTCAGCATCTCAGTGTCAGGCGTGTTTTGGTTTTGTTGTGCATCTTTACGTTAATGTACATGTAAATTTTTTCAGTTGCTCAAATGTTTTTGAAATGTCTAACCATGACTTTGAAATCTATAAAATCTAGAGTCGTTAACATTATCATATGACTTTTTAGATGTTATTTCAGCACTTTATCAAAACCCTTTCTCATCAGTCAGGTTTTATATAAAGTTAATATGAGCACCAGGTAATCAAAATGGTGTTTTTTCTCTGTCCTTCTTCATAATAAATTTAATGAATACATGTACATGTACATGTATTTGAATTGAAATTGAATTGACAAAATGGCACATTAGAGATTGAATAGAATACATGATTTACATGTATCAAATATGGAAAAAGAATATAAATGTTTATTAAAAACATACAAGTGCCTGTGTTTATAATGCTATTCTAACGATTGATGCTGCATTGTGGTATAGTGTAATTCTATTTTTAGTTTGCATGGGTAGAACACTATTTAGGAGCGGATTGGATAAACAGAACCATATTGACTAGGGATAAAACAATTGTTAATGGACATATCCTGATAGATGACAATGTCAAAATCAAAGGTAAGTGTAATATGCCAAATTCTAAAAAGAAGAGAAGTTGTATATTGAGTGAGAAGCTCATCTTTGCAAGCCAATATTTCCACTCTGCAATTTCATTTCTATTGCATGTTTTTGAAAATGTATGTAGGAAAGATGAACTAAGGATGAAGGAATACCAATGGCTAAAGTGAGCTTTCCTGATAACCTATCGTGCTAACTAGAGGAATTAATTTAATGTAAACATAATATTTAGTTTGAACCACATTCATGGTCAGATATTTTTCTAAGAGCATGGATTTTAGTTAGCACATTTCTTAATGTTCTTATACTTACCTGTATATGCATGACAGCTCTCTTCAAAAAAAGATTAAAAATTGCGTACACAACTTGAAATATGTAGTAATAGATTATTAAACATTGGAAAATAAATATTTTTTTTAAACCTAGGTAAACAGTGATTAGAAAATTAACTTGTTATACCCCATGCAACTTGTTGCAGGAAGTATGTTTTCCACCCATCCATCAGTCAGTCAGTCCTATTTTTTAAGCACAATTCCTCTTAAACCGCTGCACAGAATTTCTCAATCTTCCTTAAATTTATTTTCTGAGATCAATAGTTTCACAAAAACCAGTGGTTTTAATTTTAAAGTTTACTGGTTGGTTGGTGGTTTGCTTGTAGGTGCTGTGGACTGTCCATCATGGGAACATGTGGTGTTTACTGCTCATTATAACAAACACATGAACCTGAGAGGAAAGAAGCGGCTAGACAACTGGACAGATGGATCCTGGCGTGATCTTATCATGGACTTCAAGAAAAGACTTTGATAACGTAAAACTTAGGGTTAAAATATGCAACAGTGAAAGATATTACAAATCTAGTATATTTACTTGAATTGTTATATTTGTTTGTACTTTTATAAAGCATGCAATCTTTTGTTGAATTAATAGATTGTGGTAATTTTTTATCTTGATTTTGTGGGTCAAATGTTTATAGTTTGTTAGAAAGGTGTTCAAAAGCAGTGATACATGTACTGTGATACATTGATTTATTCCTAGAATTTATACATTAAAATCATAAAGACCTTAAGGCATTTTATTCGATGGGGATGTAAACTGTGACGCATTACAAGTCATAGTTTGTTTAATGGAATATACATGTACATACATGACTGTGTTGTCATTTTTCATCCATAACTGATTATTGTTAACCTCTATCTGGGAAAATTTACAGACATATACTGCCAAGGCTTTGTATTTAGCAACAAGAAATCTGTAACATGTTGGTTTAAGGTTTTATGATCCTCAGCCTCAAAGTATTTTTTTCATCATAAAAATGTTGTTTATTCTTCAAACTTTATAAATGAAATAAAAGAGAAATAATTTCTTTAATGGTATCCATGCATTTTATGAAGTAATTTGGCCATGATGGATATAATGGAATATACAAGTTGAGATCAAATTTATAGAACAAAAAAACCTGTTGTACTGGTGCATCGATTGCTCAAACCCCTATACCTTCAGACAGTAGGTTTCTATGGAGCCACTAGGCTAAGCAGTTTATTAAACAGTTGTGTGTAATATTAACACTACAGGACTAATTAAATTTGTCTATATAAAAGACAGATTTATGGTACAAATAAAAAAATTCCAGATATATGTAATTTAGAGTTATTGAACATTGCTGAGGACTTTAACTTGGCTCAATTAAAAAAAAAAATCTAGTCCAAAACACCTTCTATTTCCAATACATATACCATTTCATTGACTGGTTTGTTGGTTTACAAATTACACAGTCATAGAATAAACATAGCTTTTTTTAATTCTATATTTACCTGAAAATTAAAGATCATGAAAGATTAGGAGAAATAATGATAGACTTCATGTAAAACTATGTCTATGGTATGATTGTTCAACATGATTAAATGTGATCAAAAACAATTCAATTCTACTGTTTATACTTTTATTTTCTTAACTCATAAAACAATATACCAAAAAAATTAACAAAAGCAGAAATTTTTACAGATGTATAAATACATGATAAAAATATTATCAACATGTAATAAATATTTCAGCAATATAAATATAAAAAACAAATAATTTTGGTCCTTTGTATAAATCTGAATATCAGATACACACCCTTCAACAACAAAACCCCAACCCATAAAATATAACATATTCTATAGAAAACTTCAGAAATGGGAATATGTTAAATGAAGCAGTACACCAGAGCATTAAATGAACTGTAAATCTCTGTAATGTACACGGTTATTAATTATTATAAAAATATTCTCTTTGTTTATTATGCTGTATATATGGATTATGACATTTTTTTATTTTAAAGAGGCTGTGAGACGCAATCTCCAGAGGATTTAATAATCATTTTTACAATATTCTTCACTAAAATATAAATTTATTAAGTGTATGACTTAAGAGACTTCATCTAGAGGAGACAAGACATCATTCTTACATACAACCCACTCCAGTTATCCTTTTTTTGGCAGGAAAGATTGTCCTTGCTAACATGTTAATAAAAATGGTACTACTACAGCGGAAGTAATCTCATAAGGCCCAAGCCATAGAAACGGTGACTAGATCAAACTAAGAAACTATTGAACAATAAAACTACCTAAGGGCAATAACAGGCAATAAAATATTAGAATGTCTGGAAATCAGAAATCATGTGCAAAGAAACCAACAATTAACACTACTAGATACTAGAAAAAAGAATAATGCAATAACTATGTAATCTCAAAATTACATGTACTAGTAATATTAAAAAATTCACAACAGCAAACATTCCACCTTTAATCATCTCATTAGGGTCAAAACTAATGGGCTAGAAGAATTATTTTCCTAGTCAAACATTTGGCAGTGGGTCAGCTAAACCCCCCTCCCACCCCATAAAAAATATATATATATATCTGTAATTCCCACAGGACATTGTGTGCAGTTGAAAGATTAATTCTCTATTTGTAATTATTCAAATTTAAATAAGAGTAATCATGCAAACAATGGCCATCAAAATTTCACTGAACACACTAACATAAAAAATTGCATAAAATACATTAGAAAGAATCAATTCAATCCTCATTTAATGGTCACTGAATCTCTGAATCACAGCAAAGAAAAAAGCTGAGATTTTGGTAACGGGCCTTCATTTTGACAAGTATAATAAATGAAATACAATAATACAACTGTTGTACATCGTAGAGATAAAAAATGGATGTACAAGAATGCATCAAAAAGATTTCAAGACACACTTCACTTCGAATCAACAAAATTATATTAACTGTGAAAAATACAGATATTTCTTTTTGATTCGAATTGAAAATTCTTACATTCACCAAGTTTATGGATAAAAAGCTTTCACATAAGCAATTTTGATTCCATAGCATTTATAGCAAACTAGAAAAAAAGGATCCTCTTTTACCCAAAGGCACATTAATTCAAATAATCACTCGTACTCATTATTTTCAGATTCTTTTAAACTCTGCGATTTTTACCAACAATTAACAATCACTGTCCTTCCGTAATAATTCCTCCTTTTCCTTGTTAATTTGTTTAAGAAGAAACTTTGTGTCCATTTTCTCCTGCAAAAAACAATACAAAACAATGAAGAAAAAACCCAGACCCCTTACTTCCACAAAGCAGTGAAATTTTAATATTTTTTTATGACATTAGCTAGGAATTAAAATAATGCTGTATTTCTACGGGGTTGTGTCACAAAACTTATTAAAATGGGGTACATCTGTAACGTGTTTTATTTGCGTCAGTCAATTTGCACTTAAACAATTACTAATGAAATAAACAATACTGAATTGGGTTACATGTACGTGGTTGCACAGTTTCTAGCAGAAACCCAACACATGTACACATATGCTTTAAAGTTAAATAATTTTGATTCATTAAGTGACATTCATTTTTATAGAAGCATACATTAACGGTCCGTATATATCATGAAATGTAGCTGAAGATCTAGCGATCTGTAGTCTGCTCTGATGGACAATTCTATTGCTTGTGGTATGTCAACCCATAGTAGATACATGTATGCAGCTATTATTAATATGAAACAATTTTTGTGTGATAAATGTACAATATCTGTCAAAGTCTCCTCTGAATTTTGGACTAGTTCTATTGTAAGTAATACGGGAAAATTTGTATGAAAGTCGACTGCTTGTTTCAATGTTAACCGGATGACTTTAATTTCTTGCCCACTTCAACTTTTACCTATGGGCAATATTCTAACCCTCCAATACTACAAAACGTTTGTTTTTTTTACCTTTACTAGTCTAGATTAAAATCCTAAAAATATCAAGTTGTTGATTTGAACTGCATACGGTAGGGATTTACTTAAAGTCGAACATAAAAATACGGGAAATGTCTATTGTCAAGTCGTACATAAAATTCATGTTTTAACTTCGCTGTTTTACGATAATTTAAACATAGGTAATCATAGATTACTAAGCTCACCGAGACGGAGCATCACCCTTATGAGACATCACCTTCATAAGACCACCTTTATCATTTTATATGAAAATCATAAGTTTATGATCTTGGATATTCATGGATTCTGTTTTGACAAAATATCGTATATCATCTGATAAATTTTTTTATGATAATCATATGTTCATATGTTAATCAATACAATGATATAAAATTAAATATTGCATCATGTCATATTTCTAATATAATATATATCATATAATAAATAAAATACCGTAATAAACAATAATGAGATTTGATATTGTAACGTATGATATGACATTGTATTGTGTTATACCTTATTGTATTTGATCACATAATACAATATCATAAAATATAATACAATATAGTATCATATTACAATATCATGTTACATAATACATCATAACACTGAAACATGATATTATATTGTATAATATAGAATGATATTGTATTGAATGACACTGAAACATATTTGATACATTATATGATATTATATCATATAATACAATATAATTTGATTCCAACATTGTATCTTATCAAATGATACAATATTATGTGATATGGTAAAATATTATAAAATACATTATTATATTATACATATTGCATCATATGACACAATAAAATATATTACAATATCATATAATACAATTTCATGTGATATGATAATATATCATATAAACCAATATCATATCATACAATATCGTATGATACAATATTATATAATATTACAATATCATATAATACAATTTCATGTGATATAATTCTATATTACTGAAACCAATATCATATTATACAATATTGTATGATACAATATTATAGAATATACAATATTGTATCATAGGATACAATATAATATTTTGCAATATCTTATGTAATTGTATCATGTGATAAAATAATAAATTAAAAATACAATATAATATTATACAATATTGTATCATAATATACAATACTATACATAACAATATCATGATACATAATCATATCATAAAATATCAAAAAAATTGATACAATATCATATCGTATCGTATAACTTTTTATAATATAACATATGATATCATATTGTATCATATCAAACAATATTGTTTCATATCATACAATACTTTATCATAGGAATCATGTTATATCATTTATCAACAAACACATCTATCTATCGAGCTGGTTTGAGTGAGGTAGGAGATTTCTTTAGCATCCTTGATAATGGAGATCAGGCTCTGCTTCTGAAGCAACCTCTGCATTTAATTTATAATAAAGTTAAATCAACTATGCAAGCTATCATCTATAAAACATGTGACCTGTTCCAAAAAACTAAACCTCATCCAGCATCCGAAACCTATGGCTCAGATTCAGCATTCAAGCCCATCAGGTGCATTTGTATCATAAGACGCATCATCCATGCAATTTTGGTGAAGTTTGGACCAGTAATAACTAAGATATCATCATCAGAGGGCACTAGCAATTAAAACCTTAACTTCCTCCAGCATCCGCAACCTATGGCTCAGATTCAGCATCCATGCCTGTCAGGTGCATCTGTATCATAAGACACACCATCCATTCAAGTTTGGTGAAGTTAGGACCAGTAATAACTAAGATTTATTTTTTAGCATCCTTGATAATGGAGATCAAGCTCTGCATCTGAAGCTACCTCTGCGATTCATTCATATCACAGTTAAATCAACTATGCAAGTTTGAAATAGTACTTTCATCTATTAAACATGTGACCTGTTCCTAAAAACTTAACTTTATCCAGCATCCGAAACCAGACTATGCATTCAAGCCTGTCAAGTGCATCAGTATCATAAGACACACCATCCATGGAAGTCTGGTGAAGTAAGGACAAGTAATAACTAAGATATCATCATCAGAGGGCACCTGTTTCAAAAACTTTATCTAACCAGCTCTTAAAACCTTAACCTCCTCCAGCATCCGAAACCTATTGCTCAGATTCAGCATTCAAGCTTGTCAGGTGCATCAGTATCATAAGACGCACCATCCATACAAGTTTGGTGAAGTTAGGTCCAGTAGTAACTAAGATATAATCATCAGAGGGCACCTGCAACAAAACTTTAACCAGCTCTAAAAACTTTAACCTCTTCCAGCATCCGAAACCTATTGCTCAGATTCAGCATTCAAGCTTGTCAGGTGCATCAGTATCATAAGACACACCATCCATACAAGTTTGGTGAAGTTAGGACCAGTAGTAACTAAGATTAATCATCAGAGGGCACCTGCAACAAAAACTTTAACCAGCTCTAAAAACCTTAACCTCTTCCAGCATCCGAAACCTATTGCTCAGATTCAGCATTCAAGCTTGTCAGGTGCATCAGTATCATAAGACGCATCATCCATACAAGTTTGGTGAAGTTATGACCAGTAGTAAGTTAGATATTGCTATCAATGGGTACCCGCAACAAAAACTTTAACCTGCTCCAAAAACCTTAACCTCCTCCAGCATCCGAAACCTATAGCTCAGATTCAGCACTCAAGCCTGTCTGGTGCATCAGTATCATAAGGCACACCATCCATGCAAGTTTGGTGAAGTACAGACCAGCAGTAACTAAGATACTGCTATCAAAGGGCACCTGCAACAAAAACTTTAACCTGGTCCAACAACCTTAACCTCCTCCAGCATCTGAAATTTAGGACCCAGATTCAGCATCCAAGTCTTTCAAGTCCATAGGTAGGTCCAGATGCATCATCCATGCAAGTTTGGTGAAGATAGGACAAGTAATAGCTTAGATACAGGACCTGCAACAAAAACTTTAACCAGGTCCGGACGCCGACGCCGACGCCGACGCCACCGCCGACGCCGAGGGTATAGCATAAGCTCTCCTTGACTTCGTCTCGGTGAGCTAAAAAGTATGAATCAATTGACTTGAAAATCAATAGGGATTGTCCTTCTACCATGCAAAAGAAGTGTACAAAGTTTGATGAATATTTATTAGGTTTTCTTGGAATTTTGCTAAAGAGCAGCTGGGAATGGACACACACACACACACACATACATACACACACACACGCACAGCAGCGATGCTATATACCCCTCGCAACAAGTTGCGCGAGGGGATAATAAAGTTGAGCATCTTATCAATACATATATATTAATATAAATACAATGCTTGGGCATCAAAGAAGTTTTTGCCATTTCCAATCAGTTATCAATGTTAGTATTTTCACTTTTGTTATTCAAATATTGCATTATTATTCAAATGTCAGTCCATTTGAACAATGGTCCACTATTTGTTGACATCTTCAATTTTCATCTGTAAAATTAATTATCTATTCAGAATTTACCATTTTCAAGTCCTCTAGCGCAAACTCCTCTTTAGTGGCATACCCACGTCCTATGACCCAGTAATAGTACATCAGTAACCTGCAATTTAAGCTAAAACGATTAACAAACACTCAAGATACATTTTTTTTCTCTGAGGTAGAAAAATGCATTGCTTGAAATTATACAGGTTTTAAAAAATATAAATAGAAATTCAGTCATTTGGTTTAATTTGTTCCACAAAAATTATCAATCTGTAAGGCTAATGCAAACAATAACCGTTACTCACAACAATAAAATAAGGAGTGGAACCACGAAGATGCCGGTGCCGATGAAGAAGAAGACAGCCTGGGGAGCCTTGTTCCAGGAGTAGACATAGTTCACCAAGCTGTGGTACATTCTGTAGGAGTGGTCACCATACATACGGAAAGGGCCACAACTCTGGCTCGGCTGAATTCTGCAATGATAACATTAATTAAGAATATTATTGTTACATACAGCAAGTAAATATTTTTGGTGGTTGCTTATGTTGGCTAATTACAAAAGTTAATACCGTCATCAAATTAAACCTAACCTCTTGAAATCACCGAATTTTATAACCAATAAAATGAGCTGCTACATTAGGTATCAGAAATGAAGCTATGAGCACATCATCATTATGATACAGTATGGATTAAAAGAGTTTCACCATTGCCATTCAAGTGCCATTTAATAACCTACTTTCCTACAATGTATCCAGCAGGAACAACTGCCAGCATAAAGGATAGCAACAACACCTTCATAAACAGAGAAGTGGACTTGGAGGTTTTATATGGCCTGGATTCTGGACGACAGTTTTTAAAGAGGTCAACCTGTGGCAAAAAAGAAAACTCTAAATAATAGACATTGTACCTGTATTGATGGTCTTGGAGGAATTAAGACAAACAGCTGTGATGAGGCAAACAAAATGTGCGTACCTTTTTTACAAAGAAGACTATGATATTGTGAAGAAGCGTTATAGCAGGAATCAAGGGACAAAACAGGAGACCGAACCTGAAAAAACAGAGGAAATGAATTACAGTGTATTACTATCAAAACCAAAACCATTTTATCACGGAGCATTACTCCAAAATTGAAAATAACAAGAATGAATGCATTGCCACAACAACTCTGGCATGTATTGACACTTACCAACACAGATTCTGTGCATAAATAATATCAACAACACTCTTTGCTAAGTCAAACTCTTGGGGTCCAACCAATCTCACAAGTTTAAACCGATCCCGGTATTTTGTGTTTATATATCTGAAATATATAATGAAAGAAATATTACAAATAAGAAATTCAGTGCTACTGTATCAAGATTCTTCTTATTATTTTAACATTAGATGTCTATGTGTCGTGAAGATTCATTTTAAACAACTTAAGTATGTATAAAAGATTTCTTTGCAAAGTAACCCAGATTAAAAAGTTAAATTTAGAATTTAATTTTATGGGCCATTTGCAGCCTTAATTAATTTCTTACAAAGTCATTTTTTGCCAAATTCTACAGAGTACGATGGAATCCTATCAATGTTAGCAGGCTTACCTTCTTGGGGTGTGCCACAGTAGGACCACCAGTATACCAACCACTATATCTATCAGCAGAAGCTTATAGACCTGCTGCCCTACGTAGGTCTCCCAGCACTGGAAACACAGGAAAAATTAAGATAATCAGACACATTCTCCAGACAAGTGAGTTTAATAATTATACAGGGGTTCATAAGGTTTTATGCAGTACTGAAAACTCTTTATTTTATCAGTGTCCTAAATTATGCAATTCTTTATGCTGTATCAAATTGCGACAACATTGTAAATCAAAAGTGCTAAAAAATTTTTATAAATTATTCCACGTAATATACAACATAAAAAGCAATAAAATGAGATACACTGTATTAGAATCAGCAAAAAGACCTCCATGCAATTTTAGGCAGATATTTATTCCTTAGTCCTTACATTTTATTAGGATTCTACAGTAAGATATAATATTTGGGGTTTACCCTGACAGAGCTGGGGTCATCATCAGCAGTCCACCTCAAATTCCCACAGATTTTTGTTTCTTCATCATCTTCCAACAGTAACTTATCATACAACATGACCATCAATGCAACTGGAGAGGCTAGTCGCAAAAGTATACTCCTAAAGATATCAACAAAATCATGCATTTAATCTTTACATACCTGTTCAGATATGACAAAGAATACTATACTATATCATACTACATGTAATTACCCAATAGTGTATCATATTAACAAGGAATCTAAAAATAAAGAACAGTATTTCTTCTCAGAAAATAGATAATACAGGTAATATATCATAGCAAATGACACTGACTCTTAAACATCAACACATTACTAAATGTTCATAGCTAAGGGCAAAGGATGGACATATAATCCTAGTCAAGGTCATGCATGAATGCTTCCATTGGACAGATAATCAGATATGCTGGTGTTGGATGGATTTCGATGTAATATGATGCTGCATGTGCAATGCTATCTGTGATTTTTAAATGCATGGTGATTTAAACACTGGTATGTGAATGCCATTCCTCAGTATTGCATGCACAGCAGAACAACATTATGCAAAAAGGAACAATTCTTCTCTCTAACATCCAGTAACAGCCAAGGATGATGTACTTGACAGCTTTATAAAGGCCATTTTAAGTGCCAGGAATATACATGCATGTATACTGGTGTCTTTTATTATCAACTTTAACTTTTGAAGACATTAACAACTACATGTGTTTTTAAGATGATTTTTTTTCTTTATTTTAAGTTTTTTGACAACTAAATAACATTAAATTCAACATCTCATATTTCAGGGACAAAAGATTACTACAAGACTATCCTACTAATTTTTTCAGTACGTGAACAAGTAACACAACATAATGGTACCACTGATATGATGAGAATAGAGTATACATAAACATTGCCAATGATGAGATAAATAGCGTATCAATTCATTTACAAGAACATCAAGAAATTTGTAAATATTACCTGAAGAGTGTGATTTTTATTTGCGTTTCATGTTTGTACTCCTCAAAAAACACAAGCTTCTGAAAGACTCGAGGCACAACCAGATTAATTAAAGTGATGGTTAGGTGTGGTACAAACTGGTAGAAGAGTGTGTAGCCGGCACTACTCTTGGTCCCATTGCTTTCCTGCAAAAAACCAAAATACACAAAATTAATGTACTTTCAGGACCTGGTCTAAGCTTAAAACAGCTGACACAGAGATGGTGCTGTACTGACACCTTCTACACACAAAGCTCCCCACTGTATTTGGTGACACTTACATCTATCATCTTAGAGGTGGTGAGACCTATCAGAGCAAGAGACCCACACAACAGAATAAAGACCAGGGTGTTGATGACGATCCTCATCCCCCAGACCTCCAGCCAGTCCACCCATGTCCTCAGACCCAGGCGCTTACTCCGCTCTTGTTCAGCGAGGTCAGCCTGTAACAAAGTCCGGTCAACCATTTACTGGTACAACTCTTGTTCAAAAAGTGATTGATCCATCAGATGTCATTTGAAAAGGGTATTTAGAAATACTGCTACACCATTTACAGGCTTAAGTATTTTAAAAATCATTTTTCTTTCTTTTTGTAGGCTTTCATAAACTTTACATTTAATCATTACAAATATTAAAAAAAAACAACATAAAATACAGATACAAATGTAGGTACATGTAATTGTCTGTTTAGACTTTCAAATCCAAAATTTCAAAACAGCAATTGTAACAATTCAAAATAAATCCAATTAGACGAGTAGCTTGACATAACCAAGGGACCTTAACTTACAGCCAGAGCTCCCCCAATGACCTTCTTTTTGTGATTAGCTGCCCGGCTCTCCTTGATACAGTAGTCCCAACCCCCAAACACCTTGTTGGTAAACTGAGCCACTGACTTCTCTACACCATGAGAAGCTTTCATATTCTTAGCAGAACTGAAAAATTAAAAAATCTTGCATTTTTATTCTGTATAACTTAATTCAGGAATAATATTTATAAAGGCTTACTACGTCAAGCACATCTACAGTTCTGGTGTGGTTTAAAATTCATCATCAAAAACTTTGCATTTCAGACTTAAATTGAACTGTGCGTTAACTTGCATTTATTTTCAGTAGTAGCAAGAATACAGATTTTATAACAAATAGAGGGAAAAAAATATACAATGAATGTAAATATGTATTGAAATGGAGCCTTACTTCTTGATGATAAGGATGAAGCTCAGAAGAAAGCTACTGAAGACACTGATGAGATAGGCCACTCCGATGTTGTACACCGTTTGGTGACCATCCTCTTCATACGTTCTATTGTTGTAAGCACCATAAAACAACATAGATCTCTCCATGTATCCCTGGATCAAATAAACAACAGTATTACAGTGTTGAACCTTTACATTCTACAACAGAGTCAGATCAATGAAATGCTTCACAATGGAACTAAATCTCGCAATATAAGTTTGGAAAATATTTCATCAAAATTTCTAACAAATCAATTGACTTGAGTTTTTCTAGGATATACAGTTTTATATTTAACGAGGCCGGGTCTAATTAGTTCTGCCCTAGATTTTTTAATGAAATTTTTTACATGAATTTCTACTGAAATAATTATTATTTTAAGATTAAAAAATAAGACATTTACCACACCGTTTGTTTAGGGGGTCATCTCAAATTTTGTTAATCTTTAACATAGGACCCTATGGGATTTCGCTTGAAATGTATCAATTTTGCACATTTTTTTAAACTTCTGCCCTAGGGATTTCTTTTTCTGTTCTATCTATTAAAGTTATTGCTAAAAGGCATCAAATGGTCAAATAAAAAAAACCTTTTATCTCCTGGTTTGTTCCAGGGGTCTTATCAAAGTTGATTTTTGTATGCCCAATTTCCCAGATTTGTCAGATAATGGCTATTTTTTATTTGACAGAGGCGGAAAAGGTGATCTATATAGTATTAGTAAAGCATTCAGACATATTTAAGTAATAAAAAAATATATAACATCACATATTAAGGGTCATTGATATAAAATACATGGTTACTGTCTTGAAATATATGAATTAAGCTATATTTAGGCGGGTTAAGAAAACGTGACAGAGGGTTGACCTGCTGAACCCTCTTCACGTTTTCGACCCGAGCTTATACTTCGAGACAGTTATGTTTATTTCACAATATAACATTAATTTTACGCATTAAACGAGCCATTTTCAACAAATTTCGCTGAATATCTGCAGTTGAAACTATCACGCCATGGCGTCAACCAAGCAAAAAGATGACGTCACAATACAAATGAAACGCTGCGCGAAAGCGTGCGTACTTGTTCTGTACTCGGCCTCGTTAAGGGAACACTTAATTTTTTCAAATTTAAGGAACTGTTCTGCTTATCATGTAATTAGGTTCAATTTCTCAAATAAAACTAATTTTTCCAACTTTTTATTTTTTCCCCACCATCAGTCACAATCCATTGTTAACTTTGCTCTACATCTGTGTTATAATAAGTATCATTGTAAATGGATATCTATGACAGATGCATATTAGACAAGAGCCAGAGAATTGGGCTGTTCGGGTGCTTACCGTCCCCTGAATGAGATCGACAAACAGTGTAGCACCGGTGTGTACGGATCCGTGGACTTGGTCCGTGTGTCTGATGTACTGCTGGGTACAGTTCACAGCCTGTAGGGTCATATTGTAGACCTCACTCGATACATTGGCCGCCGCAGGCAACGACTTGTTACCCAGAATATCATCAAACTTTGAGGGACTCAGCGCAGCAAAAGGAATCACCAAGATTGCAAATGTGATCAGCATGATGTAGAAATTTAAGAACATCAGCCACTTCACAAATCGGAAGTAAGTCATTATTGCCATTCCATATCGACCTGCAACAAGAATACACGACAAAATGACTGAGTGTTTTACAGTGCCATTGTAACCTTCAAATAGTAAATACTGGAAAAAATTTTAAAATATATTATTTATAGTTTAATATTTAATTTCGCATAGTTTGTATGGTAAAATCATTGTACTAGTATATCAGATTTTCATAATGCAAATTAAAATCTCCAACCCCATTGCCTTTAAAAGAAGGCGTCTTAAAAAATAAAATAACAAGAAACATGTTATTGTCCCTTAATTGAGGACCATATTTCCAGTGATGGACATGCTGTGTTTGTGACCTTACCCTCTATCCCTCTCAGGGTCCCATGGAACACGGTCAGTGACTGACGAATGTCCTTGAACTTCATTTTCCATTTGTGCCATTTCTTTTATGACAATAAACAAGAAACATTTTAAGTTTTCCTAATTAAACTAACTGAATGCTTGTGTATTTTACGAGTCCTATTAAACTTTTATAAACAATACATGTTGATATCAATATTTTGAAATAATCTAAATTCAACTTAAAATAATTTTTCATCAAAACCAGTTTTATTTGATTGTTTCATTTTCATAAAGTCATGTAAACAATAAAACCCACAAAAAGCAAAAAAAAAAAAAAAAAAAAAAAAAAACATGCTTAAAAAATCTTTAAAAAATTGAGTTACTTGTGAAACAGGAACAATAATAAACCATTGGAAGCAATCAGGGTAAAATTTCAGGGTGTTTATTAAACTCAGGAAGCATGCAATGCAGAAATAACACTTGAACACAGGAAAAACTCACTTTAGGAAGTTTTACTGTACACTTCTGTCAACTAATAAAAAGTGATAGGTGTGTTGTCATGTGTAAAACTGCAATTACCGCCTGATTAATTATCATACAAGCTTGACTGGATCAAAAATGAAACATATAAATTATGAATGGCCAGTGGCCATATATTATCAGCTCGACTTGATCCATGACACGATGTGGTACAAAAATAATAATTTCAAAGCAATTACTTTCTCTGAAATACACCCTTATATGTGTGCATTTTTATAGCCATTTCTACATCTTTGTTTAGTAAAGTTGATTGATTGGCACTTTCCTATATCTTAGATCAAGATATAAATGCTTTAAATGTTGCTATACTAACCCTTGCTTGTATTTCTATTCTCTCCAATGTTGACACTCTACAAGATAGAATAGAAAGGCTAAATTAGCTAACCATAACACGCAATGTCACTCAAAAAACACAATACTGTTCTGTTATTATGCGAGGTAATCAGATCACACACAACAAATCACACGAAATAAATCTATTAAAGACCCTCGTAACAGGAGGCATGTCACAAAAGATCAACCTATAATAATGTAGAGCTACCAATCTTTATGAATGGGTAGCATGTGTCATGCATTTATCAAAATTAAGTCATTGTGCAATAATAGTTGACTTACTTTACTGCTTTGGCAACATTTCTAAAAGACATCCGGTTCCTGTTTTTAAGGTCCTCGTACCTCTCCCAGAAAGGCCGCGGCCTGACATAGCGCCCCTCGTTGATCCTCTGTAGGTCTATCCTTCGGTCTTTGATTGACCTGGACGTCGTGTACCTTCGGATCCGAACACTGGGAAGCTTACTCCGAATGTCTCCTTGTAGATCCAGATCATTGTCATTCAGAAGCAGGGTCACCACTCGGGCTGTCCCCCTCTTCCTGAGGCGGGGGTTCTTCCTCAGCCTCACAATCACCCCTGAGTCTGTCTGACATCGTCCCCGGAATCCTAAACGACGATTCATTACGTAAACAATCAAGAACACATGCTCTCATTCTCTATGCATTCATGAATAATGACTGGGATTTACTGCTTGACCCAACTGTAACCTTGCTAAGAAACAAACCATCCATCACAATTTAACACATTAAACTGTTTAAGAGTGACAAACTTGATAAATCATTTGTCATTGATTTTTCCATATATATGAAATGAATCACATCAAATAACACTCTCTCCTTAATACGTAAGACCTTCAGTTATAATAACCACTCCACACTGAAGTGCTCTATATATATCCACTGTGTGAACTTCAACCCAGTACAGGGGCTCAATCCATCTGTCATGGAAAGGTGATCACTATTGTTTGGAGAACAACAAAATGTCTGAAGGCTGGGCTATTGACATATTTAATTTCATGGTGGCTATTTTCTGCCTGTGTTATAGTAATGTACTCAAACAGGCACTAATTTGAACCCTGGATTTGTTACAGTCAAGGCAAGAGTTCAGTCAAATCAACCCTTAAAAAACTTAACCACATGAATTTATTTTCTTATTTTAAAAAAAAACCCTGACATTGCTGAAGATTATATTCTATCCAAAATTGCTTCACAAAACACAATTAAAAAGATTTATGATTTTTAAAAAGCAAAATGAAAACTTAGAAGGCACTTTCATTTAGTTCAAATAAACAGAACTGTTTCTCATATCCCTTTGTGTTGTAAATTCAGCATATTGCAGTAGAGTTTTTCATCCATGCATGTACAAAAGATAAAAATGTGCTTGTTCAATGTCTTCAATTTCCTGAATATGTAACAATAAAAAATGTGTAAGAAATGTCTAATTATGATAACAATTTACATATCCTGTCACATATTAAGTTTGCTACACTACAGACTCTGTAGTACAGAGTATGTACTAGAGTAAGTTTATTCAGACCAGGAAGTTAACAAACATAAATTTACTCCAAGACGTACGTGTGAATTCTAGAGTGTTACCCTCTTAAATTACCACTCTCTAAACCTGCTGAGTGCTCAAAAGATATTTTACATTAATTTGCTAAAAATGGTATATCTAAGAAGATGAAAAAAAATTGTAAAAATTCTTATCTGATATTTATGAACAAAAAAAGCTTAGCTTTTAAAAACAAAAGAAATTAATAAAAAGGTTTCCAAAATTCTGATTTCAAATCAGAAAAAAAATATTTCTAGAATATAAAGGCTTAGAAACAGTGTTAAATCAGACCCAACATTCTCTGTCAAATAACATTAATGGTAATCACCAACCAACGTATGACTAAAAAGATCAAAATAGATAAAACCTCTCTCTCTTTCTCTCTCTCTCTCTCTCTCTGATCTTGGGAATATACTTATGAAAATGAAAATACTGCTTTTTATTAGGAGACCTTCACATTTGTAAGCAAAACACTCCTGCTAAACTTTTTTAACCAGTTTCATAAGAGGGTCTTATCAGCTTGTGTGAAACATATTCACAATTACATGTATCATATTTTCTCTTTGCATTTTATTTTCATTTTTTTTTTTTGTCAAGTGATTTATTACTTCATATGCTACAACCAAACAACCACACCCACAGAAATACAGATTAAATTTGATATCATAGACATTTCTATTCTACTTGTGTTTTTCAAATACTGATTTAATAGAAAGAATTTAAGAACTTTTAAAGAAAATCTAAAAATTAAACATCACATGCATGTTCACTTATTTTGTGTTATGTTATTCCTAGGTCCATTCTTTTTCTCTTTATTTATCTCTCTTTCCTCAATTCACAAACCCTAACATCCCTCCTAGCAGGAGATGATGTGTCTTATAATATTGTGGAGACAGCTTTTCCCATTCAGACACAGAGTCTGTTATGAACAACATATTCAATAAAAAGACCTTAGATGTTATTACCATTTCAATACACATAAAATATGATGGAAAATTGTAACACTAGACCAAATTATTTTAAGGTACAAATAAGTTAAAAGATAATCATTTTTTAATACTGAGAAAGAGCAAATTCCTATGATACAATGAATAAACATGCATATAACATGTATAAATGGTAGAAATGATTTTGGTTGCGGGATATACAAACTTACATCTTTCATGCACAACTTCAAACCAACTCTTTGAAGAGACTTAAAATTGTTATTTAGATGCATCCTCATTAAAATGCTTAGGAGAGCAATTTTTCAAGACACTGAGAAAGATTGACTTGTAAACTAATTTGCAAAGTAGTATGAAGTTTGATTGTAGCCAAGAACATAATTTATTTCTTCTCTTTAAACTTCAAATACTTTTAGCTATGATTTTCAAACAAATTCATAGTGTGTCATGGTTCACTCCAATAAAAGAAAACAGAGGAAAATTAAAGCAATTTATCACAATATGTGTTAGTTGCACTTTCAGGGCAAAAAGGTCATGTTAAATACACTGTAGCGCTAAAAAAAGCTTATTGACCTCCAATTTTTGCTTTAATTTTGGTAAAGCTGTGTGTGAAGTTTAAAAAATATATCATACTCGAGAAAAAACTTTTTAAAAACATTTAGACTTTTGATTGCAGGATCAATCCCCTTAACATTAAACATTTATTACGACAAGAATCATGACTGAAACTACTGTCTGATAAACATTATCAAGGCCCCATTTACAAGCACATAGACCTACCACAGGCACTTGAATTTTTATCAATCAGTCGCTCAATAAG
Source organism: Magallana gigas (assembly GCF_963853765.1). NCBI lineage: Eukaryota > Metazoa > Mollusca > Bivalvia > Ostreida > Ostreidae > Magallana > Magallana gigas. Next base: position 46,573,005 of record NC_088859.1, on the reverse strand, counting down.
CCAAATTAAAAAAAAAAATCTACCTCCTCATGACTTCTCTATATAAATACAATGTACACGTGTATTTTATATAAAAGGAGGTAAAAAAAAATATATATTTGGCTTATTGAGCGGCCGTTTGATAAAAATTCAGGTGCCCGTGGGCCTACTAACCTACTATAGTAAATATTATCGTATTTTAAATTTTACTGGGTGGATCCAAACACTCGGTATATTGTCTTGACTATGCTTCATGTGCAGTAGTGCGCTACAAAAACATTAAGAAATCCAAACCTTCTAATGGCGTGACATCACTCAATAATGGCCTTTCATTTTCCTGTTCAGCACCAGGTTCATGGAGCACTATATTCACAGTGTCGTCTTCTTCTTCATGTTCGTTTGGCTCTCTGGCAGCCATCACATAACATTGTCTGACAGTAAGCGCCAAAACCCATCCGGTCCTCAAAGACAATCCGGAAACACGTGAGTCACGGCATGCATCATCACTTCCACATACCTGCGTGGTCTTGTATTTAATTTCACGACGATTACTTACTATTAAAGCAGCCCCAGCACTCAGACGTGTGCACAAAGATTGATTTATACCACTGAAAACTTTTGAAGTGTTGAATTACTGCATGCGGGAAAATAGTCGCCTTTATTCCTACAGCTAGTAATTTTTTGTTTAAAAATGAAAAGGGTAATAGATGTGGGATTTCCAAATATATCTGTAGCTAATAAGCATCAAACTGGAATGGATTCTTTCTGTATTTTAACACCTTTTCCATTTAAAAATAAAATTGAATAGTCGAATTTATATACTATCGAAATAATTTTATTCAGTATATCAAAGATGTCTATTTTATGTCATATCATATGCGATACTGTGGATAATTTTACACATGGAAATGCACTCGTGTTCCTCCAGGTTGATTGATTTAGGATACCAGGTAAAGGTTTACTTCTGACAAATGTAATTAACTTTATAGAAAGATTGAGCACTCAAGGCATTACCATATCTACACGTTAGATTATCCACGTGTTCGATATGCTATCGGGTTCTCGCGCAATCGACGTTTCAGATTATTGGAGTTATATCACTGAGAAATATATATGGATCAAATAGATAAATGAAACACCGATATGCTATCGGGTTCTCGCGCAATCGACGTCTCAGATTATTGGAGTTATATCACTGAGAAATATATATGGATCAAATAGATAAATGAAACACCTGTTTGTATTTTTTTGCACTCGAGTAAAAACAAATATAGATATATGACTTGATGTCTTTTGGTATTTTAAATTTTTTATACCCCAGATAAAAACAACTGCCTTTATGAACAGTTTTCTATCTTCGTCTATAAAATTGTGGAATGAATTACCTCTTCACATTAGAATTTTACCAACTGAGTCTTCATTCAAAACAGCCATAAAAAACATATTCTTTAGAAAGCCAAACAAACTTTATGACTTTGGAAACAGAAAAGCAAATATTATACATTGTCAGATAAGAAATAATGCAAGCAATTTAAATGCTGACCTATTCAATCATTTTTGGTGTGAAAATTATATTTGTGATATGTGTGGTTATGTATCTGAAAATGCTTATCATTATTTTTTTGTCTGTCCACATTATGATGCACAGAGGCAAGTTTTTATACAGTCAGTAAGTAATTTACACTTAGATATCCTCATCTCTCTGGACTTATTGTTATATGGGGACAGTGGTTTGCCTTATAACGAAAATGTTGCCTTATTTAAGATTGTACATGATTATATATTAGCTACCAAAAGATTTAAGTTTTAATGCATTATTCACAGTGTCACTCAAACAGCTGAACTGCTAGCTTTCTACAACTATTTTTCATTTTATACATAAATAATACCCGGTACCAAGCATTTTGATTCCACTTATTTTTTCCTTTATTTTTCTCTACTATATTCTATTGTTACATTGTACCATCAATGTTTGTCAAATTGACTGATTAAGGAGAGGGCTCAAATTGTCTGCTGCCCAATCCTATTATGTAATATTTTTTACATAATAAAATATTGTTTAAATAAAATGTCTTTTGGTATTTCAATAATTTAGATTTTTGGTTTAGAATATATCAATTCTACATTTTAAAAATTTTCAAAATACAGTGCTCAGTTTTTAAAAAAGGTGAAGTTATGACATTTTAAATAATCTAACAACAATTATATGACGTTATCCTGTTAAAGTTTTATCTCCTGTTAAAGTTTTATCATCCAGGAGAGCTTGATTGCATCCAAAAGTGTTTAATTTATGAAAATGTCCGTTTCCGGGGAAAAGTGGTGGATGTTAGGTTGAAGCTTTACTTTGCCTTGAACCTTTTTTAAATTAATTCAAAGCCATTGCATAACTTTTATCAATCAACCACTCTGCGGGTGTAGTATATGGCAGATAAAGACAAAACAAGAAATAATAGAGTCCGAACAATGATTTTACACAGAGGTCTGTAGTGAACTTTATCTTTTCCATCGAAACTTGATATTGGTGTTACATTGAAACTCGATACTAATCGGATTTAGGTCACTGCAGAGGGTCTATTTGGTATTGTTATACTTTCATGTTAAATACTGAAATCTGATTGGTTAAGACGCAGTTAATAATATTTACTATTACCCTCAGCGTTAGCAACGCACTTGGCAACGGGTAACATTAAAAAATGTTACATGCGCGAAAATTATGCGCGTACGGTTCGCTGTAGAATTCACGTTATTCCTACATAAAAGCAGTAACATTTTCTTAAAATTTTTAAAAAAGACATTCAGTATAACAAAATAAATAGTGCCTGTTTGGGAGGATAACAGTTGAAATTGACACCCCTCGAAAACCATTGTCAACCTCCGCTTCGCGTCGGTTGACAATGGTTTTCTCGGGGTGTCAATTTCAACTGTTACCCTCCCAAACAGGCACTATTTATATAATAACTATTCTTAGCCAGGTAGCATAAAACCATATTTCAAAGAGATCGTACTTGTAAGACCCTAACCTTTGATCTAAAATTTGGTTGAAAGTCACTGCACGGCGTTTATTATCAGGCACTCCTTATAATAAGTATGAGTAAAACATGCAAATATTTTTTTAATAAATAATTTTGATATGATCTTGACGTTGACCTATAGACTTGGTTCAGGGTCACTGCACACCATTTACTCAAAACCACTCTGTGGGTGAAGGCTGAGCCAGATTGTTCCAAGGGAAGAGAATAATATTCTGCGGAAAAAAGTAACATGCTCCGAAAAGACCACTATAGGATGGCTGCAATGCGATCTTCTAACAATTAAACGTAAATTAAGAGGTTTACGCTCAATAACATTTATTCTAAAGGTAAGTCGTAGAACAGCGTAATTACAGTGCACACGTGACTGAGTGACAGAGTGAGTTTCTACTCAAAGCGAACTTCGAGGTTTATTCTATGGTACTAGTACATGTACATGATAAATGACATAATTTTTGCATGTTTTATTCTTTGCGAATTCAAAATGATCGCGAAAAATGGGGGAAAATAGATTACCGCGAAAAAACCGGACATACGGTATTATCAACGATTGTAAATACAATTTTGGGATATAAACTAGTGTGATGGTTTTGTGTATATTTGATTATGTGTATATCCTTGTCCCGAGCATATCTTTTCTCCCTTTGCTCGAATCTGACTCATACTTCACCCCACATGGTGCCTATGACCAAGGGGTATGCAGTAACCTTAAATGATGCTTGTAGGTCAGGTGTTAAGGTCATATCGCATCACTCAATGATCCTTTTTAAGAGAATGCATGTATATTTTAGCCCTATTTGGTTTATACTTTACATAAATAAAGCTTAAATTAGTCACGCCTCACTGCACATGGCTTGGATATCTTTACACTGTGCACATGTCAAGTGCAATCACTTTTTAAAATGCCCCTCTACTTCATAGGAAGAGTGTTCTTAATAAATCAGGATATTTTTACATAGCTTTGTTATTTACATTCAAAAAAGTAATTTGAAATGAAGTGTCTTGCGAATTTCTTGTTAGATTTAGTAAAAAACGGAAGTATAGAAAGAAAACAAAAAAGGAAAGCATGTCAATTGATCGAAAGTGCAATGGTGGAATATTGACGTGTCTAGAAATAGAGGGTTTTTTTTAAATAACGTAAATATATGCTCATTTTACACTTCAACACAATATATTTATAGCTACATTTGGCTATTATATTAATTTGGTTAACATTTCCTGACTAAATAACAATGTAAAGCAGAGTGTCTTGTATTAAAAACAGGTGGATTTCAAAAGACAACTCTAATTTGTTGCTGTATAGTATGAAAGGACAAGAAAACAGCATCAACACCCACTGTAACCATTGTAAACAAATAAATTATAATTTATGACTACAATAGACACATTTCAGATATCTGAACGCCTCACCTACCCGGACGACTGGACTTGGGAACGAAAGCGTCCGGATAACTGAGGCTCCACTGTACATTGCATCTAAAAATAATGAAATGCGAAATACAAATTATCTCTAAACTCTATTATAGATATGTGTAAATTATTTACTAGCTTGAGCGTGCAAGTTAAATATTCCTATCAGTGTCTATCAGAGCAATATATTTACATCTACCAAGTATGATTCCCTCTTTCTTACGGAAACTTAATAGTTAATTCAAAGTTCTATAGAAACAGCCAGACTGAAATCTACATGCCCCGTTTATCGGTAAGTCGAAATCTACAGCGACTGAAACTGACAGGAAAATCGACACGCCCTTTTTATCGATTGGTCGAAATCTTTAGCGATCTAAGAAAAATCACGGACTGCACGAAAAATATAATCATGATGATGTCAATTTTAAACTCAAAGTCTCACAGGAGACGGTTTGGCTGTTTCTTTTAGCTAATGTACTTATGTACGTTAACAGCAATTTAGTGAATTTTACTTACTTTTAATGATCAATTTATTAGTTAGTAAAAAGAAAGATGTTAATATAAACAATAAAATGCTTTCTTTGATGATTCATGCGGGTTAGGGTATGAAGGTAGCGATCATTTCAGGAAAAAATACATAACCCGCTAACGCTTACGGAGGTTGGCACCTGATATAATAGTAATGTCAATCATCCGAAAACCACTTAAATATAAAGATGGGGACCTAAAATGTTCATTTATTTTATTTGTGACCCATGTCACAAACAGAAATGATAATTTTTTTCTAAATTTTTGCTAAAATTTGACATGAAAATTGATAATCTGAAGAAATCAAACAAATATTTATAGTTTGAACTATTATTTAGTTATAATTTAAATACAGTATGAAGTTAAACACATGCAGTGACTATAAGAGTAAAATCTGAGTCAAAGTTTAAAAAAGCTTGCTTTACTGGTGGCTTCAAAGGCCAGTACTTAATAAACACAACAACATATGTTACAAAATTTTGGAGAAATCAAATTATAACGCAAATAAAAAAAAATTATAGTATAGTATAATGTCATCTTTCCAAAAGTTTGCATACAAATAAACATACATTCAATGTCTCGTTTAAAAGTAAAACAAGTAGGGGTCACATCTAAAAAATTTAAGATATAACATGAAATAAGCTAATTTTAGGCCAAAATTGGAGTTAATTTTTTCTTAACTTTTATGAAATTGAAGCTAAATATGCCAAAATATATCGGTAGAAATATCAAAATATTGTATAAATATGTTTTTTTTAGAACATCCTGAATATATTGTAATACACAAACTATCTAAAAGTTTGGTCTGCGCTGAAAATTAGGAAGCTAAAGTAACAGTAATCTAAAACTGGTGAGTTGTGAAAATTGTTCATTTTCTTCTTGAAAACTTCTCGCCACAAAATATAGTTCCTTACTAAACTCAGTAAAAATGTATTTTTTTTAAAACAATTTTATTCAGTAAAGTTTATTTGGCATTGTAAAGTATAAATATACTACTAGAATTGATATGTGATGCAGAATTTTCAGACTAGAGGTGACCCAAAATGGCTACCCAAAACCTAAGGAGCGAACCTCTTTAAAAGCAAAAACATTAAAGTATACTATATGACACTAGTAATTTATGAAACAGTGCAGTTTTATACTATTTTTAAGGGGATGATATATTCCCCCGAAAAATAAAAATAAAAAATCTGAAGAGAAAGGGAAAGGGGGCAAAAATATATTGTAACATATTAAAACTTCCAAAATCTTAGGTAAGATGGTTAGGGTGTTAAGTTGAGAATTAATGCTAACAGAGAATTGCTCAGCGACAGCATTAAGTGGAGAAAATTATTGTAACTCCTTTTAGTGATCCGATTTGTTCGTTTTGATTTAACAATACTAGACATCAACACGTGTTTGCACAGGCTGAGTAAAATTAACATGATTTGAAATTTAAAAAAAAATGAGTTAAGAAACTACATGTATAACCAAAACCATGCGATCTAGAAATAGAAGTATATTTATAGTATGCGTTTTTGATAGGAAATAAATATAAATAAAAAGTGTTATACATGTATAATATTTATTATTGTACATGTAATACAAAGAAGATGGGTGGATAAGGCTTGTAAAATGCCCATACGCGGTCGGACAGGCTACTGAAAAATTAAAGTATCAATAAATCTGATGGTTTTTTTTTTAATAATTTAAAACAATATATATTCAACGAATCATTGATTTTTAACCTAAAGGTATGTTCAATACTTGGAATATGTTGACTCAAACAGGCGTATACGTATCAAAACCTGCTCCCTTCGAAGAAGGGAGGGAATATTGCTTTGCTGCTGTCTGTCGGTCTGTCGGTCGGTCGGTCGGTCTGTCGATCGGTCCACCAACAGTTTCCGTTCATTTTCTTTGCAAAGGATAAACATTATAGCATTGAATCATGATTTTTTGAAGCATACACTCTCATAACTGCAGCGGTGTGTGCATACAAATTGAGTAACGCGCGTTAGCGCGTTATGAAAATTTGTATGCACACACCGCTGCAGTTATGAGAGTGTATACTTCAAAAAATCATGATTTAATGCTTATATTTACATTTTTTAAAACTTCTTGCCTTGTCTGCAAATGTGATTCATACCTTAAAATTCCTATCTTATCCTAAGGGTAAGTTAATATTAATGGAAGAGCCACAGTAACAGCCACAAGCGTGAACTTTGATTTTCGCTTGTGACGTTGCAGTTTACAGCGTTCAACATTTGTGACGTCATAATAAAACTCGTCAATTTGACCTTTGACTACTTGTTGCATTTAGAGGCCATCACGGAATTTAATGGGAAAACACAGTAGAATGTAAATATATTGAAATGAAATTTGGTATACAGGTTTATCATGATAATATCTAGGTCAAGTTCGATATTAGGTACGATCGAGCAATTTTCGACAGAGTTATGGCCCTTGGACTTAGAAAAATTCGAGTTATTTGCAGTTTCCGCTCATTTTCTTCGCATAGGATAAACGTATTGAAATGAAATTTGGTATACATGTTTATCATGATAATATCTAAGTCAAGTTTGATATTGGGTACGATCGAGCAATTTTCGACAGAGTTATGGCCCTTGGACTTATTTGGAGTTATTTGTAGTTTCCGCTCAATTTTTCCGCAGAGGGTGCACATATCAATATGAAATTTGGTATGCAGGTTTATCTAAATAATATCTAGGTCAAGTTTGATTTTGGGTACGATAGAGCAATCTCCGACAGAGTTATGCCCCTTGGACTTAGAAAAATTCCAAATATTTGCAGTTTACGTTCATTTTCTTTGTGGATGTTTCCAAGGGAGGGGGCATAAGTGTTTCACAAACATCTCTTGTTAACTATTGTTTTGATCCAAAATTAAACCGGGATTCTCAAACGTTAAGGTATGTTTATCACTGTTTTGACGAATTTGGTGCATATATATAAACTGTGGTTAAACATTTTCCGATAGTTTTACTTCGTGAATTAAATAACTTTTAATATTCCGCGTTTGTTAAAATGATAATGACATACATTCGATCGTTGCAAACAATGAAATTATTTATCAGAATAACTATTAATTGCATGATGTCTGCATATATTTTTACTATAATTAACATTCGATAAATCTATTTTATCGGCTGTGAAACTAAATGTATGTTTCGCTCGTTTTGGTGAATGTGGTGCGTTATACATTAGAACCATTTTAACAAGACCTTGGACTTTCAGTAGGACGTAACTATTTATTCCTTGCGCTAAAACAAGTTAAAATGACGCGTTTTCTAGCGAAATATGTACCGATTGCATAGTCTTAGCTCAAAAGCCAAACAAATCTTGTTGATTTCAAAGAGCAATGGAAGCCCGTTGGCGCCACTTAGAAAAATATTTTATCTGGCGGCCGCCATATACTTTTCTGGCGGCCGCCAGATAAAACCTGGCTTCCTGATGCGCGCGCATGTTTTAATGGGAGCTTTTTAGGGAGTTGCGGATACACTCTAATTTATTAGTTTTATTAATAATTTCTGAAACTTGACATTAAATATCAATTGCAGAGCCTAAGTTTTGAAAAACTGGTGGAGTTGAATGTATAGTAGACTTTGTTAAAATATAGAATGATTTAGATATTACTTTGTGCCTTGTATTATACCTTATGTTGTAAAACGTTATATTTCAGAATTGTTTCTAAACTTTTAAAACTAAACTTAACACCCGTTCAGGAAATCTTTACATTAAAAAACCTGTACTTGAGAGGACTGTTATGTAAACACGTTTAAGTAAAGGAACGCACTGCCTTCTATATGTTTTAATTCTGGTATAAGTATTTACCAACGCAGATTAAATTCAGTTTTATTGACCACGACAGCTAGTACAGGCAATATTTTCACGAGGGCGGATCCTGCTATGACTTTATAAAGATAAACTAGGATGAGTGTGTACTAGCATTCGTGGCCATAAAAAGGCAACTATTTAACTGACTGTGTTGTTAAACTCTTATTCCAAATCACATTGAAGGCAGTACAATATATAAAAAGATCGCGATCGGCCACAGTGTTTCTTGGTAAAAAAATTTATGGTCAGTTAAGAGACTTTATATGAATGACATGACTGATGGTCAGCATACCAAATTCAAGCGTGAGAACACATTGGCTTAAAAATCCCCAAACAACAGAAACACTGGAATTACTTAATTTATTACTTTCCTAAGAGTTTTAAAATATGACTACAAGTTATATATAACATAACAAAATAAGGGGCATAACAAGGACAGCTTGCATTTTTATTCCATACTTATAATGAAAATACCGGTAATCAAGCATGTAGTCTAGCTTTCGACATGTTTATTTTGTGGTGTTTACACATTTCCTTCTATGTAAACACCATATGAAAATACATAGCAGCGGCTGTGTCAACATTCATCTTCTCAACCAAATATAAATACACTAACACTCACGTTTTGCAAAATAATTTATGTGGCGGCCGCCAGACATTAAGTGGCGACCGCCAAAAAATTATGTGGCGGCCGCCTGATAATAAGCATAGGAGTCGGAACCGGGGAGGCTAGGGGGGGGGGGGGCTCCCCCCCCCCCACTTTTTTTGCAAATGTAGACCTAACCATTAGGCACATAGCATCATAGAGGGTTTAGCCCCCCCCCCCCCTCCACTTTTTATCGCCGGAAATATAGTTGTCCCTAAATTAACCTTGAAAGATTGAGAAAGTTGGAGTAATAGGCCTATCCCCCCCCCCCCCCCGCAGATTAGGAATTTCATGATTTGGGGGGGGGGGGATTTTGGTAGGTAAAATTTTTTTTGGATAAGTATACCCCCCTCCCCCCACGGATTACGATTTTCATGTTTTTGGGAAATAGTTTTTTTTTCGCAATATTTCTGAGGTTTAGTGTAGCCCCCCCCCCCCCCACTTTCAATTTGCTTCCGACGCCAGTGGTAAGTGGTGGCCGCCACATAACTATCTGGCGGCCGCCAGATAAAATATTTTTTCTACGTGGCACCAACGGGCTTCCGTACCATGGCGAGTAGCTAGCAACGAAATAGACAGGCCTACGTACGTCACATTGCTGTTTGACACAACTATTTTCCCGCCGTTGGTTCCTCCATGCATATGACTTCTAAGAGCTCTACTGGCTGCGGCTGTTGCTGCAATAGCATAGTGGCTACTAGCTTAACGAGGCCGGGTCTAATTTGTTCTGCCCTAGATTTTTGGATGAAACTTTTTACATGAATTTCTACTAATATAATTATTATTTTAAGATTAAAAAATAAGACAGTTACCACACCGTTTCTTTAGGGGGTCATCTCAAGGTGTGTTAATCTTTAACATAGGACCCTATGGGATTTTGTTTGACATGTATCAATTTTGCACATTTTTTACATTTTTTTAAAACTTCTGCCCTTGGGATTTCTTTTTCTGTTCTACATATTAAAGTTATTGCTAAAAGGCATCAAATGATCAAATAAAAAAAACCTTTTACCTCCTGGTTTGTTCCAGGGGTCTTATCAAAGTTGATTTTTGTATGCCAAATTTCCCAGATTAGTCAGATAATGGCTATTTTTTATTTGACAAAGGCGGAAAAGGTGATCTATATAGTATTATTAAAACATGCAGACATATTCAAGTAATAACAACATATATAACATCACATATTAAGGGTCATTAATATAAAGTACATGGTTACTGCCTGAAATATATGAATTAAGCTAGGCCTATATTTAGGCGGGTTAAGAAAACGTGACAGAGGGCTAGGCTTGCTGAACCCTTTTCACGTTTTCGACCCGAGCCCAAAATATAGCTAATACTTCGAGACATTAATGTTTATTCCACAATATAACATTAATTTTACGCATCAAACGAGCTATTTTCAACAATTTTCGCTGAATGTCTGCAGTTGAAACTATCACGCCATGGCGTCAACCCAGCAAAAAGATGACGTCACAATACAAATGAAACGCTGCGCGAAATCGTGCGTACTCGTTCTGTACTCGGCCTCGTTAAGCCTTGTTTAGATTGGAATTGTATTACTAGTTTTCAATATAATTAGTAATATTTCATTCTTTTTTATGTTTTACGGTAAATTTGGGAGCAATTAGGTTTGCTGCGAGAAAAAGTGAGGGGTCCCTCCCTGATGTGTGTCTAATGGTGGTGGTCTAACTTTGCAAAAAATCCCCCCCCCCCTTACCTGCTCCGACGTTCATCATCTTCATATTTTTTCAAGCATCGTGGAAAATGTTATTAGAGCCACATTGAGGTGGATGTATTCTGAAGGAAAACATTTGATAATTATATACCTTATTACTAATCGTGAGGTGGAAATAAAGTCACGTTGAGATGTGTAAGATTAATCCACATTGTGGTGGAAATGGAGTCAAAATGGAAGTTGAGGTGGGTGTAAGTTTGATGCATGAGAAAATATGATGCTGATGATGATGATGAAAGGATCATGCAGATGTTCAATATCGAATAAGGAAAACGGATTAAAAAATGGATTTTGTACGTTCTTCAAATTTTGATTCCAACACAGAACTTATAGAATAGGTTTCATAAGGACTTGATTGTAGGTCGCATCTCGTATGAGGTCTATATATTCAACCCCCCCCCCCCCTTTCGTTAACACAAAGCGAGTAGGAATGTGGTTTTGGAGTTAATGACCGTTTTCTGTGTAATATACTTTAGGTCTGTCACTGTGATAACATGCTGGCACATGTAAAAAAAAATTAGTCTTTTTACAATTCAATTCAATTCAATTCAATTTTCAATTCAATTCAATTTCTTTATTAACCAATTAAGGGCCTTCAACATGAAGACTGTACATACAACATCCAATGTACATAAAACATTCAATAAACATATACAAGAGGGAAAGAGTAGGATGATTGAAAGAGCTAGGACAGACATGAACATTTAATTAGTATATATATGTATGTCTCTATACATTCAATACAGTGTCTTCTATATATTTATGTTAAACACCATACATAAATATGTCAAAATACAAATGTACATACAAATTTGAAATAGTTTATCATATGATTGAAAAGTTAAAAACCAATATTTGACTAGGAAATACAAATTAAGGCAATGCCTTTTGTAAAAATTTACCAAGAGAGTTTAATATATCTAATTCTTCACAGCTTAAAATCCAAAATAATTTTTGTTTATCTTGTATACTAGTAAAATGTTTTGCTTTAGATGAAATTAAATCAAATAGTTCCTCTCTTTCTTTTGTAAATTTGCTGCATTGGATAAGAAAATGTTCATCTTAATTCTATTAAGTGTACAATTTTTACATGTTCTTTCTGTTCTAGGTGTGTTATTATATCTGCTCAATTCAATGAAAAGTCTATGCGCTGATATCCGCAGTCTACCGATCTACATATAACGTTAGTGTCTCTAGCTATTGATTTTTTTTTAAGATAAGAAAGTTCATTTTTTTCTAAAATGGAATATGTTGATTGAGCTTGTTTTGACATTGCTCTGGAAATCATATAAATAAAGTCATTCGATACACGAGATAATACTAAAAAATGCATGTTCAAACAAACCAATGAAGGAAGTAATCCATTTATTGCACGAGTTAACCACAAAGCAAAAGTGAAAGTAGGAAGTTCCCATAATGTTTGGAAGTCCCCGTAATTTCTGTTCTTGAAATGACTTCAGCAATATTGACTGTTCACTTACGATTTACATTAAGGTAAGAATTTACGATTTGAACAACTTATATTTTAGGAAGGTTGTATGTAGTTATTGTCTTTTGAGTTGAGCAGCAGAAGGCTTATATAGAGCATGCAGAGGCTAAAAGGGGGTATAAACTGTAAATTTCTTCTCTAGCATTGCAGTATCATTATGAGTCTAAATATCAAATAGATTTTCTTGCTTTCATAGACGTAAGGGTAATTGTAGACATTAACGAAACATATAAATTTAATGCCTTTTTGTAGTTAGTTCTTGGACATACAATATGTTAACAAGTTTAGTATTTTTTTTTCAATTTGTTACAGAAACAGGATGTATGATAGCATTAGAGAAACTACACCATTAAGGTCTTAATACAGGTGAGTAAATAAAAAAATATATATTTTTAAGTGTCCTCAGTCATATATCAGGATATCCTGTGTAATGTTTACGGGAAAAACCAAAATGAAACAATTGAGTTAAATGCATAATAATTTATAAAATAATAGTTTGTGATTTTGGATTTAACAAAAATATGATTACAGAGAGTTTTGTTTCAGATAATCCTTATGAAATACCACAAATTAGAAAATCCCCTTTTTTCTGTTAAAATTTTCAATTTTCCTTTGTTTACTGTTTAGGATGCATCATAACACTGGAGGTGGTGGGCCCCACAATGCCTCAGAATTATCCACGGATGGAGATTATTCATCAAGGCAACCAAAAATACAGACGCATCTAGCCTATCAAAAGAACCAGTTTCCAGTGAACTTAGACTTTGCAGTTTTTAACAACTCAATGGATCCCAGAAGTTTTCCACATTCTTCTCCAGGCTCCATGTCAATGGATACCAAAAGAAGGGAACAAAGGATGGCTGACCTTTGGTCCCATAGCAACGGAGTGTCACAAAGTCAGTTCTTGTCAGTTGTTAGAGAATTAAAGAGAACCCAAAATGCTTTGAAGGAAGCGCTTAAAAAACCAGGCAAAGTAAGTATTCTATAGCTCTTTTCACAAAAAAACTTATTAATACAGTTAAATATGAATAGATATTTAAATTTTTATATGTCTTTTCTTGGTACATAGACAAATAAAGGCCCAGTGTATGAAACAAAAAAAAAATTAATTAAACATCTGTAGTTTTGATGATTGATTTACTAGGGAGATCAGCCAATTGAAACTACGAGTACCCTGTTGCTGGAGAGTCGAGTAAAAGCTCAGCAGATTGAGATCTGTGAACTCAAACAAAGAATCGAGAATCTCCAAGTCCACAAAAAGCAGCTCAAAAACAATATTGAGGGAATTTCTGTAGCCCCCTCCTCCAGTTCTTTTGAAATATCCAGAACAAGCAGAGAAAATAGTTTTTCAAAGGTATACAGGGAATGCCTTCATTGTTTAACTTAATTGTGACATATTTGCTTGATACAAAAATCAGTACTACCTGTTTGCTTCTGGTATAAAATTTCTTTAAAGCTTGAACTTGTACCTGAAAAGTGTTTTCGTTTATAAATAAATACTTATTTTTAAATGTTATATAATAAGTGGAGTTTTAAAGTCATTTTTAACACTTGGCAAACAGAAGTGCTTGAAGCAGTTGTACAAAACAAATGAAATTCTTATATACTAAGGACGACGGACCCAATTCCATTTGCGCAGATATATCACACAGGTTAAAGGAGTAATTGTCACGAACATCTCAATAGTACGTCACAATCACTGAAAGTCAATGAAAAATCGCTTATGACACAATATGTAGCTGTTCAACGTCATCAATACACACTTTATGTAGCACAAGTAGAGGCTGACCTTGCTATAATTTAACATGCTGAAATATGCTTTTCAACATTATTAAACATGCACAAATATTTTTAAGGGATGTCAAGTACTGTGGTGAGTTTTATATTGTTCAAGTTAATAAGCATCTACATACAGGTTAGTTTACAGAATTTGAGCCAGTGAACAAATCACTTACATTTCAATCCACTTCAATACATGTACTCATATTGAAAATAAAGTAAACACCTTTTCCTATTATGTTCAGTTGAAAAGGAGAAGAAACACACAAATTTGTTTAAATGGTCCTTACTAAAAATCTAATTCAATTTTATGTTATTTTTTGATTGCATTTTATATATCTTTAGTAACTCTTAACTCATATAAAATTTTCATGAAAATCCCTATTGTAGAAGTGAATTGGGTCTGTCATCCTTAAGCAGAAATATTTTATCAGAAATAACTTGTATTGATGTCAAGTTTTATCAAAAGTCATTTTGATCAATTTATGTCCAACTTGGTTTCTAAGATGTATATCATTTTGTATTGCAGAGGTATGTCATCTCAGATTCAGATATCTTACTGAAAAGTGCAATCAATGTCAACTTTATACTTGTAGATGTATGACTAAATTATTTCAAATGCAGTTTTAATTTGAATTTTGTATTATGCAGTTTGTGAATTTTATTTCACAGGAGGAGGCTGAGTTTAGTAGGAGGGAAAAACAGCTGCAGGATGAAATCAACAACTGGAAACAAAAAGTGGAAAACCTCAGGAAGGAAAATAATGTATGTGAAATCTTTTGAAAGGCTAAATATGATATATTGTTTATTGGTATCACTCCATTTTTTTTTAAAGCTTCTGTAACTTCAATTTTTTTCTTAATCTACAAACAATTATCTGATCATTAAAATTTCTACCGAGAGACATTAACAGAAAAACATGGTTAGAACAAAGTGTAAAGGACAAGCAATTTTGATTTGTTAAAAATTATAGTAATTAGTGACATCCCAACAGATTATAATACATTTCTAGATCTGTGATTATGGTAATGATACTGACTTTGCTTAAGTGTAAGATGTTTCATGAATAAGTCGATTAAATTAAAATTCATGGGTGATTATTTTATTTATTTGTCTCCTAGGAGATGAAAGAAAGCTGTTCAAGGTTAGAAAAAAGTTTAGAGGAAGGAAAAATGTCTTCAATTCAGAGATTGACAGAACTCACTAAAGAAAATGCAATGTTTACTAAAAGATTAGCAGAGGCAGAGGAAATTCAGAAAATCCTCCTTGATCAGGTATATTCTCAAAGTTTCAGTCTCAGACCCTTAGAGTTTTACACATTGTTTACTGAAAATGCTGAATGCATTATTTGATATACAAGTACATGTAAATATTTTTTTAAAACCTTAAGTAAAAGAATTCTGTTTAGTATCTTCCATTTCATGATTGTATTTCATGGGGCTCTCTCAACAGAACAGTTACCTGAATTAAAAAAATGTAGGGTTGTTTCCCTTTAAATGTCATGCAACTGCATGGTCATATACATCATAACATGTATCAAAATTAGAATTGCAAAAAGACATAGATGTGTACGTATATATGATATATCCGTCATGCGTTTGCTGTAAAACTGTTCATAGACTAGCTTGCAATTGACCATTGTGATAGACACGGATCTTAGCTACTTGTATGAAGCGCAAGTCCACAGAACACACCACCATTCATCTACACTGCTGGTTTTGATAGGCTTCATCAGATCTATTGATTTTTTGTTGTTGTCTGTGATGAAGCCATGTACTGGGAAGTTGATTGCTTTTTCAAAGATGTTGCAATTATAATCCAGAATTTTTTTTTATTTAATTCTGCGAATTTGTTTTGCCAGGAACTTGGTAGAGTAGTTTACTATAATACTGTTTTATCGATATACATAAACATTGAAGCAAATAAATCAAATGTAGATATAAACATAAACTCTGTTTTTTCTTTTGATGATAACAGGTACAGCAGTTGAACTATAGGCTTAAGGAGGAGACTGAGAGGCTACAGAAAATGGAGGAAAATGTAAGAACATTAGTTTATATGTGTTTTCATTCCTAAAATAAAATGTTTTATATTTAGATATTTACTCTTAGATGTTTTATTGCAGTATAAACAGGCCATTCAGGATAAAAATGTGTACGAGCAACGAATTGCAGAAATGAAAGCGTGCCAAGTTCAGGAGACCAATCCTATATATAGAAGCCCCAAAACAGTTGCTCATGGGAGCTATGAGAAGCCCGTAAGTGGTAGAACTCACAGGACGGTGGAAGACTTACACGAAGCTCTAAACGAGTTTAGGAGGCAGCCAAGTAACAACCCGCGAACTTACAGGTGTGATAGGTGCTACGAGGAGTTCACCTCAGAGGAGGATCACTTACAACACATTCAAAAGTGCTACGATTGATGGAATATCTGTTTGAATCACTCGGACTACTGCTTCTTCCACTTTTATTATGTGTGTCAGTAAATATGACTGTTGTATATTTGTTATTACTGAATCATTAGCATCCATATTTCACTACTTTGAGATTTTTATCAAATTGGCATACACTCATTAATATACAGAGAGAGAGAGAGAGAGAGAGAGAGAGAGAGAGAGAGAGAGAGAGAGAGAGAGAGAGAGAGAGAGAGAGAGAATCAAATTGGCATACACATTAATATACAGAGAGAGAAAAAGAGGAAGAGAGAGAGAGTACAATGGATGATATATACGGTATGTGGAAACTGGTACATGTAATTATTTCGTAAAATAGTTGATATGTGTTGGCCTGTACTACTTATTTTAAAAGACCATTGTTTTACTTTATCATATACATGTATTTTTAATATCTTATTTTCATTCACTGAAAATAATTTATAAAAGTTTTTACCAAAAACTGTGAAAACATATGGTTTCCACACTCGTAAAAAGCAAACAGGACATGGTGTACAATGACTCCACAATGATTTGTGAATTAACAACTACACCCAATTTTTTTTTCTGTTTCTTGAAAAAAAAGCCAACTAATGTTTGAATAGTAATTAAAAAGTCAAATCTATTGTCTGTATATTTAACATTGATTAACACTTAAATTAGTGACATTGTTTTTCAGTGAATAAATTTGTACACTGTAAAATGATTTATTCTTCAGTTTTGGTGTTTACTGTGGATGGATGATTTCGAGATTGATTAAGACTGTTTACTACATTTACAAAGCTGAAATTCGGACTTTGTTAGATTTACAAATAGCTGTAGTGACCTCCATACAAGGAAAGTTTGGCCCCTCCCTCTGTGTAACATACTGGTCGACAATAAAGATAGCGATCATTGCAGAAAAAAATCACAAATCTGTAACCTGGGGGGGGGGGGGGGGGTTGTTATGTATTTTTCATGGTTCACTGCCTTTGTACCCGCATGAGTCATTTTAGGGTTATACCACTTGGTTTCAGTTACTGCATTTTCAACAAATATTTCTTTTGACCAGGCAAAACTTTTTGAGAAAGGATTAGTTGAATGATGCATCTGGGTATACGTGTGTTGGAAGCTTTAAAATTTATGTGACCTATATTTTTTCATGAGTCAACAGGTTTAAGTTTTTTTTGTAGCAAATCATCTCATAAAGTCATTTTGCATGGATGTAGTATCTTAGCCTGCAGTATTTATGTCATGCATTAGAGGCTGAAATGTATAAATGGGCACTTGTGTCTGTAATAAAAGTTCACCCTATAGTAAAATGATAACATCAATATAATAATATAATGATAATAATATAATATTATTATAACATGGGATACATTTAATCGCAGAAACAGATGCCTCTGTATTAACAGTTGAATACTAGTAATTAAGCGGATAATATTAATGCTAATGAATTAAGAGGAAATTTCATTCTCAAAATATATTGGCCAAATATGGGATGAAGCATATACAGTTATGGCTAGTATATCAGTTCTGATGTCGAATTATACACGTGGAAATAAGTAATACTGTATATTGCCTACATACTTTGCAATGAATAAAACTGTTTACGGAAGTTCCTTTGACAGCAAACGTGTATGGTTGATGTATATATAGGTATGCAATATACCAATCTTATTTCAAGTTATTACATATGTAAAAATAAAATAGTAATTACTTAATAAATAATAAATAATGACTTAAACTTCATGCGTGAGTTACTTTTTAGTATATACACTAGAATACATGAACGGAAAAAGTTTCAATCAATCGATATCATAAATATGGTTTTGGCCTCTCATATAGATGATCGTAAATCAATGTATGGTACTTCCGCAATCAAAGACCAACTTCTGTATTTTATAAGGTTCAAAGCTTGATTAATAATGTTGAAGGGAAACTTCAATATTAATCAGAAAAGTCAGTTTAGAATGACATTAATCAAGGTAAAACAGTTTAAATAATGCAAGGTCATCTTCGGTGAAAGTATTTGTGTACCTTTTACGGCGCTTTGAAGACAAAACATTTTCTTAAGGTGTTGAAATACTAGTACACTCTCTTAGAATATGAGATAACTCAGTTTAATTAAAATAATGTGGACAGACAATTGGAAATTCTATATATCCATCCATCTTTGAAAAAAGGAGTGATACTGTTAAAGAACGATAATCAATAGATCTGTAGTGCTACTGACTTGAATCATAGCCATTTCCATTTCTTCAAAAGAGTGGTAACCTGGATGTCTGCCAGAGAATGAAGAAAGTCGACCCCGGGTACGAAAGAGCTACGCAATATATTCATACACTGAACACAAATAAACTGATAATTTTATTAAAAGCAATATAGATACTGTACATAATATTCTGATTACAAAAGATTATTAACTGATTAACATTACAAACAGTATAACTAACAATTATTAACAAAGAAAAACATGTTATAGAGTATAACTTTATATAACAGTACTATTTGCTGTCACCGTGTCTAAAACATTTCTCGTTAGTTTATATTTTACCTGAATTTGGAGGAATAATTATTGCTGGTGTCAAATTTAAATATATCAATGATACACTAGCATATACTAATACACAAAAATTCAACAATAACGTTTTATGCTTAAAAAGAATTAACATGAACAGAAATAATTATGACCATCTACCATCATTTAATACACGTAGTGCATATACAATACAGTGGTACCTTATCATTACGACCACCTTTAATCTAAACACTATCGATCGATGAATATAACGTCGATAAAATTAACAAACAGACAAACAAACGAGAACTGCTTTGGCGTTTCACAAAATATAATTATTACAATATTTCACTAATCCTGAAATCTTGCTTTATCAACGCCATCGGAGAAATCTTCAAAAAGTTGCAAGAAGGACGGGTTGTTATGGGACGGAAATGCTTCATTTTTGGGACAAGTTTACCACTCACGACAATGTTTTTTTTTATCCGAGCTTTCTGTCTTTCTTCTCACAGGCGCTGAGTCACGTGAAATAACAAACTTAAACCATTCTTAATAGAAGAAAAAAATAGAATAACTGCTTATCTAGGCAGTATTGAATTTTGTTCTTCCTTGAGAATAGTTTTAATCGATTCAATGTGATATATCCCTATGAATACCTCAATGTGATATATCCCTATGGATACATTCAATGTGATATACATCCCTATGAATACATCAAGTGTTTTGCACGTCTGTCCTTTCGGGTAAGGCACATTTCTAACTGCACCAAAAAGTCCAAACCGATTACAAAAAACCCACTTAATACTTGTCGCTCATAGTCTTAGTTTTGATTATTCTTAATGCTTGCGTTAAGAAGACCCAAAATATGCTGTCTGCTACTAAGAGAATCAGAGAAAACCACGCCAAAGGAGCGGGCCAACCCACGCTCACATCTCGAACCGGACAGACGCTGTCAGGGATATCGTACAGCGCGTGGCAGTAGTAATGCTCGTAGTGGTGCTTCAGGTGAAAGATCACTAAACCAAAGAAGACGAACACACCTGCGTAAAAGAATTGAAAAAAATATCAATATGTAAATTTAATAAAAATGAAGTTACCGTATATTTTAAAATATTTTCTGCATTTACTTTTGAAAAATTTATTTAGCATCAGTATACTTGCTATGCATTACTTTGAAGAATCAAATAAGCCCAACCTACTTGCTTTCTAGGACTTGAAATATCTAATAAGTCCTGGCATACATGGTCTTGCTTTGCAGTACTCGAAATATCTAGTTTGTCCTTACATACTTGCTATGCAGTACTTTTAAATATCTTGTTAGGCCTGACATACTAGTTCTTGCTATGCAGTACTTTGATATATCTAGTTATGCCTGACATACTTGCTATGCAACACTTTTAAATATCTAGTTAGTCCTTACATACTTGCTATGCAGTACTTTGAAATATCTAGTTAGTCCTTACATACTTGCTATGCGGTACTTTGAAATATCTAGTTAGTCCTTACATACTTACTATGCAATACTTTGAAATATCTAGTTAGTCCTTACATACTTGCTATGCAATACTTTGAAATATCTAGTTGGTCCTTACATACTTGCTATGCAATACTTTGAAATATCTAGTTAGTTCTTACATACTTGCTATGCAATACTTTGATATATCTAGTTATGCCTGACATACTTGCTATGCAGTACTTTGAAATATCTAGTTAGTCCTTACATACTTGCTATGCAGTACTTTGAACTATCTAGTTAGTCCTTACATACTTGCTATGCAGTACTTTTAAATATCTAGTTAGGCCTGACATACTAGTTCTTGCTATGCAGTACTTTTAAATATCTAGTTAGGTCTGACATACATGCTATGCAGTAGAGAGCGCCCGCCACCATACAGACGGGGACCATCTTCCTGTAGGTCCCAAGTATCGCCAGAAAGTTAGCCACAATCAAGTCTATGATTGTCACCATAAAACACACCACTGTTGAATTGTGCAGACCTGAATAAAAGTTTGATTAATTTGAAAATTTAAAAAATTGAGTGTATAGCAATTGTTTTCTTTTCAAATTCTTGATGCAATGTTTAAAAGTTTTTTAACTATGCCATGGACGTATAATAGTAGTTTGGTGCAAAGTATCTGACTTTAATGTAAACACTATGATATCGCATTTCCGCCATACTTAACGCATACCCATGAAAGACTTGGTGTTGGTAGACACCACCATCGATTCCTCGTCATAATCAGACAGGAAGTTAAAACACTCCTTCCGGTCCAGCCCTGCAGCCGTTAGTGTGGCCCTCGCAGTGTCTGAAATGCAAAACTCAAAACTTAAGTCAAATCTTTATTTGTAATTCTGAACAGACGTGTCTGAATGGCATTTAAGGTGGCTCGACAGTCCAGTGAATTATTTAATGGGTCGACAAAGAATCATTTTTGACAAATGATTGATCAATTTATGCACAATACAATTATCTATTCCAACAAACATATCAAAGACGGCCTAATAAACTCTATGATATTTTTTTAAACAAAAATATTTATGCAAATGAAAATCAAGAATTGTAGATATTTTTTAAACAATCAATTGAGACCAAGTTTTAAGCTCTAAAATACTCTGCTTGCAGTTAAAACAAAGGAATTCATGTAAAATCATTAAAAGTCGATATTGGTCCCTGTTTTGTAAAATCATATTGAAAAAAAGAGTCTTTACCGGTCCATCAAATAAAATGTTGGTGTGTCGAGGAACCTTAGATGACCTCAGTAGATTTATATACTAGAAGTTTGACTTATATGAAGGATTGTGCAGAAATTACGTAACGAAAGTTAACTAATTTCCTCTCTTTTAAATGATTAAACATCAAACATTCGTTGTTTTGATCATTTCATATTTCCCTGAGTTTTGGAAATTCATTAAAAACGTTAAAATTCATTAAATTGAGAAGGCCGACTACATATTGTACGTGCACGGATCTCCAAAACTAATAAGCTAAAACCAATCCGCCTTTCATCTCAATAAAGTTTTAATTTCATCTTCTGATGATAAAAGGTTTGTCATTAATGAAGCTTGATAAGACGAGCAATATATCCAATTAATTGGTTAATGAGAGATGAGTTAAAGGGAAATTACTGCTCCACGTAACGATACAAACAAAACGAGTTTGCTTGAAGGTTATTTTATTAAAAATATCCATCACTTTCATCCAAACAGTAGTTGAATAGGATATTTTCGTATGACAAAAGTTGTGTTTTAACCCTGAAAAGTGGTTTGCCCAAAAACAAATCTTCGTAAAAGAAGGTGTAGGATTCACAACATCGTAAATGTAAGTCTTTTAAACATGGATATTTGGTCGCTACAACTTTACAGAATTTTCATATCTGAATGATTTTATTTGTAAAGATGTCACAAGGGATTTCCGAAGTAAATCTAGAAAGATCAAATTGTTCTTTGATAAACATAACTAATGTATCCTTTTTCACAACATGTTTGTTTATAAGCACATTGAAGTCGGTTGAAATATGTTTTAAATTGATCTCCATTATCAATATACATAAATTACTCTCTATTCTGGTATAGCCCAATGTAACAGATAAAAAGTAAATTTGCTGCATACACAAAAATAGTAAAAGGCAGTTGCTAAGCGATACAATTTATGTTATAATTGGATAATTAAAATCTTCCGAGTCGTTCTTTTTGTGTAAATTGTCCAACTACATAAGCTTATGAGAACAGAAAAGATATCTAATCGAGAAACTGTTTATCAATATGGCTGAGAATGCATTGGGTTGTTTTATAAATATATCCCATTGAGCTAGACAAGGTTAATCCAATTATCTTCTGCATATAAATGTATCAATTATTTCGACCAAAACCTGATTTTTTTTTTCAAAGTGCGTTAACATCGACGATTCAAACGCACTTTGACAATTTATTTTTCAAAGTGCGTGACTTTGTTCCAAAATTTAGGCACTTTGAAAATTTTTTTCGAAGTGCTTAATTTTTCAAAGTGCGTTGTAACATGGCTTTCAGCTTTTTATTACAAGGATATTTTCTAATATTACAAGTGAAAGATAATGCTTGGTGTTTTGTTTTAACTTAAAACTGGTGTTCTGACTCTATCTTTGTTCCGAGATACGTACACTTACGTTAAACAAGTTCATTAAAATTTTATGACCATAAGCAGCTAACAACGTTCCAGTTTAAATTATATGATGTCGTTGACACCATAAAAGGACTGTGACATTCTCAAAGAGACATAAAATCCTTTTGTTTAAGCAAAGAAAAAAGAAAAGAAAAAAAAGAAGAAGGCGCAACTCCGTGAGGAAATTCGGAGTTAAAGATACAACAATAATCACAGAAAAAGAGCGAGTCACGTGACATTGTGGTTTGATGTATTGATTTATATCACCAGCTTGTGCAAGTGATAATTTCGAAATAACATGAATTAGAAATTAACAGTACCTGGAAAAGACAAGTGATATAGGCACTTAGAGACATACGCATTAGAATGCCCTGATGTTTAGACTAAAAACGACATAGGTCCTGTCATCAGGAACAAACAACACTGTGTGTCTACACTCTTCAATCAATACCAAAAAGTCTTCGCTCAACGAAGAATCATTTAGAAATAAAAAATACTAAAATTTTTAAATATCGGGATTTATCGATTTTTCATGTAGAAGTTATATCAAATTCATGGACAAACAAACCGTTTGATTTCTATGAGCGACTGCGTACTGCAGCCATAAATGTCAACTGACATTGCTCTCTAATAAGGTTGCTCAAGATTTGAACAGCCACATGAATGATCAAAAGCAAGATATGACGAAATCATATTAAATATTATCAAATGTTTACTTTTTAAATTAACTCATCAATCACCGTGTTTGATGGAATTAATTCCACCATGTAACACTGACTTTGAGTTTTGAGCACATTGCTGTATTTAATAAGTCAATGTTTTATTAATGGATTTAGTTCAATTTATTGCATCAACATCATTATCATGTCTTCATAGAATATTATTACCAAAATACTATATATTATGACATGGAATAAAAATAAACTGCAAATGATCATATCATAGTTTTTGCTTTGATGACTCTGAGAGCACGTGTCAGAAATAACCAAAGAATACTGGCTACTGAACAGATGATGACGCCCACCCACGCAACAGGCACCGCCCACAAAATGGTGACTGTTCGGGTGTCACAGGCAGACTTTGGTATAGGGTACAGTGACTGGCAGTAGTAAAGCTCGTAATGATGCTTCACGTGGAAAATTGCGAGTCCGAAAACAGTGAACAAACCTAGAATAACAAAGTAAAAATAATACATGTAACTCTATTACACAACGTGTTAGTACCGGAATTTGATGTCAATGAGAGAGAGAGAGAGAGAGAGAGAGAGAGAGAGAGAGAGAGAGAGAGAGAGAGATTTTCATCTTCATAGGATACTGACTAGCCATACAGTACAAAACTCCGGTAACCATGCATGCCGTGACGTGTTTGTTGATAAGCGAAATGACCCCGACACCTAGCGCCGCCACGAGGTCAATGATGCAGACGATAAAACAGGAAGCGCCAGAATTCTGTAGTCCTGTAAAAGCATAATTACAGTTAAAGATAATTTTATACGGAACTGAGGCAAACGATGAAATCAGTAAACTTTAATAGAAAGAACGGTTGGTGCCCTCACTACCCCATGGGTAAAATATTCTCAAAATTATCGACTTATTTTGTGCCGAAACCTCATCAATATTCCATGAAATCTGTGACTTGATCGTAAAATACCCCTAACAATTGCTTATAGGTTGCATTGTTCTGGAAGCAGAATCTTAAAAGTCTCTCGGGAGTAATAAGAAGTCGACAACTCCTTACATAACAGCTATAACGCGAATATTGCAATAAAGCACGCAGCAACAATACTGCAAGACTTTACTCTTAAGCACGATTTCTTGTGGTTATTAACCCCTATTCATAAATGTACCCGGAATGAGTCATAAAATACATGCATATATATGAAAAAAATAATAGTAAGTAAACCTTCTTATATGAAAGGTAATGCATTTGCATTTAACTGATTGTTACGACAGTATCTGTAACTTACTGGCAATAAATCTCCCGTAACTCTGTATGGTTCTATTAAACATGTAACTGATGGTTAATTTTACTAGCTATATGTCTCCTGTAACTCTGTATGGTTCTATTATACACGTAACTGATTGTTAATCTTACTGGCGATAGATCTGCCGTCACTCTGTATGATTATATTATACATGTAACTGATTATTAAGACAGTATGTGTAGCTTACTGGCGATAGATCTGCCGTCACTCTGTAGGGTGGAGGACTCCTCGTCATACTCCGACACAAAATTGTAACACCTGTCTCTGTATTCACCCCCTAAGGTGCCCATCTCAGCCCTGGCGGCATCTGCAGAAAGACAATAATGTTCACCATTGATACACCATACTAATTCCATTTTGCACGCTTACCACTAGTGAAGCATACAGTCTTTACAACCAATTAACCAAAATTTACTAAACTGTAACTAAACTATATATATATATTTAATGTTGTCTGCACTCAATCATTACAGCAACACAGTGATAAGACAGAAGGTGGAAAGTTAATCATGAATATTAACTGGAAATTAAATGTGTCTTGGACGATTTGTCTTTCATGTTTCCTTTTATCGAAACAGACGCTAAGTATTGATTTGCTCATTATATGAAAAGAAAAGACCAAGAAATGAAAACAGTTAAACAAAAGAAATGACGATCGCAATATTTACCTGTCAGTAGGTCACATAACTTCCATGGCCCCCCATACTGGTAGTACAGAAAGTAATATGTCCCAGAACCCAGTTCCTTATAAACTGTGACGTCAGAACGTGACGCGGCAGGCGTAACTTGAAGCGTGGATGAGTTGGCTTCAACGACAGAAAAGTCTATCTCTTCCCAAGAATCCACAGAAATGGCCAATAAGATAAACACGCTGCCGAGAATCCCGACTACCACGGACAATGACGCTAGAATTACCAGCGGCGAAGGCATCACTAGACACTTACAATGGAATGCTAATCTTCAGCCATAATGAGTTCTGTATCAATTTGTAGTGGACGGATAACTTTGAGTGGCAATTTCCTCTTCCAATTACATCTTTAATTCATATTTTAAACAAAAACAACAACAACAGGTATAAAGTTTAAAAGATGGTCCAATTTCCTCCTCACCAGCGCATGCGCAATGCGAGAATCACCATGGTAGTTAAGTATGTGTATTGAGCGTTTCATTTATAGGGTAAATGGCAGTCGATTAGCGGGATAACACAAGAACAGCAACAGGGAGAATATCGTTATAATCGATCGATTCTCTTCTTATCAAAATTTTAAACACGCCATACTCTGAACGAGATCACGGAGTAACCGACTTGATTGCAAAACAATCACTATACGAAACAAAACATTGACGGCAATTAGGAATTCCCGCAAAGCAAATTTAAATATACCTCAAAGGAATGACAAAAAATGTGATCATATTCAAAGACACATATCGCACAACTAATTCAAAACACACTCAAGTTCAATACATCTATAAGGCTTTATAGTTTTGAGTTAAGGACCAACAAGAATTTTTAGAAGAATGGAAAACTCAAGTTTCTCCAAGATATTGCTGACGATTTTTCAATTTTTCTGGAAAACATGGCTAGCATGTTTAACATTGATTAAAACTGGTATTACTTCAGTAAGTCCAGACATAATCCACACATAAATCCTACTTAAACTTTAATTACATTGTAAACTCCATCCTCCCGATTGGTTCCTGCAATCGCATTTCAATTTGAAAAACACGGGGCAGACCGACAAAGACGAGAGAGGGGGATCCGATGTCCTATTATGGCACATTATCTTGGAGAAGTGCTGTGGCCATCGATCAGTTTTCCTTCCTTATTCTCAAGGGCATTCAAAATCTTCAGTGGGATTAGGAGAGTACTGACTAAAGTGCATACATGCAACAGAACATCATTATAAACAATAAAAGGGGATTTGCAACAAAAAATTCATAACAAATGTTGATAGTTTCCTCACAGTTCAGTCTAGCATCGCTGAAGTCATTCATATTCATCTAAACCCTGGTTTCGCCTAATATCGGTAACAAATCAAAGTAAATACTAGTACATGTACTGTTATTTAGTGTTTTAATTGGCACAACTGATATAAAGCCTCAACAGAAAGATAACAGATACATTTTTTTTAACTTCTATACTTATGAATTAAGACTTTTTGCCGATAAACTACAGAATGCCTGCACCAGAGTAACTGCTTACACCTTAAGTATTTCAATACGTGTGAGATGATGTCCGTAAGCTATAATTGAATTTTATCTGATAAGTAATTATTGAGAAATAAATTAAAAACCTACTTTCATTTTCGACAAACCAGCCTAAAATAGCAAATATGAGAGTAAGGTGGTGGACACGCTTTGGTGGATCCAAGTCGGGGGGATTTGCATCAAAATATATGCTTGTATTGGATGAGAATATCTACTGGTAACTTATTTAGGATATACATAGAAAATAAGATATGACAGATGTAGAGTAAACAAAATGAGCCAATTCGTTTCATGAATACGCGATTTTAGTTTAGATGGAAAGAACTTTCCAGAACTGGGTAACCAAGAACGCGGATTGACTAATTAACGTCATGGCATTCAGTCTTTTATCTGAAATCTGTATTTGAGACAGTGATAAAAGTTATAGTGAGATTTTAACTATAGAACAAAGTTTAGAAAAGAGATACGACGCACTTTACACCCACTCCCTAATTTGAAATAAAATAAAAATGTTTGTAATTTTTTTCAAGTCAACTGCAACAGAAGGATTAAAGGCCTAGGGCATGTACATGAAGTACATTGTATAATATCAATGTAAAAAGTGTTAATTTCTGCGCTTGCGCGGAATATTATCTAGTTTAACTAACAAAAATGCATTTGATTAGAACGTGGTTTGCAACACCTTATTCAATAAGGGGGTTTAAAGATTTGGTGGCAGGAAGGGGCCTAAAGTCAAAAATGTGGAATTTAAACATTGAAACAAGCTAATTCACTAAACTTCTACAACTACTTTTGCACACAGCACATCGTCATTTAATCTCTTGGCTTATATGAAAAATTGTTAAAATATTCAGAGAGAAAATAATTGTGTACTTATGCCAGCAAAATAATTGGCATAAATGCAGGAATCGTTAATCAGAGAATTCAGTAGCTTTCTTCTCTGTTTACTCTAATAATTGTATTTGTTGTAAACTTTCTTCAGACAATAAATATACGATGGTTTTTAAACACTCTTGCGTTAGCACGTTCTTGTTTAATGTATGTAGTAAGCATGGAACTTGTTGATTTGTGTTTTGTTTATATATATATTTTGTGTATGTGTGTGTGTGTGTGTTTGTTTCCTGTAACACCACTTTCTTATTTGATTATCATGCTCATTCACTAAACCCTGAAAAGACAACCTGTCTGTGTAACTCATTTACTCAAACTGGATTGATATCGAGTGGCTACGACGCACGAAGAAGTTTAAACATTCCAAATTCTCCACATTATAGATTTTTCTTCTGAACCATTTCCCGCTTTAAGGCACATGTCCTCACTAAAAAGAGAGACAACTCCCACAAGAATAAATTTTGTAACAAAATTATATTTTTTTCTCTAATCAGAAAGCCCCCGACCAACCACTTCAGATTTCAGAAACAATTTGATTCACAAAATTTTGAATATTATCAAAACGCGTTTACTTGATCGTAGTGTCCTTTCGTGGTCTCGTAAAAACAAGATTTGAAAAATATATAATATCCGAAAGGTGAGAAGTAATGAAATTTCATTTTTACACCAACGTTAGTTTCAAAATAAGTAAGAAAAGAAAACCACCAACGTTTGTTTTAAAATAAGTAAGAAAAGAAAACCCACCATAATTACAAATGTATAATATTATATGATATCAATGATAAGATTTGACATTTAGAACCATTTAAACAAGGCCTTGGACTTTCAGTAAGACGTAATTATCTTGCGTTAATACAAGTGTCCTTTAAAAAAGGACTACAATACGTGGACCATCTGCATGTGTTTCCAACGAAAACGTGAAAGCCTTCAGATTATCTGATTCATAGATTCCACCGACTCTAGCCCTCTGCTTTTAACCACTAAATTTGTACATTGTATTACGTATATACATGTACGTATAGCCCTGACTTTTTATCTCAGAATTTAAAGGGTTCATACTTCTAAAATAATTATGATCTATCTATGAATGAAGTTTGCCTGTATAGTATCAGGCATTCGGTGAATTCTACTATTTGCGCACACATTACGATTCGCACTACTTTGTTAACTATGCAGTGACAGCTTTGTGTAAATTAAAAATTTCATATTTTAACGCATTTTTCTTGAGATTTAAACTTTTACACAGTGACATAATTATTCAGTCATACTTAAATGCTTAAAAAATTTAATCGAGAAGTACTCTAGCCTCGCCTTCTAGGCCTATAAAAGTAAAGTTAAGTTACATGTATATTCGGAAAACAACAAAACATTGCTTATGCTATTTGATGCATGTTGTAGTTTCGGCATAACATTAACTTATTTCATAATACTGATAGTTCATATCACATGCCAATCATTTCTTTAAAAGGAATACTTTGTTTCTGTACTGTTTACTGACAACATTACAATTAAAGCGCCTTTGAACTTATGCACACATATGGCACGGAATCCCGATCCCGATTCAGATAAACGTGTGCTAGCCTGGTTCCCTAAGCTACCCATTACGCACAAGAACCAGGCTAGCTCATGCGCAGGCTGAATTTTCCCCAAAGCATCCGGTTTCACCTCGCTTATATATCTCAGGGTCCACGCAATGACTCTGGCTTCAGGTGAAATATACACCGATTGAGTAGTCTTAGAACAAAAGCCAGACAAGTCGTATTGATTTCAAAGAGCAATGGCTGAGTCGCCTACAATGAAATAGACAGGCCTACGTCACATTGCAGTTTGACACCAACTACCCAAAGTCAAAGCTCTATGGAACGCCAAATTAACATATATTCAAATATTTGTACCTATCTTCAAATAATTGTACCTATCTTCAATTAATTGTACCTATCTTCAAATCATTTGAAGATAGGTACAATTGAATTAGAGATAGGTACAATTGAATTGAAGATAGGTGTAAATAATTATACCTATCTCTAAATAATTATACCTAGGTACAAATGAATTATACCTAGGTACAAATGAATTATACCTAGGTACAAATGAATTATACCTATCTTCAATTCAATTAAAGATAGGTTCAATTGAATTATACCTATCTCTAATTCATTTGAAGATAGGTAAAATTCATTTAAAGATAGGTACAATTGATTTGAAGATAGGTTCAATTCAGACATATCTACAAAGTATTTGAAGATAGGTACAATTCAATTATACCTAGGTTCAATTCGTTTTGTGTATTGTTGAAAATAATGAACGCTCCCTTTAAGACAATTCAACATGGAGGGAAACGAGTGTGTGTGTGTGTGTGTGTGTGTGTGTGTGCAATATATTTGCAAAAGGCATCATTTACTTATTAAAATATACATGTATATCAATAAGTAAGCCAAAAACATGTATACCCGAATACCCCATTCAAAAGTGACGGAGTTAGGGTAGTGACGTAGTTAGGGTCACTAACGTTATATACCTAAATAAAAAAACTGGCTTTATTTTTTTCCAAAATTTTATCAAAGAATGTATAATTCAGTTGATATTCACTCTATTTATTAACGCAGTAACAATTATTATGAGTTTTTGTTTGTTTTAAGGCTCAATCTTTCGAAAAGTTGACAAAATCATATTGTCTATTTTATCATCCCGATCCCGATTTTATTGTGACGTAACGAAAATGACGTACTATACAGGGAGTATTCATTATTGCCAATATTTTAGTAATTGAAGATAGGTTCAATTCAATTGTACCTATCTTTAATTCAATTGTACCTATCTTCAATTCATTGCATTTGTACCTATCTTCAAATCAATTGTACCTATCTTCAAATGAATTAAAGATAGGTATAATTGAATTGTACCTATCTCTAATTCAATTTGAAGATAGGTACAATTGAATTGAAGATAGGTACAATTGAATTGAAGATAGGTACAATTATTTGAAGATAGGTACAAATATTTGAATATATGTTAATTTGGCGTTCCATAAAGCTCTTGTTAAAATGGTTCTATTTCTTTGCACTCGAATTATATAAATCACAAATTACAGAATGTACTTAATTCCACTGAGATGACAAAAATCATTTCCACAGTACGGAATCAATACACGGCACTGTTCAGGCTTTTATGTTTGACTGTTTCGATCCTTCTGATCTCAAAACTTGCCAGAAGCGCTTTAACAAATGACTTTGATTTGAACAAGCCGAGGACAAATCAGCAGAGGCCATCAACTTCACGCTTACTACATGGTACTACAGCTGTAGCAAAATAATTAATATCAACAGGTAAAGGGATCTTTAAACACAAATTGTTTACATTTGCTTTTGAAAGCAAACAGAAAAAAATCAAAATAATTTACTAAAATAATAGATGTATGTATCATCTGAATCAATAAAAATAGATTTTATCTTACATTCTTTACAAGCACATTATCTTTTCAAAGATAACTAATCAAACAGATTATACACGTTGTCGACTAAATGTTGCGCGGAGCTCAGAACGTTAGTGAAAAATAATGAACCGAGAAAAAGATAAAGATAAATGATATCATATCATATATTTCTTAAGATTTCTCTTGGATAAAAAATACATCACAAAAGAGGATAGCGTTACGTAATCTATTGACCAATACCGACCTTTGATAATGTTCTTTTCTCATAAAGTCATTAATAATTGGGGAAAATAGTAAAAGATAGACAGATTTTCATATCATATCAACAAATCTGTTGAATCAAAACAACAATTTTCGGATAGGGACATTGTAATTGACCAGCGATGTTTTGTGATAACAGTCCACCAGCTGTGAACAGTAGAGGTAGCGAAATACCAGTCCACCAGACACACCGGTAACCCCCCCCCCCCCCCCTTATATCTCGCAAAGGCTCATCATAGTCCAATCCACTTAGTAGTATATGGACGGCTAATTGCATTCCACTTAAGTAAATAGATAGATTAGGGGAAAATGGCAGCAAAGGTTTCGTGTTTTTCGCGATAACTAATAAAAAATTATTCATCTATAAATAGAATATTTAATGGAATTCAAAATTGATTTTTATTTCAAAATGTTTGTCGTCTAAACAAAACTAAAATGTTTAGGAGAAGAATTTCATGGACACTGCAAGTATCTTTGTTTATCCAATGAAATTAAAAGTTTTCTCGAAATTAAATAGAGATTTAGATTGAAGGTTGTAGAAATGATCGCCAATCCTCGATATTTAGACTAAATTTATCGCAGTTCACAAAGTCACAGCATTGTTTTATTGATAGCCGTAGGCCATGTCTGTCCCCAGCATCAACTATCATTGACTATAGAGTTACATGCGAATCGTAAATCATTTTACTAATTGATAATTTTCAATCTTGGATAAACTGTTAAAGACAAAAAAACAATACCAAATAAAATAAGCAACAAAATACGCAGAAGAAGTTGTACTCTTTCCAGAATATCTAAATTGTTAAACGGGCTTTTATTAAAACTATTTGCTTGATACAATAATGCACATTTCTATTATTTTCATTAGATTTTAACAAACAATAATTAATTTTATTCAAAACACAAGGTTATTCTCATGGAGCCAAAGGTCACAACTTTAACTAAATATAATCAGAAGATCGGCTAGTGACCAAAAGTTGCCCTTTCTGACGAAATTCCTATATTTGCGAACGACAAACATATTCTAATTTTGAGATACTTCTGTATTGACGTCTCTACAGATACTCTAAGAAATCGTATCATAGTTGTCCACTTCGTCACGAAAAAGAATATATCATTCGTTTGAAACAATCTTTTGGTCCCGTCGCATCATCAGCCATAGCGATATATCAAGGAAGCTGATCCCGAGCACGCTGTACCGGAATCCGGAACTTTATTTTTTATTTTAATGCTGATTCAGCCTGTTAAGTTATTTTCTCATTCGAAACAAAATCAAAGAGAATACAATTAAGATTATTTTTAATTCACATCATAGACTTGAACTTTTTTTTACAGTCTAATCAGTGTACTCTATACGAATTTCAATGTTCAACGATTCTATTGATCTTTAGGCCGAATAATTTGATATTTTGCAAACGATTTGGATGCTGTAATGATGTTTAGTGGTAAATTATTTATCTTTAATCGATTTATCTGCTGTAATTGTATTATAATCATTGATTTTTTTTGTATTTATTTACCCCATTCTTACACTAATGTAAATAGTTTGACCGATGATTATTACAAGGACTCTTTGTTTTTGTTTGAAATGAACAAGAAAATTGAATTAAAGTGGCTGTAGTTCCATTCAAGGACTTATGCAAACGTTTGTACAGGTGGAAAACAACAGAAAAGTTTCAAGCTTGAGATCTGTAATTATACGGACTGTTAACGTCTGTGTGGTCAAATTCATCGGAAGACTATCCTCAACCAAGCCAATATTTGTTGTTTCTTTGCGTAACGACAATGATTGCCTCAGAATATAACAAGATGTTAGGTAATCCACTCATTACGCAAACCACGTAATTCTCAAGCGTGCGTAATATCGTGATTAAAATATTGTGATAACCAGAAAAAAATATAATTTCTATTCAACTTAAGCAAATCATGTACAAGTAATATAGTATATAAAAAAGAGAAAGGCACAGACAATTATAAACTCTCTAACTGTGTAAAAGGGAATTTACTTTTGAAAAGCTAAAAAAATATATTTTTGTTTTAACTATAACTGATAGCAATAATTCACACAGTTAGTCACAGTTTCATATATGTTAACAATTTCAAATTTTGATATGCGTCAGTTAACACTTCTCTGGCCAGTCATATTTCCCCAATAAGTTTATTGAAGCTCTTTTACAATTTTTCATATATATGGCATTGGGACTAAAAAATAAATAAATTTATAACATAATATTTTGTAAAAGAGTTATATAAGAGAGACAGAAAGAAAGAGAAAAAGACAGACGGGCAATCACATCATGTACATCAAACATAGAGCAGTTATGTAGAGTTTACCTTTTTACTGACCAGCCATTTAATCATGGGGGTTTATTTGTAGGCACTTTACCACTCTTATAAATTTATCATGTGAGGTTTATTTTACACTACAATATTGCGATAATCTCAGACCTGCTTATTGATTCTAAGTGAACATAAGGCCAATCTTCTGAGATTCTCAATGAACCTGGGGCCAATCTTCTGAGAGAGAGAGAGAGAGAGAGAGAGAGAGAGAGAGAGAGAGAGAGAGAGAGACTTACAGTATCAAGTAAAAAAAAAGATTGATATTAAGACGGGAGACAAAGCAGTTTTGATTTATTTTGTTTTGTGTGTTAATTCCATTAAATGCGTTCCATCTCTTGGTACCAGAATCGTCAATCAGCTCAGATTTTTCCCTTCACTCACGTTGTAAAATGAAAACCTCATCTCTTAATTCATTTTAGTAACCAAACTCCACATTCATATTATTTTCTAAACCCCTCATTTTGATTTAATGCCTTACCTTATTCGACATTAGTTTCAATCTTTTGTGCATCTAGTAAAAGAGGTGGTTTCAAAATGATATTTTTTCCTAATGACTTTTTACATGGACAAAGGTTTATAATGCGCCGGTCTTTCCGCGTGATGTCTCTAGTGTTTCATTAATGACTTTGCAATAAGACGGGGATTGCATTTCATTGCACTGAACAGAACTTTGCTCACGATAGAAGACAGGCTATATTGCGTGATTTATAAATTCATCACTAAGATGCTTTTCATATTGTTATGTTGTTAATTTTGAAAATATCAGGTGACGGGGTATAAAACATTTGGAATTTCCTGTGGAACATTTGATGACGCATGAAACCTACATCATGAATAGAAAACCAAATGGAAAATCTTTCAGAATATTTTTTTTATATTTTAAATTTATCAAATAAATTATTTTTACTCTATATGTTAATGAGACTTAACAGTATGGAAACCCTTATTAAGTAAGATTTGAATCGCAATTTTATTTGAAAATGATAAAAGAATTCATTTCAATTTTGAAAATTGACAATCGTAATTTTTTTTCATTAAATCTCAGCTCTTTTGAATTTTCATGACGACTGAAGTAATGAATTTTTTTAAACCGAATTCTACTTTAAGAAAAACAGAAGATGTTTTATGTTTAGCGAAAATTTCCATTAAAACGGGAAATGACACTGCATCACTGTAGAAGCCCGAGTCAAAAACGAGTGTCGTAGTGAAGTGCATCTCTAGCCCCAGGTTCCGGAGTATGATACATCACAAATTGTAGAGTCATATTTCATAACCGGTGATAGCAAACAAAAATCAGAATATCAAACGTCAAAAAAAAAAGATACAGTGGTAATATTTGAGAGTAAATTGTCTAAGGTTACAAACCTGTCAGTACGTCACAAAGCTTCCACAGTCCCCAATACTGGTGGTAAAAATAGTAAGTGGTCCAGGGGTCCACCAGAGCCCCCCGGATACTGTAGACATTTAAATCACTGTCCGAGGAGGCCACGGTCACCATTCGGTACGAGTTGTTGGCGGCGGTGAAGCTGTAATTGGCTTCCTCCCAGGTATCCACAGAAAAGACTATGATCAGAAATAAACTGGCCACGAGGCCCACCAAGACCGTCCCGGCCTCGAGGATGGCATACGGGGCCGGCATACAGACAGACAGACGGACGGATTCCTCTCTCTCTTTCTCTCTGATCTGAACACTGCCCTGGTCTTGCGTCACATCTGTGCCAGTCTGATGGCGAAGACCGGCCGTGAGAACGTCTTAAGTATCCCGCCTTGGATTCCTCAGTCGTCTTCAATAGTCGTCGCTCGATGTATCGAGCGCTCCGTTCAGTGGCTGTCTCCCGTAACTTGTGTCAACACACAAGTACCTGACGAAATGTTTGGATAGTATTCACACGTGGATGTGGTCCTCAGGTACCCTGGCTGATCACCAACCGCTGGGTTCTCCCGAGGCGCTCTTTCTTTTGTTAATTTTTCATCCAAATTGTCTTTACAATTGCTTTATCTTTGTTTGGTCAAGGGTGATAGAAAGATCTTATTGTAGCTTAAAACCGTATAACTAAAATATTTACACTTCCAGGAGAACAAAACACCGGTATCTTAATATGTATATAGATATAATATTTATTGATTAGGTTCGGAATGTTTTCAATATCGAAAAGAAAACTTGAGGTACATTGAAAACTGATTTTCAATCGATTATTATTTCTTCACAGTGATGAATTAGACTGCGGCTGTAAAGTCGCGTTGAAAAAAAAAGTAATAAAATGAATTATACAAAACATGGATGTTCCAACCGAATAAAGTCTTTGAAGAATAATCTTTTAAAAGTCTTTAACCATTCTCTATGATCGTGACAAATGGGGAGAAATGCCGCCACGTGATACAGGATCGGGGGACCTACCACGAGAGATGATTGTCAAAAGGTTTATGAATAATTGCGAGAAGGAAGCGTTGACATCGTTTATTGGTTTGTTGCTTATGTCGACCCCCCTCGCTATTATCTCAGTCGCAGAAACCGAATAGGAACCGCTTCGAACTGTGGGTGAACCAGAACTAATCAGGGAATCGTTATCGTCATATAGAAGTGAAAATCCGTCCTCTTTACAGACAGAGAAACATTTGATATATCACAAGATTAAAAGGACAAAAGAATCATTATCCTCGTCATCTATTGATTGAATCTCTGTCATTAAGTTGCTATAAAAGAAATTCAAGATACATGTGGAGTAGTATTGATTGAGATCGAGCGCGTCATGCGTCTTTTTTAGCCGGCATATTTCATCAAATGTATCAAATCAAGAAACGATTTCATTATAGCATTTAAAGAACTTGTCAAACAGTAACTAGTGGCTTGGTCTGTATTTCTATTTGCTGCAAGTGTCTCTGTGGTTTATCAAACTCACATCTGATCTGATTTGAAGTATCGATACCAGTACCTAGTCATTAGCACGTAGACGACAACCAGAAACAAAAGAGGATCGGGAAAACACTGGTAATACCGACTCTCCATTATGTATATTTTTTCCTTACGTATATTCTTTGCCTCGCAATAACTGAACAAATATTTATTTTATTTTAACTATCCGCATTTCAATTCTAGTATTGATATGCAAGTAAATTTCTTTAAATATCGAAACTTCGCAATTTTTTTTTATTTAATCATAAACAGCAAGTGCATATTTCTCATATGTATTATTCAAAGCTATTGACTTTAAGTACAGTGCTGTGTATTGTATCTGGAGACATAATCATTTAAACAATCAAGCTTCATTGTTTCAGATTCATCCATTATGCATCAGTTTATGGTGCCGCTTAGGTCGCTACTGAGTTACATCGACAAACTTTGAAAAATGTGCTGCTAAAAAAATCTTGATAGTCTTAATCAAAACTGACTTAGAATCTTCTTTAATTAATTTAACTTAATAGTCTTAAACAAGAATGCCGATAAACAGTGCGACGGACCCTATATATTTACACAGCTAAATGAATACTACTGAAGTCTGCTTTCTGTAACGGTCACCAAGGGAGCGCATGTCAATAGCATCTGCCGCGCCATTGGTCCTCCGGTCCAGGAGCGCGTGCTAGACGCATCAAATTCACTACTTTCTGTCCCTTGTACCTGCCCCTGACAAACTTTATCCGTCCCCGAGGAACTATTCCAACAACAGCCTCCATGAACCCGGCCCAGCATGAAGGGTCCTCAGCGGATCTCACAAACTGTAATTGTGCGACTTGAAGTACGGTAAGTGACTTGTTCTCTTGTCCTTGTCTTGATGTGAACGCTTGTTTGAAAATGAATGCCACTTTTTATCCGTTCTTGTAGTTTTAGCTTGTGTATATATATTGGTAAGTGTATGTAAAACACATACACTGAATATTTTGGTATTTTATTTTGCATTGCATGGACTTATTAGCAGATCTCCGGATTCTTTTTTATCTTGTTGAGTCTCAGGAATGACAGCGTTCATGGACAGCATTTTTGCCGGAATAAATCTCCATTTGGGGACCTTGCATTAATGAAATTTCAAGTAAATTTGAAAAAATAATGGATAAACATAAAACTGTACATGTAATATGTTCTTTGAATGGATTTTACATTTGCTTGAGAAGTTCAGCTTAAAGTCTGAATAAAATTCAAACTTGTTTCTTGTCAGTTTTAATATATATTAACAAACAGAGGTTGTTTAAAGTTACTCGTATCATTTCAAAGAAATCAACACGCAAACTCAAGATGTTCGCATACAATTTTAAAAAAGTAACTTGTGTAAAATCTAATGTAAATGTCCTATGAAGCTGTTGAAGCTGTATATAAAATAATATGGTGTTACCTTGGGACCACTCACACATCCGCACTATCGCTTAGAGAGAAGATGCGAGAGTGCGAAGTATAAAGTGCAAGTCGCTCCAACGGACCACCACAACAAAGCGAAAAACATAAGTATCTTAATTATGAATAGCAAAGTTTTATATTTTGTAAGTAACCGTAAATCAGATTTCATGATAATAATCTTTTGTATTTTTATTTTTGGGAGTTGATTTTAATTAACTCTCCTATGCAGTCACTCTGGCAAACCGAAAGTGAAACAGTGTTTGGACCTAAGCACAATAAATCATCACCGCTGACAAGTCTTAGTTCTTGAATATAATAGAAAAATTCGATGTAATGTATGCTGAAGCATTATTTTTCAAGGAAACTTATCCATAAACACTTTGAAAATAGTAAGATTTTATATAATACGAACAATTTAGATATTTATGTAGTCTCATGTATTCCTACGCCAGAGTTTAATACAGTCTCGTTCAACCAAAAGCTCGGCTGTCTCCGTAAATCTCCGACAAACAGAGAGGTTCTCTTGCTTGTGGGAGATTAACGGAGACAGCTGAGCATCTGGTTGAACGAGACGTGAGTTCAATATCAATAGTGCTTGGATCCATACAATTTTTAGAATTGTTTCGATTACTAATACATAGTTTGAAATCTATCTTAAATATTGCGCAACATGATTCATATGTGGTTTCTCTAAATTCTTGTCTGAAAAGTATAATTAATATTCATATTATAAAAAAGTGCGTAACTTAAATACAGACTACAAACTAATTACCACGCAAGATAAGTTGATTTTAAAATAAATGATAATCGATAAAATCAACTCCCGTCAGTACTTCAGTACTTTGATTTTATATTTTGCCATAAAGACTACCACAATAAAAGAAAATGTGTTGACACTTATTCAACAACAATTAAAAACTACATGTATCTTTATGCATTCTTTTTGGCTTATCAACACGTGTTCCTATTTATTTAAACTTGTATTATACAAATAAAAATTCGGTTACCAGTGCTAGTATGTGGAAGGTGTTTTCTATGCATTTCTGTCACAAAAAATAAATTTGTAATAGTAACTTCCAACGTTTCCGCGATACAGTGGGGCTTAAGATATCCGGATCCAGAAAACCGGACTCTTCTGTTTACGGAAGATTTTATTTGGGATCAGGAAAGCCGCGTGTAAACACTCTTATATTCAGCAGTGCTTACAAAATAGTTTGCAATTCTATACGTTATAGAACCATTTCAACAAGAGCTTGGACTTTGGGTAGTTATGTTTAACAGCACATTCAGAGATGGCTCTTTGAAATCAACTAGATATGACTGGCTTTCTGTTTATATTTCACGTAAAACCAGCATTATTTTTACTTGTTTTGATGCAAGAAATAGATTGTTGCATCTTACCGAAAGTCCAAGGTTTTGTTAAAATAGCTTTACTTTAGAGTGACGTAAATCCTACAAATATCAAACACCGGCATGTCTTATAGACCACGCACATTTTCAGCACAGTGAAATGCACATAAACTACTACATTTTTCACAAAGAATAACCCGTGATACCTCCTCATTAACTTTACTCTAGTATTTCTCTCACTTTTATCAGCTAAATATCATTTACTTGTACCAGGAACTCAGTGAATTTCTGATATTTCGTTTTTTCCTGTTGATGATTCTTTCCATTTCCGTGTAATGCCTTAAGTCCATCGTTCACCTTTTGCGTTCTCCTTCCTTTCGTGTTAGCGCCGGTTGTCATCCAAATCCCCGGGGAGCCGATCGTGTTAGAGCAAGGAAGAGAATTTTTGAATAAATGACCAAATTAGCAAAAAGAAATATATCTCTTAAAAGCAATTTTTCATCGATATCAAACTTCAAAAGGAACCAGAGAGAGAGAGAGAGAGAGAGAGAGAGAGAGAGAGAGAGAGAGAGAGAGAGAGAGAGAGAGAGATGTTGGCAGCTACACCAGCTGAAAACTTACCGTGGGCATGGTAAAGATTTTTTCTCTCAGTAATTCAATTATATTTTTCGTGTGCTGTGAATTGCGTGCTTCATCCATAGAAGAATTTCACGTGCTCTCAAGTTATTAATGTCTGATTGCTGTTTAATAAATGCAAAGAAAAGTAATTTCATATTGAAAAAAAACACCACAGGAACGATCGATTTGGGATATCTTTAAAAACGGGGGAAAAAGCAAATGTAGACAGTACAATGTCATGAATAATACAAAGGTTGAAAACATAATGGCTGGTATCAAATTCATTACAATCTGGAATTAACGTTAGGTACCGTTTCTGATATTCTGTCTAGTCTCGTTCGTCAAAGTATAGAGGTGCTGATGGTGGTTTAAAACACTGTCGTCGGTAAACCCCCGAGGACTCCTAGGGTAGGGACACATCTATTTTTAGCTTAAACACAGTTAATATCGGTCTTCATTTCTCTTCGGAATAAACATTTTTACTCGCTTGATTCGGTGCTGGGCAGATAGTGATGAAATAAAACTAGATAATGTACATTTTTCACATCTAGATAAGATGACGGGTTTGGAATCATTTGCACCAATCGATCTGCTTGTTGTTCAATAAACTATTTGTATAAAGTGCATTTCAAATATCACATGATAGTAGACGTGGTATAAATTCGTGATTATTCGTTCCGATAACTTGGATATCGCAATCTGTCCACAAATTGTTATGTTCACATGAAGCAGTGCCAGTTTATAATCGCAGGGTCTGAGGACAGTCTTTAAGCGTAAGTATCTCTAACAAATGCCTTTCATCATCAATTTCATGCAGTTTTGAGTGGCTGTCAGGTCGCTGTCAAGTCTTTTACAATATAATATGGACGTTCCCTAATATTCCAGTTTACGAGTGCTTAGCATGCTATACTCTCAAGATCCATGATTGCTACAAACGCTAGGGAAACTTTGTATACTAATCATCGTTCTCCAAATGTGTTGCAAAGGTTTTCATTTATCTTTTTTCAGATACTAAAAGTATTTAAGATTTTTTTATGATTCTTTTTCATTTGGTGTGTCATCGTAATTCTTTTACGTTTTCGTTCTTTATTTCGAACCGAAAGATGTCATAATATTTAAAATATTGCGAGTTTTTGTATGAATATTTGTGTTCAGATGATTTTGAGTTAGGTCTTGTAGGTAAATTTTGCGAATTCTTGTATTGTGGTTAAGATATTGATAGTAGTGTTTCGTCGATTCTTCTAATAAACTTATAAAAATTTCAACTTACATGAAAATATAAAAATTTCAACAGAGTAGAGGCAGCGAACGGAGTGTTTTCGATTATTTTTCAACAAATGATTTATTTTCAAATGTTACAATTCAGCAAATTGTGTAGAGTTTTCTCTTTAATCAATAATTAACTGAAATGTGATATTGTGATGTTTGAACAGGCAACGGATTCTAACCCCAAATACGACTAAAGGCTGGCTTGATAAAGCGTTTTAATAAACCCTGATGAATCTGTTCGAAGCCAAATAAATTAGCAGCGCCATAGAAGGGATTTCCAGCATATCCGGTGTTCATCCTGCAAGACTTCAGATCCTGTTATAGGCTGGTGGCTGTAAATGGGCTGCTTTTTATCAGTATCTGCCGTACAGTAGGTACTAGGAAAAAGTTAAAGATTGAATTTTAAGAAGAAAATAGATAACAATTAAATTTACAATATCTGTATATGAAACGTCTCGATAAATGGGTGGATAGATAGATAGATAGATAGATAGATACTGCAGTAGATAGATAGATAGATAGATAGATAGATAGATAGATAGATAGATAGATAGATAGATAGATAGTGGGACGGGGAGACATAGAATTTTCTAAAACAAATAATAGATCATAAAATTTGAAAGTCAGAATTAGATAATATCAGTAAATAAAGAACCACACGCTTTATTGTGAGTTCCCAAACTTCATAGACCGGGGGTATCAATCAATTGTTACTAGTAACTAGTAGACCGCTGGCTGAATTGGCAATAGCTTATTGCAAATTCACTGATTCATCCTATCAAAACAAGCCACTGTGAGATAAAACAACACCCGATAGAATACTATTTCAAAGTTTGTGTACGACAAACATTTAGCTTCAAGTAATCTTTGGACTGCACTGAAAGTGCAGTTTAGAAAAATAGATTTAATCTAATTAAAAACGATGAAACTATCCTATTAGAATTATGCATGTAGTTTATTTATGACCGAACAAAAAGGGACAAATTTACTTAGCAATGAAAACTTTGTTTTAACAGTAGTTTTTGAGTAATTTTCTTTTTTTATCATACATGTAGCACCGCTCCGATGAACTTATCAGACTCTGATGTTGAATATTACAAGAAAGACAACTGTTTAGCTCACCTGAGCTGATTTTAATTTGTCTTGAGTCGTATTTCACACCATTACTTTCTGTAATGTATAATCCCTACAAACACAAGACGAAAAGTTTTATAAAGAAGCATTAAGGTTAAAATTCTCAAAAAAATCATGAGGCAATCATATGCTCAAACTGAGACTTCGTGGTTGAGGATAGGGGATTCAAACTTCATCTGAGTGTCTCGGAAGAAGCTAAAGACAACAATTTGTGATGTGACTGCAATAATCTTTACAGCGTAGATTCGAATTTGTTCATACTGCGTCCCCTTAATATGTAATAAAACCAAGGAAAGGGATTCCACTTTTGGAAATATCGGTGGAAAATCACATCCTCGATAACTATAACGTGATACGTGTATTTCTAAGCAGGTACATATGTTTTGATAAACAATGTGGCGTCATTCGGGTTTAAACTGAATGCATAAGGATGCTTTCTTATATGATAAATATTCACACTCGTTTACATAACGTAATACCCTTGTAGTCAAGATGTAGCCATGATTACAATTATGTATAAGAAAATATAGAAATAAAGAAAAAATTTCAAATATTGGCTTAAAAAAGTATTACTCAAGTGAGCGATGTGACCCAGAGGTCTTCTGTTTTATTCTACAGGTCATGTTTATACATCAGTAGCATCATGCGATGTTCTACACACACAATCACCAAAATGTCGCTGTTCTTTGGCGCCGTCGCCATCAGCACCATGGCGCTAGCTGTCGCCACCAACCACTGGATCATAGCATGGGAAACCACCACGCCGTACGTATGAACCCTCTCCAGAATATTCCTAATTGTGGAAACTATTAATCTTATTCTCGTTCGTTCGGTTTGCAGAACATACATTCATACTATCTGACAGACACCCTGGTAAAGAAATTTAAAACTGCAGTTCTGATTTGCGTAAAATCATATCCTTATACGGATATTGTAGTGTTTTTAATTTACTAGTATACGGTAATCGTTCTCAGGGTTGCATCCTTAAGCATGCAATATGCCTACCCCAGAAAATTTTTCTTTAAAAAAAAATCAGCAAAATTCAAAAGTAAAGGAATATATGATATATGCTTTGAAATTATCCCTTTTACTAGATAA
Organism: Magallana gigas; assembly: GCF_963853765.1. Classification (NCBI taxonomy): domain Eukaryota; kingdom Metazoa; phylum Mollusca; class Bivalvia; order Ostreida; family Ostreidae; genus Magallana; species Magallana gigas. The sequence continues at coordinate 46,528,593 of NC_088859.1, read as the reverse complement.
AATATTGGTTGTCTAATCGTTTAAAAAATAAAGTCGTAACAAGAGGCCCATGGGCCACATCGCTCATCTGCTCACCTGATCAGCAATAGCCTTGATAAAATCAGCTTTATGGACTCATAATACAAAATAACTGGATCATGTAGTATAATACATGTAGATTCTGTATAAACTAAAGGTACTGTGAACACTCTCGCAAATGATACACCATCATGTCATAATCAATCTTTGTGTGAAGTAAGATCTTTTAATGTTTCTCCATAAAAAAGACATGGAGCAGACATGAATTTTGCACTTTTCTGCTAGGACCTTGTTTAAATGACCTTGATTTACGGTCATGACACATCCTCACTTTATTAGCAACCTTTGTATGAAGTAAGAACTTCCAATGTTTATCCATAAGAAAGATATGGACCGGACACGAGTTTTGCATAGACAGACGGACGCCGGACAAAAAGTGATCAGAAAAGATCAATTGAGCTTTCAGCTCAGGTGAGATAAAAAATAGATTTCGAAAGTGTAAGTGCAATCAAAATATAACATCTTCATTGGTATTGTCACAATGCATATCGGGTATGCAAAGAATATCTTTGACTCTGTCAATAAAACTAAATTCTAAATGAGAGGTTACAATTTGTAAACATAAAAAAAGACAGGCAAATTGGTCTGCATTTGTCGGTCGTTACCTACTTTGACCTAAAATTGTGTATACTAGTACTAAGAGACTCTGATTTTACCAGGTCAAAGGTCAAGAGTCAAATTTCTCTGGAAATAATATCCATTTTTAAATCGTTCGCTTAACAGGCATAACAATTTTTAAACTTGTACCTTGTACCTTCCAAGATGCAGATGACCCTATGGATTAGATGTCACAACGTTTACTAGTAAGTTCAAGAGTCAAGTTTTTCTGGAGATAAGATTATAAAATATATTTTCACTCAAAACGTTGCTTATACATGTAGATTCCCGCCCCTAAAGGGAAGATGATCCTTGTTGAATTGGAAGGCACAATATCAAAGGTCAAGGACACATCCATAGTACTATGGATGAAAAGGACACTAATGTTATGGGATTAATACCTTAAAAATCCTTGACAAAGATCAAAGCTGGTCACTCTAAAACCTAGATGCCCCTTATTGATAAAAATATCGCCAACATGTATACATGTATTTTAACCAGAAAAAGTAAATGTATACTTGTACCCCACAAGAAGTAGGTTTCCCCTCCGTTCAATTGTTGAGAAATGGTATTGCAAAATACAGTTTTTGTTTGTAATAACCTTGCCTAATAGAGATCTAAGTTAGTATTATAGTTAACTTTGACTGGTAGAATATCCACAATATCACGATCTTTACAGAAATTGTAAATCCAAAAGAGGGTGTTGCAGAAAAGCGGGATTATTCCCTAACGTGGAAAGGACCTTTAAACACCCGTAACGCTTGAAGAGTCTTATCTAGATATAGACACATTACGTAGAGAGGCTATATTTACATAGCGGGTATGTTTCGTCATCTTCCCAGGTCAAGGGTTTCTGATCCGCTCCGCTCTACCAAAACTGACCGAATAGGCAGACTTTGACGGGGTTACATGTAGAAACCTCGCATGCTGGTCGGTGTCATACAAGTTTGCATGATCCAATAAGAAACGTTGTTTCAATAATGATGTTAATTGTGCATTGATAAATGTTAAAGCGTTGTCTATAAATTTAGCAGACGGACTAGTAAGTATTTGACTTTCTGCTATCGGTTTTTAGTCCGAGTGAATTCATCTTTTAAAACATTATGATGTTTGTTCATGGGAGCAGCCATATTGCTTTAGTGTTTCTGTTTACAACGCATTCTTTAATTGGCCAGAATAAGAAGTCACAAAAGTTCAACAATTAGTACTCTCACTACATGACGTAATCGTTCATTTATTGTCTTTTCTGTCAAAGGTTTATTCAGAGCGGAGCGTAACAGAAACTCTTGACTTGGGAAAATGATGTTTCGTATGTAGGCAAAATACAAATATTTTACGCGCATTGCAATCGAACACGGCAAACACCATTAGATTTTCAGTTAGTAAGATGACCATTTATTCGGTATTATGATGTTAAGATAAATTAGCTTGATTTCTACTGTCAAGCATGTTTAAAATCAGGGATGGGGTAATTGAAAAAAGTATTTGTAATTGAGTGTAATTAATTACATTTTTCAAAGTAATTGAAAGTAATTTGTAATTGAGTCTGTCTTCAATTACAAGTAATTGAATGTATTTAAATACATTCCAAAAATATTGTGTATTTTCAATTACTTTTCAATTACATCTCAATTACTTTTTTTCCAAGTTTTAAATATATCATCATCATCATCATTTATTTATTATAGTGACATGTGTTACATCTTTTACAACTAAGTAGTATAAAATTACATATATCAAACACCCAGCCCATTGGACCTATAAGTCACTGTAAACACTAAGTAATAATTTTAATACATGCGCGAGAATTTACTTTGTCTTAATTTAAATGCAGAATGTATAAAATTAGCAGTTTGTCTTGGAAAATTGCAAATGAGAGTTTGAAATAAATTGTCTTGAGATAAATATGAATTATTCGAAAAATTAACACTTTTATAAAGTTCACTTCTGAGATTGTTATATAGATCACATTTTAGGAGAAAGTGGAATTCGTCCTCTATTTCGTCCAAGATACAGAATTTACACGTGCGCTCAGTGGCAGGTTAAAAAAAGTGTCTTATAATGATAAATAGATTTTATACATGTTTGGCATTGACTTTTGTTTATACAATAATTTAATGTCCCATAATGTTTCATATGTTTATACAGTCAACACTGCCCAGGGCAATAGGTAAAGATCTTATTTTGTGGAGGTGTGAACTCTGTTAACACCCAAGAACCCCCATTGATTTTAGACTTAAGGGAGTCAAAATATCTCATTCTTGTGAATTATAGCAACTATTATTTATATATACTGATATGCTGTACTGCCGTAAGTTGTACTTTCTGAATAAACATAGTTTTAATATGTGAATAAAAATTAATTCACTGTAGAGAAAATATTATTCAGAACCAAAAATGAACTCAATGGTACTTAATGAATTTAATGTTAAAGAAAATTTTTCTAGAAATTTTCAAGAAATCTGATCTGAACTGAACTATACAACCTTTAAAAACATAACCGTACATAAAGCTATGTATATCTTAATGCTATTAATATATGTATATGTTCTCAAGATTTAAAAAAATAAAACTAAAGTATTTGAAATGTAATTAATTACATTTATCAAAGTAATTGAGAGTAATTAATTACATTTTAAAAAATCAATGTAATTGTAATTGCAAGTAATTGATAAAATTGTCAATGTATTTGAAAGTAATTAATTACTTTTCAAAGTAATTGACCCCAACTCTGTTTAAAATAACATTCTGTGAAGCTACATGAATAAATTTGATTCTGGCTATCATCGCATGTTTCTATAGTATCTAAATAAACGTCTAGTCTAGATAAACTCGTAGACCAATTATATTTGTAAATATTTTCAAATACTTATTACTTTACTCCCGGCTCATACTTTTTAAATGATTTTTTTGTTTTGCTTCCAACAACATTTACATGTATCTTTGAAACGACATACCCAGCTATTTCTTTAAAAAGAAAAAACACCAACTTCCTACATTGATGCGTACCCATGTTCAGAAGAAAAAGCTAATGGTTCAAGGTTATAATGTGAACTTCACACAGTAAGTAATGTTGAAAAAATTAAGGATGCATGCAAAATATTACATTGACAATAGCATAAATAACTTTATTCTGATATTATTAAGTTATCAATAAACAAAACCTTTTCATGCAACTATTAGAAATATGTTTTAAAAGTCCGATTATTCCGGGATTCGAACCCAATCAAAAAAAGTATTTCTCGTTTTCAAGCTACATGTATTTTAACTGCGTAAGCACTAGATTTATCTAGACGTGACTTATACCTGGGAAAAACAAAGTGTTCTCGGAATTGAAAGGTATGAAAGTTTTTTTTTCTAAAAGTAAGATTTTTTAAAAATATGCCTCTTTGAAACAAAAATCAGTTTTCAAGAAATTTTCCGGCTCTAAACGTTAAAATTAAAGTAATTATATTTTAAGGAGGAAGTTTTTCACAACAATGAGGATTCCCCCTTTAGAAAGCGTGAAATTTGCCACATTTGTCTCTGTAACTTTTTTCAATTTTTTTATAGTCTTATAAAAGTTAGGATAAACTTTCCAGATAGAATTTCACACTGAATGCTTTATGTACAACGTTGAAAGGGAAAAAAATAAATCGAATTCTTTAACTTTGATTTATCATTTTATCTGCAACACATTTGGGGAAAAATAGATAGGAACTGCAACACCCTTCTTTATCTCGTTGTTTATCGCCTTTAACTTTTCTTTGCCTTCAGATATTATCCATCCCACTTGGAGGACGAGTTTGAAGAGGACTTGAACTTCACAATGGAAGGCGTTTCCTCCGACCTACCAGAAATAAGTAAGAAACAACTAGGGTTCGCTGCTTGTTTTCTGCATGCATCAAGATAAAAAAGTATCGTTTATGCCCACATAACTAAACGTTTACGCATTGCAATATTAAAATAAACTGAAGATTTCAATGCATTTTAAAATAACTGCATTGTTCTGGATACATGTCATTAAATACCCAACTTAATTTCCCCCTATATCCAAAAACTTTTTTTCTGAAAAGGGTGGGGGTAATTTGTTTATTCTATGTTCTCAATTTTTACCAAAATTCATCTGTAAACTAAATACTAGACATGTTGTAATAGGAAAAAATTTCGAGGTAAGATGTTTATTTATTTTATTTTGTTTTTTTTTTGGTTTGTTTTTTGTTTTTGTTTTGGCTGATTATGATCTTCGGGTAAGTCAAAGAATACCCTCTATCTCTTCTTTAACTTTGGACGTATGCGATGCTACGTGATTGTAAGTTTATTTCAGGACCTTAACAATTATAGTCATATTGACGATCTTTTTAGTATCTGTGTATTAAACTTTTTTCTTTTTAAATATCAGTATTTTATCCATCAATTTTATATTTATAGGAAATTTGAGTGCATAATATTTGTAGATTTACTGGTCAATACAACGTCAAACTTTGGACTTTGGCAAGTCTGTATCAGCGCTAAAAGTTTTGAGCCTTCTACAGGTAAGATGACTATAACAAAAAGTAAAAACATAATTTTTTACTTGAAGAGAGAGTACAGCTGAAAAAAAACCCGTATTTTTTACGTCAGATTTACCCATTGTATCTTTAGAAAATAACATTGATCATGACAGTTAAAGTACATACAAAATCCCTTTCACATACCTTATTGATGTAATGAGGAGCCTCCGAAATTGAAGGGTCGTACAAACAGGATTAATCTTACCAATTTCAGTTCATTTTAACATGAATGGACATAAATATGTCATATAACCCCTCAGTGGGCCTCACTTACACAACGAATTATTAAGTTTGTAGCAACTTCTGTGATAAAATTTAAAAAAAAAAGAAGAAGCAAATACATACTTACAAAATATTAATCAGGTTATTTCAAAAACTTTGAATAATTATTACCTGGGAGAAGTAAAAAAGATATATAATTTTAACAACAAACCTGTCCAGGAGAATCTTCGCGAGTCCTGCACATTTTTTTGTTTATAGTAAATACGCATGCATAGTAGTACAGAAGGCTGTGCGATGTTTAAAATTATGTCTGTGGACCATAAATATTTATTAATTTTAATGAAAAAATTTAATTGATTTAATGAAGAAATTTGTAATTTTCTGAAAGTTTATACACTTATGACCAGTATAAAAATGCTGAACCCGATCAGAAACATTAAAGTTTTTCAAGTCGGTTTTTTGATTAGTCATAAGGTGCGCCGTACTGTCTCTTTAATAAATCATCAATCCAAAAATTGCCGAAACAAACGTCACCTCAACTAACATAATCAATAAAAAAGGAATCCAGAATAAAGACTATTTGCATTGTTTCAAATTTTACTATACTATTCTTATACTGTTGCTTTTTAGGCTTCGTAAATGGCATCTATGTTGAGTGTATGAGTCTACTGAAGTATAAGACCACCCCAGCTGAGGACACCTCCAACCAGGAGATCAGCTTAAAAATAGCAGGTATGGTAGACAGCAGACACAATACCAGGTATGGCAGACAGCAGACAAAACAGTAGGTGTGGTAAACAACAGACAAATAACAGGAATGGTAGACAACACATAAAATAGCAGGTATGGCAGACAGCAGACACAATAGCAGGTATGTTAGATAGCAGTCACAATAGCAAGTAAACAAACAGACGATTAACAGGAATGGTAGACAACTGATAAAATAGCAGGTATGGTAGACAGCAGACACAATAAAGGTATGGTAGACAGTAGACACAATAAAGGTATGGTAGACAGCAGACACAATAAAGGTATGGTGGACAGCAGACACAATAAAGGTATGGTAGACAACTGATAAAATAGCAGGTATGGTAGACAGCAGACACAATAAAGGTATGGTAGACAGCAGACACAATAAAGGTATGGTAGACAGCAGACACAATAAAGGTATGGTAGACAGCAGACACAATAAAGGTATGGTAGACAGCAGACACAATAAAGGTATGGTAGACAGCAGACACAATAAAGGTATGGTAGACAGTAGACACAATAAAGGTATGGTAGACAGTAGACACAATAAAGGTATGGTAGACAGCAGACACAATAAAGGTATGGTAGACAGCAGACACAATAAAGGTATGGTAGACAACAGACACAATAAAGGTATGGTAGACAGTAGACACAATAAAGGTATGGTAGACAGCAGACACAATAAAGTTTTGGTAGACAGTAGACACAATAAAGGTATGGTAGACAGCAGACACAATAAAGGTATGGTAGACAGTAGACACAATAAAGGTATGGTAGACAGTAGACACAATAAAGGTATGGTAGACAGCAGACACAATAAAAGTATGGTAGACAGTAGACACAATAAAGGTATGGTAGACAGCAGACACAATAAAGGTATGGTAGACAGCAGACACAATAAAGATATGGTAGACAACAGACACAATAAAGGTATGGTAGACAACAGACACAATAAAGGTATGGTAGACAACAGACAAAACAGTAGGTGTAGTAAACAATAGACAAATTAACAGGAATGGTAGACAACACATAAAATAGCAGGTATGGTAGACAACAGACATGATAACACGAAACAGATATGGTATATAGCAGCTATGGCAGACAGCAGACAAAATAGAACCATTTTAACAAGACCTTGGACTTTCGATGGGACTTAACTATCTATTTCCTGTGTCAAGACAAGTTTAAATGACGCTGGTTTCAAGTGAAATATACACAGATTGCGTAGTCTTAGCTCAAAAGCCAGACAAATCTTGTTGATTTCAAAGAGCCATGGCTGAGTGGCCAGCAATGAAATAGACAGGCCTAAGTCACATTGCTGTTTGACAAAACTACCCAAAGTCCAAGCTCTTGTTAAAATGGTTCTAATAGATAAGTAAGATAGTGCACAACTTAACTGGAACGATAGACCACTGATAAGATAGCAGGTATGGTAGACAGTAGACACAATTATAGCAGATATGGTTGATGACAGACAAAATAACAGGTATAGAAGATAGCAGTCAAAATAGCTAGAATGATAGACAACAGACATAATACTGTAGCGGGTACTGTAGACAACAGTATCAATCGGACGTCAACTTCCTGTTAAATAACGACTTTGTTTATTTTTAGCCTAAATCGAACACATCTTCGTCAAAGATTTCTCAGCAAAAATATTCATCGCAGATGCTTGATATTTTTACACATTCTTTGTTTAGGTATGCCATACGATAAGATCTATTTTTGTACCAATCGGACGTGCACTTCATGTTAAATGACGACTTTAATTATTTTTAGCCCAAATTTTCAAACAAATTTTCGTCAGAGATACTTTAAATTTTACCACACTATTTGTTTAGGAATGCCATACTTCCTGTTAAATAATCAGAGCGGGAGTATTACTATTGAGCATTGGCTCACAGATATCTTGTTTTTGTTGTGTTCACAATATGATTTACTTGGAAGATATTAATGACTTGCAATGAAGTTGGCTTTACATTCCTTTCCAGATAGTCAAAACAACATGGCACCTCATTTCGTAGTCAATCTATTCCTAATGTTGTTGGCTGCCATTTTCCACGTCGTTGGCGCTGTAAAAGCAAGCTCTCGGACTCTTATTGGTGGAATCATCTACATTATTGCAGGTATGCCGTTGGAAGACACTGGTGTGATGCTTATGTCGATACGATCACATGTTCTAGGCATATTTTCTGGAATTGCCTTTCCTTTTTTCAAGTTTTTTTTAATCATTCTACGTCATCCAAATTAGATAATTTACCTTGCGTCTTGTGATGATAATGCTGAAAACAGATTTTTTTTATAAATTGCGGGAATTTTTAGATAATTTCCTTTGTTTTACCATTATTTTATTTTTGGGTCATGTCGATATTTCAAAATTAAAGTAAACAAATAATAATTCGGTTATTTTTACATCGATTTTTTTTAACTAAGGTATTTTTTCTAGCACATCTATCTACCTATGGCAAATAAAAGTAGAGGCTGTGTAAACGCAACCCTTCAGGATGACGTTTACTCAGAATGAAAAAAAAAATTCCACTGATAATTATGAAAAACCAACTATTGTGTGTTATAGACCTTACATGGTAGTGCTATTATTCACTTTCAAAAAAGTACGTCAATGACTTACTTTTTGAGTTAATCGCCATTGAATATTTTTTGAAAATTTAAGAAAAATCCATAAAAATTTTACACTATGATTGAGATTTTCTTAATTGTGAAAATAATACAAATTGCTTAACTCTTTAACAAATGAAATACAGTTTATGAATGGTAGAGACATTAAATGGTTACAAAGCATTAAGTTTTCATTCACAATTTTTATATTCTAGTCCGAATTTCCTCTATCAGTTTTCAAATTACTACCCATTTTTGATTCAAAATACAAAAAACTGAATGATGATAATGCTAAAACATTTACATTTCTCTGCTGGCATAAAATTTATACGAGGTCAATGATCAACATTTTGAGATGTTGTGTCTTTTATCATTTTTAAGCATTTTTCAATATTTTTGTCGTGTTCTTTACGATTATCGAAACGAAAAAGTAAGATAAAACCTACAGAAAATATGCAAAATTATGTTGACTAACAAATTAAATCTTAACTTTAAATAATTTACTACTATGAAAAATATTTCAGTGGAAAACAAAATCTGAAAAATTTAGTCCGAATTTCCTCTGTTTTGCTAAAAGTCAATATCGATTGTTATGTCAATAATAATTCATTTCATAAATACTTTTTGAATTTAAAACAAATTTACTCATGAAATTGAACTTTTTAACAATCCGGATTTGAGAACTCTGAGTAAACAACGTCCTTAATTAATCATTATGAATATCAAGTCCAAAAGTTCTGCCAAAAATTTATTGTCTTCATCATCAAACTTGACTTTACTGTTAACGTGTTGAATGTGATCACACCTTGGGTACTTTTTGGTTATTTGTTGGTCCTGTCTTTTTGCAGTCACTTTACCTAACGTTGTCCCAGTGGAGTTAATCTTCGCCTATCTTAAAAGCTTTCCATTATTTATCACATTGAAATATTGGATGCGTGTAATATACTAAGTCATTACACTACAATAATAACCTTTCCGATCCGTTCAGTGAAACGATTTATGTCCCTGTATATATTGCGCAGTTTAGTTTTAAACGTGGAGTTTCCTTTGGATTTCGCAAATTGGATTTTTTTAAGGGGCTTATTTTACTTTTATTTGATAAAACCTTGAATACTTTGTACAACTTTTACTTAAAATAACATTGCTATTCATTTCTTGTGCTGTACAATTGTTCGTTTTGAGTCGTCATTCATTACACATATCAATGACGTCATATGCATGTATTCCCTTAACTTCGGTTTGCCAGCCTTGTGTTCTCAAATATATGTATGTCAGTGACGTCATTTATTTCTCTGGCTGTAGGTTTGTGTACTGCTGTCAGCATCGTGATATATATTACCTTTGTCAATGATGGCGTCCACTATGCAGGCCCAGAGAAGGAGAACAGCTACTTCGAATATCGCTATGGTTGGTCCGCTTACGTCCTCACCATCTCCTACTTGTCTTCCCAAGTGGCCGCCGTTCTCTGTGTGACGCTGTTCTTACAGAGATACCCCAATGTCAACGATCTAGTCAGACTCATACCTGGCCTGGACAAGAAAGTGCCAAAACCTGAAGGGCCTGACCAAGGAACCCTCATCTAGGGCTGTCGCCCTGGTAATAATAAGCTTGCTGAATGAATATGACTCGACTTTTTTTAACTATGAGGGTTATATGGTAATATAGAGTATGTCCTTATGAAGGTATACCCCTACCTGAATAACTTTTTTATTGTGCTCAATATTATGTACATTGTACATGTCTATACATGTTCGTTTTTTTAATTTTGCATATTGAAACTTTTGCATTGTAATTTATTTAGTTGTTATCAATTATACATATTTGTTTAAAATTTATTTAATGGTTGTTATTGATCCAGTCAACCACATATATACATGTAGACGTCCCTCGTGGTATTGTCTGTTTTGCTAACCTGTCTTTATAGATTACGTTCAACATTAGCAAAAGTATCTCCTTTTGACTGCAAAAGTATTATTTTTGTCTCATCCTTTAAAACTAACTTGTAAATGTTCTTGTAAACTAAGTATTCGTTTTCCAAATATTGTAGAATAGAGTTGATTATGTAATAGATGTTAAAACAATGACCTGCCGATTGATCTCAAGAGGAGCTAACTTTTGTTAATGTGAAAATCGTCTACAGGAAAGTGATAGATTTATTAAATTTTGTTTTTGTTTCTCTATAAAATGCACGGCCAAAACATATATATTGATGCAGACACAAGCTAGGGAAAGAAGATCTATCAAACTGAATCAGAAAGCAGTTGATAATCATTATGGATCGTCAATTTCCAGCTCTCCAGTTACGTTTGTCATTTTCCTAACGTCGTTACCATAGCTTCCATGAATCAGCGCAAACAATTTTATTTCATGTTTTTTTTAAATGAAACTCTGACAAATGCTTGATTTTTCGGTTGCTTTTCTGCAAAATTGCGATGCAGGAAGAAATTGTGTTATAAAATGTCGGTGTTTGTTGTAAATCGTTCAGACTAGAATCTGTTTAACACAGAAAAAATATTAACTCAAGATGATGAATGAAAATAATATCGAATAACAAGTCCAGAAATATGTTCCATCACATTCTAGGATTAACTAGAAATAAAAAAAAATGCATTTCAAACCAAAAATGTTGCATGTCAATTCCACCGAGAGAATAGTTTGCCTGAGAAATCTCACTATATGCTAGCAATTCTTTTTCACATGAACTCTCTGCTTTTTTCTCGTTTGTTAGCCAGCGATATTGATGTGAAAATCACGGGAGATATCAACAGTCTGCTGCTCTCGTCTTATATTCCGGTCTCCGACTACTTCACATTATGGAGAGGTGGAGCGGAGACCAGTGAGCTGTAGAAACGGCTATATAGAGTTATATATGAACCGTTATTTTTGATTGTGTCAGATTAGATTTGGTCCATGGTCAATTCATACCTTTAGTCTAAATGATAATGATTAAACTGCGGTAAAAAGTGTCCAAATTTTGCTGGAAAATTTCCACTGAGAGCAACATTGCCATGATTGCTGAAGATTTGACATGAAGGCGATTTACCATTGAACGAGCTCTCAAGGAGGACCATGGATTGCCAACCAAACTGGAAATTGTATGATATATCTTACTGTTTTGGAGCGAAGCTATATACGTATACTGTTTTTATTTTACATGTTGTTTTCATCCTTAAAACTCTAGCTATGGGTCTGTGATTGTAAGTGCTATATTAAACGAGTCCAAATTTTATATATCTTATTCCCCGGTCCTCGGCGATTTCATGTGTATATCGAGTGGCTCTTCTATGGTCATCGATCCTAATGTCTTATACATGTATGTCATTTCAGTTCATATCATTAACGTTTATCCTAATAATGCAGTTCCTTACATAACTTACTATTGAGTTAAATGCACATGGCTATGTACATGGAGATCCCAGATAACAGGACGTCATTGGACCTTTGTTGGGCCAACAATGTTCCTTATGTTGGGCCACAGTATGCATTTAACATTGGGTCTACGGCAATTTGCTAATCGGCCCTTTATCGGACCAACTTGATGGCTTATTGTTGGACCAATATAGCAGACAGTAGTGTGCCATTGTTGGGCCACTGTATTTTAATATTGGGCAAACATAACTTTTGTACGGTTGGGCCATTGTAAGCAGTTAACATTGGGCCAACGGCAATTTTCTCATCGGCCAACATCTGAAAGTCACACATTAACTTATGTTGATCAATCAGGGGAATGTTCCAACCATTAAACCCTCAGTGGCAAGGGCGGTCGGTGCTTGGGGTTGGTCTCGAGTATTTTTTTTCAGTTCATTTATTTATTCACTCAAAACCATTTCAAACATATGGTTTATGAGGACAAAAATAACACTAAAATATGCATATAAATTGATCAGAGGTACAAAAGTATAAACATATATAAATATAAGGGTTATAAAGTTGGGAAAAGTTATACAAAATGAACCTAATGGAGGACGGACTACATCGTACATGTAAATCTTTGTTATAAACATACACAATTTTCTCAAACAATTTCACGTTACATGTTGTCATGAGGTAATTTTAGCACATTTGGTCTAGCCGAAATTGTTTTGTTTTTGTCTATAAACTCGTTCCGGACTGCATGGTGATATTGCATCACGTGTTTCAGTTTGATTACATTGATTTTTATGTACTAACTAAGTAATAGATAAGTCTATAAGTGCACGTTGTTTACTTAAAGTTGCGGGTTTTTTTAAAAGGTTAATTTAACCTGTGTACGTGTACACCCAGTTTCAATCTTTGGTGAATAATATATATGAGCTGGATCACATAGAGTACCTGCGTGTTTGTACTATATATGTACTCCTGTACTATATATGTACTCATGTACTATATATGTACTCCTGTGCTATATATGTACCCCTGTACTATATATGTACTCCTGAACTATACATGTCCTCCTGTACTATACATGTACTCCTGTACTATATATGTACCCCTGTACTATATATGTACTCCTGTACTATATATGTACTCCTGTACTATATATGTACCCCTGTACTATATATGTACTCCTGTACTATACATGTCCTCCTGTACTATACATGTACTCCTGTACTATATATGTACTCATGTACTATACATGTACTCCTGTACTATATATGTACCCCTGTACTATATATGTCCTCCTGTACTATATATGTACCCCTGTACTATATATGTCCTCCTGTACTATATATATACTCCTGTACTATATATGTACTCCTGTACTATATATGTACTCCTGTACTATATATGTACTCCTGTGCTAAATATGTACTCCTGTACTATATATGTACTCCTGTACTATATATGTACTCCTGTACTATATATGTACTCCTGTATACTATATATGTACCCCTGTACTATATATGTACTCCTGTACTGTATATGTATTCTGTACTATATATGTACTCCTGTACTATACATGTCCTCCTGTATACTATACATGTATATGCACCCCTGTACTATATATGTACCCCTGTACTATATATGTACTCCTGTGCTATATATGTACCCCTGTACTATATATGTACCCCTGTACTATATATGTACTCCTGTACTATATACGTACCCCTATACTATACATGTACTCCTGTATATTATATATGTACTCCTGTACTATATATGTACTCCTGTACTATATATGTACCCCTGTACTATATATGTACTCCTGTACTATATATGTACTCCTGTACTATATATGTACTCCTGTATACTATATATGTACTCCTGTACTATATATGTCCTCCTGTACTATATATGTACTCCTGTACTATATATGTACCCCTGTACTGTATATGTCCTCCTGTACTATATATGTACCACTGTACTGTATAGGTACTCCTGTACTATATATGTACCCCTGTACTTTATATGTCCTCCTGTACTATATATGTACGCCTGTACTATATATGTCCTCCTGTACTATATATTTACCCCTGTACTATATATGTACTCCTGTACTATATATGTACTCTTGTACTATATATGTACTCCTGTACTGTATATGTACTCCTGTACTATATATGTACTCCTGTATACTATATATGTACCCCTGTACTATATATGTACTCCTGTACTGTATATGTATTCTGTACTATATATGTACTCCTGTACTATACATGTCCTCCTGTATACTATACATGTATATGCACCCCTGTACTATATATGTACCCCTGTACTATATATGTACTCCTGTGCTATATATGTACCCCTGTACTATATATGTACCCCTGTACTATATATGTACTCCTGTACTATATACGTACCCCTATACTATACATGTACTCCTGTATATTATATATGTACTCCTGTACTATATATGTACTCCTGTACTATATATGTACCCCTGTACTATATATGTACTCCTGTACTATATATGTACTCCTGTACTATATATGTACTCCTGTATACTATATATGTACTCCTGTACTATATATGTCCTCCTGTACTATATATGTACTCCTGTACTATATATGTACCCCTGTACTGTATATGTCCTCCTGTACTATATATGTACCACTGTACTGTATAGGTACTCCTGTACTATATATGTACCCCTGTACTTTATATGTCCTCCTGTACTATATATGTACGCCTGTACTATATATGTCCTCCTGTACTATATATTTACCCCTGTACTATATATGTACTCCTGTACTATATATGTACTCTTGTACTATAGATGTACTCCTGTACTGTATATGTACTCCTGTACTGTATATGTACTCCTGTGCTATATATGTACTCCTGTGCTGTATATGTACTCCTGTGCTATATATGTACTCCTGTACTGTATATGTACTCCTGTACTGTATATGTACTCCTGTACTGTATATGTACTCCTGTATATTATATATGTACTCCTGTACTATATATGTACTCCTGTACTATATATGTACTTCTGTATTATATATGTACCCCTGTACTATATATGTACCCCTGTACTATATATGTACTCCTGTACTATACATGTACTCCTGTACTATACATGTCCTCCTGTACTATATATGTACTCCCGTACTATATATGTCCTCCTGTACTATACATGTACTCCTGTACTATATATGTACTCCTGTGCTATATATGTACTTCTGTACTGTATATGTACTCCTGTACTATATATGTACTCCTGTGCTGTATATGTACCCCTGTACTGTATATGTACTCCTGTACTGTATATGTACTCCTGTACTGTATATGTACCCCTGTGCTATATATGTACTTCTGTACTATATATGTACCCCTGTACTATATATGTACTCCTGTACTATATATGTACTCCTGTACTATACATAAACTCCTGTACTGTATATGTACTCCTGTACTATATATGTACCACTGTATTGTATATGTACTCCTGCACTGTATATGTACTTCTGTACTATATATGTCCTCCTGTACTATATATGTACTCCTGTACTATATATATGTACTCCTGTACTATATATGTACCCCTGTACTATATATGTACTCCTGTACTATATTTGTACTCCTGTACTATATATGTTCTCCTGTACTATATATGTACTCCTGTACTATATATGTACCCCTGTACTGTATATGTACTCCTGTACTATACATGTCCTCCTGTACTATACATGTACTCCTGTACTGTATATGTACTCTTGTTCTATATATGTACTCCTATGCTATATATGTACTCCTGTACTGTATATGTACTCCTGTACTATATATGTACTCCTGTGCTATATATGTACTCCTGTACTATATATGCACTCCTGTACTATATATGTACCCCTGTACTATATATGTACTCCTGTACTATATATGTCCTCCTGTACTATATATGTACTCCTGTACTATATATGTATTCCTGTACTATATATGTACTCCTGTACTATATATGTACCCCTGTACTATATATGTACTCCTGTATAATATATATGTACCCCTGTACTGTATATGTACTCCTGTACTATACATGTCCTCCTGTAATATACATGTACTCCTGTACTGTATATGTACTCCTGTTCTATATATGTACTCCTGTGCCATATATGTACTCCTGTACTATATATGTACCCCTGTACTATATATGTACTCCTGTGCTATATATGTACTCCTGTACTTTATATGTACTCCTGTACTATATATGTACCCCTGTACTATATATGTACTCCTGTACTATATATGTACCCCTGTACTATATATGTACTCCGGTACTATACATGTCCTCCTGTACTGTATATGTCCTCCTGTACTATATATGTCCTCCTGTACTATATATGTACTCCTGTACTATGTATGTACTCCTATACTTTATATGTACTCCTGTACTATATATGTCCTCCTGTGAAAGCGTTGAGATTAATGAAAACTTGTGGAAGGAGATTGAATAATGATTTTAAACAAATCTTTGTCTGCAAAATTTCGTAACGTAAATTGTAAAAACATATTTCAGCTTTTCTTTGAGTTAATGCTTATTAAAGATCTATTACGTGATTTGTCCTTAGGAAAATTTCGTAATGTAAATTGTAAAAACATTTTTCAGCTTTTCTTTGAGTTAATGCTTATTAAAGATTTATTACGTGATTTGTCCTTAGGACTTTTGTGTCAGACTGTTAATTGAATAAAGCATTTTGGCATTGGTAATAAATCTTATGAGAACTTAATTAATCTACTTACCACCCCGAATTATTCAATTGTTAACCAATTCAGATGTCAGCTTCAGGCGGTGAGGCATTTGATAATCCGATCTACGTGTTAAAATCATATCCAGTCAGTACAATGAAATTTATTTGGTAAAAAATAAAAAAATGAAGAAAAATAATTCAAGTTAAAAAATTGCTGTGAAAAAATTTAACGAATATGTCGGTAGAAATCACAGGTGCTTGTGGACAGGGCCGTGCACTACCCCCCCCCCTTTCCATCGTAATATTTCTGTTATTTTTCGACTTGAGACATACAATGTATATAAGGGGTTGTTAATGATAATGTATTTTTTTTTTAAATACAAAGAAAAAAATTGGAAAGGGGGGAGGGGGAGGGGTCGGTAGTGAACGGTCATGTCCACAAGCACCTGTGGTAGAAATGAGGATATTTTAAACTAAATCATGGGCTTAATTTATATAGATAGCAACATTTCGTACATGTACCTACATAGATGCATGGGTAATTAAAATTAATTTCATTCTTTTTCACGGGAGCTTAAGTAGTTGGATGAGTGTTCATAACATTGTCAAATTTAGAAGGTCACGTTTATACATCAACATGTATTAAATAAAAAGAATATATACACAGTATATAGTTCTTATATATGCATTTCAAGGTTTGAATTCCATTCAATTGTTGCCAGGCCAGAATTTTAAAAAATCATTTTAGCGAAAATGTACAACAGAACCTTATAAATTATGTATTCATAGTGTCAATACTGATCGAACTGCTTATTTGTGAAATCCAAGCACAATCAGATATTTTTGAGAGGATAACTAATTCAGTTAGTTGCAAAAACTTTCATCTATTCTATTTGTAATTTACACTAATGAAAAAAAATCAAAACAAGTTTGGTTTTTATTTGACTTTTGCTTGAATAGGTCAAAACTTTAATAAGAAAATTGTTTAAAAAAAACATTAATATATCGATTCATTTTAAAAGTAATTATGAAATATGTGCTAAACGGTACAAACGCATTTATCATATACGTGGAAAATTGAAGCCTAAGGATATATGTTTACATAAAAAAAACTGGCAGTAAGGGTATATAACCCTATAACAACAGACCCCACGCAGCAGTTCCTGGTGTGAGGTCACAGGGTCGGGGAATGAGTGTCTGCTTCAACAGCTTCTAACTAGGTTAATGTTGAGCCAAACGGGTCAACTCAGCGGGATCCAGCAGTTTTCAAAGTATCACCACGACACCACAAACAAATTAATCGAGCCTGCAAGATGAGTTTGGGAAGAGAAATGACAAAGGAAGAAATAATTGATGTTCTGGTAGGTTCCGACACCTAAGATCATTTTTTCCCTCAGATTCTGAAGCTTTTGTACAAACGAAGTCCTTTAATTAAATAAATTACGAAAATCTACTTTAGAAAGGCAAAGAAAAAAAGGGGTTTTAATTATCCCGGAATAGTGCATTCCATCCGAACGTTTTGAGGTTTACGTATCGGAACCGTAATTTCCCGCATTTTTCGATCTTCTGCTTGTGGTGTCGAGCGTGCGAGGAAACCTGCGAGTGGTCGAGTTGGAAGAATTAACAATACTTATGGTTAAGACAGAAAGGAAAAATAACGGAAGTATGTAAATTATAATAAGGCAATTCATTTATGTGTTCATCAATGATCTGCTTGAAGCGTAGCAGTGCACGAAGTGTACGTAAATTCACTGAGTGCTTTGCGAAACCTGCAAGGATTCAGTTGTGATGTGTTGCGTGAATCTAGGTCTACACGTTTTATTATTATTATTTTTTTTGTATAATAAGTTTTTGCACTTTGTAAAAAAGTACCGGATGTCCATGTGTATACATTTTAGTTGAGTTAATTTTTTTAAACAAATGATCATCTCGCATATATGTGATGCTGACCAAAGGCATTTAAAAAATATGCTAGTTGTTTCTCAGTGTAACAGTTGTTGGAATTAACCCAAGGACTCTTCATGACTCCCATATTAGGGGTTCTGACTGCAGGCTGAGCTAGGGATGATTTGTATACAAAATGGTGAATTTATTGACTGCTGGGATTGGCAGTGTAATATGAGGCACATATGGCAATGGACTAAAAAGGGGCTGTTATGGAACATACATGCAACAATGAAATCAAGCAAACAAAGCTTTTTTGACTTACTGCCAGAACGAACAAGCCAAAGCTAAATGTGTCGATACAAGCATCATCAACAATTTTTTAATGAATCCCAGAATTCCTTTGTGTTGATGATAGAACATTCATCAAAAAGGTGATGGATCGTTTATTGTAAAGCGAGAGTTCTTCCATACCTTTTTTGTTTCTTCTCTTTGTAAAGATAAACTATGCTAAGGAGTACAACATTGCAGTGAAAGCTTATTTCTGCTTTTTCCAGAGTTGTCGAAATATTTTTATCGCTGTCAGACATTCGGTCTGACAAAGTGAAAGGCTCTGTCAGACCGGACAAAGTGAAAGGCTCTGTCAGACCGGACAAAGTTCTATCGGACCAGAAATGTGTAATAAATGTAAAAAAGAAAAAAGTGCACCACTGAAATAATTTTTATTGTTATTTACACAATTCCATTTCGTATTCAGGTCCAGTGCCTCTGATAAGTCAGTTTATTACCAGTCTTTTCATTTTACCACTACTTTTTTAATTTCTGAGCCAACATCATTTTCAACAACTCTCTCACAGGCACTCTCTGGTGTCTTAACTACACTAATTATTGTTATGTCAACTCTTTAACAGCAGCTGCTGTTAATAAAAGAATAACAAAGACATCCCTGGTCGTTCCAAGTTGGCTGATAAGCAGACCAGGCATGCCTGAACTATGATAATGAAATACTTTATCATAGATTGGAACACACAATGACCATTGGTGTTCTCGTAAGATATTTTTAATTGGCCCGGATGTTGTGACATCTCTTTTCTACAAACTTGAACGACATTGCCACCATTGCTGTTTATTTGACCTTCACCTTTGTATTCCGATCGCAATGGACAAGAATTAGCATCATGGCCAAATTTTTCCTTCGGTCATTTGGACCAATAATTTCCATAAAGTTATCGGTCCAGACAAATTTGTACCGGCCTTGCTGACAGGGCTTTTTGGAAATCGCAGTCAAATACCCAAAAATAGACCTCAGACCCCCTTGGAAAACAATATCATCCCTTGGACACCTCCCTCCCCCTGGAAAAAATTTCTGGATGGTCAGTCAGTTTATTCTAAGACAGCTTATACCCAGAAGGCCAAAGTTTGCACTTTCCTCTGGGAGGATACAACACTACTTAAAAAGTGGTTATATTTTTGAGTTGTCTTGGTCAAATACTGCAAAATTGCTTTTTTATCTGACGGATGAATTATAAATAATACTGGTAGATTGGATAAATTGATATGCGTACTTTATTTTAGACTTCTTATCAGTGGGCATCTGATGACAGAACTTATTTATTTCAATCTTTTCAATTTTCTATCATTTTTATATCTATGTGAATTCTAAAAAGGCAATGGCAGGTGGTCCGGTTTAGAACATGAGTTGCAGATTGAGTGTTGAATGCGTTGGTTATGGCAGATTAAGTTTCATATAAAAGTGGTGCTGACTCCTCCTGGTGGATATGACCATGAAAAGAAAATGGTTCTATGTTGCTGCTAGGGCTAGCTGTGTCAATATTTTCTAAATGTACTAGTATAGTACAGTAGCCTATTAAAGGTCGGGATTGAAGTTCGGAATTTATAAATGGCTTCCAGTATGTGTAACTGCCTATTATAAACTGGAGCATGAGTAGAGTCTGGGATATTCTAAAAAAAAAAACAATTTTTTTTTTTAGAAAAATACATCTTCGCTAGCCAAGGGTTTGTGATCCGGACTGTTCCTCACAAACCATTGACAATATCGTGCTATCAAAAGTTGGGATTTTTTTTTGTCATGTGATCTCCCAGCCAATTTATAAATCAGCCAAAAATGATGAAGATGCCTTACTTTTAACATCACTGGTGCAGTAATGGCAGCCTCCATAGACATAGATAATGACACATTAGGAATATTGTTAAATGTTACAGATAGAGTGTATTCATTCGAAGGGTGTAAGACTGGGAGCCGTAAATCCTTCATCTATGAGTGCATGCCTCTGTTGATACACAATTACGTGGTACTTGGTCTTGTTATTGCATCCATGCTACCTGTATCATAAAGGCTCAAACAGAAAGACTTGAAAAATAGGGTTTTTTAGCTATTCGTATTAGAGACACACTCGTGAATATTTAAAACAGTTTAAAAACATTGTCAATTAAATCAGATATGTTTTGCATTTTTTGATTGGTCAAACAGTTTTAGTAAACCCCAATCAAAATCCAGGGAAAAAAATCCTGACTTTTGATTACACGTTATGCCAAGGATTCATGAGCGGTGCAGATCAGAAATTCTTGGCTAGCGAAGATGAGAAGATAACTGAATTTTTGTTTGAAAAAAAGATGATTGGTCTGACAATAAATACAGTAGTTAGAACAAACTTGATTGATTATTACTCGGTATTCAACTGCATGAAAAATTGTCACTAAATGTCAAATGTTAAAGAAGGAAACGATAGGAATTTAAGTTGAACAAAAATTAAACAGCAAGTGCTGAGCCCTGAAAATAAAAATTTCCTTGTATTTCTGAAAAAAAGATATGATTTAAGAAAAAGGTTCTAACATTATTGGGAGATTTAAAGCTTATAAATACTTACCAGGAAATCACGGATATCTATGTAACTACTCCCTGGTCATCTCTATCCTTTGTATTTTTCAATAAAGGATATAAGGAATCATTCTTTGAGTATTATGAGGTGATAATTTTGGTCGGGTGTGATCAAATTCAATAAAGCCCGAAGGGCTTTATGATAGATTTGATCACGCCCTGACCGAAATTATCACCTCATAATATTCAAAGAATGATTCCTTATTACTTATATTTATATAATTTTAAACCATCGTACGATTAAATATTTAAATATTCTCACTATAAAACTCTATACAGAATATTAGTCAATAATTGTAATATTAGCTTGTCCGAAAAATATTGACCAGTCAATATTTTTTTGATATTTGATATAGGAATAATATCTAGAGAACATTCCCTCTAGTATTTAAAATAATCGCCTCTGATTTGTTGATTCGTAAACGATGACGTAAATAACTCTTCGCGACTCCAAAACAAAGTGACGTCATAATAGACAGTCAGTCAAGGCAAGTAAACAACGGACGCGCAATGCGACGGTTTGCTATCATAATGGATATAAGGATTTGCGAATTACTGTGAAGTAAAATCAGGTAAAACATCTGTATGTTAATTCTTACAGTCGGCGAAATATCACCAGTGACCGTTTGATGCTAAGGATATTTTGGAAATGAACTTTGCCGCACAAAATTGAATTCGTGAATTCTTTGTTGAGCTGAGAAACTTACGGCGATCTGTTTTCAATTACTTTCTTAAATTTTGGTTTGTTTCTTCATATAACAAAACAAATGTTGACTGTGTTTTCGGGCAACATTGTGATATAAGCCCCCTTGGGCTGAAAATATTGCCCTCCGCTTCACGTTGGGCAATATTTCGTCCCTCGTTGGCTAATATAATCAATGTTGCCCTCAACCCTAGTCAATATTTGTATAATATATAAGCAAACCCCGCTGGCGCCTCAATTTGGCTTTATGAGTTACATAGTACAAAATCGATACGTAGTGTTATCACAGGCAAAGACACTGGAAAATGTAAATACAATGTATATAAAAATGATCACTTTATATATTTAAGCATTGAATGCTTAATTTTGGATGTTGTCTGTCCTGTAACACACCAAGCGGTGAAGACAAATTGAATACCGCGCTAATGCGCGGTATGATAATTATGACTTGGTTTGACATACCAGTAAAAAAAAAAAATTTCAAGCTGATTTGTCTATCTTCTTTTTCATTTTAAGCATAAATAAACAGTTTCTAATGTTTAACACAATCATTTCAGGTCTAAAACTGAAATTTTCACTTCAACATTCAAAATGTATCGTAAATAAAAGCTTTGTTTATGTAGCAAACAATTATAAGCTCTGTAACTTGCTTATAACTCAACGGATGATACTCAAATTTTAGTTGCCTATTAAAAATGCCTTACTTAGGCAATGTAAACATTAAAATCGGACAATTAATTTTTGACCAAAATTGTGACCATGCCCCTTCAACAAGCTATTGATGTTTATAGCATGATATACATGTGGCATCACAGCGTCATGAATTAACGTCTTTTTTAAAGGTTCGCATTTATGAATAATGACAATCTTCAAAAATTGAAAAAGACCAAAACAACACAATATTTTAAAACAGATATATCATACACTTTTTCTAACTGTTTTAAAAACCTAGGAAATGTTACTGCCCATTTCGGATATCTACGCAATGCCTTTTGTCTCTAGATCAAGGAGTTTTAAAAGACTGGGCATGCGAATAGTGATATGAGGCATTTTTGCTCCGATTGATAGAAATCACTATATAGAAAAAGTACTGGAATTGACATATCAACCTAAAATCGTGAGAGGGTGAACAGGGTACCCTAAACGTGGTTCTAATATCTGGTCCATTTCTTTCTAATTGGGGATCATTGGAAATAGAACCTATAACTTAACACAAAGATTGATTATGACTTGTAAAGGATTGTTGATGTGTCATGATTTCGAAGCAAGGTCATTTGGGCTAGTTTAAGGTCACTGAAAGGAAAAGTGCTTAATTTGTGTCTCATCTATACTTTTCTAATAGAGAAACATTGGAAAGTCACACTTCACACAAAGATTGCTTATGACCTTATGCCTATGTTGTTTTTATGAATTTGAATCCAGTGTCATTTTTAATGTTCAAATTAAGTCACCGGCCGAAAAAGTGCATGATTTGGGTCTGCTGTATACATTTTGATGGAGAAACAGATGAAGTTTCAACTTCACATATAGATTGTATATGACCTGAGGGTGTGTCGTGATACTGACCTAAGATCATTTTTGCAAGTTCAAGGTCATTGTAAAAAAAATTCATAATCGCTCTTTAGACCATACCTTGTAATAGAAATGTTTAGAAGCTTAAACCTTAGTCGGACATGAATTTATGAAATGTGCATTATTAAGACCGAGAGCACTATGCAGGCTTCATCGCTTTCAGGTATTTTATTTACCGGAACATGTTACATTAGACTGAAAATTTTATAAAAAGGTGTTTGAACACAAATAATATGTCAACCACTGCACTGGTAGAGAATATCCAAAGAAAGATGAAACAAAACAGACTGAAATCCAGGAACTGATATGTCCAAACTCCTCGATCATTGTAAACCGTTTTCCTGTGTTGTCCTGTTATAACATTGCACATGCGCATACCATACACAGTAGCAGATCGTGCAGTGACAGTGTGGACTTTAGAAAATGGTGCATTTTTAGAAACTGATAAAAATGATGTTTACAATGTTTCTTTCTTGGATCAACTATCACTTATCTGCTGTGCTGGATGTAGTGCAGCCCGGATCTACAATAAGATGTACCGGTAGATGTTGTGCACTCTGTATGAAAGACGCGCATGTACAATGTGCATGCCAAGTAAGGATCTGTGCAGAATAATACAGAAATTTTTCAAAGAATATACTGTCTTTTATATTTAACTTACTGTAGTTTCATTTATTCTTCCCCCCCCCCACCCCACATATTATAACAGTACTAGAGGTACTTTGTGTAAAGTTGGTCAGATTGTACCCTGCTTATTTATAAGGAAGATGACTCCCATTAATTTCAAGTCACATAGTTGAAGGTCATGACTCAAGTGACTGATGATTTGGAAATGTCTGCTCGGTTTCCTGAAAACTTGAACCTTTAGCCTATTGGAGATCAAACTTTATAGTATTAATCTCGTACTTTATAGTATTGACCCAGATTAGTAGACAACCAGATATTTTTCATTATCATTACAGACACTTTGCAGTAATAAACAAGATGCTTTGTACATCCCTGTTCAAAACAAAAGAAAACAAACATTCTATACATGATGATACTTCTTTCTTTGATGTTTTATTTACTGGTATATAAGAAAAATTGCATTCAATGTATAGCATTATATGCATTGATGTTGATAAATAAGGTTTTAATGACTACATGCTTACAGAAGTGTTGAAACTTAATTTGATTTAATTTCAGGTAATGGCACTGCACATAAATAAGCAGATGACATCCAGTAGACTTACAGAAGGAAAAGATGAGAGAACAAAATCATCATATCGTGGAAATATCAGGAAGCCCAAGAAATTATTGTCAGATAGATTTGGGTCAATCTCTAATATCACTACAGAATTGGGAAATCGTGAAGGAGACCCTTGTGGGACCGGTGTCTACCCTCTGACCCAAGAACTCATGGACTTTGAGAAGGGAATCCTGAAGAGAAAGTATGACAACTTAAAAGTGAGTGTGAAGTTGGAAGGAAAAGATCACTGTTTGATTGCACCAGGTTTTACACACAAGAAGCTCACATCCAATTCCCCATTTTGTGGGATAAACAATCATGGTTTAGCTTTAAAAAACAATGAAAGATCCAAAATAGAGAACAGTCTAAATGAGTCATCAAGAAAATTTGGGAAACATGATAGAAATTTAGCTGGGGATAATGGTCTGTTTAATCAGGGTTCTACCAGGGCAGGAAAATGTGATGAAACCATTGGAAGGAAGGGATCCTACAACAATGTTGCAAACAACTCTGTTCCATTGACTAATGCAAAGTTAGTCAACAATACATCTGAAGCTCCAAAAAGACCATTTTTCTATGCTGAACAGAACAGTGTTCCACCAAAAAAGAGATTCACCATTGATCATGAGTTGCAACAAAATTCACATGCAGAACACAAGAACAAAGAAGATGCAGTAACAAATAAACCCAGTGGTTATCACAGTAGTTTGCAGCAAGGGGAATCCACACCTTCATCCATTGCATCAGAACATAATGGTTCTGACACTTTAATGCTCTTTGAGGGAAGAACCCTGTTGAAGGGTGGTGTGAAACCTCGCCACATTCCCAAAACTGTTGTGGAAAGAGATGATAAGGAGCTTCCAACTGATCCACGACTCCAAAGACCAGATTATTGCATGCTTAATCATGTTATGGAATATAAAGTACTGTTGTGGCACAAAGATTGGCTTTTTGATTACACAAAAAAGTTGCTAGAGGCCAGAAAGTCAAATCAAATGAAGAGAGAACAGGAAAGATTGAATGTTTGTGCGATGAAAGATACAAGCAATGAGCATACTGAGAATAAAAATGTTGTGGAATTAAAGGACACCACACGTATGAATAAAGAACAACATGATACAAAAAATATCTCCAGCTTGATTTTGGAAAGTAAAAATGTGGACACTTTGAAGTCCGTTTCACCCAATCTTGTCGAAAATGTACGAAACAGATGTGTTGGAGCCGTGCAGTGTTTTGAATATGAACATTCACGTAGGAAAAAGGAAGTTGTACCAAATGTCTATGATCCGCGTCTTAAAAACAGATCCCAAAAGCAAATGGAGACCAGTGAAAGTCATGGCAGAGTAAATACATTCAAATTATCAGCATCGAGAAAGAATAGTGAGAAAAAGGACATAAAATTCCACAAGTATGATGCAAAGCACAAGTTTCAGAAGAAAAAATCACCGGATGGAATCCAACTTTCCCGTGGCAAGACTGGAGCGGTGTTAAGAGAGGATAGCAGGTGCAACTCCCCAAGTTTCAATGCAGTTGACAAAGAATTCAAAACATTATCAACAAACTCTATGCACTCAAACTATTACAACAAAAATCTGTCTCCAATTTATCAAGATACACAGAATTATAACAGTTACCAAAGGCATTTGCCTAAAACCTGCAGAGGCAGTACTGATGTGAACCCTATAGGAAAAGACAGAAGTCAGGACATTTATCCCCAGTTTTGTCAGGATAACTGGTACTGAAAAATCTGAGACACAGGAAGGTTCTTATAGACCTTGACAATATGTTGTTTATATTTATTTTGATCAAGAAATCCATGGTTGTAACATATTTTTGAAAATTATGAAAAGATCATGTACATACAAGTTTGTACTTTGCTAGTTATACAATGTGTATCTTTAAAATCTTTTATCCTGGTGATTATGTAAGCATCTAAATTACAAAATATATGTCCTATAGTATAAAGCACGAAATACCTGTGCAAGATATTTGTAAATTGGAACGAAACCAAGACAGTGAATATGAAGTTGAGGGGGGGGGGGGGGGGGGGGGGGGGTCTATCTTGACAAACACAAATTTATCCTGTTGGCCTTGGTCAAGTATTTTATTTCCCAAATATTTGATTTATTATCTGTATTTTTCAAAAATCTTTGGTATTGTATTTATTATTCAAATGTACTTAATCCATAATTTAACATATGCATCATTGATATTACTAAGCATCATGTTTTCTATTACATTGGCAATGTATAAAACATTTGACAACAATTTTTAGAATTATCATTATATTAACTCATTCAGTATTCCTTGAACATTGGTAACAATGAATCAGTGTTGGTAGAATTACACATCCTAGACACTTGTAAAAATAATTGTATTTCTGGGTAAATATAAGATTCAACTTAAAATATGAAAATAATATTGTTTAAAATTTTATAGAAAACCAGAGAGGTGTCTTATTTTTAAGATTGTTAATCATTAATGTTTTAGTACTGTATGTAGTTAAAATATTGAAATTCAAGACATATCCTTTACATATATTCTTTTCTAAATGAGCATGATTTTATTTTGTTCTTGTATATGTCTTCATTCTTTTGAATTCTCATTTGCGGGGACCAATATGTATAGAGGATTCTGAGCTGTGTAGAATTTTGGTAAAATTCTGTGATAAGAATTATTGGAAGTCTGTTTTATCATTTGTGTAGATATAGTAGTATAAAAGATATGTTTTCTGTATGTTACATTTTTTAAAAGTCTTAAGCAGTTTATTAATGCTATTGAAATTTGCTATGTTTTAGAAGCCAACAGGTTGCGAGAAATTGTTTCTGTAAAATGTGTTTTTATGACAACATGAATGTACGGTTCTGTTTATGGTTATTTTATGTTTGCCTTTAGGAGCTTGAGCTTCTTCACAGAGAATCCTGTAGTGTTAGATGCTTGGAATTTGTTATGTTTACAAAGTGTAATAAACCTATGGTGCTAAATCCAAAGTTCTAGCAGTCTTTTTATACTGAAATGTATCAATTTATCATTAATTTTATTATGCTTTACCCTCAGCATCGGAGTCCACTTAAAGTTTTTGGAGCAGGTCTTGAATCTAAGTTATTACAGGTTCTTACTTTATCAAACTTGCATGAATGTTGCATCTGATCATACTTACGGACTAAAGGGACTTGGATACTGAAGCCAAAAATTTCACTGGAGGATGTTCAGGTTTTTAAATAGTAGATCTTTGATGGCCATATTTAAGTTATAACATGTAGTACTGGTTCTATCTTCATCAAACTTACATTAATGGACATCTTATTAAAGCTGAAAACCGCTTGTAAATAGGCACTGCCCATCAAATTCCCTCGCCGTGTTACTCGATGGGGGTGAAATGATAAAATTTTACAAATAGAAGAATACTAACGCCAAAAACAGGTAATTCACAAACACAGTATCCATATTATGGTCAGCTTTAAACAAGTACACGTGCGAGCGCTCGCCAAAATTCCCTATCCCTGCAATATTTTGGCGAGCACTCGCTCTGCTGAAAACGCCCCTGCCCTGACAGGTATGAATGCTTGATCTGAGCTTTAAGTTTTATATGTTGGAGAAGTGCCTGTGGATGGCAATATCATAGAGTTATTACTGGTCCTATCTTTACCTAACTGATTGTGTATCTTATGATGCTTAAATACATGATCAACATGTTTGAATGCCGATTTTAAAAGGTTTCAGATGCCAGAGGAGGTATAAGGTTTTTTGCTCACCGAGACGAAGTCAGGGGGAGCTTATGCTATACCATACCCTCGCCATTGGCATTCGGACCTGGTTGAAGTTTTTGGTGATGGTCCTGTATCTAAATTAGTACTTGTACTATCTCCACCAACCTTGTATGGATGATGCATCTGGACCTGCTTATGGACCTGAAAGTCTAGGATGCTTAATCTGGCCCATAAATTTCAGATGCTGGAGAAGGTTGAGATGTTTGGAGCATGTTATAGTTTTTGCAGGTGCCCTTTGATGACCTTATGCAAGTTACCACTGGTCCTGTCTTCACCAAACATAGGTGGATGGTGCATCTTGTGATACTGATGCATACCACAGCCTTTGATGCTGAATCTGAGCAATAGGTTTCGGATGCTGGATGAGGTAAAGGTTTTTGCAGCTGGTTAAAGAATGCACTGCATAACCTTGGATGCTGAATCTGAGCCATAGGCTTTTGTTGCTGGATGAGGTTGAGGTTTTTGGAACTGGTCAAAGTTTTTGGAGCAGGTGCCCTTTTATAGACAAATCTTCGTTATTATTGATTCAATCTTTAACAAATTTAGATAGATGATGCATCTTGCGATACCCATGCAATTCACAGGCTTGGATGCTGAGCCATAAGTGTAGGATGCTGGAGGAGGTTAAGGTTTTTGGAGCTTGCTACTTGTTTATGTAAATTATAATAGTACTTCTTGAAACTTGCAAGCCCGAATTATATAACTTAGATACTGAGAGTGATCTTGATTATCTAGACCCTTAGGCAGGTTTAGAATTTTAAAACAACTCAAATTAAATTAGGGGCTTAGAACTGGTTATGAAATGAAGTAAATTATTATTTTGTTCATACCAAGTCAGACTAAAACAGTTGATATAAATAGAGATATCTTCAGATAAAAAGCTTGATCACAATTATCTTGATGCTTGAGCAGGTGTAAGTGTTTTAAGTAGTTAGATACAGGTTTAATTGTTGGAAAAAAAATTGTCCTGACTATTATGGCACACTCAACTTTGGTTTTGAAACATAAGGCAAGCCCTAGATACAGGAACTGAACTCCTTCATCAAGGCTTTATAGATGTAATTTATGATATACGTGTATATTATCATGATTCCTATGAAGTGAATTATATGATATAATATTTTATCATATAATATGATATTGTATCACATCATATGATACTGTAATATATAATATGATCTTTTGTTATACTTTCATGTTAAATACTGAAATCTGATTGGTTTAGACGCAGTTCATAAGTTGTTCTATTACCCTCAGCGTTAGCAACGGGTAACATTACGAATTGTTACATGCGCGAAAATCATGCGCGTACGGTTCGCCTTAGAATTCACGTTATTCTTATCTACAAGCAGTGATGTTTTCTTTAAAATTAAGACATTCAGTATAACAAAATAAATAGTGCCTCCGCTTCGCGTCGGTTGACAATGGTTTTCTCGGGGTGTCAATTTCAACTGTTACCCTCCCAAACAGGCACTATTTATATAATATTATATGATATTGTAACATGTGATAAAACATGATATGAAATTATATCATATTATATGATACAATATATTATAATATCCTGATATTTTATAGAGTGATTTGATATTGTAAAATACATGAAATAATAATGAACATTGTATTATGATATGATGCACTTTATATACGATATATTTTATTATACTTTCATGTTAAATACTGAAATATCATTGGTTAAGACGCAGATGATAATCCGTTCTATTACCCTCAGCGTTAGCAACACACTTGTAACACAAATTGTTACATGCGCGTACGGTTCGCCGTAGAATTTGCGTCATTTCTATATAAAAGCAGTAAAAATATCTCTAAAATTAGTACATTCAGTATAATAAAATAAATAGTGCCAGTCTGGGAGGATAACAGTTGAAATTGAATTAGAATTCGCGTCATTTCTATATAAAAGCACTAAAAATATCTCTAAAATTAGGACATTCAGTATAACAAGCATTCTGAGAGTATTGCATAAGCAATACACGTCCCCTACCGGTTTGTATTATTCTATGAAAGCTTCCAAGCACACAACTATTTCAGAGCTATTGTAAACGAGATGTCATGCTTTAATCAGAGATAAAAGAACAGAGGAAATTAAAACTATATAGTTGATATAGAAATTAAATAGGAAATAGGTAAAATAATACTCTTCATTTCATCTCCTGTAATTTCGCCAAGTCTATTCTGTATTCGCTGGTAAAAATTTGTAAAAACAATGCACTGTTATGCACAATATCATTTCTTACCGTCTTCTGTACCCCGAATCAAACCAAACAGTTAAACAGCCCAACCCGACAACGAACCCGATTGTAATAATACAAAAAAAAACCTGCCGATTAAATTTACAACACATTGCTTGACACTATTTTATAGAATTTATTTGTTTGTTAGAAATGATAAAAGGAATGGTACAGGAAAAGGAATGGTACAAGTAACGCACGATATTATTACTGACTACATACTGACCTCGTTTATACAGTTACACACCGAACCCGATAACGAACCCGAACATTAAAAAATTGGAATATAAAAAATTAATTTTCTCGAAAATATGTCAATCAGACGCTACAAAAGTGTAAACTTGATCTGTAGTTTGACATTTTGAAGCTGTTCAGCAAGTTTCATATTATTCCTCAAATGCATAAAGAAAAAAAGTGTGGAAAACTGAAGTGGGACAGACGGACGGACTGACGGACGGACGGACAGACGGACGGACGGACGGACGGACAGACGGACTGACGGACGCAGAGGAAAGCTATAGTCCCCTCCGGTGAAACCGGTAGGGGACTAATAAAATAAATAGTGCCAGTCTGGGAGGATAACAGTTGAAATTGACACTCTTCGTAAACCATTGTCAACCGACGCGTGGCGTCGGTTGACAATGGTTTCCTCAGGGTGTCAATTTCAATTATTACCCTCCAAAACAGGCACTATTTATATAGTATCACATATGTCACACATATATCATATAATATTGGGTCAAACCACGAAACTGTATCCAATGTCTTGATATAAGAGATCATTAACTACATGTATGATTTTCATAAATAGATATATGCGTGGGTGGGTGTGTGTGTTATGATGAAGATGGTCCCATATAGGTGATGCCTCGTTTCAATGAGCTTTGTAATCTATGATTACCTATGTTTGGAGTTGGTGTTCTTTTATGACCATATCTAAGTTTTGATATAATCCAGATGTTGGGGCGGATCTAAGTTTAATGAATTGTGAAAAGCAGGTTTGAATGTTGGTAGAAAATACTGTCTTGGCCATTTGTGACTCCTGTTTTATGTAACTTTAGATTTAATACACAAGCGTTTCTTTAAATACAGAGCATGACCCCCACTGTCAATGATGCTGAAATTGAGTCATATAACTTCATATTATACTGCTTCATGATATGATACGATACAAATATCATGATACAGTAACGCATCAAAAGAGGTAGTATAATATTTTTTAATAATGCATCATATAATGCAGTATCATATTGTATGGTATGATACAATAAAATCATATCAATATCGTATCATACTAAACATATCCTGTCTTATCAAACGATAGAAAAATGTTTTACTTGATATCTTGGTATCATTTCAATATTGAACCATATCATTTACATGATTTGAAAATGGGTAATATCAAAAATATCATAAAATAACATAATGCACTTTTGCATCATATCATGATGTAGATAATACACTATCGCTTATATTTGATGTTTAGACGTTTAAAACAGAAAACATGAGGTTTTCTTGTAACGCAGATTAATGGTATTACTTGTAGACTTGCATGTCTTTTTAGTGAGTAAATGTGTTAAAGCAGAGTGAGTATATTATGTACATATTCTGCTTAAAAATGTTTTATTAATACTTAACCTTTCGGATTATTGGTCTAGAACTAATTTTGATATCAATAAACTTGGCTTTAGTTGCGGAAACTGTAAAATAAACCTGATCATGAATTGCTTTTATTCATACGATGTTTAAAAATTTGCATTCAAATTACTCTTGCAAATACAGTGATATAAAAATGAAATTAAAAGTATCCTGTTCAATCCACTAAGCACACTGATTTTAGGGAATAATACAGTTATGAGGATGATCCAATGATAATATTCACAACCAGTTCATCTTTTGTCATAGCTGCTGTTATCCTTAAAAGTGCGATGATAGGATGAAGATCGATGATTGGAATGTCCACCGCTTCTTG
Source organism: Magallana gigas (assembly GCF_963853765.1). Taxonomy (NCBI): domain Eukaryota; kingdom Metazoa; phylum Mollusca; class Bivalvia; order Ostreida; family Ostreidae; genus Magallana; species Magallana gigas. The sequence continues at coordinate 46,495,407 of NC_088859.1, read as the reverse complement.
ATCTGTAGCTTCCTCTAAATCCTCTTGTCTGGAAACTTCCACGAGACGAACTCAGTCTTCCCCTGTAGGACGATCCCCTCGTCTTCTTCGTCGTCTTTAATGATAACAATTTCCCTCTGAATGTTGTGTGAGGGGTATTGCTGTGATGGTCTGGTTGAGAGAACCCAGAGTGTACCCGCTGCATGAATGGTGCCCTTGGAGAATAAGAAACATTTGTTCCACTGTCTGCTCTCTCATCGTGATATTGCTGCTCAAGGAAGTCATCAGGGAAGTCTAAACCACTGGACACTTCATTTGTAGCACTGCCTGACATAGTGGAATGCCAAGGATTTGAGGTGTACAGAGATTCCACACTCCGTTCTTGCTTTAAATATGGCACAAATGGATGTACTGGCTGGGCAGCAGTAGACGCTATGGTAGGCATTACTTCAGATTTTAATTCCTTGCTCATCTGATCTTTCACCAGCTCGATGACCATATCTGCCATTCTGCCCTCAGCGCTGTCGTCTTGGTTACTGTTGTCTCTGAAAACTATTTTCTTTAGTAAGCTTGTCATGGCTTTCGACAGGGTTGTATTCACAACAGCCTCGTCGTTGGTCGTTGGCTGTTTCCGCTCTGAAAATCTAGTTTCAGTCTCCATTGTAAGGTCAACATATGAACTTCTGTGGTTGTTGTAAATGTTTAGATTGTCTTCGGGTCTCATTTGCATATTGCTGAACGCCATGGGATTAGACATATTTCCTCCCGTATGATCATTATACAGTTTTGTAATTTCTTCTTTGTAATGTTTAGCTTTGGTTATAAATCGTCTTGAAATGTCAATTTTCTTTCGTTCTTCGAGATATTTCAACCGTCCGGGTGAATTCTCTCTCTCAAATATTTCTTCAGCTAGAGACCTTCTAGTGGATTTGCTGTCTTTGCTAGCGTTGCTGGTCATCTTATAACTGCTCTTCGTTCCACTATCTTGAGAACTATTCGATCTAGAACAAAACGGACTAACACTTCTAGACCTTCTCCTTTCTCTAGAGTTGTGCGATTCTGGTCTACTCCTGAAACTTGATTTATCTAACGAGGGAGATCTTGAGAAATGTTTCTCCTGTTTGTTCCTTTTAAGATGTGGTGATTTGGATCTGGTACGACCTCGATCCCGATCAGATTTGCTTAAAGATCTAGATCGACTTCGTTTTCGTTTGATTTCTATTGGTCTTTTGCGCGGCTGAGATGCAGGTGAACGAGATCTACTTCTCGTTTTGAGTGATCTCGATTTGTTTCGTTGTACATCTAATTTTTCGTTGCTGTCGAATTCTGGTTTTTTCGTTTTTTGTTTTTCAGATGCAATACTATGTTTTGAATCATACTTTTTCTGTTTAACTGTTTTCGAGTATGTTGTAGATGTTGTAGATATCTTTTCGTTGTGTTTTTCTTTTTTGTTGGACTCTAGAATTTTGGCAGACGACTTTGTTTTTATGAGCTCCTTTGCTTTACCACTGTTATTTTCCTTCTTTTCTGCGTTTTCCTTGGGAACTTGCACAGATCTAGTTGGTTCACAACTAGAGTTGATATCAGACAACTTCCTTTCTATGTTACCTTTGTTCGTTGAATTAAGGTAAACATTTGGATTACTGCTACCAAAGTAATCAGACATGCTCATATGTACCTTTTTAGTAGGCGATGCTGCCTTCTCGCTAAATACTTCTGTTAATACACGGGCTGTTCGTTCAAAATCATCGTTATATTCAGGTAGATATGAAGAAAATCCCATGTTCCTTGGAAGAAAATCATCCGTATTGCTCTCTCGTTCTCTATCTCTTTCTTTATCAGTTTGTTTTCCTGATTGTGCTTCAGCACGAGTTTTTCCATCTGTACAATTCTCTGTCTCCCCAGGCTCCTTCTTTATTTTGACAACATCCGTGTCTACAGACGAATTATTTTGAATGGCTTTTATAGCATTATTAAGCTCGTTTAATGCTTTTTCAACATCATCTTCTGTCTGTTCGTTCTCTGGTTCCATTTTGATGAATTCAACTGGAAGAATGTTCTTTGTCCTTTTCTCTGATTTTTCTCCATAAGACTCATCTTCAGGAGGCTCCTCTTTTATACGACGTAAAAATGGACCAAACCCAGCCATGACGGGTGTTTCTATGACATGACCCATTGCACGTAGTATTCTTGGATCTTTCACAGTCTTTTTCTCACCCGATGGAATTCTAATACCCCTTAATTCATGATAAATACTAGGCGCATCTGGCTCGTCAAGTGTAATTCTAACAAGCTTATAAGTGAGGTCAGTTTCATTGTCTTTTGATGAAGCACTCCTTTTTCTTGTCTCTGAAGAAGCTACCTTTACCGTGTCTACATGGGGCGAGCCATGATCAGACGGCTTTCTCTCTGGGGTGACGCTGTTTGACAATTCCCGTGACTTCGTGCTACCATGATCTTGAATGGTCTGACGCTTTTGATCTAAACACGTTCTTGAAAGTTGTGAGTCATGTCTGACATAAGGGTCTGATCCTGTGTTCCTTCCATGTTCCTTTATTGATGACACATCGATATTTACATCATTACATTGACGTTCATCTTGTGTTGGTGTGTGATTTCCTGAGCTTTTCTGATCCACAGTTTTCTTACATCCTGTATCAATACTGCTAATTGAAGGTTTTTTGTCGACAACAACACATTTTGTTGTTTGTTTTGTTACTCCATTATTCGATTTTTCATCATCAGATGAGCTATCACTTGTTTGATTTTGTTTAGAATTATCAAATAATTCAAACAAATTCTTCTCCCGGGATTTTGACGATGACGATTTCGGACTCCTGGTCCTCGATCGCTTGCGTTTTTCAGGCTCCCTGTTTTGTGACCTTGACCTTGATCGATCTCTAACACGTTTCTTGGGAGAATGTGAACTCTTTCCTTTCCTTTTGGAATGGAAACCAAACATTCTCTGCCACGTTGTAGGCATTTTATTAAAAGGTCGTCTGAAAAACATATACCCCATGCCAGTCCCCCCCGACAGAGCGGAGGGTCTACGAAACTTTTCCAGTTTTTTGGTGGTCTCCCCAGGAGGTTTTTCAGATGGCGGTTCTATTGGTACATCCGATATCAGCCTTGTTCCAGACCGCCTTCCCTCCACTACATATTTTTTATGAGGCGCTGACCTTGGTAGATGTTTTAAGGGCTTAGTTTCGTTTTTGAGCCGCTGTATATTTTTACTAAGTGCAAGGTCTCTCTCTCTTGTGTAGTTTAACAATACTGTTCGATCTAGCCTGTTCCTTGTTCGATGCAACCGTAAAACTGCGATTGGTAGTACGTGGCTTGGATAATTCATTGGTATAATTGTTTCTTCATCATATTCGTACATGTACGCCTAAAAAAGATAGCAATAAAATGAGTTGAAATTTTCAGTGTTGTTTTATTCAACCTGTTGTAAATGTATGATTATTTACTTACAAAATTGTACGCAATGGCATCGCTTATGTCAATACTGGTTAAATCAGGCGCGTTCTCCGCTAGATGACAGTCGTAGTTTGGAGTGGGAGCTATACAACCATATTCCCCGGTAAAAAATGGCTTCACTTTCTTCACTCGGCCGAGCATACCCTATATAAAATGCATCAAATTGAAAATATCAAAAGTGTTACCTTCTTAAATTAAACAAAAATAAATAAAGTGCTAAGTTGAGTTTTTACCCTTAATATGACGAGGTAATTGGCCTGCTGGAAGTTTTTAAACACCATAAATCTGGTCAAAATATCATAATGTCTGTTCATATGAATCCCATATTGTGTATCTCCCAGCACATTGTTTTTCTTTTCCTTACAGCGTGGACCAATTTCGCAGATTCGCTGGACATTGTTGAATCCCTCAGCCATGAACAGTAGGTCATCTTTAGTCTCTTCCTCAGTCCTTCCCTACAAAATATCAGCGCCATATTAACGTCTGCTGACAGCATACGGAGTCTTATTTTACCATTGATGTAATCTCTGTTTTTCATACCAAAGATTTCATCAACTTCCGCTTCCGTTCATATCTCTCTGTGAGCTCCTTGTTCCTGACCAGCCAGACCTGCTTGATTTCCCACAGATACTCTATATCCTCATTTGTTACACATGTCTTCTGGATGTCCCACATCAAGTTAGACACGTCCAAGCTGTTCAGTTCAACCTCGTGTAGCATACCTAAAATGATTGGACCATAACGTATAAAGATTCAGAAGAACTCAATTACAAATCAGTTTAAAAACCTTTATAAAATTTACGCCGTCACGACACTTTGTAGCCACTTAAACTCTACTTCTTGATCTCGTACACGGAAAACCACACTACAAATGGTCATATCTTAGACGTCGTTCAATTCACAGATGAACTTTGAGAATGCTACTTTCTACACTTGTAGTTTCATTTTCTATACGGCAATAAAACTTTAATATTACACACAGATATGCGTTGCTGATAACGTTAATGGGGTCATCACGTACTGTGTCTCTTGCTGAATGGCGCTGAGTACCATATATAACACGAATTAGTTGATTACGGGATTCTTTCCTGTTACTGTACATACATGATCTACTTAATTCCTCCGCCATGGTTTTCCAGATACTGAGTGAGTGGCGGATCCTTCTATTTACTTTGTTGTAGAATGAAGGAACATGTAACAATACATATTAGTATCAGACGACATGTCGCGACAGTATAGACAGGATCTACATATACATAACTTTCCAGCGCTGTCACCTACTGTCGTTGTCCCCACACGAACTACTGATAAGATAACAGACTTGTACAGAGCTTGGATACTTACGGTTCATTATGGGGAGATAACTCGCACGTCTTCAAAATCTGTAGATTAAAAGAATGTACAATAATCCCACAACGATTGTTCCACACATACGAGCATTGTTAATTAATCCGTTGACTTTAAATCCATAGATTTCAACAGAGTGGCCATTTATTTAAGTTTTCAGCCACTTCTAACATGTGCAGCAAGCCGGAAGTTTAGAACTTTTCAATGAATTGTAATCCGGTATTATTCGTTCTGCTCCCAGCTTTCCGTTTGCTGTATTTTTCCACTAAAATAACTACTAATTAGGACACTATCATATCTCTCCAATCTGTGTCCGATGTCATGTGACTTCAGTGTTTATCCCTTAAGGTCGCCTCCGATTCAACGTTTTAAACAAATAATTCCGGGTTTTAAATTTTTCGTTGTAAGGCCTGTGGTATGCTGGTTTAGATTAGACTCGTTTTACGCGGTTCGGTTTACACCAGCCAGGTACCCCTTAACCTTGCTGTCACGTTCCGCTGACTTCTTTGTGCTAGCCGCAGTAGTCATGCAATCTAACGCAGCCTTGCACTGTTTACCGAAATATGAACCAGGGTAGAATTTGGCATTCATCCATATTAGTCGCGTCTTAAAATATCATTGTTTCCCCAAAATATAAACATATAAGGTAAAATTGGCAGTCATCCATAGCAGTTAAAGTTGAAAAAATTCAAGTCGCATTGTTACCCCCCAAAATTGTAGTTGTCGTTATGGACTCATAAACAACCCCAAAACTTTTTTCGATAAATATTGTTATAGTTAATGAATCACGAATTTTAATATAACTCTAAACAGAATATAGAATGCTTGATTTACTTATATATACACAGATTACAACGATATACCGTAAATTGTCTTACCTACTGAAAATATTAACTGTTCTGTTTCTTTATATAATTGAAGGATAGTAAATAACTAATTTTGAGGGTTAAATCCAACATTCATTTTACCGTTCAGGCACGTAGCATCGTTTTTGAAAGTGGGGGGGGGGGGGGGCAGACTCATCCAAAAAATCTTGACAAGCAAAAAAAAAAAAAAAAGGAAATTTTTTACATACTCACAAAAAAGTGGGGGGGGGGGGGGCAACTCAATGATAATTCCATTTTTTATATGTGAATTTTAAAAAATTTGTTGCTGCGAGAAAAAGTGGGGGGGGGGGGCCAGCCCCCCCCCCCCCCCCTGATGCTACGTGCCTGCCGTTTGATCTACACAGGGCTACTTACGTTTACTAGGATTCATCATTCTAGGAAGGGCACCCTACGCAATTTCAAATAAATCAATCCTCCCTTTTTTATACAAAATAAATTCAGTGATAATGATTTTAAATATTCCAAGAACTCGATTACATAAATTAACACTCCAACAAAATAGTTTTATCCCCCGTACTTTCGTTTTAAATCCTCTAACATTTAAATAAAATTTCATACAGTAATTAAGGATGAGTGATTTTCCATAACTTATCAAAAGTCGGTCATACTCGTAAATGAATCTTGTCCAAAAATAGTTTAACTCCCCGGTATACTTTCGTTTTTAACAATATAAGTGTGTATTTATTTACAAGCAATATTTCACATGACCAAAAATTGATCAATGTCACAAGGATAAAATGATAAATGTAAAATGTTGCATGTAATTAATTACAAACTTGATTTTTATAAAGTTTGATTTAAGGAAGAAGGAATCATTCTTTGAGTACATGTATTGTGAGATGATCACTATGGCCGGGGCGTGGTCAAAACCAATAAAAATCCGAAGAGCTTTATGATCGATCTGAAAGCGCCTCAATCATAATGATCACCTCATGATATTCAAAGAATGATTCCTTATTTACTTATGTCTATATAATTTTCAGCAATTGTACGATTGAATACTAAATCATTTTTTTTTCATTTCGTATAACAAACCCCGCTTGTGCCTCAACAGTTACTCATATGCATTAGCATGATTAACTATGTATACGATACAAATTTGATTCGTATTGTTATCTCTGACAAAGACGCTGCTGGAAAATGTAGATAAAACAATATCCCAGATGTCGATTTCTGTGTAATCTAATTCTTTATTTGTTGATTAGATCATACAATCAGCTGACTGATAGCTTGTTTTCTGCTCATCGAATTACCCATCAGATCTACCTGTAATTTTAACATATATCATTTTGTAAAGATATAATCCAAACATTTTAAGTTTAAAATTTGAGCATTTTCTTATATCTTTAAAATTATGTGAACAATAATATATATGTGAAAATGGTTTTGGAGCAACGATGCGTTTTATATTTCATACTGCTGAATATATGAAGAAAAACTTTTTTAATGTTATTGATGAGAATTTGCGGAAATCGGCCCATTTACATGACGTCATGAAGGCAAGAGAAATGAAGCTTTATATGCTCTCAAAATATCAGTAGGATATAATTTTTTTTTTTAAATAAAATTTGTGAAGGGGGGGGGGGCAGATATTGGACCTTGTCGAATATGGCCTTTAATTTCATTTTCTTTAATTTTCGTCAATTCTTACTCATAATAATATAAACGTAATTTACCCCTCACCTTTTTTCTTGCTACGTTTAGTTTACTTTCTGGCGTGAATCAATAACCCACCCAACCCCAAAAATGCAACACAAGAAAAAATCCAGTTGATTTATTTATGGGACTTTTAACATCGCGTAACGTACAAGTACTACAATAACTAACATGTTTATGCAACGACAACAATATTGCTTGCATAATTTATAAAGTGTTGATAGTGTAATAGTTGATGCAAATCTAATAAAAAAAAACTCTAACCCATACATGTTATATAGAGCTTAAATATTTTTTCGTCGGTATGTATAGAATACTAAATAGGTACACGGTTTACCACCTAAACGTTACAAACAGGTTTTTGGTTTTGTATTTAACGACAAAAAAGAAATTTATCATGCGTGCAACCTTTGTATTCGCCTTAAAACTCTGAGATTATCAAGATAACGGAGATAACAGTTACCTCTCCCTGGTTGTACACAAACAATTGACCCTAGATGATGGGAATTTTTATTGAACAAACTACTGTGATCGGCAACTTTTTCTAATCCAGACTTGCATTTTAAACTTTATCTTGATTAGTATTCTTTTTTTAAAGCACTGCATTCGAAGGATAGTACATGTAATGTTTCGTCACCTATCAAAAACCATTTTATCCAATTTATTGAACATTTGCACAATCAAACATATTATGTTTCATTATAATATAAAGGGCTTTCTTTGGAGATTTGTTATTGTGACTATAAAGGTAGCAAGCATTGGTTTAAAATACAATCCGCATTTTATCTGCGACGAGCGCTACCTTCAAAATATTACGCGAGTTAGAGGACGATTTTTTTAAATCTCATATATCTTTTTATATTAATGAACAGTGAAAACATTATTAAATATGCAATGTAGGTAGTTGGGCAAACTTTAAGATTTAATTAGCGAAACAAAATGTTTGAAAATTTACCGAAATATGGCATTTTTTAAACAGACATTAAAATCATGCTATTGAAGAAAATAAATAAAGTCAAATAAAGTCGTCTTACTTAAAACATTATTTGATTCGACAATTTGATTTTTGATGGCAACTTTGCGACGTATATTTCCATTATTTCCGGTCATGCACATGCCAACAAACTTGGTGTATTAGGTAGCAAGGGATAGTTTCAAATATTTTTGTAAAATTGAGCGTTGCTGCATATTATTAGTTAGAGGGATGTCTCTTGTTGAAATTGGTATGCAATATGTAAGCCTCTAATGTTAAGTACATGTGAATCAGAAGTAAAATGCGAAACTTGCGGCTAGATGACTGTTGTGTTGACTTTCCACAGTGAAATATGAAAGTTACAGACGGGAGGTGAAATAACGCAAAAAGTAGATGGATGGGACAAAGTCTACTATAAACTGCGAAGTTTCTGACATGTGGTGGTGCAACATGCAGCGGTACGGAATGTCGACCCTGAAGGCTTTGCAGGGAATTAGCTGGGGGGGGGGGGGGGGGGGGGGGTCTTAAAAGTATGGTGTTCCGATGGGGCCACTTCGATCTTCGCACTTTCGTTTTTAAGGCGAAGATGCGAGAGTGCGAAGTTGCGAAGGTGAAAGTGCGAAGGCGAAGGTGCGACGGCGAAGCACGAAGATGCGATGGCGAAAGTGCGAAGATGCGAAGGCGAAGGAGCGATGCTACTATCGCTCCTTCGAGTAAATTAGTAAAAATAGAAAATAACCAAAAAAAAAAAAAATACATGTATATAAGCAATGTTTCAAATAAATTTTTCTGGGGGGTGTGTCCCAGGCATTTTTATTTTTGGGGGCAGGTAATCTTAATCTTATAATGTAATTTAAAGAAATCTGAATTTTGCAGGGGAGGGGGGTCTGGACCCCCTGACCTCCCCGTTAGATTCACACATGATGGATTTGATCACTAATATGAAACATAAGAAAACATCAAAAACATGAACAATAGAAATATTTTAATTTGGAGTTTTGTTTCTTTACGCCGGATCTTCGTTTAGAATTAAATCACTTACCTGGTCCACAAATCAACCTTAAATATGGTGTATTACCGACACTGTGCATATACAGCCACTCTCTATTTATTCATTACCTGTTCTTTCTATTGACATTGCTATCAGCTTACTTGTTTGTGTGGTTTACAGAGATTTTTTTAAACATTCCTTTTTTTTCAAATTAAGATAGATGAAGCACTTCCTGTCATCCAAAAAAAAAAATCAATGACAAGCTCCCAACTCTCAAACATCAAGAGTGTTAACTAGGACCTATGTATCTAGGTATCTAATTACTTCAATTACAAATAAATACAAAAAGAGTAATACGGATACTTCTCTACACATTTGATTAGAGCTGACTTGGTCGTTTCTGAAAAAAAAAATAGATAATAATTGAAATTTAAGTTTACGGCCGATGTAGGACAACGGAAAATAATGGCCAGAAAAAGTTATACAGAGTGACTTATAAACTAAAGACTTTTTCTCTACAGCTTGCTTCAATATTCATTTCACATCCTTTTATAAATGTGAAAGGAAATACCCCTTCCTTTTCTAAGCGACTGCTTGTACGTACTATAATTATCTGATTCGTGGTTCAGGTATATACAGTCTTTAAAACAAGAGGCCGATGGGCAACACCGTTCACCTAAACAAAGATAGCCATAATAAAATCAGCATTTATATGGAGTCATATACCTAACAATTGTCCACAGTCTAAAAAAAATAAGAATCAACAATATGTCAATATGTTGCATATAATCTATAATGCAATAACATTTGAATTTTTTAGAATTATATAAAAAAAATCTTTGTAAAATTAGACCCCTTACCCAATGTGGCCCCTCCCTACGCCCGAAGATCACGATTTTTACAAACCGAAATCTACGCTATCTAAGGAAGTTATCACTAAGGGTACATCTTTTCTAAGCAAATGGTTTTTAGAAGAATATTTTGAAAGATATTTCTTCATATATTACAATATGAAAAAAAATTCGACCCCCCATTGTAGTCCCCCCCCCCCCCCCCCCCCCCCCAGGAATGATGATTTGAACAAACTTGAATCTACTTTATCTGAGGATGCTTTCACACAAGTAAACCAGCTTTTCTTGTCAGTTTTTTAAAGATTTTTATCTATATATTCATATGTTAAAATTAGACCCCCTCCCCTATTGTGGGCCCACCCTGAGGATTCTTCCACACCAATAGTTACAACTTTTGTGGTCAACAGGTTTTTGAGAAAAAGATTTTTGAAAAATACCCAACAAGTTTTAATGTTCCCCACTTGAAATAGGGCGTGAGCCTTCACATAACAAACTTGAATCCCCTTTACCCAGTAATGTGTTGTGCCAAGTTTTCTTTAAATCGGCCAAATGGTTCTGAAGAAGAAGTCGAAAAAGTAAAAAAAAAAGTTTAAGGACAGAGGGAGAGACAGACAGACTGACAAAGTGTAATCAGAAAAGCTCACTAGGTGAGTTTAAACAAATATTAAGCTACCACTGCTCCCAAATTACATCCTCCAGTTCCTCTGCATGACTTCCCCTGTATTATATAAGAGTAGAATTGAATCTCTTTACTACAGCTCCGTGTTGGTCGTAACAAATAGGGTCCGATGTTTTACCAACTATAATAACTTTTGAGTGGTTAAATTAATTAAAACAATACCGATATCTTACCTCCGAGGTGATGCTAGGCAAACACTTCACTATGATGACTAGTTACTACGTTATCCCAAGATCTAGCCTTCGTGTTCTTATAAAGAAACTTAAAGTGGGTACAATTGAAAGGCTAAATAAAACATATGGGTTATTGCATGTGTGTACTTTCTTTCTTTTCCACTTACTGCAAGTTTGTTAAAAAAAATCAATGAAGGAGGGTACCTTTTCTAGATGGTTTTGATTGTGCCAACTCTTAAGGTATAAATTCTGGAAAAATGCATTCAATGTTTTCTTTCTTTCTACCCTTCTATGTCAAGCTGAAGTTTATTCTCTTGCCTCCCTATTTTTGACTCTAACTATTTTCTCTCTGCAAGATTAGTACTTTAGTCGAGACTGAAGAAAAATGGGTTTTGTTCAATTTGATTTTAACTTCGACACCATGGTGGGGAAAAGGTAATTTTGACTATTCGATTTCCACTAGAGTGTGAATATTTATAAAAGTCATTATTAAGTGTAACACAATGTTGGAAACATGGAAAATAAGGAAGAACTCATTTCATTATTATCGAAATGCAATTGGTTAATCTAATTGTATAGACAACATTTTTTTAATAAAACTGTGTTTATTAACTCAATGCTAAATCAAATAAAGACCAAAAACAAAATTTGTTGTGTTGTTGTTATGATTATGGTGCTTAAAATGGAAAATGATGTGGAATATAAAAAATATTAATAGTTTCCCCCTAACGGGATAAAATCTCTCTCTCTCTCTCTCTCTCTCTCTCTCTCTCTCTCTCTCTCTCTCTCTCTCAAGAGCAACACGAACACAATTTTAAACAAAATACTACGAAGGTTATATTTAATTTTACTATGTTCGTCGTTTGCGGCCTATTTAACTGTTGATCACTGCTAGGGGTCGTCACTGGACGAGACGACCACGGCAGTCATGGTAAGTGTTGGTATCTTTATTCAATTCAATTTATTTAATTCAATTAAGTCTTTTAAGTATTGATATTTGTTGGACTTAAAAATAAAATAAGTTTGGTGATTACAAACTAAATGTGATCGAACAATGAAAATTAAGTTTCATACCAATTAAATGTGATTCAAAATCATTATTGAAATATACAAATAGACTGCCTTGGTATGATCGACAAAAATATTATCGCGTCTAATAAATCATAGAAAACATTAGGTCAAACACAAACAATTAAATGACAGTATTTGCAGGTTCAATTTGCAAATTGTCACAGTTGTTGGGGTTTTTTTTTACGTTGCAATGAAATATAATGTCAATGAAAAAATTCAATTTCTTACATCATGTCCTTGGTGATATTTATGAAATTGTTTTTTAAAGTTTAAACAATAGAAAATAAATCAATTTTTTCGACTTTTAAATGAAATATTTGAATGTAATATCAAAAATCAAAACAATAGGTATGAAATTATAGATATCTATTTATGAAGTTAAAGCGCGTAACATTTTGATAAAAAAAATCACATAATTATTTTTTGACCTATATGAACCTTCAATACTGACCGACAGCTCGTCAACAGTTTTTAATCACTTAAATTTAAATGTTTTATCAAAAGACGTTAATGCGATGATTCAACAATCGCTTTCAAAAAGCATGTCACAGATTTTCAAATTAAGACGTTAGTAAAATATATTCTTTGAATTGTTAGCATTGCAGAAAAATTCAGTTTGATTTTACTGACAAAAGGAAATCAATTTCTTTGATTCAAGGTCTCTAGAGGCAAAGTGGCAAAACATGTTTGTTATTTTGGTCCGTTTTCTGAAGTATGGATGAAGAAAAATTATATTTTTATTTGATGAATAAGATCGGTTTTACAGTGCTGGAATATATATGAAGATTTACTTATTCTGCAATGGGAACATTAGCCAGAAAAAAAAGCTTCCCTCGTAATAATGCTTTTATCGTTGTGTGCATATTCATCATTTTTAAAAGTGCTGCATATGGTTATGCTCCATTTTTTTCATAAGTCACACTTAAGATACAGCGCTCGTAAAATCAAGACACAGACGAATACCTATAAATAAGTTGTAATTCACAATCAATGTTAATTCATTTTTCAAAAAAAAATATTTTGCAAAAAGTGAATCAAACTATTCAGGCAAACAACTTTTGATTCTTAAATAATTTAACTACATGTATATAATTTCGCCATTTTTGAATAAACCCTTAATAATAATAATAAAAAGTAAAGAGTTAAAAGCATATACTATAGCATTGAATGATTTATTTTTGACGTCGTCGTGTCAATAACTGCCGTCAGGTGAGCAGACAAATTGAATAACGCGCGTTAGCGCGTTATGATAATTTGTCTGCTCACCTGACGGCAGTTATTGACACGACGACGTCAAAAATAAATCATTCAATGCTTATATTTACATTCCCTTACTGAAGAAATCAATTATTTACTTAAATAAATCGATATAAAGTGCAGATCACGGAGGGAGTGAATAAGTAACAGCAAGAACAGCTGTTTTGTAAAACCGGTTTAAACTGGTTTTCACATAGACTGTTGAGATGAGATCCACGAGCATAAAAATATAATCCACGATAAATAACTCTTGAAATGTTGCTTTTAAGAATAAAGTCAAATTTTTTGTTGAATAATTATAAAACATGGTGTTTTGACAACATTCATGAAATACCTTTTTTAAACGATAACATAGAAATCACTGTTTGAGAACTACTTATGTAAATTACTCGTATATTCATACGCAGTGAATAGGTGTTGCATTTACAGGCATTTTTAAAAACATCACAGAATTTAATTAAAAAACACAGTAGAATGTAAATATTAAAGCAAACAGATGGTCTCTAGCTGTTGGCTTGACTGTATGACCATAAAAAATTATTTTCAAAAGATAGCTAGTATCCATATGTGTAGTACACCAAATATACATGGTACGCCATGTCAATGTTTGCATCCTTATTGTTACATCATACATATCCTTTATCGGAATTTTGTGTCAATATAATATAATTTAACATATGTAGATAAATATGATGTTTAGTTTTTGTAAGTCCTGGTTTGTCAGTACATCAGGCGACAAAGACACTTGACGGTTGACCGTTTTCTGACACCAGGTAGTCTTTCACTGTCTCAGTTCATAGTACTTGCATATTTATCTGCAGTATAAAAGAGTCATTGTTTTCTCTCATCCAGCAGATACAATACTGTTTGATGCTGTGAATGACTTTTAGAATGATAATTAATACATACAGTATCAGATATGAAAGCTGCTGGACAGTTGTTAGAATTTCCCTGACAAAACATTGACCAAACATTGTTTATAAATTATTTGTTGACAATTTGATTGTTTCCTATTTCCAACAGAAACGACTGTCTTTTCTGGGAATTGTCCTTGTCGTGCTGATCAGAGGTATAGAATAGAATATCTAAATACATGTGTAGAATAGAATATGTACTGTTTCTTAAATATTTCATTGGGTTCATAGATGTTCAATTACATACATGTAATGCATCGATATAAGAACTCTAAATTTCCTCTCTTTAATATTCTTTCTTTACCAATATATTAAACAAATGTTAGACATAGCTCAATATATTTTGAACTTAAAAAATAGAATAATACATGTACATGTATATTGAATATTGCATCCTCACAAGGCAAAAATAAAAAATAATAATGAAATACAGCCATTACACTTGTTAAAACCAAAATACTCTCTCTTTATAATGTGAGTAAATTTTTTAAAGAAAAATTATCATTAATGAGTTTTTTTTTATTGTTAAAATTTTTGTGTAAATGATTATCATCAACGTATCAAGTATAGCAAATGATATAGCAAACAATGAATTACCTAAACACATTTTTAATGTACGTACTTTAATTAGATGTACAGCCCTACAAACGAGTGTGCTACTTTACAAACTGGGCACAGTATCGCACGGCGCCCATGACGTTCACGGCCGAGAATGTTGACCCTTTCCTGTGCACCCATATCATGTACGCTTTCGGAAAAGTTGTAGGAAACACAATAGATGCTTACGAATGGAACGACAAGGGCGCTGGAGGTAAATAGGCAAGACTTAACTTGTCTTTGCTTTGATTGTGTTTCAACAGTGTAGTTTATGTTATTTAGAAACAAACATTTATCAGAAATTCAGCAGTTCACTATTCTTGCTTCAGGCCAATACGAAAGGATAATGAATCTGCGTACGTTGAATCCTAACCTAAAAATCTTGCTGGCTATCGGCGGATGGACCCACGGAACTGCACCCTTCACAGCTGTGGTAGTTGACCCTAACAACATAGCCGCCTTCGCTGCTAACACGCTAGAGTATCTGAAAACCTACAAATTTGATGGCCTGGACTTGGATTGGGAATACCCTGGTGGTAATGGTAGTCCCCCGGAGGACAAGCAGCGCTTCACATCTCTAGTGCAGGTCGGCACTAAAGTTAATATGCAATCAAACTGATTTAAAGCTGTTTATTATTGGTGGATTGTGTAAATTAATTGTACCGTTTCAGAAACTTCGACAAGTCTTTAACGACGAAGGTGCAGTAAACAGCAGACCCCCCATGTTGTTGACGGCAGCGGTGGCCGCTGGAAAAAGCACCATCGATAACGCTTATGAGGTTGATCTCATTTCCAAGTAAGCTGATTCAAAATGGAATATATTTGATTTTAAGTTCGCCTGTGCTGATTTGTTTGTCTATCAATGTACATTTTGTATACCGTATTTCAGGGATTTGGATTTCATCAATCTAATGAGCTACGATCTTCATGGAAGTTGGGAGGTGACCACTGGACACCACAGCGCTCTCTACGGCCGTTCTGGTGAAGTGGGAACGGCAGCATCAATGAATGTGGTACGGTTTTTCAAAAGTGATGGTGGATTCTCATTTTACATGGGTTATGAATTTTTGTTTTACTAAAATCTTTATCTAAAAGTGTATTTCTCTTCCTGAACTTCGAAGGATTACAGTGTCAATTACTGGATATCCCTGGGAGCGCCTCCACATAAGCTAGTACTAGGACTAGGTCTGTACGGTAGGTCCTTCACACTGTCTAGCTCTAGCAATACCTTTATCGGGGCACCTGCTGCCGGCGCCGGAAGTGCTGGACCTTACACCGGAGAGGCAGGATTACTCGCTTTTTACGAGGTACACAATTTCACAGACATGCGTGTTTAGTTTATATGTATGCTTTTGGAGAAGATTTATTTCCTGTCAATGAACTTTTCAGGTGTGCTATAATTTGAAATTCAACGGATGGACGCGAGAGTGGCACAGTGAACATCAAGTTCCATATGCTTATTCCGGCAATCAGTGGATAGGTTATGATGACGCTGAAAGTTTTAATGTAAAGGTACGATTAGTAAATTGGTGATAAAATACACATACATATAGAGAGACTTTGTCAATTGTTTCTGCTTGTTCAGTTTTTAGTGATTTTATAAAGTTGTGTCTTTGTTAATCAGATTGATTACATCATAGCCAAAGGCCTCGGTGGTGGAATGGTTTGGTCTCTTGATCAGGATGATTTCAGTAACCGTTGTGGTGATGGATCTTATCCACTCATGAACGTATTGCGCTCCAGACTGTCCACTATTCCCCCAACGTCAAGTCAGTCCATCACGGCGCAACCAACTTCTACCACAGTTCCACATTCCACGACAACAAGACAATATGATGTATCTCACACAAGCATTTTACCATCTACTAACAGTCAGCTTATTACAACACAGACAACAAAACATACAACAGCATCCAACATTCTCACTTCCTCTAGGACTATGTCATGCGGAGGTACAATATTCATTTTTGATACAAATTAATGTATGTTTTATTTATTATATTGTCATTGTGTATGGTAACTTATCTTTTTCAGCGCCCCAGCCGTGTGTTGACGGTCAGCTGTACGGGGACAGTTGCGACCCGAAGATCTACTACCAGTGTGCTTCAGGAGTGGCCTATCAGTTTCAATGCGCGGCGGGGACCGTCTGGGATGAACGTATCAAGAACTGTAACTGGGACTATCTCGTAATCACCTCTCCAACCCCCTGTGGTTGTGGGCGTAAGTAAAGTTACTGTGATCTCACAAAAATTGAATTTTTGGTGAAAACAACAAAAAATTCCAGGTTCCACTAATGTTTCGTTTTGCTTTATAGCCCCACCGGTCTGTACTGACGGCCAATTCTATGCGGATAAATGTGACATGAAGGTCTATTATCAGTGTGCTCATGGAATACCGTATTCGTATGAGTGTAACACAGGAACTGTTTGGGACACAGTCATCAACAATTGTAACTGGGATTATGCAGTACCAAACAGAGCGCCCCCTACCGGATCTGACTGCACGTCACTAGGTCCAATAACAACAGGCACAACTCTCAAAAACACAAAACAAACGACATTAGCTCCGGCTAAACTGACAACAAATATCAATCTGTCTACTGTGGGACCACCGTTAACTCCTTTTCCTACAACTCTTGATCAAACAACCCAATTTCAATCTACTCTACTGCCGAAAACTGACCTGGTCACATCTAGTGTGTCATGCGGAGGTAATGAATACAAGTATAGCTAAAAGGTACCCTTTTCCCCGGCTTATTTGTTTAATAATTTTTATGTTTTTTTCTTTTTCATCAGCGCCCCAGTCGTGTGTTGACGGTCAGCTGTACGGGGACAGTTGCGACCCGAAGATCTATTACCAGTGTGCGTCAGGAGTGGCCTATCAGTTTCAATGCGCGGCGGGGACCGTCTGGGATGAACGTATCAAGAACTGCAACTGGGACTATCTCGTACTCACCTCTCCAACCCCCTGTGGTTGTGGGCGTAAGTATATAAAACGAATAATGATTTTAGAAACACTTCGGTACATAGGACATTTGCAGAAATTTGGATGAAACAATGTATTAGTGCGCCAACGCATATTAACAACAAAAAAATTCCGTCCATTTTTTGTAGATGCCAAAATCCACTTTGAAAACCGTACGTTTAATTAAGGTTTTCTGATCCTAAGCCTCAAAGTATTTTTTCATTTATTCTTCAAACTTTATAAATGAAATAAAATAGAAAGAAATTCTTTGATGGTATCCATGCATTTTACGAAGGCCACGATGGATATAATGGAATAAATATACAAGTTGAGATCAAATTAGAGAAAAAGTATTGTACCGGTGTATCGGTGGCTAGAACCCCTTTGCGTTTATCTAGTGGTTCTCGGTGGAATCACTAAGCCAAGCAGTTCGTTGTAGAGCGGAGTGAAATATTAAAAGTATAACGAATAAAAAATCCGGATAATGTAGAGTTATCGAACATTGCTGAGGATCGGAGATCTTTAATTTATCAACCAAAAGGAAGCTTAAGTAATCAAATATCAATATGAATACATGTATCTAATGAATTATATGTGTGAAGAAGATTTTCAAATGCAATTTTTTTTCGGTAACTGTTCGTTTTTTTTTGTAGCCCCATCGACCTGTACTGACGGTCAATTCTATGCGGATAAATGTGACATGAAGGTATATTATCAATGTGCTCATGGAATACCCTATCCATACGAGTGTCATACGGGAACTGTTTGGGACACAGTCATAAGCAGCTGTAACTGGGATTATGCAGTACCGAACAGAGCGCCCCCTACCGGATCTGACTGCACGTCACTAGGTCCAATAACAACAGGCACAACTCCCCAAAATACAGAACACATGACATCAGTTGCGGCTAGAATGACCTCTGTAGGGGGATCGTTAACTCCTTTCTCTACAACTGTTGATCAAACAAATTCCTATTTTCTGTCTACATTATTTCCGAAAACTGACCTATTCACAACTACTGCTAAAACTTTATCATTTGTTGAAACGTCCCCACCAAATCTTATTACA
Source organism: Magallana gigas (assembly GCF_963853765.1). Lineage (NCBI taxonomy): Eukaryota > Metazoa > Mollusca > Bivalvia > Ostreida > Ostreidae > Magallana > Magallana gigas. Next base: position 46,476,522 of record NC_088859.1, on the reverse strand, counting down.
ACGTATTCATCAAAACTAATTTCATCAATTGGCAGTCTTAAGACAGATCAACATACTACACCAACATCACTGACAACCACAACCCAACAACAAGTTACAACACTCCTCCACACTGCAACACCTGACAGCACGCGTTCTCAGGCCCAGCAACATGTGACACCACAGTCTACAAATACCACTACCAATGGCTTGTCGTCCCAAACCCTGCAACAATTAGCAACGAAGACTTCAATTCCAAGTACAGACAACACACAATCTCAAATCCAGCAACAGACAACAACAAAATCCCGTATCGCAGTCACAGATAGCACACAGGCTCAATCTTCGCAACAAACACAAACTCCTATTGCTACCTCAGATAGCACAAGGCAACAGACAACACAATCCCACAGCACTTACAGCAATACAAAAGACACAACGTCACATATCACGCATACAGGTAACCCATTCTCTAAAACTGATGCACAGACAACTACGCAACCCTCGGGTATTACTAATGGTGTTTGGTCATCGCAAATCCCGCAACAAACAACAACCAACGCTCCTTCGACATCAGATCCCGCACCAATAAAAACAACAACCTCTCCGTCGACATCAGATCCCACACCAATAAAAACAACAACCTCTCCGACGACATCAGACCCCACACCAATAAAAACAACAACCTCTCCGTCGACATCAGACCCCACACCAATAAAAACAACAACCTCTCCGTCGACATCAGACCCCACACCAATAAAAACAACAACCTCTCCGTCGACATCAGATCCCACACCAATAAAAACAACAACCTCTCCGTCGACATCAGACCCCACACCAATACAAACAACAGACAACGCACCTTCGACATCAGATCCCACACCAATACAAACAACAACCTCTCCTTCGACATCAGATCCTACACCAATAAAAACAACCTCTCTGTCGACATCAGATCTCACACCAATACAAACAACAACCTCTCCGTCGACATCAGATACTACACCAATACAAACAACAACCTCTCCGTCGACATCAGATCTCACACCAATAAAAACAACAACCTCTCCGTCGACATCAGATCCCAAACCACAACAGACAACAACAGAATCTCAAACTACTACCTGTGGTCGTAAGTAATGCATGAATATATCATATCACTTGTTTAGCCTTATAGATGTATCATTTAAGATATACATGTATCATAATAATAAATTTATTTTTCAGCTCCGAAAACCTGCCCATTTCCAGCATGGGATTCCGGAAGCATGACTGTATCGGCGCATACTCTTACCGTTCTAACGGGAGTTCTGATAGCATTAGCTTGGTTTTCGACGTGTTCGGAATGAGAATTAGTTTTAAGGAAGCAAGATACTTGTAAACTACTGATGCATTACGGGATTAGTATATTACAGGCACGTAGCACCAGGGGGACCTGCCCCCCCCCCCCACTTTTTCTCGCAGCAATAATTTTTTTAAAATTTACATATAGAAAATGGAATTGTCATGGAGTTGGCCCCCCCCCCCCCACTTTTTTGGGAGTATGTAAAAAATTGATATGTAAATAAGAAAATGAGGAGTGAAATTGAAGTTATATAGAACGCCCCCCCCCCCCCCCCCCCCCGGATTAGGATTTTGAAGATTTTGGGAAACTTAAAATTTTCCTTTTTTTTTTTTTTTTTTTTTTTTGCTTGTCAAGATTTTTTGGATGAGTCTGTCCCCCCCCCCCACTTTCAAAATCGATGCTACGTGCCTGTATTATAAACTGATTTAGGCATTGATGACATACTAGTAGATATCAACTTTCTAATAATAGAACAGACGCCATTTTGTAGATTTTTTTTGCTCACATTCTGTTTCACATTAACAAGTTGTTGTTTTTTATTTCCCACACTATCTGTACTGATTTATCTGTTAATATATCATTTAATCATTCAGCTGTGTTGCCAACTGTAGAGCAATTTAAGCTGCATTTTTCATGTCCGAATTCTTTGTAACATATAAATTTTCAAATGTAATAAAAAATATAATCAGGAATTAGTTAATATACCCTGTTTATCATATTTTGCGGGAGAATCTAACTAGAAGGAAATATAAAACAAAAATACACAATACTAATGATGTCCTGTACACAAATTAGTTTCAGTATAATCCAATGTACATATTTGTTTCTTCTGATAAACGAAACGAATCAAATTTTATAATCTTATTTATCAGTTGTTTTTCAGATTTAAGTCCTTTCAAAATTATCATAACACATTTCTCATCAAAACAAGTTCATTCATTCCCTTTAGTGGTGAGTAACTTTATAAATTCTGTTAGAGCCATTAGAATTGTTTATTCGCTCCTATACTTGAAAAGCATATCGTAGAGGAGCGGATTTACAAGTCTGATATCCAAAAAGAATTTTAATTCTGCAAAAAAACCTCATATTGACTTTAACGAAGATCAAAACAAAATGCCTACCATTTTAAAATAAAGACTTCCTGTATATACTTATAGCATTAATCTGTAACCTTTTGTGACTCAGAATAAATATCAAATTCTATGTAATTTTTGGAAAAGATACTATCTTTATGTAATAATTAAAGGAATAATAATATAGTTTTAAAATGTTATATTTTCGTTGCTAGTAATATAGGATTGTGTACGTCCTCTTCGACGAAACATTTTTCGATTTTTTTGTTCATGGGTACTCGTGTGGAAACATTTTGTACCTTTCGGATTTCAAAAGAAACTATTAATATGTCGGTTTTTCAATTTTTATATAATTTTCGTGTGAAGTATATAAAAGAAAAGTGTTTAACTTATGCTTTTATGCTTTACATAATACATATACTATTAATGAGTTTCAAAAAGTTTTACCTTAAAACTGAAAGTGCAGTCTTTATTTTTTTTTTTATCGCTGGATTTACGGAATTATTGTTTACACAATAGATATGCAAAGAGTTTAGAAGGTGTATATATATTATCAAAGTTTTTCATTATTCCCAAACAGTTGCATCCACAGAGAATGTTGTACTGTTCGTAATAGAACTGTCAACAACTCGGAAACTGTTTCAGTTTCGATATATCAATGAAACTTGGAACTACCAAATATAATGGAATTTACCACGCATATACTTCTATAAATAGTTTCATACCCCCCCCCCCCCCCTCCCACCTCACACCAACCCAACCACCCGCCTTTATAATAACAATATATTTTTAAAACATCTTAATCTTTTGATTGCACACTGAGGAGGGGCAGTCTTTGCTTATTCACAGGGGGTTTAGGAACATAAAGCTAGACTGAGATGGGCGATTGCAATTGGTTGACGGAGTTTGTTTCTTCTGTGTTAATTTGGTCTTTCCAAATTATTATTTTTGAGATTAAAAGTGTTGATTAAATTTATTAAGTGTTGCGATAGAAATAGAAAAAATCGTTCTGTGTAGGTTAAATGGTCGCACGCGGATTCATATTACCCCAGAGTTATTCCCATTGTCGTCAATCAATAAGGTTACCTAAGCATGCATTGAATTTAACAAGGAAGTGACAACAGGTACACAATTTAAACAAGTAGATATGTTCTATACACATGATCAATTCGATGCAGTTTTTATTGGGGAGGGGGGTGGGGTGGATATGGATTTTGCCCTAAATGAAATTAAATACTGTTACAAGTTTATCAATTTTGGATAAAAGTGCAACTTTTTGAGTAAAAATTTTGGTATGTTGGCTATGACCCGACAAGAATAACTGAACCGGTCATGCTTCTCTAAAACTTGTTTTGTTAAGAACTGCAGAAGTGTCGAGATTTAAATATTTACGTTCATAAGGGAGACTCCTTGCTTCAGTGCTCGCGATCGCTGTACGGTATAGGTGCTGGGCGTTTCATTCAGGATGTTGTATTAGACTTCTCTATAACCGCCAATGAACTATTGAGATCACAGGGTGGGTAGGACGGCTACACCGCAGTGAAATCCAGCTGGAGACATGGCGGAGAGTTCTTTACTTACCTGTGTAGTGGTAATCCTTTCAATTTTACCTGGTAAGTTAGTTGTTTATTCTGACATTGCACTTTTCTGAAATATTGACCAATATTTGTAATTACCCGTTTCTTGTACAGACTGGGGAGGTTTGCCCTTTAAACTCTTTTATCAAGATTTACATATAAGTTGTATATTTAGAATATATAGGAAAAAGTCGATCGGTGTTTTAATCAGATATTCCTACACATTATAGACCGGTTCTTGCACCATGTATGGCGTTCAGCGCTGAATTATCGATCAGTGCAAGTCGATCACTGGACATGTTTATTCATTATTGAAGCATTCCTTCTGTATTTGTAAGGTAGAATAAATAGCAGTAGTACTACACACTTGACATCGAGCAAGGTTTCTCTGTCATTAGCTGCAGAACTGCAAATCTGCAGATAAGCTGTCATTTGGGGTTTAATGACTGTATGCATAAAATTAAGAGTCAGAGAGCGTGTTCTGTGAGTAAATTAAGCATTATTTTGGAAGACTTCTCTCTTAACCAAGAACATAAGAGTCCAAGAGACATCCAATTTCCCCAAGTGTTGAATTTTGGGTATTTTCGGATTCATGGTCGTTTATAACGGTTATCTTTCAGTTTCTGTATGCAGCATTAAACATATCAATGTATGAGGTACGCCAGAGACCGGTATCATTTCATCGGCTTATTTACTAACAGAATTAAGTTTCTGGTTTTGCTGTTTATCCTTGAAATCTTTTTAAAAGCTATTTGACGACCAGACAGTGGCCTAGTTTTGCAAGTTCCAAATGGAGTTGAAATTTTTAAATCCTTAAAGTGTGACACAATTAAAAAAACAACATAATCACAGAATTTGACACAATATAAAGGATTAACAATGCATGGGAGCCACTGTAATTGTATCTGTAAAAAAGAAAAAAGAAAAAAAAGAACACTTTGGAAATGCAGTCATCCCAAATGTTACACGCGATAGGTGTGTTCTCTGTGTTCTATGAAACATTATACTCTTGAATAGTAAAAATTGGAAACTTCAATTCAGCATGTTAGATAAACGAATCAAATGTCTATTAATATTTAAAAAATCTTTTATATAGATCTTCAATGGTCTGTGTGCTTTAGTTCAAGCTTTGAGAGAGAGGGAGAGAGAGAGAGAGAGAGAGAGAGAGAGAGAGAGAGAGAGAGAGAGAGAGAGAGAGAGAGAGAGAGAGAGAGAGGAAGAGAGAGAGAGAGAGAGAGAGAGAGAGAGGTTTCTTCTTGCTTTTAATCATGTCTTTAGAAAATATTTGATCTTTAAACTTGTATTTCACAGGGTCGCTTGGGGACAACTACAATGTCGGGGGGCTTGTGGCGGCCTCCATCGTTTCCTTCTTTGCTTTCGTGGCCATGATTGTGATGCTGGTCCTGGTTGTTACATGGTCAGTGCACTTTTTCTTGAATTATATAAGTAATACATATTTTTACGTAGTTTTCACAATTTTTATACATCATGTTTATTCATTTGGTGTTTCTTAGGAATCACTGGTTCCCTCAATACCAAAACTGGCGAGGGAGAACCAAGAGACCCAGGCCTATCAAACCCAAGTATGATTTCCCTCCACAACAAAATGGAGTCCAGCATATTCCCTTATCCAATCAAAATTCATCCCGTCCCGGATCCCGGCCGTCTACACAAAGGGGGGTGATTGTCTCAAAATCACAGAATGGAGCTCCTGCTGTTTACAGTGCTGTAAAACCTTCAGGTATTTACAGTATACTGTTAGTCGCGGTCTGGACTTAACTGCCAATAAATAAGGTGTCATTGAATCATCTTTTACTCTTTTGTTACAGATAGCTGGACCCAAGCAAAGTGAGTATAGAGCTTTTAAATGTTTATTTTGCAACACTTTTAACATTTCAATATACATATAAAAATGGTTGCCAAACTTGACATGGATATCTTTACTTTGCAGCTCACCAACAGGATATGAAGAAAAGGTAACCGGTTGTTATATACTAGTACCATATCCCTTATCTATGATCCCCCTCCCTAAAAAAATGAAATTTGCAAAAACCATTTCAAAATTTTAAAAAAGTAAAAAAATATATATTCTACTCCAATTCCAGGCTGGTCAGATAAACTTCGGTGAAGAAGAGGATGAGGTAATTGTTACAGAAATTTTAAGGACATCCCAAATTGCAAACGGGGGCGGCATCAATACCGGCCCATCTCAGAGCAATGGTATTGGACAGACGGTGACGGCAGACGAAATCGAGCTGACGTTAGAACGGCAGCCAATGGAGGAAGACAAGACCACAGGCGGAATCATGGATTTTCCGGAGGATGAAGCGGTCGTGCACCTTAGCGCCAGTAAGCGTGACCAAAACGACGGTGAAATGATTCTTTACTGATCTCAACAAATTAGTAGAACAGAACAGGATATCGGATAACATCATAATCAAAATGACAGAACTAGCATTTTAATTCCACAGTTCGTACCGAAGTATATATATTATGCGATGTTTGCATTGTTGTTTAACAATTATGACTTTTCACTATATTGTCGTATTATATGTAGTTTGTAATGTTTGTGTGTGTTCATATTTACATGTATCCCTTGTTTGAACAGTATATATGTTATATTGTTACTACACAAAATATCGTGTTGCTTCTGCAATATATGAAAGACAATGTTTTAACCAGATTGAATTTTAAAGTATTTTTGTACTCAATATTTTTTTTTATTAATTTTATAATAAAATTTCCAATTGTAAAAGTTTTGCTTTGCCTACGTTGTTGTTGATTTGAAATAGCACGATCACACGCAAAACGTTATTCTGAAATTTCACACCATTTTATTGATACATCAGTCAAAACAAAGCATCGTGTTTGACAACTGTTACCTCTAGTAAGGACAGTGTTCAGAAATTTGTCAAATGGCAGAATGAGAAAAGCGTGTTCCCTACTGTATTCATGCATTCAACAACTTTGAGGAAAAACGCCGTAAAAATTCCTGGGAGCCCGCGCATGATGAATTTTGCAAAATACGGACACCAGAAAGTTTCTTTTCTTGTTTACGTTACTATAAGAACAAGTAGAACTTTTATTGTGTTATCGAACGTTTTACATCGAACGTCAATTTAGTCCACCGAGCCATTCCAATTTGCAATTAAACGAATGAGCCTTCTCTGAACAATTCGGCATGCTTTCTACGCAGATTTTGTGCGTTTAAGCTATTCGTAGTGTTAGAAAATTTTAAAATTCCACCAGAGGCAAATCCTTACGTCAATTTAGATTATTCAAGGGTTTGTCTTAGATTATTATTTCGTCAAAGTGTCCGTGGACTTTTAACAGAACGATTGCCCGGATTAAACAATAACGAAATAAAAGCAATGTAAGGTTTAACAAATATTCTTTAATTTTTAACATCATGATAAATAGTTAAGTGTTTTTGACACTTACAAATGAGTACAAATTACTACAAAATTTACTTCCTACAAGTTTTAAATTATACAAGATTTTAACACAAGTAAATGTTTTCTATAAGGTTGAAAAATTAAACAACATAAATATGATTAATGCACAGTCAAAACGATATGGCGGTAATGTATTTCTAAATTCCATTATCATAATGATTGTAATATTGAAATACGTACTATTATCAAATAGTTATTTGTTTACAAAAATTAAATTCGATATATCAATTACTGATAAGCTAATTTTTGTTCTCTGTGATAAAAGCTATTAATCAATATTTAGTAAGGTCTTGTAATAAACATGCTACAAGCTTTTGGCATTGCTTAAGCGAATCATCTTGAATAAATATGTGATTTACTTCAGAACCAACTTTCACATGTAATGATCTGTGTGGAAAATACCTTAAATAAATGATCATCAATGAAAAGAACATTTCACAAATGCAGCCTTCCATTCGTGTAATTGATAGTATAGACATAGACTGACTGCAGTCTTCATGTCGGTACAGAGTGCATTCCTTATTTGACAGAGATCTAATAGGATCAACCTACAGAACCTAAATAAGTTCATTATTATAATAAACTTTAAAAACTCCAGTTTGTTAAGGATTTCTTCAACTGCACCTTGTCATTTTCAAAATGACATCTGGAGTGAAAACATCATGTATTAAACTTCAACATCAACTATTAGTTATGAAGTTAATCATCATTGTTAGTTACTTTGTCATCGTTTGCATTGATACAGTAGGATAGGAAAGACTGTGTTTGTCCGACTAAAAATATTGAAATGTAACTACATGTATCATTAAGGTCCTGATACACTCAAGACATTCGCTTCTTGTTAATTACAGTGCAATTGAAAAGCATTTTCTATAAATTCCTGACTTATCTTTGCCATGATAACCAAAGAAAATTCAATTTATTAGAATGAAATGACAATGAGTTTTCTTGTACAAAAATTATGCCACCTCTCAAATGTCTTCTCTTTATGGAAGCACATTTGGTACAACTTTCCACAACAAGATTACTTAGTAGTAGAAACACAAGAACATTCTTACACTTGATTTATATATATATGTAAACACTTCTATTAAAAAAAAAAAAAGTTTTTGAAATGATAATGATACAAGTATCTGAATTGTTGTAACATTTAAGTATAATGCTGTACACTTTTCTATAGTTTAATTTCAATTATAAAATTGAAGGAATATGGGCAATAACTTAACAAGTAGTTTTGAAACCAAGATTTACAGTATTATTTGAAAAGAAGTAGTTAATACGGACTTGACTAACATGCAGGTTTCCATGGTCTGGCATATTGTACAGCCATATTGGGACCATGTGATCTCTCACTGTAATCATGTGACTTGTTACAGCAATCATGTGATCATTATTGAGTCTTAGATAGTAACTCTCTCAACACACTCCACACGCACGCTCACTCTTGGTTCATAAATTACAATGCAAATAATGGGTTCTCCTCGTCATCTTTTTGTAGTTTTCTTGACCTTTGACCTGTGGCAGCTGCTATGCTTGGTAGGGTGTCAGCTGCCTGAGCCCTATCTGCCAGAAATGAATCGAATTCTGAAAGAAAACAGCCCTCGTTCAGAATTGAAAATACATCCCTGAAGAGTTAATGACAAATCAAAACATAAATTTCGGTAATAAACGCTGCTAACTAAGGCGAATTTAACAATTTTGATTAATCAATAATGCATCAAATACATATTTTAAAGCTATTATGAGGCTGACATAAACCAAACTTGGGTGTATGTACTATTATGTAGTCAATTAAATGAACTTTTTGCACTTCAAATTTTTTTTAAAGAGTTGTCTACCCTTCAGGAAAATTTTTTAAAATCACTTTCTGAAAATATGTATGGTAAACTATTAATTATTTTAGGATATTCGAAGAAAGGGAAAGCTTTTGTAACTTTTTACCAAGAGAAATGTAAGAAAATTGCTTGTTCTAAAGAAATATACTTAAAAAATGCATTTCTCCCATAGACTTCAATGTTAACTTCAACATACAATAAATTTATAAATATAATTTTTTTTTTTAATTTTCAATGATGAATCTTTATTATTTAATAAACTCCTAAAAACCACACTAAGATTTTAATGATTAAGCTTGCAATCTATTAGATATGAAATATGATAGTTATGGATGGACAACCTTAAATGAACAGTCTCTGATTTTTACTGCCCTGATATTAATGATATAATATCTACTTGGCCTACCTGAACTGGATAATGAATCCTTTTGCTGGTTTTTATGTTCATTCAACTGTAAAACAAAAGAATTATGAAACATAGAATAAAACACCCTCAATAGTGTATTATTAAATAATTTCAAAAATATTATGTGGACCTAGCCGAGTGCTTATCAAGGTCAATGTAGGTAACCCACACTACAGTACATGTACTGGTAGCTCTTAAGGTGGCCCTTCTCTTTAACCCTTCACATTTATCACTGTTTCTGTAACTGTTTTGTCCATTTTGACCTATTAACCCCAAAAGCTCTTAATTTGTGTTCCAAGTCTATCTATGTACTTACGCTGGCTTTCTGTTCAGCTGTTAACCACTGTTCCATCTCATCATAATCAGTTTCTTTGTCTTGTAACTACAAAAAAAATCCATAAAAATCATATACAGGGCATAAAAATTAAAGTCATCAATACTAAATTAATCTGTTATGCATGTAATAATATACGCAATTTTTAACAATTAAGAATTGTAATAACTATAGTACCTAAATATTCAAAAGTACATGTACATACATGGAGTGAGCTAAATCTAAATGTCATTCACAACTAGCTACTAAACATTTCATGATCTACATAGAAGACATGTACAAGACTGAAGGTAGCGATGACAAGTAGATGTTCCTTTACATGTTCCATGTAATTTTTTAATGTACTTCTTCACATGTTCCATGTATTTTATATGTATTCCTTTACATGTTCCATGTAATTTTTTAATGTACTTCTTCACATGTTCCATGTATTTTATATGTATTCCTTTACATGTTCCATGTAATTTTTTAATGTACTTCTTCACATGTTCCATGTATTTTATATGTATTTCTTCACATGTTCCATGTATTTTATATGTATTTCTTCACATGTTCCATGTATTTTATATGTATTTTTTCACATGTTCCATGTACATGTATTTTATATGTATTTCTTCACATGTTCCATGTATTTTATATGTATTTTTTCACATGTTCCATGTACATGTATTTTATATGTATTTCTTCACAGGTTCCATGTGTTCCTTGACATGGTCACCAAAGCTTGTAAAGGCTTTTGGCTGTCATTCTAGCAGCATAACAATAATCTGAAGACTACCAGAAACCACCATGTATCCTGTGATCACAAAGATCACAGTTCATTTCCTCTTCAAACACTGCATGCAGCAAAAAAAAAAAAAGCAGTGGCTACCTTAAACAAAACATAAAACTCAGACGGACATATTGGTAAAAGTCATTTACAAACAGTACTGTGGTTTCATCAATATTCGTTGAATACCAATTTTCGTGGATTTCGTTGTTAAGTTGATCCACGAAATTTAATGTACACTGAAGTGCAATATCTATTAACATTTTGTATTGATAGGGTCATTGGCCACGAATTTACATATCCTTGAAACTGTGATTTTCACTTTTTCCACGAAAATTGATACCCTTGAATATTAATGAAACCACAGTATTTCAAATGTCACCTAGATTTCTCGTGTATATCACTAATGAACAAGACAGTCTGTTAAATTATTTCTTTACATCATGCTGAATTCTCTGTTATTCATTATTTAGAAAGCTTTATACATTGGTTTCAATTTGAACCTTCAAAATATGTCTAATGTTGTCAGAATATACCGGTATTATTTTCTGTTATCTTATAATTTGTAAATTTTTAGTTCAATGTAAATTTTACTTATAAACTTTTTTTAAAAAATAGCCCAGACTTAAAATTGAAACAATTTTCCAATAGAAATTTTTGAACAACAATTCATAAAATGCTACACAAATTGAATTTTCAGAGCATTTGACAAATAATAATACTTTAACAAGAGATCCTGACTTCATAGTATTTGTTTGTTTAGATGTCAACTAAATCATGCCCTTCTAAATAAATGCATGATACAACATAAAATAATTGAAAATAAAGAATTAGTATATCATTTTCCATGGATGTTAAAATTAATATTAATTTCAAGCACTACAGAATGTCAAAGTTTGAATTTATATATTCATCACACAATGTGTAATACATGTATTTACATATCTGGGTACACAAGTTCATAATGTCTCACTCCTAAATAGCTGCATCTTAAACAAACAAAAAAATAAAACAAAAATCTAGCTTCAATTCAAAAGTGAGTGAAAAACTGACTCTGCTTATACTCTGCATGGTTAATGCAAATAAAACACAATGTTAAACTCTGTGGGTGATTCTCGTCTTGACTATGGACCTGACCAGTGTGACTGGCCATGTGACCATGCTACATGCATGACGTGTTACCTTAAGTACCTCCTCCTCTTCTCTCGTTAGCTGTAACATACACATGTGTCAATCAATCTGCTACTATTAATAACTACGTAACCGTGTTGATTAGAACTAGTAGCGTAAGTTACGAGTAATGAACATTGTGGTTATCAGGCCCAACAGGACCAATCACAAATGTGATGACACTGCTAATTCTTATTATTTACGCTATAACCAGATTTTTTTTTACCATATTAGTTCAACCAACTATAGAACCTAGTGCCAAATTAAGCTAAGGGTAGATGAAAAGATGGTTTAAAGTTGTTAGAAATGTTAGTACAAGCAGTGAAAAACTGCAAATGATGAACATTGCATCTTACATCAAAACCTAATCAATTTTGTTGGAAAGAACAGTGGGAAATAGTTAACAACATTAACATTGTCACTAGCTATATCACCTCACAAAGCTTTTCATAATAAATTACCAGGGTAATTCAGTATGATAAGAACATAATTTCTTATTTTTTGAAAATTATCAAAATTTTTATCTCATAAAACACCCCCTTCTATTGTAAAAATTCAATTCATTTGATTTGTATATTAATAACATATGACTTTTCTTGAATTATGCAAAAAATTAAAGTAAATTAAAAGTTACTTGAAAAGAGTGTCAGTAGAGCACACTTAATGAATTATTTCCCTTGAATTTAGATAATCAAGAGAATAGTTAAATAACAGATATTGTTAAATACAAAGAAGAATTTTCAGAATTCAGCACACAATCTGTTGACTGAGAAAAATGAGTAAATTAAGCAAATAAATAAGGCAGATGAACACTATACTCCAACCACTACATCACCAAAATTACCTTCAACACATCCTCCTCCTTCGTAAACTGTAAATGCATAGCATTTCATTATTCAATATTAAATGCATTTGCCATACACAAAAACATAAAAAAAGCTTTGGTTTGTGTATTGAGATATTTCCTTTGTACTGAGATATTTCCTATGTACTAATTATTTCTATAAGCATAACTCACATTGTTTCTGGAGTTGACCACAGTTCCTAAACCACCCTTGTTAAACTGGTCCTCCTGCTGGTTTGCGTAACTTCTGCAATATATGTTAATTAATGTAAAATACTTGGCGTATAACAGATCTGGTTTAAAAGTAACACTTAACAAATATTACAAGTTTCAATTTTCATTTTTTTTCCTAGATTTTATAACTGTACATTTATTCAATTTCACTTCAATCTGAGAACTAGTTCATCCCTGTACACTCACCCCATTGCCTGTTTGTTTGTCTCAAAAGATTTCCTTGATTGGGCAAACATATCAAAGTCATCATCATTGTGGCCTGAAGTGGCAGTTGAATTGCTTCCTATGTCTGCAAAATATACTATACTTAACAAACCTTTACAATGCACCTTACACTTCTATTGATTTTTTAATCACAGTCCACTTTATATCTAAACATGTCAGTTATCTATATGCAGCATAAGACCCACAAATCCCAAGACAAATCCTTTTTTTTGTATTAAGAGGTTTTTTTTTTTACCAAGGTTAGCCATCTGTGCTGTAACTTGTGGGGCGAGCTGAGGGTTAGGGACAAATGTGTCATCGCCCAAGTCTATCAGATTCCCCACCGTGGGAGCAGGCTGTGCAGAAACAGGGGCGGGCGAGGACGACGCCTACAAATGTAAAATAATTAGAATGAGACATATATACATATTAGAATATCAAGGGATCCACAGACTGTTCTTGTCTGATTAAAAATGTCTAACCATCACCTTATGATGCTAACTGTGGTTTATCAATCAATGAAATAAAATTACCGGCATACATGTATATTTTTTTTTTTATGTCAAACTAAATTAATTTGAATTGTATATTTAAATTCAAAATTCATTTATTGAAGTGTGTAGAAATAATCAGTTTTTCCCCTCTATGCTTCGTACTTTCATACCTACATAAATCACCAAAGAAGGCACTTCATTGTTTAGTTATTATTACACTATTCAATTACTCATTGTACTTTATTTTCCTCACATGCCACATACCTGGTCGTATGAGGGTGGTGACATGCTTTCACTGGGTAATGGCTCCGAGGGTTGGCTTGGTTGTTGGCCAGACTGGCCTGTTCTGTATCGCTCAAATCTCTCGTACCGCAAAAACACATTATTCATGTCATCATTTATCCGTAAAAGTTCATCTAAAAAAAACCATCAACATTATTTTTTCTTCCATTGTTTCATTGGATATGTTAAATCAATCAATGTCTGAACCATCAAACTTACTTGTAGCTTCCTCATTGGCTATTTTGTCTATTAATTCCACTAATCGCTGCTGCATCTGCCTGTTTGTCCTGTTGAGTTCCTGTAGAAGCTCTAGGTCTGAGGGGTCAATGTTGGTAGGTGTGAGCTCTGTTAACATTTCGCTCATGACGCGGATGTTCCCCTGGACAACATTCAGCTCAGTTTTTAACTTTGTCATCTGCTCAGCTGATGGGTTAATGGGACCAGTTGTGGGTTGGGGTGGTGTTTGAGGAACTACTGGGGCCTGTTGGGGCTAAAAAAAATAAACAATACACCGACTTCATTGAAAGAATGTATACTGCACTGATTTCAGAACACAGCAATTTCTGGAAAATTCAATGATACTGACATAACAATATCATATTGTACTGTACATAAGCCTGAGTTTCATGGAGAGATTATTTTTGGTACCTCGGTATTTTCACAGAAAACATCCCCAATCAACTTCAAGCAGTGTTTTGCTGATAAAAATCTTATCAAAATCTAATGTTTTTTAAATTTTTTTTAATTTAACAGACCTTAAAAAATCTAATTATAAATGTAGATGTGGTTAATATTTAACATTAGTTTGATATATTTTGAGATTCAAGGCATTGCTAAAACATCTTAGAAGAGCTTTTCACAGAGTATACACAGACACAAAATATATATTTTTCAAATCAGCAGATTTGATGTCTAACCAAAATGTTTACAGCAAATCAAGCAACTGCTTTATAACACCCACAAAACATTTCAAAACCACCACTGATGAAATAACAGTACAGACAATATCATTAGAAGGGGAAGTCTTAACAATGTGTAGCCCTTTAATTGACATACATGCAGGATAAATGTTTGTGTTATATTGAAAAGAATCTTTTTAAAATCATTGATATTCTGCATTACCATTTTATACCCGCTGAATGATTATTCCTTGTTGAATTCCAACACAAAAGAAATGTCTACCAAGCTACAGGTTTAATGACAAATGTGACCGTCTGTCAGAAATAATCAATAACTCTGCGGAAGCTGACAACACAACAACACAGGTAGATAGACCAGGTAAACTCATGACCTGTATCTTATGTCAGGTACTAAAAATATCCTTGGGAGAACTCCTTCCTTATTCCATACTTTAATACACCTGTTGTCTGAGTAAATGATGCCCAAGTTAAACCTTGTTATAGAGCTTATAAAGTCCAACACAAGGCATTTCTGCTGATTTTAAGAAAGGCAATGCTTTGTGTGTGATATTGATGTGCTAATCCATCTAAATGCATATAGTACAATAGAATTAATGTAGTATTATACATATTAAAATAAGACCTAGTGCTTATATATGTTTTTTTTTATTTTAGTCAATGCTCCAATATATAACTTTTATTTGGCTTTCAAAAAGGTCTGTAGGTAGGTTTTTCTAACCCATCGCTCCTTTTTTTTTTTTTAAATCAAGGCCTTAAACAAAAAGTACAATGTACATGTATAAGCATGTGGAGATAACATACCAGTAATTGGATTTAAAATATTAATTCAAATAAAATTCACTGTTAATCAATATTTAAAAATTCAAACATCAATAAAATAAATAGGGTCATTTTGTTATGCTGCAGCAAATGAAATATTCAATTCCTAAGGTACCAATTGAAACATGAATGATACAATTAACTTAATGGAATACTTGTTGTGTTGTTAATATCTAATACGTTAAAAAATGTTTGCAACCTCATGTATATGAATATTGTAGGTAAGTATCTCTTGATATCAATTGATTGAATTTTGCTTTCATCACATTGCCCCTATAAAGCCTCTTCTACATTCATATGTAACCGTAAAAGTTTGCTTCTGTAACCATGGTCACACTTTTTTTTTCAATGTCTGAACATTAATACATTAATTCAGTATATATATATTTATTAATTTAACTTTCATTTTTTGTAGGTTTCGTACAAACAAAATCATAACTTTTTGGGCGTTAACAATGAAGTTTGGTTTTAGAAAACATATATATCGAAAACTGTTATCCCTAATACAGTACATGAATCAACAACCAACTTAATACAAACAACATAATACAAACACAAAGAAATACCCAGACCTCCTTATCCTGGGAGCCTGCAGCCACTACATATCTGCTCTGTAAGTCATATCATGGATATTTGTTATGTATACAGGTTTCCTTGACACAGCAGTGTAATTTCAACTGGAGTATAACCTATAAATTGTGTGACATTTTGTGACACAAGTTCTTGAGGACAAGACCGTCACCCCTGTTGCAGGTGGTACATGTACTGTGTGGTAATAATATGCAAATGTTTAAACATAAACTCACAAAAGAATGGGGGCAAATACTACATGTGATAAAAAAAAATAAGTACTCACAGTTCTAGTTGATGGTCTTAATCTACTTAATCCAGGGTCTACTTCAGCTGTGCTCTACAGTTAAAATATACGCATGATGAAACAGGTGACAATGCACACAATGAAAACAAGAAAATGTTTTACCAGTATTTGTAACATAAATTTCAAATTTAAAGCTGCTTGGTCCGATTTTTTTGTTATCACAGTATAAATTTTTTTTCTATACAAACCATTTATCTTAGAAAGTTATGGACTTTTACTTATTTACACCATCAGATTCAGTCTCCTTTCAAAGTTAGAAATATTCAAAGTAAATAAAAATAATTTCTTTTTGGGCAAACGAAAAAACAAAACAAAATGCATCACAAGAATGTTTAGAAAAGGAAACCATTTGGTTTCGTTCCCCAAATAATTGGGATTATTCAACCCGCATGCTATGCATCCATTGTAAAGAAAGCAAACTTCAGAAATATTAGCGAACAAAACGTACATCTTTATTTGTAATTTGTCTGATCATTTCGGCCTTTATTGAAAGCGATGTCGAAGTCGTAATACAACCATACCCGTCTCGTCGTCAGGGATGTACTTTAACATGAGGCGAAATAACGCGGTACCCTTTTATATCGTTTGTTTTGTTAGCAAATTTTGTACGCATTTTTCTTCATTGAAATTTGGCATTATTTGAAACGAAAAAAAAATGTTGATGGCTTTTTTAGATGAACTTTTACGAATAAATGATGACATGAATAATGTGTTTTTGCGGTACGAGAGATTTGAGCGATACAGAACAGGCCAGTCTGGCCAACAACCGAGCCAACCCTCGGAGCCATTACCCAGTGAAAGCATGTCACCACCCTCATATGACCAGGTATGTGGCATGTGAGGAAAATAAAATACAATGAGTAAATGAATAGTGTAATAATAACTAAACAATGAAGTGCCCTCTTTGGTGATTTATGTAGGTATAAAAGTATTTTTTTCATTGAAATTTGGCATTATTTGAAATTAAATGACTGGGAAAACTACTGCAATGTCTATTATTATACATATACTTAGCATAACCATCGTTTAAAAGTGTGCATAAAATTTGATATAAAATCGGGCCAAGCAGCTTTAAATGAATCTAGAGCACCACAAGATACTATGAAAAAAATGTTTTCAGTTTTATCTATTTAACAACACCAATAGTACCAGTTTCATCAAATAGCATCTGAATAGCAGAAAAAATCAATGCACCATGCAGTGAGAAAATGTACAACAAAAAAAAAATATTTGTGAAAATAGATGTTTTATTGATGACAAGCTTGTCCTACCCTTGCTGGTGTGTAGATTGGTGCCAGGTGGTCCAGATCTGTCATTGGGAACTCAATGCCTTTAGCCTTCAGGTCCTGGTAAACTTTGTCTATCTCTTTCAACTCTGGGGTTCCTCTAAATGCATCTGCCCATGTCTAGGAAATATTTCTTAGAACATACAACATGATCTAGAACTGGTAATTAAAGAATAAATACAAGTGAGTCATTTACTGCATTACCTGAATGAGACTAAGCACTTTCTCCTGAACTGCTTGTGGAGGGTCATATTTAGGACCAATAACTTTAATCAGGTCAGACAGGAAATCTTTGTTTGCTAACTGAATGTGAAATCTTCTGCCACAGTTTTTGACACATGTTTCAAGGCACTGAAAGATTTAACTTAGAAAGTACATAATATTGCATATAAAATATTTCATTTGATTAAAAATTTACTATGCCTATGAAATCTAAAGAGGCATGGAACTCATAAATTTTGTAACACTTTGTCTTTCAAAACAAAAAATGACACTATTAAAATTGTATCTATAACTTTATTTGTTTTCTTCACCAATCTTCTTTTCTCATAGCATAGCATAATTGGTAAAAGCAAAAGTTTTTGATCTTTTAGTCTTGTATGGGGAAAAAAATGCTGGGGCACCAGTTTTTTTTATTTTAATTATAACTATCCCATACCACCTTACAATGAAAGATTTTACTCACAGTGAGGGTGTACATAATGGCTGTGTGGTTTTTTCCCATGTTCTGTGATAACCTCTTTCTGATTGCTCGGGCAGCATCTTTTGGACTGTGAAAGAAAATATATCAAAGATTTACATTAAAAAATAAAATTCTCTAAAATACACAGAAATACATGTACATATATACACCTTCATTATGTATAATCCACAGAGAATAAAAAACATTTTTTTCATGATGAAGTCAATCAATGATGTATAATTCCACAGTTAATAACACTCTTGTATTTCAACCTTGACATACAAAAGGCATAAATGGGTCAATTTTACTTTTTTTTTTACTTTCCATTAGTGTTGTAAATAATCATAAAAGCATATTGTCACACTGTAGAAAATGTATATGTACTAAACATACCCTTCATCTGTCTCATTGATGATGTCACAAACTTCCATAAGAATTGCCCAGTTTTCTGACGCTTGAGATCCATCTGTTCCTCTTTCTTTAATTGTAGAAAAAAGAATAGCAGTGTTTTGTTTTGTAAAAAGTTACATGTACAGTACAATCAAACAAACAATTCACTATAGATGTAAAAGTCTGTGTGATGTGTTTAAAAGATTTTCTTGGCTGTGTCAAGTACTATAATGCTCTGATGTTACAAGTGTAAGGACAATTCAATAAAGCATGCCACGATCTTATGAGTTAATGTCAACCTTTAACCCACAAATGCATAGTGTACTTATTCAAATCAAATGCAACATGCCGAAACTGTTTTCTCAAGCAAATTAAAAGGGGTAAAGCTCTTTTAACCTGTTAACTTTTTATAGAACAGTGTATCCTATAAATCTAGGATTAAACTTAGATTTTTGTTGGTCATAATGTGATTATGCTAGATGTATAACCCTTACCTATTATATCATATTTAATGAACAAGGGCTAAGCATACTTATAAAAAAACTTGTTTTATATAAATTTATCTTAATGTTAAAATGAAACCTAATCTACATGCATATCATACTCTTGAAAAATAAAGAGTGGCATGCAATTAAAAGGTCATTTTATGTATATTTATGCTGTTGTTTTCATGTTGCATTCATTTATTTCTCTTAACTTATTAATGAGTTTTTTTTTAATTATTTTGAAATTCTCATAATCCCATAAACTCAGCGTTTAACCTAAAAAATTTACATTGTATTTTTAAAATATCCGAGGTGTTGACATCTTTTTTAATGGCTAATTTGCCTACCGATCAACTGTCCCACTTGCGTCGCAAGAGGATTTCCATGTCCGAAGAGAGCAGCCATTTTTAGGTAAATAACAATATGACGTCACAACCCGACATTGACCCAATTCTTAGTGACTCAGACGCTTGTGATCTTTCAATGGTTCTTTCTATATTTACCCAACTCTCGTGATAAAAGGACCATTATTCATTGTGCAGATATAATCTTGTATTTTGACCTTGTTGAAAATAAATATTGTTTTGAATAAACAAAATCTTCTGTCTCAGTTAACGTTATCAGAATACAATCTTCTACGAAAATTATTTTCTAACATCAAGCAGGAAACGGCAAATATTCAAATTGGACTTATTCTGAGAAAGATTTGTAGTAATAATATTTATTATAGGTTTCGTAAAATTAAAAAGAGCATTTTGACAAATGTACGCCTTTTTAAATACCGACTCTATCCGATCATAAGTTTTTCTCCCGGAAGTCTTAAACCGGATGTTGAAAATAACCATAACAACTGTATACATTTTTATACGTTTGAAATACAAAGTGCTTGAAGATTGTTTACATCGTGCAGAGAGTAAATGGGTTCATTCGTTAATGGCAATACAAATTATACTTAATTAGCAACGAGACACGACAGATGCTCTAGTCAAGTTTTTTTTTCAGTCTCTGGATAGCTAAGTTTTATACATCGAAACACAAGGTACGAAAAGGCATTATTTAAGTATTACCGATGTACAGACTTTTTTTTATGTGATGATCAGACCAGATAGCTTAGTCCGCTTGAGCACCTTACAAGAGAGGCTAATTTTCTAATCTTGGTTTGATCCGTCATAATATCTCTCATCCCAACAGCATACCAAAATTAACCACATGAGTCGGCAATCTTATCAGTAAATAATAACTAGAGTCAAAATAAGTAAAAACCCAGCCATGAGCTTCGCTTACAAATTTCGCTCACTTCGCGAGCGAAGCTCATGGCTGGGTTTTTACTTATTTTGAGTCTAGTTATTAATTCACGGGAGTCGGCAATATTATCATAAATAACACATCACCCATACCTGCCAAGAGAGTCAAGATTGTGGGTTCAAATCGTTATTATCTGTCATTATTTTCACTTATCCCTTTAGAAATGAACATTTCAACAATCAATGTTGGTGGATGAACATGTTATCATTTATTCAGGCCTAAATATAATCAAAATTGATCTCAGTTGTAATAATTTAGACAGGTAGACTGGTAAATAAATTTCAAGATTAATCAGACTGTCCTTTTTAAAGATATTGGCTATTTGTAGGTTTAAAAAGTAACTCAAAATGAGTCGGCTATATGACACCGTCGAGCCTGCTGTCATTGACGAGGAAATGCTCAAAAAGGCTGTAGAGGAACAGGGACCCAAAGAGGAAGCTGGGAAAATAGCAAAGCAAGAGGGCATTGACTTTGGAGATGTTTTATCTCTACGACTTGACTTTCTTAGTAAGTACCAGTATATGATAGTAAGTATTATGTTCTCAATCAGTATGCATGTACGGTATGATATTTCAGGGAAGATTGATTAATGCATGATTATTTCAAATCCAAACATGAGATAAATATAGTTTTGTCTTCAAACCAAATTAGTTGCTAAACCTTTTATTTACAGATATTTTGAAAATTGATAACCTATGGGAATTCACCAAACTAACAAAATTACAATTGGACAACAATATTATTGAAAAGATTGAAGGCTTGGAAAGTTTGGTAAACTTGGTTTGGCTAGGTAAGTGTGTATCAGTTATTTGAATAGCATGCCAATTATGTGAAATAAATAATATTCGAAGTAATAAATCATAATTCATGTTGATCAAATAATGAATGCTTTGATTTACATAGACCAAAACAAGAGAACTACATTTCAGATTTGTCCTTCAACAACATAGAAGTCATTGATAACCTTGATTCACTGACCAAACTGGAGGACTTAACACTGTACAGTAACAGAATTTCTACCATAGAAAACATGGACTCCCTCCTCAACCTTCACGTCCTCTCACTGGGCAGAAACCAACTCACAGACTTAGAAAATGTAGGTCATATTTAAAACACCCTTATAATCTCAAATATGTCTTTTTTTTTATCTATGAATATTTCATATTTGATTTAACTTTTACCTTGTTCACAAAATTGAAGAATAGTACATTTGTATGATAAACATGTAAACAGTAGTTTAATTTTCCATACCATTTATTTTCAGTTGCGATATTTAAGGAGATTCAAAAACCTGAAGACCCTCAATTTATCAGACAATCCCTTCTGCAAACAAGATGAATACAAACAATATGTGATTGCATTTTTGTCTAACCTAGAGTTTTTGGATTACAGACTTGTAGATCAGCAATCTGTAAGTATAATTTTTTCTTATCTTAAAGTGTTTTAAATTTACGCAATTGAATTTACCGAGTAAAAAAATTCTAACCATATAGCAATTTATTATTTTAACTTATGACCTAGCTGCATGTCTGTAGCTCCTGGTGTGAAAAAATTTGGATGGACGACTTGGGAGCTACCGTGCTTCCCATAGTAAAAATTTGCAATTTAATACGGCTCACAAAATTTGTCTAGTTTTAGACTGAATTTTTTCAGACCGGGTGCTTAAAGTTCATTCATTAAAATACAAAAGTTCTTATTTTATAGAGAGATGCTGCCATAGAAAAATACCAGGTATCTAGGGATGAGATGCTTCATAATGAAAAGCAGGCAGAAATCAAGAAAGAGGATGAGACAAAACGACAACAAGAACTGGAGAAACACAAGGTGGGTTTATAACACTTGTCGGATTCATTTTCAGGTACTATACTGTCAGAAATCAAGCTGTGTGAATTTAAGTACAAAATTTGCTTGTGTTATTGTAGAATGCCTATGTAGAACTGATGAATGGACCAGATCTCTTTGAACAAATGTATGCTGAGGATAAGGAGGGTCAAAAACTGAATGAGATGCCTGGTCTAGAAGATCAACTCCACAGATATCCTTTTTGACATTTATCTTTCAAATGAAAGTTAAATGATGAAGTGTAAAGTAATAAAACATAGATCAAATTTCTTTTGATAATGCTATAGAATAAAGATCATGTTTTCCTTAACACTTTTTACCTTCAAAGAGAAGTTCATGCAGATCTGTACCCAGATCTTTGACTTTGGTATCGCTGAGCACGAGAAGCGTGAGGAGGAGGTCAAGAGTTTCTGGGAGTGTGTGGAGGAAGCTAAACAGGACAACAAGAGGCTGGGCATGGTTCACATCGATGAGTTCACAGAGACAAAGAAAAGGGTAAGACACTTCATGTATGCAATTTAAGTATATCTATAGTGTAGCAAACAAAAATGTTCAGTACATGAAATAAAGAAATTAGCATATATAATTATACAGAGATTGGTTCAAGGTTCAGTGATTAAATGCTACAAGTAACAGCTAACAATTACATGTAGGAAATGATGAACATACAGTATGCCTGTGTCTTATTTTTGAATTTGTACCTGACCTTTAGATGTTACTAGAGATGTCCCAGATGAGTGATCACAAGATGGTCGAGCAGTATGCCCGGGATTACAATGACAAGATTCAGGTGCTGTGGGACAAGCTGATGGGACTGGAACTACAGCTTGTGGACCAACTGGAGGTAATATATGTGTAAGAATTAGGTCTAAATGGAATAATCTGTGTAAAAAACATGAAAATGGTTATAAATTAAAATAACGTCTAAACATTAGGGATAACTGTGAACTATTACAAAAACCTTAAATTCAAAAGTTTTTGCAGCAAAATACTGACTATTTTTCAGGAAGTAATCAAGGAGTTTGAGAGGAATATGCAGGACATGGTTGGCACATTCGTAGAAAATGTCCAAGCACTTCTCTCCCAATGTCGAGACTTGGAAAATAATCATCACGAAAAAATGATGGAAATTGCAATTGTCACTCTGGAAAAGGTCATAAAAAATGAGCTGGATGATGAAATATCTGATGACCTAAAAATGGTAAAATACATTTTGTGTGCATCTGAGAGGTCTTTTTTTTTCTGTCACAACAAGAGTTATTGCCCTTTATTTTTCTAAAATATACCTTTTCTTACTGTTACAGCAAGAGTTAATATAGCATTGAAACATGATTTTTTGAAGTATACACTCTCATAACTGCAGCGGTGTGTGCATACAAATTGAGTAACGCGCGTTAGCGCGTTATGAAAATTTGTATGCACACACCGCTGCAGTTATGAGAGTGTATACTTCAAAAAATCATGATTTAATGCTTATATTTACATTTTTTTAACTTCTTGCCTTGTCTGCAAATGCGATTCATACCTTAAAATTCCTATCTTATCCTAAGGGTAAGTTAATATTAATGAAAGAGCCACAGTAACAGCCACAAGCGTGAACTTTGATTTTCGCTTGTGACGTTGCAGTTTACAGCGTTTAATATTTGTGACGTTATAACAAAAACTTGTCAATTTAACCTTTGACTACTTGTTGCATTTAGAGGCATTTGAAGATCACAGAATTTAATGGAAAAACACAGTAGAATGTAAATATTGCCATTTAGTTTCCTTGAATATACAATACAAATGATTCTTATAAATGATTTTAATATATTTTAGTTACTTGTGGACAAAGATACAATCATCAATGCAGTGTCTTCATCACACGATGTGCATCTCCTAAAGATTGACAACAAAGAGGATGATATTGTCACCCGCATTAATCAGTCCCTCAAGAATTTAATAGAACAGATTCACCAGGACGAGGAAATCACACGCAACAGGATGCGAGTGTCTGAAATCAACAATCTAATTGACCATTTACGAGAGGAGATGGATAATTTGGAGGTCATGCAAAACTAGTGCACGTGTGCCAAAAAGCACGACTCTGTGGACAGATTATTGTGATCCCAGTAAAACAATGTTGAACTTGTCTGTTAAGACTGAATGGACCTCTGTAATTACAGTGTATGTCTGACCAGATGGATGTTATAACTATAAGTGACCATGTGGAAGGAAAATTTCAGAGACTGAAATTATTATTATTTGAACATGCTTCATTGCACTGAGATGAAACTGTGATAATATAAGCAAAATAAAGCAGAAAACTTCAAAATCTTTTAGTGACACTGTTTTACCTCAATTTTTTGATATCTTATATGATTAAAAATTGATGGCAATTTATGAATTAGCATTCAAGAATCATTCATTATGGGCTAAATCAAACAAATTTGGACATAAGAGTGAGTAAATTTGTGTAAAGATGTATAGCCTGATTTGGAAAACAAACTAATTTTACAAAATCAGTAATACCCCTTCATTTAATTACCGGTAAGTTTAAATAATAACACAAAGTACCACACTTTTTAAAATTTATTGATTAAATAGAAAACATAAATGATGCTATGTCTGATTGCTATAGGTTGTTTTATGTGAAGTTGCCATGTCATTGCTGCACCAGTGTACAAATAAAGCAGCTGCCGCTACCCGGGATTGAAGCTGGTAGATGTCTACATCATGGTGCCATTGTACATTACCCCAGATCTTTGTCTACAAAATACACAATACACTCTGCTCTTAGCCCAGTATTAGATTATGAGAAAAATCTTGATGTAATCTATTTCTGAGAACTTATTGGATCCATCTTGTTTTATTTACCTGGTACAATGTCTCTAGCCTGGCGAGTTGCACAGCTTTTTCTACAGTCAAACGTTTATCTGTGATTGCTAACATAAGTATTATAGACTTCAGGTTTTCTACACCATACTGGAAACCTGTGAAGGTAGACATATATGTATCATTGATCATAGATCATTTTTGTTTGACTTTGGACTTTTGAAATACAATTTTATGTAGTGGAATAACTCTCACTTAGGTGATAAAATATTTATCAATTTCATTGTAAATTGCAAGTCTTTTTTGTACAGCCTTCTTTTATCATGTTAATTTTCACTGAATGTAATACCTATCTACTCATGATTGATAGAAATAAAGTAACACAGGGAGAAGTAAAAGCAATGAACTGACCCACTAATGCCCAGTCATTGAGCGAATTGACTTTCCGTGTGATGACTTCTTCTGTTTTTTCTGGTATCTCTGGGGGCATCAGGGAGGTGGTGGAATCTAACTCTACCTGGTAACTAATGGTCAAAGGTAGGAGAAACAAAGTTAAATAGTTACAGATTGTCAGTGTTCATTTATGTTTACTAAATTGATTTCAGGAATAGTGGTTAAATCTGAAATCAGCTTTGAAAAGGTTAGTACGGTATTTACTCCCTGTGACAAAACTGACAGTATCTTATTTTTTTAACAAAATAGTCAATGTACAGTTATACTGCAGATTGTTGTCAGTCTGGAAACCGCTGGGTCTATCTTCTAAACCTCAGCTCAATTGATGAGTTTAACACAGACTGTGACCCCATTGAAAACCTAATATAAGTTTACCTGGATCTGAACCATTTTAGCACTGGATCCCATTCCTGCTTCTGTAATTCTAAAAATTCTTGAGGCTCTGTTGATCTGTATCTGGTGAAAACAGTGTAAAATACACACAATGAAGGTAACTATATATCAATGATACTGTCATTGCTAAATATCAAACAGCATAGAAATCAATTGATTTGCACAAAAAATGAGCTATCATATCAATTGTATTGATAACACAAGCTGCTTTTTCCTGAACATATAAATTACTTAAGTCAATATTTCATGTTTAAAAGTAAAAGGTCATGTAAAAGAGTAGAAAATTATGAAACATCCAACCCTTGAAAATGGCTATGGTTCTTAATTGAACAGTCTTAATAACACTTTAAACAAGTTAATATATTAAATATCTTGTGTGTAAGTTTGGTTGAAAATGGTATAGTTGATCTTCAGAAGTTAAATTAGGTGTAAAATAGTACAACTGACAGGCTACCAAACAATGGAAACCAGCCAAATATTGACTCATATCATCTACCATACTTTTCTGATGCCATCTTTGATGGCGGAAAAAATTACCAATATACTACACATTCCTGGCATATGAATCCAAACTCCATAGCCTAGTTCATGGAATCCAAAAATGCAACATGCAGACACATTCTAATTCCAAATAAAGTGATATAAAGCAATTGAAAATATTCAGTAACATTACAAATTTGTATGCATATAACCACATGTGGAAGCAGAAAAGAAAACATTTAGTATATTCTACTTACAATATGGTGTCTGTTTCCAGAAAGTGTAACACCCCTCGAACAATGTCTCCTCTTGATCTCTGCATGGGATTGTCCAGCACTGTATTACTAAGGGTTGTCTGTTGGCAGAAAAGTACTAGACTAAGTACATTGTACTACAATGATGTTAGCAAAGGGCAGGACAATTTAGTGGAAAACCTTTTTTTTTTTTTTTTACCAACGCATTCTAGATTTACACGATCACTCATGGTTTGTGATGGTATATGATTTTTATCTGAAAAGTTGTGTGTTTTCCATCCCCAAGCTGCAAAGAACAGAAAACAAGAGGCCCAGGGACCACATTGCTCACCTGAGCAACAATGGTCATAAATTTGATCAAAGCAGCATCAATATGAAGTCTCATACAAATATATATGAACAATTTAGTAGAGTATATATTGCTTAAATGAATCTCAGATTGCACATATTCTTATGTAAGTTATGTTAAACATTGAGCTTCTTCAGCTGAGGCCCCAGAATTGTCCTGGATGAGGTTGGGGATGTTCAGTTTAAAACACTTTATCACAATTCTTGCATAGTTATAACACAAATAATAGCATTGATGTTCTTGAAAGGGAGATTTTTTTCCTAAAATTTGACCCCCATTGTTGTCCCACCATAACCCTGGGGATCATAATCTTTAATCAAAGTACTGAAGTACTGACGGGAGTTGATTTTATCGATTATCATTTATTTTGAAATCAACTTATTTTTCATGGCAATTAGTTTCTAGTCTGTATTTGAATTACGCACTTTTTTATAATATGGATTTTTAGACTTTTCTGACAAGAATTTCGAGAAACCCCATATGAATCATGTTGTGTAATATTTAAAGATGGATTTTAAACTACCGGGTATGTATGAGTAATCGAAAAATTTCTAAAAATTGTATGGATCCAAGCACTACTGATATCGAACTCTCGTCTCGTTCAACCAGACGTTCGGCTGTCTCCATTAATCTCCGACAAGCAAGAGAGCCTAGGAATAAATGAGACTACAAAAATATCTTACTTGTTCGTATTATATAAAATCTGACTATTTTTAAAGTGTTTATATCGATAAGTTTCCTTGAAAAACAATGCTTCAGCATACATTACATCGAATTTTTCAATTATTTTCGAGAACTAAGTCTTGTCAGCGGTGGTGATTTGTGCTTAGGTCCAAACACTGTTTCACTTTCGCTTTGGCAGAGTAACTGCATAGGAGAGTTGATTAAAATCAACTCCCAAAAATTGAATCTAAACTACCTGTAAATGTTTCCAAACAAGTTTCATCTTTTCTGGCATAATGGTTTTTGAGAAGAAAGGCCAACAATTATTCAATAGTATTTTATCTCCCTTTGTAGGCGGGTGTTGCCTTTTATTTTAATAATCATGAATCCCCTTCACCTAAGAATGCTTTGTTCCAAGTTTGAATGAAATTGGCCCAGTGGTTCTGGAGCGATGTCGAAAATGTAAAATGTTTACTGAACAGACAGAAGAATGCCACACAAAAGGTGATTAGGAAAGCTCAATGAAGCTTTAGCTTAGGTAAGCTAATAATTTGTTTGTTTATTCTGTGTTCAATATGAGAATGTATTTTATAAGTTTACACTCTTTGTTTTTGTTCATACCAGGTGCATAGCCTGCCTCTTGATTGTTTCCTTCTGTGAGTTCCATTCAGTAGCTATAGCCAGAGCCAATGGTTCACTGGGAACCTGAAAAAGGTTCCCTGTTGGGGTACGTAATTTTCTTTGATCCAAGTTGACCTCAAACCAACCTAAAATTGAGAAATTTCACAAAAGTAAAAATGAGGAACGAAAGTCTTAAAACATACTCATTGTTAAACTTTGCAGCAAATACAGCCAAACCTCGTTATCTCAAACTAGATAGGTCTGGTAAAAAACTTTGCAATATCCAAGTATTTGGGATATCAAAGGTAATATACTTAAAGTATAAGTAGCTTGGACTTACAAATCACTTCAATATATCTATTGTATTCAAGATATCAGTGTTCTGGGTACCAAAGTTCGACTGTACATGTAATAACACTATACAAAACTTTTTGGATACAGTGTTTAACACTAATTTTGTTTGATAAATTGTTTTCATTCAATTCTTTTTTTAGATTATGGGAGGGTTTAAATATATAGTTATGCTTTTATAATAATAATAATAATAATCATATGCATTTATTCACACAATTTTTTAAAAATATATAATGTGAAGGGAATGCATTTATTCACAAAAGTTTCATAGTTATTCATAAAAGTAATAAGTTTATTTGCAAAATTTATGTTTTATTGCCAAACCATTTGCAAAAAAAATGTTACGAAAATGAGTTTAAAGGATTTCACACTTTGACAACAAACACTGATAAATAAGAAGTTTAAATAACATGCAAAACATCTGAGCTAAAGATGTTTTAATTTTTTCTCCTTTCAATGTCCACAATTCTTAATTTATGTGTTTCTAATTGTGATCAAAATACCTGGATCATTATGAAAAGTAGTCTAAAATTTGTATGATATGCTCTCGTTTTCATGGATTATAAATTCTTTTTACTATCAGTATATGTTATATATTTTTTCTATTTGTACTTACTTAAGCTTTCTGTAGTATTTGTCAAACCTATTTTTGTTAACAATACATGTATTGTACTTTTAAAAATTATATCAAAAAATTAATAAGCAAACAAAAAAGTAGGATCCTTGTTTACAAATTAAAGGAGTTCAAGATTTGTATCTCTCTTTTTATGTAAGTACTGGTAAGTTACAAACATGTATAAACTATATACATTTTGCAGTGTTTATTTTCATAGTGTTAATCACCAAATATTTTTACACTTATTTTTTTTTAATTTATTTTATTTTTAATTTCATTGTATATATATATATGTATTATTTTCCTTTTATTGAATTATATTTTTTAAATCATTGTTTGAATTCCCATTGTTAAAGAGGCATGGTTCAATTTTGGTCAAAAATTATTTTTCTGATTTTATTTTTACAATGCTTCAGTGACGCATTTTTTATAGGCAACCAAAATTTGAGTGTCATTTGTTGAGTTAGAAGCAAAATACAGAGCTTACAATTTTTTGTTATGTAAACAAAGTTTTTGTTTACATTTTGAAAGCTGAAGTAAAAATTCTAATTCTAGGCCTTAAATGAATGCGTCAGATGTTAGGAAATGTTTATTTATGCTTAAAATGAATAAGAAGATAAACAAATAAGATTTTACCTATGTAAACAAAAACAGGGCACAAGCCTTGTTTATATGAAAAAGAATTGTGAGGTCTTTATCTTGCTTAAAACTGAACGACTGACTCTTAGATATAATTTGATCATTAGAAATGCATTCCTAAAGCATTGTAGATAATAAAAACAGAAAAATAGAATTTGGACGAAATCATGACCATGCCCCTTTAAACATTGTACTTGACATTAGCAAATAACACATGTTATTTCATAAATACAGATACAACTGTATTTCACAAAGAATTAAAATAATTCAGTATTCATGTCCAAATAGTTCACTGACAATAATGACCTTATTCAATATTCTTTACCTTGATTCTGTACAATACTGGCATTCTTATAGAATTTCTTCAATTCTGGAAAGGAAGAAAAATTTTAGTGATTTATTGAAAACTCATGATTCATCTATCAGTATTTACCTTCCTTAATACCTATCAATAATGAGTAAGATATTGCAACTAGGTTTTCTCGTCACTTCACTCTCAATGATACTAGAACATAGTTAATTACAGTTAGAGTAAAGTGTTAGTCAAATGGACTTACCAGTACTTCACTATATTCATCATTTGTTTGTGGCTTTATTCTTAGATTTAGATTGTAACAATAAGCTTAATGATTTTACAATAAATATCTTCTTATGACTCATTGTTTTTATTGAAAAAAAATTCAAATAACATAGCTATATGGGAGAACTAAACAATAATCAGACTGTAAAATGAGGCATTTTATTTTTTAATTAGATACTTAAGAAAAATATACCAGTATTCAAACATTGTTACCTAGCTCTTGTTACACTAAAACATTCATTACAAGAAATGTATTTTGAGTATTTTCTAAATAATTTTTCTAAATAATACCCAGACGCAAAATTAAAAAGCATAGAGGCAAAAAGAAATGTGTGGAGAAAATCTGATCTCATATCACTTGACTGCATTCAAGCATAAATCTTTTTATTTTTATTTTTTGCCTCGCACCAGGACACCAACTACTGATTGAAGTGACACATATTATTGGGCGAAACACTGGCAGTTCTTTAGTACCGGTAATAAGAATTTTGTCAAATTCCAAAATTAAAATATCTGATGTACTGGGTATATGTACTGTAGTTATAAAAATTGTCATCACAACACAGAATACTGTGGTATAAAAGTCTATGGATGAACCAAGGATTGCATTTCAACAGAGACATATATATTAGTATAAACTGTCGTGAAACTGATATTATGTAAACATTACACAGTACTTGTACATAAGGCAATAAGCCTTACCTTATGATGAACAAACAAGGAACATGGTATATCACACAATACAAGGATAGCTTCAATAATGTAGCCCTCTCCCGATTTTTTTTGTTTTTTGGGGAGAGGGCTACAACTCCATAGGATCTCCGTAATGGTGCAAGTGTGGGAGTGATTCACTCCCACAACGATTTCATCTCAAATCGTTTATAAATGACAATAAAATTTGCATTTCTTACCTGAATCAAACGTTGTAGATGTCTATGGCATAAATTAATCCAAAAATATCAAGTATAGTTCATATATCGGTTATTTTTCGTGTATGTCAACAACGAAAGTTGAATTTGTCTGCCATGTTTACTGACCTTGACCGGTTTTATTTTGGGACAGCCAATGAGAATTCAGGAGCGGATCTTGAACTGAATATAGGAATTCCCCTGTTTTAAACATAATTAACGCAGTAAATATGAATTTTCCATTATATACCATTTCCTTAAATGATGTTTTAGTGATATAACGAGGTAAGATCGATTATTTACACTGACATTCATGTTATCAAGCACATTCAAACTCCAAGCGTACATCCCATAAAATCACGTGAGAACTGTCATGGTTGCTGAAAAAGACGACTGGTAAACATGCTGATGTGTTTTAATATACAGTTTATTTGTTCAACCTGAATTAAAAACTCATTTTATCTAAAGCCAAAAGGAAGACAAATATAAAATCGATCTTTTCAGACCGAAGTCAGCCGCATTAAAAAATTAATTTTGCACCATTACGGAGATCCTGTGGAATTGTAGCCCTCTCCAGTAAACATCAGATATAAAAAATCTGAGAAGGCTACATTATTGCAGCTAAATACAAGGACAAAACAGAAAAGTGTTTACTGGTAGGTGGACAGGACTGGTCTGACGCTCTAGAGCTCCAGGTATTGGGGTGGGCAGTGGACCAGGGTCAGAGGTCATTTACATATTTAACAACATGTATTAGCATTACAATGTACATTTGACTACAATACATGTATGTCCCTGATTTCAATCAGTTAAATAAGTACGAATAAGTTGCAAAATTATTTTGATTTAAACATGGTATAAGGCAAGAGACTTTACGTGAAAACCAAACTTGTATATTCTGTAAGGTCACCTTAAACAATGTGTAAATAATAAAACATGCAAAATTCATACAGAAATCATACTTAATGTAAAGAATTATCTTATTCAATATCTACACAGCTGCTCTTACCTCCTGTTTTGTACTTTCGTATAAAACATACATTAATAGGCTTCGGTTTTCTAATTCTGGTCAATGTCCCAATCAAATGTTTACATGTGTTCATGGGCGCAGCCATTTTGAAGCATATACCGAATATCGTAAACTAAACTCGTACCGATTAGTTACAATTAGCCAATCAAAATTGCGCTCTGTCTTCAAACAACTTCCGGTAAAATTGGTTTGAGATTTGAGACGGCTTTGGGTTAAATTAGGAGTTGGAAACAGACTTAACCGAGTTTAATTATGCCGGTGAAGCTTGATCCACCACCTCCTGCCAATTCCAAACAGCCGGGAGTGACCACGACCCTCCTGTATAACGGGTCCAGATTTCAGGGCCATCAAAAAAGTAAAGGAAACTGTTACGATGTGGAAGTTATTTTGCAAGTAAGGAGCTGTCAGACGAAAGTGAAACTATCAATAAACCTATTGTTTACATTAATTTTGGATAATATTGTATTTTGTAAAATATTAATAATAAAAAAATGATTTTATTTTATTGTGTTATTTTTCAGTATGTTGATCTTGAAAATTCATACCTTTGTGGATATCTGAAGATCAAGGGACTCACAGAGGAATACCCGACCTTAACAACTTTTTTTGATGGCGAAATCATAAGCAAGAAGCACCCATTTCTAACAAGAAAATGGGAAGCCGATGAGGATGTGGACAGAAAGCATTGGGTACTTATATTAAATCTATAGATAATCTATGGATACATGATTAAACTCAAAGTGGGTGATTACTGATTACCACATCTTTGCTATAGTCTGTCCAAAGATATTTATGCTGCACATTTGGACGATTTAAAAAAAAAATATACATACCTGTGAAAGAAGTGCAATTGTAAATTTGTAATAGTTGAAAGGGATAACTTCCAAGATAATTTCATTGACACATTATCAACTGTCACTCAGAAAAATTCACAGGAACGAAAACAGATTCCTTTCGGAGATTTATAATGGGGAATGTTTACATCTTTAATCCATTCGTAATACACTCGGAATACATCGCGCTATTTTTTAACGTTATCATCCGTGCTTGCAGCAATACAAAATCTCCGTAGACATCACATTTTTTAGCATTGTATTAAAACTTGATAAGCTAACAGGGGCGTTTCGACTGAGGAATCTTGAAATTTTTTATACTTTTGAATGAACATCGTTTGAACCCTGAGGTATTTATAAATATCAAGCAATTAAGCAAAATGTGAATCCAAGATATCTTGGGACAGACTATAGCCAAGAGTTTTCGTTTCAACTCCGCTCCCAATAAACCCTTGGCAGATCTCATTACAAAAACTCAGCTCGACAAGCTCTGTTTTATGATTGACTGTAGATGTGAGTAGCTGAGCATTGTAAACAAGGGCTTATTAATAAACTTGAAAAGAAACACACGTGTTATCTTTCGAGTAAAACATTTGGTGCTTTTTAAAACAAGTTAAGGCACAAGTGCTTGATTACAGTGTCTCCCTAACAATGATCTAACTGGATCACTTTAAAAACCAATATATTTTACTGCATTTGATTGAACAGAGATTTACAAACTTGTCATGCAAGGCTCGCATGATACAGTATGGGAAATAAACATGGAGAAGTTGCCTATATAAGTCTCTCCTCTGTTTATTGCTTTTGAATATTTAATGAGCTGTATTTTATCTAATTACTGTCCGCAATATTCATGACGACGATACCTGGTTTAATGCTTATATATATTAGCAACTTTTTCACTCCTGGTACAGGTCCCTAGAAACACAATAGATAAAACATTCCTTGCTTTATCCAGGTTATATCTTCATTCCTATTTGATAGCATCGCTAATTATGTCCGATTCTCGCTAGTCAATGTGTTTTTAAGTTATTTTAATGCCATAGCGTGTGTATATTACCCATTGTTTCATTCGCTTAAACTGTAAATATGTAATGGACGCAACTCAAGTTGCTCGCTACTTGATAACGCCACTGCATCACCGAGTTTTCGTAATGAGATCTGCCAAGGGTTTATGGGGGGCAAAGTGGACCGAAAACCTTTGGCTAGTGAAGATGTGATTACCATTGAATTACTCTGCAATCTGTAATTGATAACAACTGATTACAGTTACTGATTATAATTACCTCATCTCTGTCTTTGATATATCAATTTTCTTAGATTTTTGTGCATTTAAACTATTTTTATTCATGAAAACAAAAAAATTAAGTTTTTGTTGAAACATCTCTTTAATCTTGTTAGGCTGAAGGAGACAGCTATTTAAAAAGCAAACAATAAAAATGTTTCATCAGAATTTGCATTGCAAATGACATAAAAGTATGTAACTGATTGATCATTGTAGAAAGTAGTGCAAGGTAATTTGTAAAGTTTGGATGGACAGAAAATAAATGGCGAAATTTTTTTATAATAATAAAGGAGTGAAATTAAAACCAGAGCCCAAAATTGCTATCAACCAAGCACTGCCAATTCAACTTGAATATCTAAATCCACTGTCACAATACTGTATGCTTTTAAATTAAATCTACTTTCAAATTGATTTTTTTTTTTTGCAGGGGAAATTTTTGTCCTTTTTCCAGTTTGCCAAAACCTTCAATTCAGATAGCTTTGACTATGATGACTTGAATAACACAGACTTTGTTTTCATGAGATGGAAGGTTATTAGAGCAATCATTTTTGTTTTCATAATAATTATTTAAAAAATTGAGATACAATTTTGCCTAGGTGCTTTTTCATAAAATTACACTGAGTACGGTAATGTAAATGCCATACAATTTCTATTTTGAATAACAATGATAAATTTTACATCATTGGAAAATAATAAAAAAGGATACAAAGAACTATATATGGTATTAGTCAAATTTGGCCCCCATTTTTCGCTATTTTTAAAATGATTCAGGTACATTAATTTGTTGTGTTATATTATAAAAGAGTTGACATGAAATATGTTTTTCACCTATTTATTTGATTTATATGCACTCATTTGCAGTATATGACGTCAGAAGTGAAGCTATTTTTATAATTCAACCAAAATCAATCAAACATTGACATTTTTCTTATCTTTTTTCGAATGGGAAACATAGAGCGACTCTTTGAACAAGAACGAACTTTTTGTCACTCATAAGTATTGGAGAGATACATCTTTGGTGAAAATAATTTGCTTGTTCAAGCAGTCGCTCAATGTTTCCTTAAAGAAAAACTGCTTCAAAACAAGCCGTTTTATGCTGAAAATGAGAAAATTGTAGGAAAAGGTAAACATTATGATGTCCTATTTTTAAATTGTGGGCACAAAAATC
The DNA here is from genome assembly GCF_963853765.1 of Magallana gigas. NCBI lineage: Eukaryota > Metazoa > Mollusca > Bivalvia > Ostreida > Ostreidae > Magallana > Magallana gigas. Next base: position 46,440,475 of record NC_088859.1, on the reverse strand, counting down.
AAAATGAAAATTATGACAAAACTTCAAATGCATATTTGTAGAAATAAACAAAGAATTACAGTAAAATGACAGTGTTCATTTTTGGGGGCCATTTTAAGCTCAAACCATATATAGTCCTTTGTAGTTAATGAATTGTATATGATACACATGAATATACATGTATATATTAATGAATGTACCTCTTATTTCAGGAACATTTCCTTGTGCCAGATCATACAATAAAGAATATAAATGGAGCATCTTTTGCTGGATTTTATTATATCTGCTTCCAGAAATCTACCACAACCATTGAAGGATATTATTATCATAGGACCTCAGAATGGTAAGACAAGCATAAACAGAATCATTCATTTTAAGTGCAAGACCTACATGCATAAAGGCCATAGTTTTTATGGCTTACAGCCATCTAGTTGCCGGATAATCTTTACGGCAAAGAGTTCAGTTATCTGAACATGCGCGACAAAAAATAGTTCTATTCGAATGTTGCAAAGTTAACTGTTTGTTGTTCAAAATAAATATCTTTTAGCAAGATTATATTTTCCATATGTTATTATCACTTATGTTATTGTAACCAATATGAATTGACTTTATTTAAATAAACTCGAAATCTAACGCGAATGAATATTAAATGCAGTGTTTTCCCTAGGCCGTTTTTGCATAGAGGTATAGGCCCCTGCCATGCATCACACAGTGCAGCCATGCTTTCCGCTATGCATACATGTATTATAAGCAAAAAATCTTTTCCAAATTATTTCAGATCCTAACAGTGATAAGTAAATGTAAATTTGTCGTTAATTCGTTCAATCTTCATAAAAACGTTTGCACCCACAGGGAGCGTCGGTAACTTCGATCGACATCGATCTCAGCAAGGGGGAAAGTGTTTAACGGTTAAAGGACTGAACTTATGATTGAGATATATTGAAACTGGGATTATAAATCGGTAATAAATGCATATATAGAGGGGCAATTACTACTTGTTTTAATATAATGTGCCTTCTTCGACACCTCCGCCATTATCGAATGTTGGGGATTTTCCAAGATCTAAAAATAGCACAATGTTCCCTCGATGGAGTTACCTTGGTTGTGCTATGATTGAACTGTTTATTTGTCGTAAAAATATTGGAAACTTGAGACCAAATGTACTCAAATAAGAAAACAATATACAGTTAAGCTTGATTGCAAGTCATATACGGAAGCGATGTCATATTACTATAACATAGAGACACCGTATAGTATGCCTCTGAAAATGACTGTGTACACATGTAATGTGAAGAGAGATTGACTGCAAAGTTATAGTGCAGTAATTAATTTTAATTAAATTTGGTGTCAAAACAAGTTTGCTGTAATTGAATAGTTCTGCCTGTTTCTTGCCCCCCCCCCCCTTCCAAAGAGTTTATCTCTGTACAAAGGGGAAAAAAATAAAACAGAAGGTGTTAAAACTGCCTTGTGAATCTATATTTCTTATAAAAGCTTGTGAAGGTCAGCCTCTTAAAAAAGTAGAAAAAACCCAGAAAAATATGAATAAATATACATTTATGAAATACAAATAAAATGGAATAATACTTGTTGGTGTAGATTTCATGAGAATTCATTAATTATAGTATATAACATGCAGTACTTTTCATCATTTGGTTATATTGTTTTTACGCGCAGTGATTTCGCGCTGGCTGTGGCGCTGTTACGTCGCACCGTGCACCAACTCTCGCGCAAGTTCATAGTGCGTAAGAATACAGGGTATACTTATATTTGAGAGCATGTTGGTTTTAAGTGTTTTTTGTGTCCTATATCGTTGTATGAATTTACAGTTAATGTACTTCAGTCGTTGGATAAAAGAAAGAAGCAAATTGTCTCATATTGGAGTTTGAGTCTGACATCATCATAATTATTTCATGCAGTCTATGATTTTCCTAAAAGCAATGGTGGTTTCAACCAATTGATAAAAGAGGCGTCTAGATTTCAATCCTGTCTGTTTCGGTCACTAAGGTTCGACCAATCAACAAATGGGGCATGTTGATATCGGTCCTGTTAGTTTCTATTGATCTATGAATTACATGTAGCTAGTTACTTTCTATAGAGCTATAAATAAACTAAAGTTTCCGTAAGAAATAGAGGGAATCATACTCGATCCATGTAAATATAGTCATATCAAACCCGTAAGCCATTACGGCCCTTCAGGCCTTTGATTTTTATTATATACAGGATCTGTCATGATTTGCGATGGTATGTGACTTATATCCAATGAGCTGTGTTTTTTCTATTCCCAAACCTATGGCGAGGAGATAGAAAACACAACGAGTTGGATGAAAATTATATACCATTGCAAATTACAGGGTTGTCTCTAAGACCCGGGAGGCGGGGAATTCCCCCGCCTAAAGTGACATAATGACCCGGCAATTTTTTCATTTCAAACACAATCTAGCTATAAGTTAGATCTCCAGATCCCCTTCTACTTTTTTATTTCTCCCTTCTACATCAATTTTTAGAGACAACCCTGAAATCAGAAGAGATTCTTCTTCTTATGACAAGTTTTAGTTTTACCACGTTGTTTGTTAAATCTCGATCTTTTCTGTAAAAATAATAATTGTGAGCCACACAACACATTTACTTTAAGACGTCAACAATTTTACACATGGAAAAAAGTTCCATGCAGATTAACAAGCAAACATTTCTTTTTCAAACAATATTCATTAATTCATGGAAGAAAAATAGTAAGCATTTATAACATTTAAAACTCCACACTTTTCTACTGAATTACTTATTCATTCTTCTGATCTTTCACAATAATCTGTGGGAGTTTTCTTTTTATCACTTGGCTTATGGCATATTGATTTTAGTTGAATTGAACTAAGAAAAAATTCAAACTTGGATGTCCACGCATTTGCAATGCATCTATCAAATTATTAAAGTAATATGTCTTATAAACTATTTTATAAATGAAACAAAAATATGATTGTTGTTACATGTATGAACTGAAGTCTGTGTATGTCTCAATCATTTCAGGTTCCAGTCCCTGAACCTGTCGCATGTACCAGAGCACAGTATACCAGTTTACCAGTTTAGATAGCAGGACTTGACTCACTCTGTTTTTTATGTACATGTATATAGAATTCATCATACAATTTACATACAATGTATGGACTTCATTGTTAAATTTGTTGTCATATTTACCTGTACATATTTTGTTGTCATATATACCTGTATATATATTTTAGGGAATTTTACTGATTATGATGATGATTTTTTATGGTTAGTGTCGAAAATACTGCATGAAATCTAAATATATCCTTATTTATGAATTGTTTTATTGTAATAAAGAGCTTTTTAGGAGATACGTACCTAAATTGCATTTTGAAGGAAACCTATTTTTGTTTTTATGAGGAATTGAAGTAAAGGATGATCATTGATGCTTTGATGTCAATGAGAGTTGATGAGAGACTGGTTTTGGTTTGATGATGACCAAGAAGTGATATAAATGATTTTTTGTATTCTGTACGTTATTCATGAGAATCAGCTGTCTGAGCATCCACTAGGCAATAAATTGAAGAATTATTTTGTAATACATATATTGTGTTATGTGCATTATATCAAGGAAGCATCATACAAACGTGCGTAGAAAATTTTAAATTTAAAATAAAACAGCAAACATAAGTCTTAAATATTATTGCCGTATTATCCTGATTATGTTAATTTTGGTTTTAAATTGGGCAAATTTCATTGTACAGTGTACCATGAGCTCTCTTATTAGATATCGTATAAACATGATAAATGGTACTACACATGCTACAGGCTGGCTATAAGCATTTATTAGAGTGAGGACATTGAGACATCCAATGAAATTAATATCTTGTTCTGTTTTAATGAATAATTAAAACGTAATTGCTCAAATGAATAATAACAGGGAAATAACATTACGATATTCAGAGGATACATTGAAACTTTTTATATAATAGATTGATATACATTCAATATAGACCAAAGACAAAGTGCGACTTATTTCCCTTTTTAAACTGGTTCTTGTGTCACCAGTTTACTTTCTGTACACAAAGAAAAAAATGGCGATGGACGTTAGCATAAAAGTAGATGTTCTTAAAAAATGGTAAATATCCTTTTGTTCTTATATTAAACGAAAACAATGTCTATTGCAGTAATTGTTCTGGATATTTAACTATTATTTTTTCGTAGATATACTCGGAATAATCATGATAATGGTGCTTAACATGCTTAAAGCTTCGTTAGCGCACAGAAGTAAAAAAGAAATCTATACTGGCGTGCGACCATTTTTCGTCTATAATTTTATGTGTTGTTAAAATGACCTCACAATGTACTGGCGAGAAATGGTGGTCGCACGCCAGTAGGCGTTTCATCCAGATTTATATTTATTTTATCAGGGGTGGATATATATGCTATTGTAATTGTCTCTTAGTCTTATTTTCATCAATTCATGACAAATAGCTGTGTAAGCAATGAAAACATTATGGAAAAAGGTATTCACGAAAAAGGGTCATGGAGCCGGAGTCTTCTCTTAACTCCCTTTCCTGGTCTGACGTTTGCTGGGAAGAATACGAGTTCATTTGTAAAAATTCGCTGATATTAGTTGGTACCTTAGCATTTGCTTCTGAATTTTTAGCACAAGGATGCAATATGAATAATCGGGTGCTGGTCACTTCACCCCAAAGCCAAAGTGCCCAATCAATGCATGAGTGCCCCAAATTTTTCTAGGTGCACCCAAATTAGGTTTCCCGAGCGCCCCAAGTACATCTCACGAGCAATCCAAATGTTGGTTTTATCATGATTAAATTTTTTTTACGTACGAGCGCCTCAAAATCCAAAATCACTTTCACTTACAGTATTAATTTGAATGTTATAAGCAAATTTTTCTGAGTGCTCCAAATGGTTAATCATAATTAATTTTGTTTTTTATGAGGGACCCAAAATAAGTTTTGTTATATAATATTATGAATGTGATGTGCAATTTTTTTTTTCAAGTGCTACAAATTAATATATTGCTATTCATGATTGATTTTTTTGCAAGCGCCCGAAAATAAGTTTTGCTGTAGAATATTTTGAATATTATGGGTGCCCCACATTTAAACATAAATTACGAACGCTGATATAAAACGATAACAAATATTTTTGATAACTGTTATTTTTTTATACAAAGATCAAAGCATGAGCACCAAAATTGATATCCATTGAACAATATGGCAATTATCTATCCAACTGACTGTCTCCAAATCTCCTACCTAATTGACTGTCTCTTAATTACCATCCACCCTCCCCCAGTAATGTCACATATCGTCCATTCAGGTGGTGTGGGCTATTCCTTTTTCAAAATCGAACAATCCAATTTTGGGGAGCCAGTTTTAATGTCAGATGAATATTTTGCAGAAAAGTGAGAGTCTTCAACAAACAATTTTATTGCAAAATCAGGGCAGGTTTAAATTTTACTTTATCAGCAACATAGATAAATTTATTTTGGGGCGCTCGTGAAAGTACACTCCAAATGTAGATTTTACAAATCGTAGGCAGCTTAGGGGCATTCGTGAAAATAATCCAAGATTTTGAGCAAAATCGAGGTAGCATATTTTGGGGCACTTGGGAAAATGATCTCAAGTATATGTTCATTGAGATTCCATCGTAGATTTTAAGACTAATCAGGAAAAACATTTGGGGCGCTCATGAAAACGTTGATTTTAGTACAAAATTGGACAATTCAATTTTGGGGCACTCGTGCAAATTATTCAAGGTGTAATGGTAATTATATTTTGGAGCACTCGTGAATATATTTGGGGCACTCATGAAACGTAATTGGGGTGCTAAAAAAAAAAATTGGGGTGCTCGTGCATGGGGCGCTTTGGCTTTGGAGCGAAACGACAGTAACCCAAATAATCTAATGATTATTCTAAATGTTAAAGGCCTGACTGTTGTTATGCAAACAGCCCTCTCATAAAATTTGATATATATCAAATATGTGTGTGCAGAAGTGATGTCATAGAAATAGAATGCTGATTAGGAAACCTAATATTAAAAGTAATGCTACATTTACATGGCATGCCAATTCACAAAAATTAACTGAACATAGTTTCACAGTTGATAAACTAGGTTTATAGACTGTAAACTATAGTTTATGAACGATAAAGTATAGTTAAACATTTGTTATCTATATTTTTTATCTGTGGAACTACATGTATATTTACTGGTTGTATACTATACATTAAGAATGCTTATCTTAGTTTATCTGTCTGTATTAAACATTAACATTAATATGGATTCACATCTGTACACTATAGCAATTTACATTCGTTAACTTAACTATGGTTTACAGATGTAAAATATTGATTAACTATAGTTTACAATCTGTAAACTATAATTTACAAGTGATTTTAAAATTACAAGTACCGGTAAATTACTTAGATTAGTTTATCAACTATGAAACTATATTAAGCTCATTTTTGTGTAATTGGTGAGCCATGCATTTGTCAGTAATCGGACAAAGTAAATCTGAAATATATTACATGTACATTTTTTAATTTTCTCTCTCATTGGAAGTAAAATATGAGCTTCACATAGAATAGACACCTATTATGACGCTGAAAGTTTTGGAAGCATGTGTCAAACACCTGTCCATTTCATTTTCAGCAATGCAGTCAGAAATCAACAACCTTACTATAATCAATGGATACTAAAAAGCTTCATCACACCATGTATCGAATGTCCATGGTTCTTCAAAAAAAGCTTTCAGCTTATACAAGCAATTAATTTGGTTTTTTTCAGCATGGGAGGTGAGAATCTGTTTAAGGATGCCATTGAGCACACAGCAAACCTGAACATGAGGATGGGAATAGAGAGGAAACTGAGGCTGCCATTCCTGGACTCCCAGACAGGGGTAGCACAGAGCCACACCAGCCTCTGGCATCCCTACCGAGACCGGCAACCAGGTCTGTACTGACCATACCATTACTGATATCACTAGAAATTGTTTTGGAAAATAGAGTTTTCTGTGTCACATTCTGGTAACTAATTGTTATATTTTACTACATTTTGAAATGCCATACATTTTATTTTTACATCTTTTCTACACATTTCTTTTTATCTTTTTATTAGGGCCCCGCAAGGATTTGCGGGTGCCCTATAGTAATCACTCTGTCGTCACTCTTCCGTCCACAAATTTCGTGTTTTTTTCTAATAACTTTTTTTATGGTTGCCCAATCAAGTTCAAATTTGGTATGGTAGTTCAGTAGGCAGAAATACATATTTTGATGTTAAGTTTGGTTCTCTATGTCTTCTGGTTTGGAGCTGGGGTAGTGGGGTAGATTCCTAACTATGCACAAGAATGAATGGGCAAAGAGAGATAACTTCTGAGAATGAATGGGCAAAGAGAGATAACTGCTGAGAATGTTACCATTGTATACATGGAAGGCTTTGCAATATTTGTCCTTTGGGATTAATTAACCTTCCACACTATTTTATTTTTTAATTATTTATTTTATTTTTTTCTGCCTTAATGCTGTTAATTTTAACAGGTAATCAGATAATAACCCCATTCTGTCATTTCTGAAAAAAAAATCTTATTGTAAATTTAGAAGAAAAGGATGAGAGAGCAGAACAATTAATCCCCTGGGATTAATTATCTTGCCTGCTGCAGAAAATGTAGAGGCTTATCTCTATCTGTCATATCGAGATTAATGAACACCTTTGTCTGCACTGATGTTTGTTTTGAAGCAAATTAAACTCTCATTCCATGAGCTGCACCCTAATATTTTTACCCCTCAGTTTAAAGGATGGTATTTGATAAAGAATATATTTCATTCTAGTCCAAATACTTATATTCTGTAAAATAAAAAAAAATATATGAATTACAATAAATTAAAAAAAAAGGTTTTTTTTATTAGATATCAGTTTTTTTATTCTTTTTCTTTTTCTTTTTTAATGGATGTTTTGGTGTTGTTGTTGTTGTTTTTGGTTGCTATGTTTATATTAAAGTAAACTTAAGAATAGTACCTGAAAATGTTCCTTCTGTAAGCCCTGATTAAATTCAATAAATGGATGAGAGCAGGATAATTAATCCCCTGAGATTAATGCCTGTTTCAGAAAATCTAAGGTCTGTCTTTATCTGTTATATGTATTACCGTACACATGTGTCTGCAAGTGATGTTTGTTTGAAGTTGAGTCAAAGCCTAGGTATCATAGCATTGGTATCAATTCTTTGTTTTTAGCTCACCTGAGCTGAAAGCTCAAGTGAGCTATTCTGATCACATTTTGTCTGTCGTCCGTCTGTCTGTCTGTCTGTCCTACTGTCTGTCCGTCTGTCTGTCTGTCCGTAAACTTTTCACATTTTCAACATCTTCTCAAGAACTACTGGGCCAATTTCAACCAAACTTGGCACAAATCATCCTTAGGCAAAGGGGATTCAAAGTTGTGAAAATTAAGGGCCACACTCGTTCTCAAGGGGAGATAATTAGAAATTAATGAAAAATTTCGAGAAATTTTCAAAAATCTTCTTCTCAAGAACCAGAAAGCCAGGAAAGCTGAAACTTGTGTGGAAGCATCATCAGGTAGTGCAGATTCAAAGTTGTGAAATTCATGATCCCTGGGGGTAGGGTGGGGCCACAATGGGGGGTCAAAGTTTTACATAGGAATATATAGAGTAAATCTTTAAAAATCTTCTTCTCAGAAACTAATCAGCCAGGAAAGCTGAAACTTGTGTGGAAGCATCCTCAGGTAGTGTAGATTCAAAGTTGTGAAATTCATGACCCCTGGATGTAGGGTGGGGCCACAATGGGGGGTGGAAGTTTTACATAGGAATATATAGAGTAAATCTTTAAAAATCTTCTTCTCACAAACTAATCAGCCAGGAAAGCTGAAACTTGTGTGGAAGTATCCTCAGGCAGTGCAGATTCAAAGTTGTGAAAATCATGATCCCCGGGGGTAGGGTGGGGCCACAATGGGGTGGTCGAAGTTTTACATAGGAATATATAGAGTAAATCTTTAAAATCTTTTTCTCAGAAAATAATCAGCCAGGAAAACTGAAACTTGTGTGCAAGTATCCTCAGGTAGTGTAGATTCAAAGTTGTGAAAACATGATCCCTGGGGGTAGGGTGAGGCCACATTTGGGGGGGGGGTTAAAGTTTTACATAGGAATATATAGAGTAAATCTTTTAAATCTTCTTCTCAGAAACTAATCAGCCAGATGATTCTTTATAATTGTTAAGACTTTGGCTCCAGGACAATTCTTCGGGTGCGTCTTTTAACCCCAAGGAACCCCAAGGAAACCCCAAGGAACCCCAAGGAAACCCCAAGGAACCTCAAGGATACCCCAAGGAACCCCAATGACAAAAATTAATAAATTTTAATACCCAAGGGGTCTTATTGGACTTCAAGGGTCACCTCTTAGTACCCCAAGGGTACCCCAAGGAACCACAAGGAAACCCGTAAGAACCCCATGGAACCCAAATGATAAAGTTATTAACCAGTGATACCCCAGGGGTCTCATTCGAATCAAAGGCTCACCCCAAGGTACCCCAGTGATAGAAATTAATAACTATTTATACCCAAGGGGTCTCATTTGAATCCAAGGGTCACCTCGTAGTACCCCAAGGATACCCCAAGGAACCCCAAGTATACTCATTAGAACCCCAAGTAACCCCAATAATAGAAATTAGTAACTAGTGCTACCCAAGGAGTCTCATTATACCCCTATACCCCCACAAATGAAGTTTAAGGGGGTATATTGGTTTCACCCTGTCCGTCCGTCTGTCCGTCTCTCTGTAGATGCAACTTTGTCCCCCCTATAGAATTTTTTACTACTGCATGGAACAGTCTGAAAATTTGTACATATGTTGATCACCATCTGAAGATGTGCACCTGTAATTTTTTTAGGATCAGACAAGATTTAATGATTTTATGGCAGTATTCATTTTCCTCATTCTATATATTGTTCACTGATGTTGAAAAGTAAGGGAGGTAATCCTTACAGATTTTATTAATTAATTTATAGCATTAAAATACCCTAAAATATATTTATATAAATACATTCAAATGGAGGTTTTTTGTCTTTATGTGTTAACTAAATTTATCTTTTATAAGTATTCTATCAACTGCAGACAATTAATGCAGAATTTTTGTTTGTCAATGATAAATTCTTAGGAGCTGGCTGAATTCATTTGTCCCAAGGAGGCCATTATCTGAGCCATGGTTAAGATGGAGCATGTGTGTATGGAAAATTGATAATCTGTAAAATGGGCAGTGGCTTTTGGGCTAATTTAAAAGGAAATAAATAATAACATTATTAAAATAAAGAAGTGAACTATTTTTAGAAGTTGTTTAAATTTATTACCTAGTCATGCAAGTAAATTGATGAAGTGACCCTATAGGGAATTTAATTTAAATTATAGATTTAAAATTACTGATATGATTGTAGTGTTTCCGCAATTTTAAAATTGTTTGTAATATTAAATTTTCTTTCTTACATATTTTTACATAGTATGGTAATTATGGTAATGTTTTGGGAGTTTATTAAATTTAACAAGCCTGTCAAAGAAAATCATATATAAAGTCCTATGGGATCAATTTTCTGACATGGAGTTCCATTGTACCATAGCAGAAAGTGAGGAAAATTTGAAACAACTAACTGCATCTGTTAAGACTCTTATTAGAAAGATATTCAAATTTTTATCAACAGAAGAGCATTGCTTGGCTACCGGTATTTCCATTTACTGCAAAGGGTGGGATTATTGTCATTTTGTTGGTTTTTCATTAAAACAATTAAATAAAAAAAAATATCATCAGATACATTAATTTGTAAATATATTACTGTTATACATATGTATTTAAAGTGATGAGTACCCCAAAGAACCCAAATGAATCCCAAGTATACCAATGAGAACCCAAAGGATACCCTTGAGAACCCCATAGATACGTCAATGGTGGAAAGTAAATTTGATGACCGAGGCCGGTCTCATTAAAAATCAAAGGGTCACTCCTGATACCCCAAGGATACCCCAGTTATAAAAATTGATAACTATTGATACCCCAGGAGTCCAAAGGTCAACTATTGGTACCCCAAGGATACCTGTAGGAACCCCAATTGCAAGGTACCCAATTGATACAATTTAATAATTAATAACCACCCCAATGGTTGTACTGTAAAACATATTACTAATTAATACCCAATTACTCAATGGAATATCATAAAAACATCTGGGCAACCCAAGGAACACTTGTGATACCCCAATACATACTGGTATGATAAAAATAATGTTTCTCCTGACTTAAAATATCTGTTCACTTTGGATGAATTTAACAATTAGTGTTGTCAAATCAGTTGAAAAATCATAATCGAGTACCGTTAATCAGCAGAATTTGTTGTCTCTTACCAACTGATGATCAGCCAATATTGAATCAGTAACAAATTATATCAAATTCATGAAAATAGGGCACTAAATTTTATGTCACCACAAGGAAGTCTGCAATTCTTCCGGTGAACCATTCATATGAACACTTAATATGACAATGTTTCTTCGGTGAAATTTTCAAATGAAGTGGAGAAAGATATTGTTCAGTTACAAAGACCCAAACTTGTTTTACTATTGACATAGAGGGTGTTACCCTTATTTGAGTACTTTTGAGAAAAGACAAGAAGTGATCATGGAAGTGTAGAGTGGGGTTATCTCCCCTTCGTGGGTACAACACAATGGATTGACCCATTACGGGTGCAGAATGTTCACCTGAGAGGCACCAAAATACCTGTTAATTGCAGGTAGACACCCCGTTGTACATTGGTGGTAGCTCTTGGACAGGGATTAAAGGGCCAACATAACCCTTTACATGTATACACAATGGTTTCACCATCACTGTTGCAATATATTTACCTACACCTACATCTCCTTGTTTATTGGTAGACAACCCTTGTGAATTTTGGGTGTCTTCCCACTTTGCTATAATTCTGAAATTTTTATGAGACTGATTTTAGCTAAGAGGGAATGGTGCTCAGGTAAGGGTTTCAAAGAACAAAGGAAATTAATTACAGGTAAATTATAGTCTGTTCAATTATTGACCTTCAGCAAATTTTTAATAAAAAAAAATAACAGGCTGTTTTTTGAGATTATGTTTAAAATAAAGTTAAAAAAATTAATTAGATATTTGTAATAGAAGTAAATTTTGATAATTAAAAAGGGTTTGTTCTATCATGATTGATCGTACAAGCTAATTTTTATTTCATGTAAAATTACTTAATATTCATTCTTTTGAGGAGAAGGAAAACTATGACATTACTACCCCTTCGATGTCCCTTATCAAGAACCTTGAAAAAATAAACATTATATGGTTCAAGTTTTGGGCTGTTGATTTTAATAATGAAAAAAACTATAAATGTTAATTTTATCAGAAATGCAGAGGAATTATCACACACATCATACAAATTTGGCTATAGTGGTTATGATATAAAAGAATTAAATGCTCAACAACATGCATGTACATTTAGGACTACATTTTCAGACTGATGGAACTATTTCAATATTTTACCCCTGAAATTCAGAAAAATTCTTGTAAAAGGACTATATATATGATATGGGCCTAAAATGGCCCCCTAAATTGAACATCATCATTTTTCTTTGTACAGATATATATGTGATGTATTTTTACATAATGTTCATTTTGATTCAACTGCCCAGAATTTAGAAATATGACATCGTAAAGACAACCTTTTCCTGCCATTTTTGCATTTTTAGCATAAAACAGCCTGTTTTCAAGCAGTTTTTCTTTCAGAAAAAATAGAGAGCATGCTTGAACAAACAAAATATTTTAATCAGAGATGTATCTAGCCAAGGCTAATAAGTGACAAAAAATTTTTCCCTGTTCAAGCATGCCCTCTATATTTTCCATTCATAAAAAGATAAGAAAAATGTAAATTTTTGACTGATTTTGATTGAAATATAGAAATAGCGTCACTTATGACGTCATTTTCTGCCAGTGAGTGCAAAAAAATCAAAAAAATAGGTGAAAAATAAATTTACATCAACTCTTCTAAAATATAACATAACATATTATTGTACCTGAAACACTTTAAAAAATTGCGAATAATGGGGGCCAAATTTAACTCATATCATATATATAGTTCTTTTGTACTTCAAATCACCATCTACCATTTGAAGTGGGAAGATGGGAAGGTATCCTATTAAATGAAAGATCTTGTCCTCTCTGTTACAAAAAACGTATAGCCGATGAATTTCATTATATTTTAGAATGTGATGCAATATCACAAGTCAGAAACAAATTTATAGACAAAAATTTTTCGGCTAGACCAAATGTGTTTTAAAGTATTACATATTAGGGTATCCTTTAGGTTGTATGGTGTATCAAGAGTTATAAATCTGTATGATTAGGGTATCTTTTGGAGTTCCTTGGGATTTCTGTGGGGTTCCCTAGGGTTTATAGAGGTTTTTAGAGGCGTGTCTGGGATACCAATGAGTCCCCAGTGGTATCAAGAATTATGTCTCCCCTTTCAAAGGGGAGACATATTGTTTTTGTCGACTTTCTTCTTCTTATTCTTCTTCTTCTTCATCCAAATTTGTCCAGGCCGTAACTTAAATACCCTTTGAAATTAAGACTTCAAACTTGGAGCATAAGTAGATGGCATTGAGAAGGAGTGCACACAACCAAAAGTTTTGACCTTGACCTATTTTGTTTTTCAAGGTCAAGCTTTTCATAAAAAATATTGTCCGGACCATAACACTAGACTCCTTTAACATACAGACTTTTAACTTGTATCATAGATAGATGGTATATAACCTAGTTGAACTTTACCAAAAATTTTGACCTTGACCCAGAATTTTTATTTCAAGGTCATATTAGAAAAAACTTCATTGTTCAACTTCTGAATATACTTTGACAGAAGGACTTCAAACTTTAAACAAAGAACAATAATAATACACTTAGGTGTACTGTTGAATAATATTTGACCTTGACCTTGTTTAACTCAAGGTCAAGTTAAGAAAAAAATAATAAAATTGTGTCTGGGTCATAACTTTAATACCCTTTGACATTAAGACTTCAAACTAGGAGCATAGGTAGATGGTATTGAGAAGGAGTGCACACCACCAAAAGTTTTGACCTTGACCTATTTTGTATTTTAAGGTCAAGCTTTTCATAAAAAATATTGTCCGGACCATAACACTAGAACTCCTTTAACATACAGACTTTAAACTTGTACAATGTATCATGGATAAATGGTATATAACCTAGTTGAACCTTACCAAAATTTTTTACCTTGACCTAAAATTTTTATTTCAAGGTCAAATTAGAAAAAACTTCATTGTTCAACTCCTGAATATACTTTGACAGAAGGACTTCAAACTTTAAACAAAGAACAATAATAATATACTTAGGTGTACTATTTATTTATATATGACCTTGACCATGTTTTACTCAAGGTCAAATTAAGAAAAAGATAATAAAATTTTGTCTGGGTCTGGGTAACATATAGCTGACATCATTCTTCTTTTAATTGTTAAATTTGCCCCATATTACAATCCTTGGGGAGAAGGGGAGACATGTGTTTTTTTGTAAAAAAAACAATACCCACTAGTTTTTAATTTGAATTATTAGGCTATATCCTTGGGGTTCCATTGGGTTCTATGGGGTATCAAGTTTTATGAATCTGTATTATAAGGGTATCCTTTAAGTTCCTTGGGGTATCCATGGAGTTCCGTGGGATACCTAATGGTGTCTGGGATATCAAAAAGCCCCGAGGGTGTATCCAGAGATATAAAATTGTGTTATTAGGGTATCCTTGGGGTTCATTTGGGTATCAAAAGTTATATTACTGGGTATCCTTGGAGTTCCTTGAGGTATCCATAGGGTGTGTCAGGGATAACAATGGGTATCTGTATTATTACTATTAGAGTACTATTAGGGTATCCTTTAGGTTTCTTGGGGTACCCATGGGGTTCCCTGGGATACCTTGTGATTTGTCTAGGATATCAAAGAGACCCAAAAAGTATCAAGAGATATAGTGTATCCTTGGAGTTCCATAGGATATCAACAGTTATAAAATTTATATAACCAATACATATATAAGAGTATCCCTAGAGTTCCTTGGGGTATCCGTGGGTTTTGTCTGAGATACCAATGAGTCCCTACGGGTATCAAGAATTTAAATTTGTATTATTAAGTTATCCTTTAAGTTCCTTGAGGTATCCTTGGGGTTCTGTGGTGTATCAAGAGTTATGAATCTGTATTTGTAGGGTATTCTTGGAGTTCCTTGGGATATCCCTGAGGTTCCCTGGGATTCTTAGAGGTGTATCTGGAATACCAATGAGTCCCCAGGGTTATCTAGAGTTTTAAATTTGTATTACAACGTATTACGGTATTCTTGGGGTTCTATGGAGTATCAAGATTTATGATTCTGTATTATTAGGGTATTCTTGGAGTTCCTTGGGATATCCCTGGGGTTCCCTGGGATTCTTAGAGGTGTATCTGGAATATCAATGAGTCCCCAGGGTTATCAAGAGTTTTAAATTTGTATTACAACGTATTACGGTATCCTTGGGGTTCTATGGAGTATCAAGATTTATGATTCTGTATTATTAGGGTATTTTTGGAGTTCCTTGGGATATCCATGGGGTTCCCTGGAATTCTTAGAGGTGTATCTGAAATACCAATGAGTCCCCAGGGTTATCAAGAGTTTTACATTTGTATTACAATGTATTAGGGTATCCTTGGGGTTCTATGGAGTATTTTAAAAGAGTTATGATTCTGTATTATTAGGGTATTCTTGGAGTTCCTTGGGATATCCCTGGGGTTCCCTGTGGTTCTTAGAGGTGTGTCTGGAATACCAATGAGTCCCCAGGGGTACCAAGAGTTTAAAATTTGTGTTATTAGGGTATCCTTGAGGTTCCTTGGGGTTCTATGGTGTATCAGGAGTTATAAATCTGTATTATTAGGTTATCTTTGGGGTTCCTTGGGGTATAATTGGGGTACCAAGGGTAAGGGGTGACTCTTGCACTCTAATGAGACCCCCTTGGGTATCAATAGTTATTCATTTCTGTCATTGAGGTATCCTTGGGGTTTCCTTGGGGTTCCTTGGGGTTTCCTTGGGGTTCCTTGGGGTTAAAAGACGTGCCGCAATTCTTCGGCCTCACAAGAAGGTTCAGAGTTTGATGTAGCTTAATATCCCATATATAAACAATTGTAAAGGATCTTTTTGAGGACTGCAATACTCAACATGTGATATGACTATAAAATCATCCTGTTAGAAAAGGGACTAATGATTATAAACATAAGAATATCCAGGGGGAAAAATGGATTTTATTTATACAGGATCTACATGTATTATTGTACATTGTCCAGATTGTTTGTAATATGACTTCATTAAGCTGATTTTATCATACCTATTGTTCCTCAGGTGAGCGATGTGGCCCATGGGCCTCTTGTTTAACAAATTTTATTTCATCCCATGTTAACACCCTTTATCCCGTGGATATGACTCATTTGATACTTTTTTGATATCCCACAGTTGTAACTTTACAATGGGATTTGCGTAGGCATAATGAAGTAAAATAATGTGGAGTTTTATATTAAACAGTGTAAACATTGATTGTGGTGTATAAAACATGGGATAAATAGAATCTCATATAATGTTGTGTGTTTTATCCCCTCACTACGGCTCAAGAAAAAAACCCACTTTAATTGTTTGATGAAAATCATATCCAACTACAAATCACGAGATCCTATATATTCCAGTTCTTTACATCTTCTGCCGGGCATTTATTTTTCATCATTGTTAATATAAAGAGGATGGAATTCAAAGTTTTTTTTCACTTCTCTATATTAATTGTCATAGCGGGGCCCTTCCTGACTGGTCAGTTTTCTAGTCTTTTACATGACATGACCTCAACATATTTCTTCTTCAAGATAGATACATAAATATGATTACTTGTTTGTGTTTGAGTGATTAATCAGTGAGGTTAAACACTGGTATTTATAGACAGAGCTTGCCATTATACCCTTCCCAAATTAGTCAAGGAATAATATACAGTGTTATTAACATAATTATGTATGTTTTAAAGAAAATAATTCTAAAGCTTTTACATGAATTTTGTTGACAGGCTTGACGTATGGACAGCTTTATTCTTATCCGGCCAACAGATGGAAGAAAAGGAAGCGGCTGGCATTTATGAACACCGAGAGTCGTGTCAACAAGTCTAATGAAATTGAGACTGGAGAGTCGGGTAGGTTACCCAGGACTTATTAAGGAATAAGGAGTTATTTTTGGGAGTTGATTTTAATGAGTGCTCAAACGAATGTTCAAATATTCGCAAATGAATAGTAAATTCTAATATTCGTATGTATATTTTGCATTCGAATGTTCAAGCGCATGTTTAACACCCATATTAAGCACTGTAAACTATGCAGTATCATGTTATTTTGTTACAATGGAAAAGAGAAGCTGGAAACAATTTACTCTGAATGAAAGTATAGACAAAGCCATCTATGACTGATATGCTTGGTAGAGTCTATTACTTAACCCAGTAATAGACTATTCCGCCATGCTTGTTTACAGTGAAAATTAAAGGCAGGGTTTACATCGAATGGAGACAAACATTCTAGATTTTTCAATTCATATAAGACGCTAAAGAAACAATTTGCTTAAATTTTTGAACTAGTGTAAGCTACTGAGGGTTAATATCGAAAGGTACATCAAACGTTTTTTTTTGTAAAGATACCTCGATATAATTTGTTATATTTTTAAATAAACAGAACATTTCCGGAATTTTGAGCATTGTTGGTTTTTTTTTTAATACTATATCAAACATGGCGGAAATATTTGGAATGACTTACGAAGTTACGTATTGGTCTCATACAGGAGTCAGGACTGCAGTATATTATTAAAGCAGTAATAAATCTTTTGATTGTAGTTGATGGAAATTTAAAAAAACAATTAAGTATATTATTATTTGCATAAAAAATAAATGCGCACCCAATTCAGTAGATACTCGTGCATTATGTGTCAACTTCGAACTGACATGTTTAAGCAGTCTACATATACACCCACTTAGTAATACATACTATTAAATATGCTTAATACCTTGTCTATAACATCTACGAATATTCGAATACGAATCGAATAGCACTCACGAATATTCGAATACTGATTTATGGTATTCGTTTCAGCACTAATTTTAATCAACTCTCCTATGCAGCTACTCTGGCAAACCAAAACTGAAACAGTGTTTGGACCTAAGCACAAATCATCACCGCTGACAAGAAAATAATCGATAAATTCGATGTAATGTATGCAGAAGCATTTTTTTTAGTGAAACTTATTTATGAATACCCTAAAAATAGTCTGATTTTAAATAGTACAAACAATTAAGATATTTTTTGCAGTCGTATGTATTCCTACGCCTTATTCTATATTAAGTTTAAGTCTATTCTATATTTAGAGGTCGCGTCATCAAGCTATCACGTGACCTGGTGTTGGCAGAGAGATTATTAATGGAGAAAGCTGAGCATCTGGTTGAACGAGATTAAAGTTCATTATTGCATGGATCCATACAATTTTTTAAATATTTTGGTTACTGATACATTTGTTTTAAAGTGTAGAAATTGAAATTAATATAAATATAAGTAATAAGGAATTATTCTTTGAATATTATCAGGAGACATTTTGGTCGGAGCTTGGTCAAATCTGTCTTGAAGCCCTTTGGGCTTTATTGGATTTGACCACGCCTTGACCAAAAATATCAACTCATGATACTCAAATCAAAGTACTTAAGTACTGACGGGAGTTGATTTTATCGATTATAATTTATTCTAAAATCAACTATATGTTATTTTGCTCGGCAAATAGTTTATAATCTGTATTTGAATGAGTTCTCGGACTTTTCCGACAAGAATTTCGAGAAAACTCTTTATGAATCATATTGTATAATATCTAAAAATAGAATTGATTCCATCAAACTATAAACATTTTAAAACCACTATTTTTTCATGTTGCACATGCTCTGTATTAGGTTATGCTATAAGACACGCCCATTTTGTATCGCTCATCTTTTATATAATTACAATAATTGGGCTATAGGCTTCAAAATTGACTCATAATGTTATCACAGACAAAGTCAGTTGAAAAATGTAAATATTTAATAGACGGTAATACTCTCCTAAGACACAGTTTTGTGATAAATGGAAAACTGTGTGGCTCTCTTTAACCTTACAGTTACGTTTGTTTTTTATAGATGTACATCAGATAAACACTGTAGAAAATCCTGCCATTTGTAAGGAAGAGGAAGGAGAGAAGTATAGTGAGAGTAGCAAGGATCGCTGGTTCGAGGAGTATGATAATCTGAGTGAGCCCCCGGATGCAGGAGAAATGGTCGACGACCAGTCAGACATCAGTGATTACGAAGAAACGTACATTAAAAAAAAGAAGAAGAAGGTTCATTTTTCCTTATATTTTAACAAAATGGTATTCGTTAAGTAAATTGTAAATGTACTTCAGTGTGTATATTCACTGATTACTTTTCATCCAATTGATAAATAAATCCTTTCAAAAAAGCTTTGGTAGATGTTTTTTCATAGGCATGTATGGCACTTTTTATTTCATACTTCGTGTTTTGAATGTGTAGGTCTTATCATATATTCAGCATCAAATTTTGAACAACATGTTACTTAACATTCACAAGCATACCGGTACTGACACATTGTTATTAAATGTTCCTATATTATGTTCAATTTTCCAATATTAAGCAGAGTTCAGGGAGAGGCAGGAAAAAGAATACAGAGAAGGAGGCCCCTCAGGTCACCGAGGAAAAAGACAAGCCGTACTCCTGTGAAGGTCAGAGTCTTTACACTTAATTAGCTTATTCTCCCTGGTTTGCTCTTTGCCATTTATTTGTTTAGTTATCAGTTCTTCTTTTCTGTTAGTCTTTCCACATATTCTATTTACAGAATTAACATTTATTAAGATATTTCGGTTAGGCCATAGAAATATTCACATACATATTGCATACTCTTTTGTATGCATTGTTTAAAACTTTGCTGATAAGTATAAAGATTAGAGAAAGAATAAATTTTTATATTGCATTCAAAGTTCAAGTAATTTTATTGAGAATCAAAACCAAAGTTAGAAATATCATAAGTCTTCTAATTTACTTCATGATAAGTATTCTAGACACTACAATAACTCCAATTATTTAGCATGTTTTGGAATTTTTCTAAACGTTTATATTTAAATCAAATTGGTATGATATATGTAACATATGATAGAAAGATCTTGATAAGCATGCAGAATTTCAATGATTAGTTGATTTTGATTTTACTTACTTTATTTAATTATCTCACTACCACTTCTGCACCATTTCAGCTCTTTTTTAAAAGATATTTTTGCACTATTTGCACATTGAAAAGTTATGTTTTAATATTATTCCTACAACACACAAAAACAATATGAAAAGAAAAAAAAATAAGACAACACCGGGGTCCATGAGGAAATGAAAATAGTTTCCCACTTGTACATGTAGTTATTAGAGAAGGTATTGAGTGGTGAGAAATTTGGGTCCTAAAGTTTATAGAGATGTCCAGTATAATATGATCATTGTTACAGGACGGACAAAGTCGTGGAAAGGTGACTGCATGCCGATTTTTGTGCTTTTAATTTACACTGCACAGTTAATCACCTTTGTTTTGGAGATAGGGACGTGTTGAGAGGGAGCATGGCATTGTTGAGACGAGTGGCAGTTCCTTGTGCTCTGTAAAGCGTTAAACTGCTACACCATACAGAATAAGTACTGCAGAGTTTATTGTGCTTCTCTCATCAAACTATAATGTATGTAGCAGAACTGACAACAGTTGGTTTGTCTTTTAAAATTGAAATGTGACCATGTTTGTAGCTTTCTTCACCTGTGTCTTGTATCTAGGCTAAAAGGAAGTCCTCTTTATACAGGAATAGTTTTTACCTCAAAAAGACAATATTTTTATAACGGGTTTATTTCCGAACAAATACATGTAATTGATTGCATGAGCTTTTTATTGATGAAGAAATAATCAATTACTTTAAACTACTCAAAAGTTTGTGCACTTAAACCATTGCTGGCTTTTTTTTAGCTCTGAAATTATCCTTTATAATGAATGTAGAAATTGCACATTTTCTTGCTAGCACTACACAATTTAATGTACCTTAAATTCTCTCTACCTGGATTATGTCATTAAGCATTACCTGTGTGACATTTTTGTGAAAATGCTTTTCATATTTATTAATCAGTCCTTTGTTGTATATATTGAGCTTCACATTAGCTTCTGACTAGATTTTGAAGACAGCTAGGAATTGGAGCTTGCTTGAAGACAACTGTGGCTTTGAGTTGACAAATATCGTTTTCATCTCTAACAGTCACCCCAATCATAAGCGTGCATTTGACAAGTGATTTATGTACTGTAAACTTTTTGTACATCTACATGTATATCAACCACAATTAATTCAAGCTTGTTTGTGACATTGAATATTTTGAGAATTATTTAACTTTTGTCTGAGATCTGTATTCTGATCTGTATTCTGAATCTTCATGTGTATGTGGTGCCTTATTCTTTTCATTGAGGAGGAGAAAACATTTTTTATGATTACCCATAGCATTTATTGAAAGTGAAAGTAAAAGAGGGGTAAATGGGAATTGGTCCTTGTAAGGTCTATCGATGATAAATGTGCGAGTAGAGATGTATTGAGAACTGTGTGTAATGTATGGCTGTTCTGTTTCTGCTGAACAGCTTGTGGGGCTAGATACAAGACAAGGCCGGGTCTACAGTACCATTACAATCATTTCCATAACGGCATGATCGAAGATGAAACGGTTCCATCGCCTCGGCCCCCCGCCCGGGCCTCTAGTCGGACTGCTGGTTGGTATTTATAAACGCTGTGTCATGTTATGTTGCTTGCACACTAATTCGGTGTCATCTGTCGGCTAGCTCTTTTATGCATCAGTTGTCAAGTTTGGTAATTACTACATTGTATGGTGAGTTGATTTTTTTTTTTTTTTTTTTTTTGGGGGGGGGGGGGGGAAGGGAATTGATCATTTAAGATTTTTATATCAACAAGATGCCAACAATGACTGATGTATAGAAGGCTAGCTCCATCTATTTTTATTGTCTCGGCTTATATGCTTTAATAACATCATATTTGTACACTTTTATAAAACAATTTAGGAAGTAAAAATGGTAATCAGGGGTTGTATTGGAAGTTGTATAAACCAGATTTTTATGTATGTAAACCAAGTTTCAGCAAATCTATTGCTTTGTTGTGAAAAATGTTATGTGTATTCATAGCTTTTTTCTATACAGGTTTTATGTACATTTTTTGATTGTCAGCTATTTAAGTAATCTGCATGCCTTAATATTCAGAAATTGTCACAATCTACAATTATTGTACATTTTGTTTTTTGTTTTATGTACAATGTATTTGGTACCCCCATGGTTGATGTATTGTAATTCTGCATGCCATTTTGTGTATAACATTTAAGACAGTACTAGATGTAGACCATTAATTCCCAGTTTTTGTTTTCAGTCCTTAAATCCCTGGTTGCTTCTTCGTCTGGTACAGTGGCAGGTATTTGTAATGAGACTGGCTATGGTTGTAGCATTTCTAAACTTACTGACAATATAAACAGCATCTTGATTGTTCTGAATGTTCTTTGACAAGATTCCTACTGCACCAATAGGATGATAACCACCACAATCAGATATCTGTAACATAGACCAATCACAGGCACCTGTAAACGACCCAAGTATGTCTTCAACAGGAACTTTCTGTAAAACACTCTGCATTCCAAAAGAGCTGTAATATCTCTCACACCATTAACAGAAATTTGATGAATTTTTTAAAGCTTTCAGCTTCATGTCTAAGTCAAATCTTGTTATTTACTCATGACTATAAAACAAAGATTTCACGAGGACCATTATTTACTACATAATTGTAAAACAAAGATTTCACAAGGATCATTATTGCACATTTACATGTAGTTAAATATATACATTTAAACTACATAATCTACTCATGTATTAGTGTGGATTTTTCTTTACTAATTCTGACAAATGCTTTTGCAGTGTTCTAATTTTCAGGTAAACACCACATACTCCTTAAAACAAAAGGAACATTTTCAGAAGATACATAATGTGTCATACTTATAACAAAAATTATTCAGATTTTCCATAAATTCAAAATACATGTCTTTGTCGGGTAAATAGAACATTCTGAAGGTGATCAACCCCTAAGTGTGGATTTCTCAAGTTTTAAACACACAAAAAAGAGAGAAACACTATTTGGTATATGCCCATGATTATCTTTAATATATGGAGTACTTTATGAATGCTATGAATGTTAGCAGTTTCCAAACATACCATTACAAGATTGTTATCTTTTGGGGGAAGAAATGTATGGCAAAACCAATATGATATGTAGTAAGGGCATTTCTGAATGGACCCATTGATACAAAAGTGTTGAGTTGTTTGTTAATTTTGTGAACAATCCAGAGTGTTGTCGGGTCACTGTGTGTTGTGGGGAGTGGCATTACTAGTACTTAATGTTTGGATTAGATTTAGCCTGGCCAATTGTAATAGAGGGCACTAGTGTTTAAATGGTTATATTTTAATTTTGTTTGAAATTCATTTGCATGTAAATTTATCTATTTTTGTAAAAGAATTTGGTTAATGTTTTTCTTACTGCTTGCGCAGAGTATGGGTGTATCCTTGATTAATGTGTATCTTGTAGAAAAGAGTGGGCGCTCAGGAATGGACAAGCGAGACATCTCGGCCAACAACTACTGCGACTTCTGTCTGGGCGACTCGGAGGAGAACAAGAAGTCCAATCAGCCGGAGGAGTTGGTCTCCTGTAGCGATTGCGGCAGGTCAGGTGTGTATTTCCAGGATTCATGTATTATCACTGTATATAAACGTACAAACAGTTAGATAATATCACTGTAGAAAAACATTCAAAAAGTTTTTAGCTCACCTGAGCTGAAAGCTCAAGTGAGCTTTTCTAATCAAAATTTGTCCATTGTCTGTCGTCGTTCTTGTTTGAGGCGTTGTTGTAAACTTTTCACATTTTCGTCTTCTTCTCCAGAACCACTGGGCAGATTTCAACCAAACTTGGCACAAAGCATCACTGGGTAAAGGGGATTCAAGTTTGTTCAAATGAAGGGCCACTCTCTCTTTAAAGGGGAGATAATTTAGAATTATTGAAAATTTGTTGGTATTTTTCAAAAATCTTCTTCTCAAAAACTATTGGGCCATAAAAGCTATATCTTGTATGGAAGCATCCTCAGGTAGTGTAGATTCAAGTTTGTTCAAATCATGGTCCCAGGGGTTAAGGTGGGGCCACAATGGGGGAGTGGATTTTTACATAGGAATATATATAGAAAATCTTTAAAAATCTTCTTCTCAAAAACTATTAGGCCAGAAAAGCTCAAATTGAAATGGAAACATCCTCAGGTAGTGTAGATTCAAGTTTGTTCAAATCATGGTCCCAGGGTAGGGTGGGACCACAATGGGGGAATCAAGTTTTACATAGGAATATATAGAGAAAATCTTGCTAAAATGCTACACACATTATCAATACATGTATATTATCCACGTACGTGCATGTAGCATCGTTTTTTAAAAGGGGAATGGCAGGATGAATTTTTACAAAGAAATATATAGAGAAAATCTTTAAAAATATCCTGGGAAAGTTTTAAGTCCAAAACGCAGTAACTTGTGTGAAAGCACAGGTTGTGCAGATTAAAGTGTGATGAAACCATGATTCCCTAGAGAAAAGTGGGGCCACAAAATGGGGGGGGGGATATAGGAATAGAGAAAAATCTTTTTACAGGTATTACAACAAAAGGGGCTTGGTATTTACCAAAAAAAAATATGTGGATAAAAATTGGCAGATTTTCATTTTTTTTAGCAAGATCTACTGTAATTAGTTGTCAAGATATTTTGATTTTAAAACTGTAATGCTAATTTGATCAGAGTTGAGGCAATTGTTGCTCAGGTGAGCGATGTGGCCCCTGTGCCTCTTGTTTAAAATCATTATAACAACTAATTTACAGTTATTTGACATGCATGTAATTGACAGGTCACCCCACTTGCCTGCAGTTTACAGCAAATATGATAATTTCTGTGAAGAAGTATCCCTGGCAGTGCATAGAATGCAAATCTTGTGGACTGTGTGGGACATCAGATAATGATGTAAGAGATTATCTGATTTTCAAGTTTTAATGCGTCTGTACCAAATGGAATATTGATGAAACAAAAATTTAGATGATGGAATTGTAGGAATAATATTTTTGCTCCACTTTCAAGAGTTAAAAAGCAATTTTTTTGATGATTCATTTTACACAAGTTTATTATTGTTGTGTGTTTGACAGGACCAGTTGTTATTCTGTGACGACTGCGACAGAGGTTATCATATGTACTGTCTGAACCCACCCCTTTCGGAACCCCCAGAGGGTAAGCACATTCATATCTCAATTATATGTACCATGCCAGATTAAAGTATGAACAAATATTTTACCATTAATACATTTGTAACTCGCACACATTTAATAATAATTGTGAGAATCACATATAGCTCATACATATGTAGCTCATATGTTAAGGCATTCATCAATAGGTTTAAAGGATAAAGGACAGAACTTAATGCAAAGAGTACTAAATACATAGAAATATTTTCTATATACATGTAAACAAACATTGTAAACTGTTCTTGTCCATACCTTATTAGTTTCCAGCTTGCTTTCTGGTGTAAGATAAAAAAGGTCAGATTCTCTTATTAGAGTTCTAGCTTTGGCAATTTCTCTGATTTGTATAGTATTAAATATTGCTTTTGTGAATGTATACGATGTGTTGACTTAATTTCATGTTTATTTATTTCTCAGGGAACTGGAGTTGTCATTTATGCATTGAAGAGTTCCATGGTGGAAAAAAACCACAAGGAATGCAGTAATAGGAAATCTCATCCAGATACTGTCATCTCATACGTTGTCATTGTTCATTCAGCACTATATGTAATATAATGTCATTGATGTTGATGTACATGTAAACCATACACTCCCCTGTTATATCCAACTTTGAAATTTAAGATACATTTTACGTGATCATGAAAATAGAGACATTTCAGGCTGAACAATTTTGGATTCAAGATGTCCTCGACGTCAGATTCCAAATGCTGCATGCTTTCTGACTTTAAAAGCAATTGCTTCAGATTTTCTTTCATACAAGATGAAAAAGAAAAACATAATTGCAAATAATGGATCTCTAGTATTTTAAAAAATTTAGTATGATATGGTTACATTGTTGGTGCTTTATGTAAATTTTGTTGTCTGTATATGTATAATAAAGATACAGCCTGATTTTTATCTTTCAAAGTATATTTTCAGTTCTAATTATATAAAATAGTTCAGTTTGACTATTTTAAGTGATTCCTTTAAGCATTTAAAAAAATTAACATACTTTAATATGTTTCCACATGAACATTTAAAAAAAAAATATACATGTAAACTTAAAAAGTGGTGGTGAAAATAAGTTTAGATGTAGCTAACATTAACTTGTGAAAAGAGAAATGTTGAATATTTAGCAACGATAAAGTGTAAGTATTTTGGAGGGATAAGGCCATAGCTTGTGTCTGGCTTCTGGTGCTAAGCGGAAGTGAGTCTTGGACTCCCTCTGGATGGGACATTGCTTTATTGCATGATATCACCAAGCTTATGCTAGCTGGAACCAAATTCCAGCGGGATGGATTTTATCAATGCAGATATTTTAAAACACACAACATCAAGGGTCCACAGCGGGGTCAGAACCAGTTATTTGATTTAATGGTCAAACATTGATAACATCTGAGCCATGGACTCCTCTTGTTCAGATCATTTTTCTTTCATAATGGTTCACCAGAACAATTATACGATATTGACAATGTACATAAAAATGTAGACCAGGGGCACAGAAATGTATAGTAATGTTAAGAATAATAAGAGTGAGAATAGTCATGTAATGGAAGCTGTAATGCAAAACATTAAGGGAGCTCTAAATGGTCGTGACCATTTATAGGCTTTACCAATCTCTGGAGAAGAAGAGCTTTATGAATAATAAATTATAAAGATTGAAGAAATCCTCTAAATTTTAAAATATTTCGAATTTTTCTTTATTGATGACATTTTATGGCTAAATATATTTTAAATATTAAAGAAGATGGGTGATAATTTGTTGACAATCCAGTCCATTAACCCGACTAACCGTTTCTTTGGTCGTGACCAGTAAGTACAAAAGCCCATAAAGCTCAATTTTGTAGGTAAAAAAAATATTTTTTTTTCGCAAATATACGCGAAACTTTCGCGATACAACGCGTAACTTTCGCGAATAAACGTGTAATTTTCGCGATATAACGAGTAACTTTCGCGAATAAACGCGAAACTTACACGATATAACGCGTTAGTTTCGCGAATAAACACGTATTTTTCGCGATATAACTCGTTAATTCACGAAAGAAACGCATTTATTCGCAAAATGTTCGCGTTATATTGCGTTAGTTTTGCGTTTAATCGTGATAGTTTTGCGTTTATTCGCGAAAGTAACGTGTTTATTCGCGAAACTTTCGCGTGATATCGCGTAACTTTCGCGTTTTTTCATGGTTTTGATCCTCTGGGATTTATCCCTTAAGAACTTGCTCTGTTTAAAGTGTCAATGTTCCATTATTGACGTGGTTTTTTATTAAAAGAATCCAATAAAAGGAATTTCAATTACAACGGTTCCTATAGGAACACTCGCTCTGTTACTCTTTAATATCGAATCGACTATAACAAAGACTACACAATTATTATACGGAGTTCGAAAGAAATTTAATTTGATTCACCGTTGGACTGCTAGCAGCGGAGATAAATCATTATTAAACGGCAGATGGTTCTAAAATATAGAGTCTCTCGGATTTGAACCGCTAAAGTATTGTGTATATAATTATTGTTTAATATTGTGTCAACATTTATTTATCGATGCATGATAGTTAAAATATTTGTTTTAAAAATTTACATACGTTTTAAGTGACTTTTCAGTAAAGAAAAAATGCAAATGTTTTCGCTTTAAAATTTCAATGTTTACCTGTATTTTTATAGAGCTGTTTTTCTTAAGATATTAATATAGTCTTATATAGCCACGACCTGAGAGTCTTCGTGCATAATATTCTTTGGGTTTGTATTAAAGTTTGCACAACACATAAGTCTGCACAACACATACGTTTGTACAGCACATAAGTTTTTATAACACATGTATAAACAATAACTTGCAAAATAAACCAACAATAAAGTGCAATGTTATGTAAACGAGAAGACTCTCAAAGAACAACTAACTGTGGCGAAATATTAGTTTTCATATTCCGAGCTCAACATTTTTATTATTCTTGCGCGAATCATTGAAATCGTAATGAAAATAAAAGGAAGTTTTTTTGAAAAAGAACATATTTTGATTTTTTGGAATGTTCACACGCGAGCAGCAACCTCCACTGTTACCTCCTGGGAATACTGCAAAAGATTGATTGCTATTGTGAATTCAATTGTGTTTCAAAAACATAAATACATCAACAACTTTCTTTGTTTCTATTTTGTTTTTTATAAAACCTATGAGACCACAAAAACCCAAAACGTTTAATGCAATACAAATGTCCTTATAAACAACGAGTCATCAATTTCGTTGGAAAATATTCACTTTAAAGCCCCTTTAATAAAACAAGGCATGCTCATGTGACCAAAATCAACGTGCTTTTTTTATTGATCATTATTGAATTATTATTAATAATTTTGTCGGCATATTAACACATTTATATTAGACGATTTAAAGCTTAAAAATTTAGAAAATTGCTGCATTTCAGTTTAAGTATACTGAGAAATGAGACGGTGTCCAAGAAATCAGTTTCTCTAACAATTATTATAATATAGAGCTATTTTTACAATATACATGTATCTAATTTTTATTGTAGAAATAATCCTATTGTAATGAATATTTATTTTATTTTTGAATGTCCATGAATTTCCCATACCTACGTTTTAAATTTCATGTTTATATGGAATGAGTTCTTTTTTCTGAAAATGTCTATTAAACATTGTTTCCGTAACCAATCAAATCATGGATCTGAAACCTGTATCCTAGCAACATCAAACTGTTCTAAATAAAGATCATTCGTACATGCTCTTTCCTACAAATAAATGTCTTAATAGCTCTTATATTGTGGTTATAAAATGGTTAAATTAACATTGATAAATTGACCCCACACAGGATAAACAATTAAATTAGTGATAACACTGTGGGCTTTGCAAATCTATGTGATTTTGTTTGTCCTGTATGTATTTCCCCCCCGAACCATTTTAACCCGTTGTGTATTCGCCCCAACTGTGTAAAAATCGGCTTGCGAAGAAAGATCTGTTTAATCTAAATAATAAAAACTGAGTGTGGTTTTAGCTATGAAACGAAATTCAATGAAATAATCGACATGTCAAAATATAGGTTATCATAAAGTTTTAAACCATAGAAGATATAATGATTTACAACCTCAACGACAACAATCCAGATAGGAATAGGAATATTTCATGTTTTTTTTTTATCATTTTCGCTAGCTAATGTAAGACATCACAAATACCCCAAACCCCCTCACGGAAAAGGAAATGCTAGGTGATGAGAGAGAGAGAGAGAGAGACACACACACACACACAGACAGACAGACAGACAGAGAGTTTTGTAGTGTCAAATTCAGTTTTGATTTAGAATTTGAAATTAATTTGATTTGTTACAATCATATATAGACAATAATTAAGCCTCTAAAAGGAGAAAAGAGAGGATGTGGCTAGGGTAGGGCAGACCAACTAGCAAGCTTTAATTTTACATCGACTCTCTCTCTCTCTCTCTCTCTCTCTCTCTCTCTCATCATCTAGCATTTCCTTTTCCGTGAGGGGGTTTGGGGTATTTGTGATGTCTTACATTAGCTAGCGAAAATGATAAAAAAAAAACCATGAAATGTTCTTTAAAGGGATTTGGACACGATTTGACTCCAAATTCTCAAATTTTATTATTCCATTTTCAATGGTTATACTAATAAATATAGAAGTTTATAATGCTATGTTAAAATTTGAAACTCAAATATCAAGTTATAAGCAAGATACAGAATTTAAAATTCTTTGTTTTGTAAACAAAGCTCGAATATTTTCATTTTTATATATTTGTTGTATTTGTGTAAATTTCAATCAAATGTAACATTCTTTTGTTGATGATAGTATTTAAGAAGATATTGAATTAGTTTAAATTGTTTTTACATGTCATTTGGGATTCTCAAGCATTAGTAATTATAAAAGCACAATCCAACACTTTTTACCAAACATAAAGCAAAGAATCATTGACCAATGTATCCAAGAGCAATCATCAAAAATTTTTAGTTCAGAAAAACTTTCATTTTTTCAAAAATTATATATGAGAAAAAGAAGTCCTTATGTTGATATACTCAGGAAAAGATCTGAGAGATCCTCTATTAGTAGAATAAGATTAAGTGCACATAAACTTACAATAGAAAGTGGTAGATATAATGCCACAATTAAGAATGAAAGATATTGTAATGCTTGTAAAACTGGTGCAATTGAAGATGAAACTCTGACATTTTCTTTTTCAATGTAAAGCCTATTCTCATCTAAGGAACAGCTATTTTAGTAATTTTTATAAGATAAGTAAAATAAATATTGCCAATAACTTGGACAAAAGAAAGATACATTTTACATGTATGTTTAAATAGTGAAATACATACTATTTTAAATATTACTGTTAAATTCATTAATGACTGCTTTGAACAAAGATGTCAATTAGACTAAGGAAATGTTAAACTGATCTATATAGATCAGTAAAAATATATATACTGTACATGCAACTATTGTAAACATACAATGATGTTCTTATATATTCATTGGGCTTTTGCCAATTATTGTAATTGTGTTTGTGCCAATAAAATATTTGTATTTGTATTTGTATATAAGCTCTATACAACGTATTAATGAACAAGTTTACAATTGTTAATGAATACATTTTAAGTTTTAAAAGAGATTGACTGACCCCAAACAGATTGCTACTCAAGCGTTCTGATTACATTACAATACTGTTACAGATTTGAAAAACAATAAACCCAACACCACTATACTCCAAGTAATCTCGAACGTCATCGGGATACTCAATATAACAACATCACATGCGCTTTCTCCAACAGTCAAGCGTTGTCATATTGACGGTCTGATAGGATCGCTTTGCAGAAAACTGAGGCCAAGAGAAGAGCTCTCCTTGATACAAGTAAGTGGTTTTCAGATTTTTCTTTTAATCAGATCTTGTTAAACCCAAGGTGACAATTCAGACAAATACTTGTATCAAGTGATTCAATTTATTTGATATAACGTGCGTAGAGTAGCTTGCTACTGGCATTGGAATTTTCAAATTTTAAAAATGATCATGCGACTTAAAAGTCTCTATTGATCTTGTAAAAACGATCATTTGGTTTGTGATTGTTTTTGTCGGTCTATGTGTACGTGCTGGTAGTTGTTTAGATATTTTGAGAGTAATCATTCATCCAGTTACTTGATCTGTCTTTGTGATAGAATTCAATGATTGAATTCAACAATCACTAGTCTGTCCCAAGATATTTATGCTGCATATTTGAACAGTTTTTAATAAAAATACACATACCTGTGACTGAAGTGCAATTAAAATCGATGAAAGGGAAAATTCCAAAGATAACTTCATTCACACATTATCATATTTCCCTCGTAAAAATTCACAGGAACGAAAACAGATTTCCTACGGAGATTTATAATGGGGAATGTTGACATCTTTTCTCCATTCGGAAATACTCGGGACCCCTCGCGCAATTTTTCAACGTTATCATCCGGGCGTCTTCATCTCCTTGGCAATGGAAAAACCTCGTACACTTTTTATTCTTAGCCGTGTACTGATACCCGACAAGCTAGAGGGGGCGTTTCAAAGGGGAAATCTTGGGATTTTTTCATACTATTGAATGAACATCGTCTGAACCAAGAGGTATTTATAAATATTGAATAATTTAAGAAAATGTGCGGCAAAAATATCTTGGGACAGACTATAATAATGATTAGATAAATAGAAAAGATTGCATGTATATAAAACCTGTAATTAATGAAATCTTAATATCTTTAAGACATAGTATATATAATTATGTAAGGAAACTCTGCATCACAAATATGCATCTGCTGAAAGGCTTATATTAATAATATAATAGTATAAAAAAGTATTTTTTTTTGCTTACAGTAATATAAATTGTTATATTCAGTAGTATATTCCCACTATATAACTCTATATAGACGAATAGTCAATAACTGTAATATTAGCTCGTCCGAAAAATATTGACCGGTCAATATTTTTTTGATATTGACCGGCTAGGAATAATATCTAGAGAACATTCCCTCTATTTCAAATAATCGCCTCTGATTTGTTGATTCGTAAACGGTGACGTAAATAATTCTTCGCGACTCCAAAACAAGGTGACGTCATAATAGACAGTCAGTCAAGGCAAGTAAATAACTGACGCACAATGCAATGGTTTTGCTATCTTAACGAATATAAGGATTTGCGAATTACTGTGAAGTAAAATCAGGTAGAACACCTGTCTGATAATTCTTACGGTCGGCGGAATATCACAAGTGACTGTTTGATGCTGAGGATATTTTGGAAATGAACTTTGCACAAAATTGAATTCGTGAATTCTTTGTTGAGCTGAGAAATTTACGGCGATCTGTTTTTAATTACTTTCTTAAATTTTGGTGTGTTTCTTCATATAACAAAACAAATTTTGACTGTGTTTTCGGGCAACATTGATTATATTAGCCCCCTTGGGACAAAAATATTGCCCTCCGCTTCGCGTCGGGCAATATTTCGTCCCTCGGGGGCTAATATAATCAATGTTGCCCTCAACCCCAGTCAATATTTGTATAATATAAAATATGTAAGCAATATTCATAACATAATTAAATAGTCTTAAAACAAACTCAACTATTTCAAGATAAACATATCAAAAGGTTTTTTTTCTTTCTGCAAAGAGACGCGTTGAAAAACATTTGCAATTGATAAAGCAAATTATATGTATTATTCAGACCATTTGAATAGACTATTATATAGAAATCCTTTTTAGATAATTTTCAGAAATATCTAAAATAAAAAAATAATACTCTTAAAAAAACGGTATTTTTGTCATGAAACAAATTTGAAGAATGGTGAAGAAGGCGTGCAAAATGCCCATATGAGGAATGATCAGATACTTCAAAATTAAAATATCATTAAATCTGATAATTAAAAAAAATAATTAAAAACAGTGTATATTTGACGTAACATCGGTTTGTAACCCTTAAATATTTTAAATACTTGTAATAGTTTAATTTACGCAGGCGTATGCGAGTAAAAACCTCCAAAAAGTGTCATTTTTTAAAACTTCAATGCCTTTTCTTTTAAAGAGTGGGTCTGAGCTCCATATTTATATATCATACTGATTATAGTTAGAAATAACCCTTTTGTAAACTTGTAGTATAACATATCAAATATATTTAATTGAAAAAAATGTTAAAATTGACATTGTATTTTACGACTAAACCAAATGGGCAGTTGCGCCATCTTATTCCCCCATCTTTTTAAGGGTTTAAATATTTCACATACATATGGTCGTCAGGATGAAACTTATCATGTTAATTAATCAGAACAGGGTAAAAACAGGAAATACAATAAAGTACGCAAAGAACAGAAACTACTTCTGACTCTTAACCGTAACAGTCATTTTTCTTTGGAGTTTCGTCATCAAAACTTTGATGTAAATGCTACAATAAGCAGAGTACTTAATAAATATTGACCTGAATTCAAGTTTGTAGGGAATTATCTGCGAGTGACCGCCTATCTGAGTGTCTTTTATGTTGACGGAAAGGGTCCCTTGTTTATAACTTTGTTGTTCTTAAATATAAATAAGTTATTTCGATCATATAAATTCAAAAGCCAATATGAAGCTACGTAGACCCTACATTTAAGATGGCACTGAGAAGGATGGACCAATGAAGAGGATATTAAGATACTAAGACTTCGTGGTAAATAGTAAACTTTGATGACATTCAAATCAATTGACATTGCTTCTCTATTTGGGCCTTTAAAGATGATAAAAGAAAATTACTTCAAAGCATTTGATCTGCTACCATTGTATTGCGTTCATTTCAATTCAGTTAGCTACATGTATAAAAAATCTTATATGCAAAACTCCCTTAATTTTATGTGATTTTATGCAGTTCTGAATTGCTATCATATGACCTTGACGATAAGAGGTAATTAGGAAATTAAAACTCAACAGGAAAGTATCTATTTTACAATGCGACTTTGATACTGTATTATCTAAGTTGAATTTCAAAGACAATCAAAGTACTGATAGTACTGAAAAGCGCTTAAACCCCTTCACGGCGATCCCGCTGCGTCCTCAAATAATGTAAAACGCCAAGGTAATCGCAGTAGAGTCTCCTACAGCGCCGTAACAGCGCAGCGGCATCTTCGTTCGTCGCGGTTTGATCGCCTAGAACGCCATGCGACGGCTCGCACTTTGAAAATGCACAGAATGCGCGCCTGCGTTCTGATAAACACGCCGTTGAAGCGTAGTGAGGTCGCAGTGACAACGCCGTAAGATCTCCAACAGCACCTCAACAGCTTCGTTTGAGCGCTCAAGAAACGCAGCTAATCGCAGTGTAGACGCAGTGATAAGTCAATTGCGCTTGCACGGAGACCTTTCGGAGTCCTTTGGGATCTCACTGCGTCTCTATCGCGCTCTCACTGCACATCTACAGCATTTTAACAAGTTGTTTTTCATTTGGTTGCGTTCACATAGCGGCACCAAAGAGCTGTTGCTGCGTTTATCGCACTCTTTACGTTTCTTCTGCGTTTATTAGCGTTTGTACCGCGCTCTCACGGCGTCTCTAGTGCGTTGTCATCAAGACTACGAAAACTCGAACAATGGCTGCTGTACAATAGCAAACGATGTAGTAATTATCAAACTGGATGTGGATGACTATGTAAAAAGTAGCATTTGCTAATATTCCAGGACCTATCAAAGGACATAGATGAAATTAATAACGGATTTTTTTTGTAGACCTAACTACTAAGAGTTTTGTCCTAGTCATATTCTTTCACAAATTATTTAGAGAGTAGTTACGTTTCAATTATTCATCAAAACAATTTTTTTTTCATCATTTATTTACTAGTTGTAAATTCCTGTATGCTTCCCATACAATTGAACAACTTAACATTAATCTACCAAGAACGTCTTGTGGACGCAGTCAGCGCGCAAAGCACGCCGTGGACACGTGGTAAAAACTCCTAGCACGTCATGAGCGCTCGGCGGACACTCGGCGAGAGCGCAGTCAATTGCCAAGTAGGACTCTGTGGAAACGCAGTTACACGCTGTGGGAGCTCCGTAAGAACGCTTTGGTCGCGTCAGGACGCCGTGACATCTCCATTTGTAAAATTTTAAAATAAAATTGTACATTTTTTCTGAATTTTTCTTGCGATCCTACGGCGATTCAATGAAATTTACAACGTCGTGAACACGCCGTGGGAACGTAACTTGGTGTGACAGGGCCTTAACCTACAGCTGTAGCTTGGTTCTAAATTAATTCACTTTGTTCAAACTTATTTGGAAAGAATGGATTTGATTTTTCTACATTTCAACTTCTATATTTCCTCATTACTGCGTGGCACCAACTGCAATGCTGTACATAAGCCCGCATATTCGATTCACAAAATCCCGTGCAATTATGTGCATGAACTCCTGAACTGGTTCCCTAACCTGTTTAAATGATGTATATTTCTGCTCATAGGGCCGTTATTCAATGCACCGGAAGTAGGAGTCTAACAACAATAAAGCATTGAGCTATGCTTACCGCGTTAAAAACATTGTAGCAATATATATATATATATATATATATATATATATATATATATATATATATATATATATATATATATATATATATAGATGGATGAATAAGACGTACAAAATGACTATACACGGACGGATAAGATACTGAAAAATTGAAATATCAATAAATCTGATATTAAAAAAAAGTATTTGAAACAAAATATATTTAACACATCATCGATATTTAACCTTTAAATATGTTCAATACTTAAAATATGTTGACTCAAGCAGGCATATACGTATCAAAATCTCCAAAGAGTGTCATTTTTTTAAGAACCTTTCTGTATTTTTCTCATAGTCTAAATAAGAACTGATGGAAAACAAACTGATTTCAATTGACAAAAAATGTTGAGAGATGACCCTCTATACGTTAAAATATCACTATGTATAAAAAAAATTGAACGTTTTGAAAAAATTAAGTAAATTCGTGGCAAAAGTCACACATAGTATTAAAACAGAAAACCTAATTTGTTGTGTCTGAAATGGCTCAGTGGTCAGAGCACCATACTTAAAGGGGCATGGTAACGATTTTGGTCAAATTCTATTTTTATGTTTTTGTTATTCACAATGCTTTAGAAATGCATTTCTAATGATTAAATACAATTTGAGAGTCATTTGTAGAGTTATAAGCAAGATACAGGGATCACAGTTCTTTGTTCTTTAAACAAGGCTCGTGCCCTGTTTTGTCTACATAGGTTCAATATACCAGTAAAAAATCTTTTCCCAGCTTTTTGTCTATCTTTTTATTTATTTTAAGCATATATAAATCGTTCCTAACGTTTAAGACATTCGTTTTAGGTTTAAAACTGAAATTTTTACTTTAACGTTTTGTTTACATAGAGAAGAATTTCAAGCTAGTCGCTTATAACTCAACGAATGACAATCAAATTTCGGTTGCCTATTTAAAATGCCTTTCTAAAGCATCGTAAATATTAAAATCAGAAAAATAATTTTTGACTAAAATCGTGACCATGTCCCTTTAAGCTTACCTTATACAACTAGGATTTTTATGTTGTGGGTTCGATGTCACCAAAATAACATGTTTATGCAAAGATCAACTTAAATAAAAAACAGAACTAACTCTTATCAAGGGTTTCCATATTTTAAAATTGAACTAAACCCCCCGATTTTAAAGGTTAAATCTCGAAAGGCTGCCTTTCTTTTTGAAACTTCACGATAAAAATAAAATAGGTTTAACAATATTGTCAATATAATGAAAAAAATTCAAAAAATTCCTTCCATCAATTTTGTTATCGATAAACAAAACGTCGTGTTCTAAATGGTTTATTTTTTTTATATTTTTATTTCTCAAATATTGGTGCTAAGGAACATTTATTCAGAACGATGAATTACAGACTCCTCGACGAACAACTGAAATCACTATTAGTAACGATCATGAATAATGTATCTTAATGGTAAAATGTGATATGATGATGCATTATCTATCAATATTTAAATCAAGCAAGAGTAGTATAAATCTTCTTGTCTAATTAGAGAGCGTTAGTTCGATAACATCATCAGGACCGAAGATACCAAAGCGAATTGTCATAAACCAGAAGAGAAAATACACTTTTATCAAGCAGAACCCAGAGCGTGGAATCAGAGGCAGATTATGGAAGAATGTAACTTTCCCCCATATCCTACGGACGGTAAGAGAGAGAGAGAGAGAGAGAGAGAGAGAGAGAGAGAGAGAGAGAGAGCATTTCAATTTTCAAGTGAAAATTTCACGAGTTTTACTATGGTAACCATTTTAATAGTTTGAAGATTCGAATTAAAAAAGTAAAAATGAAATTAACAGAAACCGAAACATCATAATTATCGCTTTTTTGTGGATATTATTTTAGATCAATGTAAATTAACAAGTTCAGGCACCTTATGCAAAAAAATTACCAAATCTTTTTTTTTTAAAACTTCAAGGTAATCATAGTTCTCCCAAATGGTTCAGTGCAATAAATTGATGTCATTATTTTCTAATAACATCAATTTCTATACTCTCTAATTGCTATAAATAATTAATTTCACCCGCATTGGGTTCGGTTTCACAATTCATTTGTGAAACAAAATGTGTTTGAACAATTTATGTTAAATCAATCAACTAAAATCAAGGTGTTGGGATTGTCTTTGTGTTTTGCCCCCGTAGTTTAAATCAAACAATTTACAAAACTGTGTTCTTTTTGCTGTGTGAACATATTAAGACATTGCCATGTATTAACTAAATTAAATAATATTTTGTTGGCGTGTAATGAATATCCCGATGTGGATAATGAATATGTATGAATCTGTTGAAAATTGAATAGAGTATGCGAACGATTAATAAGCGCATATTTGAAACTGGTCGTGACTATCTGCATATTCGGAGAATTTAAATGAAATAATATATACAAATAATAGTTATTAGAAAATCTGCATTTAAAAATGTCTCGTAACTTTTTAACAATGCTAAAAACGCAAATGTGGTGAATAAAACCATATGACTTGTCATTGACTTGACACTACACATGTTACCCGAGTTAAGTAGATGTTCATTATTACACAGAAATTTTCATTTCAAACGAACTTAATTGTGTAATCATAGATTAAAATGTTACGAAAAATAATTATAGTTTATTCAGATCGGTTTGTAATGGTAGCTGCACGGTTATCAGGTACCAAATAAGGTTTCTTGTGAATATTGTCTTTATTGTTAAAAAGTAGCATCCCCTTCATATACTCATATATTTATTATAACAGATCACTCCAAATATAAACAGGAAACATGATTAGTTCGACAGCTGGTAAAATTATATGAATGTTTCTTGTTCCACATGTACAGTAGTTGGCCATAAATGAGTTCGCAAAATGGCCGACGTTTATGTAAGTCTCGTCATCTGCTGAATTTTTTGGACCAATTATTTATAACAACAAAGTAAAAATGACTTAGCCGACATATGTGTTACTGTGTATTATATCCTTGGGAGTGAAATAATCATAGAATTTTCTAGGTTTAGCGATGTACAGGCTTTGTATTGAATAAAACGGGAGACTACTCAAAATGTAAGCAACGACTCTTCCTAGGTCACGAAAAATTCAGGTTTCATTTTTTGACCTTTGTACTTGTGTAATCAATATTTTTCCTATGGTTTAATGATATTAATGTCTGAACGTTATGTATGCCCAAAATTGTGTTGATATTGTGTTCCTTTACGATCTAATTGGACATAAAATTTGTGTTATCTTTTTTTGACAAACTATCGGCGATTTGTAAAGTGCCGAACAACGACTGGTGAGAAGCAGTCTGATTACGGTTTTATTCAACACCATAGACTCTGATCTTGCAGTAAATCAAGCTTTTCAGTTCTTAAAAGCATATTTTCTGTTATTTCTTGAGACTCTAAAACGGCATTCGGTCACCTAGCGGTGCCCTTTTTCAACAACTTTTACTTCGAGTTACAATTTTAGCCCTACTCCGGTCTTTAGTATTTTAAAGCTTTACCTCACAGTTTTTGCTGTATATTCTGATCATCCTTACAGTTTAAGACATTAAAAAATCCAACATCTGACATCTGTATGAAGATTTGTTTCTGCCTTCCCCTTATTTTTTTTTCCGATTGGGTGCCATGTCGGTTTGCAGACGATAATTGTTTACCAAAGGGGGATAACTTAAAAATAACATTGGCGAAAGCAGTAAAAAAGTCGGAGAATCACCGGACGATTTTTTGATTCTGGTTATTGAAGAAAATAGGCTTTATTTTCTTTTTTAAATCTACTTTACAGAATAAAAGTATGTTACGGCGGCCATTTGCGAACTCATTTATGGCACGCGACTGTACATATGGGAAAAAAATCCAATATTAGCATACAGCTTATATTTTATTCATAAATTTTTATTCAAACAGATTTAACAAACTATAAACGTGAACAGAAAACGAAACGTAATTGGATCATTAATATTTCAAATTATTTCACGATTTAATTGGTTCATCAATCTAAAAATGCTTGAATTTTTAAGTAAATCAATAATAGTTAAGAGACAAAGGGAATCTTAAATTAAACTTATTTGAGAATGTGTGATTGTATGCGTGTCCTGTATGAATACAGAATGAGAAACCAAAGTTTGACTGCGAGTTCCTATGAAAAAAATGTTCCTATTTAGACAGTGGCAAACAATCCAACCTAAATACATGTAACACAGTACTGACAGAATGAATACATAAATTTCATAATATACACTCACAATATTGAGTGCTCTACATCCTTACTAGGTGAATTATATTGCAACGCCACCTTTGACGTGCAGTGTTGGAACTACACTCTAGCGGGAACAACAGCCCGTGGGGCGTGTCCAGAGAACCATCAATTTTCTATACTTTTTGATGATCCGGAAGGTAAGGAAATTCACCTTACAGAGCATTACTTAATGAGACATGAAGATTTCGTGCTAATTTAGAAAATACACAATGTCCAATCAGTCCAAGAAGAACAATGATTTTTAAAGCCATTGATAACAAAAGCTCTAGAAACGGTCGAAATGAACTTAAGCATGAACTATTTCATGGTTTACAGGTTATTCCTACAGAAAATGTGAAACGAACGGTCAGTGGGGCAGACCAAATTATATGCCCTGTGTTTCTCCAGATTCCATAAAAGAAATTACAAGTGATGTATGCCAAAACTTTTAAAAAGAATTGGATTTTTTATGCATTCTTTACATCAACTTCACGATCAATTTATTTGATTTGAGGTTGAAATAAGGAAAATATTGTTTTATAACTTTGATAGGACAAACAATATATATGATAATTAATAATTAGTTTAGCTCTAATTAATAGTTAAGATATAGCAGATAACAATATGCCATAATATTGGGTAATTCAACATAACTAGGATAAATTTAAACACAATAATGAATTTAACATTTTCAAAATTTTTTATTAATTGGAGAAACCGATTGGAGTATGTCGGGTTTCTTTGATATCTATATTAACACAACAATGATGACATATTTTACGTTTTAATTTTAGAGCACGCACTTACCGATAATAACGTATATCTACATCAGTGGATACGCATTATCAATATTGCTTCTCGTTATTGCATTGATCATCTTTGGAAAATTCAGGTATGTATAATAGTAAACTTATCATGAGTAGAAAAGTCTGATATGTCAGATATAACTTTCTCACCTGGCCCAATAGGCAACGTGAATTTATGCTATCACGTGGTGTTATTGTCATTTGAAAATCGTTTTTCCTACAACCATTGATTGAACTTTATCTAACTGTTTCGCTGCTGTGTGATTCATTATGGCTGAAAACGATCCACTTTTTTCGACTCGATGAAAAACATGAAGCTACTTTAACTAGAACAACAGCTACATGCATATAAGTAAAGTTCTTGCCATCGACTCTATATAGATCTACAAAATATTACTCTAGTATATTAAAAAATATCAGGAACATATGAGAATTGTTAATTGAAACATTTATATTTACTTGAGAAGGTTGTAGCATGCTATAGATAACATCATTAAATGTGATTTCTAAAGTGATTTTTTGTTGTTTCTTTTGAACTGTGTAGCAACTTTCTAAAGTGTCGTCAATGATAGAGAGTTCTCATCAATTTACATTTCGTCAACAGAATGTAGCCTAGAACAGATCTGTTTGTGTCCGTGGATCCTCTTGTTCATAACATAAAACAACCTGATATATTTTCAGACAACTCTGGTGCAAACGTGTCTTTATTCATTCCAATTTGTTCTCAGCATACATTCTGAATGGATTTCTATGGATTGCAGTTTACACAATACCGACGGTTTATACCCGTCTTTCGGTAAATATGTGACTGTTTATACATTGACTCACATTTGATACACAAATATGCATGGAACAGTTTTCCTATCCACGGGTCTTTGGGACATTTTTGTACTTAAATCAAACTCTTTTCCCAGAATGCTTTGACTTTCCTTGGATTGTACACCCTGACATGCTGTTACGGGTGGATGCTGGCCGAGGGA
The DNA here is from genome assembly GCF_963853765.1 of Magallana gigas. NCBI lineage: Eukaryota > Metazoa > Mollusca > Bivalvia > Ostreida > Ostreidae > Magallana > Magallana gigas. Next base: position 46,398,479 of record NC_088859.1, on the reverse strand, counting down.
ATATTCTTGCACTTCTGTTTGGCGAACGCTTTTTCTAATAAGAAAACTCTGGTGATTGTTTGTTGCATCGTCGGGTGGGGTAAGTATGTGTATTCAACTCCATACCAAAAAAACTTATGTAGTAGAATAACCAAGAAAAGGAGACCAAATATAACAAACAAATTAGCATTTTTGCAGACATGATCAACTACAATGACTTTCAAATTTAGTAATTAAATTTGTTCTAGTCATAACTCTTGAGTAGGAAATATATTTACTAATGTCCCTACTCTGCAAAAAAAAAGAGAAACGAAAGAAATTGATTGTTTTGAACGTATATTATTTGAACGCTCACTGTTGCAGAAAAGTTGAGTCTGAGTCATTGTCAGTGAAATAATAAATAGTCACGTGTTCAAAAGAAGGCCTTTCTTTGTAATTGTATCGTACTAATACCCAGACCAACCACGGTAAATAAACAAAGAGAAAGTTTATGCTCGTTAATGCATAATTATGCAAAATACTTACAAGTAGTTAACCTCAGTTATGGCAAGGATTAGGGCCCTCATACCCCAATTCATAAATATCACCTTTATCTATTATATTTTACATTAGCTTACTAAATGAAAAGTCATTTTGAAATCTGATAAACCCTCTTTTGTTTTGTCTGGGCCCTGAAGTGCGTACTTTTTTGGTTGTCGTCTTTGTAGCACACAAATAAAAAAAAAAAAAAAAAAAATGATGTTCGCTTTTAATCTTAATTGCTATATGTAGAGGTAGAGAAGATTTCTTTAAAATTGGCTTTTACGGCTTTTATAATATTAAACTCTATTTCAATTTTCATAATTCTATTAACTTGTATTTCAGTTTGTCCTGCCATTTCAGCGGGAACATATGCAGTTGCAGTGTTGATGGAAGAAGAAGGATCAAATATCAAGTAATTTTAAATTTAAACAAAATATCGCTCATATAATTATTCATAGTCAAGGATTTATTTCATCTTTAACTGTTATTTAAATCTTGGCAAACAGAAACATGTTTAAAAGGGATTGTTTATTCATATATAATAGATATATAAAAGATATTGGTAGAAAAATAGATTCGAAAAGAAGAACTGTTATTTGTGTTAGATTTTGACAGAAAAGGTTCCAACCTATTGTTTGTTTCTAGGTATTTGCCGAAAAATATGGACTATCTATGGATAATACTTGTCCCTATCATCTTTTCTCAGTTGGTACGTCCACGTTTTTACTTTATCAATATACGTTAAAATCAATATGCTTTCCCTAAAATGTTATTTTGTTTACAAACTTTATAGGGGTAACCCGTTCTATGTTTTGTATACTAGACTAATGCGCTATCAAATGAAGATGTTGTCTGAGCAGTTGCATTGATATCGAGACAAAAAGAATGTAAAAAGCTCTTTTAAATTAATTTCATAGATGATATTAAACTTGCCTTTTTGGGAGTTGATTTTAATCAACTCTCCTATGCACTTACCCGGGCAAAGCGAAATGAAACAGTGTTTGGACCTTAGCACAAATCAATACCGCCGACAACACTTAGTTCTTGAAAATAATCGATAAATTCGATGCTATGTATTCTGAATCATTGATTTCAAGAAAACTTATATATTAATACCATGAAAATAGTAAGATTTTAAATTGTACAAACAGTTCAGATATTTTTTAAAGTCGTATGTATTCCTACGCTAGAGTTCAATGTAGTCTCGTTCAACCAGACGCTTGGCTGTCTCCGTTAATATCCGACAAAACAGAGTCTCTCTTGCTTGTCGGAGATAAATGGAGACAGATGAGCGTTTAGTTGAACAAGACAAGAGTTCCATCTTGCATGGATCCATACAATTTCTCAGAAATATTTCGTACGCGTCGATCTCCTCTATTTTAAAATTGACGTCGAAGGTATGAAGCAACACAATCTGCTGCTCTTTCTTCAAACTCAAACTTCACCGTTGCCTCTATTGTAGTGATGAGATGGGAAACAGGAGAGAACTAATATATATTATTGTTTATTGATATATTTGATATTAAAACAATTGTGTTTTAGCTCACCTGAGCTGAAGACTCAAGTAAGATTTTTTGGTCAAAATTTGTCCATTCTTTGTCGTCGTCAATGTTGTCGTTTGCGTCATAAACTTTTCCACATTTTCATCCTCCTCTCCAGAACCACTGAGCCAATTTCAACCAAACTTGGCGTAAATCATCATTTTGTTGAAGTGTTTTCAGGTTTGCTTAAATGAAAGGCCAGGTTCCATTAAGAGGGAAGATAAATTTGATTTTTGATAAATTGTTGATATTTTTCAAAAATCTTTTTCTCGAATACCTTTTGGCCAGAAAAGCTGAAACTTGTGTAACCATCCTCATGAAGGTAGTGTCAATTCAAATTTATCAAAATCGTGATCCCCAGGGGTAGGGTTGGAGCACAATGGGAGGGTGGTTCAATTTTTTTCATAGAATTTTAAAGAGAAAATACTCTTTAAAAAATCAACTTGAAAACCAATTGCCCAGAAAAGCTGTTGCTTGTATGAAATCATCCTTAGGTAGTGTAGATTCAAATTTGTTAAATCATGATCCCTGGGGGTAGGGTCGGCCACAATGGGGGTCAAATTTTTACATAGGAATATATGGAGAAAAATCTTTAAAAATATTCTATATCCTAAACTTAAGGTAGTGTAGATTCAAGTTTGTTCACATCATGATCCCAAGGAGGGTGGGGCAACTAGATGGTGCTGGCAAATTTTAACAATGTTAACGTCGAGGGAGAGGAGAAATTCTTTTGAAAATATTTTCCTCAAAATTCACTTGTCCAGGGAAGTTTAAATTTGTGTAAAAGTATCCTCAGATGATATAGATTCTAGTTTTTTCAGACACATCATGATCCATATGGAAAGGGTTGGGCCAAAATGGAAGGGGGGGGGGTTCTCAATTTAAAAAAAAATCTTTTCAACATTTTATTCTCTACTACGATCTAAGTTTTGAAGATATTTTGTTCGTTACACTTTAAAGATAGTTAAAATCTTTTCTGATCAATTATGGCTATTTTTTCTAAGGTGAGCAATGTGGCCCCTGGGCCTATTGTTTGAAATTTCTGTATATTTTTTTTTATTTGTTATCAGACTTTGTTGAGTACCAATGTTGTTTACATATTACAGTTAAACATAATATTTCTGATCAACATCATAAGAATACTGCGATCTCAAGTACAAAGGGAGGACAATAGAAACTCATTGCGATACAGGTAAGAATAGAATTATACATTTATGATAGTTTCCAAATTATTCAAATACTGTTGCACAGTCAAGTATATTTGTAAATCTCAACTGGTTTTATTAATTGTTTGGATGTTTCATTTACTTGTTTTTCCGGGGGTTTTTATTTGTTAGAAAAATTGCCCGCGCCATCCTAATTCTGATACCTCTCATGGGGTTGCAAAACCTCACAAAGGCAGTGAAGATTGACTCGGTCTATTTTAGTTACTTCGCTGCAGTCATATCATCTTACCAGGTCTGTCTTTTAAAATAGAAGATATTTTTAAAAATACTATATTATAATACTGGTACATGTATCTTGTTTAGTGTTTACACACGGTAACAGTGTTTGGTAATTGCATGTCACAGAGATTTATCTGTTTTTATTAACAGTTGTGCTGTTTATAAAATATTTTTTTTAAACGAATTTAATGAACAAAATGTTTCCTTTAACAACACATCCTGTTTTGTATCTGTTTTATTATTTATGAAAACAACAGTTTTTCTTTGCTATCTGTTTTAGGGAGCTGTTGTTGCTGTTTTGTTCTGTTTCCTGAACAGAGAGGTAAATTGTACATTGCTAATCAACACATTACAAATATAGAATCCTTTTAACTCATTCAACTTTTCACAATATATAAGTGTATTTTTCTCTTATAATAGATATTGCAATGCGTATCTTAATACGAAAACTTATTGAGGATATCTAAATGGAAAAAAAAATAGTTTTTTGCTTTTAACCGCAACAATAGAGTCTGCTTGGCTATTACATTTTAAACTGAACTTATTTTCACAAAACTATCGTTAGATTAACCATTAGACATAATCCTAAGATATGATTTATGACAATCATATGAAATATCACTTCCTTTATAGAAAATTATCTTAAGGATTAGAAATCTTTTGAATAATTCTTAACACATTTCATGCTTGCATATACTAAAAAAATGATTGCAAATTGTACAAACATGTTATACTTGCACCAACGATGTTTTCAATTTTCTCATATTTTAGTTTTAAGATAGTGTATTTTACTAATTGTAATGAGTTCATCTTCTTTTACAATGTTATGAGCCAAATTTCTAATATGATCGGTGAAAATAATGGACATATGTTTTTCATAATGAATGAGAAGGTTCACATACTCCACTTTCCCTCATTACTTGACATGTTATGTTTTGCATAATGAATGGAAAAGTTTGCATAAATATATCCAACAAAAATAATGAAAGGACTTAAATGTGAAAAACATCACATTTGATATTTCCTGCACTCGTTATCAACAACACAGATTTGAAAAAAAAAAATAAACATGAAAGAGTTAAGATCGGTTATGTTGACATTAAAGAAAACTGACTGATTGACTGACTGACTTTATGAATGAATTGACGGACTGACGGGTCAAAACATTATATTAACATACCTTATTGCATGGAGTATAATTTACGGAGTAATAGTTTTGTAAAGGAGGCGTGGTAGTCAACAAATTACCAATCAGAACTCTCTAGGTATTACTATTTTAGCTATAAACTATTAATAGGTGAAGAAATATTGCATATATTTTAGGTTTACAATTCTATTGTTTTACTTATCTTAATACGGAAATATTCTTCTATGGGAGATAAATATAATCTTAAAATGGCGACAACCATCCAGCCATGTCACACGTCATAATGGGTTTATTTTAATAATGAACCATTGCCATTGATGATGCCTATCATGATTTCCGTAGTCCTTAGCCTGGAAACATACACGCCTACATTATCTTACATATGATAGATATTGATTTTGTAGGTTTTAAGAGCTATGGACAATAAGATTACCACTTGGAGAAGACTTTCTGCAAGTTTGTCGAGGGGATCAGATAAATTTTCCATTATGTTCAACATAAGAAGAAGTAGTAGCAACCAGAATCCTAGCGCCGAAAAACTGGAACCAGACCCTCTCCTGTAAAGACATGTTGTCACCTCTTACCCAACCGAGGTCCCTACGAACAGCAAATAGCCACACTGTTTCTTACTGGAAATTTGTTCAAGAAAAATCTCTGCTGTCCAAGACATAGCTTTTTTCCGCTGTAATATTGATATCCGTCTATCCGCTTCCATTTCTCGGTTTCTCTTTTAAACCTCGAATAGGAGCAGGTCGTCAACCATGGCTAGCGAAAATCATCTCTCATGAATCCTAAAATTGTAGAACAATGCACGAAAATTCTCCCTCCTTTCCTTGTGAATATATAATATTTATGTTCATCTGAAGACGGATGTTTAAATCCAGAAAGCGCTTGTGAAATAGGATTTTTGGAACTGTGCATGTGTTTCTTTGTTTAATTCATGGACGCAATGTTTCTATTTCAATGTACTTTAACATATTAGAAAAAAATATATACTAGTACCTAGTAAAGTATATGTATGTTAATGATTATTTTATTGTTTTTCAAATAAAACTTGATGTATGTTGTTTTGAAATGATTAAATTGGTTTTTTTTTAATCCTTTAAAAACATGAGGGGCTCAGAAACATGAGATGTCGTTGTAAAATTTATAATCATGCTTATTACGTTATTATTGTATAATTGTACTTTACATTGTAAATCGTATACTCTTTTTGTAAATAAAGTCGTATTTTACAAGAGGGATGTTTGTACTGTTTAAAGTCAATTAACTTGGAGTCCGCACAAATGAGAGAGGATCAAATACATTATCCTTGGATTGTGGGGTGGTTATGTTGCTCTTTCGATTGTGAAATCAAATATAACATCGAGTTGTTGGGGTATTTTTGGAGTTGGGTTTTGTGATACTTGTACATAAATGTTTGAGAGAAGCGCATCATGATCCTTAATTTTGCATTTGGATGCTATCTTCACCAGTCATATGACTGTACTAAAGGAATATAAAAGTCAATCTATCTAAACCAAAATCCTCTAACAGAAGTAAACTAACTCGTATGACGTATGATATTTTAAATTGAACAATTTTGTTTAATGTGAAACCGTCTCTGGTTAATAAGAAAGTGTAAACATGCAATCAATTTATGTTGAGCTCTTTAAACGTGAATATTAATTAATAACTTTCGAAATATCAAGGTCGATGATTCCAAGGACATTAAAGGGACATGGTAACAATTTTTATCAATTTTTTTTTTTGATGTTTACAATGCTTCTGAGATACAGTTTTAATAGTCAACAAAAATGTGAGTGTCATTCGCTTAGTTATAAGCGAATTAAAGAGATTACAATTCTTTTCTATATAAAGCTTTTGTGTATATTTTGAACGTTGAAGTAAAAAATCCGGTTCTCAGACCTAAAATGAATGAGGTAAACGTTAGGATCTATGTATTTATGCCTTAAATGAATAAAAAAGACAAATCAGTTTGATAAAGAACGTTTACTGGTATATTGAACATATGTAAACAAACAGGGCGCGAGCCTTGTTTACATGACAAAAAATTGTGATCCTTTATTAGGGTCTTCTATTTCCAACGGAAGACCCTCTTGTTTTTCTTCGGTTTCTTTTTATTATTTTATTTTTTTTATTCTTTTCTGACTCCTTCTCGGCTTTATATCTCAAAAAGTTTTCATCCGATTTCCATGAAATTTTCAGAGTATTTGTAAAGTTATATGCCTCAAAGATTTTTAAGTTTCAGCATTTACATCACTTCCGTTCAAATTTGATGGCTATTTTTAATTTGTAAAAAAGTGATTTTGTCCGGAGGATTTCTCCACAACCTTTAAAGATATCGCTTTGAAATTTTTACTGATGATAGATGTATCAATTCTATGGTGTACAGGGGGGTTTAAAATTTTATTCATCGATTTTGTTCAAAACCGGAAGTAGTTCCAATTTTTGTAAATTTTCATTTTTTTAAACAAAATAAGACAATTCTAGAGTCTTATAGAACTTGCCATGGTATATTCAAATCTGAAATCTGTTTCAAAATCAGACGATGAATTGCAGAGATATTGGGGATTAAAAATCGGTTTTTCCGGAAATTTTGATTCCGCGTTCTTGGTTTAAAAAATAGCGTAAAGTTCAAAGTGAAATTAAATCGTACCAAAAATAATTTGATTTTTGTTAACTCTTACTTTGACATGTTCGGATTTTTTTGTTAAGTTGTTCTTGAAATCGTGAAGGTTTTTGTTAAAATGACTTAGAATCATTCGAATTTTGTTAAATCGTACCAAGAATTATTCTATTTTTTTTGTAGTTACACTTGTTATTGGTTTAAGGGTGTATTCTTGTCATCAATTTTTACTCCAAGTGGGTCTCCATATATGAACATGTCCTAAAATTTAAACTGTTACAATTTTCAACAAAACTTCTAAAATAAATAAAATTAATCATATTTTACACAAGAAACCATTACTATACTCTGTCCCGAGTTTTTGCTTCCACCACTTTTTGCTTGATATTTCAATAATAGTAAATACCTTTGTGCTCAAACTACGTTCATCCACTAATATAAAAAATGTCCAGATTATCTGTTTTGAAACGCCCCCTCTACCGCTTCAGGTTTCAATACACATCCCGAAATTGAAAGTCTACAGAGATTTTGCATTGCAACAGCCATTTATAAGCCCGGATGATAACGTTAAAAAATTGCGCGATGTATTCCGAGTGTATTCCGAATGGAGAAAAGATGTAAACATTCCCCATTATAAATCTCCGTAAGGAATCTGTTTTCGTTCCTGTGATTTTTTCTGAATGGAAAGGGATAATTGTTCAATGAAGATATCTTGGATATATTCCCTTTTAACGATTTCAACTGTATTTCTTTCACAGGTATGTGTAATTTTATTAAAAATCATCAAAAAGCGATGGAAGCAATAACTTGGGACAGACTATAAATGCATAAGTGACAAAGGAATAGGTAAAATTATGTCATTTACGACATACCATAGTCGGCGCGAACAACAATATGGAGAGGGAAATCCGAAAGGAGAAAGGGTCGCTTCGTTTCAAAGCGATGTGAACAGCAGTACGAGTCCTCCGAAAATGACAACTGAGAGATGAGGAACGATGGGGAAAAATTCAAACAAAATTATCGCCAACACAATTATTTTAGAACTGCAACTAACGAGCGAAATGAGTCAGAGGAAATTCCAGTAGAGAAAATCGAGATAGTTTACAGCAAAAATGTAAGTCGTCAGTGCTTTTATACTTAGTATAGTTAAAATAGCAACGTTTATGTTACACTATGCCCATCATATAATTTTTTTTCAAACTCAAGTATCGCATATATATATGATCTTATGGATCAAATCATCACCATTACAACAAGCAGGCGATATATGTGTATATGGCGGCCCATGCGGTTACCGAAATAGCGATTTTATGAGAAACACAAAATATTTGAATGTTTATATAGTAACTATTTTTCATTTTATTTTAATTGTCGGCAAGTTTACAATAGAAATAAACCTTGCTAATAAACAGGAGATCATAGCTGGAAAGTTATTCTTCAGTTTTATTATTTTTAATAGTGTCAAGTCAAATGCAGTTTAAAAAAATATGAAAGGGGACAGCTTATCTACAAATCAGTATTGATTTAGTGAGGGTTTTTTTTTTAAGATGATCCCCTAAATATATTCTAGCCAGTCAATAGTTTAAAATAAATCACTGGTCAAAATTTTTTCCGAGAATCTTACATTTAAATTATAATTGACTGTCTATTTTCATGTAGAGCTACATTTGTATATATATTTATAGTAAAGAGATACAACAAAGTCTAAGAAATTAAAACATTGTATGTATGCACTATACTTTTTGCAGCACTAGCCTAATACAATATAAGTCACAATAAATATTAAATGTGACAATGATTAATTTGTTACACAATGGCATGGACATTTTACCTTTAAAATGTAATTTTTTCTGCATATCTAGTCTAAAGCGGAAAACTAGCAAGTTAACCATGATTTTGCTTATAATGTATTAATTTTTGTTTAATAGGTGATAATTGCCACATTATCCAGATAGCTGCAGCATGATGAGAAGATCACTGGCACTGTTTTGTCCAAAAAAATTTCCAATTTCTTCCTCTGCATCTGAAGTGACAGTCATAACTGTGAAAGGTGGTCAATGTTCCGCAGAAGCAAACCTGTTCAATCCAGCAAATTTCCTCTGTTTTAGAGTACTTCGTTGACTTCATTGACAAGGAAATTGAGCCATCCTTACTGGATGCATCAAGTCTTACTGGGCATAGCATCAAGTCTTAGACAGTCATGTTTTAGTCAACACCATGTAAGCAGTTGGAAAGATGGATCCTTTAAAAAATATGTTGCAGGATTTGTTGATACAAAGCCTTTGTTGAGGTCGCAATTCCCAAGGTTGCCATCCTATACCCAACAGACTTTAGTTTCATCTTCTTACATTGTAACTATGCTGCTCATGATGCTTTACAAGATGTCATATCCCTTCAAAGACTTGATCAGTCAATTTTGATTCACAGAATAGTTAGAAGGCATCATTCTATTTGCTAAGTGCAACTTTTTCACATGAACATTTGTCAATGAAGAGAATTACGAAGTGTATGGATAGAAAAATAGCTGCCAGTGACGTGAACTATGCAGTTCTAAAGCTAGCATTTAGTAGAGGAAGAGGGCACACAACAAGTTTTGTCAAAAGAGTGTGGAAGTGGACCAAGAGTAACAAAGTCATCAAAGATCAGTATATTCGCTTGCAGGAACATCTTGCTTTACTCTCGACACTAACGGAAGACCCACTCGTTGCTCTGCAACGAGCTCTGCTCTAGTTATATCTTGCTACTTTACTACTGACTTTCAAATTTCATTAGGTCATAGTAAATGCATTCCTAAAGCATTCTAAATAATAAAAACAGAAAAATAGAAATTGACGAAATCATTTCCATAAGATTAACATGGTACATTACCGTTCTGATGCAATCAACAGAAAAAATATTATTTAACGATGGATGCTGATATTGAATGGCATTGTTTATTTGCAACTGAAATCATACAATAGTTTTGTGCAATCTAGATACCTAAATCTTATTACCTAAATTACGCTATAATTGTTACTATACATGCTTGTTTCTAAATTATTTTTGTTAAAGCCTCTATCAGGGTCAGAATAAATCTAGTTGTCTGAGTTTGTGCTTCTAATATCTACTACGCGTGATAAGATATTGTTTAAATCAAATATTGCAATAGTTTGTACAGAAAAAAAGGTAAAAACTCAAAATATCAATGAATAAAAATTAAAAGAAATATACCGAATAAAAGCTGTCGATATCGATTTTCATACATCTGGACCAAACATGCACAACATCATTTTATTCTTGCATTAATTATTGAAGTTATATTTTAAAAAACTTTGAAAACGAGACTTTTTAAAAAGTTTAACATCACAAACAAACATATCAATTGATAATGTCACCCCGGGGAATACTGGAAAGATTTACGGTTACCTGATTGTGGATTTAATATAAAATTTTCCTTGTTTCTATTTATTTAAGCAAAATTCTGGGACCACAAAAGCCGAAAATGTGTTTGGTGGTAAATGTATTTGTAAACAATAATTTGTCAATTTCGTTAAAAAAATATTCATTTGAGGATACATTGGATAAAACCAAACATACTCATTTAATCAAAATCAAAGAGCGTTTCGTCGAACATTTAATTTTTAATAATTTTGCATGTGTGTTGAAAAAATATATGGGAGATGAATAAAACATAAAGTTTTAGAGAGGATGATGTTGCATTCCAGTTTCAATCGATCATACGAGGAAACGTCACAGGGTCTTCTATATCTATTTGATTTTCCTTTTCGTTAACTTCAGTTATTTCAATTCATTATAATCTAAAACATTTATTTACAATACATTTGTATTGCAAGTTATTGTAGAGTTATAAATTCGTCAAGTGTATTTTTTTTATGTGTAAATTATTCCTACCTGACACCATTATCTTGTTAAATTGAATTGCCTTTTTTGCAACAGATAAAAAAAGATTAAGAAGATACAATGTTTCCTAATGTACATTTACAATCTATTTATGCTATTCCTATTATGTACCTATGTGAATGGTGCATTGTTACTTTGTACTCTAATATTTCTAAGCAACATTACGTTATCTTCCTCCTTACGAGCTAACTAGAAGATGTTAATGAGTTTAATGATGGGATTGTGAACGAATAGTTAGTCCCCGTTTATTTACTGATCGACTGCTGAATATTTACTAAATACTACTCTAGATTTTTGCTGGATGAAACTCTCCACTGATAAAATGTTGCCTAATCCTAAGATAAGGAAAGTGATTGGTAAAATAGTAATGATAAGTCTAAAGATTGACAAGGACATATGTGATTTATGGATATGAGAAGGAAGATATAATTTTGTATTTTACCATTATAAATTATGACCCATCAAAACCTGATTTGCGACCATTAAAATGTTTCGATTTCACTTGAAAAGACTTCGAATTGATTGGTGATCGGCCAAAGTCCTGTAGTTTAATTTAAGTCCAGGCTTTTTTGCATTATTGATTGCTGCTTTTTTAATACAAATGGATCACGTGAATTTACGTACGTTGTTATCGGTCATTTGCAAAACTATTTTGTTAAATACCATTTGGGTTGTGCACACAAGTACTCTAAAGTGGATATTAAAAAGATGATTGGGTTTTTGATAGACAACATCTATGTAGTTTTTAGAATTAGGTCTTTCAACAATTTGTTGGTATTCCAAGAGGTACCAACTGCACTTTATGGTTAGCAGACCTGTTTTCGTATTCATATAGCAGAATTTATTCAAAAACTTGTACGTGAAAAAAAATCACTCGCTGTGGCCTTCAACTCAAATTTAAGGTATATCGATGACGTATTACGTACAAATGTATATCAAATAACAATAATCTTGTTACTTCCATACTTGCGTCGACTCGATATATCCCAATGAACTTGAAATAAAAGATATCACAGAGTCTGCATTATCTGTTTCATATTTGGATATTTTACTGGAAAGGGACAATGGTGGTAACATAACAACATAACTTCATGATAAACGTGATGAGTTCAACTTTCCTTAATTATGTAGAAATGTACCTTCATCACATGCATATGGAGTTTTATTCTCTCAGTGGATTCGATAAACAAGGGCATGCTCTTTGTATGAACAATTTCTAAGGCGAGGCAAGCTACTGACAAACACATTGATAAAACAGGACTATCAACGGTCTCAACTGAAGTAATCCTTTCATAAGTTCAGTGGTCGATACAACAACCATGTCAGCAAATGCAATCTTCCACTGAGTCGCGTGCTGACTGACGTTACTTATGGTTAGGTCATTATTAATCACCGTATTGTATACGGATTTTCCCGTTTTTTCCCAATTACGACAGAGAACACACGGCGGGTGTGACCGGTCAGCAGAGGATGCTCACTACTCCATGGCACCTGATCATACCTCTAGTTTTTGTAATGGTACGTGTTTTCTCTGCTCCTGTTTTGTATTTTTCCTTTGGACTTTGGATTTTGTGGAACTCTCTCACCACATTTTATATTCAGACAATAATAATAACAGATAAAGTTGTTTCATGATGAACAAATCAAAAACGGTTTTTACTTTTTTGCAAAAAAGACATATTCATTTTTAAAAAAAAAAACTATTGTATATTGTCTTTGGCACACTGTGTTGTCCGATAATTTTTATGATTTAGATCATTAGGTCTTTCCACCTTTCAGGTGAAAGACCTTTTGTTTTCTTTATGTTTTTTATTAGGTCTTTCCACCTTTCAGGTGAAAGACCTTTTGTTTTTCTTATGTTTTTAGGTCTTTACACCACAGTGTAAAGGCCTATTGATATTGTTCTGTTTCTTTTTATTCTTATTATTTTTCTTCCGTAAGCGAAGTGAAATTTTTGTTTCGCGACTTATCGAAACGCTATCATGCACGTCTTACTGCTTTCGGAACATGATGAGGGCATTTTACCCTGCGTCTTTAAAACACCACACGTCTCGTAACTATTGACGCGCGCTCGTAAAAGTTTGTTATCGCTACTCCTCTGAAGCCGCGACACTTGCAAGTTGCAAACCTTCGCGGATGATGTCGGTCAGAAGTGTAGTTGCATCTCGCCGAAATACAGAAGGTTTCGCAGTCTCCTCTTAGAACGACTGCCTCTCAAATTTTTTAATTCTCATGAAAAAAAAAAAAAATATGTAACGACTAAAGGTAGAGCCGCGAAACCACTTGCGATGGCTTCCAGGAACTTTTTGGCTGCACCAAAGGTCAAGGTCAAAGGTCAAGGTCATCTGAAAATCTGTGTATTCATGAGTTTTCGTATCTCTTTTGTTTAGGGTGATATAGAGAAATTTGATCAAGGATGTAGTAGGACGTCTTAAGACATTTCAAAATGTAGCCCTTCAGCTCCCACCTTGTAATAGTTAGCGAGTTATTGCCCCTTTTGTACGAAACGCTTGTTATCGCTACTCCTCTGAAACCATAACAGGTAGAGACTTGAAACTTTTACCAATGTCTTCAGCACACTTAGAAGTTTCTTCATTCTATTGATCCCAAAAGGGTCCAACGTCCCCTTCTGGCAGTAATTCCCCTTTGAATTTCATTGATTTCACTATCAAATACAAATTAACACCCCCCCCCCCCTTTTTATTTTTTGGTTTGACCTTGACCTTTGACCTGACCTTGACCTTTGACCTGACCTTGACCTTTGACCTCTTAGAACTAATGAGTAATAAGTGTATTGTCAGAATTTTTTGAAAAGGTGAAACACTGTCTGCCATTTGACTCCAGACCGCGTTTTAGACTACGCCTCCAAAAAAAAATTCCAGCTCCAGTAAAACTCTGTAGAACTCGGCGAAAATTCATGGGACTGTTACTCACACCTGAATCTAATTGCCTGTCAAATTTCAAACGAAATGAACCCTATTGAAGAAAGTTATCTACCTCAGCGGCATCGAACCCTCATCCCGAGAAACGAAATTTCAACGCTTCGATATTTGTATCTAATAAATTCACGCTCAAATTTCACTGAAAATCTGTGTTTACATTTCTATCGGCAACCTGTGACGACTTGTGTTGAAGTGCAACGAAAGATAACTCTTCCTTCCCAGACCCCGATTTTAGATGAATTTAATTTACATTTTCTTTCAGTTTGTTTACTTTCCCGACTTGGCTGAAATACATGACTGGCCTTAATTCAGTTCCGATTTTCCGTACTTGTAATCCACGAATGCATGACAGTTAATCGATTTCTAAGCACGTGCATTTCAAATCACAAGGTGAATTCGCATCAGCTGAGTCCCGTCTGTAACTTGCAATTTCACTGTGTATAGTCATAGCCGCAGGTTTCGCATTTTACTTCTGATTCTCATGTACCTAACATAAGGGGCCTACATATTGCATATCAATTTCAACAAGAGACACCCCTCTAACTAATGATGATCATTAAAAATCATTTCATGAATTTTAGCAACACTCATAAGCCTCCAAGTACAGCAACTCTCATTTTTACAAAAATACTGACGGGTACTTTATTCGAAACTGTCCCTTGCTACCTACACAACTCAACAAATTTTACCTTCGATCAGATAACAAGCGAAATAGCGTAGTGGAAACACTCTCGCCTAGGAATCTAAAGGAACTCGGATCGATACCACTGTGCGGAACCCATTTTTTTTTTTTTTTTTTTTTTTTTTTCCTTCAAATTTACAGATGTCCCGCAAATGATTTGAACAAAACAAGAGGGCAAATGAATGGTGTAAAGACCTCCTAATTGTTCCGTGAACAATTAGTCTACTAGTTTATTATTATTTTTCTCCTCTATTTTCCACGGGAAAACTTTTTTATTTCAAGAGATATTGAAACAAATTTTTTTTTATGTGATTGAACATTAAAAGTTATGGTACCAAATGACCCTGTGTCTAATGACCCCAAGAACTTAAAAAGTTATTGCCCTTGTATACGAAAAGCTTGTTATCGCTACTCCTCTGAAACCATAAGAGATAGAGACTTGAAACTTTTACTAACGTCTGTAGTTCACTTAGACGCTCTTTCAATCTATTCATACCGAAAGGTTCCGAGACTCCCTTCTATCAGTTATTGCCCCTGAAAGTATTTCAATTTCCATAAAATCACTTCTAACTTTTTTACTATTTGTCATAGAGACTTTGGACCACTTGCGATGGAAGCGTCTTCCTTGGCCGATCAAAATGACGTAAAGGTCAAAGGTCAAGGTCATCTGTAAATATGCGTATTCATGAGTTTTCGCATCTCTTTTGTTTAGGACGATCTAGAGAAATTTTATCAAGGATGTAGTAGGACGTCTTAAGACATTTCAAAATGTAGCCCTTCAGCTTCCATCTTGTAATAGTTAGCGAGTTATTACCCCTTTTGTACGAAACGCTTGTTATCGCTACTCCTCTGAAACCATAACAGGTAGAGACTTGAAACTTTTACCAATGTCTTCAGCACACTTAGAAGTTTCTTCAATCTATTGATCCCAAAAGGGTCCAACGTGCCCTTCTGGCAGTAATTCCCCTTTGAATTTCATTGATTTCACAAACACACTAGAAATAAACCCCCCCCCCCTTTTTTTTTCTGTTAAATTTGTGACCTTGACCTTTGACCTTGACCTTTGACCTTAACCCTTAACATCTTAGGACTGGTGTGTTATAAGTATCCGCAACATCTATAATATCAGATTCATTTATATGTACAAAAAGCTCTTTTAAACACGAATTCACACTCCCACCCCTTATATTTTTAGGTTTGACCTTGACCTTCGACCTTGACCTTTGACCTGACCATGACCTTTGACCTTGACCTTAAAGGACTGATGCGTTACAAGTATATTTTACATATACATTTCAGATTCATTTATATGTGCAATAAGCTCTTTAAAACTACCCCCCCCCCTTATTTTTAGGTTTGACCTTGACCCTTGACCTTTGACCTGACCTTGACCTTTGACCTCTTAGAACAAATGAGTAATAAGTGTATGCAACATATATATCAGGTTCAGTTATATGAACAATTTGCCCCCCCCCCCCCCTTTCTTTTATACCAGGATTGATTTCTTATATGAACATGACCCTCGATATTTGAACTTGAAATTTGATATTCCTTTTTGAAATAAAACCTTAAAAAAGTGTTACAACTGTTTGTCAGAATTTTTTAAAAAGGTGAAACACTGCCTGCCATTTGACTCCAGACCGCGTTTTAGACTACGCCTCCAAATAAAAATTCCAGCTCCAGTAAAACTCTGTAGAACTTGGCGAAAATTCATGGGACTGTTCCTCACACCTGAATCTAATTGCCTGCCAAATTTCAAACGAAATGAACCCTATTGAAGAAAGTTATCCACCTCAGCGGCATCGAACCATGGTCCCGAGAAACGAAATTTCAACGCTTCGATATTTGTATCTAATAAATTCATGCTCAAATTTCACTGAAAATCTTTGTTTACATTTCTATCGGCAACCTGTGACGACTTGTGTTGAAGTGCAACGAAAGGTAACTCTTCCTTCCCAGACCCCGATTTTAGATGAATTTAATTTACATTTTCTTTCAGTTTGTTTATTTCTCGACTTGGCTGAAATACATGACTGGCCTTAATTCAGTTCCGATTTTCCGTACTTGTAATCCACGAATGCATGACAGTTAATAGATTTATAAGCACGTGCATTTCAAATCACAGGGAGAATTCGCATCAGCTGTGCAAAAGTGACGTTCCCACACCTTCAAATACCCGCCGGCGACCAGAGTTTGACCTGGCCTGTTGATTTCTTAGTCAACGCTATCCGGCCACATTGTTTACAAGCAGCACTGATTTTTATGAATAAACTGGTGAACAAATACTGCCCTCCCAACCAATCGCTAAGCCCCTATCTATTCTAAAGGTTCCTCAGCGTTGGGTATCAATTTTAGATGGACAGAAGAACGCTTCGTCTCTTCTTTCTATCGTCATCCAAATTCACTACACAACTCAACAAGTTTTATCTTCTATCAGATAACAAGCGAAATAGCGTAGTGGCAACACTCTCGCCTAGGAATCTATGGGTACTCGGATCGATACCACTGTGCGGAACCCATTTTTTTTTTTTTACTTTTTTTTTCTTCGTAAATTGATTTTTCTCTAATTACTCAATAATTATCAACATTTTCGGGAATTTTTTTGAATCATTATGGAAGGTGGAAAGGCCTCTAATTGTTCCGTGAACAATTAGTCTACTAGTTATTCTTATAATTTTTCTTTTCTATTTTCCTTGGGACAGCTTTTTTATTTCAAGAGATATTGAAACAATTTATTCTTAATGTTATTGGTCATGAAAAGTTATGGTACCAAATGACCCTTTGCTTGAAAACTCCCAGAACTTACAAAGTTATTGCCCTTTTGTACGAAATGCTTGTTATCGCTACTCCTCTGAAACCATAAGAGATAGAGACTTGGAACTTTTACCAATGTCTTCAGTACACTTAGAAGGTTCTCCAATCTATTCACTCCGAAAGGATCTGAGCCCCAATCTATCAGTTATTGCCCCTGAAAGTATTTACATCTCTATAAAATCAATTCCAACTTTTTTATTACTTATCATAGAGACTTCGGACTACTTGGGATGGAAGCGTCTCCCTTGGCCGAACAAAATGACATAAAGGACAAAGGTCAAGGTCATTTGGAAATCTCTTAATTAATGAGTTTTTGTATCTCTTTTGTTTAGGGTGGTAGAAAAAAACGTTTTCATTGATGTAGTAGGACATCTTAAGGCATTTCAAAATATAACCCTTTGACCCTTACCATGTAACAATTATAGAGTTAATGCCCCTATTGTACAAAATGCTTGTTATCGTTACTTCTCATTAACCGTTAGAGATAGAGACTTGAAACTTTTACTAATGTATTCAGTACACTTAGACGCTTCTTCAATCTATTTATACCGACAGGGTCCGAAGTCCCTTCTAGCAGTTATTGCCCCTGAAAGTTTCGAACATTCAATAAAAAACCCAAATAACTTTTGAATCAATAATCATAGATACATCGGACCACTTGGTATTGAAGCGTCTACCATGTCAGATGAAAATGACATAAAGGTCAAAGGTCAAGGTCAAGCAATAAAAAAGTGCAAACTTAATCGTTTGACACTTTTTATAAATGAAGTAACGCAGAAAAAATACTTTATTCTATTGAAGCAATCTTATTTCAAACATAAAAAACAATGAGGTTGAAAGACCTCTAATTGTTCGAGAACAATTAGTCTACTAGTTTGAATAGTCTTCTTTATGTAAGTTTCGCTAAATGTTTGTGAAAAATGTAAAAAGTTTATGATATTGTTACTCTAAACACATGCCTCTGAATTTCTATCAATAAGCCGTTAAATGTAGGGGGAGACCATATACCATAACTATATATAATACGTGTATTTATAGCGAGCGCAGCGACGCGGCGCGAAGCGCCGCTCGCGTAGCGAGCTCCATAGACAACGTGTACGAACGGAGGAAATTCGAGTTGAAATCTGCACATTGTTAAAAGAAATTTTTATGAGGCCACGTGAAAAAGTTCTACTATCCCAATGATCCTTTGCGGTGCATAGCAACATGGTGGAACAGGAAGCGTTTCTAAGGAAAATTCTTACCTCTAAATCGCATACATCATTTTCATTTAACAATAAAAAATCATTTTATAAAATTGAAGTAAACAGCACATTTGCTTACGTTAAAAAAAATGTACCTATCTGAACTTTTGCTGACATATGACGTCATTTCCTTCCCCGACTTTGTCCGACAATTTACGAAAACTGTCGAGTAAAAGAAAGTTGAGAATGACGTCACAGTGATCTCGCGTTTTAATTTCCCGCGATACATTTAGAGGTGGATCAAGCATCTGTACTGGATATAACGTGTAGGAAGTATTCAGTACCAGTGTTAACGGTGACTCTTTGGCTAATTAGTTTTGTTTTGATATTTTTTTTGCTTAGTAAATACATATGCAAGTTCCATATTCTAAATTTACTGTCATATTGATCCAATCATATATGCATACGTTAGGTACCGTAGGTGACAAAAACTAATTAAAACAGAAAAGTCCAATCATTATTAGATCTACGTGCAGCCACGTCATTTTGTACTGAATGAATAAATAAAAGAAAAAAAATAAACTGTTAAAACATCTACATTGTACATGTATTTGTTATAGTTGCATACGTGGTCAAACCTTTCAATAATATTGAATATCACACACCAGAAAAGGGTGAGGGCACACGTCTACAACGCTTATATAGCGTACAAAAATTAAAAAGATTAAAAATCAAAATTGATGTCACTGTACAGAGGAAAATAATTAAAGCACAGGTAACAACAAGGAACAAAATGAGAAATAACACAGACACATAATCTATCGTTTACTGATTTTAATGATAATTATTTAAAGGTAAAGGAATGATAAAACATAATTGTATTTACATGAAAAAAACCCAAACGGCTTTGTGTTTATCAAAATATTTTAATAAATCTGTTTACCATTTTATTAATGCTCAGTGGTAGCATAGGCGTCGGAGGGGGGGGGGGGGGTCTTAGCCTAAGGTATTTCATAATTTGGGGGGAGAAAAATTTGGTAGGTAAAAAATTTTTTTGGAACTATAGGTATACTCCCCCCCCCCCCCCCCCGCCCCCGGATTAGGATTTTCATGATTTCCGACGCCACTGAGTGGTAATTTGTTTAAGTGTATAAGCCTAGGGAGGGAACATTGGAATAAAAGTTTGATAACTTCGGGTTTTCGAGACAAAGCCAAAGTTTTTTGGTTAGGGGACGCCCACGGGTTGCATTTAACAATGATGACAGATGTGTGGTTCCTTCTGCGCTCGCCCCAACGGTCACACCGTAAAACATATTATATATATAGATAGGTCAATATCTTTCTTTTCCCCTACATTTAACGGCTTATAGCGAGAGCAGCTCGCCGGCGCACAGCGCCGGCTAGCGAAGCGAGCTCTAAGAACCAGTGTGCGCGGGAAAATGAACGAGCTAAACCTACAGTTCATCAAACAAAATTTTTTTGTCTACGTCCCATAATGCTCTCTAATGTTTTCACCCGTGGTGCTATGCCAAAAAATGGCCGACTTTTAACTCGTAATTTACGGTGACTTAAAGTTTGAAGACACGTTTTGAGTACCGCATATGCTTTTGCGAGACTCAAAACATTTGTTACATGCTTCCATGCCTCCGTATTGAGTCGAGAAACGTAAACAAAGACGGTAAAAGTCATGGATGACGTCACAGTGCACTCGCGCTATATTTCCCGCGATAAATTTAGAGGTGGATCAAACATCTGTAATGAGTGTACTAGCTATATCAGTATAGTCTGCGATACCTGCCTCATAGACATATAATTTGTTTTTAATCTTTTTTTTAATATAGAGATTTTATACATATATATATATATAAATATATATATATATATATATATATATATATATATATATATATATATATATATATATATATATATATATATATATATATATATATATATATATATATATACATATATATATATATATATATATATATATATATATATATATATATATATATATATATATATATATATATATATATATATATACTAGCAAGAGCCATGCTTTACTGTCATATCGATCAATTTTTAAACTAATTGTGCATACATGTACAGTAGGCAGGTAAGTATATGAGTAGGGAGGAAATAAACAATAGGACATTTTGAACTAAATAAAAAGGAAAAATATGGAAAAATAAACAGGTAAAAAAAATTATGTAGATATTGCATAGTCAGACCATTAAATTTAAAAGTGGGAAATTACACACCTACAAACAGGTACCGGGCTCTCTCTCTCTCTCTCTCTCTCTCTCTCTCTCTCTCTCTCTCTCTCTCTCTCTCTCTCTCTCTCTCTCTCTCTCTCTGTAGGGGGTTGCACTGTATCATAACCATTGAAATTAGTACCTTTGGCATACTTATTTAAGAGCAATACTCTTTCAAAAATTCTTTGACGTTCGTTGATACCTAAATAAAACTATAAGTTGACATTGATGCAAGGTATAGTATGTGTAATTCTTGCTGCGCTCGCCAGAACGGTAGCACCGTAAAACATATTATTATTGATAGAAATTCAGAGGCTTGTGCTCTGTTCTGTCATTTGTCATCAAGCAAGAAATTAATCAAATAGTTCTCTGATTCAGTTTTGTTGTGAAAATGTCTTGTCGAAGTTCCATTTATAAAACAATACCGATGTCTTACTTCCAACATTTCCTTGTAAAATAAGACAAGTGAGTTAAAAACCCAACAAAAACACAATTCCTCGTATCCACGTTTGGAACTTTGATTGTATTAATGATTAATCGCATGGCTAAACTTGATAAAAACAAGGTTAATTAACCCTTATCAAGACTTTTCCCAGTTAAACAAAACCAACGATTTCATAATTTTTATATAATTGCTGCTTTACTTTTGAAAAATAATCTAGCTGAAATTAACGTAACACAATGGGAATTGATTCAGACAATCCACTCCGACAATTTGATATCTATCATTGACATGTTGCCTTCTGAATGGTTTGTTGATTTGTTGTACCATATCTAAGATATTTGCGTTAGCAAGTGCCTATTCATTAGCTTGACGAGTAATAGACAGCACAGAATCCCAGATGGAACAAGTGAAGTCATTTTTCACGATATTGTAATTGACACATTTGTTAAATCTATTGAAACTCAATCAATAGAAAACACGATTATTTTTGTTTGGGATGGGGTTGTTTACGGAGTTTATCACGCAAACAATTTCAAGCATGAATCCCCCGTCCTCCGCTGTTAGTGTTTAACTAAACCAAACACGTTTAAGTAGGTGGTAATTAAACTTCAGTTACCTCACATTGTGGAAAAAATATATGAAAAGTCATATTTACTGTTGGTATTGATTAGAGGAAGGTTCATTGGAATAATTTACAAACACTATCATCAGTAGAAAAAAGAAAAAATCTCTTATTTCTGGAACGGTGATGAAAACACAACCAATGTCTTAAGGACGTTTGAAATGTCAGATGCGATCATCTTATCGGGCATTATTTTATTACAACGATTTTAAACGTCTTGAGAATGCCACCCAACATAACATATGTTATCCGTGAAGAGCGTTTAATATTCAATAACAGTACACAGAGAATATTTTATTTCTCAGGCACTTAATTGTACTATAATATTCAAAAATCTTCTTTAAAAACTCATGCTACTGTTATAATTTATTCAGATCAAATTTGTTCCGGTAATTGCTCCACGATCAAGAACCATGGATGTTATAATCTTTCATCTAGGTTGTAAATAAGTTTTATTTCATATCACACCATAAATAAAATAAACAGATGATAGTTTCGTGATTCGGTAAAGACTAATGGTTCTTGATCTTCTGCTTTACATCTGGAAAATTAATTCAATTTGCATACAATTTATATTTTATTCATACGTAGTAATAACAACAGATTAAACAAACATTAAACATCAACAGAAACCAAACTTTATCGTTTCATGATTATTTCATTTTTGCACAGTACTATTGGTTTATCAAAAAGTTAAAATACAGGCTAGTTTTGATTCGAAAATATTTGATATTGAATAATTAAGACCAAAGTGAATTGAATAATGCTCATTTGAAAATGTGGGCTTTTCTGTCTGTCTCGAGCGAATTCAAAAGTTCAATGACTGCAAGATAAGCATTCATTTGGCCAGCATCGAAACGGACCTCTGTTTACCATCTGGACAGAGGATCTCGTTTGATAAAACATCTTACCAAACTAAAATCAAAATAAATATTTTGTAAATACATATTCAAGTATTCAACATTGCAAGCATTAAAACGAATATTTAACTAATATGATACATAATACTTGTATACACTGACAATATATTGTTCTGCACACTAAGGTCAATTATACAACAGCGTACAGTATTCGAATTACAATCTACCAGGAAATGGTCAGTAGTGGAACAATAGCAAAACTGGAACTCATTTATTCACCAAATTGAGTTACGTCCCTTGTGTTTCCACAGTACCAAAAACAAAATGAAAGTGATGCATGTCAAACATATTTAATGGACATTTGATTATTCCCTATATTTTACACATATTCAGTTGATTTGCATTTAAATTTGATATCATTAATAATTTTGATAATCTTAATTATCTTAGATTTATAAAATAAATTGTTTTAAACGTATGAATTTGATAAATCATACTGTTTTTTATAACTCAAAACCTAAATGATATGAAGAAATCGATTTGATATCATTTTATTCCAGTTCTCTTTCATGTGTAAAATACAAGAGTAACAAAAGTACGGGGGAGTAGTTTAAAGAGGCATGGTCACGATTTTGGTCTTTAAAATTTCTATTTTTATTGCTTACATTGCTATAGTATTTCATTTCTTGAAGGGTCATGGTCACAATTTTGGTAAAAAATGATTTATTCGATTTAAATGTTTACATTGCTTTAATAAGGGATTTCTGATAGTCAACCAAAATTTGAGTGTCATTCGTTAAGTTATAACCGAGTTACAGAGCTTGAAATTCTTTGCAATGTAAACAAAGCGTTTGTTTACAATTTGAATGTTGAAGTGAAAATTCCATTTTAAGACCAAAAAGGAATATGTTAAACGTTAGAAACTGTTTATCTATGATTAAAATAAAAAAAGATAGACAAATCAGCTTAAAAAAATATTTTAACTGGTGTATTGAACCTATGTAAACAAAAACAGGACACAAGCCTTGTTTACTTGACAAAGAATAGTGAGCTCTGTATCTTTCTTATAACTCCATGAATGACTCTCAAATTTCATTTGATCATTAAAAATGCAATTAAAAGCATTATAAATTATAAAATCAGAAAATAAGAATATGGCCAAAATCGTGACCATGCCCCTTTAAGATCAACCGAAATTTGTGTGTCACCCTTAGAGTTAAAAGCAAGATACAGAGCTTACAACTTTTTGTTATGTAAACAAGGCTCATATTATGTTTATGTTTTGCATTGGTTCAATATTACGGTAAAATAAACTTTTTCAAGCAGATTTTTCAAACTGGTAATTCGTATTAAGAGGGGTGTGCGGCAATCTTGTACATTTGAGGATTAGAATGTAAAACTTTCTTGAACTGGCTTGTTTTTGCCCGAAACTGATCAGAGCTTTTGGCAAAAGATATGAAGGCAATAAATATGAGATTCTACCTGTTGTTTTGTATGCAAATTATGCATACAAATACATATTTTTAAATCATCAAAATAAGCCTGTAGCTGCGCAGTTCGACAGATGTTATTTGTGAGGATTAGAATGTAAAACTTTCTTGAACTGGCTTGTTTTTGCCCGAAACTGATCAGAGCTTTTGGCAAAAGATATGAAGGCAATAAATATGAGATTCTACCTGTTGTTTTGTATGCAAATTATGCATACAAATACATATTTTTAAATCATCAAAATAAGCCTGTAGCTGCGCAGTTCGACAGATGTTATTTGTGATTATGAAGGCAATGTCCTGTTTTTGAATACTTTTAAAACAAAATACATGTAGAACTGCATATTTATTGCTTTTATATCTTTTGGCGACATTTTTGGCCAGTTTTGAACAGAAACAAACCAGTTTAAGAAATGTTTACATTCTTATTCTCATATGTACAAGATGGCCGCACGTGCACATCCCCCCTTAAACATAAAGAAACATTTCCTAGAGCATATTTAGGTCTAAACTTGAAATTTTGTTGTCAGCATAAAGAACTGTGAGCTCTGTATCACGCTTATAACAAGACGACTGACACTGAAATTTTGGTTGACTATAAGAAACGCTTTATTGACGCATTGTAAACATAAAAAACGGAAAAACAAATTTTGACAAATTTCTGGACCATGTCCCTATAATCTTTCACTTAGTTTGACTTTTTTCTTCATGTATCATTTAACTTTTTTATTTTATTTTTGAAAACAAATTTACAGATAATTACGTACATTCACATCAATGGATACGCATTATTCAAATTACTTCTTGTAATTGCATTAATCATCTTTGGAAAATTCAGGTATTACACGATTCATTATTTAAAGCGGAAATTAAAGAATGGAAAAATCATATTTGTCAGATATAATTTTATTTTCCTTTCCTTTCCTCATAGGCCAGATGACTTGTGCCAACACGTTGTATTAGCCATCGTTTTTTTTCTTATACCACTGATTGAATTTTATTTAATTTTTAAGTTATAGAAAATTATCCATTAGATATCAGGGATATATATGAATACTGTAAAAATAAGAATAAACAAGGCAAACAAAAGATACCAACAAATTAGCGCTTTGTCTAAAGCACTTAAAGAACTTGAAAATGCATTGCTATTTATTTTTGCTTATCTGAGAATGAAGTACATTCTACACATAGATTTGTTTGCTATGGAGTTGAATGCAATTACCCTATCCGATTATCGTCTTATTAGAGAGATTGTTAAGGAGATTTTTTTTACAACTTTGACTTATATTTAAAAACCTTGGCAAACAGAAACATGTAAATGCAAATTTTATTAATTCATTCATTTACAACGTATACACCAAAATATTGGTAGATAAAAATAGTTTTTAAAGGAAGTACTGATATTCAATTATGTTAGATACTATGTTGTATTCTATGATAATAATTTTGGTTTCTAGTTATTTGCCGAAAAAAACGGACTGTTTATGGATTATTATTGTTTCTGTTATCCTCTGTCAGTTGGTACGTCTACGTCTATTATTGTTCTAGGAAATGAGGCCTCCCCCAAAATGTTATTCTGTTTACGAACTTTATAGGGATAACACGTTCTATGAATTGTAAAGTAACCTAACACACCATCAAATGTATATAATAACAGAGCAAAATTGTCTCATGTTGATATCGAGACAAAGCTTAAATGTTTAAGTTTTATTTCATTTCAGACTTCACCTTAACAGAATATCATAGGTCGAGAATCATGGTTACAATAACCAAAAAATTGAGATCAAAATATTACGTAAACATATTTAGAAGTTATTGGAGCTTAAAAATAAGAAAACAAAAATAAAATTACGGAAGCCCGTTGGTGCCACTAAGAAAAATATTTTATCTGTCGGCCGCCAGATATTAATTTGGCGGCCGCCACTTATTATCTGGCGGCCGCCACATAATTTTCTGGCGGCCGCCACATAATTATATGGCGGCCGCAAGATAAAACCTGGCTTTCTGATGCGCACGCATGTTTTAATGGGAGCTTTTAAGGGAGTTGTGGATACACTCTAATTTATTAGTTTTATTAATTATTTCTGAAACTTGACATTAAATATCAATTGCAGAGCTTAGGGTTTTGAAAAACTGGTTGAGTTGAATGTAAAGAAGACTTTGTTGGAATCTAGAATGATTTTTATATTACTTTGTGCCTTGAATTATACATGTTTGTTGTAAAACATGGTATTTAGGAGTTGATTCTGAACTTTTAAAACTGAAAAAACACCCTTTCAGGAAATCTTAACATTAAAAAACCTTAACTTGAGAGGAATGTTATGTAAACATGTATAAGTAAGGAACGCACTGCCTGCTATATGTTTTAATTTTGGTATAAGAATTTACCAACGCAGATTAAAGTCAGCTTTTTTGACCACGACAGCTAGTACAGGCAATATTATCATGAGAGCAGATCCATCTATGACTTTATAAGGATAAACTAAGATAAGTGTGTACTAGCATTCGGGGCCATAAAAATGAAACTATTTTACTGACTGTGTTGTTCAACCCTTATTCCAAATCACATGAAAGGCAGTACAATAAAAAGACCGTGATCGGCCACAGTCTCTCTGGGTTAATCAAAGTACTGAGAGTACTGAAAGGCAGGGTCTTGAAAGTTTGAATTGGTAATTGTTCACGTTTTCCTCCATTATGTTCCAAAAATTATGAGTTTGAATTAGTTGTTTCAATCTACATGTAGTATGCTAAAGTTCGGCTTTTTGCAATTGCCTGATACTTTGTCATAATTTTGCTAAATCACGACCGGGACTGTTCTTTAAAATTGTAGAAAATTGACACTACGGTATATTATGTAAAATAAAACCCCAAGAAAATTAAAAAAAAAAACTACAACTAACCGGGAAAATCAAAACAACTATATTTAGGTATATAATTGAAATCGTTATATTTATTTATTTTGTGATCAAACAGAAAATCTATAAGTCTGACGGTATCTGTTTTACAAAGTTTATGAAAACTCCGAAAACTCTCAAAGTGTTGAATTACAGAACAAAGTTAACATTTGTATACCGATAACAAACACAGGCATCTGACGTTAGAAATATTTCTTTTTTACAATAAGATTATTCAAAGTACTATAACAATAAAAAAAAGTTTGTCGCGGTAGCCATTTTGATTTTTTAGACCTTCTTACCTGTCATGGTTTTCTTGCAGCGACTCATATAAAATTAATAGGTAAAAAATAAATTCGTTCGCCACTTACTACTTTTTTGTGTAAACTCTTGCATCATTTACACGAATCACGATACAACCGTTTCTGAAATTTTATTAAAAAATATTAAAAATCATACTCCAAATTCAGTCATCTGCTTTTCAAATCGATAAAACTAGAAAATGAAGACCAAAAGTGAATGAATCACGTCATATTTTGGGGTAGACCTTTCCTGATTGGCTGTTATATATGATAATTGTAAATTGTTAATTTTAGCTATTACATGTAATTCAGATTTATTTGATTTTAAAAATTTCTAAAATATGCAAAGTTAACTCTTTTAACAGTAAAATTAACAAATGTTGTAGAACATTGTCATTTCAGGAATCTTTGTCCATTCAATACACTCTCGTTTATTAAACGCACAATTTAATGCCTGTCTTGGAAAAATGAACTTAATTTGAAAAGCGATTTAATTTCAAATTTTTCCAGGAGCTACAATAAAGGATTTGTAAATCAGATTTTAAAACTACGATAAAAACTTACTTTTTATCTTCTTAAAATTGAAATAAGTCCTATTCATTTACATGTACTACCACACGATAAATTAAAAATTTAAAACAAAACAACCATGCGTTATCTCTGAATTCATAGGTCTATTATTGGTGCGAGATATTTATCAATGGGAGAAGGATCAGCTGAGTTTCTGATGAGAGGCAGTATGATATTGATTAAGAATCCTTTTAAATCATGAATATGACTGGGTTTGTCCGTTATAAAGTATAGAAAATGTCTCATAACATTAAAACAAATTACATGATTGTATATTCCAACTAAGCCGGACAACATGAACATTAACATTTAACTTGGTTCTTCAATCGATAAGATTGTATATATCAATAAATCTATTGGTCACCCAAAATGTACAATCTATATAGATTTTGCTTACAATGTATTGTTCAAAATTTAAATTCAGTTTAATTAACTAAAGAGTCAATGAACGAGAAGGCAAATTCAGACTTGTTTTTATTTTCTATGTACAAATTTTTTTTAGAGATGAACTGCAGTCATAACGCGTGTTGACTGGAAGCCAATGAAACACCTATTTAATATGTAGGACATCTGTGTATTTTAACCTCGGCTCGCGCATGAAGTTCGGTATTAAAAATTAATTCACAACTTTTCAAAAATGGCACATTGCGTTTGGGAACTTTACTTTCGATTCAACTTTCAACCTCTTCTATTGATTTTATGAGCTCGTCCACCAACTGAATCTTTGACGGCATTGTGCAGTCAGTTACGGAACTCCATTCCACAAAACACTACAACTATTGAACCCGAGCAAGAATATTTTGATCAATAAAGCTATTTGTTTATTTTCTTTATAGAATTCGGTTTACACATAGAGGACTTAAAACGATTTAATGCGTGTTTTTATAATATATATTTACAGAAATGAATGAAAAGTTTCTGTACTATTTTCTTTCGCGTAGACTCAATTCATGTGTTCTACGCGTGCCATCCGGTTTGAGACTTCGGTTGACAGTAAACCAATAGACGGGGTCACGTGACCCCGTCTAAAAACGTATGGTCAGTTCATAGACTTTATGACATGACTGATGGTCAGCATACCAAATTCAAGCGTGAGAACACATTGGCTTAAAAAAAAACCCCAGAAACACTGTAATAACTGAATTTGATAATTTCCTAAGAGTTTTTTAAAATATGACTACAATTTTTATACAACATAAAAAAATAAGGGGCATAACAAGAACAGCTTGCATTTTCATTCCATTCTTATAATGAAAATAAGCATGCATTTAATCTAGCTTTCGACATGTTAATTTCGTGGTGTTTACACATTTCTTTGTCGCGGTAAACACCATATGAAAATAGAGAGCAGCGGCTGTGTCAACATCCATCTTCTCAACCAAATATAAATACACTAACACTCACGTTTTGCAAAATATTTTATGTGGCGGCCGCCAGATATAAAAGTGGCGACCGCCAGAAAATAAGTGGCGGCCGCCAGATAAAATATTTTTTCTACGTGGCACCAACGGGCTTCCTTACAAAAGCACTTTTGTTGCATTGATAGATTTTTTTTAAATGAAATAATTTTGAGAATATATTTTGTGAAATGGGAATAAAATGAAAATTATATTGTATGTTGTAAAAGTATGTGATTTTCGTCCCTTAAGA
The DNA here is from genome assembly GCF_963853765.1 of Magallana gigas. NCBI lineage: Eukaryota > Metazoa > Mollusca > Bivalvia > Ostreida > Ostreidae > Magallana > Magallana gigas. The sequence continues at coordinate 46,368,603 of NC_088859.1, read as the reverse complement.
ATGCGTGTTAAACTTCTGTAATTTTAAACTGTGCCCCAGTAATTGTAAGCAAGACAAAAACATTTCCCTCTTCGTCGAAGCTTTGGAGCAGCACTTTCTGCAGATCTTTCAACTCATTTTTTGCCTTGTACATATTTATGATAGATGAGATGAGGAAAAGGGGGGAACCAATATGCAGCCATTTAATATCAAAGCATTTTTTTTTCTTTTTTAAAAAGTCTGTATTATTATTTGTCATTTAGATTTTCTTCAGTATCAATGTTGTTAAAATATTGCACTTAAACTTAATGTTCCTCATCAAGTTAATAAGAATACCGCAACCCAAAGTACAAAGAGTGAACAACAGAATCCTTGCGTGATACAAGTTCGATACAATATTGTTTTCATTCTTTTGTACTTGCACTTAACGAGAACAATATACACCAAAAGACAAAAAAAAATAAAATTATTTTTTGCATTTGCGTTCTTGCATTACAGAAAGTCACTCCCACACAATCTGCAATATTCAACATCAATATTCTGCAATATTCAACATCAACCATATCTGAAAACTTCTGAAGTTTTCATTTTGACAAGCAGCTTGTCACATATGCTCAGGAGCAATATACACCAAAAACAAAAAAAAAACAATATTTATTGTTTGCTTTTGCGTTCTTGCATTACAGAACGAAAGAAAGGATAAATGCGAAAACATTACACTTATAAACCTAATCTAAGTGAAACCAGTAATCCAGAATCCAGCATATCTTTGATGTAACCATCTTTCGCGGACTCCGATCTCTCTATCCCATGTCTCTTACAAACACTCTATCTGACACGCCAGGGGCCCGTTTTCTAAAAAAGGCCAACATTCAGGCGTAAGCTTAGTCCAGACTAAATAAGGGACCAAACCTCAAAACCCGACTAAGTTGCGTTTTACAAAAAGGCGGACACTTAGTCGGGACTAAATTTTGGTTTAAATCTATGCCTGTTAATGGGTAGGCGTAAGTCCTTAGTCTGTACACAAAAATGGCGAGCGTTTTGTTTCTAAGGCAAAATAAACAGAGATTTTTAATTTTGGGATTAATTGTTTTACATGTTGTTAAGGAAGCATTCACATTATTGAGATATTCGCACATAAAACGTATTTTTCGATAACTGTTCCTATTTCTAAATAAATTAAGATTAGATCAATTTGATAAATAATGGGCTCAAGTCATTTAACATATGTAATATACATTACTAGACGGAACACCCCGATGACTGATATAAACACAATAATTAAAAAGAGGCTATAATTCTAAATTATACATATATTCCACAACAATAACTCCGAGTTTATACATCGTATTGATGTATACAAGCATTTTAAATCAATACTCAGCATTTTAAATCAATACTCAGTAAGCGGAGTCTGAGACCAATTTAATGTTTCTTATAAAATTTGAACCTATGAAACGAAACTGATTTTAAAAAATTGAGAATACTCCTTTAATAGGAGCATCTGAGAACGTTTACAGTTGTAATTTGTGCTTGTGTGTAGTTGTATGTTTCTTGTGTATTTTACCAAAATTTTTACAACAATTTGGATTATTTACAAATTTAACTAGCTAGTCATACTTATTGTATATACAACTGTATACACCCAATAACTCAAAGCAGAAGGAAAAAAGTAGTACTCAAATGTACTTGTTAAAACCGCCCTAAATATCTTATCCGGGGGAGGGTGATAGGGGATAGGGGATTTTAAAGATCTTTTTTTCATTAAACTTTAAGAAACTTTTCGTTCATAAAGCTTTCTTCAAATAGGTAGGGGGTTCTTAGATAATTGCTTTTATATCTATAGTTTAATCAAGATACTGTATACTGGAGTATTTTCGTCCTGTATAATCTTCGCCCTTCTACACTTGCAAACAGTTTCGCCCCGTCGAGAATTCTCCGAGCCACAGTTGTGTTTCAAGTTACTTAATAATATTAGGCATTAAAATGCTTAAATTCTTAAAATCGCCTGCTGACAAAGAGGGTGAAATGGTTGAAAATTGAACAGGGCAATTAATTCCCTGTATAGAGCATATATTACTTTCAATACCCCCCCCCCCCCAAAAAAAAAAACAAGCAATTAATTAAACCAAAAACAGGAAAGAGGGTGCAGGAGACTCTGGCCTCAAATGTTGTTATTCATCGTGTTTGTAATTGTAGAAAATATGTTTCAAAACTTTTATCATTTGAATCGCTGAAAATCAGAATCGTTTCCATGTCATTGTCTAAATTCTTACGATATTGGAACAAAGGATGGAATTTTTCTTTCTTCTGTAGACATGGACAAGGTACATGTACATGTCATTTTTACATGCAGTGTCTATTTTCGATTTCAGTAGGTTGCTGTTTAAATCATAGCCATATTATTGTCTATAAATAATTCAGTGATTTGTTTAAAAAAAGAAGAAGTATAAAGCCTTATCCCAGTAGCTGAAAGTGTCTAAATATCTATATGAAGCATGACTGATCATTCTGTGGACGTATGCAGGCATTTCTACTGTACTCTGGCCCTGCATTCTAATAATATTTTTAATTTTACACGAATATTGGAGTTAATTTCTATGCATTGTTCCGTTCATGATCAATCATGTACAATTGTGCTTCAATATCGTCTGCGACGAATTCAATTATCATATATTTGGTTTCTGCAACCTCTTATGTCTGCCCCTTTCATATCACCTGTATTCTCTTTAAAATTTCACTATGTTAAGAAGCGTATAGGCATTTATTCTATTTTCATTAACATAAACTGATATGAACAATTTTAACTTGAACATTCTGTGGTATAGTATAACGTGTGTACTTTCGCGTAAATGTACTATGAATCGGAAATTTGATCCACCACATATATAATCATTGTCTCAAAGCAAAACAAAATACGATGTGCGCATGCTTAGTACTCAGCCGAGATGTCTAAGGTATTCATCATTTGAACCCTAACTTACGCCTCTTTCAGAAACCTAACTTAGACCCGAATAAATATTCGCGTAACTTCGTTAGTCAAACTAACTTAGGCCCAAATTTATCCCGACACTATTGAATTAACGAAGTCCTTAATTTCCTCTTTTTTAAAACTTAAACTCTGCAAGTAAGTCTGATATTGAGGGCTCCTCCGTGTCGAAATTCTACTCAGTCACTTGGAGCAACTTTCCCGTGCAAAGTTTGAACGCCAGAATGAATACATATAGAACACGACTTACCTACAACACCTTAAGCCCCGCCCCTAACTCTTATTGGCGTTTCAACAAAAGAAAATAATTTTATTCTAATTCACCGAGTTCAACCGCAATAGATTATATTTTTGGTCAGGGCGTGGTAAAATCCAATAACGCATAAAGGGCTTCAAGACAGGTTTGACCACGCTCCGACCGAAAATATCTCCTAATAATATTCAAAGAACAATTTCTTATTTCTTTTTTTCGACAAAATATCATGTATTTTTATGCTGAAAATACTCACTATTAAATATATTCAGAGTATACATGGGGATTATGTTGACTTGTACGATATATATCATTTTTCAAAAATAAAGATGCTACATGTACACTGTACGTACATTTATACATGTATGTGTTTATCATAAAAAAATGAAAAAAAAATCCTTGCATTGATAATTTACAGTACATCATCGTAAATACAAAGAAATATAATTCATGGGATTTTTTTTATGACCCACACATATCAAAGGGTTTCACTATCATCTGTCAAAGTCTGTGTCCATGTTAGAAACCCTTGGTATACAACTGAGGGACTGTCTCCCTCAGAGGGTAAGCGTATATATAACGACCAGTCAGACATCAGTGATTACGAAGAAACGTACATTAAAGAAGAAGGTTCATTTCCACTTCAAATATTAGCAAAATGGTATTCGTTAAGTAAATTGTAAATGATTTTTTGATTTTATTTACTGTAATTGTCTCACTACAACTTCTTCCCCATTTCAACTCTTTTTTAAAAGATATTTTTGCACTATTTGCACATTGAACAATTTTAATATTATTCCTACAACACACAAAAACAATATGAAAAGAAACGAAAAGACAACATCTTGGTCCATGAGGAAATGAAAAAAGTTTCCACTTGTCCATGTAGTTACTAGAAGAAGTATTGAGTGGTGAGAAATTTGGGTCCTAAAGTATATAGAGATGTCCAATATAATATGATCATTGTTACAGGACGGACAAAGTCGTGGAAACGTGACTGCATGCCGATTTTTGTGCTTTTGATTTACACTGCACAGTTAATCACCTTAGTTTTGGAGATAGAGAGGTGTTGAGAGGGAGCATGGCATGGTTGAGACGAGTGGCAGTTCCTTGTGCTCTGTAAAGCGTTAAACTGCTACACCATACAGAATAAGTACTGCAGAGTTTATTGTGCTTCTCTCATCAATCTATATTGTATGTAGCAGAACTGAAAACAGTTGGTTTGTCTTTTAAAATTGAAATGTGACCATGTTTGTAGCTTTCTTCACCTGTGTCTTGTATCTAGGCTAAAAGGAAGTCCTCTTTATACAGGAATAGTTTTTACCTCAAAAAGACAGTACTTTTATAACTGGTTTATTTCCGAACAAATACATGTAATTGATTGCATGAGCTTTTTATTGATGAAGAAATAATCAATTACTTTAAACTACTCAAAAGTTTGTGCACTTAAACCATTGCTGGCTTTTTTTTAGCTCTGAAATTATCCTTTTATAATGAATGTAGAAATTGCACATCTAGGCTAAAAGAAACTCCTCTTTATACAGGAATAGTTTTTACCTCAAAAAGACAGTACTTTTATGACTGGTTTATTTCCGAACAAATATCAACCAAAATTAATTCCAGCTTTTTTGTGACATTGAATATTTTGAGAATTTTTTAACTGAGATCTGTATTCTGATTTGTATTCTGAATCTTGATGTGTATGTGGTGCCTTATTCTTTTCATTGAGGAGGAAAAAGCATTTTTTTATGATTACCCATAGCGTACATTTTATTGAACGTGAAAGTAAATAAAAGAGGGGTAAATGGGAATTGGTCCTTGTAAGGTCTATCGATGATAAATGTGCGAGTAGAGATGTATTTAGAATTGTGTGTGATGTATGGCTGTTCTGTTTCTGCTGAACAGCTTGTGGGGCTAGATACAAGACAAGGCCGGGTCTACAGTACCATTACAATCATTTCCATAACGGCATGATCGAAGATGAAACGGTTCCATCGCCTCAGTCCCCCGCCAGGGCCTTTAGTCGGACTGCTGGTTGGTATTTATAAACGGTGTGTCATGTTATGTTGCTTGCACACCAATTCGGGGTGTCATATGTCGGCTTGTTCTTGTATGCATCAGTTGTCAAGTTTGGTAATTCCTACGTTCTAAGGTGAGCTGATGATGAAAAGTCAATTTTTTTAATTTATTTTTTTGGGGGGGGGGGGGGGATTGATCATTTTTAAATTAGATTTTTTATGCCAATAATAACTGATGTTAAAAGGCTAGCTCCACCTATATTTATTGTCTCAGCTTATATGCTTTAATAACATTGTATTTGTACACTTTTATAAAACAATTTAGGAAGTAAAAATGGTAATCAGGGGTTGTATTGGAAGTTGTATAAACCAGATTTTTAATGTATGTAAATCAAGTTTCAGCAAATCTATTGTTTTGTGGTGAAAAAGTTTATGTGTATTCATAGCTTTTTTCTATACAGGTTTTATGTACATTTTTTGATTGTCAGCTATTTAAGTAATCTGCATGCCTTAATATTCAGAAATTGTTACAATATACAATTATTGTACATTTTGTTTTTTGTTTTATGTACAATGTATTTGGTACTCCCATGGTTGATGTATTGTAATTCTGCATGCCATTTTGTGTATAACATTTGAGACAGTACTAGATGTAGACAATTATTCCCAGTTTTTGTTTTCAGTCCTTAAATCCCTTGTTGCTTCTTCGTCTGGTACAGTGGCAGATATTTGTAATATGAGACTGGCTATGGTTGTAGCATTTCTAAACTTACTGACAATGTAAACAACATCTTGATTGTTCTGAATGTTCTTTGACAAGATTCCTACTGCACCAATAGGATGATAACCACCACAATCAGATATCTGTAACATTGACCGATCACAGGCACCTGTAAACGACCCAAGTATGTCTTCAACTTTCTATAAAAAACACTCTGCAATAGAACTGTCATATCTCTCTCACCATTAACAGAAATGTGATGACTTTTTTAAAGCTTTCAGCTTCATGTCTGAGCCAAATCTTGTTATTTACTCATGACTATAAAACAAAGATACCACGAAGACCATTATTTACTACATGATTATAAAACGATTTCACGATGACCATCATTCCACGTTTACATGCAGTTTTATATATACATTTCAACTACATAATCTACTCACGCATTAGTGTGGATTTTTCCTTACTAATACTGACAAATGCTTGTGTAGTTTTCTAATTTTCAGATAAACACCACATACACCTTTAAACAGAAGGAACATTTCCAGAAGATACATAATGTGTCAAAACTAATAACAAAAATTATTCAGATTTTCTATAAATTCAAAATACATATCTTTGTTAGGTAAATAGAACATTCTGAAATTGATTGAGCCTTAAGTACTGAGAGTGGATTTATTCAAGTTGTAGATACACAAAAAAGAGAGAAACACTATTTGGTATATGCCCATGATTACCTTTATATGGAGTAAAAATTTAAGTTTGCTATAAATGTCAGCAGTTTCCATCCTCAAATTTTCCATTACAAGATTGTTATCTTTTGGGGGAAGAAATGTATGGCAAAACCAAAATGGTGTAGAACGGGCATTTCTGAATGGACCCATTAATACAACAGTGTTGAGTTGTTTGTTAATTTTGTGAACAATCCAGAGTGTTGTCGGTCACTGTGTGTTGTGGGGAGTGGCATTACTAGTACTTAATGTTTGGATTAGATTTAGCCTGGCCAATTGTAATAGAGGGATCTAGTGTTGAAATGGTTATATTTTTATTTTGTTTGAAATTCATTTGCATGTTAATTTATCTATTTTGTAAAAGATTTTGGTTAATGTTTTTCTTACTGCATGCGCAGAGTATGGGTGTATCGTTGATTTAATGTGTATCTCGTAGAAAAGAGTGGGCGCTTAGGAATGGACAAGCAAGACATCTCAGCCAACAACTACTGCGGTTTCTTTGGGCGACTCGGAGGAGAACAAGAAGACCAATCAGCCAGAGGAGCTGGTCTCCTGTAGCGATTGTAGTAGGTCAGGTGTGTATCTCAGGATTCTCGTATTATCACTGTATATAAACGTACAAACAATAAGATAATATCACTATATGAAAACATTAAAAACGTTTTTTAAAATCATTATAACAATTGATTTACAATTTTTTGATATGCAGGAAACTGACAGGTCACCCCACTTGCCTGCAGTTTACATCAAATATGATAATTTCTGTGAGGAAGTATTCCTGGCAGTGCATAGAGTGCAAGTCCTGTTGACTTTGTGGGACATCAGATAATGATGTAAGAGACTATATGATATTTGAATTCACAATTCTAATGCTTCTGTACCAAATGGAATATTAATAAGATAAAAGATTTTGATAATATAATTGTATGAACAATATTTTTGCTCCACTTTTGAAAAAGTTAAAAGGCAAATTTTTATATGATTCATTATACACAAGTTTATTATTAAATTGTTATTTGTTTGACTGAACCAGTTGTTATTCTGTATTTTCATTTTATTAATGATTGGTAATTGATTGACAGGACCAGTTGTTATTCTGTGACGACTGCGACAGAGGTTATCATATGTACTGTCTGAACCCACCCCTTTCAGAACCTCCAGAGGGTAAGGACATTCATATCTCGATTATAATGTACCGCGCCAGGTTAAAGTATAAACAAATGTTTTACTATTAACTCTCACACATGCAAGAATAACTGTAATAATCACATATAGCTCACATCTCATATGTTAGGGTACATTCCTCAATAGGTTTAAATGATAAAGGACAGAACTTCATGCATGTATTATACATGTACAATATACATATATGTAAAATCTTCTTGTCCATACCTCAATAGTTTCCAGCTTGCTTTTTGGTGTAAGATATAAAAGGTCAGATTCTCTTATTAGAGTTCCAGCTTTGGCAATTTCTCTGATTTGCATAGGATTAAATATTGCTTTTGTGAATGTATACGATGTGTTGATTTATTTATTTCTCAGGGAACTGGAGTTGACATTTATGCATTGAAGACTTCCATGGTGGAAAAAACCACAAGGAATGCAGTCATAGGAAATCTCATCCAGATACTGTCATCTCATACTTTGTCATTGTTCATTCAGCACTATATGTAATATATGTCATTGATGTTGATGTACATGTAAACCATACACTCCCCTGTTATACCCAACTTTGAAATGTAAGATAAATTTTACGTGATCATAAAAATAGAGACACTTCAAGCTGAACAATTTTGGATTCAAGATGTCCTCTACGTCAGATTCCAAATGCTGCATGATTTTTGACTTTAAAGGCAATTGCTTCAGATTTTCTTTTATACAAGATGGAAAAGAAGAAAAACTTGAAAATAATGGATATCTAGTATTTTTAAAAATTTAGTATGATATGGTTACATTGTTTGTGCTTTATGTAAATTTTGTTGTCTATATATGTATAATAAAGATACAGCCTGAATTTTATCTTCCAAAATATATTTTCAGTTCTAATTATATAAAATAGTTCAGTTTGACTGTATTTAAGTGATTCCTTTAAGTATCTAAAAAAAATAACATGCTTTAATATGTTTCCACATGAACATTTAAAAAAAATATACATCTAAACTTAAAAAAGTGGTGGTAAAAATAAGTTTAGGTGTAGCTAACATTAACTTGTAAAAAGAGAAATGTTGAATATTTAGCACCGATAAAGTGTAAGTATTTTGGAGTCCATAGCTTGTCTCTAGCTTCTGGTGCTAGGCGGAAGTGAGTCTTGGACTCCCTTTGGACGGGACATTGTTTAATTTCATGATATCACCAAGCTTAAATCAAATTCCAGCGGGATGGATTTTATCAGTGCAGATATTTTAAAACACACAACATCAGGGGTCTACAGCGGGGTCAGAACCAGTTATTTGATTTAATGGTCAAACACTGATAACATCTGAGCCATGGACGCCACTTGTTCAGACCGTTTTTAGCTCACCTGAGCTGAAAGCTCAAGTGAGCTATTCTGATCACATTTTGTCCGTCGTCCGTCTGCCCGTCTGTCCGTCTGTCTGTCCGTCTGTCTGTCCGTCTGTAAACTTTTTACATTTTGAACTTCTTCTCTAAAACTGCTTATCCAATTTCAACCAAATTTGGCACAAAGCATCATTATGGGAGGGCAAATATAAATTGCAGAAACTAAAGTCAGATCTGTATTCAAAGCGGAGAAAACCTTGAAACTGTAGAAAAAGGGGGTGCATTTTTAAAAATCTTCTTCTCAAGAACTACCGAGTCTAATTCAACGTAGTTTAGCATAAATTATCCTTATGGGAAGGAAAATATAAATTGCAAAAATTAAGTGCTAATTCGGTTTCAAATCTGAGTTATTACGAAAATACTAATAAAGGAAAGGCGTGTTTCAATCGGGCTCGGCATACGGTAAAATGGGTAGGCAAGACTTGGCCTGAGCTGAGCAAAACAAAAGATTGGCAGGTATTAATCTGCCAATCTCATTAAAATTTCAGGATATTTGATGGACCAGTATATTTGTATTCGCTGTAAATATTGCTGCAAAATAATGCGTATTTGGAATTGACGATTGCCGATCTTCCCCGGCTTTTTTTTTTTGCCACGGCCCGGGTTTGCATACCCATTTTACCAAGACTCGTATTCCATACTTCTAAAACGAGGTTCTTTGTTTAAAGCAGCCATGACATTATACGAAAAAGGGTCGATCTGACTCTGATGAATTTGCTTGCTATGCAACAGTTCGCGTATAAAAGGAAATTTTTGAAACATGCAATAATATTGGTGCCGATTTTGTGAAGTAAATTGAGGCTAAATATTTCAATGCGTTGACAGTTTTCACACATGACGTTGGTATTAGCTTGTTCTGATTTTCGTTTCGTTTTCATTATTTATGCTTTGTAACCTGGGAGCTATCGTCTGTATTTCGTGATTATTAAGTATCAAATCAAACAGAGACTTCGGTAAATCAAACAGTTAACTGTTTACCTGCGCAAATTAAGAAAAATCTGATGTATCAAAAAATTACTGAAGTATAATTCATTCCATCGGTAATTCGGCATTATCTTTTGCGTAATGGTAGATTAATGCAATAGGTTTTGTTGAGATGCTCGGCATTTTGTCGAGTTTATTCTGTTTAAATAGAGTTTGATATCGCTGACGGAAATATGTAGGTACATACATATATACATATGATTCATTTCGAAAATATAAATTGTGTTCTTTATTTGTTATAGTGCATGTTTTTTGTGTTTAATTGTTTACAATTTCTATTTACTAACCATATTTGAGTGTTAAGCTTCGAATTATAAGCAAGATACAGAGATTTGCTCACAATTCTATGTTTGTACACAGATCTTAAAAACTAAAGATTAAAAAAGTAAAAAAATTGGTTAATATTTATTAAGAATATTTTCAAAGTCTGTTCTTCCAGAAACCAACTTTAAAAACTTATTATATTGTAAACTTAACCTTTTTTCGTCATTATTACTCCTACTGTACATGTGATCCTTGACTGTGTTTGTGTTCATTGGTATAAACTGATTTTGAACCTCAAATACCAGTGAAATGGTCTTGAGTGAATAAAAGAATGGAAAATCTTAGGCCATTCTTTTTTTCCATTTTAAATGCTGAATAGGAAATACCAAGTTAAAAATCTTAAGCTGAATGTAATAAACTTATGTGAACAAAATATGACTCAAACCTAGGCGAACTGTGAGTTCTGTATCTTGCTTATAATTCTAGTATTGACGCTGAAATTTTGGTTGAACATTAGAAATTCTATATGAATTAGAGTATGTTAAATACTTGTACAAACAAAATAAAAGAATGATATTCTGTATATACATGTACCTACTCTCTGGGGCCCCCTCTTTATACAATAAATAATGTGAAATCTACATCAATTAAATTTTTGATAGTTTTATCAGACACGAGTAAATAAAAACGACATCTTTAAAACAGTTTCCATAGTTCTGACACATTTCTGTTGCGGGGATAAAGTAATTATCGCTATTCCTAAGAAAATATCACAGCGGAAAATTATCCTGGTTTGTATGCAAAGTAAATAACAGTCATTAAATTATAATGGAGAAGACAAATAAATTTTTTGAATGTTTTTAATTTGAGGAATTGAGCACATTGAGGTACAATTTTCTTCTTCACATCTATACATGTAGGATTTTTTTTTAATAAAAAACAATAACTATTATATATATATTTTTAAATACAATAACTAGTAAGTAGTTGATGAAAAAAATGTACCTATATGCTCTCATATATTTTGATCGCTTTACAAAGTGGGGGGGGGGCAGAACGAAAATATAGGGAATTGGAAGTTAACAACTTAACCGTGTGCCCCTACCAAATGTTGAGTTTTATATCTTGCGTAGGATTTTCTTATTCTGGTAAAAAATAGTATTTCATGAAGGTTCAATGTCAAAGATTACGTGTATGCAAAAATAAATATAAAATTCGAATACTTTACAATATTTATTTTTTGTTATTCTACCGATGGACCATATGGCACAATATCTTTTGAACGCCCATTGTTGCTCAGGTGAGCGATGTGGCCCCATTGGCCTCTTGTTTCATAATGGTTCACGAGAACAATTATACAATATTCACAATGAACATAAAAATGTAGACCAGAAGTACAGAAAGTATAGTAATGATAAGAATAATAAGAGTGAGAATAGTCATGTAATGGAAGCTGTAATACAAAACATTAAGGGAGCTCTATATGGTCGTGACCATTTATAGGCTTTATCAATCAATGGAGAAGAAGAGCTCTATGAATAATAAATTACAAAGATTGAAGAAATCCTCTTAATTTTAAAATATTTCGAATTTTTCTTTCTTGATGATATTTTATGGTTAAATATATTTTAAAATATTGAATTAGATGGGATGATAATTTGTTGACAATCCAGTCCATTGACCCGACTAACCGTTTCTTTGGTCGTGACCAGTAAGCATAAAAAGCACGCGAATGAAAAGTGTAAAAATTTACGGATTCCGTAGACATCCTTTTTAAAACATCCATCAGATTTAGATGTAGAAGCGTTTCTTCTAAGTCAAAGTAAATTTAGTGAGCAACTGTTGGTAAAAACGATGAATTTGAATATTTTGGAGAAAGAGAGGGGAATTCGAAGTGGCATTTCAGTAAATGAAGCTGTGATATACTAGTAGGGGGCGTCAATGACGCTGTTCATGGATCAACAGGAAAAGTAATTCGGTTGGCGCATTTTCTTTTATTTAGTGGCAGGCTGTTGTGATAGATACTATACTCGCATATAAAGAAATATCAATAAGAAGTGTCATGCCCTTTCTTTGTGCTGTGCATAAAAATAAAATGTGTGAAATTAGATGCGCTGTAGTTTTCACAAGTATAATGAAAATTATGTAAGAGTTACTTAAAAAAACTAGTTGAACTTTGTAAAAAAGAAAACGCCATTTCAGTCACAAGTTCTGCTTTTCATTGTTTATACTAGAACTCGTGGTGTCAATCTACTGGGATTTATCCCTTAAGAACTTGCTCTGTTTAAAGTGTCAATGTTCCATTATTGACGTGGTTTTGTATTGAAGAATCCAATAAAAGGAATTTCAATTACAACGGTTCCTATAGGAACACTCGCTCTGTTACTCATTAATATCGAATCGACTATAACAAAGACTACACAATTATTATACGGACTTCGAAAGAAATTTAACTTGATTCACCGTTGGACTGCTAGCAGCGGAGATAAATCATTATCAAACGGCAGATGCTTCGAAAATATAGAGTCTCTCGGATTTGAACCGCTAAAGTATTGTATATATTATTGTTGTTTAATATCGTGTCAAAATCGTTGCATGATTGAATATTTGTTTTAAAATTTAGATACGTTTTAAGTGTCTTTTCAGTAAAGAAAATAATCAAAAGTTTTCGCTTTAAAATTTCAATGTTTACCTGTATTTTTATATAGAGCTGCTTTTCTTAAGATATTAATATAGTCTTATATGGCCACGACCTGAGAGTCTTCATGCATAATATTCGTTGGGTTTGTATTTAAGTTTGCACAACACATAAGTTTGCAAAACACATAAGTTTGCAAAACACATAAGTTTGTACAACACTTACGTATAAACATGTACTTACAAAATAAACCAAAAATAAAGTGCAATGTTATGTAAACGAGAAGACTCTCAAAGAATAATACTCTTTTTAAACTAAATTATATATAGAAAAATTAAACGGATGACTAACTGTGGCAAAACATTAGTTTTCATATTCCTGGACGATACGGACTCAACGATTTTATTATTCTTGCGCGAATCATTGAAATCGTAAAGAAAACTAGACTCTTGTTGCTATAGCAACAAATAGGTCTTCTGTTCTTCATGTATCAATCTGCACATAAAAATCCATTTTTTTGTGAAAAGAAAAGGGATATGATATATACTGTAAAAGAATTCCCAAGAAATTATTTCTAAGTTGAACAAAACAAAAAGACAAAATGAAAATTTTTGAGTACTTTCTGTGACGACCGGAAGTTACGCCGTATCATATAGAACATAGTAAAGATAACTTCATACATTGTTTTGTCTTTCCTCAAAATTCGGATGTTTAAGTTTTTGTTATAATATCTCGTTGAAAAAAGGTTTTTGTCTCGGAACCGGAAACGAACAAACGTAAGTGATTTAAGAAATTGAAAGTAGATATTTTAGTACATTTACCTACGGTACTTTACTGTTCATCACGTTGAGTAAAATGTTTTTAAAAAATCCTAAGTTAAAAAAAACTTCTATTGCTTGAATGCTTCGAGTGAGAACCGGAAGTGACGTACGACCAAGTGAAACCCGTTAAACACTTTTTGCTTTTTTTACCATGTGTAGATGGTCTTTTGTATTTCTTTGTCTACTTCCATGCTAAATAACCAAATTATTTAAAAAAATGAAATTGGATGTACTTCCTGTGACGACCGGAAGTTACGCCGGATTAAACAAAATATTGTAAACACATGTACATACATAGGTCTATCATCCCACAACGTTTGGTTGTTCAAGTCATCACCGTTTTAGAGATCTCGTCGAAATAAGGTTTTTTGTTTCGGTACAGGAAACGGACAAACATAAGTGCTCAATGAAAATTGTATTAATTATTTCTTGTATACTTGCCTTTTTACATTAGTCTTCATCGGGCTTACTACAAATATCAAAGGAAAAATGTTAAACTAATAAACAGCTCGATTTCTTTGAACTCTTCCTGTGTGGGCCAGAAGTGACGGAAGACAAAATGAACCGGTTAAAACATATTTTCAATCAAATGTTTATCATCCATAAAAGTTTCGTGCTTTGATCACTTACAGTTTCTGAGATCTCGTGGGTACAAAATGTGTTTTAAAAAAGCTACCTGAGATAATTGAGTTATCTCACCGGAAGTAGAATATTTTTGTTGATATAACATCGTATATATAACCGTCGTATAGATTTTTACTTATATATTTATTCTATGGGAAAAAAAATTAATGCGTAAAAATAATTATTTTTAAAGTGCTTCCGGTGACAACCGAAAGTTACGACGAACAAAACAAAATAGTTAAAACACATCTACAAATATAGGTCTATCATCCCACAAACTATAGATGTTCAAGTGTTTGCCGATTCTAAGATCTCGAGGAAACAAGGTTTTTTGACGCGGGACAGGAAACGGACGTCCGGAACTTATTTCTGAAAAAATGGAAAAAAAAATCCCCGGAATATTATCACTCTCTCTCAGAATTGAAAATTTTAGTTATCTCTGAGAAATCTTGTGGACATCTACTTACGATACGTTACTGTTGATCACACTGAGTGAAATGTTTAAAAAATATCAACTTTTAAAAAACTACTTTTCCTTGAACGCTTTGAGTGAGAACCAGAAGTGACTTACGACCAAATAAAACCCGTTAAACACATGTTGAATCAAATGTCTATCATCCATATAACTTTTATGTCTTGATCTCGTACAGTTTTTGATCATGAGATCTCGCGGGTACAAAATTTTGAAGAAAGAAAGCTACCTGAGATGTTTGAAATGTCCAACCGGAGGTAGATTTTTTTTTCGTTTATTAAACCATGAGTAGATGACCTTTTGTATTTCTATTTCTAAAATGTTACTTCCATGCTAAATAATAAAAATATTTTTAAGAAGTCAAATTTTGGTGAACTTCCCGTGACGACCGGAAGTTACGCCGAATAAAACAAAACAATGTAAACACACGTACTAACATAAGTCTAACATCATCCAACGAAGTTTAGTTGTTAATGTCGTTACTGTTTTTGAGATCTCGGCGAAATAAGGTTTTTTGTCTCGGGACAGGAAACAATAGTGCTCAATAAAAATTAAATATATTATTTCTTGTTTACTTGCCTTTTGTACATTATTATTTATCGAAGTAACTAAAACTATAAAAGGAAAACAGTTGAACGGATAAACAGCTTGATTTGGTTGAACTCTTCCGGTGTGAACCGGAAGTGACGGCTGACAAAATGTAACCGTTTTAACATATGTTCTATCAAATGTCTATCATCAGTTTTGTGTCTTGATCACTTACAGTTTCTCAGATCTCGTGGGTACAAATTTTGTTTTAAAAAAGCTTCCTGAGACAATTGAGATATCTCACCGGAAGTAGAATTTTTTCGTTCATTTAGCATCGCATAGATGACCTATGTAAAGATTTATACAACTATATTCATTCTATGAATTAAATACGTAAATAAGATAAATTTTATTGTATTTCCGATGACGAGCGAAAGTAACGACAAATAAACAAAAATAATTTAAACACATCTACAACTATAGGCCTATCATCCCACAAAGTATGGATGTTCAAATGTTTGCCGTTTTTGAGATCTCGAAGGAACAAGGTTTTTTGATCCGGGACAGGAAACGGACGACCGGAACTGATTTTTGAATAAATGAAGAAGAAAAACGCCTCGAGATATTATCATTATCAATCATCCCTGAAATTTTCATTGAAATCTATCATGACATCTCTGAGAAATTCTGCCGACAAAAAAGGAGAAAAAAATTATAAGAAAGAAACAAAAATAATACAATCACGATAAGGTCTTCCGTTGGAAACGGAAGACCTTAATAACAAGAAACACTACAATCACTATAAGGTCTTCCGTTGGAAACGGAAGACCTTAATAAGAAACATCACGGTAGCTATAAGGTCTTCCGTTGGAAACGGAAGACCTTAATAAAACCAAACTTTTTGAAAAAGATTTTTTTTTTACTTTTTGGAATGTTCACACGCGAGCAGCAACCTCCACTGTTACCTCCTGGGAATACTGCAAAAGATTTATCGCTATTGTGGATTTAATTTAAGAGGTCAAAAACATAAATAAACTTTCTTTGTTTCTATCTTGTTTTTTGAGAAAACCCATGAGACCACAAAAATCAAAACGTTTATTGAAATACAAATGTCCTTATAAACAATGAGTCATCAATTTCGTTAGAAAATATTCACTTTAAAGTTCCTTTGATAAAACAAGGTATGCTCATGTGACCGAAATCAACGTGCTTTTTTTTTATTGATCATTATTAAATTATTAATAATTTTGTGTGCATATCAACAAATTTATATTAGACGAATTAAAACTTTAAATTGTAGAGAGAAATTTGCTGCATTTCATTTTAAGTTTATTGAGAAATGAGACGGTGTCCAAGAAATCAGTTTCCCTAACAATTATTATAATCTAGAGCAATTTTTACAATACATCTAATTTTTATTAAAGAAATAATCCTATCGTAATGAATTTTTAATTAATTTTTGAATGTTCATGAATTTCCCATACCTACGTGTTTGAATAAAATGCTTATCACGGTTGCGTTCTTTTTTCTGAAAATGTCTATGAAACATTGTTTCCAAAGCTAATACCGGTACCAGTGAATTCAGTGATGGTTTAATGCTTAAACATTTTTTGTATTGAATTTTTATCTGGTCCATTGCTTGTGTTTTATATTTCTCTAGTATTATGTTTTTCATTACTTAAACAAGGTGTAATACCTGCTGATTCAGCAAATTGTCCTAATGTCGATATAAACTCCATTATGCTCCCCCCTCTACACTGTTATCAATTATGCATCGTTACCGTGTACTCTGATATTCTATAGCAACATTACGTTATCTTCATCATTATGAGATGTTGATGAGTTTAATGATGGGACTGTGAACGAATTGTTAAATTTATTTACTGATTGGTTGATTAGGGGTTTGTTACTACTACTCTAGATTCTTGATAATACTGCTGTTATGTAGCTTAAGCTCAACATGATAGAATTCTTTAGTAAAACAGTAATAATAAGTGAGATTTATTTGAATTTTGGAAAATAAGATAGAGATAATCATTATATATATATATATATATATATATATATATATATATATATATATATATATATATATATATATATATATATATATATATATATATATATATATATATATATATATATATATATATATATATATATATATATATATATTTATAATTATAATAAAAAATAACAGAAAGCCGATTCAAAAGAGTTTTGAATCGGCTTTCTGTTATTTTTTATTATTTAATACTTGTGTGGATTAACTTTACTCATTTTGGATTATAAATATTATATATATATATATATGTGTGTGTGTGTGTGTGTGTGGGTGGGTGGGTGGGTGGGTTGTTAGAAAAGGAGAGAAAGTGATTTACGGCAAATTTACTAGTACTTTGTAGGATGACTTATGTTTTATTAATTGACTACCAACTGAAAATAAGTATGCAATAATCATAATATTTTGAAGTTGTTTTTATAAGATACAGCGATATTTATTTTGCATTAATTTTATTTACGTAGCACCATTGTATATTTCCACGACGCCAGGTAACGCCAAACTGCTGTAAGGCAATTTAAACCTGTCACTCTTTTTCAAAGTAAAAACCTTTTAGTTCACACACACTTTTCATGCCATTAACCCATTTATAAAACGTATGTTCACAACATCATTTGTCAAATTTTTGTATAATGTCTTTTGTGTCATATCGTAGATCATTTACGTCCGAAAATATGTCCACACAGTCTCGACTTCAGATAAGTAAACAAAGCGAAATCCACAGGTGCAAGAACCGGGATGTATGGGGGTTGGGGTGCTGAAAGAGCCCATCAGTATTTCCATTTTCAAACCTTCAATTCCAATTGTGGTTTCAACTGTAACCCTTTGTGCTATAAAAATAGCATCTAAGAACCTTTTGGTCTCCATCGGAAATTTTTCTGCGTGCTCACAAAATTTAATGACGACCTGTTGCTCCAAGGTGTCCAATTACGTTCATTTTTCTACCGTTGGTCGTCCATATTTGATAATAAACGGTCAGAAATTCTTCCATTTAATTGAAACTGTTCACAAAATGACCTTCATAACTCATTACGAAATCATATGAAATATCGTTTATTTTATATGCGCTTAAACTGTACATTTTCTCAAAAAGGAAAAATGCGTAAAAAATATAAAACAGTGGAAAACTGACATGCTCCGTGAAGCATATCTTATCAAAATAATTAATCTGTACATGTATATTTTTAAAGTACATTCAAAATAAGCAAATCTTTAAATATTTCTTAGAAAATACGTCAAGATTAATATGAAAAGTTTCGCAAGTATCATGTGCGAGTAGTCAGTTTACAATCGAAATTGTCCGCGAACTTTTCTAACAACCCTCGTGTATATATATATATATATATATATATATATATATATATATATATATATATATATATATATATATATATATATATATATATATATATATATATATATATATATATATATATATATATATATATATATATATATATATATTGTTCACTAATACGTTGTATAGCTTATATATATATATATATATATATATATATATATATATATATATATATATATATATATATATATATATATATATATATATATATATATATATATATATATATATATTAAAGCTATAGAACGTATTAGTGAACAAGTTTGCTATTAGTGATGAATACATAGAGAATGACTGACGTGTTTGCTCCCTTAGCAGATTGCTACACAAGCATGCTGATTACATTACAAAACTGTTACAGATTTAAAAAACAATACACCCAACACCACAAAATTCCAAGTACACTCGAACGTCATCGGGATACTCAATAAAACAACATCACATGCGCTTTCTTCAACACTCAAACGTTGTCATATTGACGGCCTGATAGGATCGCTTTGCAGAGAACTGAGGCCAAGAGGAGAGCTCTCCTTGATACAAGTAAGTGGTTTTCAGATTTTTCTTTTAATCAGATCTTGTTAAACCCAAGGTGGCAATTCAGACAAATACTTGTATCCTGTGGTTCAATTTATTTGATATAACGTGTGTAGAGTAGCTTGCTACTGACACTGGAATTCTCAAATTTTAAAAATGATCATGCGACTTAAGTCTTTATTGATTTAGTAGAAACGATCATTTGGTTGGTGATTGTTCTTATCGGTCTATGTGTACGTTCTGGTAGTAGTTTAGATATTTTGAGAGTAATCATTCATCCAATTACTTGATCTGTCTTTGTGATAGAATTCAATGATTTAATACAACAATTAAAACAAACTCACCATTTCAAGATGAACATATCAAAAGGTTTTTTTTCTTTCTGCAAAGAGACGCGATGAAAATCATTTGCAAATGATAAAGCAAATGATATGTATTATTCAGACCATTTGAATGGACTATTATATAGAAATCATTTTTAGATAATTTTCAGAAATATGAAAAATAAAAAAATTATAACTCTTAGAAAAACGATATTTTTGTCATGAAACAAATTTGAAGATGGGTGAAGAAGGCGTGAAAAATGCCCATATGAGGAATGATCAGATACTGCAATATTAAAATATCATTAAATCTGATAATTAAAAAAATAATTAAAAACAGTATATATTTGACGTAACATCGGTTTGTAACCGTTAAATATTTTGAATACTTGTAATAGGTTAATTTAAACAGGCATATGCGAGTCAAAACCTCCAAATAGTGTCATTTCTTTTTAACTTCAATGCCTTTTCTTTTATAGAGTGGGTCTGAGCTCCTTATTTTTGTAAGTCTAAATGCAGTTCAATCGAATTTTAACCGATTTTAATCAACAAAAATGTGGAGAGATGACCCACTATACTTTAAAAATGTCATTTTGTAGCCGTTTTAGAAAAATAATATAAGTCCGTAAATTCGTAGCCATTGTCTCATATAGCATTTAAACAACGCACTTTGTTGTTAATGAAATGGCAAAGTGGATTGAGCACCACAAACAGGTAACTTTATAGAACTTGGGTTTTTAGGTTGTGGGTTCGATACCACCAAAACTTAGAGATTTATTATTTTTTCTTGTCTTTTTTGAAATATTTCATACTGATCATTGTTAGAAATAACCCTTTTGTAAACTTGAAGTATAAAAAATCAAATATATTTAATTGAAAAAAATGTGAAATTTGAAATTGTATTTTACGACTAAAACCAATTGGGCAGTTGCGCCATCTTATTCCCTTATCTTCTTAAGGGTTTAATTAATCCACATACATATGGTCGTCAGGATGAAACTTATCAGGTTAATTAATCAGAACAGGGTAAAAACAGGAAATACAATAAAGTACGCAAAGAACAGAAACTACTTCTGACTCTTAACCGTAACAGTCATTTTTCTTTGGAGTTTCGTCATCAAAACTTTGATGTAAATGCTACAATAAGCAGAGTACTTAATAAATATTGACCTGAATTTAAGTTTGTATACAATTATCTGCGAGTGACCTCCTTTCTGAGAGTCTTTTATTTTGATGGAAAGGGTCCCTTGTTTATAACTTTGTTGTTCTGAAATATAAATAAGTTATTTCGATCATATAAATTTAAAAGCCAATATGAAGCTACGTAGACCCTACATTTAAGATGGCAATGAGAAGAATGGACCAATGAAGAGAATAAGATACTAAGACTTCGTGGTAAATAGTAAACTTTGCTGACATTCAAATCAATTCACATTGTTTCATTTACCTGTATATCTGTTTGTGCTTTTAAAGATAATAAAAGAAAATTACTTCAAAGCATTTGATCGGCTACCATTATATTGCATTCATTTCAATTCAGTTAGATACATGTACATGTATAAAAAAAATTATATGCTAAACTCCATTAATTTTATGTGATTGTATGCAGTTCTGAATCGCTATCACAGGACCTTGACAATAAGAAGTAATTAGGAAATTAAAACTCAATAGGAAAGTATCCATTTTACAATGCGACTTTGATACTGTATCATCTAAGTTGAATTTCAAAGACAATAAGAGTACTGATAGTACTGAAAAGCCCTAAAACCCCTGCCACACCGGAGCTGCGTCCTCACGGCGATCCCGCTGAGTCCTTAAGTAATTTAAAACGCCAAGGTAAGCGCAGTAGAATCTCCTACTGCGCCGTAACAACGCAGCGCCATCTTCGTTCGTTGCGGTGGGATCGCCTAGAACGCCATGCGACGGCGCGCATTTTGAACATGCACAGAGTTATGCGTTCTGAGTTCTGCGTTCTGATAAACACGCCGTAGAAGCGTAGTGAAGTCGCAGTGACAACGCCGTAAGATCTCCAACAGCGCCACGACAGCTCCGTTCGCGCGCTCAAGGAACGCAGCTAATCGCAGTGTAGACGCAGTGATAAGTCATGCAATTGCGCTTGCACGGAGACCTGTCGGAGTCATTTGGGATCTCACTGCGTCTCTATTGCGCTCTCACTGCGCATCCACAGCGTTTTAACAAGTTGTTTTTCATTTGGTTGCGTTCACACAGCGACACCAAAGAGCTGTTGCTGTGGTCATCGCACTCTCTTCGCGTTTCTTCTGCGTTTATTAGCGTTTGTAGCGCGCTCTCACATCGTCTCTAGTGCGTTGTCATCAAGGCTACGAAAACTCGAACAATGGCTGTTGTACAATAGCAAGCGATGTAGTAATTATCAAAATGGATGTGGATGACTATGTAAAAAGTAGCATTTGCAAATAATCCAGGACCTATCAAAGGACATAGATGAAATTCATGTCATTTGTTTCACATCTTTTCTATGTTTTCTAACAACTAATAACGGATTTTTTTGAAGACCTGACTACTAAGAGTTTTGTTCAAGTCATAGTCTTTCACAAATTATTTAGAAAGTATTTACGTTTCAATTATTCATCAAAACAATTTTTTTTTATCATTTATTTACTAGTTGTAAATTCATGTATGTTTCCCATACAATGGAACAAATTAACATTAATCTACCAAGAACGTCTTGTGGACGCAGTCAGCGAGCAAAGCACGCCGTGGACACGTGGTAAAAACTCCTAGCACGTCACGAGCGCTCGGCGGACACTCAGGGATTGCGCAGTCAATCGTCAAGTAGGACTTTGGGAAAAAACAGTTACACGCCGTGGGAACTCCGTAAGAACGCCTTGGTTGCGTTTGGACGCCGTGAAATCTCCATTTGTAAAATTTTTAAATAAAATTGTACATTTATTCTGAATTTTCCTTGCAATCCTACGGCGATTTAATAAATTTTACAACGTTCTGAACACGCCGTGGGAACGCAACTTGGTGTGACAGGGCCTTAACCTAGCTTGGTTCTAAAAACATTCACTTTGTGCAAACTAATTTGGAAAAAATCGATTTGATTTTTCTACATTTCAGCTTCTATATTTCCTCATTATTACGTGGCACCAACTGCAATGCTGTATATAAGCCCTGCACATTAGATTCACAACATCCCGTGCAATTATTTGGTAATCCCCTAAACTGGTTCCCTCGCCAGTTTAAATGATGTATATTTAAATTTATAATTTTAAAAAAAGTATTCAAAACAAAATATATCTAACATATCATCGATTTTTAACCTTTAAATATGTTCAATATATAAAATATGTTGACTCAGGCAAGCCGATACGTATCAAAATCTCCAAAGAGTGTCATTCTTTTTTAAAACCTTTCTATATTTTTCTCATAGTCTAAATTAGCTTCAGACCTTATGGAAAACAAACTGATTTTAATCAACAAAAAACGTTGAGAGATGACCCTCTATACGTTAAAATATCATTTTGTATCCAAAAAATTGAATGTTTTGAAAAAATTAAGTAAATTCGTGGCCAAAGTCACACATAGTATTAAAACAGAAAACCTAATTTGTTGTGTCTGAAATGGCTCAGTGGTCAAAGCACCATACTTAAGCTTACCTTAAACAACTGGGATTTTTATGTTGTGGGTTCAATGCCACCAAAATAACATGTTTATGCAAAGATTAACTTAAATAAAAAACAGAACTAACTCTTATCAAGGGTTTCCATATTTTGAAATTGAAATAAACCCCCCGATTTTAAAAGTTAAATCTCAAAAGGTTGCCATTTTTTTTAAACTTCACATAAAAGTAAAATAGGTTTAACAATATTGTCAATATACTTAAATTAATTCAAAAAATTCCTTCCATCAATTTTGTTATCGATAAACAAAACGTCGTGTTCTAAATGGTTTATTTATTTATATTTTTATTTCTCAAATATTGGTGCTAAGGAACATTTATTCAGAACGATGAATCACAGAAAATAAAGACTCCTCGACGAACAACTGAAATCATTTTTAAGTAACGATCATGAATTATGTATCTTAATAGTAAAATGTGATATGATGATGCAGTATTTATCAATATTTAAATCAAGCAAGAGTAGTATAAATCTTCTTGTCTAATAAGAGAGCGTTAGTTCGATAACACCATCAGGACCAGAGGTACCAAAGCGAATTGCCATAAACCATAAGAGAAAATACACTTTTAGCAAGCAGAACCCAGAGCGTGGAATCAGAGGCAGATTATGGAAGAATGTAACTTTCCCCCATATCCTACGGACGGTAAGAGAGAGAGAGAGAGAGAGAGAGAGAGAGAGAGAGAGAGAGAGAGAGAGAGCATTTCAATTTCAAGTGAAAATTTCACGAGTTTTACTATGGTAACCATTTTAATAGTTTTGAAGATTCGAATTAAAAAAGTAAAAATGAAATTAACAGAAACCGAAACATCATAATTATCGCTTTTTTGTGGATATTATTTTAGATCAATGTAAATTAACAAGTTCAGGCACCTTATGCAAAAAACTTACCATATCTTTTTTTTTAAAACTTCAAGGTAATCATAGTTTTCCCAAATGGTTCAGTGCAATAAATTGATGTTATTATTTTCTAATAACATCAATTTCTATACTCTCTAATTGCTATAAATAATTAATTTCACCCGCATTGGGTTCGGTTTCACAATTCATTTGTGAAACAAAATATGTTTGAACAATTTATCATAAATCAATCAACTAAAATCAAGGTGTTGGGATTGTCTTTGTGTTTTGCCCCCGTAGTTTAAATCAAACAATTTACAAAACTGTGTTCTTTTTGCTGTGTGAACATATTAAGACATTGCCATGTATTAACTAAATTAAATAATATTTTGTTGGCGTGTAATGAATATCCCTATGTGGATAATGAATATGTATGAATCTGTTGAAAATTGAATAGAGTATGCGAACGATTAATAAGCGCATATTTGAAACTGGTCGTGACTATCTGCATGTTCGGAGAATTTAAATGAAATAATATACAAATAATAGTTATTAGAAAATCTGCATTTAAAAATGTCTCGTAACTTTTTAACAATGCTAAAAACGCAAATGTGGTGAATAAAACCATATGACTTGTCATTGACTTGTCACTACACATGTTACCCAAGTTAAGTAGATGTTCATTATTACACAGAAATTTTCATTTCAAACGAACTTAATTGTGTAATCATAGTTTAAAATGTTACGAAAAATAATTATAGTTTATTCAGATCGGTTTGTAATGGTAGCTGCACGGTGATCAGGTACCAAATAAGGTTTCTTGTGAATATTGTCTTTATTGTTAAAAAGTAGCATCCCCTTCATATACTCATATATTTATTATAACAGATCACTCCAAATATAAACAGGAAACATGATTAGTTCGACAGCTGGTAAAATTATATGAATGTTTCTTGTTCCACATGTACAGTAGTTGGCCATAAATGAGTTCGCAAAATGGCCGACGTTTATGTAGGTCCCGTCATCTGCTGAATTTTTTGGACCAATAACAACATTTATAACAACAAAGTAAAAATGACTTAGCCGACATATGTGTTACTGTGTATTATATCCTTGGGAGTGAAATAATCATAGAATTTTCTAGGTTTAGCGATGTACAGGCTTTGTATTGAATAAAACGGGAGACTACTCGAAATGTAAGCAACGACTCTTCCTAGGTCACGAAAAATTCAGGTTTCATTTTTTGACCTTTGTACTTGTGTAATCAATATTTTCCCTATGGTTTAATGATATTAATGTCTGAACGTTATGTATGCCCAAAATTGTGTTGATATTGTGTTCCTTTACGATCTAATTGGACATAAAATTTGTGTTATCTTTTTTTGACAAACTATCGGCGATTTGTAAAGTGCCGAACAATGACTGGTGAGAAGCAGTCTGATTACGGTTTTATTCAACACCATAGACTCTGATCTTGCAGTAAATCAAGCTTTTCAGTTCTTAAAAGCATATTTTCTGTTATTTCTTGAGACTCTAAAACGGCATTCGGTCACCTAGCGGTGCCCTTTTTCAACAACTTTTACTTCGAGTTACAATTTTAGCCTTACTCCGGTCTTTAGTATTTTAAAGCTTTACCTCACAGTTTTTGCTGTATATTCTGATCATCCTTACAGTTTAAGACATTAAAAAATCCAACATCTGACATCTGTATGAAGATTTGTTTCTGCCTTCCCCTTATTTTTTTTCCGATTGGGTGCCATGTCGGTTTGCAGACGATAATTGTTTACCAAAGGGGGATAACTCAAAAATAACATTGGCGAAAGCAGTAAAAAAGTCGGAGAATCACCGGACGATTTTTTGATTCTGGTTATTGAAGAAAATAGGCTTTATTTTCTTTTTTAAATCTACTTTACAGAATAAAAGTATGTTACAGCGGCCATTTGCGAACTCATTTATGGCACGCGACTGTACATATGGGAAATAAATCCAATTAGCATACAGCTTATATTTTATTCATAAATTTTTATTCAAACAGATTTAACAAACTATAAACGTGAACAGAAAACGAAACGTAATTGGATCATTAATATTTCAAATTATTTCACGATTTAATTGGTTCATCAATCTAAAAGTGCTTGAATTTTTAAGTAAATCAATAATAGTTAAGAGACAAAGGGAATCTTAAATTAAACTTATTTGAGAATGTGTGATTGTATGCGTGTCCTGTATGAATACAGAATGAGAAACCAAAGTTTGACTGCGAGTTCCTATGAAAAAAATGTTCCTATTTAGACAGTGGCAAACAATCCAACCTAAATACATGTAACACAGTACTGACAGAATGAATACATAAATTTCATAATATACACTCACAATGGAGTGCTCTACATACTTACTAGGTGAATTATATTGCAACGCCACCTTTGACGTGCAGTGTTGGAACTACACTCTGGCGGGAACAACAGCCCGTGGGGCGTGTCCAGAGAACCATCAGTATTCTATACTTTTTGATGATCCAGAAGGTAAGGAAATTCACCTTACAGAGCATTACTTAATGAGACATGAAGATTTCGTGCTAATTTAGAAAATACAAAAGATGTTCAATCAATCCAAGAAATAAACGGATTTTTAAAGCCATTGATAACAAAAGCTCTAGAAACGGTCGAAATGAACTTAAGCATGAACTATTTCATGGTTTACAGGTTATTCCTACAGAAAATGTGAAACGAACGGTCAGTGGTGCAGACCAAATTATATGCCCTGTGTTTCTCCAGATTCCATAAAAGAAATTACAAGTGATGTATGCCAAAACTTTTAAAAAGAATTGGATTTTTTTATGCATACTTTACATCAACTTCACGATCAATTTATTTGATTTTAGGTTGAAATAAGGAAAATATTGTTTTATAACTTTGATAGGACAAACAATATATATGATAATTAATGATTAGTTTAGCTCTAATTAATAGTTAAGATATAGCAGATAACAAAACGCCATAATATTGGGTAATTCAACATAACTAGGATAAATTTAAACACAATAATGAATTTAACATTTTCAAATTTTTTTATTAATTGGAGAAACCGATTGGAGTATTTCAGGTTTCTTTGATATCTATATTAACACAACAATGATGACATATTTTACGTTTTAATTTTAGAACACGCACTTACCGATAATAACGTATATCTACATCAGTGGATACGCATTATCAATATTGCTTCTCGTTATTGCATTGATCATCTTTGGAAAATTCAGGTATGTATAATAGTAAATTTATCATGAGTAGAAAAGTCTGATATGTCAGATATAACTTTCTCACCTGGCCCAACAGGCAACGTGATTTTATGCTATCACGTGGGGTTAGCTGTCGTTTTGGTTATTGCCATTTGAAAATCTTTTTTCCTACAACCATTGATTGAACTTTATCTAACTGTTTCGCTACCGTGTGATTCATGATGGCTGAAAACGATCCACTTTTTTCGACTCGATGAAAAACATGAAGCTACTTTAACTACAACAACAGCTACATGCATATAAGTAAAGTTCTTGCCATCGACTCTATATAGATCTACAAAATATTACTCTAGTATATTAAAAAATATCAGGAACATATGAGAATTGTTAATTGATTGAAACATTTATATTTACTTGAGAAGGTTGTAGCATGCTATAGATAACATTATTAAATGTGATTTCTAAAGTGATTTTTGTTGTTTCTTTTGAACTGTGAAGCAACTTTCTAAAGTGTCGTTAATGATAGAGAGTTCTCATCAATTTACATTTCGTCAACAGAACATGTAGCCTAGACAGATCTGTTTGTGTCCGTGGATCCTCTTGTTCATAACATATAACAACCTGATATATTTTCAGACAGCTCTGGTGCAAACGTGTCTTCATTCATTCCAATTTGTTCTCAGCATACATTCTGAATGGATTTGCATGGATTGCAGTTAACACAATACCGACGGTTTATACCCGCCTTTCGGTAAAAATGTGACTGTTTATACATTGACTCACATTTGATACACAAATATGCATGGAACAGTTTTCCTATCCACGGGTCATTGGGACATTTTTGTATTTAAATCAAACTCTATTCCCAGAATGCTTTGCCTTATGTTGGATTGTACACCCTGTCATGCTGTTACGGGTGGATGCTGGCCGAGGGAATATTCTTGCACTTCTGTTTGGCGAACGCTTTTTCTAATAAGAAAACTCTGGTGATTGTGTGTTGCATCGTCGGGTGGGGTAAGTATGTGTATTCAACTCCATAGCAAAAAAACTTATGTAGTAGAATAACCAAGAAAAGGAGACCAAATATAACAAACAAATTAGCACTTTTGCAGACATGATCAACTACAATGACTTTCAAATTTAGTAATTAAAATTGTTCTAGTCATAACTCTTGAGTAGGAAATATATTTACTAATGTCCCTACTCTGCCAAAAAAAAGAGAAACGAAAGAAATTGATTGTTTTGAGCGTATATTATTTGAACGCTCATTGTTGCAGAAAAGTTGAATCTGAGTCATCGTCAGCAAAATAATAATAAGTCACGTGTTCAAAAGAAGGCCTTTCTTTGTAATTGTATCGTACTAATACCCAGACCAACCACGGTAAATAAACAAAGAGAAAGTTTATGCTCGTTAATGCATAATTATGCAAAATACTTTCAAGTAGTTAACCTCAGTTATGGCAAGGCTTAGGGTCCTCATACCCCAATTCATAAACATCACCTTTATCTATAATTGTTTACATTAGCTTACTAAATGAAAAGTCATTTTGAAATCTGATAAACCCTCTTTTGTTTTGTCTGGGCCCTGAAGCGCATACTTTTTTGGTTGTCGTCTTTGTAGCACACAAATAAAATTTTTTTTAGAAAATGATGTTCGCTTTTAATCTTAATGAAAATAAATTTCTTATAGTAACTTTTATACAAATACTTTATTAGTTGCTATATGTAGAGGTAGAGAAGATTTCTTAAAAATTAGCTTTTACGGCTTTTATAATATTAAACTCTTTTTCAATTTTCATAATTCTATTAACTTGTATTTCAGTTTGTCCTGCCATTTCAACGGGAACATATGCAGTTGCAGTGTTGATGGAAGAAGAAGGATCAAATATCAAGTAATTTTAAATTTAAACAAAATATCGCTCATATAATTATTCATAGTCAAGGATTTATTTCATCTTTAACTGTTATTTAAATCTTGGCAAACAGAAACATGTTTAAAAGGGATTGTTTATTCATATATAATAGATATATAAAAGATATTGGTAGAAAAATAGATTCGAAAAGAAGAACTGTTATTTGTGTTAGATTTTGACTGAAAAGGTTCCAACCTATTTTTTGTTTCTAGGTATTTGCCGAAAAATATGGACTATCTATGGATAATACTTGTCCCTATCATCCTTTCTCAGTTGGTACGTCCACGTTTTTACTTTATCAATATACGTTAAAATCAATATGCTTTCCCTAAAATGTTATTTTGTTTACAAACTGTATAGGGGTAACCCGTTCTATGTTTTGTATACTAGACTAATGCGCTATCAAATGAAGATGTTGTCTGAGCAGTTGCATTGATATCGAGACAAAAAGAATGTAAAAAGCTCTTTTAAATTAATTTCATAGATGATATTAAACTTGCCTTTTTGGGAGTTGATTTTAATCAACTCTCCTATGCACTTACCCGGGCAAAGCGAAAGTGAAACAGTGTTTGGACCTTAGCACAAATCAATACCGCCGACAACACTTAGTTCTTGAAAATAATCGATAAATTCAATGCTATGTATTCTGAAGCATTGTTTTCAAGAAAACTTATTTATTAATACCATGAAAATAGTTAGATTTTAAATTGTACAAACAGTTTAGATATTTTTAAAGTCGTATGTATTCCTACACTAGAGTTCAATGTATTCTCGTTCAACCAGACGCTTGGCTGTCTCCGTTAATATCCGACAAAACAGAGTCTCTCTTGCTTGTCGGAGATAAACAGTGACAGCCGAGCGTTTAGTTGAACAAGACAAGAGTTCAATCTTGCATGGATCCATACAATTTCTCAGAAATATTTCGATTACTGATACTACTTGCCATGCAAAATCACATATCGTTGATTTTGAATAAATGATAATCGATAAAATCAACTCCCGTCAGTACTTCAGTACTTTGATTTCATTAAAAGAATATTTAAGGACATGGAAATTGGTAATGCCCTAATACAAAGAGGAACTGGCGAAATTCAGAGCATATTATACCTATTTGTTACAGAAAACTACCTTTGGATTTACTGAAGCCAAAGAGCATACATAGATTTTTGAATGAAAAAATAAGATACAATTATGAAGAAAAAAGGGGATAGTATGCCTTGTTATAGAGTATACTGTGAAATTATTTGATCTCCGTCCATAAATACGCGTCGATCTCCTCTATTTTAAAATTGACGTCGAAGGTATGAAGCAACACAATCTGCTGCTCTTTCTTCAAACTCAAACTTCACTGTTGCCTCGTTTGTAGTGATGAGATTGTAAACAGGAGAGAACTAATATATATTATTGTTTATTGATATATTTGATATTAAAACAATTGTGGTTTAGCTCACCTGAGCTGAAGACTCAAGTCAGATTTTTTGGTCAAAATTTGTCCATTCTTTGTCGTCGTCAATGTTGTCGTTTGCGTCATAAATTTTTCACATTTTCATCCTCCTCTCCAGAACCACTGAGCCAATTTCAACCAAACTTGGCGTAAATGATCTTTTTGTTGAAGTGTTTTCAGGTTTGCTTAAATGAAAGGCCAGGTTCCATTAAGAGGGAAGATAAATTTGATTTTTTGATAAATTGTTGATATTTGTCAAAAATCTTCTTCTCGAATACCTTTTGGCCAGAAAAGCTGAAACTTATGAAACCATCCTCATGCAGGTAGTGTAAATTCAAATTTGTCAAAATCGTGATCCCCAAAGGTAGGGTTGGAGCACAATGGGAGGGTTGTTCAAATTTTTTCATAGAATTTTAAAGAGAAAATACTCTTTAAAAAATCAACTTGAAAACCAATTGCCCAGAAAAGTTGTTGCTTGTATGAAATCATCCTTAGGTAGTGTAGATTCAAATTTGTTTAATCATGCTCCCTGGGGGTAGGGTGGGCCACAATGGGGGTCAAATTTTTACATAGGAATATATGGAGAAAAATCTTTAAAAATATTCTATATCCTAAACTTAAGGTAGTGTAGATTCAAGTTTGTTCACATCATGATCCCCAGGAGGGTGGGGCAACTAGAGGGAGCGGGGATGGTGCTGGAAAATTTTTACAACGTTAACGTCGAGGGAGAGGAGAAATTCTTTTGAAAATCTTTTCCTCAAAATTCACTTGTCCAGGGAAGTAAATTTGTGTAGAAGTATCCTCAGATGATATAGATTCTAGTTTTTTCAGACACATCATGATCCATATGGAAAAGGGTTGGGCCAAAATGGAAGGGGGGGGGTGGTTCTCAATTAAAAAAAAATCTTTTCAACATTATATTCTCTACTAAGATCTAAGTTTTGAAGATATTTTGTTCGTTACACTTTAAAGATAGTTAAAATCTTTTCTGATCAATTATGGCTATTGTTTCTAAGGTGAGCAATGTGGCCCCTGGGCTTCTTGTTTGAAATTTCTGTATATTTTTTTTATTTGTTATCAGACTTTGTTGAGTACCAATGTTGTTTACATATTACAGTTAAACATAATATTCCTGATCAATATCATAAGAATACTGCGATCTCAAGTACAAAGAGAGGACAATAGAAACTCATTGCGATACAGGTAAGAATAGAATTATACATGATAGTTTCCAAATTATTCAAATACTGTTGCATAGTCAAGTATATTTGTAGATCTCAACTGGTTTTATAAATTGTTTGGACATTTCATTTACTTGTTTTTCCGGGGTTTTTATTTGTTAGAAAAATTGCCCGCGCCATCCTAATTCTGATACCTCTCATGGGGTTGCAAAACCTCACAAAGGCAGTGAAAATTGACTCGGTCTTTTTTAGATACTTCGCTGCAGTCATATCATCTTACCAGGTCTGTCTTTTAAAATAGAAGATATTTTTTAATTTAATATATTATAACACTGGTACATGTATCTTGTTTAGTGTTTACATACAGTAATTGCATGTCACAGAGATTTATCTGTTTTTATTAACAGTTGTGCTGTTTATAAAATAGTTTTTTAAAACGAATTTAATGAACAAAATGTTTCCTTTAACAATACATCCTGTTTTGTATCTGTTTTATTATTTATGAATACAACAGTTTTTCTTTGCTATCTGTTTTAGGGAGCTGTTGTTCCTGTTTTGTTCTGTTTCCTGAACAGAGAGGTAAATTGTACATTGCTAATCAACGCATTACAAATATAGAATCCTTTTAACTCATTCAACTTTTCACAATATATAAGTGTATTTTTCTCTTATAATAGATATTGCAATGCGTATGTTGCAACCACTATTGAAATAAAACCACTATTAAATAAATAATTTCAATAGTGGTTGGGAATGCATTTCATTAGAAAAATCACTTTGAAACAACAATTGAAATAAAACCACTATTGAAATAAATTATTTCAATACTGTTTGGGATTATATTTCATCTGAAGAATCACTTTACAACCACTATTGAAATACAACCACTACTAAAATAAAATATTTAAATAGTATTCCGGGATGTATTCCATTTTGAAGATCAATTTACAGACACTGTTGAAGTACAACTACAATTAAAATTATTTTTCAATCGTAGCTTAGAATGAATTTCGGCATTAATTTTTCTTTGAACTTTAAATATTTTTTTTTACATTTCTCTTTCTACAAACATATCATGTCCTATGATATTGTATATTATTTGCACAATTGTGAACATCTTGTAAATAAATTGCCAGAACTTCTATTCAAACCCCCTGTATATTGAATAATTATTTATTGATAAATATTATTATAAATATCACCATTAATACAAATTGTTTCAGTAGGGGTTGGGGATTACTTCACTACGACCACCATTGAAATATATTATTTCAATAGTGGTTAAGGATGCGATTCATTTTAACCACTATTGAAATACTTTATTTCAATAGTGGTTGGGGATACCTTTCATTTCAACCACTATTGAAATAAAGTATTTCAATAGTGGTTGATGATGCATTTCAGTTTTTGTCTATTATCATGTTTGTTTGTAATACTTTCCTTTCTGCTAGGGGGGTTTCTTAAGAAAGGAAGTATGTCTTATGAGATGATGAATTCCTTTTTGAATATGATGTTCTTTGATTCACCTCTATATTGTCATGTTTCCCATACCACCTGTCATCTGGAACCGAAAGTGTTATGCACAGTCAGAATAATAGGCATTAAAATAACATCCTACCACTACTAAAATAATTTATTTCAATAATGGTTGTAATGAACCGCATCTTTAACCACAATTGAAATAAATTATTTCAATAGTGGTTGTCATGAAATGCATACCTAACCACTATTGAAACAATTTTTTTCAAAAGTGGTTATAATAAAAAGGCATACCCAAACACTAGTGAAATAATTTATTTCATTCAATGTTGGTTTTAATGAGGTACATCCCCAACCATCATTGAAATTATTTATCTTAATAGTGATATTCATTATTACATAAATCTATAATGATATATAAGCTATAAATTATTTTTAAATATGCAGGGGTTTTGAATAGAAGTTCTGGCAATTTACAACGTTGTCTTCTAATACAAATATCTTACAATTTCCATAAAACATGATATATCTATAGAAAGAGAAAGGTAAAGAAAAAAATATGAAAACAATTCTACATGTTAATATGCGAGGATTGGTTATTTCTGCACAACAGTGAAAATCCTAAAATAAGTACATTTACATCATAGTCTTGATTACAATTATCATTAAATATGCAAGTCTATAGTACCTTAATTGTGTAGTTGAATTGTTTGTTAAATAAAAACAAATGTATGTTTGTCTGCAAGAATTGGTTATTTACTTCTATACAGCAGTGAAAATTGTACCATAATTGTGTATTTGATATTATTCGTTAGATTTCTTGCATTTCAAAATAGTTTGCAAATATGATATACAACTTCTTTCTTTCCAAATGTGTTACATAATAGTAATTACATAGTTATGATTATAAGTAATTCATTCCAATCTACAATTAAACAAAAAATAAATTTAATAGTAGTTGAACTTTAATGGTGTCTGTAAAGAACTTCTTATCATGAAATACACCCCCAACCTCTATAAAATCATTACCTCAATAGTGGTTGTATTTCAATAGTGGTTGCAAAGTGATTGTTCTAATGAAATAGGTCCCCAACCACTATTGAAACAATTTATTTCAATAGTGGTTTTATTTCAATAGTGGTTGCAAGGTGATTTTTCTAATGAAATACATTTTTATTTCAATAGTGGTTGCAACATGCGTATCTTAATACGAAAACTTATTGAGGATATCTAAAAGGAAAAATTTTTTTTTTTTGCTTTTAACCGCAACAATAGAGTCTGCTTGTCTATTACATTTTAAACTGAACTTATTTTCACAAAACTATCGTTAGATTAACCATTAGATATAATCCTAAGATATGACTTCTGACAATCATATGATATATCACTTCCGTTTTAGAAAATTATCTTAAGGATTAGAAATCTTTTGAATAATTCTAAACACATTTCATCCTTGTATATACTCAAAAATTATTGCAAATTGTACAAACATGTTATACTTGCACCAACGATGTTTCCAATTTTCTCATATTTTAGTTTTTAGATAGTGTATCTTACTAATTGTAATAAGTTCATCTTCTTTTACAAGGTTATGAGCCAAATTTCTAATATGATCGGTGAAAATAATGGACATATGTTTTTCAAAATTCACATACTCCACTGTCCCTCATTACTTGACATGTTATGTTTTGCATAATGAATGGAAAAGTATGCATAAATATATCCAACAATAATAATGAAAGGACTTGAATGTGAAAAACATCACATTTGATATTTCCTGCACTCGTTATCAACAACACAGATTTGAAGAAAAAAATATACATGAAAGAGTTAAGATCGGTTATGTTGACATTAAAGAAAACTGATTGATTGACTGACTGACTTTATGAATGAATTGACGGACTGACGGGTCAAAACATTATATTAACATACCTTATTGCATGAAGTATAATTTACGGAGTAATAGTTTTGTAAAATGAGGCGTGGTAGTCAACAAATTACCAATCAGAACTCTCTAGGTATTACTATTTTAGCTATAAACTATTAATAAGTGAAGAAATATTGCATACATTTTAGGTTTACAATTCTATTGTTTTACTTATCTTAATACGGAATTATTCTTCTATGGGAGATAAATATAATCTAAAAATGGCGACAACCATCCAGCCATGTCACACGTCATAATGGGTTTATTTTAATAATGAACCATTGCCATTGATGATGACTATCATGATTTCCGTAGTCCTTAGCCTGGAAACATACACGCCTACACTAATTTACATATGATAGATATTGATTTTGTAGGTTTTAAGAGCTATGGACAATAAGATTACCACTTGGAGAAGACTTTCTGCAAGTTTGTCGAGGGGATCCATTATGTTCAACATAAGAAGGAGTAGTAGCAATCAGAATCCTAGCGCCGAAAAACTGGAACCAGACCTTCTCCTGTAAAGACATGTTGTCACCTCTTACCCAACCAAGGTCCCTACGAACAGCAAATAGCCACACTGTTTCTTGCTGGAAATTTGTTCAAGAAAAATCTCTGCTGTCCAAGACATAGCTTTTTTCCGCTGTAATATTGAAATCCGTCTATCCGCTTCCATTTCTCGGTTTCTCTTTTAAATCTCGAATAGGAGCAGGTCGTCAACCATGGCTAGCGAAAATCATCTCTCATGAATCCTAAAATTGTAGAACAATGCACGAACATTCTCCCTCCTTTCCTTGTGAATATATAGTATTTATGTTCATCTGAAGACGGATGTTTAAATCCAGAAAGCGCTTGTGAAATAGGATTTTTAGAACTGTGCATGTGTTTCTTTGTTTAATTCATGGACGCAATGTTTCTATTTCAATGTACTTTAATATTAGAAAAAAATATATACTAGTACCTAGTAAAGTATATGTATGTTAATGATTATTTTATTGTTTTTCA
Source organism: Magallana gigas (assembly GCF_963853765.1). Taxonomy (NCBI): domain Eukaryota; kingdom Metazoa; phylum Mollusca; class Bivalvia; order Ostreida; family Ostreidae; genus Magallana; species Magallana gigas. Next base: position 46,332,054 of record NC_088859.1, on the reverse strand, counting down.
AATAAAAGTTGATGTATGTTGTTTTGAAATGATTAAATTGTTTTTTTTTTAATCCTTTAAAAACATGAGGGGCTCAGAAACATGAGATGTCGTTGTAAAATTTATAATTATGCTTATTACGTTATTATTGTATAAGTGTACTTAACATTGTAAATCGTATACTCTTTTTGTAAATAAAGTCGTATTTTACAAGAGGGATGTTTGTACTGTTTAAAGTCAATTAGCTTGGAGTCCGCACAAATGAGAGAGGATCAAATACATTATCCTTGGATTGTAACGAGGGGGGGGGGGTGGTTATGTTACTCTTTTGATTGTGAAATTTTTGGAGTTGGGTTTTGTGATTCTTGTACATAAATGTTTGAGAGAAGCGCATCATGATCCTTAAATTGGCATTTGGATGCTATCTTCACCAGTCATATGACTGTATTAAAGGAATATAAAAGTCAATCTATCTAAACCGAAATCCTCTAACAGAAGTAAACTAACTCGTATGATATTTTAAATTGAACAATTCTGTTTAATGTTAAACCGTCTTTGGTTAATAAGAAAGTGTAAACATGCAATCAATTTATGTTGAGCTCTTTAAACGTGAATATTAATTAATAACTTTCGAAATATCAAGGTCGATGATTCCAAGGACATTAAAGGGACATGGTAACAATTTTTATCAAGTTTTTTTTTTTATTTTTATGTTTACAATGCTTCTGAGATACAGTTTTAATAGTCAACAAAAATGTGAGTGTCATTCGCTTAGTTATAAGCGAATTAAAGAGATTACAATTCTTTTCTATATAAAGCTTTTGTGTATATTTTGAACGTTGAAGTAGAAAATCCGGTTCTCAGACCTAAAATGAATGAGGTAAACGTTAGGATCTATGTATTTATGCCTTAAATGAATAAAAAAGACAAATCAGTTTGATAAAGAACGTTTACTGGTATATTGAACATATGTAAACAAACAGGGCGCGAGCCTTGTTTACATGACAAAAAATTGTGATCCTTTATTAGGGTCTTCTGTTTCCAACGGAAGACCCTCTTGTTTTTCTTCGGTTTCTTTTTATTATTTTATTAGGGTCTTCCGTCTTCAGCGGAAGACCCTTCTATTATTCTATTGTTTCTTTTTCACTTTTCTTATTCTTATTATTATTATTAGGGTCTTCCGTCTTCAGCGGAAGACCCTTCTATTATTCTATTGTTTCTTTTTCACTTTTCTTATTCTTATTATTCTTTTTTTTTCTTACCGATTTTGTGCAGACGATTTCTCGGAGATGGCTTGGTCGATTTCGCTCAAATTTTCAATATAAACGTGTTTTTATCTAAAGCTGATATAAAATTTTTATTTTTTGAAAAAACACTTCCGGTCGGAAGTTATCGTCCGTTTACGATTTTTAAAAGTCAATTTTGTCTGTCGGGTTTCTCAAAAACGAGTAAAGATAAAAGGCTGAAATTTTCAGAGATGATAGATCTACCGTTTTTCTAATGTACCTCGGTCAAGAGAATGTCCGCCGTCACTTCCGGTCGTCACCGGAAGGAAATTTGAAAAATTGATTTTTTCGACTTTTTTATTTTTTAATATTTTTCTTTGAAATTTTTACACCTTATAGTGACCCTTTTACTGATGAAGAATATGTAATTAGTTTTGAAATCAATCAAGGCATTCTCGAGAAATTAAGCGTCAAAGTTCTGAAGCGGAGTCCGAGTAGCTCAGTCGTTATAGTCGTGGACATGGCCCAGGCGACCCGGGTTCAAGCCTCGAGTGCCGCAAAATTTTTTTCATTTTTTTTCGCTTAGATCTACGATTTTATCTTTGAATTGATAAGTTTAATCTTATCTATTCAAAAATTGGACGGAAGACCCACTCGTTGCTCGCAACGAGATCGAATCTAGTTATTATTCTTTTTTTTTCTTACCGATTTTGTGCAGACGATTTCTCGGAGATGGCTTGGTCGATTTCGCTCAAATTTTCAATATAAACGTGTTTTCATCTAAAGCTGATATATAATTTTTATTTTTTGGAAAAACACTTCCGGTCAGAAGTTATCGTCCGTTTACGATTTTTAAAAGTCAATTTTGTCTGTCGGGTTTCTCAAAAACGAGTGAAGATAAAAGGCTGAAATTTTCAGAGATGATAGATCTAGCGTTTTTCTGGTGAACCTCGGTCAAGAAAATGTCCGCGGTCACTTCCGGTCGTCACCGGAAGGAAATTTGAAAAATTGAATTTTTCGACTTTTTTATTTTTTGATATTTTTCTTTGAGATTTTTACACCTTATAGTGACCCTCTTACTGATTCAGAATATGTAATTTGTTTAAAAATCGATCAACGCGTTCTCGAGATATTAGGCATCAAAGTCCTGAAGCGAGAGTCCGAGTAGCTCAGTCGTTAGAGTCGCGGTCATGTGCCTAGGCGACCCGGGTTCGAGCCCCGAGTTCCGAATTTCTTTCCCCCTCTTTTTGTGCTTAGATCTGATTTGTTTATCTTTAAAATGATGGGTTCTGTTCTATTCTGTTTTGATTTAGTAAAAGAAGTTACAATAATATCGCTTTTCCTCGTATTTGAGTATTGAGATCCATAGCTATGTATTCATACTGAAATAAAGTTAACATGTTGAAAAACATCAAAAGTTACATCTTTAAAACAACGCCTATAAATTGTTCTAACATATGTATTTTGTTTAAAAATTGTGTAATATGTGATATTTAGAATTTAATATTCTCCGTTTAATATAGAAGTCACTGACCGACCCCCCCCCCCCATTCATAAAATCATTTAGTTTTTCTGACCCGATTTTACTTGATCTTTAATCTTGGACCTTTAATATCAACTTAGTACTATTTTAGATTACTGTACTAATTACCAGACCAATTCGTTCATTATTAACAGAGTTATGAACTTTTTGGCATTTGAGTTTCAATCGTCGTGTTTGACACGTACTGTACAAAAAAATTCTAACTCCCGAGCCCTTCACTCAATTCTAATGAAAATTCGTGAAAATAAACCTCGGACCCCATTCTTATTGTCTGTCAAATATGCAGCGGATTGAACAATTAAGAATAATCAAACGGCGTTTATAGCCTATACGCGGAAATAAAATTTACACACTACACGCACCGACCCCGACCCCCCCCCCCCCCCATTCACAAAATCATTAAGTTTTTCTGGACAGATTTTACTGAATCTTTCATCTTGAACCTTTATTTTCAACCTAGTACCATTCTAGATTACTGTACTAATTACCAGACCAATTCGTTCACTTTTAAGAGAGTTATGAATTTTTGGACATTTGAGTTTCGATTGGCGTGCTTGACATGTACTGTAGAAAAAAATTCTAACTCCCGAGCCCTTCACTCAATCCTAATGAAATTTTGTGTAAATGTAACTCGGACCCCATTCTTATTGTCTGCCAAATATGCAGCGGATTGAACAATTCAGAAGAAATTCCTGAGATCAAGCGGCGTTTATAGTCTGTACGGGGACTTCAAATTTACACAGTACAAGGGATGTAAGCAGCCGCGTAATATTTCTGTTGCATGTATATTTCTTGCTTTCCGTTTAGTCTGTATATACGATAGCGTGTGAACTACTTATGAATGTTAAAACTGTGGAAATTACTGTCATCAAATTTTTACCGAATAAATTTACGTGTTACTGATTTCGTTATTTCTACATTTATAATGATTTGATCAATCCTGTTGAAATAAAACAGTCAAACACAATAGTAAACGACACGAAAAAAAATCTCAACACTGAAATACATGTGTAAAATGCATCAGTCATTGCTTTAGGACTTTACTTCCCCTAATTGTCGTTAACCGAATCCGAGATCCACACCTCAAAATTCTACTTTCGATTTATTTACGACGAAAATCAAGCTCGGGTCTTTTCACCCCCCTCCAGACAAAAACACGCATCAATATTTCAAATGACTTTGCACTGTTACCAAACCTGTGTAGTCAGACATCTCACACATCGTTCCTCATCTCATACAAAAATTCAGCTCCTGTCCCGGGCGGAAACGCCCCAAATTCAAAGAGAAATTCGGGAATTATTTCGCGTCAGCCATGTTTTGACGTGAACCTTTGCTGAAATACTGTTATGACACCTGCAAAGGCCTCGCCGGAGCTAAAATTTCTTCTTTCTCTCTATTTCTTTCTCTCCATTTTTTTTTTTTTTTTTTTTTTTTTGATTTTCTAACTAAAATATTCAACATAAAGGGGCTGTTGGACTGTAGTACAAGTTGAAAAACACTCTTCCTTTAAGATTTAGACAAAACAGCCTTTTATTATTAGGGTCTTCCGTCTTCAGCGGAAGACCCTTCTATTATTCTATTGTTTCTTTTTCACTTTTCTTATTCTTATTATTAGGGTCTTCCGTCTTCAGCGGAAGACCATTCTATTATTCTATTGTTTCTTTTTCACTTTTCTTATTATTCTTTTTTTTTCTTACCGATTTTGTGCAGACGATTTCTCAGAGATGGCTGAGTCGATTTCGCTCAAATTTTCAATATTAACGTGTTTTTATCTAAAGCTGATAGGTTTTTTTTAATTTTTGAAAATACACTTCCGGTCAGAAGTTATCGTCCGTTTACGATTTTAAAAAGTCAATTTTGTCTGTCAGGATTCTCAAAAACGAGTAAAGATAAAAGGCTGAAATTTTCCGAGATGATAGATCTACCGTTTTTCTAATGTACCTCGGTCAAGAGAATGTCCGCCGTCACTTCCGGTCGTCACCGGAAGGAAATTTGAAAAATTGATTTTTTCGACTTTTTTATTTTTTAATATTTTTCTTTTAAATTTTTACACCTTATAGTGACCTATTTTTTGATTAAGAATATGTAATTAGTTTTAAAATCGATCAAGGCATTCTCGAGAAATTAAGCGTCAAAGTTCTGAAGCGGAGTCCGAGTAGCTCAGTCGTTATAGTCGTGGACATGGCCCAGACGACCCGGGTTCAAGCCTCGAGTGCCGCAAAATTTTTTTCTCTTTTTTTCGCTTAGATCTACGATTTTATCTTTGAATTGATAAGTTTAATCTTATCTTTTCAAAAATTGGACGGAAGACCCACTCGTTGCTCGCAACGAGATCGAATCTAGTTTTTTATTCTTTTCTGACTCCTTCGCGGCTTTATATCTCAAAAAGTTTTTATCCGATTTCCATGATTTCCATGAAATTTTCAGAGTATTTGTAAAGTTATATGCCCCAAAGATTTTTAAGTTTCAGCATTTACATCACTTCCGTTCAAATTTGATGGCTATTTTTAATTTGTAAAAAAGTGATTTTGTCCGGAGGATTTCTCCACAACCTTTAAAGATATCGCTTTGAAATTTTTACTGATGATAGATGTATCAATTCTATGGTGTACAGGGGGTTTAAAATTTTATTCATCGATTTTGTTCAAAACCGGAAGTAGTTCCAATTTTTGTAAATTTTCATTTTTTTAAACAAAATAAGACAATTCTAGAGTCTTATAGAACTTGCCATGGTATATTCAAATCTGAAATCTGTTTCAAAATCGGACGATGAATTGCAGAGATATTGGGGATTAAAAATCGGTTTTTCCGGAAATTTTGATTCCGCGTTCTTGGTTTAAAAAATAGCGTGAAGTTCAAAGAGAAATTAAATCGTACCAGAATTAATTTGATTTTTGTTAACTCTTACTTTGACATGTTCGGAATTGTTTTGTTAAGTCGTTCTTGAAATCGTGAAGGTTTTTGTTAATTCGTACTTAGAATCATTCGAATTTTGTTAAACCGTACCAAGAATTATTATTTTTTTTTGTAGTTACACTTGTTATTGGTTTAAGGGTGTATTCTTGTCATCAATTTTTACCCCAAGTGGGTCTCCATATATGAACATGTCGTAAAATTCAAACTGTTACAATTTTCAACAAAACTTCTAAAATAAATAAAATGAATCATATTTTACACAAAAAACCATTACTAAATGCATAAGTGACAAAAGAATAGGTAAAATTATGTCATTTACGACATACCATAGTCGGCGCGAACAACAATATGGAGAAGGAAATCCGAAAGGAGAAAGGGTCGCTTCGTTTCAAAGCGATGTGAACAGCAGTACGAGTCCTCCGAAAATGACAACTGAGAGATGAGGAACGATGGGGAAAAATTCAAACAAAATTATCGCCAACACAATTATTTTAGAACTGCAACTAACGAGCGAAATGAGTCAGAGGAAATTCCAGTAGAGAAAATCGAGATAGTTTACAGCAAAAATGTAAGTCGTCAGTGCTTTTATACTTAGTATAGTTAAAAAAGCAACGTTTATGTTACACTATGCCCATCATATAATTTTTTTTCAAACTCAAGTATCGCATATATATGATCTTTTGGATCAAATCATCACCATTACAACAAGCAGGCGATACATGTGTATATGGCGGCCCATGCGGTTACCGAAATGGCAATTTTATGAGAAACACAAAATATTTGAATGTTTATATAGTAACTATTTTTCATTTTATTTTAATTGTCGGCAAGTTTACAATAGAAATAAACCTTGCTAATAAACAGGAGATCATAGCTGGAAAGTTATTCTTCAGTTTTATCATTTTTAATAGTGTCAAGTCAAATGCAGTTTTAAAAAATATGAAAGGGGACAGCTTATCTACAAATCAGTATTGATTTAGTGAGGGTTTTTTTTTTAAGATGATCCCCTAAATATATTCTAGCCAGTCAATAGTTTAAAATAAATCACTGGTCAAAATTTTTTCCGAGAATCTTACATTTAAATTATAATTGACTGTCTATTTTCATGTAGAGCTACATTTGTATATATATTTATAGTAAAGAGATACAACAGAGTCTAAGAAATTAAAACATTGTATGTATGCACTATACTTTTTGCAGCACTAATACAATATATAAGTCACAATAAATATTAAATGTGACAATGATTAATTTGCTACACAATGGCATGGACATTTTACCTTTAAACTGTAATTTTTTCTGCATATCTAGTCTAAAGCGGAAAACTAGCAAGTTAACCATGATTTTGCTTATTATGTATTAATTTTTGTTTAATAGGTGATAATTGCCACATTATCCAGATAGCTGCAGCATGATGAGAAGATCACTGGCACTGTTTTGTCCAAAAAAATTTCCAATTTCTTCCTCTGCATCTGAAGTGACAGTCATAACTGTGAAAGGTGACAATGTTCCGCAGAAGCAAACCTGTTCAATCCAGCAAATTTCCTCTGCTTTAGAGTACTTCGTTGACTTCATTGACAAGGAAATTGAGCCATCCTTACTGGATGCATCAAGTCTTACTGGGCATAGCATCAAGTCTTAGACAGTCATGTTTTAGTCAACACCATGTAAGCAGTTGGAAAGATGGATCCTTTAAAAAATATGTTGCAGGATTTGTTGATACAAAGCCTTTGTTGAGGTCGCAATTCCCAAGGTTGCCATCCTAAACCCAACAGACTTTAGTTTCATCTTCTTACATTGTAACTATGCTGCTCATGATGCTTTACAAGATGTCATATCCCTTCAAAGACTTGATCAGTCAATTTTGATTCACAGAATAGTTAGAAGGCATCATTCTATTTGCTAAGTGCAACTTTTTCACATGAACATTTGTCAATGAAGAGAATTACGAAGTGTATGGATAGAAAAATAGCTGCCAGTGACGTGAACTATGCAGTTCTAAAGCTAGCATTTAGTAGAGGAAGAGGGCACACAGCAAGTTTTGTCAAAAGAGTGTGGAAGTGGACCAAGAGTAACAAAGTCATCAAAGATCAGTATATTCGCTTGCAGGAACATCTTGCTTTACTCTCGACACCAACGGAAGACCCACTCGTTGCTCTGCAACGAGCTCTGCTCTAGTTATATCTTGCTACTTTACTACTGACTTTCAAATTTCATTAGGTCATAGTAAATGCATTCCTAAAGCATTCTAAATAATAAAAACAGAAAAATAGAAATTGACGAAATCATTTCCATAAGATTAACATGGTACATTACCGTTCTGATGCAATCAACAGAAAAAATATTATTTAACGATGGATGCTGATATTGAATGGCATTGTTTATTTGCAACTGAAATCATACAATAGTTTTGTGCAATCTAGATACCTAAATCTTATTACCTAAATTACGCTATAATTGTTACTATACATGCTTGTTTCTAAATTATTTTTGTTAAAGCCTCTATCAGGGTCAGAATAAATCTAGTTGTCTGAGTTTGTGCTTCTAATATCTACTACGCGTGATAAGATATTGTTTAATTCAAATATTGCAATAGTTTGTACAGAAAAAAAGGTAAAAACTCAAAATATCAATGAATAAAAATTAAAAGAAATATACCGAATAAAAGCTGTCGATATCGATTTTCATACATCTGGACCAAACATGCACAACATCATTTTATTCTTGCATTAATTATTGAAGTTATATTTTAAAAAAACTTTGAAAACGAGACTTTTTAAAAAGTTTAACATCACAAACAAACATATCAATTGATAATGTCACCCCGGGGAATACTGGAAAGATTTACGGTTACCTGATTGTGGATTTAATGTAAAAATTTCCTTGTTTCTATTTATTTAAGCAAAATTCTGGGACCACAAAAGCCGAAAATGTGTTTGGTAGTAAATGTCCTTGTAAACAATAATTTGTCAATTTCGTTAAAAATATATTCATTTGACGATACATTGGATAAAACCAAACATACTCATTTAATCAAAATCAAAGAGCGTTTCGTCGAACATTTAATTTTTAATAATTTGCATGTGTGTTGAAAAAATATATGGGAGATGAATTAAACATAAAGTTTTAGAGAGGATGATGTTGCATTCCAGTTTCAATCGATCATACGAGGAAACGTCACAGGGTCTTCTATATCTATTTGATTTTCCTTTTCGTTAACTTCAGTTATTTCAATTCATTATAATCTAAAACATTTGTTTACAATACATTTGTATTGCAAGTTATTGTAGAGTTATAAATTCGTCAAGTGTATTTTTTTATGTGTAAATTATTCCTACCTGACACCATTATCTTGTTAAATTGAATTGCCTTTTTTGCAACAGATAAAAAAGATTAAGAAGATACAATGTTTCCTAATGTACATTTACAATCTATTTATGCTATTCCTATTATGTACCTATATGAATCGTGCATTGTTACTTTGTACTCTAATATTTAAGCAACATTACGTTATCTTCCTCCTTACGAGCTAACTAGAAGATGTTAATGAGTTTAATGATGGGATTGTGAACGAATAGTTAGTCCCCGTTTATTTACTGATCGACTGCTGAATATTTACTAAATACTACTAAAGATTTTTGCTGGATGAAACTCTCCACTGATAAAATGTTGCCTAATCCTAAGATAAGGAAAGTGATTGGTAAAATAGTAATGATAAGTCTAAAGATTGACAAGGACATATGTGATTTATGGATATGAGAAGGAAGCTATAATTTTATATTTTACCATTATAAATTATGACCCATCAAAACCTGATTTACGACCATTAAAATGTTTCGATTTCACTTGAAAAGACTTCGAATTGATTGGTGATCGGCCCAAGTCCTGTAGTTTAATTTAAGTCCAGGCTTTTTTGCATTATTGATTGCTGCTCTTTTAATACAAATGGATCACGTGAATTTACGTACGTTGTTATCGGTCATTTGCAAAACTATTTTGTTAAATACCATTCGGGTTGTGCACACAAGTACTCTTAAGTGGATATTAAAAAGATGATTGGGTTTTTGATAGACAACATCTATGTAGTTTTTAGAATTAGGTCTTTCAACAATCTGTTGGTATTCCAAGAGGTACCAATTGCACCTTAGCAGACCTGTTTTGTATTAATATAGCAGAATTTATTCAAAAACTTGTACGTGAAAAGAAATCACTCGCTGTGGCCTTCAACTCAAATTTAAGGTAAATCGACGACGTATTACGTACAAATGTATATCAATTAACAATAATCTTGTTACTTCCATACTTGCGTCGACTCGATATATCCCAATGAACTTGAAATAAAAGATATCACAGAGTCTACATTATCTGTTTCATATTTGGATATTTTACTGGAAAGGGACAATGGTGGTAACATAACAACATAACTTTATGATAAACGTGATGAGTTCAACTTTCCTTACTTATGTAGAAATATACCTTCATCACATGCATATGGAGTTTTATTCTCTCAGTGGATTCGATAAACAAGGGAATGGTCTTTGTATGAACAATTTCTAAGGCGAGGCAAGCTACTGACAAACACATTGATAAAACAGGACTATCAACGGTCTCAACTGAAGTCATCCTTTCATAAGTTCAGTGGTCGATACAACGACCATGTCAGCAAATGCAATCTTCCACTGAGTCGCGTGCTGACGTTACTTATGGTTAGGTCATTATTAATCACCGTATTGTATACGGATTTTTCCGTTTTTTTCCCAATTACGACAGAGAACACGGCGGGTGTGACCGGTCAGCAGAGGATGCTCACTCCTCCATGGCACCTGATCATACCTCTAGTTTTTGTAATGGTACGTGTTTGCTCTGCTCCTGTTTTGTATTTTTCCTTTGGACTTTGGATTTTGTGGTACTCTCTCACCACATTTTATATTCAGACAATAATAATAACAGATAAAGTTGTTTCATGATGAACAAATCAAAAACGGTTTTTACTTTTTTGCAAAAAAGACATAATCATTTAAAAAAAAAAACCTATTGTATATTGTCTTTGGCACACTGTGTTGTCAGATAATTTTTATGATTTAGATCATTTGAAAAGTCTTCTTTATGTAAGTTTCGTTAAATGTTTGTGAAAAATGTAAAAAGTTTATGATATTGTTACTCTAAACACATGCCTCTGAATTTCTATCAATAAGCCGTTAAATGTAGGGGGAGACCATATACCATAACTATATATAATACGTGTATTTATAGCGAGCGCAGCGACGCGGCGCGAAGCGCCGCTCGCGTAGCGAGCTCCATAGACAACGTGTACGAACGGAGGAAATTCGAGTTGAAATCTGCACATTGTTCAAAGAAATTTTTATGAGGCCACGTGAAAAAGTTCTATCCCAATGATCCTTTGCGGTGCATAGCAACATGGTGGAACAGGAAACGTTTCTATGGAAAATTCTTACCTCTAAATCGCATACATCATTTTCATTTAACAATAAAAAATCATTTTATAAAATTGAAGTAAACAGCACATATGCTTACGTTAAAAAAAATGTACCTATCTGAACTTTTGCTGACATATGACGTCATTTCCTTCCCCGAATTTGTCCGACAATTTACGAAAACTGTCGAGTAAAAGAAAGTTGAGAATGACGTCACAGTGATCTCGCGTTTTAATTTCCTGCGATACATTTAGAGGTGGATCAAGCATCTGTACTGGATATAATGTGTAGGAAGTATTCAGTATCAGTGTTAACGGTGACTCTTTGGCTAATTAGTTTTGTTTTGATATTTTTTTTTGCTTAGTAAATACATATGCAAGTTCCATATTCTAATTTTACTGTCATATTGATCCAATCATATATGCATACGTTAGGTACCGTAGGTGACAAAAAATAATTAAAACAGGAAAGTCCAATCATTATTAGATCTACGTGCAGCCACGTCATTTTGTACTGAATGAATAAATAAAAGAACAAAATTAAACTGTTAAAATATCTACATTGTACATGTATTTGTTATAGTTGCATACGTGGTCAAACCTTTCAATAATATTGAATATCACACACCAGAAAAGGGTGAGGGCACACGTCTACAACGCTTATATAGCGTACAAAAATTAAAAAGATTAAAAATCAAAATTGATGTCACTGTACAGAGGAAAATAATTAAAGCACAGGTAACAACAAGGAACAAAATGAGAAATAACACAGACACATAATCTATTGTTTACTGATTTTAATGATCATTATTAAAAGGTAAAGGAATGATAAAACATAATTGTATTTACATGAAAAAACCCCAAACGGCTTTGTGTTTATCAAAATATTTTAATAAATCTGTTTAACATTTTATTAATGCTCAGTGGTAGCATAGGCGTCGGAACCGGGGGGGGGGGCTGGGGGGGGGTCTTAGCCTAAGGTATTTCATGATTTGGGGGGAGAAAAATTTGGTAGGTAAAAATTTTTTTTTGAACTATAGGTATACCCCCCCCCCCCTCGGATTTGGATTTTCATGATTTCCGACGCCACTGAGTGGTAATTTGTTTAAGTGTATAAGCCTAGGAAGGGAACATTGGAATAAAAGTTTGATAACTTCGGGTTTTCGAGACAAAGCCAAAGTTTTTTGGTTAGGAGAAGCCCACTGGTTGCATTTAACAATGATGACAGATGTGTGGTTCCTTCTGCGCTCGCCCCAACGGTCACACCGTAAAACATATTATATATATAGATAGGTCAATATCTTTCTTTTCCCCTACATTTAACGGCTTATAGCAAGCGCAGCTCGCGAAGCGAGCTTTTAGAACCAGTGTGCGCGGGGAAAAGAACGAGCTAAACCTACAGTTCATCAAACAACAATTTTTGTCTACGTCCCATAATGCTCTCTAATGTTTTCACCCGTGGTGCTATGCCAAAAATGGCCGTATTTTAACTCGTAATTTATGGTGACTTAAAGTTTGAAGACACGTTTTGAGTACCGCATATGCTTTGGCGAGACTCAAAACATTTGTTACATGCTTCCATGCCTCCGTATTGAGTCGAGAAACGTAAACAAAGACGAAAAAAGTCATGGATGACGTCACAGTGCACTCGCGCTATATTTCCCGCGATAAATTTAGAGGTGGATCAAATATCTGTAATGAGTGTACTAGCTATATCAGTATAGTCTGCAATACCTGTCTCATTGACATATGATTTGTCTTTAATCTTTATATATATATATATATATATATATATATATATATATATATATATATATATATATATATATATATATATATATATATATATATATATACTAGCAAGAGCCATACTTTACTGTCATATCGATCAATTTTTAAACTAATTGTGCATACATGTACAGTAGGCAAGTAAGTATATGAGTAGGGAGGAAATAAACAATAGGACATTTTGAACTAAATAAAAAGGAATAAAATGAAAAAATAAACAGGTAAAAAAAATTATGTAGATATTGCATAGTCAGACCATTAAATTTAAAAGTGGGAAATTACACACCTACAAACAGGTACCGGGCTCTCTCTCTCTCTCTCTCTCTCTCTCTCTCTCTCTCTCTCTCTCTCTCTCTCTCTCTCTGTAGGGGGTTGCGCTGTATCATAACCATTAAAATTAGTACCTTTGGCATACTTATTGTAGAGCAATACTCTCTCAAAAATTCTTTGACGTTCGTTGATACCTAAATAAAACTATAAGTTGACAATGATGCAAGGTACAGTATGTGTAATTCTTGCTGCGCTCGCCAGAACGGTAGCACCGTAAAAACATATTATTATTGATAGAAATTCAGAGGCTTGTGCTCTGTTCTGTCATGTGTCATCAAGCAAGAAATTAATCAAATAGTTCTCTGATTCAGTTTTGTTGTGAAAATGTTTTGTCGAAGTTCCATTTATAAAACAATACCGATGTCTTACTTCCAACATTTTCTTGTAAAATAAGACAAGTCAGTTAAAAACCCAACAAAAACACAATTCCTCGTATCCACGTTTGGAACTTTGATTGTATTAATGATTAATCGCATGGATAAAATTTATAAAAACAAGGTTAATTAACCCTTATCAAGACTTTTCCCAGTTAAACAAAACCAACGATTTCATAATTTTTATATGATTGCTGCTTTACTTTTGAAAAATAATCTAATTGAAATTAACGTAACACAACGGGAATTGATTCAGACAATCCACTCCGACAATTTGATATCTATCATTGACATCTTGCCTTCTGAATGGTTTGTTGATTTGTTGTACCATATCTAAGATATTTGCGTTAGCAAGTGCCTATTCATTAGCTTGACGAGTAATAAACAGCACAGAATCCCAGATGGAACAAGTGGAGTCATTTTTCACGATATTGTAATTGACACATTTGTTAAACCTATTGAAACTCAATCAATAGAAAACACGATTATTTTTGTTTGGGATGGGGTTGTTTACGGAGTTTATCACGCAAACAATTTCAAGCATGAATCCCCCGTCCTCCGCTCTTAGTGTTTAACTAAACCAAATACGTTTAAGTAGGTGGTAATTAAACTTCAGTTACCTCACATTGAGGAAAAAATATATGAAAAGTTATATTTACTGTTGGTATTGATTAGAGGAAGGTTCATTGGAATAATTTACAAACACTATAAATCATCAGTAGAAAAAAGAAAAAATCTCTTATTTCTGGAACGGTGATGAAAACACAACCAATGTCTTAAGGACGTTTGAAATGTCAGATGCGATCATCTTATCGGGCATTATTTTATTACAACGATTTTAAACGTCTTGAAAATGCCACTCAACATAACATATGTTATCCGTGTAGAGCGTTTAATATTCAATAACAGTACACAGAGAATATTTTATTTCTCAGGCACTTAATTGTACTATAATATTCAAAAATCTTCTTTAAAAACTCATGCTACTGTTATAATTTATTCAGATCAAATTTGTTCCGGTAATTGCTCCACGATCAAGAACCATGGATGTTATAATCTTTCATCTAGGTTGTAAATAAGTTTTATTTCATATCACACCATATATAAAATAAACAGATGATAGTTTCGTGATTCGGTAAAGACTAATGGTTCTTGTTCTTCTGCTTTACATCTGGGAAATTAATTCAATTTGCATACAATTTTATCTTATTCATACGTAGTAATAACAACAGATTAAACAAACATTAAACATCAACAGAAACCAAACTTTATCGTTTCATGATTATTTCATTCTTGCACGGTTCTATTGGTTTAGTAAAAGTTAAAATACAGGCTAGTTTTGATTCGAAAATATTTGATACTGAATAATTAAGACCAAAGTGAATTGAATAAGGCTCATTTGAAAATGTGGGCTTTTCTGTCTGTCTCGAGCGAATTCAAAAGTTCAATGACTGCAAGATAAGCATTCATTTGGCCAGCATCGAAACGGACCTCTGGACATCTGGACAGAGGATCTCGTTTGATAAAACATCTTACCAAACTAAAATCAAAATAAATATTTTGTAAATACAAGTTCAAGTATTCAACATTGCAAGCATTAAAACGAATATTTAACTAATATAATACATGATACTTGTATACACTGACAATATATTGTTCTGCACACTAAGGTCAATTATACAACAGCGTACAGTATTCGAATTACAATCTACCAGGAAATGGTCAGTAGTGGAACAATAGCAAAACTGGAACTCATTTATTCACCAAATTGAGTTACGTCCCTTGTGTTTCCACAGTACCAAAAACAAAATGAAAGTGATGCATGTCGAACATATTTAATGGACATTTGATTATTCCCTATATTTTACACATATTCAGTTGATTTGCATTTAAATTTCATATCATTTTGATAATTTTAATTATCTTAGATTTATAAAATAAATTGTTTTAAACGTATAAATTTGATAAATCATACTGTTTTTTATAACTCAAAACCTAAATGATATGAAGAAATCGATTTGATATCATTTTATTCCAGTTCTCTTTCATGTGTAAAATACAAGAGTAACAAAAGTACGGGGGAGTAGTTTAAAGAGGCATGGTCACGATTTTGGTCTTTAAAATTTCTACTTTTATTGCTTACATTGCTATAGTATTTCATTTCTTGAAGGGTCATGGTCACAATTTTGGTCAAAAATGATTTATTCGATTTAAATGTTTACATTGCTTTAATAAGGGATTTCTGATAGTCAACCAAAATTTGAGTGTCATTCGTTAAGTTATAACCGAGTTACAGAGCTTGAAATTCTTTGCAATGTAAACAAAGCGTTTGTTTACAATTTGAATGTTGAAGTGAAAATTCCATTTTAAGACCAAAAAGGAATATGTTAAACGTTAGAAACTGTTTATCTATGATTAAAATAAAAAAAAAGATAGACAAATCAGCTTAAAAAAATATTTTAACTGGTGTATTGAACCTATGTAAACAAAAACAGGACACAAGCCTTGTTTACTTGACAAAGAATAGTGAGCTCTGTATCTTTCTTATAACTCCATGAATGACTCTCAAATTTCATTTGATCATTAAAAATGCATTTAAAAGCATTATAAATTATAAAATCAGAAAATAAGAATATGGCCAAAATCGTGACCATGCCCCTTTAAGATCAACCGAAATTTGTGTGTCACCCTTAGAGTTAAAAGCAAGATACAGAGCTTACAACTTTTTGTTATGTAAACAAGGCTCATATTATGTTTATGTTTTGCATTGGTTCAATATTACGGTAAAGTAAACTTTTTCAAGCAGATTTTTCAAACTGGTAATTCGTATTAAGAGGGGTGTGCGGCAATCTTGTACATTTGAGGATTAGAATGTAAAACTTTCTTGAACTGGCTTGTTTTTGCCCGAAACTGATCAGAGCTTTTGGCAAAAGATATGAAAGCAATAAATATGAGATTCTACATGTTGTTTTGTATGCAAATTATGCATACAAATACATATTTTTAAATCATCAAAATAAGCTTGTAGCTGCGCAGTTCGACAGATGTTATTAGTGATTATGAAGGCAATGTCCTGTTTTTGAATACTTTTAAAACAAAATACATGTAGAACTGCATATTTATTGCTTTTATATCTTTTGGCGGCATTTTTGGCCAGTTTTGAACAGAAACAAACCAGTTTAAGAAATGTTTACATTCTTATTCTCATATGTACAAGATGGCCGCACGTGCACATCCCCCCTTAAACATAAAGAAACATTTCCTAGAGCATATTTAGGTCTAAACTTGAAATTTTGTTGTCAACCTAAAGAACTGTGAGCTCTGAATCACGCTTATAACAAGACGACTGACACTCAAATTTTGGTTGACTATAAGAAACGCTTTATTGACGCATTGTAAACATAAAAAACGGAAAAACAAATTTTGACAAATTTCTGGACCATGTCCCTATAATCTTTCACTTAGTTTGACTTTTTTCTTCATGTATCATTTAACTTTTTTATTTTATTTTTGAAAACAAATTTACAGATAATTACGTACATCCACATCAATGGATACGCATTATTCAAATTACTTCTTGTAATTGCATTAATCATCTTTGGAAAATTCAGGTATTACACGATTCATTATTTAAAGCGGAAATTAAAGAATGGAAAAATCATATTTGTCAGATATAATTTTATTTTCCTTTCCTTTCCTCATAGGCCAGATGACTTGTGCCAACACGTGGTATTAGCCATCGTTTTTTTTCTTATACCACTGATTGAATTTTATTTAATTTTTAAGTTATAGAAAATTATCCATTAGATATGAAAATAATATATAAATAGTGCCTGTTTGGGAGGGTAACAGTTGAAATTGACACCCCTCGAAAACCATTGTCAACCGACGCGAAGCGGAGGTTGACAATGGTTTTCGAGGGGTGTCAATTTCAACTGTTATCCTCCCAAACAGGCACTATTTATTTTGTTATACTGAATGTCTTTTTTAAAATCTTTAAGAAAATTTTACTGCTTTTATATAGGAATAACGTGAATTCTACAGCGAACCGTACGCGCATAATTTTCGCGCATGTAACATTTTTTAATGTTACCCGTTGCCAAGTGCGTTGCTAACGCTGAGGGTAATAGTTACTATTATTAACTGCGTCTTAACCAATCAGATGTCAGTATTTAACATGAAAGTATAACAATATATTTTAACACATAAACTGTTTTTTTGTTAAGAAATAATCCAAATATGTTGAGTTTAAAATCACGCGCATCGAAGCCTTTTAAAGCGAGTTTAAATTTTCAAAACGGCATGCTTCATATCATACCTAAAAAGTCCATTCACACATGTTATAAAAATAGTGCCAACATGTCAAATTACAATCTATAACTTTAGTATTATGAAAAATATCAGGGATATATATGAATACTGTAAAAATAAGAATAAACAAGGCAAACAAAAATTACCAACAAATTAGCGCTTTGTCTAAAGCACTTAAAGAACTTGAAAATGCATTGCTATTTATTTTTGCTTATCTGAGAATGAAGTACATTCTACACATAGATTTGTTTGCTATGGAGTTGAATGCAATTACCCTATTCGATTATCGACTTATTAGAGAGATTGTTAAGGAGATTTTTTTTACATCTTTGACTTATATTTAAAAACCTTGGCAAACAGAAACATGTAAATGCAAATTTTATTAATTCATTCATTTACAACGTATACACCAAAATATTGGTAGATAAAAATAGTTTTTAAAGGAAGTACTGATATTCAATTATGTTAGATACTATGTTGTATTCTATGATAATAATTTTGGTTTCTAGTTATTTGCCGAAAAATACGGACTGTTTATGGATTATTATTGTTTCTGTTATCCTCTGTCAGTTGGTACGTCTACGTCTATTATTGTTCTAGGAAATGAGGCCTCCCCCAAAATGTTATTCTGTTTACGAACTTTATAAGGATTTTGTAAAGTAACCTAACACACCATCAAATGTATATAATAACAGAGCAAAATTGTCTCATGTTGATATCGAGACAAAGCTTAAATGTTTAAGTTTTATTTCATTTCAGACTTGACTTTTCACCTTAACAGAATATCATAGGTCGAGAATCATGGTTACAATAACCAAAAAATTGAGATCAAAATATTACGTAAACATATTTAGAAGTTATTGGAGCTAAAAAATTAGAAAACAAAAACAAAAACAAAAGTACGGAAGCACGTTGGTGCCACTAAGAAAAATATTTTATCTGTCGGCCGCCAGATAATAATTTGGCGGCCGCCACTTATTATCTGGCGGCCGCCACATAATTTTCTGGCGGCCGCCACATAATTATATGGCGGCCGCCAGATAAAACCTGGCTTTCTGATGCGCGCGCATGTTTTAATGGGAGCTTTTAAGGGAGTTGTGGATACACTCTAATTTATTAGTTTTATTAATCATTTCTGAAACTTGACATTAAATTATATCAATTGCAGAGCTTAGGGTTTTGAAAAACTGGTTGAGTTGAATGTACAGAAGACTTTGTTAGAATCTAGAATGATTTTTATATTACTTTGTGCCTTGAATTATACATGTTTGTTGTAAAACATGGTATTTTAGAGTTGATTCTGAACTTTTAAAACTGAACTAAACACCCTTTCAGGAAATCTTAACATTAAAAAACCTGAACTTGAGAGGAATGTTATGTAAACATGTATAAGTAAGGAACGCACTGCCTTCTATATGTTTTAATTTTGGTATAAGAATTTACCAACGCAGATTAAAGTCAGCTTTATTGACCACGATAGCTAGTACAGGCAATATTATCATGAGAGCAGATCCATCTATGACTTTATAGGATATTAAACTAGGATAAGTGTGTACTAGCATTCGGGGCCATAAAAATGAAACTATTTTACTGACTGTGTTGTTCAACCCTTATCCCAAATCACATGAAAGGCAGTACAATAAAAAGACCGTGATCGGCCACAGTCTCTCTGGGTTAATCAAAGTACTGAGAGTACTGAAAGGCAGGGTCTTGAAAGTTTGAATTTGTAATTGTTCACGTTTTCCTCCATTATGTTCCAAAAATTATGAGTTTGAATTAGTTGTTTCAATCTACATGTAGTATGCTTAAGTTCGGCTTTTTGCAATTGCCTGATACTTTGTCATAATTTTGCTAAATCACGACCGGGACTGTTCTTTAAAATTGTAGAAAATTGACACAACGGTATATTATGTAAAATAAAACCCCAAGAAAATTAAAAAAAAAAACTACAACTAACCGGGAAAATCAAAACAACTATATTTAGGTATATAATTGAAATCGTTATATTTATTTATTTTGTGATCAAAGAGAAAATCTATAAGTCTGACGGTATCTGTTATACAAAGTTTATGAAAACTCCGAAAACTCTCAAACTGTTGAATTACAGAACAAAGTTAACATTTGTATACCGATAACAAACACAGGCATCTGACGTTAGAAATATTTCTTTTTTACAATAAGATTATTCAAAGTACTATAACAATAAAAAAAAAGTTTGTCGCGGTAGCCATTTTGATTTTTTAGACCTTCTTACCTGTCATGGTTTTCTTGCAGCGACTCATATAAAATTAATAGGTAAAAAATAAATTCGTTCGCCACTTACTACTTTTTTGTGTAAACTCTTGCATCATTTACACGAATTACGATACAACCGTTTCTGAAATTTCATTAAAAAATATTAAAAATCATACTCCAAATTCAGTCATCTGCTTTTCAAATCGATAAAACTAGAAAATAAAGACCAAAAGTGAATGAATCACGTCATATTTTGGGGTAGACCTTTCCTAATTGGCTGTTATATATGATAATTGTAAATTGTTAATTTTGGCTATTGCATGTAATTCAGATTTATTTGATTTTAAAAATTTCTAAAATATGCAAAGTTAACGCTTTTAACAGTAAAATTAACAAATGTTGTAGAACATTGTCATTTCAGGAATCTTTGTCCTTTCAATACACTCTCGTTTATTAAACGCACAATTTAATGCATGTCTTGGAAAAATGAACTTAATTTGAAAAGCGATTTAAGGATGCCGATTTGGGTTTTTTTGCGGAAAAACTACAATAGCATAACTCTTTATTTTTTAACCATATGTAATTTAATCCAACTCCAGTTTATATGCGAAGGTTCATGAAAATCGACCGTCTTGTTTTTTTAGGGACCATCTCAAAATAGAGGTACATTTACTATAGGAATATATAGGAAACTGTCATTTTCCGCACATCAAAGCAGTTTTAAAAAAAAACTACAATAGCTTTTCTTCTCAAATTGTTATATATGATAAGTAATATCATTTCCTACCTTATATGTAAAAAACACAAAATTCTACCGTCTGGTTTTTAGTGGGGGCTATCTCAAAATATTAAAATGCACCAAATTTTGCTATATATTTGGATCATCACGAATGATGATTGGTATAATGGATTCATTCCAAAAATGAGGAAAATATCCTCGAGGATAGCATCATTCTGTATATAAAATTTCAACAGCGTACAATTTTTACTTTTTCTTTTATGTTATTTCTTATAACGTACTCCTACAAAGCTTCATTTTATCATAACGTCATAAAAGCGCAATGACAATGCTCCCCTACCGCACAACGTAAAAATCGTGTTAAAAATAAAAATTTCCTTTAAAAATCTAAATATTTTTATTTGTTTTTTGTTTATTGTGTTCAATTTTATAAATGATATCGAAAAAAAATCATAAGAAGTATAAAACAGCTGTATTTTATTAGAATGCGCAAAAACATGCGCAATGCAAACTAAAGTCGGCCTCCTTAATTTCAAATTTTTCCAGGAGCTACAATAAAGGATTTGTAAATCAGATTTTAAAACTACGATAAAAACTTACCTTTTATCTTCTTAAAATTGAAATAAGTCCTATTCATTTACATGTACTACCACACGATAAATTAAAAATTTAAAACAAAACAACCATGCGTTATCTCTGAATTCATAGGTCTAATATTGGTGCGAGATATTTATCAATGGGAGAAGGATCAGCTGAGTTTCTGATGAGAGGCAGTAAGATATTGATAAAGAATTCTTTTAAATCATGAATATGACTGGGTTTGTCCGTTATAAAGTATAGAAAATGTCTCATAACATTAAAACAAATTACATGATTGTATATTCCAACTAAGCCGGACAACATGAAGATTAACATTTAACTTGGTTCTTCAATCGATAAGATTGTATATATCAATAAATCTATTGGTCACCCAAAATGTACAATCTATATAGATTTTGCTTACAATGTATTGTTCAAAATTTAAATTCAGTTTAATTAACTAAAGAGTCAATGAACGAGAAGGCAAATTCAGACTTGTTTTTATTTTCTATGTACAAATTTTTTTAGAGATGAACTGCAGTCATAACGCGTGTTGACTGGAAGCCAATGAAACACCTATTTAATATGTAGGACATCTGTGTATTTTAACCTCGGCTCGCGCATGAAGTTCGGTATTAAAATTCACAACTTTTCAAAAATGGCACATTGCGTTTGGGAACTTTACTTTCGATTCAACCTTCAACCTCTTCTATTGATTTTATGAGCTCGTCCACCAACTGAATCTTTGACGGCATTGTGCATTCAGTTACGGAACTCCATTCCACAAAACACTACAACTATTGAACCCGAGCAAGAATATTTTGATCAATAAAGCTATTTGTTTATTTTCTTTATAGAATTCGGTTTACACATAGAGGACTTAAAACGATTTAATGCGTGTTTTTATAATATATATTTACAGAAATGAATGAAAAGTTTCTGTACTATTTTCTTTCGCGTAGACTCAATTAATGTGTTCTACGCGTGCCATCCGGTTTGAGACTTCGGTTGACAGTAAACCAATAGACGGGGTCACGTGACCCCGTCTAAAAACGTATGGTCAGTTCATAGACTTTATGACATGACTGATGGTCAGCATACCAAATTCAAGCGTGAGAACACATTGGCTTAAAAAAAAACCCAGAAACACTGTAATAACTGAATTTGATAATTTCCTAAGAGTTTTTTAAAATATGACTACAATTTTTATACAACATAACAAAATAAGGGGCATAACAAGAACAGCTTGCATTTTCATTCCATTCTTATAATGAAAATAAGCATGCATTTAATCTAGCTTTCGACATGTTAATTTCGTGGTGTTTACACATTTCTTTGTCGCGGTAAACACCATATGAACATAGAGAGCAGCGGCTGTGTCAACATCCATCTTCTCAACCAAATATAAATACACTAACACTCACGTTTTGCAAAATAATTTATGTGGCGGCCGCCA
Source organism: Magallana gigas (assembly GCF_963853765.1). Taxonomy (NCBI): domain Eukaryota; kingdom Metazoa; phylum Mollusca; class Bivalvia; order Ostreida; family Ostreidae; genus Magallana; species Magallana gigas. The sequence goes on along the minus strand of NC_088859.1, from coordinate 46,309,144 downwards.
GATATAAAAGTGGCGACCGCCAGAAAATAAGTGGCGGCCGCCAGATAAAATATTTTTCCTACGTGGCACCAACGGGCTTCTTTACAAAAGCACGTTTGTTGCATCGATAGATTTTTTTTTAAATGAAATAATTTTGAGAATATATTTTGTGAAATGGGAATAAAATGAAAATTATATTGTATGTTGTAAAAGTATGTGATTTTCGTCCCATAAGAATGCGTGTTAAACTTCTGTAATTTTAAACTGTGCCCCAGTAATTGTAAGCAAGACAAAAACATTTCCCTTGTCGTCGAAACTTTGGAGCAGCACACTCTGCAGATCTTTCAAGTCATTTTTTGCCATGTACATATTTATGATAGATGAGATGAGGAAAAGGGGGGGGGGGAACCAATATGCAGCCATTTAATATCAAAGCATTTTTTTTTCTTTTTTAAAAAGTCTGTATTATTATTTGTCATTTAGATTTTCTTCAGTATCAATGTTGTTAAAATATTGCACTTAAACTTAATGTTCCTCATCAAGTTAATAAGAATACCGCAACCCAAAGTACAAAGAGTGAACAACAGAATCCTTGCGTGATACAAGTTCGATACAATATTGTTTTCATTCTTTTGTACTTGCACTTAACAAGAACAATATACACCAAAAGACAAAAAAAAAATAAAATTATTTTTTGCATTTGCGTTCTTGCATTACAGAAAGTCACTCCCACACAATCTGCAATATTCAACATCAATATTCTGCAATATTCAACATCAACCATATCTGAAAACTTCTGAAGTTTTCATTTTGACAAGCAGCTTGTCATATATGCTCAGGAGCACATTACCATAATACCGGTATACTCAATAAGAACCTTATCAAGTACTGATTACCACAACCATACACTTGAAACTTTCCAGTGCAAAGTTTGAACGCCAGAATGAATACATATCGAACACGACTTACCTACAAAACCTTCAGCCCCGCCCCTAACTCTTATTGGCGTTTCCACAAAAGAAAATAATTTTATTCTAATTTACTGAGTTCAACCGAAATAAATAATATTTCTTTTGTACTTGCACTTAACAAGAACAATATACACCAAAAACAAAAGAAAACAATATTTATTGTTTGCTTTTGCGTTCTTGCATTACAGAACGAAAGAAAGGATAAATGCGAAAACATTATACTTATAAACCTAATCTAAGTGAAACCAGTAATCCAGAATCCAGCATATCTTTGATGTAACCATCTTTCGCGGACTCCGATCTCTCTATCCCATGTCTCTTACAAACAATCTATCTGACACGCCAGGGGCCCGTTTTCTCAAAAAGGCCAACATTCAGGCGTAAGCTTAGTCCAGACAAAATAAGGGACCAAACCTCAAAACCCAACTAAGTTGCGTTTTAAAAAAAGGCGGACACTTAGTCGGGACTAAATTTTGGTTTAAATCTACGCCTGTTAATGGGTAGGCGCAAGTCCTTAGTCTGTACACAAAAATGGCGAGCGTTTTGTTTCTAAGGCAAAATAAACAGAGATTTTAAATTTTGGGATTAATTGTTTTACATGTTGTTAAGGAAGCATTCACATTATTGAGATATTCGCACATAAAACGTATTTTTCGATAACTGTTCCTATTTCTAAATAAATTAAGATTAAATCAATTTGATAAATAATGGGCTCAAGTCATTAAACATATGTAATATACATTACTAGACGGAACACCCCGATGACTGATATAAACACAATAATTAAAAAGAGGCTATAATTCTAAATTATACATATATTCCACAACAATAACTCCGAGTTTATACATCGTATTGATGTATACAAGCATTTTAAATCAATACTCAGCATTTTAAATCAATACTCAGTAAGCGGAGTCTGAGACCAATTTAATGTTTCTAATAAAATTTGAACCTATGAAACGAAACTGATTTTAAAAAACTGAGAATACTCCTTTAATAGGAGCATCTGAGAACGTTTACAGTTGTAATTTGTGCTTGTGTGTAGTTGTATGTTTCTTGTGTATTTTACGAAAATTTTTACAACACGTTTGGATTATTTACAAATTTAACTAGTTAGTCATACTTATTATATATACAACTGTATACACCCAATAACTCAAAGCAGAAGGAAAAAAGTAGTACTCAAATGTACTTGTTAAAACCGCCCTAAATATCTTATCCGGGGGAGGGTGATAGGGGATAGGGGATTTTAAAGATCTTTTTTTTCATTAAACTTTAAGAAACTTTTCGTTCATAAAGCTTTCTTCAAATAGGTAGGGGGTTCTTAGATAATTGCTTTAATATCTATAGTTTAATCAAGATACTGTATACTGGAGTATTTTCGTCCTGTATAACCTTCGCCCTTCTACACTTGCAAACAGTTTCGCCTCGTCGAGAATTCTCCGAGCCACAGTTGTGTTTCAAGTTAAATCATAGCCATATTATTGTCTATAAATAATTAAGTGATTTGTTTAAAAAAAGAAGAAGTAAAAAGCCTTATCCCAGCAGCTGAAAGTGTCTAAATATCTATATGAAGCATGACTGATCATTCTGTGGACGTATGCAGGCATTTCTACTGTACTCTGGCCCTGCATTCTAATAATATTTTTAATTTTACACGAATATTGGAGTTAATTTCTATGCATTGTTTCGTTCATGATCAATCATGTACAATTGCGCTTCAATATCGTCTGCGACGAATTCAATTATCATATATTTGGTTTCTGCAACCTCTTATCTCTGCCTCTTTCATATCACCTGTATTCTCTTTAAAATTTCACTATGTTAAGAAGCGTATATGCATTTATTCTATTTTCATTAACATAAACTGATATGAACAATTTTAACTTGAACATTCTGTGGTATAGTATAACGTGTGTACTTTCGCGTAAATGTACTATGAATCGGAAAATTGATCCACCACATATATAATCATTGCCTCAAAGCAAAACAAAATACGATGTGCGCATGCTTAGTACTCAGCCAAGATGTCTAAGGTATTCATCATTTGAACCCTAACTTACGCCTCTTTCAGAAACCTAACTTAGACCCGAATAAATATTCGCGTAACTTCGTTAGTCAGACTAACTTAGGCCCAAATTTATCCCGACACTATTGAATTAACGAAGTCCTTAATTTCCTCTTTTTTAAAACTTAAACTCTGCAAGTAAGTCTGATATTGAGGGCTCCTCCGTGTCGAAGTCTACTCAGTCACTTGGAGCAACTTTCCCGTGCAAAGTTTGAACGCCAGAATGAATACATATAGAACACGACTTACCTACAACACCTTAAGCCCCGCCCCTATCTCTTATTGGCGTTTCAACAAAAGAAAATAATTTTATTCTAATTCACCGAGTTCAACCGCAATAGATTATATTTTTGGTCAGGGCGTGGTAAAATCCAATAACGCCTAAAGGGCTTCAAGACAGGTTTGACCACGCTCCGACCGAAAATATCTCCTAATAATATTCAAAGAACAATTTCTTATTTCTTTTTTTCGACAAAATATCATGTATTTTTATGCTGAAAATACTCACTATTAAATATATTCAGAGTATACATGGGGATTATGTTGACTTGTACGATATATATCATTTTTTAAAAATAAAGATGCTACATGTACACTGTACGTACATTTATACATGTATGTGTTTATCATAATTAAAAAAAATGAAAAAAATCCTTGCATTGATAATTTACAGTACATCATCGTAAATACAAAGAAATATAATTCATGGGATTTTTTTTATGACCCACACATATCAAAGGGTTTCACTATCATCTGTCAAAGTCTGTGTCCATGTTAGAAACCCTTGGTATACAACTGAGGGGCTGTCTCCCTCAGAGGGTGGGCGTATATATAACGACCAGTCAGACATCAGTGATTACGAAGACACGTACATTAAAGAAGAAGAAGGTTCATTTCCACTTCAAATATTAGCAAAATGGTATTCGTTAAGTAAATTGTAAATGATTTTTTGATTTTATTTACTGTAATTGTCTCACTACAACTTCTTCCCCATTTCAACTCTTTTTTAAAAGATATTTTTGCACTATTTGCACATTGAACAATTTTAATATTATTCCTACAACACACAAAAACAATATGAAAAGAAACGAAAAGACAACATCTTGGTCCATGAGGAAATGAAAAAAGTTCCCACTTGTCCATGTAGTTACTAGAAGAAGTATTGAGTGGTGAGATATTTGGGTCCTAAAGTTTATAGAGATGTCCAGTATAATATGATCATTAGAGAGGTTTAGCAGACCAACGTGTACGTGTACTTGTACGTGTAGGTTACAAGTTAGAACTACGCGTACCAGCTCAATTAGTTTTCTTGTTTAGCAGTTGTAACGTGTACTTGTACGTGTAAATGTTTTAATGTAATTATGGATATCCTCTCCTACTAAGCTGAGAATGTTGGTTATAAACGAAAAGCAGGAATTCTGCATGTGTTAATTTTATTAAACATCTTTTATTATCTATGCACATTTTAATTTATCGCAAATTAATAAGATAACGGAACCATTGCATGTTTTGGAGGAAGAGATGCGTGAAATAAAACTCCAATAACATTTTAACGTTAATGAAAATTTATGTTGGTAGATATCAGTATTCGCATTGAATATTCAGGCTTAAGAAAAGTTAACATATTTATTAAAATTAATAAACAAGAGGGAAACAGAGGCTACAAGTTCGACCTTACGGGTACTTTGCAATTTACACGTATGTTCATTCGGGTACATACGTGTAGAAATTCGTCATTACACAAACTGATGACGTAATGCACATATTTTCCGTTCTACACGTACACGTACGCGTACACGTTGGTTTGCTAAACCTCTCTATTGTTACAGGACGGACAAAGTCGTGGAAACGTGACTGCATGCCGATTTTTGTGCTTTTGATTTACACTGCACAGTTAATCACCTTTGTTTTGGAGATAGGGAGGTGTTGAGAGGGAGAATGGCATTGTTGAGACGAGTGGCAGTTCCTTGTGCTCTGTAAAGCGTTAAACTGCTACACCATACAGAATAAGTACTGCAGAGTTTATTGTGCTTCTCTCATCAATCTATATTGTATGTAGCAGAACTGACAACAGTTGGTTTGTCTTTTAAAATTGAAATGTGACCATGTTTGTAGCTTTCTTCACCTTCGTCTTGTATCTAGGCTAAAAGAAACTCCTCTTTATACAGGAATAGCTTTTACCTCAAAAAGACAGTACTTTTATAACTGGTTTATTTCCGAACAAATATCAACCAAAATTAATTCCAGCTTTTTTGTGACATTGAATATTTTGAGAGAATTTTTTAACTGAGATCTGTATTCTGATTTGTATTCTGAATATTGATGTGTATGTGGTGCCTTATTCTTTTCATTGAGGAGGAAAAAGCATTTTTTATGATTACCCATAGCGTACATTTTATTGAACGTGAAAGTAAAAGAGGGGTAAATGGGAATTGGTCCTTGTAAGGTCTATCGATGATAAATGTGCGAGTAGAGATGTATTTAGAATTGTGTGTGATGTATGGCTGTTCTGTTTCTGCTGAACAGCTTGTGGGGCTAGATACAAGACAAGACCGGGTCTACAGTACCATTACAATCATTTCCATAACGGCATGATCGAAGATGAAACGGTTCCATCGCCTCAGCCCCCCGCCAGGGCCTTTAGTCGGACTGCTGGTTGGTATTTATAAACGGTGTGTCATGTTATGTTGCTTGCACACTAATTCGGGGTGTCATATGTCGGCTTGTTCTTGTATGCATCAGTTGTCAAGTTTGGTAATTCCTACGTTGTAAGGTGAGCTGATGATGAAAAGTCAATTTTTTTTATTATTTTTTTTTGGGGGGGGGGGGGTTGATCATTTTTAAATTAGATTTTTTATGCCAATAATAACTGATGTTAAAAGGCTAGCTCCACCTATATTTATTGTCTCAGCTTAAATGCTTTAATAACATTGTATTTGTACACTTTTATAAAACAAATTAGGAAGTAAACATGGTAATCAGGGGTTGTATTGGAAGTTGTATAAACCAGATTTTTAATGTATGTACATCAAGTTTCAGCAAATCTATTGTTTTGTTGTGAAAAAGATTATGTGTATTCATAGCTTTTTTCTATACAGGTTTTATGTACATTTTTTGATTGTCAGCTATTTAAGTAATCTGCATGCCTTAATATTCAGAAATTGTTACAATATACAATTATTGTACATTTTGTTTTTTGTTTTATGTACAATGTATTTGGTACTCCCATGGTTGATGTTTTGTAATTCTGCATGCCATTTTGTGTATAACATTTTAGACAGTACTAGATGTAGACAATTATTCCCAGTTTTTGTTTTCAGTCCTTAAATCCCTTGTTGCTTCTTCGTCTGGTACAGTGGCAGATATTTGTAATATGAGACTGGCTATGGTTGTAGCATTTCTAAACTTACTGACAATGTAAACAACATCTTGATTGTTCTGAATGTTCTTTGACAAGATTCCTACTGCACCAATAGGATGATAACCACCACAATCAGATATCTGTAACATTGACCGATCACAGGCACCTGTAAACGACCCAAGTATGTCTTCAACTTTCTATAAAACACTCTGCAATAGAACTGTCATATCTCTCTCACCATTAACAGAAATGTGATGACTTTTTTAAAGCTTTCAGCTTCATGTCTGAGCCAAATCTTGTTATTTACTCATGACTATAAAACAAAGATACCACGAAGACCATTATTTACTACATGATTATAAAACGATTTCACGATGACCATCATTGCACGTTTACATGCAGTTTTATATATACATTTAAACTACATAATCTACTCACGCATTAGTGTGGATTTTTCCTTACTAATACTGCAGGCACGTAGCATCATTTTTGAAAGTGGGGGGGGCCAGACTCATCCAAAAAATCTTGACAAGCAAAAAAAAAAAAAAAAAAAAAAAGGGAAATTTTAAGTTTCCCAAAATCTTCAAAATCCTAATCCGTGGGGGGGGGGGGGGGGGGGCCGGGCCTGGCGACTGTATAACTTCAATTTCACTCCTCATTTTCTTATTTTCATATCAATTTTTTACATACTCCCAAAAAAGTGGGGGGGCCAACTCTATGATAATTCCATTTTTTATATGTAAATTTTAAAAAAATTGTTGCTGCGAGAAAAAGTGGGGGGGGCCAGGCCCCCCCCTGGCCCCCCCTGATGCTACGTGCCTGTACTGACAAATGCTTCTGCAGTTTTCTAATTTTCAGATAAACACCACATACACCTTTAAACAGAAGGAACATTTCCAGAATATACATAATGTGTCAAAACTAATAACAAAAATTATTCAGATTTTCTATAAATTCAAAATACATATCTTTGTTAGGTAAATAGAACATTCTGAAGGTGATTGAGCCTTAAGCCCTGAGAGTGGATTTATTCAAGTTGTAGATACACAAAAAAGAGAGAAACAATATTTGGTATATGCCCATGATTACCTTTATATGGAGTAAAAATTTAAGTTTGCTATGAATGTCAGCAGTTTCCATCCTCAAATTTTCCATTACAAGATTGTTATCTTTTGGGGGAAGAAATGTATGGCAAAACCAAAATGGTGTAGAACGGGCATTTCTGAATGGACCCATTAATACAACAGTGTTGAGTTGTTTGTAAATTTTGTGAACAATCCAGAGTGTTGTCGGGTCACTGTGTGTTGTGGGGAGTGGCATTACTAGTACTTAATGTCTGGATTAGATTTAGCCTGGCCAATTGTAATAGAGGGATCTAGTGTTGAAATGGTTATATTTTTATTTTGTTTGAAATTCATTTGCATGTTAATTTATCTATTTTGTAAAAGATTTTGGTTAATGTTTTTCTAACTGCATGCGCAGAGTATGAGTGTATCGTTGATTTAATGTGTATCTCGTAGAAAAGAGTGGGCGCTTAGGAATGGACAAGCAAGACATCTCAGCCAACAACTACTGCGGTTTCTGTTTGGGCGACTTGGAGGAGAACAAAAAGACCAATCAGCCAGAGGAGCTGGTCTCCTGTAGCGATTGTAGTAGGTCAGGTGTGTATCTCAGGATTCTCGTATTATCACTGTATATAAACGTACAAACAATAAGATAATATCACTATATGAAAACATTAAAAACGTTTTTTAAAATCATTATAACAATTGATTTACAATTTTTGATATGCAGGAAACTGACAGGTCACCCCACTTGCCTGCAGTTTACATCAAATATGATAATTTCTGTGAAGAAGTATTCCTGGCAGTGCATAGAGTGCAAGTCCTGTTGACTTTGTGGGACATCAGATAATGATGTAAGAGACTATATGATATTTGAATTCTAATGCTTCTGTACCAAATGGAATATTAATAAGATTTTGATAATATAATTGTATGAACAATATTTTTGCTCCACTTTTGAAAAAGTTAAAAGGCAAATTTTTATATGATTCATTATACACAAGTTTATTATTTAATTGTTATTTGTTTGACTGAACCAGTTGTTATTCTGTATTTTCATTTGATTAATGATTGGTAATTATTTGACAGGACCAGTTGTTATTCTGTGACGACTGCGACAGAGGTTATCATATGTACTGTCTGAACCCACCCCTTTCAGAACCTCCAGAGGGTAAGGACATTCATATCTCGATTATAATGTACCGCGCCAGGTTAAAGTATAAACAAATGTTTTACTATTAACTCTCACACATGCAAGAATAACTGTAATAATCACATATAGCTCACATCTCATATGTTAGGGTACATTCCTCAATAGGTTTAAATGATAAAGGACAGAACTTCATGCATGTATTATACATGTACAATATACATATATGTAAAATCTTCTTGTCCATACCTCAATAGTTTCCAGCTTGCTTTTTGGTGTAAGATATCAAAGGTCAGATTCTCTTATTAGAGTTCCAGCTTTGGCAATTTCTCTGATTTGCATAGGATTAAATATTGCTTTTGTGAATGTATACGATGTGTTGATTTATTTATTCCTCAGTGAACTGGAGTTGACATTTATGCATTGAAGACTTCCATGGTGGAAAAAACCACAAGGAATGCAGTCATAGGAAATCTCATCCAGATACTGTCATCTCATACGTTGTCATTGTTCATTCAGCACTATATGTAATATATGTCATTTTTGTTGATGTACATGTAAACCATACACTCCCCTGTTATACCCAACTTTGAAATATAAGATAAATTTTACGTGATCATAAAAATAGAGACACTTCAAGCTGAACAATTTTGGATTCAAGATGTCCTCTACGTCAGATTCCAAATGCTGCATGATTTTCTGACTTTAAAGGCAATTGCTTCAGATTTTCTTTTATACAAGATGGAAAAGAAGAAAAACTTGAAAATAATGGATATCTAGTATTTTTAAAAATTTAGTATGATATGGTTACATTGTTTGTGCTTTATGTAAATTTTGTTGTCTATATATGTATAATAAAGATACAGCCTGATTTTTATCTTCCAAAATATATTTTCAGTTCTAATTATATAAAATAGTTCAGTTTGACTGTATTTAAGTGATTCCTTTAAGTATCTAAAAAAATAACATGCTTTAATATGTTTCCACATGAACATTTAAAAAAAATATACATCTAACCTTAAAAAAGTGGTGGAAAAAATAAGTTTAGGTGTAGCTAACATTAACTTGTAAAAAGAAAAATGTTGAATATTTAGCACCGATAAAGTGTAAGTTTTTTGGAGTCCATAGCTTGTCTCTAGCTTCTGGTGCTAGGCGGAAGTGAGTCTTGGACTCCCTATGGACGGAACATTGTTTAATTTCATGATATCACCAAGCTTAAGGTAGCTGAAATCAAATTCCAGCGGGATGGATTTTTATCAGTGCAGATATTTTAAAACACACAACATCAGGGGTCCACAGCGGGGTCAGAACCAGTTATTTGATTTAATGGTCAAACACTGATAACATCTGAGCCATGGACGCCACTTGTTTAGATCGTTTTTAGCTCACCTGAGCTGAAAGCTCAAGTGAGCTATTCTGATCACATTTTGTCCGTCGTCCGTCTGCCCGTCTGTCCGTCTGTCTGTCGGTCTGTCTGTCCGTCTGTAAACTTTTTACATTTTGAACTTCTTCTCTAAAACTGCTTATCGAATTTCAACCAAATTTGGCACAAAGCATCATTATGGGAGGGCAAATATAAATTGCAGAAACTAAAGTCAGATCTGTATTCAAAGCGAAGAAAACCTTGAAACTGTAGAAAAAGGGGGTGCATTTTTAAAAATCTTCTTCTCAAGAACTACCGAGTCTAATTCAACGTAGTTTAGCATAAATTATCCTTATGGGAAGGAAAATATAAATTGCAAAAATTAAGTGCTAATTCGGTTTCAAATCTGAGTTATTACGAAAATATTAATAAAGGAAAGGCGTGTTTCAATCGGGCTCGGCATACGGTAAAATGGGTAGGCAAGACTTGGCCTGAGCTGAGCAAAACAAAAGATTGGCAGGTATTAATCTGCCAATCTCATTAAAATTTCAGGATATTTGATGGACCAGTATATTTGTATTCGCTGTAAATATTGCTGCAAAATAATGCGTATTTGGAATTGACGATTGCCGATCTTCCCCGGCTTTTTTTTGCCACGGCCCGGGTTTGCATACCCATTTTACCAAGACTCGTATTCCATACTTCTAAAACGAGGTTCTTTGTTTAAAGCAGCCATGACATTATACGAAAAAGGGTCGATCTGACTCTGATGAATTTGCTTGCTATGCAACAGTTCGCGTATGAAAGGAAATTTTTGAAACATGCAAAATATATTGGTGCCGATTTTGTGAAGTAAATTGAGGCTAAATATTTCAATGCGTTGACAGTTTTCACACATGACGTTGGTGTTAGCTTGTTCTGATTTTCGTTTCGTTTTCATTATTTATGCTTTGTAACCTGGGAGCTATCGTCTGTATTTCGTGATTTTTAAGTATCAAATCAAACAGAGACTTCGGTAAATCAAACAGTTAACTGTTTACCTGCGCAAATTAAGCAAAATCTGATGTATCAAAAAATTACTGAAGTATAATTCATTCCATCGGTAATTCGGCATTATCTTTTGCGTAATGGTAGATTAATGCAATAGGTTTTGTTGAAATGCTCGGCATTTTCTCGAGTTTATTCTGTTTAAATAGAATTTGATATCACTGACGGAAATATGTAGGTACATACATGTATACATATGATTCATTTCGAAAATATAAATTGTGTTCTTTATTTGTTATAGTGCATGTTTCTTGTGTTTAATTGTTTACAATTTCTATTTACTAACCATATTTGAGTGTTAAGCTTCGAATTATAAGCAAGATACAGAGATTTGCTCACAATTCTATGTTTGTACACGGATCTTAAAAACTGAAGATTAAAAAAGTAAAAAATTGGTTAATATTTATTAAAAACATTTTCAAAGTCTGTTCTTCCAGAAACCAACTTTAAAAACTTATTATATTGTAAACTTAACCTTTTTTCGTCATTATTACTCCTACTGTACATGTGATCCTTGACTGTGTTTGTGTTCATTGGTATAAACTGATTTTGAACCTCAAATACCAGTGAAATAGTCTTGAGTGAATAAAAGAATGGAAAATCTTAGGCCATTCTTTTTTTTCCATTTTAAATGCTGAATAGGAAATACCAAGTTAAAAATCTTAAGCTGAATGTAATAAACTTATGTGAACTCAAACCTAGGCGAAATGTGAGCTCTGTATCTTGCTTATAATTCTACGATTGACGCTGAAATTTTGGTTGAACATTAGAAATTCTATATGAATTAGAGTATGTTAAATACTTGTACAAACAAAATAAAAGAATGATATTCTGTGTATACATGTACCTACTCTCTGGGGCCCCCTCTTTATACAATAAATAATGTGAAATCTACATCAATTTTGATAGTTTTTCAGACACGAGTAAATAAAAACGACATCTTTAAAACAGTTTCCATAGTTCTGACACATTTCTGTTGCGGGGATAAAGTAATTATCGCTATTCCTAAGAAAATATCACAGCGGAAAATTATCCTGGTTTATATGCAAAGTAAATAACAGTCATTAAATTATAATGGAGAGGACAAATAAATTTTTTTGAATGTTTTTAATTTGAGGAATTGAGCACATTGAGGTACAATTTTCTTCTTCACATCTATACATGTAGGATTTTTTAAAATAAAAAACAATAACTATTATATATATATATTTAAATACAATAACTAGTAAGTAGTTGATGAAAAAAATGTACCTATATGCTCTCATATATTTTGATCGCTTTACAAAGTGGGGGGGGGGGGCAGAACGAAAATATAGGGAATTGGAAGTTAACAACTTAACCGTGTGCCCCTACCAAATGTTTAGTTTTATATCTTGCGTAGGATTTTCTTATTCTGGTAAAAAAATAGTATTTCATGAAGGTTCAATGTCAAAGATTACGTGTATGCAAAAATAAATGTAAAATTCGAATACTTTACAATATTTATTTTTTGTTATTCTACCGATGGACCATATGGCACAATATCTTTTGAACGCCCATTGTTGCTCAGGTGAGCGATGTGGCCCCATGGGCCTCTTGTTTCATAATGGTTCACGAGAACAATTATACAATATTCACAATGTACATAAAAATGTAGACCAGAAGTACAGAAAGTATAGTATTGATAAGAATAATAAGAGAGAGAATAGTCATGTAACGGAAGCTGTAATGCAAAACATTAAGGGAGCTCTATATGGTCGTGACCATTTATAGGCTTTATCAATCAATGGAGAAGACGAGCTCTATGAATAATAAATTACAAAGATTGAAGAAATCCTCTTAATTTTAAAATATAAATTATAATATATAATTAAATATATTTTAAAATATTGAATTAGATGGGATGATAATTTGTTGACAATCCAGTCCATTGACCCGACTAACCGTTTCTTTGGTCGTGACCAGTAAGCATAAAAAGCACGCGAATGAAAAGTGTAAAAATTTACGGATTCCGTAGACATCTTTTTTTAAAACATCCATCAGATTTAGATGTAGAAGCGTTTCTTCTAAGTCAAAGTAAATTTAGTGAGAAATTGTTGGTAAAAACAATGAATTTGAATATTTTTGAGAAAGAGAGGGGAATTCAAAGTGGCATTTCAGTAAATGAAGCTGTGATATACTAGTAGGGGGCGTCAATGACGCTGTTCATGGATCAACAGGAAAAGTCATTCGGTTGGCGCATTTTCTTTTATTTAGTGACAGGCTGTTGTTATAGATACTATACTCGCATATAAAGAAATATCAATAAGAAGTGTCATGCCCTTTCTTTGTGCTGTGCATAAAAAATAAAATGTGTGAAATTAGATGCGCTGTAGTTTTCACAAGTATAATGAAAATTATGTAAGAGTTACTTAAAAAAACTAATTGAACTTTGTAAAAAAGAAAAAGCCATTTCAGTCACAAGTTCTGCTTTTCATTGTTTATACTAGAACTCGTGGTGTCAATCTACTGGGATTTATCCCTTAAGAACTTGCTCTGTTTAAAGTGTCAATGTTCCATTATTGACGTGGTTTTGTATTAAAGAATCCAATAAAAGGAATTTCAATTACAACGGTTCCTATAGGAACACTCGCTCTGTTACTCATTAATATCGAATCGACTATAACAAAGACTACACAATTATTATACGGACTTCGAAAGAAATTTAATTTGATTCACCGTTGGACTGCTAGCAGCGGAGATAAATCATTATCAAACGGCAGATGCTTCGAAAATATAGAGTCTCTCGGATTTGAACCGCTAAAGTATTGTATATATTATTGTTGTTTAATATCGTGTCAAAATCGTTGCATGATTGAATATTTGTTTTAAAATTTAGATACGTTTTAAGTGTCTTTTCAGTAAAGAAAATAATCAAATGTTTTCGCTTTCAAATTTCAATGTTTACCTGTATTTTTATATAGAGCTGTTTTTCTTAAGATATTGATATAGTCTTATATGGCCACGACCTGAGAGTCTTCATGCATAATATTCTTTGGGTTTGTATTTAAGTTTGCACAACACATAAGTTTGCAAAACACATAAGTTTGTACAACACTTACGTATAAACATGTACTTACAAAATAAACCAAAAAAAAAGTGCAATGTTATGTAAACGAGAAGACTCTCAAAGAATAATACTCTTTTTAAACTAAATTATATATAGAAAAATTAAACGGATGACTAACTGTGGCAAAACATTAGTTTTCATATTCCTGGACGATACGATCTGCACATAAAAATCCATTTCTTTTGTGAAAAGAAAAGGGATATGATATATACTGTAAAGGAATTCCCAAGAAATTATTTCTAAGTTGAACAAAACAAAAAGACAAAATGAAAATTTTTGAGTACTTTCTGTGACGACCGGAAGTTACGCCGGATCATATAGAACATAGTAAAGATAACTTCATACATTGTTTTGTCTTTCCTCAAAGTTCGGATGTTTAAGTTTTTGTTATAATATCTCGTTGAGAAAAGGTTTTTGTCTCTGGACCGGAAACGAACAAACGTAAGTGATTTAAGAAATTGAAAGTAGATATTTTAGTACATTTACCTACGGTACTTTACTGTTCATCACGTTGAGTAAAATGTTTTTAAAAAATCCTAAGATAAAAAAAACTTCTATTGCTTGAATGCTTCGAGTGAGAACCGGAAGTGACGTACGACCAAGTGAAACCCGTTAAACACTTTTTGCTTTCTTTACCATGTGTAGATGGTCTTTTGTATTTCTTTGTCTAAAAGGTTACTTCCCTGCTAAATAACCAAATTATTTAAAAAAAAAAAATGAAATTGGATGTACTTCCTGTGACGACCGGAAGTTACGCCGGATTAAACAAAATATTGTAAACACATGTACATACATAGGTCTATCATCCCACAACGTTTGGTTGTTCAAGTCATCACCGTTTTAGAGATCTCGTCGAAATAAGGTTTTTTGTTTCAGTACAGGAAACGGACAAACAGAAGTGCTCAATGTAAATTGTATTAATTATTTCTTGTATACTTGCCTTTTTTACATTATTCTTCATCGGGCTTACTACAAATATCAAAGGAAAAATGTTAAACTAATAAACAGCTCGATTTCTTTGAACTCTTCCTGTGTGGGCCAGAAGTGACGGAAGACAAAATGAACCGGTTAAAACACATTTTCAATCAAATGTTTATCATCCATAAAAGTTTCGTGCTTTGGTCACTTACAGTTTCTGAGATCTCGTGGGTACAAAATGTGTTTTAAAAAAGCTACCTGAGATAATTGAGTTATCTCACCGGAAGTAGAATATTTTTGTTGATATAACATCGTATATATAACCGTCGTATAGATTTTTACTTATATATTTATACTATGGGAAAAAAAATTAATGCGTTAAAATAATTATTTTTAAAGTGCTTCCGGTGACAACCGAAAGTTACGACGAACAAAACAAAATAGTTAAAACACATCTACAAATATAGGTCTATCATCCCACAAACTATAGATGTTCAAGTGTTTGCCGATTCTAAGATCTCGAGGAAACAAGGTTTTTTGACGCGGGACAGGAAACGGACGACCGGAACTTATTTCTGAAAAAATGAAGAAAAAAATCCCCGGAATATTATCACTCTCTCTCAGAATTGAAAATTTTAGTTATCTCTGATAAAAAATATCAACTTTTAAAAAACCTACTTTTCCTTGAACGCTTTGAGTGAGAACCAGAAGTGACTTACGACCAAATAAAACCCGTTAAACACATGTTGAATCAAATGTCTATCATCCATATAACTTTTATGTCTTGATCTCGTACAGTTTTTGAGATCTCGCGGGTACAAAATTTTGAAGAAAGAAAGCTACCTGAGATATTTGAGATGTCCAACCGGAAGTAGATTATTTTCGTTTATTAAACCATGAGTAGATGACCTTTTGTATTTCTATTTCTAAAATGTTACTTCCATGCTAAATAATAAAAATATTTTTAAGAAGTCAAATTTTGGTGAACTTCCCGTGACGACCGGAAGTTACGCCGAATAAAACAAAACAATGTAAACACACGTACTAACATAAGTCTAACATCATCCAACGAAGTTTAGTTGTTAAAGTCGTTACTGTTTTTGAGATCTCGGCGAAATAAGGTTTTTTGTCTCGGGACAGGAAACGGACAAACAATAGTGCTCATTAAAAATCAAATATATTATTTCTTGTTTACTTGCCTTTTGTACATTATTATTTATCGAAGTAACTAAAACTATAAAAGGAAAACAGTTGAACGGATAAACAGCTTGATTTGGTTGAACTCTTCCGGTTTGAACCGGTAGTGACGGCTGACAAAATGTAACCGTTTTAACATATGTTCTATCAAATGTCTATCATCAGTTTTGTGTCTTGATCACTTACAGTTTCTCAGATCTCGTGGGTACAAATTTTGTTTTAAAAAAGCTTCCTGAGACAATTGAGATATCTCACCGGAAGTAGAATTTTTCGTTCATTTAGCATTGCATAGATAACCTATGTAAGGATTTATACAACTATATTCATTCTATGAATTAAATACGTAAATAAAAAAAATTTTATTGTATTTCCGATGACGAGCGAAAGTAACGACAAATAAACAAAAATAATTTAAACACATCTACAACTATAGGCCTATCATCCCATAAAGTATGGATGTTCAAATGTTTGCCGTTTTTGAGATCTCGAAGGAACAAGGTTTTTTGATCCGGGACAGGAAACGGACGACCGGAACTGATTTTTGAAAAAATGAAAAAAAAACAACGCCTCGAGATATTACCATTCTCAATCATCCCTGAAAATTTCAGTGAAATCTATCATGACATCTCTGAGAAATTCTGCCGACAAAAAAGGAGAAAAAAATTATAAGAAAGAAACAAAAACAATACAATCACGATAAGGTCTTCCGTTGGAAACGGAAGACCTTAATAATAAGAAACACTACAATCACTATAAGGTCTTCCGTTGGAAACGGAAGACCTTAATAAGAAACATTACGGTAACTATAAGGTCTTCCGTTGGAAACGGAAGACCTTAATAAAACCAAACTTTTTGAAAAAGATTTTTTTTGACTTTTTGGAATGTTCACAAGCGAGCAGCAACCTCCACTGTAACCTCCTGGGAATACTGCAAAAGATTTATCGCTATTGTGGATTCAATTTAAGAGGTCAAAAACATATATAAACTTTCTTTGTTTCTATCTTGTTTTTTGAGAAAACCCATGAGACCACAAAAATCAAAACGTTTATTGAAATACAAATGTCCTTATAAACAATGAGTCATCAATTTCGTTAGAAAATATTCACTTTAAAGTTCCTTTGATAAAACAAGGTATGCTCATGTGACCGAAATCAACGTGCTTTTTTTTTATTGATCATTAGCAAATTATTAATAATTTTGTGTGCATATTAACAAATTTATATTAGACGAATTAAAACTTAAAATTGTAGAGAGAAATTTGCTGCATTTCAGTTTAAGTTTATTGAGAAATGAGACGGTGTCCAAGAAATCAGTTTCCCTAACAATTATTATAATCTAGAGCAATTTTTACAATACATCTAATTTTTATTGAAGAAATAATCCTATCGTAATGAATTTTTAATTAATTTTTGAATGTTCATGAATTTCCCATACCTACGTGTTTGAATAAAATGCTTATCACGGTTGCGTTCTTTTTTCTGAAAATGTCTATGAAACATTGTTTCCAAAGCTAATACCGGTACCAGTGAATTCAGTGATGGTTTAATGCTTGAACATTTTTTGTATTGAATTGTTATCTGGTCCATTGCTTGTGTCTTATATTTCTCTAGTATTATGTTTTTCATTACTTAAACAAGGTGTAATACCTGCTGATTCAGCAAAATGTCCTAATGTCGATATAAACTCCATTATGCTCCCCCCTCTACACTGTTATCAATTATGCATCGTTACCGTGTACTCTGATATTCTATAGCAACATTACGTTATCTTCATCATTATGAGATGTTGATGAGTTTAATGATGGGACTGTGAACGAATTGTTAAATTTATTTACTGACAGTGGCGTAGCTACCATGTATGCTTATATGCCTGAGCATGCACATCATTTGGGGGAAAAAGGAAGAAACTCAGTAAAATATAAAGAAAAAAAAATCAAGTATTAAGGTCCATACTTAGTTATCTCTTCAACGGTTTCCGTCACCCGGTCCTACTTTATCCGGAATCAATGCTAAACAAAGACGTCTTGAGTACCAAATATAGACACGCAATGTGGTCTTACAATATCATAATTGTTAAATAACAGTGCACAATGCATGTACCTAATAAAGCACATCATTTTAAATCCCCCCCAATAGAATATCACAGCTTTATTGAGATATTCATTAGCATAAACTATGTGAAAATGAACTTAAGAATAAAAGCTTTGAGTGGGTCAAAAACAAGCGTCAACAGTTTTTTCTTCTTTTAATAAGCTTTCAATAAATTTTGTGATTTTATGCCTAAACTATAACCAAAACTATTTTAAGTGCCTAAAAATGCTTAAATAGCGAGCCTTCCTTTCAATTTCTGCGATGATTGTTAGTGTTAAAAATCGTCAGAATTCATGAGCTTCCGGGGCCTTCGCCCCCTGGGCCTCCACCAGGCTTCGTCCTGGACCCACTGGCATTTTAAGCATGCACTTCGATTCTGGTCTAGCTACGCCACTGACTGATTGGTTGATTAGGGGTTTGTTACTACTACTCTAGATTCTTGATAATACTGCTGTAATGTAGCTTAAGCTCAACATGATAGAATTCTTTAGTAAAACAGTAATAATAAGTGAGATTTATTTGAATTTTGGAAAATAAGATAGAGCTAATCATTATATATATATACATATATATATATATATATATATATATATATATATATATATATATATATATATATATATATATATAAATGTTTTCAGTAGACGATAACACAATAATCCATTTCTTTCAAATTTAATCCAGAGCGCTTTCGCCTGATCGGCTCTTCAGTGGATTTCAAATTATAACAGAAAGCCGAATCAAAAGAGTTTTGAATCGGCTTTCTGTTTTTTTTTATTATTTAATACTTGCGTGGGGTAACTTTACTCATTTTGGATTTTATATATATATATATATATATATATATATATATATATATATATATATATATATATATATATATATATATATATATATATATATATATATATATATATATATGTGTGTGTGTGTGTGTGTGTGTGGGGGGGGGGGGGGGTGGGTGGGTTGTTAGAAAAGGAGAGAAAGTGATTTACGGCAAATTTACTGGTACTTTGTAGGATGACTTATGTTTTATTAATTGACTACCAACTGAAAATAAGTATGCAAAAATGATATGATTTTGAAGTTGTTTTTATAAGATACAGCGATATTTATTTAGCATTAATTTTATTTACGTAGCACCATTGTATATTTCCACGACGCCAGGTAACGCCAAACTGCTGTAAGGCAATTTAAACCTGTCACTCTTTTTCAGAGTAAAAACCTTTTAGTTCATACACACTTTTCATGCCATTAACCCATTTATAAAACGTATGTTCACAACATCATTTGTCAAATTTTTGTATAATGTCTTTTGTGTCATATTGTCGATCATTTACGTCAGAAAATATGTCCACACAGTCTCGACTTCAGATAAGTAAACAAAGCGAAATCCACAGCTGCAAGAACCGGGATGTATGGGGGTTGGGGTGCTGAAAGAGCCCATCAGTATTTCCATTTTCAAACCTTCAATTCCAATTGTGGTTTCAACTGTAAACCTTTGTGCTATAAAAATAGCATCTAAGAACCTTTTGGTCTCCATCGGAAATTATTCTGCGTGCTCACAAAATTTAATGCAGACCTGTTGCTCCAAGGTGTCCAATTACGTTCATTTTTCTACCGTTTGTCGTCCATATTTGATAATAAACGGTCAGAAATTCTTCAATTTAATTGAAACTGTTCACAAAATGACCTTCATCACTCATTGTGAAATCATATGAAATATCGTTTATTTTATATGCGCTTAAACTGTACATTTTCTCAAAAAGGAAAAATGCGTACAAAATATAAAACAGTGGAAAACTGACATGCTCCGTGAGGCATATCTTATCACAATAATTAATCTGTACATGTATATTTTTAAAGTACATTCAAAATAAGCAAACATTTAAATATTTCTTAGAAAATACGTCAAGATTAATATGAAAAGTTTCGCAGGTATCATGCCAGTTTACAATCGAAATTGTCCGCGAACTTTTCTAACAACCCTCGTGTGTATATATATATATATATATATATATATATATATATATATATATATATATATATATATATATATATATATATATATATATATATATATATATATATATTGTTCACTAATACGTTGTATAGCTTATATATATATATATATATATATATATATATATATATATATATATATATATATATATATATATATATATATATATATATATAAGCTATACAACGTATTAGTGAACAAGTTTGCTATTAGTGATGAATACATAGAGAATGACTGACGTGTTTGCTCCCTTAACAGATTGCTACTCAAGCATGCTGATTACATTACAAAACTGTTACAGATTTAAAAAACAATACACCCAACGCCACAAAATTCCAAGTACTCTCGAACGTCATCGGGATACTCAATAAAACAACATCACATGCGCTTTCTTCAACACTCAAGCGTTGTCATATTGACGGCCTGATAGGATCGCTTTGCAGAGAACTGAGGCCAAGAGAAGAGCTCTCCTTGATACAAGTAAGTGGTTTTCAGATTTTTCATTTAATCAGATCTTGTTAAACCCAAGGTGACAATTCAGACAAATACCTGTATCCTGTGGTTCAATTTATTTGATATAACGTGCGTAGAGTAGCTTGTTACTGACATTGGAATTCTCAAATTTTAAAAATGATCATGCGACTTAAAAGTCTTTATTGATCTAGTAGAAACGATCATTTGGTTGGTGATTGTTCTTATCGGTCTATGTGTACGTTCTGGTAGTAGTTTAGATATTTTGAGAGTAATCATTCATCCAATTACTTGATCTGTCTTTGTGATAGAATTCAATGATTTAATACAACAATTAAAACAAACTCACCATTTCAAGATAAACATATTAAAAGGTTTTTTTTCTTTCTGCAAAGAGACGCGATGAAAATCATTTGCAAATGATAAAGCAAATAATATGTATTATTCAGACCATTTGAATAGACTATTATACAGAAATCATTTTTAAATAATTTTCAGAAATATGAAAAATAAAAAAATTATAACTCTTAGAAAAACGATATTTTTGTCATGAAACAAAGGACTAAGTGCGGTTTTATGCATTTTTTGCCCCCCAAATCAAAGTTTTAGAAAGAGCTTTAAAAATAAGGTGAAAGATAGTTAAAATCATATTGGAAATAAAGGTGTAAAAGGTTATCACCACAGTGACGTCATAATGTAAATATGAGGTCATGAAGATTGCATTATTTTGATAAATTGATGTTTTGTAGCGAAATATGGGTGTTTTCCGATGGTTTTTCGACTGGGAAACATCGAGCGCAGGCTTGCTCAAGTACCATATTTTAGTATAATGTGTATAACTATCTGAAGAAAAACATATGTTAAAATCGCACTTGAGCAGACCTGCGCTCTATACTTCCGAATGCAAAATATATAGCAAAAATGAGAATATTTTCATTTGTTTGCATATTTGCGAGATTTGGGCCATTTAGGTGACGTCATAGATACACAGCGAATGAGCAATGATGACTAAAATCATTATTAAAGCTATAGGCATCCTCTTTACAATGATTTGTAAAGATTTTATTTTTATACGATACTATTTAAAAATTGGTTGAAATCGGGGGCAGATATTTGATCATACCGCACATAGTCCTTTGAAGATGGGTGAAGAAGGCGTGAAAAATGACCTTATGAGGAATGATCAGATACTGCAATATTAAAATATCATTAAATCTGATAATTAAAAAAAATAATTAAAAACAGTATATATTTGACGTAACATCGGTTTGTAACCGTTAAATATTTTGAATACTTGTAATAGGTTAATTTAAACAGGCGTATGCGAGTCAAAACCTCCAAATAGTGTCATTTCTTTTTAACTTCAAAGCCTTTTCTTTTATAGAGTTGGTCTGAGCTCCTTATTTTTGTAAGTCTAAATGCAGTTCAATCGAATTTTAACCGATTTTAATCAACAAAAATGTGGAGAGATGACCCACTTTACTTTCAAAATGTCATTTTGTAGCCCAACAATTGAACGTTTTAGAAAAATAATATAAGTCCGTAAATTCGTAGCCATTGTCTCATGTAGCATTTAAACAACGCACTTTGTTGTTAATGAAATGGCACAGTGGTTTGAGCACCACAAACAGGTAACTTTATAGAACTTGGGTTTTTAGGTTGTGGGTTCGATACCACCAAAACTTAGAGATTTATTATTTTTTCTTGTCTTTTTTGAAATATTTCATACTGATCATTGTTAGAAATAACCCTTTTGTAAACTTGAAGTATAAAAAAATCAAATATATTTAATTGAAAAAAATGATAAATTTGAAAATGTATTTTACGACTAAAACCAATTGGCCATTGCGCCATCTTATTCCCTTATCTTCTTAAGGGTTTAATTAATCCACATACATATGGTCGTCAGGATGAAACTTATCAGGTTAATTAATCAGAACAGGGAAAAAACAGGAAATACAATAAAGTACGCAAAGAACAGAAACTACTTCTGACTCTTAACCGTAACAGTCATTTTTCGATGGAGTTTCGTCATCAAAACTTTGATGTAAATGCTACAATAAGCAAAATACTTACTATACACTGGATGAAATATCTGGTTTCAGCGCTGCGGAAACCCTTTGGAAACTCTGCGGAAACTTAAGGTTACTTAAAGTTTCCGACAGGTTTCAGCACGGAAACTTCAAGTTTCATTAAGTTTCCGCAGTGCTGCAACTTAGGCTGTCCATGAATCCAAATGGTTTCCGCAACGGAAACTTACTGAAACTTGAAGTTTCTGCATAGTTTCAATCTCCATATACGTTTGGGATACATATTGTTTACAAATGGTTTCCGCGACGGAAACTTACTGAAACTTGAAGTTTCTGCATAGTTTCAACCTCTATATACAATTGGGAAACATATTGTTTACAAAGGGTTTCCGCAACTGAAACTTACTTAAACTTTTTATATTTTTGCTTTCACAAAAGCTGAGCAAGGTTTCTACTTTATGTAAAAACAAAACAATTTCAAACAGTTCCAAATTTATTTTGTTCAAAAATCTGAAATTGTTTCCAATAATAAATAAAATACAGCCAAGATACAATAATGGAAAAACATCCATATGGCAATTCCCTTATTAGGGACTTTTATTTAAAAAAATGATAAAATTGCACAAGAAAAAAAACTCCCATAGAACTCTTTACATTTGTATTTTTTTTTCATCTCGATTAAATGCCTATCAAATCTCCCTTTAAAAATGCAACAAAGATCTTACTTTTTTAAAAATATGAATGCAATTTACAAAATAACTGCACGTACATGAATAAACAAAGAAAACTTCACTGTTACATGATCATGATACACTTGTCTCAATTTGTTCTGAACTACAATAAATATGTACACCATAAAATATTTTTGAAAAGTCTAAAGTATCCATCTTTAAAAAAAAAAAAAATACACTACAAGATAGTAGTTGACTATAGAGGTGTGACCCAGATTTGATTTGAATATGTCAATAAATTCCAAAATGAGGTCAAAGTGACCCACTTACAAGTTGGGATAAACCTTTTCTTTGTTAGTAATATAATCTAATGTTTTACAATAGAACAGGATTTGATATCATTTTTTTGATAATCCATTAAGTCCAAAGTGAACTTTTCATTTCCACCCATGATGTACCAACTGATCAGATTTTAATATCATAAGCCTGTCAGTATTTAATAGATGACCCAGAGGGAGATATGAAGGCTTGTTGGCCAATAAAAAGCTAACAATGGAGCAGTCTGTCAAATCATGTGCAAAAATATGATGTACACATTTAATTAATTATGCTGATTGCAACACACTTCATTCCTGATGAATATTCTTCTTTACACACGGTTTACCTTCCTACATTTCACTACTTTATCTACATTAATATTTTTAAATCCAAGACATGAAGTAAAATATACATTGTTTATATATGACAAGTATTACTACATGTACATGTACTTGCTTTTTGTAGCATGTATGTATAAAATACAAAGAATCACACAGATAATTCACCTTACAATTCTCATCAATACCAGCATTTTACTTATGATATAAAAGCTAATTCCAATTATATATTAGTTACATAACACAGATTAAAATAAAACCCACATGGAAACAACTTTCCATCCAAGTAATTTTGTTATATAAAAATTGTAATACATGGGGTATATGTTGTCTTTATATATTTTCATATACAACATAATTGAATATTGTTTGGTGTATTTTATCATTTCTATGACCCATGCATTCATCTCCTAATGCAGTGTTTTTACATTTAAGATTGGTTTCTTAATTTTTCATATATTGCTGCAAATAAAAACTAAGTTATCAATAAATGTTTAAACAAAGAAAATGAAAAAAAAGTAGTTAACACTTATCAACTTGGAGGTGTGAGGATATATGTTACATGGAGTCTAATATTTTATGCAATATTTGCAAATTTAACAAATTATTTAAGAAAATGAAAGTTAATATCTGCAAGGTCTAATCAATCATTTAATAAGTCAAAACCATGTGATTTTCTAAGATTCTAGCTTACAGACAGACATTGTAATATACTGGTATTTGATCATATAAAAAAAGTACTTTTATAGTTTATAGGTTTTTTGAAATGAGAATACTTTACAGTTAAAAAGTCTTGTTCTGCAGAGGTTTAGTCGGGTCGTAGAGATGTGTCCATTCGAATCAATAAGGAGTGTCCTTGGCTGTTGTTGATGTAACCTGAGTCGTAGTTTATGAAAATAGGCCTTTTTGGGGGACTTTCGAGCATTGTCCAGACCGGTGAAGCACTCATATGATCACATCATGGCTACAGCAGACTTAGTAGTTCTGGACAGTGGTAGCATTAAAATTCTTCTTCTTGCGATGAACTTGTTCCTTTCACTGGGCTGTACTTTATGTCTGTTCTATTTATCTTAAACATGAATAATAAAGTTTCATTTAGATTTTTAAACAATAAACATAAGTCATTTAGCCTAGCATGTAATAAAAGCATTCTGAATAAAATTCTGAATACAGAAGCTACTATGCAGTTGCCAGTTGCTGTTTAAACTATGTCATATAATGACTACAGTAGTATCTGGTCTAAAATGTTTCATTTTATGTTTGAAGCTATGTTATTTTCATTTTGATTCAATTATTGTTTGTTGAACAATGGAAAAACTTATCAACAATAAGTGTGTCTCCCCCCCCCCCCCCCCCCCCCCCCCCATCAACCTCCTTTTCAAGAACTTAGACCTGGATTTCCCCAAAATTACTACAATAAATTATAAACATCCAACACATGTATAAGTTAATGGTGAAAATAATCAATTTCAAAGCAATACCTTACGTCCAGCTGGTCAAAACATTCACCCGAATCACCGAACAGAGGATGCAACTAATCACCGGAAACATTGACTTTGTATGCTGTCAATGCTGAAAAAGAAAAACGTGAAAGATTTCATTTTCCGGATTTAATTAATAATTTTTTTTCGTTACATTTAGAGTTTGTAAATTGTATAATGTGCGAAAGATTCATTGTTCGTCTTGTTTACCAACCAAGCATTCATATATTAGGGACGTTTATATAATTATATATGTGTATACCCTAAGGCCTGGATAATCTTGATTATCATGCATATAAAGTTGGTTAATGATTAACTTGGTCAAAACGTATATTTAAAAGAGATACGGTAATAAAAATTAAAACGCCGAACCAAGTTTAAAAAAATGACGCCATCTTGATTTGATGGCGCGAGATCTCGTTTACAAATGAGAGATAAATTAGAGCCTTGAAAATGTTATTGGGAGTGATACTTATCTATATTGTGAATTAAGTTACCTTGACATGAGTTCGTCGTTCCTGCATTATCTCCTTGTTGTAGAGGCTATTAATGCTTCTCAATTCTCCATTTTACAACAGCACCTTCTTGTCCATTTTAACCTTCGCTCGGAATCATAAAGTGCGCCAATACTGACCAATCAGAACCCGCTAAATCTTGGAGAAGTGCATCTTGGGATAGTTTAAAATGAATAATGTTTACCGGTAATCAAAATTATCATTTTTTACCGAATAGTATACTTTTTACATGTATATTTATTTTAAATAAGAACTGTCGGAGTCAGTATTTCCTGGTTAAATACGACAAAGTATTGGCGTGTGTTTGTTACAATTGTATTTGTAACACGTGATTAACAAAAAAAAAAATGGCCGACCGTTTGTTTACAAATGACTAATGAAATTAAACAAGTTTTAATGAGACATATGTATCAGATTTTGTCTTTAACTATATTTTATTTACATGTACTGATGATTTTGCCAAACAAAATATGATAGAGCCATATATATTGACTTGTCCAATTTTCACCGCGATTCTAAGCACGGTCATATTTTTATTCAAAATATAGAGGTGTGGAAATATTATGTTCATCACAGAGCAGGTTCTGCATGAACACACAGAAATCACAAATATAATTAGATGCCGATCAATTAACGGGGTCCGGTTAACAGCGTTCACCCGTACGGTGAATTTACAACTACGATGAATTGATGGCAATTATTTTACAGTTACACATGTGCACTGATTGGTCATGCGATGAACAGTACGTTAAGAATACTTATGAAATTAAAATACAAACGCGTTAAACAAGCCGGGAAGTAAGGCGTACACGTCGGACTGATATACAAACAAAATATAATTTTAATTATTTGGTATACTTTCTACATCAAATATATACGAATGTATAATCAAATTTTAAAAATGGGATTAAAATCACGTGCACCACATGGCTAGTGCTGGATTTTAAACTGATTTTGTTATATAACGTATAACTTCAGTAAAATTATAAATAATGCTTATTATATCTTATAACAGAAACATGTGCATGTTTCATAAACATGTATCAATATCTGTGTTTACAGTACAGAAAGTAAATACAAAGTATAGAAATGCACGAATCACATAGGGTCGAACCGGGGGGGGGGGGGCTAGGGGGAGGGGTGGGGGGGCTTAGTGCAAAGTTAGACTTAACCAATAGGCATATAGCCCCCCCCCCCTACTTTTTCTCGCCGGAAATGTAATTGTTCCTAAATTAACCTTGAAAGATTGAGAATTTGGAGTGATAGGCATACTAGACCCCCCCCCCCCCGACACGGATAAGGAATTTCATGATTTTGGGGGGGGGGGGGAATTGGGTAGGGAAATTTATTTTCGGAAGTATATGGTATAGGTATACCCCCCCCCCCCCCCCCACGGATTAGGATTTTCATGATTTTGGGAATTAAGGTTTTTTAGGGTTTTTCCTCAATATTTCTGAGGATTAGTCTAGCCCCCCCCCCACTTTCAATTTGCTTCCGACACCAGTGAATCATGATACAGTCATACATGCAGTAAAGTCTGAAATGCATGTAAATAATTAAACAATTATTATATTAGCCTCAAACTCCAAGTGGGTTTTACTTATTATTATCAACTGTAGAATTTTTAAAAAAATGTCCTGTGTACATGTGTTGGCGTGGTATTAAAAAAGAAATGAATTAGCTCTAAACTTCAGGTTGTACGAATATTTGGTATGATTTGTAAAAATTTACAAACGACTTTACCTTAATTTGTTTGCTTAATTAGTTACTGTACCTCAAGGTTCATTCAAATGATAACTAAAGGATTTAAGAAGGAGTCTTTCAAATTAGGTATATTAATTTATTTTACTAAATAATTATAATTTACTTATCAGTTTTACTAACTCAGGTACACACAAATTGAAAAAAAATTCTCGCCGGGCTCCAGTTATAAACTCACGCTTTGTACTGTGTATATGTTATGTAACAGTCTTTTGTTCACTCCTGACAGAAAAAACCCTGCAATCCACACAGAATATACAGGAAAATCACAGAGGAGGTCACCTGGACAAAGAATGTATACACATGTATACACGTGCCCGAGTAACTAAGATTAATGATTTCATAATATGCATTAAACAAGATCAGACATAAGTTTTTCTTTTCAAATTCAATCAATTACTTAGTAAGGTTCTTAATCGCCTTATTTGCCACATTTGAAGATAGTTACATGTATACATATAGTTTCAGTCACGCTGAAACCTTACTA
This sequence comes from Magallana gigas, assembly GCF_963853765.1. Lineage (NCBI taxonomy): Eukaryota > Metazoa > Mollusca > Bivalvia > Ostreida > Ostreidae > Magallana > Magallana gigas. The sequence goes on along the minus strand of NC_088859.1, from coordinate 46,280,753 downwards.
TACATTTTAGTATGTACGGATTCATTATCATTAGGCTAGAATTAAACTTAAACCTGTTGAAAATAAATGATATCACTATTAAACTCAAATCAATTTTAGTAATAGTTTCCGCAATGCGTAAACCATTTGGAATCTTAACTTAAAGTTTCAGCATACTGAAACCTAGCGGAAATGTTCCGAAACTGATTGATATTTCCATAATAATTTACACAACTTTTCACATGATTCAAATTTAGTTTCCGCATTGCGGAAACCATCAGGAATCTTAACTTAAAGTTTCAGCATACTGAAACCTAGCGGAAATGTTCTGAAACTGATTGATATTTCCATAATAATTTACTCAACTATTCACACGATTCAAATTTAGTTTCCGCAATGCGGAAACCATCAGGAATCTTAGACTAAAGTTTCTGCTGACTGAAACCTAACGGATACTTGCTGAATCGATATAATGGTTTCCGCATTGCGGAAACTATACATGAAACTTCAACTTCAAGTTTCAGCAAGGTTTCCATATAGTTTCAGTTTTGCTGAAACTTGATTTTTCATCCAGTGATATATTAATAAATATTGACCTGAATTTAAGTTTGTAGACAATTATCTGCAAGTGACCTCCTTTCTGAGAGTCTTTTATTTTGATGGAAAGGGTCCCTTGTTTATAACTTTGTTGTTCTGAAATATAAATAAGTTATTTTGATCATATAAATTTAAAAGCCAATATGAAGCTACGTAGACCCTACATTTAAGATGGCAATGAGAAGAATGGACCAATGAAGAGAATAAGATACTAAGACTTCGTGGTAAATAGTAAACTTTGCTGACATTCAAATCAATTCACATTGTTTCATTTACCTGTATATCTGTTTGTGCTTTTAAAGATAATAAAAGAAAATTACTTCAAAGCATTTGATCGGCTACCATTATATTGCATTCATTTCAATTCAGTTAGATACATGTGTAACGTGCAAGGGGGTCACTGCCTGTGATCCCCGCGGGCCCGTACCCGAGATAGAATCGGATAGCCCTGATTGCTGCCAATATTTACAAGTGCAGACTTTAATCACCGCTCCTGCACATATATAGGGACTCAACGTTACGCAGGCAGGGATGACCGCACACCTACGCAACTGAACAGGTACCAACGTTAACGCAAGCAGGGATGACCGCACACTTGCGCCAACAACGCAACCTAACGCAAGCAGGGAGTGCCGCACACTTGCGCTAGAAAGGCCAGAACACCAGCAGGGATGACCACACACTAGTGCTCCGCCGCAACCACCACCAATACAAGCAGGGATGACCGCACACTTGTATTAATGCGATACAAAGCAGGGATGACCGCACACTCTGTATCGTAGGTTAGAACACACGAAGATTAGATAGAGCAGGGAAGTCCACACACTCAATCTAGCCGTACCTGTTCAAGTTTTACCCCAAACAGTAGTTGTCGTAACGCATTTGACACTGTCCCTATATATGTGCCGGCCTAAAAATAATTCATAGTATCTAAAAATTAGAAATTAAAAATAAACAAATTAATCCGGCCTAACCCAAAACTAATTATGCCAAACAACTTATTTATAAAGGATATTTATTATTGTACAACAAATAATCATCACACTAATTGATATTTATTGGAAGCATTAATTAAATCATCAAAAATTAATAAATCAAGGGCAATAACTCAATACAGTAATACATGTACAAAAAGACTAATGAAAAATAGCTGCCTGCTTCATTACCCCCACCTCAGAATTTTGCGTCCTCACAAAACTAAAAACTAAAACTATGACCCCTTCTTCACAAAAAGGTGAAGTTGCATCCAAAATGAAAATAACCCTAAAATAAAATCATAAAAAAAATCTCTAGTCTTTATCTTCCGGACTAGGTTCACACAGTCCAACTACGTATATACACATCGACACGTAAAAGGTCCATCATCACTGACACTGCATTGTTTGTGGCGCAGCAGTATGCGCAAGTTCTTGCAAGCTTATAGTACATAATCGTCATGCCAGCGCGGCGCGCGGCGCTTGCGTGCTGTGGCCAGACTTTCATTGTCGGTAACAGGGTACTTCTCATCCTGATCATTCAGATCATCTGCCGATTCAAGCTTTGTCTCAAGACTTTCCGCATCTAACGGCACGTACATATTCTCTGACAATGAATGTGTGTCATCGGCTTCATCATATAACCTCTGGGGAAGCTTTAGGCGAATTCTATCTGTATGTATCACTTGTGTTCTTCCCCGCCTTCCACAATTTACTTCATACAGGAGATCGGATATTGGTTTTACGATCGAATATGGCCCTCTCCAGTACGTCGTCAGCTTCGAGGAGTGACCCACTTTGCGCTGGGGAAAATAGACATACACAGCGTCGCCTTTTGCAAATTTCTGCCAATGTAGCTTGGTATCATGGTAGCGTTTCTGACGCCGCATTTCCCCGTCTACATGATCTCGTACTGCAGCATGTGCCTCCTGCATCCTTTCCTTCAATTCCCATGCCCATTTATGCTGAGGAATGTCTGTGATAGTGCTTGGCGTTTCGTACATAATGTCTAACGGAGTCGCAACTTCACGTCCTAGCATTAGTAGGTTCGGCGTACATCCAGTTGTCTCATGTTCGGCAGATCGATATGCCATCATCAGGTACGGGAGGTGAGTATCCCAATCCCGCTGATGATCGTCAACATATGCGCGCAGCATGCTGGCCAGTGTCTTATTGAATCTTTCCACCATGCCATCCGACTGGGGGTGGTATGGCGTCGTGCGCGTCTTTTTGATACCCAAGAGTTTGCACATCTCGCTGAAAAGCTGACTCTCATACTGGGCACCCTGGTCTGAGTGAATTACATATGGAACCCCAATGTGAGTGATGACTTGTTCCACGATGATGCGCGCCACTGTCTCTGCCTCCATGTTACGCATAGGAAAACATTCCGTCCACTTGGAGAAATAATCAGAGATGACAAGTATATACTTGTTACCCTTGGCTGTCATTGGCAACTCTCCAAGGATATCAGTAGCAATGCGCTCCATAGGAGCTCCGACTTTGGCAATCTGCATTGGCGCTCTTTTATGCTTCAATGGTCCCTTAGTTCGGGTGCATTGGTCGCATCCGGCTATGTACGTTCTCACATCCTCCTGCAAACCAGGCCAGTAGTACCTCTGTCGAAGTTTTGCCAGTGTTTTACGCACTCCTAAATGTCCCGAAGACCGGTTATCATGACTCAGGAACAGGGCATTTCTCCTCTCCGAGTAGGGAAGTATAGCTTGCAATGTAGACGTTTTGTCAGAATTCTTCCACCTTCGGTACAAAATACCGTCTTGGACTTCTAAGGACAAGAACTGTGACCACAGAGACTTCAAAAACCTGCCCTCTCCGCTAACTACGTCAAAGTCAGGCTTGGCGAGATTGGTCACCCAGTCTTTGACTTGTTTGATTTGCGGGTCTTGGTCTTGTAAGCTACGCAGAGTGTCACCTCCCGATTCGGCCTTTACATGGGCGATGTCAGTGGAGCGCTCCCAATCGCTGGTAAAACCACACTGCTTGCACGGAATACGGCTGAGCGCATCTGCGTTTCGATGCTGGCTTCCAGGTCGATGCTCAATTTTCATGTCAAACACACTCAACACTTCTAGCCAGCGCGCGAGTTGCCCCTCCGGATTTTTGAATCGCATCAGCCAGCGTAGGGATCCATGGTCCGTGCGCACTGTAAATCGCTTGCCATACAGATAATGCTTAAAGTATTTACAAAAATGCACCACTGCCAGAAGTTCCTTCCTTGTTACACAATATTGCTTTTCAGCCTTTGAAAGAGTCCTGCTGGCATAGGCGATTGGACGTTCTATGCCATCAATAACCTGTGAAAGCACGGCACCAATGGCAAAGTTGCTGGCATCTGTATCCAGGTTAAATGGTTTGGTAAAGTCTGGCATAGCTAGAATTGGTGCGTTGCATAATCGACCCTTCAACTCGGCGAAAGCTTCCTGGCATTCTTTAGTCCACACGAACGCGTTGCCCTTTTCCGTTAATTTCGTCAATGGCTTTGCCTTTTCTGCGAACTTGTCTATAAATCTCCGGTAATATCCGCAGATGCCGAGAAACGAACGGACCTCCGTCACGTTACAGGGTTCTGGCCAGTCTTTGACTGCTTGCACCTTCTCTGGATCAGTGGAGATACCATGTTCCGTGATAACATGCCCAAGGTATAGGACCCTGCGCGAAAACAGAACACATTTCTTCGGCTTGAGCTTCAGGCCTGCACCTACGATGCGGTCAAATACCCTTGTAAGGTTTTCTATCATCTGTTCAAACGTTTTCCCAACTACTATAACATCGTCCAGGTATATCAAACATATCTCCCATTGTAGTCCTGCCATAACGGTCTCCATTAATCGTTGGAAAGTTGCTGGCGCGCAGCTGAGCCCAAATGGCATCTTCCGGAATTGAAAAAGACCTTTGCGGGTAACGAAGGCAGTCTTTGGACGGTCCTCTTCTTTAACGGATACTTGCCAGTACCCTGAGCACAGGTCTAAAGTTGAAAACCAAGCATTCCCAGAGAGATTGTCGAGGGACTCGTCGATGCGTGGCAGAGGGTATGCATCTTTGATTGTCACGCCGTTTAGTTTCCTGTAGTCGACACAAAAACGAGTGTTCCCGTCCTTTTTCTTCACGAGCACTACTCCCGCTGCCCATGGACTAGAAGAGGGTTCTATCACTCCGTCCTGAAGCATTCCCTCTACATGTTTGTTCATTTCTTCAGCCGCATGGAAGGGAACCCGTCGTAATGGTTCTTTGATAGGGTGAGCGCCGCCAACATCAATTTCATGCTCAACGATGCTGGTTGTCCCAAGATCCGAGTCTGTTAAAGCAAATGCATGCGTGTATTGACAGAGAAATTTACGCACTAGTAACCGCTGGTCATCCGTCAGATCAACACTACACCTTCTCAGGAGTTCCTCCAATTTTTCGTCGAGTTTGGTATTATGCGCCTGTTCCCTTACACTCTGCACAGGACGACAGAAGGACAATTCAGCCACATGCGTTCCACTGTATATGGTGCGCTGCTCTGGTCCAATGTTTAATACGCGGATTGGCACAATGCTGTTTCCTTTCACTAAGGTTCTTCCAACTAGGGTACCTGAGGCAACAAATTTCTCGTTAGGCTCAACCAAGTAGTCTTGACTCCCAATGTTTTGGCCTTCCTCAATGCATACCTTTCCACCAATGAGCACCTCTTGGTTTGCCGGAATGGTTACTGTGTTCACTGCAACAACGTGATAACATCCAAATATTCCCTCCTTCAAGAGAGTGTGGGGAAAACCATCAATGGTCAAGATGCTTCGCTGTATATCTATGCAACAGCTGTGTCGCTCAAAGAAGTCGAGGCCTAAGATCCCATCTAGACCTAGATCAGCTACGACAGCTTCAATTCTTGTGTTGAGTGTACTGCATTTGGCTGGGAAGTTGCCTCTACCACGAATGCGAAGGCAGTTACCACCTGCATCGAGAATCTGTCGCTTCATGTCCTTTAACACTGGTTTGTCATTATCTGAAACCCTGGACAGCAAGTCCGTAGATATAAGGGTCAGGGTAGCTCCAGTATCTACCAAAAGTTTGGCCACTACACCGCATATCTCCATCTTTAAAAACAAGCCAGCGTCTGAACCCACGGTGTTTGCGCCAATGGAGGCTGTCCCATTAGTCTTGTTCTGCATCTGATTAGAATTTGCCTCAGCTCTCCTTCCATATCTTCGATTCCCGCTTTCACTACTAATGGTAGAATTCTCTCTCAGTCTGTTATCTCTGTAGCCCTTACAGTCTTTCCGAATATGACCTGGCTCTCTGCAATAATAGCACAATTTCTGTTGCTCCTGCGCTCTGGGCCTTAACTGCGCATCGCCCCCACCTTGTCTCTTTAAAGACTTCACCTCTAACTGTAGCGAGTCTATCTTTGCGTTAAGAGCATCTATCGTCTTGGCCAATGTATCATTTTCTGGATCTGGGGCAGTGAGACGAGCATAGCCTTTTCTCTCAGCTTTATTGTATGCCTCTAGCTCCACGGCCAGTTGAATTGCATCATTCAGATGTCTGGGGCGGGACTGTTTTATGCGAATGCGCATCTCCGAGTCTACCAGTGCGTCTACGAATTGGTCTTTGGCCAACGTCTCCCTAATCTCCGCAGAGGCAGTAGGGTATGCCAAATAGGCGAGCTGCTGAATTGCTTGGCCTAGCTCGGGAAGAGTCTCACCGGCTCTTTGACGTCTTTCTCTCATCTGGACTCTATAGAGCTCGGTTTGGCTAGGCGGCGCAAATCGATCCTCCAAAGCTTGAACGAGGGAATCAAAATCAGGTTTTGTACCTCTTGGCATATTTCCCAAGACTCCCTGCGCATTGCCACGTAAGGAAACTGCCAGGTATAAACCTTTAGTGGCATAACTCCAGCCGTTGATGTCGGCGCAGGCTTCAAAATGCGCATGGTAATCAAGCCAAGGGCCACTTCCATCATATGTAGCTGGCTTGATAGATTGCTTGGCAATGGCATTGTCTGTCTCATTCACTCTTGCAGGGCTTTCAAATCTCACCCGAGATCGTCTGCGCGTCACGCTGGGTAGGAGCGATTCGGCCTGCCAATTCAGATCTGGCTTGTGCGCGGCACCAGAGCCGCTAGCAAATGGCCTATGTCCGATGCTGCTTTCTACTTTCCTCTCTGAATCTTCGTAGAGCTCATAGGAATCAGAGAACTGGTCGTTGCTACGCGGGTGCGCTTCTGTTCTCTTGTTAGAGCGAAGTCCGGAATAAGCCCCCGTCTCATACGCAGCAGCCGCATCTTCAAGATGTAAAGCTGTCGTGTGACCAGTGCGCAAAGACAGCTCTCCTTTCTTCTGAGAAGTATCCGAAGCTCTGCGCATAGTGTCTACCCCAGAATCTCTGCTAGCAGCGGGTCTTGGCGTTGAGGTCTTCAGGATGTCGCTGCGCTCACGCATCTCTGCGATCTTCTCCTCCAAGAACGATATTTCTTTGTCGACGTCTTCCATTCTTTCCGCAGCAATTGCAGGGTATCCCACCGCTGCCACCAAATTTTATGTAACGTGCAAGGGGGTCACTGCCTGTGATCCCCGCGGGCCCGTACCCGAGATAGAATCGGATAGCCCTGATTGCTGCCAATATTTACAAGTGCAGACTTTAATCACCGCTCCTGCACATATATAGGGACTCAACGTTACGCAGGCAGGGATGACCGCACACCTACGCAACTGAACAGGTACCAACGTTAACGCAAGCAGGGATGACCGCACACTTGCGCCAACAACGCAACCTAACGCAAGCAGGGAGTGCCGCACACTTGCGCTAGAAAGGCCAGAACACCAGCAGGGATGACCACACACTAGTGCTCCGCCGCAACCACCACCAATACAAGCAGGGATGACCGCACACTTGTATTAATGCGATACAAAGCAGGGATGACCGCACACTCTGTATCGTAGGTTAGAACACACGAAGATTAGATAGAGCAGGGAAGTCCACACACTCAATCTAGCCGTACCTGTTCAAGTTTTACCCCAAACAGTCGTTGTCGTAACGCATTTGACACTGTCCCTATATATGTGCCGGCCTAAAAATAATTCATAGTATCTAAAAATTAGAAATAAAAAATAAACAAATTAATCCGGCCTAACCCAAAACTAATTATGCCAAACAACTTATTTATAAAGGATATTTATTATTGTACAACAAATAATCATCACACTAATTGGTATTTATTGGAAGCATTAATTAAATCATCAAAAGTTAATAAATCAAGGGCAATAACTCAATACAGTAATACATGTACAAAAAGACTAATGAAAAATAGCTGCCTGCTTCACATGTATAAAAAAAAATTATATGCAAAACTCCATTAATTTTATGTGATTGTATGCAGTTCTGAATCGCTATCACAGGACCTTGACAATAAGAAGTTATTAGGAAATTAAAACTCAATAGGAAAGTATCCATTTTACAATGCGACTTTGATACTGTATCATCTAAGTTGAATTTCAAAGACAATAAGAGTACTGATAGTACTGAAAAGCCCTAAAACCCCTGCCACACCGGAGCTGCGTCCTTAAATAATTTAAAACGCCAAGGTAAGCGCAGTAGAATCTCCTACTGCGCCGTAACAACGCAGCGCCATCTTCGTTCGTCGCGGTGGGATCGCCTAGAACGCCATGCGACGGCGCGCATTTTGAACATGCACAGAGTTATGCGTTCTGAGTTCTGCGTTCTGATAAACACGCCGTAGAAGCGCAGTGAGGTCGCGGTGACAACGCCGTAAGATCTCCAACAGCGCCACGACAGCTCCGTTCGCACGCTCAAGGAACGCAGCTAATCGCAGTGTAGACGCAGTGATAAGTCATGCAATTGCGCTTGCACGGAGACCTGTCGGAGTCATTTGGGATCTCACTGCGTCTCTATTGCGCTCTCAAGTTGTTTTTCATTTGGTTGCGTTCACACAGCAACACCAAAGAGCTGTTGCTGTGGTCATCGCACTCTCTTCACGTTTCTTCTGCGTTTATTAGCGTTTGTAGCGCGCTCTCACATCGTCTCTAGTGCGTTGTCATCAAGGCTACGAAAACTCGAACAATGGCCTGTTATACATGTACAATAGCACACAATATAGTAATTATCAAACTGGATGTGGATGACTATGTAAAAAGTATCATTTGCAAATAATCCAGGACCTATCAAAGGACATAGATGAAATTCATGTCATTTGTTTCACATCTTTTCTATGTTTTCTAACAACTAATAACGGATTTTTTTGAAGACTTGACTACTAAGAGTTTTGTCCAAGTCATAGTCTTTCACAAATTATTTAGAAAGTAGTTACGTTTCAATTATCCATCAAAACAATTTTTTACCATTTATTTACTAGTTGTAAATTCATGTATGTTTCCCATAAAATTGAACAAATTACCATTAATCTACCAAGAACGTCTTGTGGACGCAGTCAGCGAGCAAAGCACGCCGTGGACACGTGGTAAAAACTCCTAGCACGTCACGAGCGCTCGGCGGACACTCAGGGAGAGCGCAGTCAATCATCAAGTAGGACTCTGGGAAAAAACAGTTACACGCCGTGGGAACTTCGGAAGAACGCCTTGGTTGCGTTTGGACGCCGTGAAATCTCCATTTGTAAAATTTTCAAATAAAATTGTACATTTTTTCTGAATTTTCCTTGCAATCCTACGGCGATTTAATGAATTTTACAACGTTCTGAACACGCCGTGGGAACGCAACTTGGTGTGACAGGGCCTTAACCTAGCTTGGTTCTAAAAACATTCACTTTGTGCAAACTAATTTGGAAAAAATCGATTTTATTTTTCTACATTTCAGCTTCTATATTTCCTCATTACTACGTGGCACCAACTGCAATGCTGTATATAAGCCCCGCACATTAGATTCACAACATCCCGTGCAATTATTTGGTAATCCCCTGAACTGGTTCCCTCGCCAGTTTAAATGATGTATATTTAAATTTATAATTTAAAAAAAAGTATTCAAAACAAAATATATCTATCATATCATCGATTTTTAACCTTAAAATATGTTCAATATATAAAATATGTTGACTCAAGCAAGCGGATACGTATCAAAATCTCCAAAGAGTGTCATTCTTTTTTAGAACCTTTCTATATTTTTCTCATAGTCTAAATAGGCTTAAGACCTTCTGGAAAACAAACTGATTTTAATCAACAAAAAACGTTGAGAGATGACCCTCTATACGTTAAAATATCATTTTGTATCCAAAAAATTGAACGTTTTGAAAAAATTAAGTAAATTCGTGGCCAAAGTCACACATAGTATTAAAACAGAAAACCTAATTTGTTGTGTCTGAAATGGCTCAGTGGTCAAAGCACCATACTTTAGCTTACCTTAAACAACTGGGATTTTTATGTTGTGGGTTCAATGCCACCAAAATAACATGTTTATGCAAAGATCAACTTAAATAAAAAAAAAGAATTAACTCTTATCAAGGGTTTCCATATTTTGAAATTGAAATAAACCCCCCGATTTTAAAAGTTAAATCTCAAAAGGTTGCCATTCTTTTTGAAACTTCACATAAAAGTAAATAGGTTTAACAATATTGTCAATATACTTAAATTAATTCAAAAAATTCCTTCCATCAATTTTGTTATCGATAAACAAAACGTCGTGTTCTAAATGGTTTATTTATTTTGTTTATTTTTCAAATATTGGTGCTAAGGAACATTTATTCAGAACGATGAATCACCGAAAATAAAGACTCCTCGATGAACAACTGAAATCATTTTTAAGTAACGATCATGAATTATGTATCTTAATAGTGAAATGTGATATGATGATGCAGTATTTATCAATATTTAAATCAAGCAAGAATAGCATAAATCTTCTTGTCTAATTAGAGAGGGTTAGTTCGATAACACTATCAGGACCAGATACCAAAGCGAATTGCCATAACCATAAGAGAAAATACACTTTTAACAAGCAGAAACCAGAGCGTGGAATCAGAAGTAGATTATGGAAGAATGTAACTTTCCCCCATATCCTACGGACGGTAAGAGAGAGAGAGAGAGGGAGAGAGAGAGAGAGCATTTCAATTTTCAAGAGTAAAAATTTCACGAGTTTTTCAAAAGTAGCATCCCCCCTCATATACTCATATATTTGTTATAACAGATCACTCCAAATATAAACAGGCAACATGATTAGTTCCACAGCTGGTAAAATTATATGAATGTTTCTTGTTCCACATGTACATGTGGGAAATGAATGCAATTAGCATACAGATCATTTTTTATTCATAAATTTTTATTCCAACAGATTTAACAAGCTATAAACGTGAACAAAAGAAAAGAAACGTAATTGGATCATTAATATTTTAAATAATTTCACGATTTGATTGGTTCATCAAGCTTGAATTTTTAAGCAAATCAGTAATAACTAAGAGACAAAGGGAATCTTGAATTAAACTTATTTGAGAATGTGTGATCGTATGCGTGTCCTGTAAGAATACAGAATAAGAAAGTTTGACTGCGAGTTCCTATGAAAATAAATGTTCCTATTTAGACAGTGACAAACAATCCAACCTAAATACACGTAACACAGTATTGACAAAATGAATACATAAATTTCATAATATACACTCACAATGGAGTGCTCTACATACTTACTAGGTGAATTATATTGCAACGCCACCTTTGACGTGCAGTGTTGGAACTTCACTCTGGCGGGAACAACAGCCCGTGGGGCGTGTCCAGAGAACCATCAATTTTCTATACTTTTTGATGATCCGGAAGGTAAGGAAATTCACCTTACAGAGCATTACTTAATGAGACATGAAGATTTCGTGCTAATTTAGAAAATACAAAAGATGTTCAATCAATCCAAGAAATAAACGGATTTTTAAAGCCATTGATATCAAAAGCTCTAGAAACGGTCGAAATGAACTTAAGCATGAACTATTTCATGGTTTACAGGTTATTCCTGCAGAAAATGTGAAACGAACGGTCAGTGGGGCAGACCAAATTATATCCCCTGTGTTTCTCCAGATTCCATAAAAGAAATTACAAGTGATGTATGCCAAAACTTTTAAAAAGAATTGGATTTTTTTATGCATACTTTACATCAACTTCACGATCAATTTATTTGATTTGAGGTTGAAATAAGGAAAATATTGTTTTATAACTTTGAAAGGACAAACAATATATATGATAATCAATAAATAGTTTAGCTCTAATTAATAGTTAAGATATAGCAGATAACAAAACGCCATAATATTGGGTAATTCAACATAACTAGGATAAATTTAAACACAATAATGAATTTAACATTTTCAAATTTTTTCATTAATTGAAGAAATCGATTGGAGTATTTCAAGTTTCTTTGATACCTATATTAACACAACAATGATGACGTATTTTACGTTTTAATTTTAGAACACGCACTTACCGATAATAACATATATCCACATCAGTGGATACGCATTATCAATATTCCTTCTCGTAATTGCATTGATCATCTTTGGAAAATTCAGGTATGTATAATAGTAAATTTATCATGAGTAGAAAAGTCTGATATGTCAGATATAACTTTCTCACCTGGCCCAACAGGCAACGTGATTTCATGCTATCACGTGGGGTTAGCTGTCGTTTTGGTTATTGTCATTTGAAAATCTTTTTTCCTACAACCATTGATTGAACTTTATCTAACTGTTTCGCTACCGTGTGATTCATGATGACTGAAAACGATCCACTTTTTTCGACTCGATGAAAAATATGAAGCTACTTTAACTAGAACAACAGCTACATGCATATAAGTAAAGTTCTTGCCATCGACTCTATATAGATCTACAAAATATTACTCTAGTATATCAAAACATATCAGGAACATATGAGAATTGTTAATTGAAACATTTATATTTACTTGAGAAGGTTGTAGCATGCTATAGATAACATTATTAAATGTGATTTCTAAAGTGATTTTTGTTGTTTCTTTTGAACTGTGTAGCAACTTTCTAAAGTATCGTTAATGATAGAGAGTTCTCATCAATTTACATTTCGTCAACAGAACATGTAGACTAGACAGATCTGTTTGTGTCCGTGGATTCTCTTGTTCATAACATATAACAACCTGATATATTTTCAGACAACTCTGGTGTAAACGTGTCTTTATTCATTCCAATTTGTTCTCAGCATACATTCTGAATGGATTTGCATGGATTGCAGTTTACACAATACCGACGGTTTTTACCCGTCTTTCGGTAAATATGTGACTGTTTATACATCGACTCACATTTGATATACAAATATGCTTGGAACAGTTTTCCTATCCACGGGTCATTGGGACATTTTTGTATTTAAATCAAACTCTATTCCCAGAATGCTTTGCCTTATGTTGGATTGTACACCCTGTCAGGCTGTTACGGTTGGATGCTGGCCGAGGGAATATTCTTGCACTTCTGTTTGGCGAACGCTTTTTCTAATAAGAAAACTCTCGTGATTGTTTGTTGCATCGTCGGGTGGGGTAAGTATGTGTATTCAACTCCATAGCAAAAAAACTTATGTAGTGGAATAACCAAGAAAAGGAGACCAAATATAACAAACAAATTAGCATTTTTGCAGACATGATCAACTACAATGACTTTCAAATTTAGTAATTAAATTTGTTCTAGTCATAACTCTTGAGTAGGAAATATATTTACTAATGTCCCTTCTCTGTAAAAATAAAAGGGAAACGAAAGAAATTGATTGTTTTGAGAGTATAATACTTGAACGCTCACTGTTGCAGAAAAGTTGAGTCTGAGTCATTGTCAGCCAAATAATAATAAGTCACGTGTTCAAAAGAAGGCCTTTCTTTGTAATTGTATAGTACTAATACCCAGACCAATCACGGTAAATAAACAAAGAGAAAGTTTATGCTCGTTAATGCATAATTATGCAAAATACTTTCAAGTAGTTAACCTCAGTTATGGCAAGGATTAGGACCCTCATACCCTAATTCATAAACATCACCTTTACCTATAATGTTTTACATTAGCTTACTAAATGAAAAGTCATTTTGAAATCTGATTAACCCTCTTTTGTTTTGTCTGGGCCCTGAAGCGCATACTTTTTTGGTTGTCGTCTTTGTAGCACACAAATAAAAACAATTTAAAAAATGATGTTCGCTTTTAATCTTAATGAAAATAAATTGTTTTATAGTAACTTTTATACAAATACTTTATTAGTTGCTATATGTAGAAGTAGAGAAGATTTCTTTAAAATTAGCTTTTACGGCTTTTATAATATTAAACTCTTTTTCAAATTTTATAATTCTATGACCTTGTATTTCAGTTTGTCCTGCCATTTCAACGGGAACATATGCAGTGTTGATGGAAGAAGAAGGATCAAATATCAAGTAATTTTAAATTTAAACAAAATATCGCTCATATAATTATTCATAGTCAAGGATTTGTTTCATCTTTAACTGTAATTTAAATCTTGGCAAACAGAAACATGTTTAAAAGGGATTGTTTAATCATCTATAGGTAAAAGATATTGGTAGAAAAATAGTTTCGAAAAAGGGAACTGTTATTTGTGTTAGATTTTGACAGAAAAGGTTCCAACCTATTTTTTGTTTCTAGGTATTTGCCGAAAAATATGGACTATCTATGGATAATACTTGTCCCTATCATCCTTTCTCAGTTGGTACGTCCACGTTTTTACTTTATCCATATATGTTAAAATCAATATGCTTTCCCTAAAATGTTATTTTGTTTACAAACTTTATAGGGGTAACCCGTCCTATGTTTTGTATACTAGACTAATGCGCTATCAAATGTAGATGTTGTCTGAGCAGTTGCATTGATATCGAGACAAAAAGAATGTAAAAAGCTCTTTTACATTAATATCATAGATGATATTAAACTTGCCTTTTTTCATTAAAAGAATATTTAAGGACATGGAAATTGGTAATGCCCTGATACAAAGAGGAATTGGCGAAATTCAGAGCATATTATACCTATTTGTTACAGAAAACTACCTTTGGATTTACTGAAGCCAAAGAGCATACATAGATTTTTGAATGAAAAAAATAAGATACAATTATGAAGAAAAAGGGGATAGTATGCCTTGTTATAGAGTATATTGTAAAATTATTTGATCTCCGTCCATAAATACTCGTCGATCTCCTCTATTTTAAAATTGACGTCGAAGGTATGAAGCAACACAATCTGCTGCTCTTTCTTCAAATTCAAACTTCACTGTTGCCTCGTTTGTAGTGATGAGATGGTAAACAGGAGAGAACTAATATATATTATTGTTTATTAATATATTTAATATTAAAACAATTGTGTTTTAACTCACCTGAGCTGAAGACGCAAGTCAGATTTTTTTGGTCAATATTTGTCCATTCTTTGTCGTCGTCACTGTTGTCGTTTGCGTCATAAATATTTCACATTTTCATCCTCCTCTCCAGAACTACTGAGCAAATTTCAACCAAACTTGGCGTAAATCATCTTTTTGTTGAAGTGTTTTCAGGTTTGCTTAAATGAAAGGCCAGGTTCCATTAAGAGGGAAGATAAATCTGATTTTTTGATAGATTGTTGATATTTTTCAAAAATCTTCTTCTCGAATACCTTTTGGCCAGAAAAGCTGAAACTTGTGAAACCATCCTCATGCATGTAGTGTATATTCAAATTTGTCAAATTCGTGGTCCCCAGGAGTAGTGTTGGAGCAGAATGGGAGGGTGGTTCAAATTTGTTCATAGAATTTTAAAGAGAAAATACTCTTTAAAAAATCAACTTGAAAACCGATTGCCCAGAAAAGCTGTTGCTTGTATGAAATCACCCTTAGGTAGTGTAGATTCAAATTTGTTAAATCATGATCCCTGGGGGTAGGGTGGGCCACAATGGGGGTCGAATTTTTACATAGGAATATATGGAGAAAAATCTTTAAAAATATTCTATATCCTAAACTTAAGGTAGTGTAGATTCAAGTTTGTTCACATCATGATCCCCAGGAGGGTGGGACAACTAGAGGGAGCGGGGATGGTGCTGGCAAATTTTTACAACGTTAACGTCGAGGGAGAGGAGAAATTCTTTTGAAAATCTTTTCCTCAAAATTCACTTTGCCAGGGAAGTTTAAATTTGTGTAGAAGTATCCTCAGATATAGATTCTAGTTTTTTCAGACACATCATGATCCATATCGAAAGGATTGGGCCAAAATGGAAGGGGGGGGGGGGGTTCTCAATTTAAAAAAAATCTTTTCAACATTATATTCTCTACTAAGATCTAAGTTTTGAAGATATTTTGTTCGATACACTTTAAAGATAGTTAAAATCTTTTCTGATCAATTATGGCTATTGTTTCTAAGGTGAGCAATGTGGCCCTTGGGCCTATTGTTTGAAATTTCTGTGTATTTTTTTTTATTTGTTATCAGACGTTGTTGAGTATCAATGTTGTTTACACATTGCAGTTAAACATAATATTTCTGATCAACATCATAAGAATACTGCGATCTCAAGTACAAAGAGAGGACAATAGAAACTTATTGCGATACAGGTAAGAATTGGATTAAACATTTATCACAGTTTTCAAATTATTCAAATACTTTTGCATAATCAAGTGCATTTGTATATCTCAACTGGTTTTATTAATTGTTTGGACGTTTCAGTTACTTGTTTTTCCGGGGTTTTTTATTTGTTAGAAAAATTGCCAGCGCCATCCTAATTCTGATACCTCTCATGGGGTTGCAAATCCTCACAAAGGCAGTGAAGATTGACTCTGTCTATTTTAGTTACTTCGCTGCAGTCATATCATCTTACCAGGTCTGTCTTTTAAAATAGAAGATATTTTTAAAAATAATATATTATAACACTGGTACATGTATCTTGTTTAGTGTTTACATACGGTAACAATGTTTGGTAATTGCATGTCACAGAGATTTATCTGTTTTTATTAACAGTTGTGCTGTTTATAAAATAGTTTTTTTAAACGAATTTAATGAACAAAATGCTTCCTTTAACAATACATCCTGTTTTGTATCTGTTTTATTATTTATGAAAACAACAGTTTTTCTTTGCTATCTGTTTTAGGGAGTTGCTGTTTTGTTCTGTTTCCTGAACAGAGAGGTAAATTGTACATTGCTTGTCAAGGCATTACAAATATAGAATCCTTTTAACTCATTCAAATTTTCACAATATGTAAGTGTATTTTTTGTCTTATATATTGCAATGCGTATCTTAATACGAAAACTTATTGAGGATATCTTAAAGGAAAAAAAATATTTTTTTTTTGCTTTTAACCGCAACAATAGAGTCTGCTTGTCTATTACATTTTAAACTGAACTTGGTTTCACAAAACTATCGTTAGATTAACCATTAGACATAATCTTAAGATGTTCCTAAGACATGACTAATGACAATCATATGATATACACTTCCGTTTTTAGCTCACCTGAGCTGAAAGCTCAAGTGAGCTATTCTGATCACATTTTGTCTGTCGTCCGTCCGGCCGTCTGTCCGTCCGTCCGTCCGTCTGTCCGTAAACTTTTCACATTTTCAACATCTTCAAAGGGGATTCAAAGTTGTGGAAATTAAGGGCCACACCTCTTTTCAAGGGGAGATAATTAGAAATTGTGAAATTCATGACCCCCGGGGGTAGGGTGGGGCCACAATGGGGGGGGGTCGAAGTTTTACATAGGAATATATAGAGTAAATCTTTAAAAATCTTCTTCTCAGAAACTAATCAGCCAGGAAAGCTGAAACTTGTGTGGAAGCATCCTCAGGCAGTGTAGATTCAAAATTGTGAAAAATCATGATCCCTGGGGGTAGGATTGGGTACAATGGGGGGGTCGAAGTTTTACATAGGAATATATAGAGTAAATATTTAAAAATCTTCTTCTCAGAAACTAATCAGCCAGGAAAGCTGAAACATGTGTGGAAGCATCCTCAGGTAGTGTAGATTCAAAGTTGTGAAAATCATGATCCCTGGGGATAGGGTGAGGCCACATTGGGGGGGGGGGGTGTTAAAACTTTACATAGGAATATATAGAGTAAATCTTTGACTCCAGGACAATTCTTCGGCCTCAAAAGAAGGTTCAGAGTTTGATGTAGCTAAATATCCCATATATAAACAATTGTAAAGGATCTTTTTGAGAACTGCAATACTCAACATGTGATATGACTATGAAATTGAGGCAGGCAGCTATTTTTTTATTAGAATCTTTTTGTATTACTGTATTGAGTTATTGCCCTTGATTTATTGATTCTTGATTATTTTAATTAATGCATCCACTGTTAACCAATTATTGTGATGATTATTTTTATACAATAATAAATATTCAATGTATATAAGTTGTTCTGCATAAGAAGTTTTGGGTAAGGCCGGATTAGTTTGTTTATTTTTGATTTCCATTTTTTAGATACTATGAATTATTTTAGGCCAGCACATATATAGGGACAGTGTCTATCGCATTTTAATGAGCGACTGTTTGGGGTTAAACTTGAACAGGTATGGATAGATCGAGTGTGTGAACATCCCTGCTCTATCTAATCTTCGTGTTTTCTATCCTTCGATACAAAGTGTGCGGTCATTCCTGCCCTGTTTCGCATTAATACAAGTGTGCAGTCATACCTGCTTGTATTGGTGGTGGTTGCGGCGGAGCACTAGTGTAAGGTCATCCCTGCTGGTGTTCAGGCCTTTCTAGCGCAAGTGTGCGGCACTCCCTGCTTGCGTTAGGTTGAGCTGTTGGCGCAAGTGTGCGGTCATCCTGCTTGCGTAAACGTTGGTACCTGTTGAGTTGCGTAGGTGTGCGGTCATCCCTGCCTGCGTAACGTTGAGTCCCTATATATGTGCAGGAGCGTTGATTAAAGTCTGCTCTTGTAAATATTGGCAGCAATCAGGGCTATCCGAGTTCCAAGGGGGAAAAATGGATTTTATTTATACAGGATCTACATGTATTATTGTACATTGTCCAGATTGTTTGTATTATGACTCCATTAAGCAGACTTTATCATACCTATTGTTCCTCAGGTGAGCGATGTGGCCCATGGGCTTCTTGTAGAAAGTTATCTTAAGGATTAGAAATCTTTTGAATAATTCTAAACACACTTCATGTTTGTATATACTCAAAAAATTATTGCAAATTGTACAAACATGTTATACTTGCACCAACGATGTTTTCAATTTTCTCATATTTTAGTTTTTAGATAGTGAATCTTACTAATTGTAATACGGTAAGTTCATCTTCTTTTACAAGGTTATGAGCCAAATTTCTAATATGATCGGTGAAAATAATGGACATATGTTTTTCAAAATGAAAGAGAAAGTTCACATACTCCACTTTCCCTCATTACTTGAAATGTTATGTTTTGCATAATGAATAGAAAAGTATGCATAAATATATCCAACAATAATAATGAAAGGACTTGAATGTGAAAAACATCATATTTGATATTTCCTGCACTCGTTATCAACAACACAGATTTGAAAAAAAAAATATACATGAAAGAGTTAAGATCGGTTATGTTGACATTAAAGAAAACTGACTGATTGACTGACTGACTTTATGAATGAATTGACGGACTGACGGGTCAAAACATTATATTAACATACCTTATTGCATGGAGTATAATTGTCGGAGCAATAGTTTTGTAAAGGAGACGTGGTAGTCAACAAATTACCAATCAGAACTCTCTAGGTATTACTATTTTAGCTATAAACTATTAATAAGTGAAGAAATATTGCATACATTTTAGGTTTACAATTCTATTGTTTTACTTATCTTAATACGGAATTATTCTTCTATGGGAGATAAATATAATCTAAAAATGGCGACAACCATCCAGCCATGTCACACGTCATAATGGGTTTATTTTAATAATGAACCATTGCCATTGATGACTATCATGATTTCCGTAGTCCTTAGCCTGGAAACATACACGCCTACATTATCTTACATATGATAGATATTGATTTTGTAGGTTTTAAGAGCTATGAACAATAAGATTACCACTTGGAGAAGACTTTCTGCAAGTTTGTCGAGGGGATCAGATAAATTTTCCATTATGTTCAACATAAGAAGAAGTAGTAGCAACCAGAATCCTAGCGCCGAAAAACTGGAACCAGACCCTCTCCTGTAAAGACATGTTGTCACCTCTTACCCAACCAAGGTCCCTACGAACAGCAAATAGCCACACTGTTTCTTGCTGGAAATTTGTTCAAGAAAAATCTCTGCTGTCCAAGACATAGCTTTTTTCCGCTGTAATATTGAAATCCGTCTATCCGCTTCCATTTCTCGGTTTCTCTTTTAAACCTCGAATAGGAGCAGGTCGTCAACCATGGCTAGCGAAAATCATCTCTCATGAATCCTAAAATTGTAGAACAATGCACGAAAATTCTCCCTCCTTTCCTTGTGAATATATAGTATTTATGTTCATCTGAAGACGGATGTTTAAATCCAGAAAGCGCTTGTGAAATAGGATTTTTAGAACTGTGCATGTGTTTCTTTGTTTAATGCATGGACGCAATGTTTCTATTTCAATGTACTTTAACATATTAGAAAAAAATATATACTAGTACCTAGTAAAGTATATGTATGTTAATGATTATTTTATTGTTTTTCAAATAAAACTTGATGTATGTTGTTTTGAAATGATTAAATTGTTTTTTTTTAATCCTTTAAAAACATGAGGGGCTCAGAAACATGAGATGTCGTTGTAAAATTTATAATTATGCTTATTACGTTATTATTGTATAATTGTACTTTACATTTTAAATCGTATACTCTTTTTGTAAATAAAGTCGTATTTTACAAGAGGGATGTTTGTACTGTTTAAAGTCAATTAACTTGGAGTCCGCACAAATGAGAGAGGATCAAATACATTATCCTTGGATTGTAACGAGGGGGGGGGCGGGGTGGTTATGTTGCTCTTTTGATTGTGAAATCAAATATAACATCCAGTTGTTGGGGTATTTTTGGAGTTGGGTTTTGTGATATTTGTACATAAATGTTTGAGAGAAGCGCATCATGATCCTTAATTTGGCATTTGGATGCTATCTTCACCAGTCATATGACTGTACTAAAGGAACATAAAAGTCAATCTATCTAGACCAAAATCCTCTAACAAAAGTAAACTAACTCGTATGATATTTTAAATTGAATAATTTTGTTTAATGTGAAACAGTTTCTGGTTAATAAGAAAGTGTAAACATGCAATCAATTTATGTTGAGCTCTTTAAACGTGAATATTAATTAATAACTTTCGAAATATCAAGGTCGATGATTCCAAGGACATTAAAGGGACATGGTAACAATTTTTATCAAGTTTTTTTTTTTTTTTTTTTTTGATGTTTACAATGCTTCTGAGATACAGTTTTAATAGTCAACAAAAATGTGAGTGTCATTCGCTTAGTTATAAGCGAGTTAAAGAGATTACAATTCTTTTCTATATAAAGCTTTTGTGTATATTTTGAACGTTGAAGTAAAAAATCCGGTTCTCAGACCTAAAATGAATGAGGTAAACGTTAGGATCTATGTATTTATGCCTTAAATGAATAAAAAAGACAAATCAGTTTGATAAAGAACTTTCACTGGTATATTGAACATATGTAAACAAACAGGGCGCGAGCCTTGTTTACATGACAAAAAATTGTGATCCTTTATTAGGGTCTTCTGTTTCCAACGGAAGACCCTCTTGTTTTTCTTCGGTTTCTTTTTATTATTTTATTTTTTATTCTTTTCTGACTCCTTCTCGGCTTTATATCTCAAAAAGTTTTCATCCGATTTCCATGATTTCCATGAAATTTTCAGAGTATTTGTAAAGTTATATGCCTCAAAGATTTTTAAGTTTCAGCATTTACATCACTTCCGTTCAAATTTGATGGCTATTTTTAATTTGTAAAAAAGTGATTTTGTCCGGAGGATTTCTCCACAACCTTTAAAGATATCGCTTTGAAATTTTTACTGATGATAGATGTATCAATTCTATTGTGTACAGGGGGGTTTAAAATTTTATTCATCGATTTTGTTCAAAACCGGAAGTAGTTCCAATTTTTGTAAATTTTCATTTTTTTAAACAAAATAAGACAATACTAGAGTCTTATAGAACTTGCCATGGTATATTCAAATCTGAAATCTGTTTCAAAATCGGACGATGAATTGCAGAGATATTGGGGATTAATAATCGGTTTTTCCGGAAATTTTGATTCCGCGTTCTTGGTTTAAAAAATAGCGTAAAGTTCAAAGTGAAATTAAATCGTACCAAAAATAATTTGATTTTTGTTAACTCTTACTTTGACATGTTCGGATTTTTTTTGTTAAGTCGTTCTTGAAATCGTGAAGGTTTTTGTTAATTCGTACTTAGAATCGTTCGAATTTTGTTAAATCGTACCAAGAATTATTCTATTTTTTTGTAGTTACACTTGTTATTGGTTTACGGGTGTATTCTTGTCATCAATTTTTACCCCAAATGGGTCTCCATATATGAACATGTCGTAAAACTCAAACTGTTACAATTTTCAACAAAACTTCTAAAATAAATAAAATGAATCATATTTTACACAAAAAACCATTACTAAATGCATAAGTGACAAAGGAATAGGTAAAATTATGTCATTTACAACATACCATAGTCGGCGCGAACAACAATATGGAGAGGGAAATCCAAAAGGAGAAAGGGTCGTTTCGTTTCAAAGCGATGTGAACAGCAGTACGAGAAATCCGAAAATGACAACTGAGAGATGAGGAACGATGGGGAAAATTTCAAACAAAATTATCGCCAACACAATTATTTTAGAACTGCAACTAACGAGCGAAATGAGTCAGAGGAAATTCCAGTAGAGAAAATCGAGATAGTTTACAGCAAAAATGTAAGTCGTCAGTGCTTTTATACTTAGTATAGTTAAAATAGCAACGTTTATGTTACACTATGCCCATCATATACTTTTTTTTCAAACTCAAGTATCGCATATATATGATCTTATGGATCAAATCATCACCATTACAACAAGCAGGCGATATATGTGTATATGGCGGCCCATGCGGTTACCGAAATGGCAATTTTATGAGAAACACAAAATATTTGAATGTTTATATAGTAACTATTTTTCATTTGATTTTAATTGTCGGCAAGTTTACAATAGAAATAAACCTTGCTAATAAACAGGAGATCATAGCTGGAAAGTTATTCTTCAGTTTTATCATTTTTAATAGTGTCAAGTCAAATGCAGTTTAAAAAAATATGAAAGGGGACAGCTTATCTACAAATCAGTATTGATTTAGTGAGGGTTTTTTTTTTAAGATGATCCCCTAAATATATTCTAGCCAGTCAATAGTTTAAAATAAATCACTGGTCAAAATTTTTTCCGAGAATCTTACATTTAAATTATAATTGACTGTCTATTTTCATGGAGAGCTACATTTGTATATATATTTATAGTAAAGAGATACAACAGAGTCTAAGAAATTAAAACATTGTATGTATGCACTATACTTTTTGCAGCACTAATACAATATAAGTCACAATAAATATTAAATGTGACAATGATTAATTTGCTACACAATGGCATGGACATTTTACCTTTAAAATGTAATTTTTTCTGCATATCTAGTCTAAAGCGGAAAACTAACAAGTTAACCATGATTTTGCTTATAATGTATTAATTTTTGTTTAATAGGTGATAATTGCCACATTATCCAGATAGCTGCAGCATGATGAGAAGATCACTGGCACTGTTTTGTCCAAAAAAAATTCCAATTTCTTCCTCTGCATCTGAAGTGACAGTCATAACTGTGAAAGGTGGTCAATGTTCCGCAGAAGCAAACCTGTTCAATCCAGCAAATTTCCTCTGCTTTAGAGTACTTCGTTGACTTCATTGACAAGGAAATTGAGCCATCCTTACTGGATGCATCAAGTCTTACTGGGCATAGCATCAAGTCTTTGACAGTCATGTTTTAGTCAACACCATGTAAGCAGTTGGAAAGATGGATCCTTTAAAAATATGTTGCAGGATTTGTTGATACAAAGCTTTTGTTGAGGTCGCAATTCCCAAGGTTGCCATCCTATACCCAACAGACTTTAGTTTCATCTTCTTACATTGTAACTATGCTGCTCATGATGCTTTACAAGATGTCATATCCCTTCAAAGACTTGATCAGTCAATTTTGATTCACATAATAGTTAGAAGGCATCATTCTATTTGCTAAGTGCAACTTTTTCACATGAACATTTGTCAATGAAGAGAATTACGAAGTGTATGGATAGAAAAATAGCTGCCAGTGACGTGAACTATGCAGTTCTAAAGCTAGCATTTAGTAGAGGAAGAGGGCACACAACAAGTTTTGTCAAAAGAGTGTGGAAGTGGACCAAGAGTAACAAAGTCATCAAAGATCAGTATATTCGCTTGCAGGAACATCTTGCTTTACTCTCGACACCAACGGAAGACCCACTCGTTGCTCTGCAACGAGCTCTGCTCTAGTTATATCTTGCTACTTTACTACTGACTTTCAAATTTCATTAGGTCATAGTAAATGCATTCCTAAAGCATTCTAAATAATAAAAACAGAAAAATAGAAATTGACGAAATCATTTCCATAAGATTAACATGGTACATTACCGTTCTGATGCAATCAACAGAAAAAATATTATTTAACGATGGATGCTGATATTGAATGGCATTGTTTATTTGCAACTGAAATCATACAATAGTTTTGTGCAATCTAGATACCTAAATCTTATTACCTAAATCACGCTATAATTGTTGCTATACATGCTTGTTTCTAAATTTTTTTGTTAAAGCCTCTATCAGGGTCAGAATAAATCTAGTTGTCTGAGTTTGTGCTTCTAATATCTACTACGCGTGATAAGATATTGTTAAATCAAATATTGCAATAGTTTGTACAGAAAAACAGGTAAAAACTCAAAATATCAATGAATAAAAATTAAAAGAAATATACCGAATAAAAGCTGTCGATATCGATTTTCATACATCTGGACCAAACACGCACAACATCATTTTATTCTTGTGTTAATTATTGAAGTTATATTTTAAAAAAACTTTGAAAACGAGACTTTTTAAAAAGTTTAACATCACAAACAAACATATCAATTGATAATGTCACCCCGGGGAATTCTGGAAAGATTTACGGTTACCTGATTGTGGATTTAATGTAAAAATTTCCTTGTTTCTATTTATTTAAGCAAAATTCTGGGACCACAAAAGCCGAAAATGTGTTTGGTAGTAAATGTCCTTGTAAACAATAATTTGTCAATTTCGTTAAAAATATATTCATTTGACGATACATTGGATAAAACCAAACATACTCATTTAATCAAAATCAAAGAGCGTTTCGTCGAACATTTAATTTTTAATAATTTGCATGTGTGTTGAAAAAATATATGGGAGATGAATAAAACATAAAGTTTTAGAGAGGATGATGTTGCATTCCAGTTTCAATCATACGAGGAAACGTCACAGGGTCTTCTATATCTATTTGATTTTCCTTTTCGTTAACTTCAGTTATTTCAATTCATTATAATCTAAAACATTTGTTTACAATACATTTGTATTGCAAGTTATTGTAGAGTTATAAATTCGTAAAGTGTATTTTTTTTATGTGTAAATTATTCCTACCTGACACCATTATCTTGTTAAATTGAATTGCCTTTTTTGCAACAGATAAAAAAGATTAAGAAGATACAATGTTTCCTAATGTACATTTACAATCTATTTATGCTATTCCTATTATGTACCTATATGAATCGTGCATTGTTACTTTGTACTCTAATATTTCTAAGCAACATTACGTTATCTTCCTCCTTACGAGCTAACTAGAAGATGTTAATGAGTTTAATGATGGGATTGTGAACGAATAGTTAGTCCCCGTTTATTTACTGATCGAATGCTGAATATTTACTAAGTACTACTCTAGATTTTTGCTGGATGAAACTCTCCACTGATAAAATGTTGCCTAATCCTAAGATAAGGAAAGTGATTGGTAAAATAGTAATGATAAGTCTAAAGATTGACAAGGACATATGTGATTTATGGATATGAGAAGGAAGATATTTTATATTTTACCATTATAAATTATGACCCATCAAAACCTGATTTGCGAGCCTTAAAATGTTTCGATTTCACTTGAAAAGACTTCGAATTGATTGGTGATCGGCCCAAGTCCTGTAGTTTAATTTAAGTCCAGGCTTTTTAGCATTATTGATTGCTGCGCTTTTAATACAAATAGATCACGTGAATTAACGTACGCTGTTATCGGTCATTTGCAAAACTATTTTGTTAAATACCATTTGGGTTGTGCACACAGGTACTCTAAAGTGGATATTAAAAAGATGATTGGGTTTTTGATTGACAACATCTATGTAGTTTTTAGAATTAGGTCTTTCAACAATCTGTTGGTATTCCAAGAGGTACCAACTGCACTTTATGGTTAGCAGACCTGTTTTTGTATTCATATAGCAGAATTTATTCAAAAACTTGTACGTGAAAAAAAATCACTCGCTGTGGCCTTCAACTCAAATTTAAGGTATATCGACGACGTATTACGTACAAATGTATATCAAATAACAATAATCTTGTTACTTCCATACTTGCGTCGACTCGATATATCCCAATGAACTTGAAATAAAAGATATCACAGAGTCTGCATTATCTGCTTCATATTTGGATATTTTACTGGAAAGGGACAATGGTGGTAACATAACAACATAACTTTATGATAAACGGAATGAGTTCAACTTTCCTTAATTATGTAGAAATGTACCTTCATCACATGCATATGGAGTTTTATTCTCTCAGTGGATTCGATAAACAAGGGCATGCTCTTTGTATGAACAATTTCTAAGGCGAGGCAAGCTACTGACAAACACATTGATAAAACAGGACTATCAACGGTCTCAACTGAAGTCATCCTTTCATAAGTTCAGTGGTCGATACAACGACCATGTCAGCAAATGCATCTTCCACTGAGTCGCGTGCTGACTGACGTTACTTATGGTTAGGTCATTATTAATCACCGTATTGTATACGGATTTTCCCGTTTTTTCCCAATTACGACAGAGAACACACGGCGGGTGTGACCGGTGTCGTATAATTTAAGGTCCGCCCTGTAAAATGATCCGGCCGGACCTTTAATGTTAACATTTAGGGTCCGGCTTTCTTCTATAAGAAAAGGTCATACCCGTAGTCACTTATTAAAAGTTCTCTTAAAGTAATTATTCTGTTTGCTCATGTACATGTATCTTAAAGATGTCTTTGTTTATGTAATCCAATCGGACATTTGCGTATCGTACATGTATGACCGTAATACGAATTAAATTACTTTTGGAATATTAAAGTTAATATTGATAGCGGGTTAGATTTTGACCAATTGTATAAGAATCTGAAAAAAGAAAAAGAAAACCAGGAGTATTTTGACAATAATTTGCACACACTATTAAGTCCCTTTGTTTTTAAATCTCTTCCGGTGTATATGTATTAACAGAGGGTTTCACGACAGGTGAACACGGGTAAAAGAAGCCCTGCAGGCATTCACACCTGTGCTAATCAGAATACACCCCTGAACTGTGAAAGAAAAAATGTCTCCGCTGTAGTGTTCTACACAACTTATATTGTCTTTTTAGCTCGTGCTTTGTTTAATTTTCAGTAGGTTAGGAACGTTTGATTATATACTAATAATTTATACGTCTCTAGGTAGATTTAACATTTATTTAGTGTATGATAAATGAAAAGAGGCCGCATACATGTATATGGATTACCTGAACAAAAGCGATATACGTTGACAATATACTGAACATACGTAACTGTGGTAACTATAAGGGCGTGAAAAAACAAAATAAAGTTAATTAGAAGACACATGTACCTATTATCAAAAAGCAGGTTTTGATTGACTACAGGTACATGTAGTGTTTATTCATTCTTTCTTTATTCACTGTAGGCTTAACAGCCCATTCGTATTCATGTACATATAACATAGAGATATGCAATTGGAACAGGAGAATAGACAATCTACTTAAATTATGCCAACAATTCATTTCGTAATTTTAAACTATTATCTGTATACTTTACAAGGTTATTCAGAATTTGGTGAAAATTATCATGGAGTTGCCCCCCCCTTACTTTTTGGGGAGAATGTATAAAACATTGGCATGAACATAAGGAAATTATAAGTGAAATGGTATATATAATTCATAGTATTTTTACCCAATGACCTTTTATTTTAGAGGTAGGACCCAATATTAAAGTTGAAGGTCCGCCTCGTTAAAAAAACTGGTCATACATGGATGTAGTTTAATATTCATTTGAATCTTGTTGTGATATTTTTCATTTGATCTTCTTAATGTTGGAGTGGACATGAAATTGACTTCAGGGAAGTTTTTTTTTTATTTATTCAGAGTAGTTGCACATCATTTATAAGTATTTAAATAATTGATTTTCATTGTAAGATATTTCAATTAAAGGAATGAGACCCGGTACATGTTTATATAAATGCACTGTGTCCCTAAAAAGATCGTAAAATTAATGTAATCTTTAGTAAGAAAGTTACTGTAGTAAAACATATTTATAATTAAGTTTTATCCGACGACTTTTAAAAATGCGACAAAGGCCTAAAATCCATTGCAAACGATTGTCCGTCTCATTGAAATAATCTTAAAATATTAAGCTATGTTTGGGCTATTTGTCTGACGGTATTGATTTTCATCTAATGGCCTTTTTATTCTTTAAATTGGGGGAGGGGCAAAGAAATGCATTTGATAATGTTTATATGATACTTGTGAAAAAAATTAATGCTATACATTTATGTGGGCGTAGCAGGCAGAAATCTAAAATAAAATGTTACCGGGGTGTCAACATTTGCCTTTTTCAAACAAATATTTTCTTTTTAAGAAATTTTTAAACTGAATCACCTTAAATTCTTTTAGGATACAACATGCTAAGACAGGAATGTGACTCTTTGCTAATATTACATGTGTTTAATTTCTTATGAACAAATCAATTCCTTTGGATACTCCACTTCTTTGATATTAACAACGGCAAAAGTCTGATCCAAAAATATAATTGTAGAAAAAAGGATCGAAGAATTGAACAATTTATTATAATTAGCATAACTTATACATGTGCCCTAGTGCAAAAAAAAAAAAAATAGCAATAATACGTACCGCTTGCAGGTATCGGTATTTAACTTAATTGTAAAAAATATTTGATTTTGTAACGTGTCACGTTTTTAAGCGTGTATCATATTGGAAAGATGTGCAAAAAGAGGATGTATAAAATGTCCATTTTTTGCATGATCATTTCAAACAGTCAAACACCTCAAGGTGTGAACCCTTCACACCTGCAGGGTGGTGTTTGTGTATATAACACCTGAGTGAAGCCATTGTTTAATTAGTGACACCAATCAGTTTCATTTCCTGTTTATATAAGATCGAATGGCAAAATTAATGTTGAAATAAAAAAAAACTCAGGTTTAAACTGTTTATTTTAATGTGAGTTTTAACTACATGTAAAATTATAATGTATTTTCATTAATTTTACACTTCGTGATGGATGTTAACAAACTCACCTTGGGTGAGTACTCCTTTTAAAGAATAACAAAACAATACCACTTATTTTATAACAAAATACTCGAAATTGAAAAAAAAATACAAATGAAAAAATATATACCCCGGACCTTTTATGTTAGGCGGACCTTTTCTTATACGGGCCGGACCCTTTTAGAGCAAAGGCGGACCTTAAATGTTAACATTTATGGTCCGCCCCGGACCTTTTTACAGGGCGGAGCTTAAATTATACGACACCGGTTAGCAGAGGATGCTCACTCCTCCATGGCACCTGATCATACCTCTAGTTTTTGTAATGGTACGTGTTTGCTCTGCTCCTGTTTTGTATTTTTCCTTTGGACTTTGGATTTTGTGGAACTCTCTCACCACATTTTATATTCAGACAATAATAATAACAACAGATAAAGTTGTTTCATGATGAACAAATCAAAAACGGTTTTTACTTTTTTGCAAAAAAGACATAATCATTTAAAAAAAAAAAACTATTGTATATTGTCTTTGGCACACTGTGTTGTCCGATAATTTTTATGATTTAGATCATTTGAATAGTCTTCTTTATGTAAGTTTCGTTAAATGTTTGTGAAAAATGTTAAAAGTTTATGATATTGTTACTCTAAACACATGCCTCTGAATTTCTATCAATAAGCCGTTAAATGTAGGGGGAGACCATATACCATAACTATATATAATACGTGTATTTATAGCGAGCGCAGCGACGCGGCGCTAAGCGCCGCTCGCGTAGCGAGCTCCATAGACAACGTGTACGAACGGAGGAAATTCGAGTTGAAATCTGCACATTGTTCAAAGAAATTTTTATGAGGCCACGTGAAAAAGTTCTACTATCCCAATGATCCTTTGCGGTGCATAGCAACATGGTGGAACAGGAAGCGTTTCTAAGGAAAATTCTTACCTCTAAATCGCATACATCATTTTCATTTAACAATAAAAAATCATTTTATAAAATTGAAGTAAACAGCACATATGCTTACGTTAAAAAAAATGTACCTATCTGAACTTTTGCTGACATATGACGTCATTTCCTTCCCCGAATTTGTCCGACATTTTACGAAAACTGTCGAGTAAAAGAAAGTTGAGAATGACGTCACAGTGATCTCGTGTTTTTATTTCCCGCGATACATTTAGAGGTGGATCAAGCATCTGTACTGGATATAACGTGTAGGAAGTATTCAGTACCAGTGTTAACGGTGACTCTTTGGCTAATTAGTTTTGTTTTGATATTTTTTTTTGCTTAGTAAATACATATGCAAGTTCCATATTCTAAATTTACTGTCATATTGATCCAATCATATATGCATAAGTTAGGTACCGTAGGTGACAAAAAATAATTAAAACAGAAAAGTCCAATCATTATTAGATCTACGTGCAGCCACGTCATTTTGTACTGAATGAATAAATAAAAGAAAAAAATTAAACTGTTAAAATATCTACATTGTACATGTATTTGTTATAGTTGCATACGTGGTCAAACCTTTCAATAATATTGAATATCACACACCAGAAAAGGGTGAGGGCACACGTCTACAACGCTTATATAGCGTACAAAAATTAAAAAGATCAAAAATCAAAATTGATGTCACTGTACAGAGGAAAATAATTAAAGCACAGGTAACAGCAAGGAACAAAATGAGAAATAACACAGACACATAATCTATTGTTTACTGATTTTAATGATCATTATTAAAAGGTAAAGGAATGATAAAACATAATTGTATTTACATGTACATGAAAAAAACCCAAACGGCTTTGTGTTTATCAAAATATTTTAATAAATCTGTTTAACATTTTATTAATGCTCAGTGGTAGCATAGGCGTCGGAACCGGGGGGGGGGGGCTAGGGGGGGGGGGGTCTTAGCCTAAGGTATTTCATGATTTGGGGGGAGAAAAATTTGGTAGGTAAAATTTTTTTTTGGAACTATAGGTATACTCCCCCCCCCCCCCCCCCGGATTAGGATTTTCATGATTTCCGACGCCACTGAGTGGTAATTTGTTAAAGTGTATAAGCCTAGGGAGGGAACATTGGAATAAAAGTTTGATAACTTCGGGTTTTCGAGACAAAGCCAAAGTTTTTTGGTTAGGGGACGCCCATGGGTTGCATTTAACAATGATGACAGATGTGTGGTTCCTTCTGCGCTCGCCCCAACGGTCACACCGTAAAACATATTATATATATAGATAGGTCAATATCTTTCTTTTCCCCTACATTTAACGGCTTATAGCGAGGGCAGCTCGCCGGCGCGCAGCGCCGGCTAGCGAAGCGAGCTCTAAGAACCAGTGTGCGCGGGAAAAAGAACGAGCTAAACCTACAGTTCATTAGTCTCGTTCAACCAGACGCTCGGCTGTCTCCGTAAATCTCCGACGAGCAGAGAGTCTGGTAAAGCGTCACGTTAATGTTTGTAACGTCAAAACGAGGCTTACCAAAATTCTGGTATTGAATTTGATTGGTTGAAAGAAACACACCTCCTATAACATGTAAACAATGACAGAAGCAAACGATTTTGCCGTTTAAACTGAAAGATCTACGACTGGAAAGTTTAAAAACGGTTATAAATGGAAAGGATTTATTTGCATTGTTACCTTACTGGATAGGGTAAAACCAATAATTAATCTATTTTATAGCTGTCATGAGGTTGTAAACAAACATTCATCGCTTCGTCGAACTTAAGTTCAGCCATGTTTAATGAGTCTATGGAAAGCGAGACTATAGTATAAGACTAAATTGACGTAAGTTCCATAATTTTCACGGCAAGAAAATAAAGTACTGTATATCACACAAATCTTTAACCGGCACACATTGACAACGATTCAAAATGAAACTAAATCAGCGCCCCCTATCGGTAGCGGTTATCAACGTGACGCTTTACCAGACTCTCTGCTCGTCGGAGATTTACGGAGACAGCCGAGCGTCTGGTTGAACGAGACTAACAGTTCATCAAACAAAATTTTTTGTCTACGTCCCATAATGCTCTCTAATGTTTTCACCCGAGGTGCTATGCCAAAAAATGGCCAACTTTTAACTCGTAATTTACATTGACTTAAAGTTTGAAGACACGTTTTGAGTACCGCATATGCTTTTGCGAGACTCAAAACATTTGTTACATGCTTCCATGCCTCCGTATTGAGTCGAGAAACGTAAACAAAGACGAAAAAAGTCATGGATGATGTCACAGTGCACTCGCGCTATATTTCCCGCGATAAATTTAGAGGTGGATCAAACATCTGTAATGAGTGTACTATATATGTAGCTATATAAGGAATAAGGAATCATTCGTTGAGTATTATGAGGTGATAATTTCGGTCGGGGCGTGATCAAATCCAATAAAGCCCGAAGGGCTTTATGATAGATTTGATCACACCCCGACCGAAATTATCATCTCATAATATTCAAAGAATGATTCCTTATTACTTATATTTATATAATTTTAAGCCATCGTACGATTATACATTTAAATATTGATAAGCAAACCCCGCTGGCGCCTCGATTTGGCATCATTTGTATTATGGGTTATATAGTACAAAATCGATACGTAGTTTTATCACAGGCAAAGACACTGGAAAATGTAAATATATCAGTATAGTCTGCGATACCTGCCTCATTGACATATGATTTGTTTTTAATCTTTTTTTTTAATATAGAGATTTTATATATATATATATACTAGCAAGAGCCATGCTTTACTGTCATATCGATCAATTTTTAAACTAATTGTGCATACATGTACAGTAGGCAGGTAAGTATATGAGTAGGGAGGAAATAAACAATAGGACATTTTGAACTAAATAAAAAGGAATAATATGGAAAAATAAACAGGTAAAAAAAATTATGTAGATATTGCATAGTCAGACCATTAAATTTAAAAGTGGGAAATTACACACCTACAAACAGGTACCGGTCTCTCTCCCCCCCCCTCTCTCTCTCTCTCTCTCTCTCTCTCTCTCTCTCTCTCTCTCTCTCTCTCTCTCTCTCTCTCTCTGTAGGGGGTTGCGCTGTATCATAACCATTAAAATTAGTACCTTTGGCATACTTATTGTAGAGCAATACTCTTTCAAAAATTCTTTGACGTTCGTTGATACCTAAATAAAACTATAAGTTGACATTGATGCAAGGTATAGTATGTGTAATTCTTGCTGCGCTCGCCAGAACGGTAGCACCGTAAAACATATTATTATTGATAGAAATTCAGAGGCTTGTGCTCTGTTCTGTCATTTGTCATCAAGCAAGAAATTAATCAAATAGTTCTCTGATTCAGTTTTGTTGTGAAAATGTCTTGTCGAAGTTCCATTTATAAAACAATACCGATGTCTTACTTCCAACATTTTCTTGTAAAATAAGACAAGTCAGTTAAAAACCCAACAAAAACACAATTCCTCGTATCCACGTTTGGAACTTTGATTGTATTAATGATTAATCGCATGGTTAAACTTGATGAAAACAAGGTTAATTAACCCTTATCAAGACTTTTCCCAGTTAAACAAAACCAACGATTTCATAATTTTTATATAATTGCTGCTTTACTTTTGAAAAATAATCTAGCTGAAATTAACGTAACACAACGGGAATTGATTCAGACAATCCACTCCGACAATTTGATATCTATCATTGACATCTTGCCTTCTGAATGGTTTGTTGATTTGTTGTACCATATCTAAGATATTTGCGTTAGCAAGTGCCTATTCATTAGCTTGACGAGTAATAGACAGCGCAGAATCCCAGATGGAACAAGTGAAGTCATTTTTCACGATATTGTAATTGACACATTTGTTAAATCTATTGAAACTCAATCAATAGAAAACACGATTATTTTTGTTTGGGATGGGGTTGTTTACGGAGTTTATCACGCAAACAATTTCAAGCATGAATCCCCCGTCCTCCGCTGTTAGTGTTTAACTAAACCAAATACGTTTAAGTAGGTGGTAATTAAACTTCAGTTACCTCACATTGTGGAAAAAATATATGAAAAGTTATATTTACTGTTGGTATTGATTAGAGGAAGGTTCATTGGAATAATTTACAAACACTATAAATCATCAGTAGAAAAAAGAAAAAATCTCTTATTTCTGGAACGGTGATGAAAACACAACCAATGTCTTAAGAACGTTTGAAATGTCAGATGCGATCATCTTATCGGGCATTATTTTATTACAACGATTTTAAACGTCTTGAGAATGCCACCCAACATAACATATGTTATCCGTGTAGAGCGTTTAATATTCAATAACAGTACACAGAGAATATTTTATTTCTCAGGCACTTAATTGTACTATAATATTCAAAAATCTTCTTTAAAAACTCATGCTACTGTTATAATTTATTCAGATCAAATTTGTTCCGGTAATTGCTCCACGATCAAGAACCATGGATGTTATAATCTTTCATCTAGGTTGTAAATAAGTTTTATTTCATATCACACCATATATAAAATAAACAGATGATAGTTTCGTGATTCGGTAAAGACTAATGGTTCTTGTTCTTCTGCTTTACATCTGGGAAATTAATTCAATTTGCATACAATTTATATTCTATTCATACGTAGTAATAACAACAGATTAAACAAACATTAAACATCAACAGAAACCAAACTTTATCGTTTCATGATTATTTCATTCTTGCACGGTACTATTGGTTTATTAAAAGTTAAAATACAGGCTAGTTTTGGTTCGAAAATATTTGATACTGAATAATTAAGACCAAAGTGAATTGAATAATGCTCATTTGAAAATGTGGGCTTTTCTGTCTGTCTCGAGCGAATTCAAAAGTTCAATGACTGCAAGATAAGCATTCATTTGGCCAGCATCGAAACGGAACTCTGTTTACCATCTGGACAGAGGATCTCATTTGATAAAACATCTTACCAAACTAAAATCAAAATAAATATTTTGTAAATACATGTTCAAGTATTCAACATTGCAAGCATTAAAACGAATATTTAACTAATATAATACATATAATACTTGTATACACTGACAATATATTGTTCTGCACACTAAGGTCAATTATACAACAGCGTACAGTATTCGAATTACAA
The DNA here is from genome assembly GCF_963853765.1 of Magallana gigas. Taxonomy (NCBI): domain Eukaryota; kingdom Metazoa; phylum Mollusca; class Bivalvia; order Ostreida; family Ostreidae; genus Magallana; species Magallana gigas. Next base: position 46,245,633 of record NC_088859.1, on the reverse strand, counting down.
TCTACCAGGAAATGGTCAGTAGTGGAACAATAGCAAAACTGGAACTCATTTATTCACCAAATTGAGTTACGTCCCTTGTGTTTCCACAGTACCAAAAACAAAATGAAAGTGATGCATGTCGAACATATTTAATGGACATTTGATTATTCCCTATATTTTACACATATTCAATTGATTTGCATTTAAATTTCATATCATTTTGATAATTTTAATTATCTTAGATTTATAAAATAAATTGTTTTAAACGTATGAATTTGATAAATCATACTGTTTTTTATAACTCAAAACCTAAATGATATGAAGAAATCGATTTGATATCATTTTATTCCAGTTCTCTTTCATGTGTAAAATACAAGAGTAACAAAAGTACGGGGGAGTAGTTTAAAGAGGCATGGTCACGATTTTGGTCTTTAAAATTTCTACTTTTATTGCTTACATTGCTATAGTATTTCATTTCTTGAAGGGTCATGGTCACAATTTTGGTCAAAAATGATTTATTCGATTTAAATGTTTACATTGCTTTAATAAGGGATTTCTGATAGTCAACCAAAATTTGAGTGTCATTCGTTAAGTTATAACCGAGTTACAGAGCTTGAAATTCTTTGCAATGTAAACAAAGCGTTTGTTTACAATTTGAATGTTGAAGTGAAAATTCCATTTTAAGACCAAAAAGGAATATGTTAAACGTTAGAAACTGTTAATCTATGATTAAAATAAAAAAAAAGATAGACAAATCAGCTTAAAAAAATATTTTAACTGGTGTATTGAACCTATGTAAACAAAAACAGGACACAAGCCTTGTTTACTTGACACAGAATAGTGAGCTCTGTATCTTTCTTATAACTCCATGAATGACTCTCAAATTTCATTTGATCATTAAAAATGCATTTAAAAGCATTATAAATTATAAAATCAGAAAATAAGAATATGGCCAAAATCGTGACCATGCCCCTTTAAGATCAACCGAAATTTGTGTGTCACCCTTAGAGTTAAAAGCAAGATACAGAGCTTACAACTTTTTGTTATGTAAACAAGGCTCATATTATGTTTATGTTTTGCATTGGTTCAATATTACGGTAAAGTAAACTTTTTCAAGCAGATTTTTCAAACTGGTAATTCGTATTAAGAGGGGTGTGCGGCAATCTTGTACATTTGAGGATTAGAATGTAAAACTTTCTTGAACTGGCTTGTTTTTGCCCGAAACTGATCAGAGCTTTTGGCAAAAGATATGAAAGCAATAAATATGAGATTCTACATGTTGTTTTGTATGCAAATTATGCATACAAATACATATTTTTAAATCATCAAAATAAGCTTGTAGCTGCGCAGTTCGACAGATGTTATTAGTGATTATGAAGGCAATGTCCTGTTTTTGAATACTTTTAAAACAAAATACATGTAGAACTGCATATTTATTGCTTTTATATCTTTTGGCGGCATTTTTGGCCAGTTTTGAACAGAAACAAACCAGTTTAAGAAATGTTTACATTCTTATTCTCATATGTACAAGATGGCCGCACGTGCACATCCCCCCTTAAACATAAAGAAACATTTCCTAGAGCATATTTAGGTCTAAACTTGAAATTTTGTTGTCAACCTAAAGAACTGTGAGCTCTGAATCACGCTTATAACAAGACGACTGACACTCAAATTTTGGTTGACTATAAGAAACGCTTTATTGACGCATTGTAAACATAAAAAACGGAAAAACAAATTTTGACAAATTTCTGGACCATGTCCCTATAATCTTTCACTTAGTTTGACTTTTTTCTTCATGTATCATTTAACTTTTTTATTTTATTTTTGAAAACAAATTTACAGATAATTACGTACATCCACATCAATGGATACGCATTATTCAAATTACTTCTTGTAATTGCATTAATCATCTTTGGAAAATTCAGGTATTACACGATTCATTATTTAAAGCGGAAATTAAAGAATGGAAAAATCATATTTGTCAGATATAATTTTATTTTCCTTTCCTTTCCTCATAGGCCAGATGACTTGTGCCAACACGTGGTATTAGCCATCGTTTTTTTTCTTATACCACTGATTGAATTTTATTTAATTTTTAAGTTATAGAAAATTATCCATTAGATATGAAAATAATATATAAATAGTGCCTGTTTGGGAGGGTAACAGTTGAAATTGACACCCCGAGAAAACCATTGTCAACCGACGCGAAGCGGAGGTTGACAATGGTTTTCGAGGGGTGTCAATTTCAACTGTTATCCTCCCAAACAGGCACTATTTATTTTGTTATACTGAATGTCTTTTTTAAAATTTTTAAGAAAATTTTACTGCTTTTATATAGGAATAACGTGAATTCTACAGCGAACCGTACGCGCATAATTTTCGCGCATGTAACATTTTTTAATGTTACCCGTTGCCAAGTGCGTTGCTAACGCTGAGGGTAATAGTAAATATTATTAACTGCGTCTTAACCAATCAGATGTCAGTATTTAACATGAAAGTATAACAATATATTTTAACACATAAACTGTTTTTTTGTTAAGAAATAATCCAAATATGTTGAGTTTAAAATCACGCGCATCGAAGCCTTTTAAAGCGAGTTTAAATTTTCAAAACGGCATGCTTCATATCATACCTAAAAAGTCCATTCACACATGTTATAAAAATAGTGCCAACATGTCAAATTACAATCTATAACTTTAGTATTATGAAAAATATCAGGGATATATATGAATACTGTAAAAATAAGAATAAACAATGCAAACAAAAATTACCAACAAATTAGCGCTTTGTCTAAAGCACTTAAAGAACTTGAAAATGCATTGCTATTTATTTTTGCTTATCTGAGAATGAAGTACATTCTACACATAGATTTGTTTGCTATGGAGTTGAATGCAATTACCCTATTCGATTATCGTCTTATTAGAGAGATTGTTAAGGAGATTTTTTTTTACATCTTTGACTTATATTTAAAAACCTTGGCAAACAGAAACATGTAAATGCAAATTTTATTAATTCATTCATTTACAACGTATACACCAAAATATTTGTAGATAAAAATAGTTTTTAAAGGAAGTACTGATATTCAATTATGTTAGATACTATGTTGTATTCTATGATAATAATTTTGGTTTCTAGTTATTTGCCGAAAAATACGGACTGTTTATGGATTATTATTGTTTCTGTTATCCTCTGTCAGTTGGTACGTCTACGTCTATTATTGTTCTAGGAAATGAGGCCTCCCCCAAAATGTTATTCTGTTTACGAACTTTATAGGGATTTTGTAAAGTAACCTAACACACCATCAAATGTATATAATAACAGAGCAAAATTGTCTCATGTTGATATCGAGACAAAGCTTAAATGTTTAAGTTTTATTTCATTTCAGACTTGACTTTTCACCTTAACAGAATATCATAGGTCGAGAATCATGGTTACAATAACCAAAAAATTGAGATCAAAATATTACGTAAACATATTTAGAAGTTATTGGAGCTAAAAAATTAGAAAACAAAAACAAAAACAAAAGTACGGAAGCACGTTGGTGCCACTAAGAAAAATATTTTATCTGTCGGCCGCCAGATAATAATTTGGCGGCCGCCACATAATTTTCTGGCGGCCGCCACATAATTATATGGCGGCCGCCAGATAAAACCTGCCTTTCTGATGCGCGCGCATGTTTTAATGGGAGCTTTTAAGGGAGTTGTGGATACACTCTAATTTATTAGTTTTATTAATTATTTCTGAAACTTGACATTAAATATCAATTGCAGAGCTTAGGGTTTTGAAAAACTGGTTGAGTTGAATGTACAGAAGACTTTGTTAGAATCTAGAATGATTTTTATATTACTTTGTGCCTTGAATTATACATGTTTGTTGTAAAACATGGTATTTTAGAGTTGATTCTGAACTTTTGAAACTTAACTAAACACCCTTTCATGAAATCTTAACATTAAAAAACCTGAACTTGAGAGGAATGTTATGTAAACATGTATAAGTAAGGAACGCACTGCCTTCTATATGTTTTAATTTTGGTATAAGAATTTACCAACGCAGATTAAAGTCAGCTTTATTGACCACGATAGCTAGTACAGGCAATATTATCATGAGAGCAGATCCATCTATGACTTTATAGGATAAACTAGGATAAGTGTGTACTAGCATTCGGGGCCATAAAAATGAAACTATTTTACTGACTGTGTTGTTCAACCCTTATCCCAAATCACATGAAAGGCAGTACAATAAAAAGACCGTGATCGGCCACAGTCTTTCTGGGTTAATCAAAGTACTGAGAGTACTGAAAGGCAGGGTCTTGAAAGTTTGAATTTGTAATTGTTCACGTTTTCCACAGGATGAATGACCATCTTTAAGTCCTCCTTAAAGATAGCTTAAAGGTGTTTAAAGGTAGCTTAAAGACGATCTTTAAGCCACCTTTAAGATACCTTTAAGCTATAAGTATTGCTTAAAGGTGGCTTAAAGAAAGCGTAAAGATGGCTTAAAGGCAGCTTAAAGACTATCTTTAAGCCACCTTTAAGCCACCTTTAAGGACAACTTATAGGTCCTTAATGTCCAAACTTCTTTAAGCCACCTTTAAGCCACCTTTAAGCTACCTTTAAGCCATTAAAAAAAAATTAATTCAATATTGTGCTTAATTTCCAACAAAATGTATTAACTTTATGAAAGAAAAGGTATTAAAACGGTTTTTGTTCTAGAAAGAAAAATGAAAAAGAAAAAAAAAAAAAAAACCGGCCACGGCGAGAATTGAACCCGGGACCCTTAGTTTACTAGCATCACCACACATCCTCTGCGCCACGGCAACTTACATATATATGAGCGTTTTTATATTCTATATATCAATGGATATTGAATCACTGTATTGAATGTGTTTACTTGAAAAGATTTTGACAAACCATTCAGTTTGTAACAATCAATTATATCTAATTTATAATTAAATTACATGCATGCATGTATTTAGAATGAAATACGGAACTTGGTCTTCAGTGAACAAAAATATATTATACCTAAATGGAAACCGTTAGGTTCACTATAGTAGGCTTTCTTAGTTAATAAATTTAAACCGAGTAGATATACGTTCATCTAATTTATAGCTATAAAAATGTAAGAAAGAAAATGAAATCATTTCTTTTATTAAATGCATTGATACTATTAGGGTATTTGTTCAATTTCCCGCAATTTCCCGGTTTTCATGATCGCGGCGCCGTTCCAATATGTTTAAATATTTACATGTAATTGTATGTACATGTACATGATTTTTAAACTATCGATTCTATAACAAATAAAATTACCAATTACCGGTGACGTATTTAGTGCATGTGGCAATTGCAAATGACTTGTACATACAATTGTATGATGTGCCAGGCCGGGTATATTTGACATATTTACCCTTATACATATATTTAAATAATCAACCCCTATTTATGATCACCGGTACATTAATTAATTAGCCTCAAGATTTTAAAACCTGCCTTTCTGATGCGCGCGCATGTTTTAATGGGAGCTTTTAAGGGAGTTGTGGATACACTCTAATTTATTAGTTTTATTAATTATTTCTGAAACTTGACATTAAATATCAATTGCAGAGCTTAGGGTTTTGAAAAACTGGTTGAGTTGAATGTACAGAAGACTTTGTTAGAATCTAGAATGATTTTTATATTACTTTGTGCCTTGAATTATACATGTTTGTTGTAAAACATGGTATTTTAGAGTTGATTCTGAACTTTTGAAACTTAACTAAACACCCTTTCATGAAATCTTAACATTAAAAAACCTGAACTTGAGAGGAATGTTATGTAAACATGTATAAGTAAGGAACGCACTGCCTTCTATATGTTTTAATTTTGGTATAAGAATTTACCAACGCAGATTAAAGTCAGCTTTATTGACCACGATAGCTAGTACAGGCAATATTATCATGAGAGCAGATCCATCTATGACTTTATAGGATAAACTAGGATAAGTGTGTACTAGCATTCGGGGCCATAAAAATGAAACTATTTTACTGACTGTGTTGTTCAACCCTTATCCCAAATCACATGAAAGGCAGTACAATAAAAAGACCGTGATCGGCCACAGTCTTTCTGGGTTAATCAAAGTACTGAGAGTACTGAAAGGCAGGGTCTTGAAAGTTTGAATTTGTAATTGTTCACGTTTTCCACAGGATGAATGACCATCTTTAAGTCCTCCTTAAAGATAGCTTAAAGGTGTTTAAAGGTAGCTTAAAGACGATCTTTAAGCCACCTTTAAGATACCTTTAAGCTATAAGTATTGCTTAAAGGTGGCTTAAAGAAAGCGTAAAGATGGCTTAAAGGCAGCTTAAAGACTATCTTTAAGCCACCTTTAAGCCACCTTTAAGGACAACTTATAGGTCCTTAATGTCCAAACTTCTTTAAGCCACCTTTAAGCCACCTTTAAGCTACCTTTAAGCCACCTTTAAGCCATTAAAAAAAAATTAATTCAATATTGTGCTTAATTTCCAACAAAATGTATTAACTTTATGAAAGAAAAGGTATTAAAACGGTTTTTGTTCTAGAAAGAAAAATGAAAAAGAAAAAAAAAAAAAAAACCGGCCACGGCGAGAATTGAACCCGGGACCCTTAGTTTACTAGCATCACCACACATCCTCTGCGCCACGGCAACTTACATATATATGAGCGTTTTTATATTCTATATATCAATGGATATTGAATCACTGTATTGAATGTGTTTACTTGAAAAGATTTTGACAAACCATTCAGTTTGTAACAATCAATTATATCTAATTTATAATTAAATTACATGCATGCATGTATTTAGAATGAAATACGGAACTTGGTCTTCAGTGAACAAAAATATATTATACCTAAATGGAAACCGTTAGGTTCACTATAGTAGGCTTTCTTAGTTAATAAATTTAAACCGAGTAGATATACGTTCATCTAATTTATAGCTATAAAAATGTAAGAAAGAAAATGAAATCATTTCTTTTATTAAATGCATTGATACTATTAGGGTATTTGTTCAATTTCCCGCAATTTCCCGGTTTTCATGATCGCGGCGCCGTTCCAATATGTTTAAATATTTACATGTAATTGTATGTACATGTACATGATTTTTAAACTATCGATTCTATAACAAATAAAATTACCAATTACCGGTGACGTATTTAGTGCATGTGGCAATTGCAAATGACTTGTACATACAATTGTATGATGTGCCAGGCCGGGTATATTTGACATATTTACCCTTATACATATATTTAAATAATCAACCCCTATTTATGATCACCGGTACATTAATTAATTAGCCTCAAGATTTTACTCTTACATACATGTATCGTTAATTTGTAGACGTAACATCTTTGAAACCCAGAGCTAGGAAATAATACTTTGAAAATGAATTACAAATGTAAATTAACTTTTATTCACTAGACTTATCGTATACTCGTACATACTAAGATTCAACGCCTTTAGAAACCCTAACGTGCACCTGGGCACACGACACACCTGTTGTGTATATCTTGTATATTCTATGTTAGTTCCAGGGGTTTTCCTAAGTTGGACAAACAATAGACTTTAATTAGATATACACAAACATGCACCTGGGCACACGACACAACTGCTGTGTATATCTTGTATATTCTGTGTTAGTTCCAGGGGTTTTCTTAAGTTGGACAAACAATAGACTCTAATTAGATATACACAAACGAACAAAACTATGTCTAGACAAACAAAGCAGTAATATCCTGCCCGATATAACAAAGGCAGTTGAGAGAGTCTTTTCATCTTTAACATGTATCTAGCAGATTTAGAGTTAGAAATAATGAAAATTAAAAAAAAAACCAAACCTTAAACCGATTAACAAATTAAATCATGCATTTTTGGTTCATTATCTTTATTTTGTTTAATAACCGGATGAACTGAGAGAGAGAGAGAGAGAGAGAGAGAGAGAGAGAGAGAGAGAGAGAGAGAGAGAGAGAGAGAGAGAGAGAGAGAGAAAGAGAGATTTTCTTCACCGATTAATTTATAATAGGAAACAAACATACTTTAATTAGTTTTATGCACATAGTAAGATACATAGACTGCGCTCATACCTACAATAATTTTGAAACCACCAAAATATTATAAAGTATTTTATAACGGCAATCTGTGTCCATCAGAGCGGTGCTGATGATAGCGATCTGTGTTTAATGGAGCGACGATTAAAACCGCCTGGAACACCCCCCCCCCCTTCCTTGGAAATTATATTATCACTCGGATGACCCCCTCCCATCTCTATAAAAGAGCTTTTGCATTTCAATATATGTTTTTATTGTTCAGCTTGATCAATATTGACTTAAAGGCCACTTAAAGACAGTGTAAAGGCAGTGTAAAGAGAGCGTAAATGCCACTTAAAGATGCTTAAAGGTGGCTTAAAGGTGGCTTAAAGGTAGCTTAAAGAAGTTTGGACATTAAGGACCTATAAGCACTTGCTTAAAGGTGACTTAAAGGCGGCTTAAAGGTTGTATAGCCTTTAAGCTCCTTTAAGTCACCTTTAAGCCACCTTTAAGGACTTGCTTAAAGATGGTTTTTCGCCCTGTGTTCCTCCATTATGTTCCAAAAATTATGAGTTTGAATTAGTTGTTTCAATCTACATGTAGTATGCTTAAGTTCGGCTTTTTGCAATTGCCTGATACTTTGTCATAATTTTGCTAAATCACGACCGGGACTGTTCTTTAAAATTGTAGAAAATTGACACAACGGTATATTATGTAAAATAAAACCCCAAGAAAATTAAAAAAAAAAACTACAACTAACCGGGAAAATCAAAACAACTATATTTAGGTATATAATTGAAATCGTTATATTTATTTATTTTGTGATCAAAGAGAAAATCTATAAGTCTGACGGTATCTGTTATACAAAGTTTATGAAAACTCCGAAAACTCTCAAACTGTTGAATTACAGAACAAAGTTAACATTTGTATACCGATAACAAACACAGGCATCTGACGTTAGAAATATTTCTTTTTTACAATAAGATTATTCAAAATACTATAACAATAAAAAAAAAAGTTTGTCGCGGTAGCCATTTTGATTTTTTAGACCTTCTTACCTGTCATGGTTTTCTTGCAGCGACTCATATAAAATTAATAGGTAAAAAATAAATTCGTTCGCCACTTACTACTTTTTTGTGTAAACTCTTGCATCATTTACACGAATTACGATACAACCGTTTCTGAAATTTCATTAAAAAATATTAAAAATCATACTCCAAATTCAGTCATCTGCTTTTCAAATCGATAAAACTAGAAAATAAAGACCAAAAGTGAATGAATCACGTCATATTTTGGGGTAGACCTTTCCTAATTGGCTGTTATATATGATAATTGTAAATTGTTAATTTTGGCTATTGCATGTAATTCAGATTTATTTGATTTTAAAAATTTCGAAAATATGCAAAGTTAACGCTTTTAACAGTAAAATTAACAAATGTTGTAGAACATTGTCATTTCAGGAATCTTTGTCCTTTCAATACACTCTCGTTTATTAAACGCACAATTTAATGCATGTCTTGGAAAAATGAACTTAATTTGAAAAGCGATTTAAGGATGCCGATTTGGGTTTTTTTGCGGAAAAACTACAATAGCATAACTCTTTATTTTTTAACCATATGTAATTTAATCCAACTCCAGTTTATATGCGAAGGTTCATGAAAATCGACCGTCTTGTTTTTTTAGGGACCATCTCAAAATAGAGGTACATTTACTATAGGAATATATAGGAAACTGTCATTTTCCGCACATCAAAGCAGTTTTAAAAAAAACTACAATAGCTTTTCTTCTCAAATTGTTATATATGATAAGTAATATCATTTCCTACCTTATATGTAAAAAACACAAAATTCTACCGTCTGGTTTTAGGTGGGGGCTATCTCAAAATATTAAAATGCACCAAATTTTGCTATATATTTGGATCATCACGAATGATGATTGGTATAATGGATTCATTCCAAAAATGAGGAAAATATCCTCGAGGATAGCATCATTCTGTATATAAAATTTCAACAGCGTACAATTTTTACTTTTTCTTTTATGTTATTTCTTATAACGTACTCCTACAAAGCTTCATTTTATCATAACGTCATAAAAGCGCAATGACAATGCTCCCCTACCGCACAACGTAAAAATCGTGTTAAAAATAAAAATTTCCTTTAAAAATCTAAATATTTTTATTTGTTTTTTGTTTATTGTGTTCAATTTTATAAATGATATCGAAAAAAAATCATAAGAAGTATAAAACAGCTGTATTTTATTAGAATGCGCAAAAACATGCGCAATGCAAACTAAAGTCGGCCTCCTTAATTTCAAATTTTTCCAGGAGCTACAATAAAGGATTTGTAAATCAGATTTTAAAACTACGATAAAAACTTACTTTTTATCTTCTTAAAATTGAAATAAGTCCTATTCATTTACATGTACTACCACACGATAAATTAAAAATTTAAAACAAAACAACCATGCGTTATCTCTGAATTCATAGGTCTAATATTGGTGCGAGATATTTATCAATGGGAGAAGGATCAGCTGAGTTTCTGATGAGAGGCAGTAAGATATTGATAAAGAATTCTTTTAAATCATGAATATGACTGGGTTTGTCCGTTATAAAGTATAGAAAATGTCTCATAACATTAAAACAAATTACATGATTGTATATTCCAACTAAGCCGGGCAACATGAAGATTAACATTTAACTTGGTTCTTCAATCGATAAGATTGTATATATCAATAAATCTATTGGTCACCCAAAATGTACAATCTATATAGATTTTGCTTACAATGTATTGTTCAAAATTTAAATTCAGTTTAATTAACTAAAGAGTCAATGAACGAGAAGGCAAATTCAGACTTGTTTTTATTTTCTATGTACAAATGTTTTTAGAGATGAACTGCAGTCATAACGCGTGTTGACTGGAAGCCAATGAAACACCTATTTAATATGTAGGACATCTGTGTATTTTAACCTCGGCTCGCGCATGAAGTTCGGTATTAAAATTCACAACTTTTCAAAAATGGCACATTGCGTTTGGGAACTTTACTTTCGATTCAACCTTCAACCTCTTCTATTGATTTTATGAGCTCGTCCACCAACTGAATCTTTGACGGCATTGTGCATTCAGTTACGGAACTCCATTCCACAAAACACTACAACTATTGAACCCGAGCAAGAATATTTTGATCAATAAAGCTATTTGTTTATTTTCTTTATAGAATTCGGTTTACACATAGAGGACTTAAAACGATTTAATGCGTGTTTTTATAATATATATTTACAGAAATGAATGAAAAGTTTCTGTACTATTTTCTTTCGCGTAGACTCAATTCATGTGTTCTACGCGTGCCATCCGGTTTGAGACTTCGGTTGACAGTAAACCAATAGACGGGGTCACGTGACCCCGTCTAAAAACGTATGGTCAGTTCATAGACTTTATGACATGACTGATGGTCAGCATACCAAATTCAAGCGTGAGAACACATTGGCTTAAAAAAACCCCAGAAACACTGTAATAACTGAATTTGATAATTTCCTAAGAGTTTTTAAAAATATGACTACAATTTTTATACAACATAACAAAATAAGGGGCATAACAAGAACAGCTTGCATTTTCATTCCATTCTTATAATGAAAATAAGCATGCATTTAATCTAGCTTTCGACATGTTAATTTCGTGGTGTTTACACATTTCTTTGTCGCGGTAAACACCATATGAACATAGAGAGCAGCGGCTGTGTCAACATCCATCTTCTCAACCAAATATAAATACACTAACACTCACGTTTTGCAAAATAATTTATGTGGCGGCCGCCAGATATAAAAGTGGCGACCGCCAGAAAATAAGTGGCGGCCGCCAGATAAAATATTTTTCCTACGTGGCACCAACGGGCTTCCTTACAAAAGCACGTTTGTTGCATCGATAGATTTTTTTTAAAATGAAATAATTTTGAGAATATATTTTGTGAAATGGGAATAAAATGAAAATTATATTGTATGTTGTAAAAGTATGTGATTTTCGTCCCATAAGAATGCGTGTTAAACTTCTGTAATTTTAAACTGTGCCCCAGTAATTGTAAGCAAGACAAAAACATTTCCCTTGTCGTCGAAACTTTGGAGCAGCACACTCTGCAGATCTTTCAAGTCATTTTTTGCCATGTACATATTTATGATAGATGAGATGAGGAAAAGGGGGGAACCAATATGCAGCCATTTAATATCAAAGCATTTTTTTTTTCTTTTTTAAAAAGTCTGTATTATTATTTGTCATTTAGATTTTCTTCAGTATCAATGTTGTTAAAATATTGCACTTAAACTTAATGTTCCTCATCAAGTTAATAAGAATACCGCAACCCAAAGTACAAAGAGTGAACAACAGAATCCTTGCGTGATACAAGTTCGATACAATATTGTTTTCATTCTTTTGTACTTGCACTTAACAAGAACAATATACACCAAAAGACAAAAAAAAAAATAATTATTTTTTGCATTTGCGTTCTTGCATTACAGAAAGTCACTCCCACACAATCTGCAATATTCAACATCAATATTCTGCAATATTCAACATCAACCATATCTGAAAACTTCTGAAGTTTTCATTTTGACAAGCAGCTTGTCATATATGCTCAGGAGCACATTACCATAATACCGGTATACTCAATAAGAACCTTATCAAGTACTGATTACCACAACCATACACTTGAAACTTTCCAGTGCAAAGTTTGAACGCCAGAATGAATACATATCGAACACGACTTACCTACAAAACCTTCAGCCCCGCCCCTAACTCTTATTGGCGTTTCCACAAAAGAAAATAATTTTATTCTAATTTACTGAGTTCAACCGAAATAAATAATATTTCTTTTGTACTTGCACTTAACAAGAACAATATACACCAAAAACAAAAAAAACAATATTTATTGTTTGCTTTTGCGTTCTTGCATTACAGAACGAAAGAAAGGATAAATGCGAAAACATTATACTTATAAACCTAATCTAAGTGAAACCAGTAATCCAGAATCCAGCATATCTTTGATGTAACCATCTTTCGCGGACTCCGATCTCTCTATCCCATGTCTCTTACAAACAATCTATCTGACACGCCAGGGGCCCGTTTTCTCAAAAAGGCCAACATTCAGGCGTAAGCTTAGTCCAGACTAAATAAGGGACCAAACCTCAAAACCCGACTAAGTTGCGTTTTACAAAAAGGCGGACACTTAGTCGGGACTAAATTTTGGTTTAAATCTACGCCTGTTAATGGGTAGACGTAAGTCCTTAGTCTGTACACAAAAATGGCGAGCGTTTTGTTTCTAAGGCAAAATAAACAGAGATTTTTAATTTTGGGATTAATTGTTTTACATGTTGTTAAGGAAGCATTCACATTATTGGGATATTCGCACATAAAACGTATTTTTCGATAACTGTTCCTATTTCTAAATAAATTAAGATTAAATCAATTTGATAAATAATGGGCTCAAGTCATTAAACATATGTAATATACATTACTAGACGGAACACCCTGATGACTGATATAAACACAATAATTAAAAAGAGGGTATAATTCTAAATTATACATATATTCCACAACAATAACTCCGAGTTTATACATCGTATTGATGTATACAAGCATTTTAAATCAATACTCAGCATTTTAAATCAATACTCAGTAAGCGTAGTCTGAGACCAATTTAATGTTTCTAATAAAATTTGAACCTATGAAACGAAACTGATTTTAAAAAATTGAGAATACTCCTTTAATAGGAGCATCTGAGAACGTTTACAGTTGTAATTTGTGCTTGTGTGTAGTTGTATGTTTCTTGTGTATTTTACGAAAATTTTTACAACACGTTTGGATTATTTACAAATTTAACTAGCTAGTCATACTTATCATATATACAACTGTATACACCCAATAACTCAAAGCAGAGGGAAAAAAGTAGTACTCAAATGTACTTGTTAAAACCGCCCTAAATATCTTATCCGGGGGAGGGTTATAGGGGATAGGGGATTTTAAAGATCTTTTTTTCATTAAACTTTAAGAAACTTTTCGTTCATAAAGCTTTCTTCAAATAGGTAGGGGGTTCTTAGATAATTGCTTTTATATCTATAGTTTAATCAAGATACTGTATACTGGAGTATTTTCGTCCTGTATAATCTTCGCCCTTCTACACTTGCAAACAGTTTCGCCCTGTCGAGAATTCTCCGAGCCACAGTTGTGTTTCAAGTTACTTAATAATATTAGGCATTAAAATGCTTAAATTCTTAAAATCGCCTGCTGACAAAGAGGGTGAATTGGTTGAACATTGAACAGGGCAATTAATTCCCTGTATAGAGCAAGTATTACTTTCAACACCCCCCCCCCAAAAAAAAAAACAAGCAATTAATTAAACCAAAAACAGGAAAGAGGATGCAGGAGACTCTGGCCTCAGATGTTGTTATTCATCGTGTTTGTAATTGTAGAAATTATGTTTCAAAACTTTTATCATATGAATCGCAGAAAATCAAGAATCGTTTCCATGTCATTGTCTAAATTCTTACGATATTGGAACAAAGGATGGAATTTTTCTTTCTTCTGTAGACATGGACAAGGTACATGTACATGTCATTTTTACATGCAGTGGCTATTTTCGATTTCAGTAGGTTGCTGTTTAAATCATAGCCATATTATTGTCTATAAATAATTCAGTGATTTGTTTAAAAAAAAGAAGAAGTATAAAGCCTTATCCCAGCAGCTGAAAGTGTCTAAATATCTATATGAAGCATGACTGATCATTCTGTGGACGTATGCAGGCATTTCTACTGTACTCTGGCCCTGCATTCTAATAATATTTTTAATTTTACACGAATATTGGAGTTAATTTCTATGCATTGTTCCGTTCACGATCAATCATGTACAATTGTGCTTCAATATCGTCTGCGACGAATTCAATTATCATATATTTGGTTTCTGCAACCTCTTATGTCTGCCCCTTTCATATCACCTGTATTCTCTTTAAAATTTCACTATGTTAAGAAGCGTATAGGCATTTATTCTATTTTCATTAACATAAACTGATATGAACAATTTTAACTTGAACATTCTGTGGTATAGTATAACGTGTGTACTTTCGCGTAAATGTACTATGAATCGGAAAATTGATCCACCACATATATAATCATTGCCTCAAAGCAAAACAAAATACGATGTGCGCATGCTTAGTACTCAGCCGAGATGTCTAAGGTATTCATCATTTGAACCCTAACTTACGCCTCTTTCAGAAACCTAACTTAGACCCGAATAAATATTCGCATAACTTCGTTAGTCAGACTAACTTAGGCCCAAATTTATCCCGACACTATTGAATTAACGAAGTCCTTAATTTCCTCTTTTTTAAAACTTAAACTCTGCAAGTAAGTCTGATATTGAGGGCTCCTCCGTGTCGAAGTCTACTCAGTCACTTGGAGCAACTTTCCCGTGCAAAGTTTGAACGCCAGAATGAATACATATAGAATACGACTTACCTACAACACCTTAAGCCCCGCCCCTAACACTTATTGGCGTTTCAACAAAAGAAAATAATTTTATTCTAATTCACCGAGTTCAACCGCAATAGATTATATTTTTGGTCAGGGCGTGGTAAAATCCAATAACGCCTAAAGGGCTTCAAGACAGGTTTGACCACGCTCCGACCGAAAATATCTCCTAATAATATTCAAAGAACATTTTCTTATTTCTTTTTTTCGACAAAATATTTTGTATTTTTATGCTGAAAATACTCACTATTAAATATATTCAGAGTATACATGGGGATTATGTTGACTTGTACAATATATATCATTTTTTAAAAATAAAATGCTACATGTACACTGTACGTACATTTATACATGTATGTGTTTATCATAAAAAAATGAAAAAAATCCTTGCATTGATAATTTACAGTACATCATCGTAAATACAAAAAAATATAATTCATGGGATTTTTTTTATGACCCACACATATCAAAGGGTTTCACTACCATCTGCAAAGTCTGTGTCCATGTTAGAAACCCTTGGTATACAACTGAGGGACTGTCTCCCTCAGAAGGTGGGCGTATATATAACGACCAGTCAGACATCAGTGATTACGAAGAAACGTACATTTAAGAAGAAGAAGGTTCATTTCCACTTCAAATATTAGCAAAATGGTATTCGTTAAGTAAATTGTAAATGATTTTTTGATTTTATTTACTGTAATTGTCTCACTACAACTTCTTCCCCATTTCAACTCTTTTTTAAAAGATATATTTGCACTATTTGCACATTGAACAATTTTAATATTATTCCTACAACACACAAAAACAATATGAAAAGAAACGAAAAGACAACATCTTGGTCCATGAGGAAATGAAAAAAGTTCCCACTTGTCCATGTAGTTACTAGAAGAAGTATTGAGTGGTGAGAAATTTGGGTCCTAAAGTATATAGAGATGTCCAATATAATATGATCATTGTTACAGGACGGACAAAGTCGTGGAAACGTGACTGCATGCCGATTTTTGTGCTTTTGATTTACACTGCACAGTTAATCACCTTTGTTTTGGAGATAGGGACGTGTTGAGAGGGAGCATGGCGTTGTTGAGACGAGTGACAGTTCCTTGTGCTCTGTAAAGCGTTAAACTGCTACACCATACAGAATAAGTACTGCAGAGTTTATTGTGCTTCTCTCATCAATCTATATTGTATGTAGCAGAACTGAAAACAGTTGGTTTGTCTTTTAAAATTGAAATGTGACCATGTTTGTAGCTTTCTTCACCTTCGTCTTGTATCTAGGCTAAAAGAAACTCCTCTTTATACAGGAATAGTTTTTACCTCAAAAAGACAGTACTGTTATAACTGGTTTATTTCCGAACAAATATCAACCAAAATTAATTCCAGCTTTTTTGTGACATTGAATATTTTGAGAATTTTTTAACTGAGATCTGTATTCTGATTTGTATTCTGAATCTTGATGTGTATGTTGTGCCTTATTCTTTTCATTGAGGAGGAAAAAGCATTTTTTATGATTACCCATAGCGTACATTTTATTGAACGTGAAAGTAAAAGAGGGGTAAATGGGAATTGGTCCTTGTAAGGTCTATCGATGATAAATGTGCGAGTAGAGATGTATTTAGAATTGTGTGTGATGTATGGCTGTTCTGTTTCTGCTGAACAGCTTGTGGGGCTAGATACAAGACAAGGCCGGGTCTACAGTACCATTACAATCATTTCCATAACGGCATGATCGAAGATGAAACGGTTCCATCGCCTCAGCCCCCCGCCAGGGCCTTTAGTCGGACTGCTGGTTGGTATTTATAAACGGTGTGTCATGTTATGTTGCTTGCACACTAATTCGGGGTGTCATATGTCGGCTTGTTCTTGTATGCATCAGTTGTCAAGTTTGGTAATTCCTACGTTGTTAGGTGAGCTGATGATGAAAAGTCAATTTTTTTTATTTATTTTTTTTTTTTGGGGGGGGGGGGATTGATCATTTTTAAATTAGATTTTTTATGCCAATAATAACTGATGTTAAAAGGCTAGCTCCACCCATATTTATTGTCTCAGCTTATATGCTTTAATAACATTGTATTTGTACACTTTTATAAAACAAATTAGGAAGTAAACATGGTAATCAGGGGTTGTATTGGAAGTTGTATAAACCAGATTTTTATGTATGTAAACCAAGTTTCAGCAAATCTATTGTTTTGTTGTGAAAAAGTTTATGTGTATTCATAGCTTTTTTCTATACAGGTTTTATGTACATTTTTTGATTGTCAGCTATTTAAGTAATCTGCATGCCTTAATATTCAGAAATTGTTACAATATACAATTATTGTACATTTTGTTTTTTGTTTTATGTACAATGTATTTGGTACTCCCATGGTTGATGTATTGTAATTCTGCATGCCATTTTGTGTATAACATTTGAGACAGTACTAGATGTAGACAATTATTCCCAGTTTTTGTTTTCAGTCCTTAAATCCCTTGTTGCTTCTTCGTCTGGTACAGTGGCAGATATTTGTAATATGAGACTGGCTATGGTTGTAGCATTTCTAAACTTACTGACAATGTAAACAACATCTTGATTGTTCTGAATGTTCTTTGACAAGATTCCTACTGCACCAATAGGATGATAACCACCACAATCAGATATCTGTAACATTGACCGATCACAGGCACCTGTAAACGACCCAAGTATGTCTTCAACTTTCTATAAAACACTCTGCAATAGAACTGTCATATCTCTCTCACCATTAACAGAAATGTGATGACTTTTTTAAAGCTTTCAGCTTCATGTCTGAGCCAAATCTTGTTATTTACTCATGACTATAAAACAAAGATACCACGAAGACCATTATTTACTACATGATTATAAAACGATTTCACGATGACCATCATTGCACGTTTACATGCAGTTTTATATATACATTTAAACTACATAATCTACTCACGCATTAGTGTGGATTTTTCCTTACTAATACTGACAAATGCTTCTGCAGTTTTCTAATTTTCAGATAAACACCACATACACCTTTAAACAGAAGGAACATTTCCAGAAGATACATAATGTGTCAAAACTAATAACAAAAATTATTCAGATTTTCTATAAATTCAAAATACATATCTTTGTTAGGTAAATAGAACATTCTGAAGGTAATTGAGCCTTAAGCCCTGAGAGTGGATTTATTCAAGTTGTAGATACACAAAAAAGAGAGAAACAATATTTGGTATATGCCCATGATTACCTTTATATGGAGTAAAAATTTTAAGTTTGCTATGAATGTCAGCAGTTTCCATCCTCAAATTTTCCATTACAAGATTGTTATCTTTTGAGGGAAGAAATGTATGGCAAAACCAAAATGGTGTAGAACGGGCATTTCTGAATGGACCCATTAATACAACAGTGTTGAGTTGTTTGTTAATTTTGTGAACAATCCAGAGTGTTGTCGGGTCACTGTGTGTTGTGGGGAGTGGCATTACTAGTACTTAATGTTTGGATTAGATTTAGCCTGGCCAATTGTAATAGAGGGATCTAGTGTTGAAATGGTTATATTTTTATTTTGTTTGAAATTCATTTGCATGTTAATTTATCTATTTTGTAAAAGATTTTGGTTAATGTTTTTCTTACTGCATGCGCAGAGCATGGGTGTATCGTTGATTTAATGTGTATCTCGTAGAAAAGAGTGGGCGCTTAGGAATGGACAAGCAAGGCATCTCAGCCAACAACTACTGCGGTTTCTTTGGGCGACTCGGAGGAGAACAAGAAGACCAATCAGCCAGAGGAGCTGGTCTCCTGTAGCGATTGTAGTAGGTCAGCTAGGTGTGTATCTCAGGATTCTCGTATTATCACTGTATATAAACGTACAAACAATAAGATAATATCACTATATGAAAACATTAAAAACGTTTTTTAAAATCATTATAACAATTGATTTACAATTTTTTGATATGCAGGAAACTGACAGGTCACCCCACTTGCCTGCAGTTTACATCAAATATGATAATTTCTGTGAAGAAGTATTCCTGGCAGTGCATAGAGTGCAAGTCCTGTTGACTTTGTGGGACATCAGATAATGATGTAAGAGACTATATGATATTTGAATTCTAATGCTTCTGTACCAAATGGAATATTAATAAGATAAAAGATTTTGATAATATAATTGTATGAACAATATTTTTGCTCCACTCTTGAAAAAGTTAAAAGGCAAATTTTTAAATGATTCATTATTCACAAGTTTATTATTAAATTGTTATTTGTTTGACTGAACCAGTTGTTATTCTGTATTTTCATTGTATTAATGATTGGTAATTGATTGACAGGACCAGTTGTTATTCTGTGACGACTGCGACATAGGTTATCATATGTACTGTCTGAACCCACCCCTTTCAGAACCTCCAGAGGGTAAGGACATTCATATCTCGATTATAATGTACCGCGCCAGGTTAAAGTATAAACAAATGTTTTACTATTAACTCTCACACATGCAAGAATAACTGTAATAATCACATATAGCTCACATCTCATATGTTAGGGTACATTCCTCAATAGGTTTAAATGATAAAGGTCAGAACTTCATGCATGTATTATACATGTACAATATACATATATGTAAACTGTTCTTGTCCATACCTTATTAGTTTCCAGCTTGCTTTTTGGTGTAAGATATAAAAGGTCAGATTCTCTTATTAGAGTTCTAGCTTTGGCAATTTCTCTGATTTGTATAGTATTAAATATTGCTTTTGTGAATGTATACGATGTGTTGATTTATTTATTTCTCAGGGAACTGGACTTGACATTTATGCATTGAAGACTTCCATGGTGGAAAAAACCACAAGGAATGCAGTCATAGGAAATCTCATCCAGATACTGTCATCTCATACGTTGTCATTGTTCATTCAGCACTATATGTAATATATGTCATTGATGTTGATGTACATGTAAACCATACACTCCCCTGTTATACCCAACTTTGAAATGTAAGATATGTAAGGTATGTTTCCGAATCCTTGCCTAATTATGCATCATTGTATATATGTTGTACGTTGTATTCATAATAAACTATGGTTTACACTAAATGTAAGATAAATTTTACGTGATCATAAAAATAGAGACACTTCAAGCTGAACAATTTTGGATTCAAGATGTCCTCTACGTCAGATTCCAAATGCTGCATGATTTTTGACTTTAAAGGCAATTGCTTCAGATTTTCTTTTATACAAGATGGAAAAGAAGAAAAACTTGAAAATAATGGATATCTAGTATTTTTAAAAATTTAGTATGATATGGTTACATTGTTTGTGCTTTATGTAAATTTTGTTGTCTATATATGTATAATAAAGATACAGCCTGATTTTTATCTTCCAAAATATATTTTCAGTTCTAATTATATAAAATAGTTCAGTTTGACTGTATTTAAGTGATTCCTTTAAGTATCTAAAAAAATAACATGCTTTAATATGTTTCCACATGAACATTTAAAAAAAAATATACATCTAAACTTAAAAAAGTGGTGGTAAAAATAAGTTTAGGTGTAGCTAACATTAACTTGTAAAAAGAGAAATGTTGAATATTTAGCACCGATAAAGTGTAAGTACTTTGGAGTCCATAGCTTGTCTCTAGCTTCTGGTGCAAGGCGGAAGTGAGTCTTGGACTCCCTTTGGACGGGACATTGTTTAATTTCATGATATCACCAAGCTTAAATCAAATTCCAGCGGGATGGATTTTATCAGTGCAGATATTTTAAAACACACAACATCAGGGGTCCACAGCGGGGTCAGAACCATTTTTACATTTTGAACTTCTTCTCTAAAACTGCTTATCCAATTTCAACCAAATTTGGCACAAAGCATCATTATGGGAGGGCAAATATAAATTGCAGAAACTAAAGTCAGATCTGTATTCAAAGCGGAAAAAACCTTGAAACTGTAGAAAAAGGGGGTGCATTTTTAAAAATCTTCTTCTCAAGAACTACCGAGTCTAATTCAACGTAGTTTAGCATAAATTATCCTTATGGGAAGGAAAATATAAATTGCAAAAATTAAGTGCTAATTCGGTTTCAAATCTGAGTTATTACGAAAATATTAATAAAGGAAAGGCGTGTTTCAATCGGGCTCGGCATACGGTAAAATGGATAGGCAAGACTTGGCCTGAGCTGAGCAAAACAAAAGATTGGCAGTTATTAATCTGCCAATCTCATTAAAATTTCAGGATATTTGATGGACCAGTATATTTGTATTCGCTGTAAATATTGCTGCAAAATAATGCGTATTTGGAATTGACGATTGCCGATCTTCCCCGGCTTTTTTTTTGCCACGGCCCGGGTTTGCATACCCATTTTACCAAGACTCGTATTCCATACTTCTAAAACGAGGTTCTTTGTTTAAAGCAGCCATGACATTATACGAAAAGGGGTCGATCTGACTCTGATGAATTTGCTTGCTATGCAACAGTTCGCGTATGAAAGGAAATTTTTGAAACATGCAAAATATATTGGTGCCGATTTTGTGAAGTAAATTGAGGCTAAATATTTCAATGCGTTGACAGTTTTCACACATGACGTTGGTGTTAGCTTGTTCTGGTTTTCGTTTCGTTTTCATTATTTATGCTTTGTAACCTGGGAGCTATTGTCTGTATTTCGTGATTATTAAGTACCAAATCAAACAGAGACTTCGGTAAATCAAACAGTTAACTGTTTACCTGCGCAAATTAAGCAAAATCTGATATATCAAAAAATTACTGAAGTATAATTCATTCCATCGGTAATTCGGCATTATCTTTTGCGTAATGGTAGATTAATGCAATAGGTTTTGTTGAGATGCTCGGCATTTTTCTCGAGTTCATTCTGTTTAAATAGAGTTTGATATCGCTAACGAAAATATGTAGGTACATACATGTATACATATGATTCATTTCGAAAATATAAATTGTGTTCTTTATTTGTTATAGTGCATGTTTCTTGTGTTTAATTGTTTACAATTTCTATTTACTAACCATATTTGAGTGTTAAGCTTCGAATTATAAGCAAGATACAGAGATTTGCTCACAATTCTATGTTTGTACACAGATCTTAAAAACTAAAGATTAAAAAAGTAAAAAATTGGTTAATATTTATTAAGAACATTTTCAAAGTCTGTTCTTCCAGAAACCAACTTTAAAAACTTATTATATTGTAAACTCAACCTTTTTTCGTCATAATTACTCCTACTGTACATGTGATCCTTGACTGTGTTTGTGTTCATTGGTATAAACTGATTTTGAACCTCAAATACCAGTGAAATGGTCTTGAGTGAATAAAAGAATGGAAAATCTTAGGCCATTCTTTTTTTCCATTTTAAATGCTGAATAGGAAATACCAAGTTAAAAATCTTAAGCTGAATGTAATAAACTTATGTGAACAAAATATGACTCAAACCTAGGCGAACTGTGAGCTCTGTATCTTGCTTATAATTCTACGATTGATGCTGAAATTTTGGTTGAACATTAGAAATTCTATATGAATTAGAGTATGTTAAATACTTGTACAAACAAAATAAAAGAATGTTATTCTGTATATACATGTACATACTCTCTGGGGCCCCCTCTTTATACAATAAATAATGTGAAATCTACATCAATTTTGATAGTTTTATCAGACACGAGTAAATAAAAACGACATCTTTAAAACAGTTTCCATAGTTCTGACACATTTCTGTTGCGGGGATAAAGTAATTATCGCTATTCCTAAGAAAATATCACAGCGGAAAATTATCCTGGTTTGTATGCAAAGTAAATAACAGTCATTAAATTATAATGGAAAAGACAAATAACATTTTTTGAATGTTTATAATTTGAGGAATTGAGCACATTCGGGTACAATTTTCTTCTTCACATCTATACATGTAGGATTTTTTAAAATAAAAAACAATAACTATTATATATATATTTTTAAATACAATAACTAGTAAGTAGTTGATGAAAAAAATGTACCTATATGCTCTCATATATTTTGATCGCTTTACAAAGTGGGGGGGGGGGGGGCAGAACGAAAATATAGGGAATTGGAAGTTAACAACTTAACCGTGTGCCCCTACCAAACTACCAAATGTTTAGTTTTATATCTTGCGTAAGATTTTCTTATTCTGGTAAAAATAGTATTTCATGAAGGTTCAATGTCAAAGATTACGTGTATGCAAAAATAAATATAAAATTCGAATACTTTACAATATTTATTTTTTGTTATTCTACCGATGGACCATATGGCACAATATCTTTTATATTGTTGCTCAGGTGAGCGATGTGGCCCCATGGGCCTCTTGTTTCATAATGGTTCACGAGAACAATTATACAATATTCACAATGTACATAAAAATGTAGACCAGAAGTACAGAAAGTATAGTAATGATAAGAATAATGAGAGTGAGAATAGTCATGTAATGGAAGCTGTAATGCAAAACATTAAGGGAGCTCTATATGGTCGTGACCAATTATAGGCTTTATCAATCAATGGAGAAGAAGAGCTCTATGAATAATAAATTACAAAGATTGAAGAAATCCTCTTAATTTAAAAATATTTCGAATTTTTCTTTCTTGATGATATTTTATGGCTAAATATATTTTAAAATATTGAATTAGATGGGATGATAATTTGTTGACAATCCAGTCCATTGACCCGACTAACCGTTTATTTGGTCGTGACCAGTAAGCATAAAAAGCACGCGAATGAAAAGTGTAAAAATTTACGGATTCCGTAGACATCTTTTTTAAAACATCCATCAGATTTAGATGTAGAAGCGTTTCTTCTAAGTCAAAGTAAATTTAGTGAGCAATTGTTGGTAAAAACAATGAATTTGAATATTTTGGAGAAAGAGAGGGGAATTCGAAGTGGCATTTCAGTAAATGAAGCTGTGATATACTAGTAGGGGGCGTCAATGACGCTGTTCATGGATCTACAGGAAAAGTAATTCGGTTGGCGCATTTTCTTTTATTTAGTGGCAGGCTGTTGTGATAGATACTATACTCGCATATACAGAAATATCAATAAGAAGTGACATGCCCTTTCGTTGTGCTGTGCATAAAAAATAAAATGTGTGAAATTAGAAGCGCTGTAGTTTTCACAAGTATAATGAAAATTATGTAAGAGTAACTTTAAAAAACTAGTTGAACTTTGTAAAAAAGAAAAAGCCATTTCAGTCACAAGTTCTGCTTTTCATTGTTTATACTAGAACTCGTGGTGTCAATCTACTGGGATTTATCCCTTAAGAACTTGCTCTGTTTAAAGTGTCAATGTTCCATTATTGACGTGGTTTTGTATTAAAAGAATCCAATAAAAGGAATTTCAATTACAACGGTTCCTATAGGAACACTCGCTCTGTTACTCATTAATATCGAATCGACTATAACAAAGACTACACAATTATTATACGGACTTCGAAAGAAATTTAACTTGATTCACCGTTGGACTGCTAGCAGCGGAGATAAATCATTATCAAACGGCAGATGCTTCCAAAATATAGAGTCTCTCGGATTTGAACCGCTAAAGTATTGTATATATTATTGTTGTTTAATATCGTGTCAAAATCGTTGCATGATTGAATATTTATTTTAAAATTTAGATACGTTTTAAGTGTCTTTTCAGTAAAGAAAATAATCAAATGTTTTCGCTTTAAAATTTCAATGTTTACCTGTATTTTTATATAGAGCTGTTTTTCTTAAGATATTAATATAGTCTTATATGGCCACGACCTGAGAGTCTTCATGCATAATATTCTTTGGGTTTGTATTTAAGTTTGCACAACACATAAGTTTGCAAAACACATAAGTTTGCAAAACACATAAGTTTGTACAACACTTACGTATAAACATGTTCTTACAAAATAAACCAAAAATAAAGTGCAATGTTATGTAAACGAGAAGACTCTCAAAGAATAATACTCTTTTTATACTAAATTATATATAGAAAAATTAAACGGATGACTAACTGTGGCAAAATATTAGTTTTCATATTCCTGGACGATACGAACTCAACGATTTTATTATTCTTGCGCGAATCATTGAAATCGTAATTAAAACTAGACTCTTGTTGCTATAGCAACAAAAAGGTCTTCTGTTCTTCATGTATCAATCTGCACATAAAAATCCATTTCTTTTGTGAAAAGAAAAGGGATACGATATATACTGTAAAGGAATTCCCAAGAAATTATTTCTAAGTTGAACAAAACAAAAAGACAAAATGAAAATGTTTGAGTACTTTCTGTGACGACCGGAAGTTACGCCGTATCATATAGAACATAGTAAAGATAACTTCATACATTGTTTTGTCTTTCCTCAAAGTTCGGATGTTTAAGTTTTTGTTATAATATCTCGTTGAGAAAAGGTTTTTGTCTCGGGACCGGAAACGAACAAACGTAAGTGATTTAAGAAATTGAAAGTAGATATTTTAGTACATTTACCTACGGTACTTTACTGTTCATCACGTTGAGTAAAATGTTTTTAAAAAATCCTAAGTTAAAAAAAACTTCTATTGCTTGAATGCTTCGAGTGAGAACCGGAAGTGACGTACGACCAAGTGAAACCCGTTAAACACTTTTTCCTTTTTTTACCATGTGTAGATGGTCTTTTGTATTTCTTTGTCTAAAAGGTTACTTCAATGCTAAATAACCAAATTATTTAAAAAAAAAAATGAAATTGGATGTACTTCCTGTGACGACCGGAAGTTACGCCGGATTAAACAAAATATTGTAAACACATGTACATACATAGGTCTATCATCCCACAACGTTTGGTTGTTCAAGTCATCACCGTTTTAGAGATCTCGTCGAAATAAGGTTTTTTGTTTCGGTACAGGAAACGGACAAACAGAAGTGCTCAATGTAAATTGTATTAATTATTTCTTGTATACTTGCCTTTTTTACATTATTCTTCATCGGGCTTACTACAAATATCAAAGGAAAAATGTTAAACTAATAAACAGCTCGATTTCTTTGAACTCTTCCTGTGTGGGCCAGAAGTGACGGAAGACAAAATGAACCGGTTAACACACATTTTCAATCAAATGTTTATCATCCATAAAAGTTTCGTGCTTTGGTCACTTACAGTTTCTGAGATCTCGTGGGTACAAAATGTGTTTTAAAAAAGCTACCTGAGATATTTGAGTTATCTCACCGGAAGTAGAATATTTTTGTTAATATAACATCGTATATATAACCGTCGTATAGATTTTTACTTATATATTTATTCTATGGGAAAAAAAATTAATGCGTAAAAATAATTATTTTTCAAGTGCTTCCGGTGACAACCGAAAGTTACGACGAACAAAACAAAATAGTTAAAACACATCTACAAATATAGGTCTATCATCCCACAAACTATAGATGTTCAAGTGTTTGTCGATTCTAAGATCTCAAGGAAACAAGGTTTTTTGACACGGGACAGGAAACGGACGACCGGAACTCATTTCTGAAAAAATGAAAAAAAAATCCCCGGAATATTATCACTCTCTCTCAGAATTGAAAATTTTAGTTATCTCTGAGAAATCTTGTGGACATCTACTTACGATACGTTACTGTTAATCACACTGACTGAAATGTTTAAAAAATATCAGCTTTTAAAAGACTACTTTTCCTTGAACGCTTTGAGTGAGAACCAGAAGTGACTTACTACCAAATAAAACCCGTTAAACACATGTTGAATCAAATGTCTATCATCCATATAACTTTTATGTCTTGATCTCGTACAGTTTTTGAGATCTC
Source organism: Magallana gigas (assembly GCF_963853765.1). Taxonomy (NCBI): domain Eukaryota; kingdom Metazoa; phylum Mollusca; class Bivalvia; order Ostreida; family Ostreidae; genus Magallana; species Magallana gigas. Next base: position 46,218,409 of record NC_088859.1, on the reverse strand, counting down.
GCGGGTACAAACTTTTGAAGAAAGAAAACTACCTGAGATGTTTGAGATGTCCAACCGGAAGTAGATTTTTTTCGTTTATTAAACCATGAGTAGATGACCTTTTGTATTTCTATTTCTAAAATGTTACTTCCATGCTAAATAATAAAAATATTTTTAAGAAGTCAAATTTTGGTGAACTTCCCGTGACGACCGGAAGTTACGCCGAATAAAACAAAACAATGTAAACACACGTACTAACATAAGTCTAACATCATCTAACGAAGTTTAGTTGTTAAAGTCGTTACTGTTTTTGAGATCTCGGCGAAATAAGGTTTTTTGTCTCGGGACAGGAAACGGACAAACAATAGTGCTCAATAAAAATTAAATATATTATTTCTTGTTTACTTGCCTTTTGTACATTATTATTTATCGAAGTAACTAAAACTATAAAAGGAAAACAGTTGAACGGATAAACAGCTTGCATTGGTTGAACTCTTCCGGTGTGAACCGGAAGTGACGGCTGACAAAATGTAACCGTTTTAACATATGTTCTATCAAATGTCTATCATCAGTTTTGTGTCTTGATCACTTACAGTTTCTCAGATCTCGTGGGTACAAATTTTGTTTTAAAAAAGCTTCCTGAGACAATTGAGATATCTCACCGGAAGTAGAATTTTTTCGTTCATTTAGCATCGCATAGATGACCTATGTAAGGATTTATACAACTATATTCATTCTATGAATTAAATACGTAAATAAAATAAATTTTATTGTATTTCCGATGACGAGCGAAAGTAACGACAAATAAACAAAAATAATTTAAACACATCTACAACTATAGGCCTATCATCCCACAAAGTATGGATGTTCAAATGTTTGCCGTTTTTGAGATCTCGAAGGAACAAGGTTTTTTGATCCGGGACAGGAAGCGGACGACCGGAACTGATTTTTGAAAAAATGAAGAAAAAAACCGCCTCGAGATATTATCATTCTCAATCATCCCTGAAAATTTCAGTGAAATCTATCATGACATCTCTGAGAAGTTCTGCCGACAAAAAAGGAGAAAAAAATTATAAGAAAGAAACAACAACAATACAATCACGATAAGGTCTTCCGTTGGAAACGGAAGACCTTAATAATAAGAAACACTACAATCACTATAAGAAGAAACATTACGGTAACTATAAGGTCTTCCGTTGGAAACGGAAGACCTTAATAAAACCAAACTTTTTGAAAAAGATTTTTTTTTGACTTTTTGGAATGTTCACACGCGAGCAGCAACCTCCACTGTTACCTCCTGGGAATACTGCAAAAGATTTATCGCTATTGTGGATTCAATTTATGAGGTCAAAAACATAGATAAACTTTCTTTGTTTCTATCTTGTTTTTTGAGAAAACCCATGAGACCACAAAAATCAAAACGTTTATTGAAATACAAATGTCCTTATAAACAATGAGTCATCAATTTCGTTAGAAAATATTCACTTTAAAGTTCCTTTGATAAAACAAGGTATGCTCATGTGACCGAAATCAACGTGCTTTTTTTATTGATCATTATTAAATTATTAATAATTTTGTGTGCATATTAACAAATTTATATTAGACGAATTAAAACTTAAAATTGTAGAGAGAAATTTGCTGCATTTCAGTTTAAGTTTATTGAGAAATGAGACGGTGTCCAAGAAATCAGTTTCCTTAACAATTATTATAATCTAGAGCAATTTTTACAATACATCTAATTTTTATTGAAGAAATAATCCTATCGTAATGAATTTTTAATTAATTTTTGAATCTTCATGAATTTCCCATACCTACGTGTTTGAATAAAATGCTTATCACGGTTGCGTTCTTTTTTCTGAAAATGTCTATGAAACATTGTTTCCAAAGCTAATACCGGTACCAGTGAATTCAGTGATGGTTTAATGCTTGAACATTTTTTGTATTGAATTTTTATCTGGTCCATTGCTTGTGTTTTATATTTCTCTAGTACTATGTTTTTCATTACTTAAACAAGGTGTAATACCTGCTGATTCAGCAAATTGTCCTAATGTCGATATAAACTCCATTATGCTCCCCCCTCTACACTGTTATCAATTATGCATCGTTACCGTGTACTCTGATATTCTATAGCAACATTACGTTATCTTCATCATTATGAGATGTTGATGAGTTTAATGATGGGACTGTGAACGAATTGTTAAATTTATTTACTGATTGGTTGATTAGGGGTTTGTTAATACTACTCTAAATTCTTGATACTACTGCTGAAATGTAGATTAAGCTCAACATAATAGAATTCTTTAGTAAAACAGTAATAATAAGTGAGATTTATTTGAATTTTGGAAAATAAGATAGAGATAATCATTATATATATATATATATATATATATATATATATATATATATATATATATATATATATATATATATATATATATATATATATATATAAATATAATTATAATGAAAAATAACAGAAAGCCGATTCAAAAGAGTTTTGAATCGGCTT